>NW_026606059.1:78714166-80092500 GCF_029834395.1 Sorex fumeus
GTAGTCCCCAGATCTAGTAACTATCCATTTTCTCCCTGCCCTTATTTCACTCAGATCTGTTCCTGTATTCCTTTCTCCTTTTCCTCTTCTCTCATTCCAGTAAAATATTCGACCACAAACCTCATACTTCATTCCGTTTACCTCTCCTTACTTTAGCACTCCTCTCTGACATCAAGGCCAAGATAGTGTTATTTTAAAGCTGTGTTTAGATACATGTGTAAAGGTAATGAAGATGATATACAGCATGAGGGGCAGTGTTTGCCTTTGGCTCGCTTGGCAGTCATCTGCAATGAATCAGCACGTTTGTCTCTATGGTGGGCCGAGACTGTCAGCTCATACATTTCAGGAGTCACTGAGTCTCTCCATAGATTTAAGTGAATTATAATCAAAATAACCTTGGCCAACCTGGAGGTCCAGGAGGAGTTCTTTTTTTCTTTAAAAGGAAAATGGCTAAATCAAGCTTTAGAAAGACCAGGGGGACGTGCATTCTGTTTGACTCAGCCACAGACAGGGCTAGCTGATCCCTAAAGGCTGCATTGCTGTGTGGCTGGTGGGTCAGGATCAGAGGCTGGAGCAGAGGTGTGAAAGGAGCGTGGAGGGCTGGAGCGATAGCACAGTGGGTAGGGCGTTTGCCTTGCACGCAGCTGACCTGGGTTCGATTCCGAGCATCCCATATGGTCCCCTGAGCACCACCAGGGGTAATTCCTAAGTACAGAGCCAGGAGTAACCCCTGTGCATCTCTGGGTATGACCCAAAAAGAACAAAAAAAGAGCCTGAATTCCAGTTGGCTTCTTGCCATCTTCCCCCTTGAGGTCACATCTTAGAGCGATTGGTTCAAAGAAACACCGACATGGAGAACTGAGCAACATCTAGCTAAGCCCAAGCAAGGTTAGCCAGCCCTCTCCTGTTCAAAGATGTGGGAGTAAGGATCGATGCTTCCCTTTGACTGGTGTGGAGATTCCCCTGCTTGGCTGCCCTTCAGCCTTAGTGGAGCCATAGAGGTCTCACCTTGTGATCAGTTAACCACGCCCCAGAATATGGAAGCTCCAGCTTGATGAGCACTTCTGTGGGAATTGTTGTTATGGATGAAGGGACTACAACAGTCCAGGAGAGAGACCCAAGCTCAGGGACTACTTCTGGCTCTGTGAGTAACCTTGGTGTTCAGGGGATCATATTCATATGACAGCAGGGTATATGATAACTAGAATCTTGGCCAAGCCGCTGAGAGCAAGGAAGTGCCTCAACTCCTCTACTATCTCTCCTGCCCCTGTCCAAGGGTTTTTACTTGACTCTTCATGGATCTCGTGACTGCTGCTTGGGAAGTACTCACGCTCCAGATACGTGACTTTGTCTGGATATTGATTTTCTATGGAAGGAAGAAGTCAGGGAATAGTTTGACAGCAGCTGTTGTCCTGCTATTCTGTATGTAAATTTCAAAACTGCTATTGCTAGGCACTTACTTCTCTCAACTCATGTCTAGAAATGTCTAGAAAAGAATATAGAAACAGACGAAAATAAAATAAGACCATCATCACATTGTCTACCAGTTTCACTGGTGGTGGGGTTTGATTTATACCAAGTTTTTTTTTTAATTTAAAAAAATTTTTATTAGTGAAACACCATGAGGTACAGTTGTAGACTTACAGACTTTAGTGCTTGGGTTTCAGTTATACAATGATCAAGTACCCATTCCTCCACCACCAATGATCCCAGTAGCCCAACCCCCACCCTGCCCCGCCTTTGTGGCAGGGCATTCCCTTTTGCTCTCTCTTTCCTTTAGGTTGTGGTTTGCAATAGAGGTATTGAGTGGCCATCATGTTAGATCTATAGTCTACTTTCAGTATGATCTCGCATCTCGAGCGAATCCTCCAAACATCCTTTACTTGCTGTTCCCTTCTCTATCTGAGTTGCCTTTTCCCCCAGCATGTGCTGCCGGCTTCCAAGTCATGAAGCAGACCTCCTGGTACTTATCTCAACTATTCTTGGGTGTTCGTCTCCCATTCTGTTACTTTATATTCCCCAGGTGAGTGCAGTTTTTCTATGTCTGTCCCTCTCTTTCTCATTTCACTTAGCATGATACTTTCCATGTAGTAGTACTTGTATGTAAATTTCATGACTTCATCTTTTCTAAAAGCTGCATAGTGTCCCATTGTATAGATGTACCAAAGTTTCCTTAACCAGTCATCTGTTCTTGGGCACTCGGGTATTTTCCAAATTTTGGCTACTGTGAACAGTGAAGCGATGAACATAGAAGGGCAGCCAAGCAGGGGAATCTCCACACCAGTCAAAGGGAAGCATCGATCCTTACTCCCACATCTTTGAACAGGAGAGGGCTGGCTAACCTTGCTTGGGCTTAGCTAGATGTTGCTCAGTTCTCCATGTCGGTGTTTCTATGTTCATCGCTTCACTGTTGGGGGGGATGGGGGATGGGGGTGGGGGGAATATTATCCATGGTGGTGGAAAATGGGCACTGGTGGAGGGATGGGTATCTGATCATTGTATAATCGAAACCCAAGCACAAAAAATTGTAAATCTACAACTGTACCTCATGGTGTTTCACTAATAAAAAAAGAAAAAAAAAAGAAGTGCAGATGTTATTTCAACTGTACTTTTTTTGCCTCGCTGGGATATATTCTCAGGAGTGGTATTGCTGGGTCAAATGGGGCTCAATTTCTAATTTTTTGAGAGTCGTCCATACTGTTTTCCAAAAGGGCTGAACCAGTCGGCATTCTCTCCAGCAGTGAAGGAGGGTCCCTTTCTCACCATATCCACGCCAACACTGGTTGCTTTTGTTCTTTTGGATGTGAGCCAGTCTCTGTGGTGTGAGATGATATCTCATTGTTGTTTTGATCTGCATCTCCATGATGATTAGTGATATAGAGCATTTCCTCATGTGCCTTTTAGCCATTCAGATTTCTTCTTTGAGAAAGTTTCTCTTCATTTCATCACCCCATTTTTTGATGGGGTTGGATGTTTTCTTCTTGTGGAGTTCAACCAGTGCTCTGTATATCCCTCATATCAACCCCTTATTAGATGGGTATTGGGTGAATATCCTTTCCCATTCTGTAGACTATCTTTGTATTTTGGTCACTGTTTCTTTTGAGGTGCAGAAGCTTCTTAGTTTAAGATAGTCCCCTTTATATATCTCTGTTTTCACTTGCTTGGCCAGTGGCATGTCATCTTTGAAGATACCATTAGCTTCAATGTCATGTAGGGTTTTGCCAACCTGTCTTCAATGTACCTTATGGATTCCAGTCTGATGTTGAGGTCTTTAATCCATTTTGACCTTACTTTTGTATATGGTGTTAGGTAGAGATCTGAGCCCATTTTTTTTGCATGTAGCTGTCCAGTTTTGCCAGCACAATTTGTTAAAAAGACTTTCCTTGATCCACTTCACATGTCTTGCTCCTTTATCAAAGATTAGCTGATCATATATTTGGGGGAGGGGTGTCATTATATTCAACCCTGTTCCATTAGTCTGCAGCTCTGCCTTTGTTCCAGTATCATGCTGTTTTAATTATTACTGCTTTGTAGTAGAGTTTGAGATTGGGGAGGTTGATTCCTCCCATTTTCTTTTTCCCAAGAATTACTTTAGCTATTTGTGGGGGCTTATTGTTCTGTATGAATTTCAGGAGTGTTTGCTCCATTTCTTTGAAGAATGTCATGGGTATCTTTATAGGAGTCACATTGAATTTGTACAATGCTTTGGGGACTATTGCCATTTTGACAATGTTAATTCTCCCAATCCATAAACAAGGGATGTCTTTCCATTTCCTCATGTCTGTTTTTAGTTCCTGAAGTAGTTTTTTGTAGTTTTCTTTGTACAGGTCTTTTACGTCCTTAGTTAAGTTGATTCCTAGGTACTTGATTTTCTGAGGCACAATTGTGAACAGGATTTTTTTTCTTTTTTTAAATGTATTTATTTTTTAGCAGTCCATTGCCTTAACCACTCATCTACGTGATAGCACACCGGTAGGGCATTTGCCTTGCACACAGCCAATATGGCCGACCCCAGTTCGATTCCTCTGCCTCTCTTGGAGAGCCCGGCAAGCTAACGAGAGTATCTCGCCTGCACGGCAGAGCCTGGCAAGCTACCCATGACGTATTCAATATGCCAAACACAGTAACAACAAGTCTCATGATGGAGACGTTACTGGGCCCGCTTGAGCAAATCGATGAACAACGGGAGGACCGTGACCGTGACTGTGACTTTTTATTTTTTAATTTTTAATAGTGAGACATCATGAGGTACAGTTGCAGACTTACACATTTTTGTGCTTGGGTTTCAATTATACAATGATCAAATACCCATCTCTCCACCAGTGCCCATTTCCCACCACCACGGATCCCAGTATCCCTCCCACCCCCCATCATGTCACTTTCTTCTCTCTCATTATTTGCATATAGGAAAGCCATGGACTTTTGAGTATTTATTTATTTATTTTTATGTAGAAGCACTGCTATTTATTCAGCCACTGATTAGGCTGATTGAATTGGGCATGAACTCCACCTTACTTTTTTTATTCCTATTCCTTTTTTATAATTTTATTTATTGAATCACCATGAGAGCAGTTACAAAGTTTTCAGGTTTAAGTCTTGGTCATACAATGAAACACCCGTACCTTCACCAGTGCCCATTCTCCACCACCCAAAACCCCAGTATATCCCCATTCCTCACCCTCCCCCTACCTTTTGTTCTTTTGGATGTGAGCCAGTCTCTGTGGTGTGAGATGATGTGGGGCAGATGATTTCCACATTACTCTCTCTCTACTTTGATTACATTCAATATTTTGACACCAGACACACAATTATTATTTGGGATTTTACCCCAACACTCAGATCTGCCGAAAAGGCAACAGTAAACAATTTGTTTTCTATTGCTCGTTATGAATAACATCTGATGCCATGCAGCTGCTATAGTGGCTGTGCGATTTTGAAATTCCAAAATTTTAACAATTAAATCTGGAGGGATTTCTGCCAAAACCTGCTTGGTTCCGAGATTTGTTTCTGAGTCTCTGGAATCATGACCATTAAGCAGCTTGATCAGGAGCCAGAGAGCTCTTCATGGGCGGCGACTCAGGGTCTCGTTGGGATGGGGAAGAAAGGGCGGGCTCCACCTCCATCCCATGAGGCCCCATGTGTCTTGTCACTGCGGGCCTGTCTGTCCAATGGCCTCTGGAGGATGATGGCCACTGGGCTACCAGGGGGAACAGGCCAAGGCACAAAACCTATTCCCACCTGGGTTGGCCTGGTACCAGTAACCTATTGCAGGGACCGGATGCATTTCTGCCAAAAGCCATTGGGTTTTGAGATTTGTTTCTGAGTCTCTGGGATCATGGCCACTAAGCAGTCTGATCAGGAACCACAGAGGCCATCCTCCAATTATATAGCTGAGCTGGAGGTGGTTTTTTTGTGTGTGTCTCCCTCACACCTAACTTTTGGCCATTTACTTTCTTGGTGGGCTGGAGCTATAGCACAGCAGGTATGGCATTTGCCTTGAGCGCGGCCGACCAGGCCAACTCATGTTTGATTCCTCTGCTCCTCTTGGAGAGCCCAGCAAGCTACCGACAGTATCTTGCCCGCATGGCAAAACCTGTCAAGCTACCCATGACATATTTGATATGCCAAACACAGTAACAACAAGTCTTGCAATGGAGACGTTACTGGGCCCACTCGAGCAAATCGATGAACAACGGGAGCACAGTGTAGTGTAGTGCTACTTTCTTGGTAAACTTTGCCCCAAGTTTTTGGGGTTTGGCCAAAGGCACAGCAGTAATTTTGGGGTATCTGGAAGTCTGAAGGCGCCATGAGGTTGCTGATGCACTCGCCTCACAAGTACAGATTGACCTGCTGGCGGTACCGTAGCCTCTGGGTATTGATTTTATAGCCTGCAACTTTACTATACAAGTCTATTGTTTCTAGGAGTTTCTTGGTAGAGGTTTTAGGGTTCTCTAAGTATGGTAAAATCCTTTCTATACCCATTTTGACTAGGGTTTTCATCATAAATGGGTGCTGGATCTTGTCAAATGCTTTCTCTGCATATATATGATCATATGGATTTTATCTTTTCTTTTGTTGATATGATGGATTATGTTGATTGATTTCCAAATGTTAAGCCATCTTTTCATCTCTGGGATGAATCCCACTTGGTCCTGGTGTATGATCTTTTTGATGAGTTGTTGAATTCTATTTGCTAGTGTTTTGTTGAGAATGTTGACATCTGTGTTCATCAGGGATATCAGCCTGTAGTTTTCTTTTCTTGTAGTGTCTTTGTTTCCTTTTGGTATTAGAGAGATATGAGCCTCATGGATACTGTTTGGGAGATTTTCTGTTTCTTCAGTTTCCTGGAAAATCTTGAGAGAAACTGGCAGTAGGTCCTCTTTAAATGTTTGGAAAAATTTGTTAGTGAATTCGTCTGGACCTGTGCTTTTGTTTTAGGGAAGACTTTTGATTACAGTTTCAATTTCCTTGATATTAATAGGTCTATTCCAGATCTTCTTCCAGGAAGATCAAATTTCTTGATTCCTATAATCAAATTCCTTGATTATAGGAATCAAGTAATTTATCTACTTCTTCTATGTTCTCTTGTTTCGTGGCATACAGACTTTCCAAGTAGTCTCTGATGATGTTCTAAATTTCTTTGGTTTCCCTTGTGATGTCCCCCTTTTCATTTCTGATTCGATTTATTAGAGTTCATTCTCTTTCTTTGTGATTTCGCTAGTGGTTTATCAATTTTGTTTATTTTCTCCAAGAATCAGCTCTTGGTTTCATTGATCTTTTGGAATATTTTTTGAGTTTCTATGTCGTTGATTTCTGCTCTAAGTTTTATGATCTCTTTCCTTCTGCCTGGTTTGAGCTCCTTTTGTAGTCCTTTTCTAAGATCTTTAGCTGTAAGGTCAAGTTGTTTATGTGGGTCCTTTCTTCCTTCCTGAGAAATGCTTGCAGAGCTATAAGTTTTCCCCTTAACACGGCTTTAGCTGTGTCCCACAGGTTTGGTAACTCTTGTCTTCATTCTCATTTGTTTCTAGGTATCTTTTGATGTCTTTCTGGGTGTCATTCCTGACCCACTCATTGTTCAACATTGAGTTGTTTAATTTCCAGGTGTTTGATTTGGTTTTCTGTGTCTGTACATGATTAACTTCTATCTTCAGTGCATTGTGGTCTGAAAAGATAGTTGATACAAGTTTATGTTCCTGATTCTGTTGAGGTATGCTTTTCTAGAATATACCAGCACATGGTATATTCTAGAAAAATTTCCGTGTGCACTGGAAAAGAATGTGTATTCTTTTGTGGGAGAGGGGGGAGATATAAAGTCCTGTATAGCTATATTAGCCCTCTCTCTTCTATTTCTTCCTTCAGAGCCATTATTTCCTTGCTGAGTTTTAATCTTCTTGATCTATCGAGAGGTGATAAGGCGGTGTTGAAGTCCCCAACTACTACTGTGATACTTTCAATGTCCTTCTTAAGATCTGTTAGCAGTTGTTGTAGGTATTTGGCTGGTTCCTCATTGGGTGCATATATGTTTAATGTTTAGGAGTGTATATGTGCTGCCGAAGTGAGCAGAGTGGAGCAATAGCAGAGTGGTAGGGCATTTGCCTTGCACGCAGGCAATATGGCTGACCCGAGTTTGATTCCTCTGCCCCTCTTGGAGAGCCCGGCAAGCTACTGAGAGTATCTCGCCTGCACGGCAGAGCCTGGCAAGCTACCTGTGATGTATTCGATATGCCAAACATAGTAACAACAAAGTCTCCAATGGAGATGTTACTGGGCCCGCTCGAGCAAATTGATGAACAATGGGAGGACAGTGACCGGACAGTGACAGTTTAGGAGTGTGATTTCTTCCTGCTGTACATATCCCTTGATTAATAAGAAATGGCCTTCACTGTCCCTTTTAATCTTTTTCAACCTGAAATCTATGTTGTCCAATACTAGTAAGGCCACTCCAGCTTTTTTGAGGGAGCCGTTTGCTTTCAGGATTGTTTTTTATCCTTTGACTTTGAGTCTGTGTTTTCTCTGACTGTTCAGATGAGTTTCTTGTAGGCAGAAGAATGTTGGGTTCTGTCTCTGAATCCATTTTGCCACTCTGTGTCTCTTAATTGGTGAATTTAGACCATTGACATTGAGAGAGGATTATTGTCATGGGGTTTTGTGTCAACTTTCTGTAAGGGTTCTTTGTGCTTGTAGGGGATTGTCTTGTCTTACAGTAGCCACTTTAGCCCTTCTTTTTGGTTTGGTTTTGAGTCTATGAAGTTTTTGAGCTGTTGTTTATCCTCAGAATAGTGTACTGTTCCTTCAAGTTTGAGTGAGAGTTTAGCTGGATAAAGTATTCTTGGTGAAGCGTTCATTTCATTGATTTTTTCACTATATCCCACCATTGCCTTTGGGCTTGGAGGGTTTCCTCTGCTAGGTCTGCTGCAAACCTAAGGGTTGGTCCTTTGTATATGATTTCCTTCTTTGACCTTACTGCTTGCAGTATTGTGTCTCTATCCATGGCATCCATCATTCTAACTATGATATGTCTTGGAATGTTTTTGTTAGGGTTTCTTTTAGATGACACCCTTTGGGCTCCTTGAATCTGGATGCCTGCATTCTCTAGCTCTGGGAACTTTTCAGTAATGATTTCTTTAACTGTGGCTTTTTCATTGGGATTGCTTCCCTGGTCTTCTGGTACTCCAATGATACTAATGTTGTTCCTCTTGAAATCATCCCCTAGGACTCTGATTTGCTCTAGAGCTATTTTGAGGTCTCTTCCCATTGTTTGTTGTTGCCTGTAGGCTTCCTGCAGCTCATCTTCAAGCTCACTGATTCTGTCTTTGGCTGTAGTCATTCTATTGTTGAGAGCACACATGGAGTTTTTTTATTTCATCTACCAAATCCTTTGTTTGTGACACTTCTGTGCATAGCTTTTCAATTTCTGCTCTCATTTCTTCCTGTAATTTCTCAATTGTCCAATCCATTGTTTCTTTCATGTCCTCCTTTAATTTACTGGATATCTGTCCCACCATTTCTTTGAGTTCATTGAACATCTTCAATAGTTCATCTCTGAATTCTTTATCAAAGAGCTCACATTTGTAACACCTGTTGAAGCTTCTGGACTCTTTTCATCGTCCTCTCCTCATGGTGGGGATTTGCGCTGTTTCTTCATGTTGTGGTGTAATGGAGACTGATATGTGACACCAGATTGCTGGGTATGGGTAAAATAACTGCAGCCGAGAGGGAGAAAACCAGCCGCAGCGCTGGGGTTAAACAGGAAGGTGCTCGGGGAGGGTCGGCAGCCCAGGGTCCGAGAGGATGCCTGGGGCCTGGGTACGGGGGAGGTGGCATCCCGTGGTCAGTTATTCACTGACCTGGGAGAGGAAGAAAACTAACCGTGGCATTGGGGATGAACAGGAAGGTTCTTGGGGAAGGTGGGCGGTCCAGGGTCCGAGAGAACACCTGGGGCCTGGTGCAGGGGAGGTGGAATTCCGGGGTTGATTATTCACTGACCTGGGAGAGGGAGAAAACCAGCGGTGGCATTGGGGACGAACAGGAAGGTGCTATACCAAGTTTTGACTTGGCTATACCAAGTTTTGACTGGGCTCCATGACTAAAAATAATCTCCCTGCCTACGTGAAGTTTCACCAGGGTAAATGGTTCGGGCTTATATTTATGCATGTCTGAAGTCCTTGTTGATGGTGACGTGCTGTGGTGGTGGGTCTGGGATGAAAACCTCAGACTGGGAAGGGAATTTGAATGTCATGCTGACTACATTTAAAGATATTATCCAAATGACTGAGGAGTTGGGTTTCATGGATCTAGGCTTACTGGGAGCCAGCAGCCAAAGTCCATTTCATTTCTCTTGATGAGTAGGACTGATGGACCGCTCTTGCTATATATATTCTGTTCCCAGAGTCCTTCATTCTGTTTTAGGTCTTGCTCAAAGAAAATAAGTCTTGGCTCACCAGATTCATACTGCCTAGGGAATAACCAAGAGCATAGGAAAAATAACCAAGTGTGCGTGGAATGACAGTGAAATTTGTGATTTTTTTTCACATTGAGGTTCACTTTTCCTTTGTCTTGTCCTCAAAAGTCAGTGGCATTGGGAGGCTGGGGTAACTCTATTGGCACAGTCTGTAGGACGTGGAGGTCCATTGGCATTAGAAGAGAATTTTGCCCATCTGCCTGACCGTGAGCATGTGCAATAAGAACTGCCCTGGCTTCCTTTTCTGTCCACTCCTCAGACACTTATGCTCAAACTAGATTCAAAGTGTCATAATAACTTGGAAAAAAATGTTTTTTTTGTAAATTTTTTGTTTGCTTATTGTTTTGGGCCCACAACAGACAGTGCTCAGGAATTACTCAAGGAATCATATGGAATGTCATGGATCGAAACAGGGTTGTCCGCATGCAAGCAAGTGCCCTCCTCACGGTCCTATCACTCCGTCCCCAATATTTCTTATCCTAGCTCAGCTCTTCTGCTTCATCATTGCATTTTCTCTTGCAGGAGGAAGGGAAGAGGGCATGGAAGAGGGCATGGACATGGGGTGTGTTATTGGGGGGAGTGATCTGTGGCAAGAAGAGTATAGTTCATCTAAAGGGTATTCTAGGTGGAAGAAATGCATATGGGTTTCTATTTTCTGTAATTAATAACCAGAAGCATGTAGTGTAAACCCAGGGCTTCTTTTCTTTTCTTTCTTTTTTTTTCTTTTTGGGTCACACCCTGTGATGCTCAGGGGTTGCTCCTGGCTCTGCACTCAGTAATTACTCTGGACAATTACTCCTGGACTGTATGGGATGCCAGGGATCGAACCTGGGTCGGCCGCATGCAAGGCAAACTCCCTACCTGCTGTACTGTCGCTCCAAGCCCGCTTCTTAAACTTTTTTCGCTCATGATTCCCTTTTGCCTGAGATATTGTTGCACAGCTCTGGGTAGAGAGGTATGCGTACTCAGTACACAACCAAACTCTGATAATCATATATTTTTTAAAAGTTCTATCAGATGCACAGTTTAAGAAGCAAGGGTTTGGATAATACAAGGTTATTGACCACTCCTAATGTCCAAACTTAGACTTGGCCGCCCCTTGGGGCTAAAGTCAGGCTGTCACAGGGTGGTTTTCCTCCCTTAGCACTCTGGGGAGCCATGAAGGGGCCAGAGAGACCAGAGACCAATGCCTTGCAGGCGCTCTTTATTCCTTGGCTTGTGGTTGTGTCCCTCTGTCTTCAGAGCCAGCCGCAAAGGGTGCAAGGAGGCTTTCTCCCATGCAGATCCTCTTGAACGGGTCTCCAGGGATTATCTTGGACCTCCTGCCTGAAAAATCTAGGACCATCCACTCATCTTAAGGTCATTCACTTCATTACATTGGCAAAATCCCTTCACCCCAGGGAGTGACACAGTCATACAGTTACCTGAGACAAGAGCCATTATTCTCTCTATCCCTGGGACAGCTTGGGTACCTAAGAGATGGAGACTATTTCAGAGTAAATGAGAAAGCCCACCCCATCTGTGCCAGTGGCCAGGATCCATTGGGAGAATGCATTGAGAAAGAGACATTAGGGGCATTTAGCCAAATAGAGACATTTCCAGTGGAAGCCCACGTTTTACATGTTGGACTAGTTGAGCTCCTTTAGTGGCTTCTTGCTGGGCTATTTTATTTTGGAGGGTCGAAGTGGGTGGTGGCCACAGGAAGTGGGTGGTGGCCACGGGGACACCACCTCCTTCTCCTCCTACTCCCTCTTCCTCCTCCTCCCTCTTCCTCCTCCTTCCTCCTCCTCCTCCTCCCTTTTTTCCTCCTCCTCCCTCTCTACCTCCTCCTCCCTCTCTACCTCCTCCTCCCTCTACCTCCTCCTCCCTCCTCCTCCCCTCCCCGCCCCTTCCCTCCTCCTCCTCCTCCTCCTCCTCCTCCTCCTCCTCCTCCTCCTCCTCCTCCTCCTCCTCCTCCTTCTTCTTCTTCTTCTTCTTCTTCTTCTTCTTCTTCTTCTTCTTCTTCTTCTTCTTCTTCTTCTTCTTCTTCTTCTTCCTTCCCCTTCCCTCCTCCTCCCTCTTCCTTTTCTTCTCCCCCCACCTCCCTTCTTGTTCTTTGTCAAGAGCCCATATTATGGACCCACTATTATTTTCACTCATGGTGCCCAGTGGACTGTTGGAGACCAAGAGTATTCCTTGCTGGAAACCACAGTCAGCTGTGCTTCCCAGCACGTCACCCCCCACCACCCGATCTGTATTCTCATTTTTTCTGCTGCTTTCCCAGTGAAAGAATCTTTTCCACTTCTGTTTTTTTTTTGTTTTATTTTGGGACCTCTCAAGTTCCAGGGCCTTTCCAAAAATCTCGGTCAATTGGGCTGGCACTTCAGAGTGAGGGTCCCAGGATACTGTGCTGCTCAGGACCTGCCTTACCAGGGTTTTCCCTGGGCTACCCTGTCAGTGCCTGTGGGGCTCTAGAGCTGTTTCTGATGCTGCTGCGGGATCATGTGCCAGGATTAGTGCTGGCTACATGCAAGGCACGGGCTTTAACCCCTGTGCCATGTCTCTGGCCCCAAAGATGGCCTAGCCAAAAGGAGGGCTCACTGGCTACTGTAACATCCCTGACATATGGGTCCTATGGCTGGAGACTGGCATCCTTGGCGTGTGCCCTAGCGGGCATTTCCAAATGCACATCTGTCAGAATTTACCAGTATTTACTCTGAGCACTAACGAACTTTAAACCATCCATCAATAACACATCCTCTTCCCATCTCATCTTTGAAAGGCTTATTGTATTAAAAGTCGAGCTGTTAAGAGCTTGATGAATGTTGAGTGACTCAGACCACAAAACTATACCGAATGTGAGGAGATTAGCATGATTTGAAAATAGGTTTTCCTTAATAGTACACTTCTGGGGGAAGGGTAAGAGAGGAGAAAGCCGGATGGTGAATGTTCATTGGATTTGAGGAATACACGAAAAGGATGTTCAGTCAAATGAAGTCATTGAACCACAAACAAGAATAGAGACTGAAGTCTGGAGCTTCTTAGGACTTGTATTTAAACAAGTATTTAATTTATTTCTTTAGACTCTTTGGGCACACTCAGCAGAGTTTAGGGGTTATATCTGACTCTGCCCAGGGGTCACTCTTAGCTGTGCATGGGATGAAAACTGGGTCAGCACGTGCAAGGCCAGATGCCTTGATTTAAAGCTTAGTTTAGAGCAGGCAGAAATAGAAATGAAAATGTAAATTTCTGTAGTAGTGGCTGGAGTTTGAAAATGTTAGCAATAATATTTCTGACTTGGAAACCATCAGATCTGGTGAGGGTTACACTGAGTTCATTTCTTTGAAATTCCTAGTTGTATTATCTTGCTAGCCATATGTAGTCTGTTCATAGATCTTGAGGTTGTATGTTATGTTAAGAGAGCTTATTTTTTTAAAAAAATGTTTCTTGGGGATAGAGCTATAGTACAGAGGGTAGGGTGTTTGCCTTGCACGTGGCTGACATGGGTTCAATCCCTTGCATCCTATATGGTGTCCCCCAAACACTGCCAGGAATGATTCCTGAGTGCAGACCCAGGAGTAACCCCTGAGCATCACTGAGTGTGACCCAAAAAGCAAAACTAACTAACCAACTAAATAAATAAAATAAAAATAAGTGTTTCTGGCCTCCAAGTCATGGAGTAAACCTCCTACTTATATCGGCTATTCTTGAGTGTTAGTCTCCTATTTTGTTACTGTATGTTCCCCAGATGAATGCAATCTTTCTGTGTCTAGCCCGCTCTTTCTGACTCATTTCGCTTAACAAGATACTTTCCATGTAGTACCACTTGTATGTAAATTTCATGACTTCATCTTTCCCAACAGCTACATAGTACTCCATTGTGTAAATGTACCAAAGTTTCTTTAACCAGTTACCTGTTCTCAGGCACTCAGTTTTTTTCCAGATTCTGGCTATTGTAAAGAGTGCTGCAATGAACAAACAAGTGCAGATGTCACTTCGACTATACTTTTTTGCCTCTCTGGGATATATTCCCAGGAGTGGTATTGCTGGGTCAAATGGGAGCTCAAATTCTAATTTTTTGAGAATCATCCATAAGGATCCTCCCAGGATGGGAGAAGCATGCTGAAAGTAGACTATAGACCAAACATGATTGCCACTCAATGCCTCTCTTGCAAACCACAGCACCCAAAAGGAGAGAGAGAGAACAAAAGGGAAAGCCCTGCCACAGAGGCAGGGTGGGATGGGGAGGATGGGGGGTGGGAGGGATACTGGGACCTGTGGTGGTGGAAAATGGGCACTGGTGGAGGGAAGGGTACTTGATCATTGTATGACTGAAACCCAAGCACAAAAATTTGTAAGTCTATAACTGTACCTCATGGTGTTTCACTAATAAAAAAAAAAGTGTTTCATTCATGCTTGAGTTTAGAACAAATTTGGAAAGAGAAACAGTCACCAGACAGATAAAAAGAAATTATATATGTGTAGCGTTAAATGGAAAATCTATTTTTATAATTTATATTAAAATGTATTTAATATAGTTAGTATCTTTAATGGTGACATACATATTCATTATTTATATAAGTGGCTATTTAAACAATATAGTTATATTAAACATGCATATATGTATAGTTCTTCAGTCTAGTTTGTTTGGTTTGGGTTTGGGGGGTCACACTTAAGCAGTGCTTGGGGGTACTTGTAGTTCGGTGGTCAAGGTGACTCATGGGAGTGTGCAGGGGATCAAACCCGGACCTCCCACATGGAACACTTATGCTTGGCCCCTTGAACTACCCATCCACTTCCCAGTCTAGTTTTTGGTGACAGAATCCTGAGTATCAGTGAGTTTGCAGTTCCTTCTGCACTCCCAGTGGCAGGAGAGCTCAGTGAATTTGTCTCAAGGAGAGGGAGGAGAAAGTCTGGACATGGTCTCTCTGCAGGTCTCTGCAGGTCTCTGCAGGTCTGTGGGCTGAGAGCACGGGAGGCTTCCTGGGGGTGGAGCACTTTGCTCACTACTTGCCCATGCAGAGCGAGCCTGCACACTTGTGGCTATGCCCATCATATAGTGTGGCTTCTCAACAAATATTATTCAGGTGGATAAATGGAGGTTGATAGGTTCTTGCCCTCTCGGAGCCCCCCAATCTTACCTTCTGTTACTTATGCAGCCAGTCTCAGCACCTCTGGCCATTTTCCTCAGGATCCACTTAGATTTATCCAGAATTTCACCGTGGGGTTCGAAGGTGAGATGGGGAATGACATCACACACCCTGTGGGGCTCCCCCTCACCCTAACCATCTCCCGGTCGGGACTGGTTTCAGTTGTCCTGGGACTGGATCTCTCTTCCCCTTCCATCTTCAGGAGCTCCTTATTTCCCCGTTGCACATTCTTTCCCTTTCTTCTGTTCTGCTTGCTTCATGGAGCCTCCTTGAAACTTGCGAATCTGCTTCCTTTGCCCTGCTCAGCTGTCTGCAGGTCAAGACTCACTGAAGAGCACTCCAAAGGGATTTGTGACAACAGATGACATGATCGTGGGACATTACATTAAAAAAAATTGAATCACCATGAGATACAGCTACAAAGATTTCATGATCGAATTTAAGTTAGTCGATGTTCCAATACCCATCCCTCTACCAGTATACATTTCCTACCACCAATGTTCCTGGTATCCCCCACCCTCCTCCAGCTTGCCTCATGGAAGGCACTTTCCTTCTCTCTGTCTCTCTGTCTCTGTCTCTGTCTCTATCTGTGGTGTATGTGTCTCTGTCTATCTGTTTCTCTCTCTCTCTCTCTCTCTCTCTCTCTCTCTCTCCCTCTCTCTTTCCTTTTGGGCATTATGGTTTGCAGTACAGATACTGAGAGGCCATCATGTTTGGTCATTTACCCACTTGCAGCACACATCTCCCTCATCTCGCATCCATAGCGATCCCTTTCAACCATCATTACCATGGTTGTCCCTTCTCTTATTCCCAGAATTTGAGGCAGGCTTCCAATGGTGGACCAGTCCTCCTGGCCCTTGTCTCTACTGTCCTTGGGTATCACTGTATCACTTTATCACTGTCATCCCATTGTTCATCGATTTCCTCGAGCAGGCACCAGTAACGTCTCCGTTCATCCTAGTCCTGAGATTTTAGCACGTGCCACATTGAAGGCTCTTTCAGGGTCGGAGTAATAAGAGCCATCATTGTTACTGGGTTTTGGCATATAGAATATGCCACGGGGAGCTTGCCAGACTCTGCCGTGCAGGCAGGATACTCTCGGCAGCCTGCCGGGTTCTCTGAGATTGAGAACTCGACAATAAGCTTCTGAGAGCTTGGTTTTATAGTCTCTGGATCTTGGCTGTTGATGGGATTACATGGCACCAGGGCCAGTTGGTGGTGTAACTGTCTAGCTACTGGAAGATGGTGGATCTGGGTGGAGGAGGCCCAGTCCTGAGCAGGCTTGGAGATCTCAGCCCCGGGTCCCGCACACCTGGGTTCCTCTGCCTGTTCCTTCATTTGTAAGACTTGTCTGAGCATGTGGAAAGTGGTCTTAAGCATGGCAGTGGCTGGGTTCTGGAGGTCTTCAGCTGTTGGGGATTTTCTCGGAGCATGGAAAGAAACTCAACCTGCCCCCCTCCAAGGGACCCCGGTGAGAACAGCCAGGCGTGGGTGCAGGAGACTGCGTTGTTCTCTGTACTTGGGTACTAATCTCATATTATGATTTTTTTTAATATTCCACAAATGAGTGCAGTCATTCTAGGCATGTCCCTCTCCTCACTCATCTTTTAAGTGAAAAATATATTTTTGGTTAGAGTATATACCTTCAAGAGCGTACTTTTAGGGCTCGAGCAATAGCAGGTAGGGCCTTATATACGGCTGACCGGGGTTCGATTCCCAGCATCCCATATGGTCCCCCGAGCACCACCAGGAGTAATTCCTGAGTGCAGAGCCAGGAATAACCCCTGTGCATCACCGAGTGTGACCCAAAAAAGAAAAAACAAACATACTTTTAAAAGAGTACTCTTTTTATTTTGTTGTGGGATTGGATAAAGTCTTCCAAGTAGTTACAAATCCCTACTCCATGGACTAGCATTTTCCTTTCCATTGGGGTGAGGTTCTCAGCATCACTAACTTGGGTTCTATTTGTATCACCAAGTACTCTTTGGGGTGGTTTTAACTGAAAAAGAGGACTTGGATGGACTCAAGTCTCGTGTGGGCAAAATATCAGTCAACTACTTTTAGATGTGATCAAGAGGTGTGACTTTCAGGGGAGGGGGCGGTGGGGGATTGTGATTATAATCTCCCCTTTACAGCCTGAGTAGAAACACATGTGTTGTTGGCTGTGGTCACTCAGTGTCCTGTGCCCTGACCTCACACGGGTTCCACTCTGGTCTTACAATGCCCCATTCTCTTGATGGCTCACAAGCCTCTTGCTGGAACTCTGTGGTCTGTTGCACACCACTGATTCTGATGCTTTATGTCTCTGCTTTTCCTTTGTCCTCCTTTGAACACCCTTGTGTGAGAATTGCTGCTTCTCCTGCCACCCACCTGGACACAGACTTGGCATCAGAGAGGAACTGGCTATTGAGTGCGTGTCCTCTTTTAGGCCTTAGTTATCCTCATCCTGAGCTGTTTTCTTTGTCTGAAGACCCCTACCCAGTTCCTTCTTAATCCCCCCGGCCACCACCCACAATGCAGGCAAGATTAAAAACAGCCAATTGGACTAACTAGGTCACCTGACTGCTGGAGGGTTGATATGTTGAGACAGTCCTGGAAGAAGACATGCTCTAGCTTCTCAGAACCATCAGCTAGGCCAGGGCTGACACACTATAGCAGGCCAGTGCCATAGGCTTTTTGGCTGACAGTGTTTGAGGTCACACTGTCCATTCTCTTTGGAGGCTGGGGAATTTCTTATGACCCCTGGAGATAGCAAGGGTATCAGGGTTTTTGAGGGGTTTTAATGTTACTTGTTCTTGTTGTTGGATGCCATCCATGCTTGTCAGTTATGAGTCATGGAGGACCCCACCCCCAGGCAAGCCTCTGCCAAGCTGGAGGGATAGCTCTACTTCTCCACTTGCTGTGGCGACGTCTCTGAGTGCTCTGCCTTTCCTCCAGCCTTCTTCCAGAATGTTCCCTAAAATTTACCGACAGGGTAGTTTTGTTTTGTTTGGGGGCTTGGGCACCATAGCCAGTGGAACTCCACGGCCACTCCCTGTTGTGCCTTGAGATGGAATCTGGGACTCGTACATGCAAAATATGTGCTCAAGCCCTGTACATCCCCATCCTCTCAGGGCCTACCTTAGATAAATGTGATATGCTTGTAGGGACACGGTGGGCTCCTGTGGGTCTCTGTGGACCTCCCTGCCCTCCTTCCCATGTGTCTCCCCAGACTCCTTCCCTGGGGTGCTGTGGTCCCTCCCACTGATTTCCTTTCCATTTGACAATCAGGCCCTTCCCCCTCACTCCTGAGGCCGTCATGGCCTCTGACAAGGGAGTTTCTCCTTCTACTTTTGCCTGGAGAACTTCAGCCGTTCCTGCTTCAGCCTCATTCTGAAAAACCACCTCACAGGAAGTAATGGTTGCCCTTCCTGTCTGGGTCAACTGCTTCCCAGAGCTCCAAAGCTCAAGGCATTGCAGCTATAATTTTGTGTTTGTTTGATGGAAGCTGGTTGCCTGAGGCTAGACTGTAGACTGAGGGTGGACTAGAGTCCATCTCTGTGTTTCAGAATTGTTGTTTCCGAATTCCCAGTATAGTGTGGCTTCTCAACAAATATTAGTCTGGTGGATAAATGGAGGTTGATAAGTTCTTGCCCTCTGGGGATTTAAATCTAGCAGGAGGAAGATATATTCTTAAGTAGGAAATTAAAATTTAGCATCATGGTACTCCCTATGATAAAGGAAATATTGAGTGGTAGGGGGCTTGTAGTCAGGGCTCTTATCCCAGATAAAACTATGTCCAAGCCCTGGTGTTATCCCTTCTAAGTCCAAAAGCCTTGGGACCAGTCACGTAACTTCTTTGCATTTACCATCTGTAAAATGGGTCAAGCAATAATAATAAGCACTGAAACCTGATGTCTAATTCAATATAAGGTGTCTAGTAGTCACACAGTGCTGTGTAACAATTAACCTTAAAAGTTAGAAGCATCACACAACATACCTTCTGCTGTCTCATGCAGATTCTGCAGGTCGAAAACCCAGGAGGAGCTGAGAGACTGGTTCTGGTTCAGGATCTCACGGGAGCTTGCAGTTAAGCTATTGGCCAGGGTTGGGATCTGAACAGGATTGGAGGATGCACTTCCAAGCTCACTCATACAACTGTCCATTCCTTGCCCATGAGCTTTTCTGGAGAGTTGCTCATGACCTGACTGACTTCAGTGTGAGTGATCCTTGAGGAGAGCTTCCCAAATGGGAGCTACTGTCTTTCACAGCCCATTTTTGAAGGAACCACCATTGCCCATATACTACTGGCCATAGAAATCCTGGCCCAGTGAGAGAGAGAGAATTATACAAAGGTGTGAGAGAGAGCCCCTGGGGAAAGCATTCAGGAAGGCAGTTACCTTGATGGCCCTATCTCATGCTCATCCAAGAATGTCTTTTGATTTGACCAGCTAAAGTTTCTCTCACATGTGCCCAGTCACCCTTGAACTCATTCTCTGATGGTGTTGATTTAGAGTTGGCACGCGCTCATAACAACTCCGTAGGGAATAGTGGGACTTGTAACAGAGTTGTGTAAAACTCTCTTTCAGGAAGGAAGAAGAGAAACTGAAAGGGCGAGATGGATTCTCACCTCTGTTCAAGGGGTGTTTTCTGGGGTGTTTGGTGGTTCTGGGGCATGTTTCTGAGCCTCCTGACCTACAGACCATCTTCATGCAGCTAAGTATGATGTTCTTTTCCTCTTTACAGGGATCTGAATGACCAGAACTTTCTGTGAGTTTTGTCCCTGTGCCCCCTGGCAGCCGCATGCCATCTTCGAAGCTTGTTGCAGGCTTCAGTGAGGGGAAGCAGAGAAAGAGCCTCATCCACTGCCCCACCTGGTGTAGTCCCCAACTGCTTTAATAACGAGAGTCAGAACTGAAGGACGGGGAGCAGTGGGAGCCAGGAAGTAAGAACTGGAACCAGCAGGAGGAATGTGCGAAAGCCGTATGAAGGCCAGAGGCAAGAGGGAGCTGGGAAGGAGAAAGGAATTAAAGGCACCTTGGTGGGCAATGTACCATGGGGTGCCCACAAACAAGGCCAAAGGAGTAAGCAGGACAGACTACTAAGGCCAAGAGTTTTCATTTGATTCTAAAGTTAGATGGAATCTTTGAAAGCTGCGTTAGGAGTCTGGGGGAATGGTTATGGTCACACCCTATTTTCCACTTAATAAATTCAGAGTTTATATCTCAAAAATAAAACAAGCTCTGGAAGCACTGGCTCTATAGCCCTTGCCGTTGATTCTAAGCCTGGGCACTCAATAATGTAGATCCTCTCTTTACTTCACGTTAAGAAATAAAGGGGCTTATTGCTCCCCAGTAATCACATCCATTCTCACTGACATTCACCCAGAACTTGCCCAGGGTTCAAGATGCAGTAGGTTGCAACCATGGGTCTCTTCTAAAGAGTGTGATTCCTCACTAGCAAGGGTGAAACAGGGGAGCTGGCTTAGTGTGATAGGGAGGGAGGGCACAGGAAATAGCTCCTCAGCAGAACTGTGGGCACATGGCAGACTCCAGTCCATGAAAGAGGTGGTCTCCTTACTCTCCTCACAAGGACCAAGACTCTTACACAGTCTCTGGACTTGTTCTCTCAGTGATTCAGTTACCCTCCCTCCCTCCCTCCCTCCCTCCCTCCCTCCCTCCCTCCCTCCCTCCCTTCCTTCCTTCCTTCCTTCCTTCCTTCCTTCCTTCCTTCCTTCCTTCCTTCCTTCCTGTTAACTGCTTTTATTGCTGGCAGAATATAGCCATGCAAGGCTCCCTAATGAACCTTACCTCTTGTAACTGTTATAAGATCCTCCTGGAATGTGGATGGAGCTGGAGGGTGTCATGTTGAGTGAAGACACAGAATGATATCTCTCCCATGTGGGATAGAAAACAATTTGCACACGGGAATATCAAAGTCCCAAAGGCAGCATAAATGAGAGCAAAACTGGTCTTCAGTAGGAAGCTTACCATTGGGTTGGAGGTGGGGGTGGAGAGTGGGCAATAAATTAGGGAAGGGAACAGTAGAGCAGTGGTGGAGGGGGAAGATGTCTGCTCTAGAGGTAGGCTGAAGGACGGGAGAGGGGGAATGTGGACATTGGTGGAGGAAGGTGGATTCTTGTGAAGGGGATTGCTGTTAAAACATTGTATGCATGTAACTTAATAAGAAACAACTATAACACTGTAATTAATGGCACTTAAAAGTTATTTAAAAAATTTAAAAAACAAAAATAAAATCCTCCCCAGGGAAGTGCTATCTCTACCCCCTTCACAGACCTCAAGCATGGCACAGAAAGAAGCCAGAAGACTGTCTCAGGTCATGTAAAGACACAGGCATGAAGGGGCAGCCCCTGAACCTAATACAGGCTCATTCTTCCCAAACTCAGACTCTAAAAACAAATGTGCACCCCCATTGTTTTTTTATGAGAGAAGTGAGACCACTTCTATGTAGAGACTTTAAGCAATGAATTTCAATCTTTGCATACATGTTTAGAAGGTCATTTTTATTTTGGGAAGGAGGAATTACTTAGTTGAAAAGTATGAAAAATGTTAGGGTTTTAAAAATGTTAAGACTGACTTTCTGGAAGAGGCCCAAGTTACCTTACAAAAATGTGTTCTTCATACTGTACTGTCTCCAGTAGAGAACCGAGGATTAATCACTCTCCTCTGAAGGTCTGTCCTGTGCCCCTCTGTTTGAAGGTCTCTGCATTGAGCTATAGGAGCAGAGGACGGGCAAAGTCTGGCTTGAAGAATAGTTTAGTTTGCCAGATCCACTAGGACAGAAAAAGAGAGCAACAAGAAAAGTAAAGGAGAAATGAGACTTTCATTTACTTTTGTTTCACCAACTGTTCATTGCAAAATACCGAACACTAATGTGCCATGTGTTTACGAGAAAGATGTAGTCCACACACCAACTGGCTGGCGATTGATCATTTCCCACCATTCATTAATACAGTAGAAAAAAGAACTGATCCAGCTTGTCTGAATCAACAGACTAGTCAATGGAAAGGGAATGATTCTATCAAAAGGATGCCCCGGGCAGCCTCAGATTAAAAATA
Source organism: Sorex fumeus (assembly GCF_029834395.1). Taxonomy (NCBI): domain Eukaryota; kingdom Metazoa; phylum Chordata; class Mammalia; order Eulipotyphla; family Soricidae; genus Sorex; species Sorex fumeus. The sequence goes on from NW_026606059.1 coordinate 78,736,314, forward strand.
TCAAGAAGGCAGACATGTCAGTTAGCAAATTCCTTAAAGTGAAGATAATGAAATGTGAGTTTTTTTTAAAAAAGTATCCTTCATAATAGCCAATGGTTATCAAGCATTTACTATATGCAGACACCATTCTAAGGACCTGCTGCTCTTTATGTCATTAATGTAAGCGTTTCCCTCTGGAGTGTGGGAACAGCAGGGCATGCGTGGGTGGCTGGTTAAACACAAGCAGCTGCTGCTGCTATCTGGGTGGGGGTGGGGTGGGCAGTGGTGTCCAACAGTGTCAAATGCAGCTCCCTGCGCTATTTTAGTGCATTGTGCATGGTGCTTGGGGCTCTTTCCCTTTGAGAGATCCACAATGGTTTCGATACCCTCTTACTGAATACCATCTTTCTTAACAAATTTGGCCATCTCTCTTGCCAGCTCAGCCACTGTTCCCAGGAATCTGGCTCTGCAGCTCCTCATAGTCACTCTTATGTGCTGGGTCACAGGCTGAGAGCACCTGAAACTTTACCTACCCCATGGGGATCAATTGGCCTGCAAGTGACTCTGCCTTTTCTACTCCAACCTGCCCCCAGGAGGACTCCCTTTGTCCACGCATCATCCACACTTAACAAACCATCAAGTGTTGCCCCTATGGATTGGTCCAAGGGGATGTGCATGCGCTGGGCTTCTCCAGAGAAACTGTCTCATAGGGTGCACCTCTACAGATGCATGTATATGGAGAGATGGAGAAACTGCAGCTAGGGGGTTATGTGCGGCTCTCTCTGTTTATTGGGTAAACCATCGATGGATCTGTAGATCTGTTTAAGGATTTGGCTCTTGATTGTGAAGGCAGATGAGTCTGAACTTTGCAGGCAGGGGGCAGACTGGAGAGCCAGAGAACAGTGTGAATTGTCTGTAATCCAAAGGCAGATTGGAGATGAAATGCCCTCTTTTTTGGAGAGCTAATATCTTTTTTCTTACAGACTTTACTTGATGAGCAACCAATACCTATAATAGAACACAGTTCACTTTACTCAGTTTGCTTATTTTAAGTGTTAGTTACTTAAAAAAAAGATTCCTTCCTTTGGACATTCAGGTTGAAATTTGGTCAGATATCTGGGTTCCATGATTAGCCAAGTGGAAACATAAAACTCACCATCACAGGCCCTTGTTTTTTGAATACTCCTGCCCTGGTATAATGGTTAGTTCCTCATAACACATTCAGTGCATGCTTTTCAGAATAAATGCATGAATGAAAGACAAAAATTTGCTGCTAATGTTTTTGGTCTCACCTTCAGAAACTGCTCCATGAGGAGCAGTTAAAAAAAAAACCAATATAAAGGATGTGTTCCAAAATTTTGGAATGAAGGTGTTAAAGAATTTTTAATTGGGTAAGAGTCATACACTGAAGGAGCTAGAGAGACCACAATTTGTATGTGATAAAGAGTTAAACTTTCATGAATAATTTTTATTTATATTTGACTTTCATTGAAGAACACACAATTTTATTTATATATTTTTATTGAATCACTGTGAGATATAGTTACAAAGCTTTTATGACTGAGTTTTAGTCATAAAATGATCGAATACCTATCACTCCACCGTGCATTTTTCACCACCAATGTCCCCAATATCCTTCCTGCCACCTCCACCCTCCCCCTCCCCCTGCCTTTATGGTCGACAATTTCCCCCATACTCTCTCTCTACTTTTGGGCATTATGGTTTGCAATACAGATAATGAGAGGCCATCATGTTTGATCCTTTATCTACTTTCAGGACACATCTCCCATCCTGAGAAATCCCTTCAACCATCGTTGACTTAGTGATCCCTTCCCTATCCCAGAGAGAGCAATCTTCTTGGCTCTTGTCTCTACTGTCCTTGAGTAGAGTCCATAGTCTTTGTCCATAGTCTCATATTATGTTATTTTATATTCCACAAATGAGTTCAGTCATTCTATGTCTGTCTCTCTTTCTGACTCATTTGACTTATCATAATACTCTCCATGTCCATCCACTTAGCACAGCTGTAGGGCGTTTGCCTTGCACGCAGCCAACATGGCCGACCCGAGTTCGATTCCTCCGCCCCTCTTGGAGAGCCCGGCAAGCTACCGAGAGGATCTCGCCCGCACAGCAGAGCCTGGCAAGCCACCCGTGATGTATTCGATATGCCAAACACAGTTACAACAAAGTCTCCAATGGAGACGTTACTGGGCCCGCTCGAGCAAATCGATGATCAACGGGAGGGCCTTTACTTTACTTTACTTTTACTTTACTTCTTTCCTAACAGTTGCATAGTGTTCCATTGTGTAGATGTACCAAAGTTTCTTTAAACAGTTGTCTGTTCTCTGGCACTTGGGTTGGTTTCAGATTCTAGCTACTGTGAACAGTGCTGCAACGAACATATAGGTGCAGATGCCGTTTCTACAGTGCTTTTTTGCACCCCGGGATATATTTCCAGAAGTGGTATTGCTGGGTCTTATGGAAGTTCAATTTCTAGTTTTTTGAGGAATGCCTATATTGTTTTCCAGAAGACTGGACCAGTCGGCATTCCCACCAGCAATGAAAGAGAATCCTCTTCTTCCCACATCTAAGCCAGCACTGGTTGTTCTTGTTCTTTTTGATGTGTACAAAACATCACATCTGGAACACACAAATTTTGGACTGAGGGTTATTTTAAAGAGTAGACATATGGGTCAGAGAGAGGATATGGTGGTAAGACTCTTGCCTTTGCATGTGGCTGATACTGGTGTTATTTCTGGTGTCATGTAAGATTCCCCTAGACATCACCAGGAGAGATGCCTGAACACAGAGCCAGGAATAAGTCCTGAGCACAGTTCTGAGCACTGCCCCTCACCAACCACGATAGAATAAAAGAAAATAAAAGAAAAAAAGCAGGCATTCATTGGTCAGTAAAGGTAACTTAGAAGTGCTAAAATAAACTGACGTCATTGATTCAAAGGCAAGCTGAGATGTCATCTTACTATCTGGCCTAGGGTCTCAACTGCCATGAGAGTTGGCTTCAGAACTATGCTGCCCTGGGTTTGAAGTCCAGATCCTCTCTTTATATACTTTGTGTCACGGGTACCTCTGCTGTAAAATGAGAATTACCTGTCGCTAGAATTGGTGTAAGAATGAAGTGAATGGTGTGTGAATTGCATGCTTAGTTTAGGCCTTGGCATGTCCTAAGGGTAAGAGCAGCATGACCCATTAGCTCTCTACTTCATACCTAATTTTTAATATTTTAATATGGCAATATGATATATTATACTATCATACTACAATAAAATATATATTATATAATATAGGAAGATATTACATGATGAAATACGCTATATTTTATTATAATATGATAATACATGTTATGTGTCAGTATAATATAATAAAATAATTTCATATAATGGCAAATTAAGAACATAGCATCTTTAGGGGCTGGAACAATAGCACAGCAGTTAGGGCATTTGCCTTGCACACAGCCTACCCGAGTTCAATTCCCAGCATCCTATATGGTCCCCTGAGCACCGCCAGGAGTAATTCCTGAGTGCATGAGCCAGGAGTAACCCCTATGCAATGCCGGGTGTGACCCAAAAAGAAAAAAAATAAGAGAAAAAAAGAACATAGCATCTTTTTGCTCTTGTTGGGTTTTGGGCCATATCTAGCAGAGCTCATGGACTACTCCTGGCACTGTGCTCAGGGAGCACTCCCTGTGAGGGTAAGGATCAGACCAGAGTTGGTTGCCTACAAGGGAAACACCTTACCCCCTATGCTATCTCTATGGCCCCAGTACATAAGATATTTTTTTCAATTTGATTTTTTTTGTTTATCGTTGTTTTACAATGTATTATGGGATTCCAGGGGTTTAACTTCATATCTCTATTTGTGTTTAATTCTCACTATAGCTATTCCCAAAGGTCCAGAGCCAACTCCACCCTAAGAAGACCCCTTTACTCATTCTTTTAGGTCCTCCCCAGCCTTTCCAATAACCACATTATTATTACTTAAGTTTGGGAATTTGATTTATTAAATTTTGCTAGTTTGTTTGTTTTAATTATTCATTTCCTACATAGGAATGAAACAATCTGGTAATTGTCTCTCAATTCCTTACTTATATAGTCACTCCAAGTTCGACTTATTTTTGTCCCCAGAGGCACAATTTTCACCCTTTCCCAATGGCAAAGTATCATGAGTATTGCAGCTTCTTTGTCCAGAGATGTATACATCTCTGATTTACACACACACACACACACACACACACACACACACACACACGCACACACACATATGTATTTGTATTTCTATGTTGGAAGCTCATTCATTTCCTTCCATGATTCCATGGGTCATTTCAATGACAGGATCTCACCATGTTTATATCATGACTGTCATCTATCTTGAAATTTCTTCTGCTAGGGAAAACATTGATCTTGGACTGGACGCCTGGTGCTGCAGGGTTCTCTAGCTAAGAATGGCTTTTACACCGTTCTTCTTTAATCTCCCTCACTCCCGTGGCTTCTTTCCCTTCGTTGTTGTTCTGTTCTTGTTGCTGTGATGATGACCATGCATCTTGCGACTGGTACCTTTAGTTGTGGTGTTTCCTGTGGTTGAGCATCAGGTTCTGGTGTTCTCACACAGACTGCAGTGCATGCAGGGACTCGCACTCTTCAGATGAGGGACTTGCATATGTGCTCACCGGGGCTCACACCCAACTATCTGTGGTACAGCCGGAGATGTTGCATGTTGCAGACAAAGATGCTAGGGTTGTGCCCAGATCATGTGAGACCCTGTTGGACTTGGGGCCTCAAGGCAGTTTGATCACATGATTTGTCTCTTCATATGAGCTTGCAACTCCATAGAGGGTCCTCTAAGTTTCTAAAAATTTGTTGTAAAAGAAATTCCTTTGTGATTTTTTAAAATCAGTAAATGGTTGACTTGTACATTACTATATATACCTGGAGTTGCATAAAAATTTTTCTATAGGAAACAGAGAAATTTTCTCTGTTTCACTACTCTTTCATAAGTAGACAATTAAAAAATCCCTTTTCTAACTAATATCCCTCCTGGTTCCTTATTTTCCCATTTTTGAATAGTTGTGCATCTGATGGTAGCATATGTGCATTGAAAGTACAATCATTTTTGTCTTCCTTCATTTTGGCAGCCTAGTTCGGCCTTGAGATTTTATCAGCCTCTCCTTCCTCATCCTTCTCAACACTGCCATATTGGTGACGCCTTCAGGGTCAGGGGAATGAGACTCATTGTAATTACTGGTTTTGGCATATTGAATACACAATGGATAGCTTGCGAGGCTCTGCCATGTGGGCGGAATACTCTCGGTAGCTTGCCAGGCTCTCCCAGAGGGATAGAGGCTTTTGGGGCGGCCTCTAATCACCCTTGTAGGTGTTCCCATGGTTCAAACCATATTTGAACTCTATCAAATATGGTATGTCAATTCTGGAAGATGGATATTAAGTGTCTTATAATGTGTAGGGTGGGTCTTCTGTGCGCAATCCAATCCCTGGGTCTCTGGCGGTTGGTGGAAGCAGACAGGGCAGGGTAGGGTAGAGCTCCTGATTTTAATCCCTTCATGACCTGTGGTTGGTGGGAGCAAGCAGAGAATCTCTGTCCCCGGGTCCGTTGAGCCTGGAGTCCAAGATCTCAGAGTTCCACTTATCTTGTTCTGTGGGGCTTCAGTCGTGCGTGAGTCTTGGCCTGAGCATCTGGAAAGCGTCCTGGAGCGTGGCGGCGACTGGGTAGTGGAGGTAGTGGAGGGCTGATGGGCTGGACACATAATGAAATTTGGAGACAACCGCTGGACTAGAGCCATTACCGACTGGATTCCACGGGACGTCAAAAGACCGCGTGGCCGCCCACCTACCAGATGGTCAGACTTCTTCATCAAGATCCTGAACGATCAGTTTGAGGCTCTTCATGTTCCTAGAACGAACAGACGCCATTGGGCTACACTAGCATGTGACAAGGACAAATGGAGACGTTACTGGAGCCCGCTCGAGCAAATTGACGATTAATGGGAAGTCAAGTGATCAAGTGATCAAGTGAATAGTTGTGGGAAATGGGACTCAAAAGGATAATATATGATAATATCATATGATAATATACATAAAATTTTACAAAATTCAAATTTCTACGGGCGGAGGAGCGATAGCACAGTGGGTAGGGCGTTTGCCTTACACGCGGCCAACATGGCCTACCCGAGTTCGATTCCTCCGCCCCTCTCGGAGAGCCCGGCAAGCTACCGAGAGTATCTGCCCGCACGGCAGAGCCTGGCAAGCTCCCCGTGACGTATTCGATATGCCAGACACAGTAACAACAAAGTCTCCAATGGAGACGTTACTGGGCCCGCTCGAGCAAATCGACGATCAACGGGAGGGCCTTTACCTTTACCTTTTACCAAATTTCTACATCGAGAGAGGAATGTTTTTATGGAACATGGTCCTACTCATTCTTCTGTTTGTTTATTTGTTTTGGGGGCCACCCTCAACAATGCTCAGAGGTTACTACTGGCTCTTCACTCAGGAATCACTCCTGGTGTTGCTCAGGGGACCACATGGGATCCTGGGGATTGGATTGAACCTGGGTCAGCCGCCTGCAAGACAAACACCCTACCTCCAGTACTATTGCTCTGACCCAAGGTCTTGTTCATTTTTGATGTCTTATTTATAGAAGCTTTCAAGAGTTTCAAGGTACTATAGCCACAGACCAAGTGGATGCAATAGAGTTTGTGTGGCAAAGTGTCAAATATTCTCTCTCCTGTGCTTCAGCTGTGTAAACTTTCTCCCCAGTTTTATCCTGTATCTTCTTTCCTACTAACAATACCTGTTCAGTTCTAAAAATGGTAAAAGGAAGAGATGAAATTCAGCTCTGTGGAGTCCAGAGGGATAGTACAGCAGCAAGGTGCTTACCTTGCATGCAGCCGGCCTGGGTTCAATCCCTGGTACCCCATATGGGTCCTTAAGCACTGCCAGGAGTGAGCCCTGAGCACAGAGCCAAAATTAATCCCTGAGCACAACCAGGCATGGCTCCCAAACCCAAACCAAAACAAAGGAAAAGAATTCAGCTTTGTTCATTTTGAAAACTGTTGTTAGGTGAGGTCGGAGACAGGGTCTTGAAGTAAAAGAAAGTTCCTGGATTATGAGTGCTTTGAACCACTTCAGGCCCTTCAGGCTTCTAAGGTAATGCAAGCTTTCCTTGTGTAGACAGGAAAGCTCAGACAGTGAGCTTTATCCCGTCAGCTCCGAGATCCACAGCGGCCTTGGCAATTGGGCCCATGCAGTTCCAAGTCCGTATGAAGTGCAAGCTGGTGGGGTTGGAGCTATAGCACAGCAGGTAGGGTGTTTGCCTTGCACGTGGCTGACCCTGGTTTGATTCCCAGCATCCCATATGGTCCCTCGAGCACCGCCAGGGGTAATTCCTGAGTGTATGAAACAGAAGTAACCCCTGTGCATCGGTGGGTGTGACCCAAAAAAAGAAGAAAAAAAAGAGCAAGCTGGTGACCAGGTTCTGTCACCTGCAGGGTTTTAGGTAAATGCATTAGATAAGAGTGGGATTGGTGGCTTGAGTGATAGTACAGTGGTTTTGGTCATTTGCCTAGTGAGTGGTCAACCTAAGTTCAGTCCCGAGCACTGAACTTAGGTTGACCACTCGCTAGCGGTAGTCCTTAAGTGCAGATCGGGATTAAGCTCTGAACATCTCCAGGTGTGGGGAAAAAAGAGAAAGAAAAGAGTGGGAGTGTTTTTCCTCACCTCTCCTGATATTTGCAGATTGTAATCTGAATGACTTCATCACAATCTCTATGTTATAATTATTAAGACCCTGAGTATATGTTATCAGCATTTCAGAAGAACTAAAACCCTCTTCTTAATTTTTTTTTAAAAGAGTTCTCTCTTAAGCTATCAGCCAGGAAGAGCTAAGACAACAACAATGGGTCTCTCTATAACTTCACAAAGCTCGCTGAGAGATTCTTCTTGTTTCCCTTGCTGCTGATAAGAAAAAAACAAAAACAAAACAAACAAAGAATATGCAATTTACTTTCTAGGTATTTTTATCTGCTGAGTAGATTTTTCTGGGACATCTGGGACAGGTGGCCATTTAGACAGGTTCTTCTTTCTTTCTTTCTTTCTTTCTTTCTTTCTTTCTTTCTTTCTTTCTTTCTCCACGCCTGGAGATGCACAGGGGTTACTCCTGGAGTTGCACTCAGGAATTACTCCTGGCGGTGCTCAGGGAACCATATGGGATGCTGGGGATCGAACCCGGGTCAGCTGCGTGCAAGGCAAACGCCCTACCCACTGTACTATGGCTCCAGCTCCAGGTTCATGCTTTTTGAAGCCCGCCTTGACTTTAATTTTTGGTGAACTTTCCTTTTTTAAGCATAGCTCTTCATTATAAAAATCCTAAATATCTCTTCCTTGTCCCCCCAAATGGAAATAATGGGACTTGAATAGTCAAGATTCTGCATAGCGAGCAAGGTTTCCAACTTGGCAATCTGATGGCTGGTGCGATGAGCTCTGCCTTGCCCAGACCTTGTTAAGAGGGCTACAGTGTTTTCTCTAGTTTCACTTTCCACAGTGCTTGGAGAACTACACTGCGATGGAATTAAAGAGTTAACCCAGATGTCAGTGCTGAGTTTAGTAGAACCGAAAACACGACAGCAGCTGAGTTTCAGTCCTCAGTTGAGAAGGGGAAGAGAATAATAGAGTAGAGTGTTTTCGCTGTCAGTGAAAAAAAATGTCAAGAGATCTAACAAACACTTCACCAAAGAAGATGTACAGATGGCAAATAAGCATGTAAAAATATGTGCAGCATTATATGTCATCAGGGATGGTAAGTTTTATAAAATGAGATGCCATCACACACCTAAAATCTGAACGACAGACAACCCCAGATGCTGATGAGATTGGGGGCTGTTGTCGGCTGGAGAGGTTGTAGGGCTGTTATTGGCTAGGAGGAATGCAAATAAATTGGAAAATTATTTGTCAGTTTTTACACAACTAATCATACTCTTTTCTTTGGGTGTGGACACATCCGGCTGATGTCAGGGTTTCCTCCTGGCTCTGCCCTCAGGAATTACTTCTCGTGTGACTTGGAGCATATGTATCTCCTGAGGAATCTAATCCATGTTGGCTGCCTGCAAAGCAAGCACCCAACCTACTGTACTATCTCTGGACCCCCACTCCCCCAAACTAATCATACTCTTACATACAAAGTAGCTCTCTCTTTTATTGGTATTTACCTAAGTGAATGGAAACATATCCATCCAAACACCTATAAATGAATAAATGAATGAATGATGAAAGCAGCTTTATTTATATTGGGACACCACCAAAAATGCTCTTCAATAGGGAAATGAGTAATTGTGATACTCCTGATAGTAAAATGTTGTTTCAGTGATAAAGTAGAAATGCGTTTTCCAGCCACAAAAGATGCAGAGGAGCCTAATTCCTATTCTTTGTGAAAGAAGGCAACTGAGGAGACGTCATACGGCTATCCCAGCCACCCTGCATGTGAGAAGCCAAGCTCAAATGATGGCGAAATGGCTGTAGGAGTTTGGGGAGAGGGGAAGATGGAAAGCAAGAGCACAGAGAATTTACAGGGCAGAGAAGTGATTCTGTAGGAGACAATGATGGATCTATATGGTTATCCATTTTCCTAGACCCCTAGGATGTTCAACAGGAAGAATGAACCATTAAACTTGACTTAAATATAACTGGTCAAAGGGCTGGTGAGGTCGTACAGTAGGTAAGGTGCTTGCCTTCCAGGCAGCTGACCCAGGTTCAATTCCCAGCACCGCTTCTGCTCCTGTGAACACTGACAGGTGTAGGACCGGAGCATTGCAGGGTGTGGTCCCAAAACAAAAGGAAACAATCAATATTGGAGCATCATTATAACGGATGTACCACACTAACATAAGATGCTAATATGCAGTGGGCGGAAAGCCAGTCTATATAAGGACTCGGTACCTCCTGTTCAGTTTTTCAGGAAACTTAAAAGGGGTCTGAAAAAAGGAAGTCTTTTAATTAAAAGCAAGCAAACATGGAAACATAGCAGCATCTCAGTCTTTTTTTATTAAAATTTTTTTAATTGCATGAATTACAAAGTTATCCATGATTGAGTTTCAGAATACAATGTTAACGTCAATCCCTTCTCCACTACTTCCCTCCACCAATGTGCCCGTGTCCCTCCCTATCCCCAGCCTGCCTCTAGGACAAACACTCTCTTCTTTTTCTTTTTCCTTTCTAGACACGCTGCTTAACAATATTGTTACTGATAGGGTATCAGTATCTCAGTCTTATGCTTCTTATTAATATTTATTAAAATTTGAAACCCTCCACCCCATTTCTAAAAGAACATGAATTCACCCTCTCTTTTTTTGCGGGGCTGGGGTCACACCCAGCGATGATCAGAGGTTACTCCTGGCTCTGCACTCAGGAATCACTCCTGGCAGTGCTCGGGGAACCATATGGGATGCTGGGAATCAAACCCAGTCAGCCGCGTGCAGGGCAAATGCCCTACCTGCTGTGCTATGGCTCCAGCCCCAATCTACCCTCTCTTTTCACTACCCTGTGACACAACTCATTAGCAGGTATGTTTCCACTGCTGCTCACATCATCCTGAACTATTTCATGTGTGGGTAATGACGGGATTCTAGAGAGCACAGTGCCGACTGCTAAACCCCTTTGTACTTGAAACAAGACAGTTGGGGCTTTGCAACTGTGCTGGGGGGTGGATAATACCTAAACAGTGGTTGAAAAGGGATTTTAAAGAAAAGTTCTATCCCTTTTGGGCTTTAGATGGGATTGTTGGGTTTAGAACAGATTTAGAGTTTGGACTTAGGATCCACTGCTGTAAGCCAAGGGTGGGGAGAAGTGGGTGTAATTATAACATCCAGCGTCTCAGTCAGTGGTTGCTAAAGGCCACCAGGACCAATTATTTTGGCAGCTTTGATCATAAATTGGGGGGTGAACAATTTTGAGATTGATTCTGGTTTTGAAATCTATGGGCTATGGGTTCTTGGAGGCTTTACCTCAGTGTTTCCTGTCTCTAAAATGGGAATAAGGATCATTTCTATCATTGTGAGGTCTGGGAGGACAGACGAAGGCACAGAGGTTATGAGCATATAAACAATAACTGTTTCCTTTGATTGCCAGTGCAGCTAGAGGCACATCCAAGCTATCAAAGGCTTTGCTCTCTTCTGTCCTCTTAAACTTATCCCTTCCACCACCAGATCAAAGATTATCATTGGGTGTAGTAGAGGTGGAGGGGAAAGAGGCAAGTGACTCCTTTATTTGTCTGGCTCAAAAGGACAACACATATCTCCTTAAGAAAACCCCATAGAAGACACTGCTTTTCAGAGTATAAAGAATGTTTGTGTTCATGTGTGTGTGAAGGGCGTGAGGAGTCAAAGCCATAAACAAATTTAAAACTCTTGATGAAATGTTTGTCTGTCTTTTCTCTGTCTCCCTGTCTTTGTTTCTGTCTGCATCTGTTTCTCTCTCTCTCTCTCTTTCTCTGCATCTGTCTCTCTCTTTCTATCACACCTGCACACAAACACACACACACACTCACACTCACACACACTCACAGTTAGCTCAGTTGCAATAAAATGACAGCAGACAGACCTCCACTTATGAAGATTTCCCACAGTTGGTAAAAAATCACTCCTAAGACCAAGTGGTTACTTTGTTATCAACTTTCCTGTCCTTGGGGGAAGATGTGTGAGCCCACAGTCTGTTGGATGAGTGGTCAGCAGCAACAACAGCCTGAAGGACTTTTTGGAGGGGACCAGGCGAGAAAGTGACACCTCAGTGATGGATGGACAAAAGGGCACCTGTATGATCTCAGCAGATGAGCTTCGAGGCTCTTTGACTTGCTTCCTCAGAGAATTGAATTTGCTGAGTCATGTTTTCCTGCAATATTGCTGCTGTTACATAAGAGTGATATGTATTACTCTCATATCCTTCTCCATAGTGGAACCTGCTTAGCAAGTTTGATTTCTAGTCCTAGAAAAAGAGAACTGATTTCATGTACAACCTAATGTCCCCATATTTTGAGTTATTCATTATGATATTTATTATGCTGTTATTCTTACCCAGAATGCTTTAATCATCTGTCTCCAAAACTGGATGTTTAAAACCCTTTATTCCATGATTTTTTTCCCCTGAGTGATCTCTGCTCTGCAATCCTTAATGTCTTAAATACTATCTAATCTCTAAACCCAGTCAAGTCCTCTCAGGGGTAGGAAAAAAAGAAATCTTAAGTAAATTTAATAACAGTGTCATATTGTCGAGTGGGAAGAGATTCACCAAATCAAAAATGCAATTTAAATTCGAGTTCGCCCCTAACCTCAAGCTTTTTCTTGAAATCACAGCGCTGTTTGTCTTGAACAGCAAGAGTCCTCAGCCATAGAATTTTCCTTTCTTTAGAGCCAATTTTGGGTACAGAAAGAGATTTTTTTAAAGGATAGAGAAAAAGTCATTTATTCTCAAGTCTCTGGAACAACTCTATTTCTTCTTGAAATGAAAAGCAGACATATAACTGGTCAGTAGATATTGTTTTGGGAAAGAGTCCACTTAGACTTTGCCTGAGGAGCTAACTTGGATTTAAATCTTAACTCCATGCCTGCTAGCACTGTGATCTCAATTTCTTCAACTGAAGTGTGATGGGATAATGAAACTCCGTACCAGGTCGATATAAGAAGTAAATGACATAAACTATGTAGAAGCAGCTCTGATGAACGCTTAGTAAATAGCACTTGTTTTTATGTGTTTTTGTACCAAGATTGATAGTGTGTCTTACGATTAATTCTCTATAATCAGTCTTTCTCAACTATTTTCTGACCATCGTATCCTTTTGACCTTGTTTCCTTCCTATTCTACTGATTAGTCCCAATCTCATGCTGTGACTCCCCAATTTATATGACTTTTTAAAAAAAGTCTGTGGTCCCCTTGGAATAGCTAATGAAAATGACATGAAGTACAATGGAAGAATACCTGAGTATTTTGTATATATGAAGAAAAATAAAAAGGTCGTGTGGTGAAATAGTTGCTTCAAATACATGTGGGGCATTGAGAACCTTTTTATTATCAAAGAAAACTTTATTGGATCGTGATGCTCTGAAATATACTCAAATGTAATCATGAACATATATACCAAGAGTCAGCTTTCAAATATCAGCTAGAGAAGAAATTAACAAAGGATCAGATATACCTCTATAACATGAACTAGCACTTTATGAAATAAATTAAGATAAAGCAATAACAGTAAGAATAATAAAATGTGTCTAGTGGTTAGACGCCTAGCTCTTTGGTCCAACATAGAAGGCAGTGAATGCATGATTGCTCTTGGAATTTGTGAGCACTGCCTAAGAACCAATAAGGGAAGAATTTGTGACAGAACCCCTTAAATTGATATGGAGAGGTTGGGGTTAGTAAAGGGGGGAAATGTCATCTTGGTACGAGGCTGTGTTTATGTTTTCTAGGAGACTTCTCTAAGGATCTGAGGGGATGTATTAGACATGTTTCTCAATGAGTGAGGTGGAGTTTGAAGACACTTGACTTGACACAAGGAGCATCCACCTGGAAGTGAAGTATTTAAATGTAATCAGTAGGCAGAGTTGGAAGTAAACTAGACCTACAAATGCTAAATTATCACCAGTGATTCTTATAATTTGGCAGGGGTGTTTCACACCTGGCAGTGCTTGGGGCTTCTTCCTGGTGGTATTTGAGGCACCATATGTGGTGCAGAGGATTGAACTAGGATTGACCACATGGAAGGCAAGCATCTTAATTCCTGAACTATCTATATTTATGAATAATCTGGGATTATTTAAAAATCACACATGCAATTGTTTTGTTTGTTTATGGGCCACCTGGCAGTGCTCAGTGGTAACTCTTGGCTTGGCATTTAGGAATCAGTCCTGGTGGGCTCAGGGGACCATATGGGATACCAGGGACGGAACCCAGGTTGGCTGCGTGCAACGCAAGCACCTTACCCACTGTAATATCTCTCTGGCCCCCATGCTAAATTATTTTAAGGAGTGTATTATATATTTTGAAAATTAGCTAAGCCTTTCCACACAGTGCTTCCTATGTTATCGGCAGATAAAATATTGGTGAACCTAAACTGAGGACAGTGGCTAACAGAGACACGTAGTGCTGTAATGTAACATTGTTAATTTGTCATCATGGTGGTCATGACCAGCATTTAAACATGATATGCATTGAAATAGACTAGAAAATACTAGTACATGTTATATAGAATAAGGGAAAGCACAGTGTTATGATGCTTTGTTTGGACATACTGAGTCACAATTTTGTTTCCTACGTGAGTAGTGGTCAAAAATGTTTAAAAGCCAGTGATACAGCGGGAACTCAAATATCACTTAGAGTTTTTGATAATGATAAGAGCTGTCATAAGAATATTTTTCATGTACCCATGCTTTAATTTTTCCCAATCAAGATTTATTTGGAAATTATCATAATGAATTCATTTTACATGATAAAGAACAACATGTACAGATTTAAAAGTTTCATGCTCACAGACCTCCTGTAAGAGGCTCATAATATTGCCAGTTTACATTTCAGGAAGGTTAAAGTGCCATTCCCTAGGGCACACGGAGCTGACGCATGAATCAGGCCTGTTTGCCTCTAGCTGATGACCTGAAATCACCTGAAACCCTCTAAGACTCATTCAGTTACTGCAAGATTCTCCCTCCTGATGGTTACCTAGTGAAACTGCTGTCTGAGAATAGCCCCAAGAGGCCAAAGGAGGTGACACTAATCTTGATTCCTTTTCACCGTGGGCCTCTTGATTCCATGATAGCTTCCTTTTACGGTAAAAAGCTCTGCGTTCAGAAATAGGGACTAAATGTTGCAGGAGATATCGAACAGTTGCCAACCTGTGTCTACTGATGGGGCCAGTTAAATACTCTCATTCTGGTCTAGGCATTGCTCTAAGCACCTTGTTGGGCGTTTGCATCCACCTCTCTCAGAATTCCTCCTGGAGACCCTTTTAGAACCAAACCTAGAGAATACTTCAGCTAGACGTAGCTACTTCTGTGTGGCATTGCTGCCATCTGACTCCTGCTGCTCCAGTGCTGTGCCTTTGGCCAGAATCCTCCAAAAAAGAGTCTCCGCGAATGAAAGGAATTCTCAAAGTGCCTCTGTTCAACTCTTTGGATTTCTGAGTTGCTTGTGATGGGCCATGAAGCTGCACACATGCACACACACACACACACACACACACACACACACACACACACACTCCACAGTCACACCATTGCTCTCCCACTGACAATCCTGTGGAATGAAGCTCTGCCCTTTTTGCCCATACCTGTAGAAGGTGTGCTAGCTTTCCCCCAGCCCAAAGAACAGGCTCTCGAATATTCTCCTCTTTGTATTTCGTTCTGTGCATTCAGATTCCCTAGAGAGGATTAACTATATATTTTGGTAGTTTATTCCTTATTTAGGGTTGTAAATAATTATGTTGCAGCCATTCCAACTCTCTTCTTCAATTCCTCTTCTCTGTCTCTTCTAGTATTGAATCAGAACTGATTTATTTTTAGGAACTATTTTAAAATAACAGATGCAGCAAAATCTGCATAGATTATTTTAATGTGTTATGCTTTAAAAGAAGGCCATGACTGACTGACTGTAGTAAGTGGAACTATGGTAAAATTTCAATACTTTTTTTGAGTATAGATGTATGGAAATTCCGGTAACATTTTAATTTCGACCATTTGAGGCCATCTAGAGCTTTTGATCAAATGCTTGAATAATTTTTTTCCCACTAGAGATATAGCCAGAATTCTAGAGCTTAGAAACAGGAACTAAATGTCAACCTTTGTCCTTCAGGTTGGCCTTCACTGCAGGGAAGGACAGGGAAGCAAAGACAATAAGCAATGATGAAATCATGCTCTCCTTCCAATTCCCTTTGCAACTCCAGCTTGAGTGACTATAATCCATCCATCCTTCCTTCCTTCCTTCCTTCCTTCCTTCCTTCCTTCCTTCCTTCCTTCCTTATAACATTCACTTTTTACCCTTTAAAATTTTGTCTTTTATTGTTCAAGTTTAATTTTGGGTCTCTCCTTAATAGACTAAATTCTTTTGATGTTTTCCATGCACTTCTCCCACAACTCTCCCCCCAATTTTCAGCCTTTATTTTTATATCTTTTTGTTCCATCTATATTTTCAATCTGTGACAGCCTATTCAAGTTTCATCAAAAATACAGATATTTGCTGTTGGATTGAGAGCAAGATTGCTGTCAAGTCTTTGGGAACAATTATAGAAAGCAGCAGGAAGAACACCCGCACCAATAAAACCTAAACTGAACACAACCAAACGACTCTAAACTCTTTCTTGGTAAAGATCTGTCCAAGCAACAACTTTTGAAAATATTATCCTCAAATGGAAGTAGATAAAAAACACACATGAGTCATATACTAATTGGGGAATACAGTTAAATACCCATAATGCTGTAAAGTTAAAAATAAGGATAAACCAGTGTGAGCAATGTGATTTCCTTATGTGATAGGTGAATATTTACTTTGCTCTTAACTTATTTGCTAAGGTAAAGGTAAAGGCCCTCCCGTTGATCGTCGATTTGCTCGAGCGGGCCCAGTAACGTCTCCATTGGAGACTTTGTTGTTACTGTGTTTTTGGCTGCAAATTTCCTTTGAGTCTCAGGAGCCATTTGTATTGAGTGGTATTTTCTTTAGTGTGGGTACATAGCTAGAATACACTAGAAATGGTGTAACTGGCTCCTTTGCTTGGGTTTGCCTCTTTATTCCAGTGGCTGCCTGAGTCTTCCATGTGGAATGAAAAGAGAGAGGAGACAGGATCTCTACTACTGTTTTTAGTTACTGCTCATAGTCTCTGTGGGCTGGAGCGAGAGCACAGCTGGTATGGCACTTGCCTTGCATGTAGTCAACACGGCCGACCCAAGTTCGATTCCTCCGCCCCTCTCGGAGAGCCCGGCAAGCTACTGAGAGTATCTCACCCGCACAGCAGAGCCTGGCAAGCTACCCGTGTCGTACTTGATATGCCAAACACAGTAACAACAAGTCTCACAATTTGTTGTGAGATGTTACTGGTGCCCACTCGAGCAAATCGATGAACAACGGGAGGACAGTGCTACAGTGCTACAGTGCATAGTCTCTGCAACGGACGGGCATGTCAGGCTCTGACTTTTCCTCCTCTGTGTGTGTGTGTGTGTGTGCGCGCGTGCGCGCATATGTGTGTGTGTGTGTGTGTGTGTGTGTTTGTGTTTAGACTATCTCCTCCCTACCCTTTCATGCACTAGACCCCTTAATTGTTCTGACCCATCGCTGGGTGTCTAGATGCCAATGATTTTGCTCCCTTTACATTTTTTAAAATTTAATTTTATTTTTATAAAGCTTTTCACAACAATTCATTGCATTTAATATTCAAACACCAACCCCATCACCATTGCACCTTCCCACCACCATACTTCAAATGTTCCTACCCCAAATCCCAAACTGTGCCCCCCAAAGCAGAACCAAAGCAATTAATTTTGTATTGCTTGTTGTGAATAGGGCTGGCGTGAAAGCACAGGGATAAGACGTTTGCCTTGCATGCGGCCAACATGGCCGACCCAGGTTCGATTCCTCTGCCCCTCTTGGTGAGCCTGGCAAGCTGCTGAGACATCTCGCCTGCAAGGCAAAGCCTGGAAAGCTCCCGTGATGTATTCAATATGCCAAAACCAGTAACAAAAAGTCTCACAATTTGTTGTGAGATGTTACTGGTGCCTGCTGGAGCAAATCAGTGAACAATGGGAGGACAGTGCTACAGTGCTACAGCGTTATGAATAATCCACTATAAATGGTACAGTAAAGTTTCCTTAGAGAAAAGTGTATGAAGATTGTTGTTCACAATCTTCATCCCGGTGTGCTCCCTTTTCTTGCTCTTTACTGCTTCTCCCTTTCCCTGGGTGCAGGGGGAAGAGAGGGAACCTGGTATTTAGATCCCAAAGGATCTGACACTCTCCTCAGCTTCAGCTTCCATTTGTTGAGACCCCCTCTGCCCTCAAGGAGACCCTGCAAGATGGGCTCTAAAGGGACCTTCCAGTGACCCCACCTCACCCTGGGGTACGCTCGGGCATCCTTTGTGCTAGGTGCCTCTCCATATGCTCAGCTGCAGCTCGGGTTATCCCTCCTGGGGTATCCAGCCCCTGTGATGTCTGAAATGTAGAAGTCGCTTGGTGGTCTTTTCTTCCCCACCAGATCTTTTTGGTTGGGCAGGCAAAAAAGCTCCTCCCTAGTCCTTTTCTCCACTGCTCTCTCTTCTGAATGACGCGGATATTTATGTTACCAGTGCGTGAGTCTGTGTCCTCCAGCTAATCCTTCCACACTTGGAGATTTTGCCTTGGGACCCGTTATCTCTCAACTGAGAGAATGATTTCCATTAGACATCCCATTACAGCATGTAATATGTAGATAAAAACTCCTTGAGGATGTTATGGGCCATTTGGCCTCCACTGAGCTTCGCTATGGCAAAATGTGTTCCCTCCCAGGACAAAACCCTGCTTTAAAGAACATTGACTCAGTAGGTAATGCCCTGATTAGTGAGTTTGAAAGCCACTCTACCCAAGTAGGTGATAGGATTGCCTTTTACTAGAAATAGGAGACATTTTTTACTTTGATCAAAATATCAAGGGTAAGATATGAGAGAATTGGGGCTGGAGCGATAGCACAGCGGTTAGGGCATTTGCCTTTCATTCAGCCAACCTGGGTTCGATCCCCAGTATCCCATATAGTCCCCCGAGCACTGCAGGGGTAACTCCTGAGTGCAGAGCCAGGAGTCACCCCTGTGCATAGCTGGGTGTGACCCAAAAATTAAAAAAAAAAGATATGAGAGGATCTGGCTGTGATCCCCTGATCCTCTGGTGGGATTCGGCTGATCTGGCTGGACAGTGTCCCCTTTCTCCCTCACTGCTCCCTAGGCAACTCTCCCAAAGCTGTGCGGTCAGTAGGTAGAAGAGGACGGCTTTTCCCCAGTAGAGGTTGGTTGAGCATTCTTCAGTTGAAGGTACACAAGTAGTTATAACCCCCACCCCCAACTAGAACTGCACTAGCAAGCTGTCAAAATATCAGTCTGGTGCCTGTAACACTCTATTGATTGGGGTCTTTATGTTTTTGTAGTACTTCCTTTATTTTCTTCTTTCCTTTTTTCAATTTTAATTTAATTTTATTTTTATGAAGTAGTTCACAATATTTGATTACATCTAATATTCAAACACCAATCCTACCACCATTACACCTTCCCACCACCAGTTTGGATGTTTCCATGTTGAACCCCAACCCTTGTCCCAAAGCAAAACACTCTGGCTTTGGGGAGGAGTCCTCCTTCAGGGGTTATTACAAAGGGTGGTTTATTACAGGTCTTATTACAAATGGGGTTTTACTTGGCTGTTACTGAAACCTGCTTCTTACTTCAGAAGACAAGACCCTCAGGTTAGTCCCCACCAAGTCCCAGATTTCCTCTACGCTATGCTCAATTTATGGTTCCCTGGGGAGAAAATCATGGAGGGAGATCTGAGAATTTTCCTTCTACAGTACTCATGGTTTTTGGAGCCCAGGGAGATCTCAGCAAAGTGTTGAAAGCAGATTGTGTGCAAGTAGTGGGATGACTTAATGAAAAATTAAAAAACGCCACAAAAACCTATTTCTGTGCTGTTTGATTCAAGTTGCAGGCTCTGGAGACAGATAATTTGGGGCTTTCAGGGTGCAGCTGCTCTGGGAATCATCGAGACCACTGAGCTAGGTGGTGACTGTTGCTTGGGAGTAGAGGGCTTGATCCTTCCCAAGGCTGATCCTGCATCCTTTATAAAAATTTGTTGATCAACATGGCAGGTGGCTCTTTGCGACAATGTCTTGTACTCAATCCCACTAGGATCTGGGCAGAGACTAGTTTTCTCTGGAATGGCAGAGTCAGTTCCAAAGGGAAAGAGAACTGTATACAACACCTCACTTCTCTTTTTCCTCAGGGGCAATTTAAATCTCAAAACCCATGCAGAATGGTGGGGGCAGGGGGTTTGGTGCTTAAAGGCAATGGTGGGTAGGAATCCCACTGAGACTTGGGGAGTGAGGCCCAGTCACCAGCATGGTGCCTGCAGGCTAAGGATTTATTCCAGAAGTGGACGTTCTGCACACTGGTACACTGACAATGTAGGGGTCAGGAAGGGAACTAAGACATTATGTGGAACTTGTTGGGTTCTTTGAGTTCAAGCATTTAAATAATAAAACCCTTTTTTTAAAATTTTAATTCTTAAATTTTTTATTGTTTTAAAAAATTTTATAAATTTTTTATTTTATTTTTTTTTAGTTAGTGAGACACCATGAGGTACAGTTGTAGACTTACAAACTTTTGTGCTTGGGTTTCAGTTACACAATGATTGAGTACCCATCCCTCCACCAGTGCCCATTCTCCACCACCAATGAACCCAATAGCCCTCCCAACCCCCCACCCCATCCCACCCAACCCGCCCCACTTCTGTGGCAGGGCATTCCCTTTTGCTCTCTCTTTCCTTTAGGGTGTTGTGGTATGCAGTAGATGTATTGAGTGGCCATCGTGTTAGGTCTATAGTCTACTTTCAATACACATCTCGCATCCTGAGCGAATTCTCCAAACACCCTTTACTTGGTGTTCCCTTCTCTATCTGAGCAGACTTTTCCCCCAGCACGTGTTTCCAGCTTCCAAGCCATGGAGCAGACTTCTGTTACTTATCTCAACTATTTTTGGGTGTTTGTCTCCCATTCTGTTACTTTATATTCCCCAGATGAGTGCAGTCTTTCTATGTCTGTCCCTCTCTTTCTGACTCATTTCACTTAGCATGATACTTTCCATGTAGAACCACTTGTATGCAAATTTCTTGACTTCATCTTTTCTAAAAGCTGCATAGTGATTGTGTAGATGTGCCAAAGTTTCTTTTTTTTTTAATAATTTATTTATTTATTGAATCACTGTGGGAAAAGTTACAGAGCTTTCGGGTTTAGGTCTCAGTCATGTAAATATCAAACACATTTCCCTTTACCAATACTTATTTTTAACCCCGAACCCCAATGGACCCCCACCTCCCACCCCTCCCAATTCTTGTGAGGCAGATGAGTTCTAGTTAATACTCTATCTACTTTGACTAGATAGATTGTTTCGATAGAAGATGCACAATTATTGTTTAGAGTTTACGACCCACCCCCCACAATCAGACATGCTGAAACAGCGTTGTGAAATGATTTGCTTTCTACAACTTGGTTTAAGAATAAAATGATGTCTTATTGACATCAATACTTATTGACCCTGGAAGAATTTCTATTAAAAGTTAGATAGTTAAGAGATTGGTTTCTGTGCCCTGGAGTCGTGGCCGTGCGGGAGAGCCGCTCGTGGGGGGCAGCTGGCGACCTCGGTGGGGCGTGGGGGACGGCCCACAAAGCCCCCCTTCCCATGAGGTCCCTGCCGCTCCCGCCAACCCTGGCTCAAACCCGCTGTCCACAAGGTTCCCGTGCGGCCGCCATCTTTCTTTCCAGAGAGGGGCGGGCGGGCCGGTCAACACCCTTTCCCCTCCGGGCAGGCTTGGTGGCGCGGTTTAACACATAGTCCATTTGCTTTTCTGCTCCCAGCGGCTGGTTCTCTGTGCTAAGTCCTTGTGCCTCCGGGGCCGTGGCCGTGCCGGAGAGCCGCTCGTGGGGGGCAGCTGGAGACCTCGGTGGGGTGTGGGGGACGGCCCACAAAGCCCCCCTTCCCATGAGGTCCCCGCCACTCCCGCCGAGCCCGGCTCAAACCTGCTGTCCACAAGGTTCCCGTGCGGCCGCCATCTTTCTTTCCAGAGAGGAGCGGGTGCCAAGGTTTCTTTAACCAGTCATCTGTTCTCGTGCACTTGGATTTTTTCCAGATTTTGGCTATTGTGAACAGTGCAGCAATGGAAATAGAAGTGCAGATGTCATTTAGACTATACTTTTTTGCCTCTCTGGGATATATTCCCAGGAGTGGTATTGTTGGGTCAAGTGGGGCTCAATTTCTAATTTTTTGAGAGTCGTCCATACTGTTTTCCAAAAGGGCTGAACCAGTCGGCATTCCCACCAGCAGTGAAGGAGAGTCCCTTTCTCGCCGCATCCGCACCAACACGGGTTGCTTTTGTTCTTTTGGATGTGAGTCAATCTCTGTGGTGTGAGATGATATCTCATTGTGGTTTTGATCTGCATCTCCCTGATGATTAGTGATGTAGAGAATTTCCTCATGTGCCTTTTAGCCATTCAGATTTCTTCTTTGAGAAAGTTTCTCTTCATTTCATCACCCCATTTTTTGGTGGGGTTGGATGTTTTCTTCTTGTGGAGTTCAACCAGTACTTTGTATATCCTTGATATCAACCCCGTATCAGATGGGTATTGGGTGAATATTCTTTCTCATTCTGTAGATTATCTTTGTATTTTGGTCACTGTATCTTTTGAGGTGCAGAAGCTTCTTAGTTTAAGATAGTCCCATTTGTTTATCTCTGTTTCCACTTGGTTGGTTAGTGGCACGTTGAACAATGAGTGGGTCAGGAAGGAAGTCAAGGAAGAAATCAAAAGATACCTGGAAACAAATGAGAATGAAGAATGAATCAGAACTTATGGGATGCAGCTAAAGCCATGTTAAGAGAAAAATTTATAGCTTTGCAAGCATTCATTCCTCAGGAAGGAAGAAAGGGCCTACATATATAACTTGACTTCACAGCTCAAAATCTTAGAAAACGACCAGCAAAAGGAACTCAAACACGGCCAAAGGAAAAAAATAATAAATCTTAGAGCGGAACTTAACGACGTGGAAACCCAAAAAACAATTCAAAATGTCAATGAAACCAAGAGCTGGTTCTTTGAGAAAATAAACAGATTGATAAACCACTAGTAAGACTCAAAAAGAAAGATAGAGAGAAAGCCCTAATAAACCAAATCAGAAATGAACAAGGGGACATCACAACAGAAACCAATGAAATTCAAAAGATTATTAGAGACTACTTTGAGAGTCTGTATGCCATGAAACAAGAGAACCTAGAAGAAATGGATAAATTCCTGGATTCTTATAATCTACCAAAACTGAACCAAGAAGACTTGGAATACCTGAATAGACCCATTAATATCAAGGAAATTGAAACCGTAATCCAAAGTCTTCCCAAAAATAGAAGCCCAGGCCCAGATGGATTCACTAGAGAATTCTTCCAAACATTTGAAGACCTGCTGCCAGTTCTCCTTAAGCTTTTCCAGGAAATTGAAAAAACAGGAACTCTCCCAAACAGTTTCTATGAGGCACACATCTCCCTAATACCAAAAACAAATAAAGACACCACTAACAAAGAAAATTACAGGCCAATATCTCTGATGAACATGGATGTGAAGATCCTCAACAAAATATTAGCAAATAGAATCCAACAACTCATCAAAAAGATCATACACCACGACCTAGTGGGATTCATCCTGGGCATGCAAGGATAGTTTAACATTCAGAAATCAATTAACATAATCCATCATATCAACAAAAGTAAAGATAAAAACCATATGATCATATCAATAGATGCAGAGAAAGCATTCAACAAGATCCAACACCCATTTATGATGAAAAATTTCACCGAAATGGGCTTAGAAAGAAAGCCCATTCAGTCAGCAAGAAAGAACTTTCCTCAAGATAGTCAAAGCTATCTGTGTCAAACCTATGGCAAGCATTATCCTCAATGGGGAAAAACTAAGATCAGGGACAAGACAAGGATGCCCACTCTCACCACTTCTGTTCAATATAACACTGGAAGTACTTTCAATAGCAGTTAGTCAAGAAAAAGATACTAAGGGCATTTAGATAGAAAAGGAAGAAATCAAGCTCTCACTATTCGCAGATGATATGATACTATATAGAGAGAATCCTAAAGCCTCTACCAAGAAACTCCTAGAAACTATAAACTTGTACAGTAAAGTTGCAGGCTATAAAATCAATACCCAAAAATCCATGGCCTTCCTATATGCAAATAATGAGACATAGGAAAGAGACATGAAAAAAGCAATCCCGTTCACAATCAAGTGCCCCAGAAAAATCAAGTACCTTGGAATAAGCCTAACTAAGGAGGTGAAGGACCTCTACAAAGAAAAATACAAGATGCTACTCCATGATACAAAAGAGGAAAAGGAAACATATCCCCTGCTCATGGATAGGAAGAATTAATATTGCCAAAATGGTAGTACTTCCCCAAAGCATTATACAGATTCAATGCGATCCCAATAAGGATACCCATGAAATTCTTCAAAGAAATGGATCAAGCACTCCTAAAATTCATTTGAAACAACAAATGCCCATGAATAGCTAAGGCATTTCTTGGGAAAAAGACGATGGAAGGCATCTCTCTCCCCAATTTCAAACCCTACTACAAAGTGGTAACAATTAAAACAGCATGGTACTGGAGCAAAGGCAGAACCGCAGACCAATGGAATAGGGTGGAATATTCCTACACACAATACCAAATGTATAGACATCTAATCTTTGATAAGGGAGCAAGAAATGTGAAGTGGAGCAAGGAAAGCCTTTTTAACAAATGGTGCTGGCATAACTGGACAATCACATGCAAAAAAATGGGCTTAGACTTCGACTTAACATCATGCGCAAAAGTCAGATCCAAGTGGATTAAAGACCTCAATATCAGACCAGAATCCATATGGTACAATGAAGACAAGGTCGGCACAACCCTCCATGATATTGAGGCTAATGGTATCTTCAAATAAAACCCTTCGTATTTCTTGTTATGGATAGGGTTTTATTATTTAAATGCTTGAAGTTTGAAAGAACCCAACAGGTTTCATGTCTTGTATGACCGAAACTCAAACATGAAAGCATTTTAACTGTATCTCATGGTGAATCAATTAAAAGGGGGGAAAAGAATAATAATAAAATAAAATAAATAAAATTAACTTTCTGAATAAAAAAAAGTTTTGTGAAGTTCATGCCCAATTCAATCAGCTTAATCAATGACTGAATAAATAGAAGTACTCCTACATTAGTAAAAAATAATAATAGTAATAAAACCCTCTAATGGACAGAGTTTTTGCTGATACACTGCTATCCCTTATGGTCAGGTACTACTGCTCTCTCACCTCATACGAATTTAAAAGTGGCCTCACCTGGTGTTCTGGGGAGCAAACAGAGGCAATGCACTGCTGTGTGTTTCTCCGAAACTGTCTTTTTTTAGAGATGACAGTGTGGTACTGGAATTATGTACATGGGTTGGTTGATTGGTTTGGGGCCATGCTCAGTGAGACTCAGAGGTTACTCCTGGCTCTGCACCTAGGAATCCCTCCTGGTGGGAATCAGGGGACCAATATGGGGAATCGGGGCTTTAACCATGGTTGTCTGCTAGCAAGGCAAACACCCTACCTGCTGTACTATCTCTCTGGTTGGGAATTATGTACATGGGAAACCATCATTAATATTATTGTACATCATAGAATCTCAATCAATGAAAATTTATCGAGGTATTTAAATAATAAAATAAAATAAAATAATATGCATATATTAAAATTTGTATACATGTATGTGTGTATATTCATGTATATGTATATACATGAAAAATTAGGGCCTTTTGAGGTGTAGGCTGAGGGCAGTGGTCTTGGGAATTCTTTATTAATTTTTTGTTTGTTTTGTTTTGGGGGCTGCTGCAGGCGGCGCTCAACCTTATTCCTGGCTCTGTGCTCAAGGATCACTCAGCTGTCTTACTGGCTGTACTAGTTCTCCGATGCTTGGAAATTCTTGTGGAATGTACTTAGAGAATTCTTGCATTTTCTCCAATTAGATATGTTATGAAGGCTAGTAAAAAATTATATGTACATGAAATAAGAAATTATTTTATTTTATTCATTTATTTTTGCTTTTTTGGGTCACACCCAGCAATGCACAGGGGTTACTCCTGGCGGTGCTCAGGGGACCATATGGGATGCTGGGAATCGAACCCAAGTCGGCCACGTGCAAGGCAAATGTCCTATCCGCTGTGCTATCACTCCAGCCCTAAGAAATTATTTTAAATACCAATAATTTGGGCTGGAGCAATAGCACAGTGAGTAGGGCATTTGCCTTGCACTCGGCCAGCCCAGCTGAGCCGGGTTCGATTCCTCTGCCCCTCTTGGGGAGCCTGGCGAGAGTATCTTGCCTGCACAGCAAAGCCTGGAAAGCTACCTGTGATGTATTTGATATGCTAAATACAGTAACAACAAATCTCACAATGGAGACGTTACTGGGCCTGCTCAAGCAAATCGATGAACAATGGGAGGACAGTGCTACAGTGCAGTGCTACCAATAATTCCCTTGAGAGCTGTTGATACTTTGGCATACAAGTGGATAGATAATGTTAAATATGTGTGTGTGTGTGTGTGTGTGTGTAATTTGAGCCCTGCATTTAAAAAATGTTTACAAAGTAAGAGGATTTTTTATTCTGGCATTAAATTTTCTTCTATAGTGTAATAGTATGGTAGTCAAATGCTCTGTGTCCAAAATCAGATTTCCTGGGGCTTAATATTGGCTCAGTACTGAACTGATGGCTTGAACAATTCTACTCTTTGGTTTCCTTTCCATAAAATGAAGATACTAATTAGTATGGACACTATAGAATCATGGTAATAGAATGAATTGATGTATTTAAAAGTCACTTAGAATAGTCTGTTACATGATATGTACTATGCGTTGATTGATTTCGTAATGATTACATAGAATTCAAGCTCTGAGTGAGCCATAATTGTTTAGTCAATCATCTAGTGCTTGGTAGATTATTTACCCCCCTTTTTTGGTTGTGGGGGGGACACCCAGTAGTGCTCATGGCTTATTCAGAGCTCTGATCTCAGGATCACTCCTGGTAGGGCTCAGGGGA
Source organism: Sorex fumeus (assembly GCF_029834395.1). Lineage (NCBI taxonomy): Eukaryota > Metazoa > Chordata > Mammalia > Eulipotyphla > Soricidae > Sorex > Sorex fumeus. The sequence continues at coordinate 78,763,183 of NW_026606059.1, forward strand.
CCATCTGTGGTGCCTGGGATTGAACCCTGGTCAGCCACCTGTAAGGCAAATGCTCTCTTTGCTATACTATTTCTCTGGCCTCAAGTATTTTCCATTTTTATTTCAAATTATGAAACCTTGTACACAAGTTTTTGTGCGCCTAGTACAATTAATCTCTTGGGGTTATATTTCAGGAAATTACATTCTTGGACTAAAATGTTAAATCTTTTCAAGGCTTTTATATTTATTTGGGCTAGAGTGATAGCACAGTGGGTAGTGTTTGCCTTGCACATGGTCGACCAGGCCAACCCGGAGAGCCCAGCAAACTACCGAAAGTATCTTGCCCACACAGCAAAGCCTGACAAGCTACCCATGGCGTATTAGATATGCCAAAAACAGTAAAAACAAGTCTCACAATGGAGACATTACTGGCCCCGCTCGAGCAAATCGATGAACAATGGGAGGACAGTGCTACAGTGCTTATATTTATTTAGCAAGTCAATCTTGTTGATTATACAAATTCGCTGTACTACCTGCGAATGAGTGAAAATGAGTGTTTTCTCTTTTCCTCACTTGCTGAAGAAAAAAAGTAATAACATATGCTGTAGGGGGAGTGTGGAATGAGGGGCTATACTCAGAGATGCTCAGGGTCTACACCTGGTTCTGTGGTCAGGAGTGACCCCTGACAATTCTCAGGGAACCAATGTGGCGCCAGGGATTTGCTGACTGAGGTCAGCAGCATACAAGGTAACGACTTTGGTCCTTGTGCTCTCTCCTCGGTCCTCTTATGTTCTTTTGATGGGCATTTCTTTGATTTTTTTTTTAATTTATTTATTTATTTATTGAATCACTGTGGGAAAGGTTACAAAGCTTTCAGGTTTATGTCTCAGTAATGCAAATATCAAACACATTTCCCTTTACCAATACTTATTTTTTACCATGAAGAACCCCAATAAAACCCCACCCCCCACCCCTCCCCGTCCCTGTGAGGCAGATGAATTCTAGTTAACACTCTATCTGCTTTGATTAGATTCATTGTTTCAATAAAAGATTCACCACTATTATTTAGAGTTTACCCCCCCCCCCCCAGATCAGACATGCTGAAAAAGCATTGTGAAGTGATTTGCTTTCTACAGCTGGGTTAAAGAATTAAATGTTGGTTTTGGATTTCTGCTATTTTACCTATTGACCCTGGAAGTATTTCTACTGAAAGTCAGATAGTTAAGAAACTGGTTTCTGTGTTCTGGAGTCTTGGCCGTGCTGGAGAGCCGCTCGTGGGGGGCAACCGGTGGCCTCGGTAGGGCGTGAAGGGCGGAGCGAAATGCCCCCCTTCCCATGAGGTTTTAGTCGCCCCCACACTCCCGGCTCATACCTGCTGTCCACAAGGCACCCATGTGGCCGCCATCTTTCTTTCCAGAGAGGAGAGGGCGAATGGGGCAACACCCTTTCCCCTCCGGCAGACTTGATGGGCTGGATCAACGCATAGTCCGTTCACTTTTCTGCTCCAAGCTGCTGGGTTCTGCATTAAGTCCTTGTGCTTCTGGGGCCATGGCCGTGCTGGAGAGCCGCTCGCGGGGGGCGACTTGTGGCCTCGGTAGGGCGTGAAGGACGGACCAGAACGCCCCCCGACCCATGAGGTTTTAGTCACCCCCACTCCCTCGGCTCATACCTGCTGTCCACAAGGCTCCCATGTGGCCGCCATCTTTCTTTCCAGAGAGGAGAGGGTGAATGGGGCAACACCCTTTCCCCTCTGGCAGACTTGATGGCCTGGGTCAACGCATAGTCCATTCACTTTTCTGCTCCAAGCTGCTGGGTTCTGCATTAAGTCCTTGTGCTTCTGGGGCCGTGGCTGTGCTGGAGAGCCGCTCGTGGGGGGCAACTGGTGTCCTCGGTAGGGCGTGAAGGCCGGACCGGAACGCCCCCCCTTCCCATGAGGTTTTAGTCGCCCCCACACTCCCGGCTCATACCTGCTGTCCACAAGGCTCCCATGTGGCCGCCATCTTTCTTTCCAGAGAGGAGAGGGCGAATGGGGCAACACCCTTTCCCCTCCGGCAGACTTGATGGCCTGGGTCAACGCATAGTCCATTCACTTTTCTGCTCCAAGCTGCTGGGTTCTGCATTAAGTCCTTGTGCTTCTGGGGCCGTGGCTGTGCTGGAGAGCCGCTCGTGGGGGGTGACTGGTGACCTCGGTAGGGCATGAAGGATGGACCGGAACGCCCCCCTTCCCATGAGGTTTTAGTCGCCCCCACACCCCCGGCTCATACCTGCTGTCCACAAGGCTCCCATGTGGCCGCCATCTTTCTTTCCAGAGGGAGGAGGGCGGAAGGGAGCAACACCCTTTCCCCTCTGGGCAGAAATGATTGCCTGGATTAACGCATAGTCCTTTCACTTTTCTGCTCCAAGCTGCTGGGTTCTGCATTAAGCCCTTGTGCTTCTGGGGCTGTGGCCGTGCTGGAGAGCCGCTCGTGGGGGGCAACTGGTGACCTCGGTAGGGCGTGAAGGACGGACCGGAACGCCCCCCTTCCCATGAGGTTTTAGTCGCCCCCACACTCCCGGCTCATACCTGCTGTCCACAAGGCTCCCATGTGGCCGCCATCTTTCTTTCCAGAGAGGAGAGGGCGAATGGGGCAACACCCTTTCCCCTCCGGCAGACTTGATGGCCTGGGTCAACGCATAGTTCGTTCACTTTTCTGCTCCAAGCTGCTGGGTTCTGCATTAAGTCCTTGTGCTTCTGGGGCCATGGCTGAGCTGGAGAGCCGCTTGTGGGGGGCGACTGGTGACCTCGGTAGGGCGTGAAGGACGGACCGGAACGCCCCCCTTCCCATGAGTTTTTAGTCGCCCCCACATCCCCGGCTCATACCTGCTGTCCACAAGGCTCCCATGTGGCCGCCATCTTTCTTTCCAGAGGGAGGAGGGCGGAAGGGAGCAACACCCTTTCCCCTCTGGGCAGACTTGATGGCCTGGATTAACGCATAGTCCTTTCACTTTTCTGCTCCAAGCTGCTGGGTTCTGCATTAAGCCCTTGTGCTTCTGGGGCTGTGGCCGTGCTGGAGAGCCGCTCATGGGGGGCAGCTGGTGACCTCGGTAGGGCGTGAAGGACGGACCGGAACGCCCCCCTTCCCATGAGGTTTTAGTCGCCCCCACACCCCCGGCTCATACCTGCTGTCCACAAGGCTCCCATGTGGCCGCCATCCTTCTTTCCAGAGAAGAGAGGGCGAATGGGGCAACACCCTTTCCCCTCCGGCAGACTTTGATGGCCTGGATTAACGCATAGTCCTTTCACTTTTCTGCTCTAAGCTGCTGGGTTCTGCATTAAGTCCTTGTGTTTCTGGGGCTGTGGCCGTGCTCCAAACTTAACTCTGACTTTCAGGGAGAAAGATTGGGTGGTTTACTTCTTATTGATCACTTTGTTACGCGGCCGCGCGGTTTTGAGATAAAGTCCTCGTTCCCGCATACTCGAGCTGTGTTTGTAGAGGCTTCTGGTCACCGGGGTTCCATCTGGGGGAGGTGGGATGCGGCACCTACTCCATCTGGAACTTGCGGGTGATCTTTTTGGAACCTGTTTTTTCTTTTTTCTCTTTCCTCCGGGATCCCGCACCCTCCATGTGTTTTTTCTCTTATGCTGAACGCTTCAAAGATGGCGCTGGGGGGCGGGCTGTGGGCATGACTTCCGGAATCAGAGGTTACCTGGGAGGTGTAGTCCGGCAGATTTGCGATAAAGTCCTCGTTCCCGCATACTCGAGCTGTGTTTGTAGAGGCTTCTGGTCACCGGGGTTCCATCTGGGGGAGGTGGGATGCGGCACCTACTCCATCTGGAACTTGCGGGTGATCTTTTTGGAACCTGTTTTTTCTTTTTTCTTTTTCCTCCGGGATCCCGCACCCTCCATGTGTTTTTTCTCTTCATTTCTTTGATTTTTAAGCTCGATATGTGCTATCCATTTGCTGACTCGCAATTCACTTTTATCCTTTATAAATTTTTGCTTCCTGGTTTTTATTATTATTCTTTTCATTTATATTGAGGTACTGTGATTTACAATATTGTTAATGAGTGTTTCATTCACTCTTCATTCAAACATCATACCTGCCACCAGAATGCCAAACCCATGTAGGAAAGAGACCATTCTCTCTCCCTTCGAACTCACTTTACTTAGAATACCCTCTAGTTCCATCTATGTAACACAGATTTCATCCTTATGTCTGTGTAATATACCATTGTGTATCTATACCACAAATTTTTGATCAGTTCAACAGATGAGCAGAGGGCCTGTACTGTAATGACTTATGCTGTATATATAGCCAGATGTTAACAGGGTAAACAGAGGCAGCAAATACACAGGCTTCCAGCAACAATTTGAATCCAGCTGCAGTTTACTGGTCTAACGAGGTGCACTTTTCCTGTCTTCCCTGCCCTGCTTTAGAGCTCTGACTTCACCAAGAGTCTGAACAGAGAGGAGTAAGGGCTGTAGCGATAGTGCAGCAGGTAGGGTGTTTGTCTTGCATGCGGCTGATCCAGGTTCGATTCCTCTGTCCCTCTCAGAGAGCCCAGCAAGCTACAGAGAGTATCCTTCCTGCACGGCAGAGCCTGGCAAGCAGCCCGTGGCATATGATATGCCAAAAACAGTAACAACAAGTCTCACAGTGAGATGTTACTGGTGCCTGCTCGAGCAAATTGATGAACAATGGGAGGGCAGTGCTACAGTGCTCATCCATTGAGGGACACTGGATTGTTTTTATATTTGATTTGAGCGATTGTACTAAATGCTGCCATGAAGATAGATGTTCATATATCCTTTTGAATTAATGTTTTTGTGCTTAGGGGGTAGATACCAACAAGTGGTGTTGCTGGGTTAGTTGACAGTTCTATTCTTTCTTGAGAAATCTCCATATTGCTTTGCATAGAGATTAAACCAGCTGAGATTCACACTGACAGTGAATGACGGTTCCTTGATCATCACGTTCCCACCGACACAGACAACTTCCAGACATTTTGTATATACCATTCTTACTGGTGTGAGATGATATCTGATTATTGGTTTGATTTGAATTTCCCTAATAATAAGGAATGATGGGTACTTTTTCTTAAGCCTGTTAGCCATACATATGTTTTCTTTGAAGGACTGTCCTCCTTTTCACATTTTTGGATGGGGTTTTTTTTGTTGTTGAATTTTTTGTTGTTGTGTTTGTTGTGCGGGCTGGAGCAATAACACAGCAGATAGGGCATTTGCCTTGTACACTGCCGACCCGGGTTCGATTTCTTCGTCCCTCTTGGAGAGCCCAGCAAGCAACCAAGAATATCCGACCCGCATGGCAGAGCCTGGCAAGCTCCCCATAGCATATTCAATATGTCAAAAACAGTAACAACAAGTCTCATGATGGAGATATTACTGATGCCCACTAGAGCAAATTGATGAACAAGGAAGACAGTGCTACAATGCAGTGCTACAGTGTTTATCAGTTTTAGATATTAACTTTTTGTCTTATGTATTGTATGTAAATATTTTCTCCCATTGATAGGCTGTCTTTATTTTAGCTCAAATTTCTCCAGCCATGTAGAAACTTTCATTTGATGTGGGCCAGTTTTTTATTTTTGTTGTCTTTGTTTTGTTTGTTTTTTGTTTTGGGGTAACACCTGGCTCTGCCCAGGGGTTTTCCTGGCTCTGTGCTAGGGTACCACTCCTTGAAGACTCAGGAAGGCCATCTGGGGTGCCAAGTTGCCATATGCAAGGCAAGCTCCCTTTCTGCTATAGTATTGCTCTGGCCCATCTTTGCTTTTGTTGAAAATAGCTTGTTGAAAACACTTCTGAGGTCCACTTTCTGGAGCATTCTGCCTGTATTTTCTTCCCTATATTTTATGGATTCTGTATTTCAGGTCATTTCATCTCTTTGAAATGACCAGAGTGCTTCTTCCAGAACACACTTCTGTTATATTTAAAGCAAACACAGATGCTGCCGGCTAGACCTGCAGCCTCCTACCTCCACCCAAGTTTGTGGATGAGGCAAGTCCAGGCACTCAGCAGCCATCAGAAATGCTTTGTCAGAGTCTCTCAAGTGCTCCTCGATTTCTCACTTCCTTTTCTGCTTATCATTTGGCAATGTTTCTATAGCAACGGTGTGCATTTGTGGTATACATCCCATCTCCTCCAACTTGATGGGGAGAGGGCTACATGAATGCTATGAGAGTCCCTGGCAAGGAGACCCTGTCCTGCCTCTGTAACTTCAGGAATCATTTTCAACCGACGGGCTTTGGTGAATGGTATTTCAGCAGTGCCAATTTTCATCTCTGCCCCACGGTAAATATTGTGATACCTGGGAGAGAATCTTTTGGTTTAATAATGAACTAAGTAGTCACATAATTAGAATCTGTCAGCAATCTTTGAATAAGTGGCAGAATATTTGTTTTTAAAGGCCTGAGGACTAAGCCCTGATTCACTGCTTTAATGAGTACTGCCTTCTGCTGTCTCCCCTGGCTGTGCAGACCTCTGGCTACCAGTACTTCGAGTGCTGAATGTCAACAGCAGTTGATATTCTTAATTCGTGTCCCTGATTTTCTTTTTTTTCTTTTTATTTACTTATTTATTTTTTATTTTATTGAATCACCATGAGACACAGTTACAAGCTTTCATGCTTGAGTTACAGTCATACAATGATCAAACACCCATCCCTCTACCAGTGCACATTCCCCATCACCTATCTCCCCAGTATACCCCCCTTTCCCCATCCTCCCCCTGCCTCCATGGCAGACAATTTCCCCCATACTCTCTCTCTACTTTTGGGTATTATGGTTTGCGATACAAATACTGAGAGGTTATCATGTTTGATCCTTCCCTGATTTTCTCTTTGCAAATCTTACTATCTCATGGCAGGCTTAAACACATGTGACTGACTTATGTATTTTTAAAATGGTGCTGAAGTATAAATGTTGGAAGATGAAAGGAACATGTTCTAACTGGAAATTACCCCAAGATCATGAGAAATTCAACATATAGTTATTATAAAAAACTTTGTGGGGGTGATGTTTGGTCCCACCCAGTAGCCAGGACTAACTCCTGGCTCTATGCTCAGTGATCACTCATGGAAGTGCTTAGGGGACCCTGTGTGGGAGCAAACCAGTATTTCCCACATGCAAGGCTGCACTCCATGGCCCAAAGGAATAGCTTTTTTTCTTTTTCTTATCATAGGACACTTCTACCTATAGCAGGTGGTCAAAAGGTAGAGGTTACTGAATAAGATGTAAAAGGTAGGACCATGCATGGTGCTAGATCAAAGCTAAGATTTTTTAAAGCTCTGAGTTCCTGCAATTATGAACAATTTTCATAGTCAGATGTCTTCTTATTTAAGGTAATCACATTCACAGAAACAGAAAATTACATGGTGCTTTCCAAGGACCAGGGGCAAGGGATAATGGGGAATTGTAACTTATTGGGTATAGAATTTCAGATTTTCATGATGACAAAGTTCTGGAGATCTGTTTCATATTGATGTGAGCAGACTTAACATGCCTGGGCAGTGCTCAAAAAAGGTAAAATTGTAAATATTGAGTTATGTGTTTTTAACAAAAATCAAAAGAGAGCAGAGGGCCATAGAGATAGTAGAGTGAGTAAGGTGCATGCCTTGCATTTGGTCTACCTGGCCCCTGACATAGAGCAAGGGATAAGCCCTGAGCATCATGGGCATTGCTCCAAACACCCTCCCCACACAGAAGAACAAAACAAAAGACACAACCCAATACCAGGTGCCTGCAGCGAAGCTAATTCTAGGTCCAGACACTGTAGTGAAGTGAAGTGGTCTCTGCTTGCCTGTGGCTGACAGTCCATTACTGCTAGTAGAACCGAGATCCTAAGGCAGGAGCCCCCCTAGCCCACATGAGCTGTGAAGCTTCTTTGCCTGCCACTGAGCTATGACAAGAAATTTAAGAAAACAAAACCTTTTTCCTTTACATCTGTCACTTTCCTTCCAGTGTCCAGCTGGTGGACCCCAATGGGAAGACTCTGGCGAATTTGTCTGGGAAGTGAGACAGCTGTCGGGAAATGGCTCCTAGAAGGGCGCATGGAGAATGGTGCCAGAGGTCATGGAGCCCTGAAGCCCTGTACACACACACACACACACACACACACACACACACACACACACACTATGCATGTGGAAGGTGGCTCTGTCCTACATGACCACTGACCCACAGATAAAGTCAGGGAAGCACGATACTTTTTCTTAAGATCACTCTACTGTTTTGCTACCCCAAAGTACTAAATTGCACCAAACCAAAAGGCTGAATCCAAACTGTGACCCAGAAGATTAAATGGAGACATTGCTTATCAAGGGATCCTCCTTTTTAAAGACATGGTCATGGAAGACAAAAATCGAGAAAATGATTTTACCTACAAATGCATACCAGAAACTAAGGGAGGGGCTGGATTGACCATGGTACAGAGGGTCGGACTCTTGCCTTGCACGAGGCCCTTGGCCTCCCACACACCGCCAGGAGTACTTTCTGAGCTCAGAGCCAGGAGTGATGCTTGAGGACCTCCAGTTGTGGCCCGAAACAAAGCAGACTCCCCATAAACACACATACACACACACACCTAAAAGAGAAAGGTACATAAAGTTTCTACAGAGTTGCTATAGCTGATCCCAAAGACATGGGATCTCTATCTCGATGTAAAGATGCAAGATTAGCATCGATAGATATAGAAATATGTGATCAAATAGAAATATATAAGGTTGGCATTTATTGATAGAGTAAAGGGCTGGAGCGATAGCACAGCGGGTAGGGCGTTCACCTTGCACGTGGCCAACATGGCCGACCCGAGTTCGATTCCTCCGCCCCCCTCGGAGAGCCCGGCAAGCTACCGAGAGTATTCGATATGCCAAACACAGTAACAACAAAGTCTCCAATGGAGACGTTACTGGGCCCGCTCGAGCAAATCGACGATCAACGGGAGGGCCTTTACCTTTACTTTACCTTATTGATAGAGACAGACACAGCACAACATACATACCCAGGCAGAGGTCCATGTATTTTCCTCTTCCCTTATCCTCTTTCATGTTTTCTTTCTCTTAGCACTAGTTTTGGGGGCTTCTTTATCTGGTAGAGTATGTAAATCTTCATTCTGGAAGAGTCTGTCCTTAGCTATCCCCTTTTTTTTTGGTGGGGAAGTCTTCTGTTAACTCTAGTGCTGGGAAGAGAAGTAGTAGAGGAGACCCCAGGGTCACAGTTGCTCTGTTTTAAGACTTTTTTGTTCACCCACGGTCCTATTTCATTTTTACCGGATGGAACGATCATCCAGCAAGAGCAATAAAGCCTTGTTTTTTCCAAGGGTTCAACGGCCCACAGAGTCTGATATGAACGAGGGAACTCTCAAATTTGAGTTCCAAGAAACCAGTATTGTATACACTGTGGAAATATTTGTTCTTGGAAACTACTAGCTCCAATCCAGCACCACCCTCAAACTCAGAGAAAGGAAGCACAGATGCGATGGCTCATTATTAGGTTTGATGGTTAGAGGGGGTCACACAAGGCAATGCTCAGGGCTTCCTCCTGGATCTCTGCTCAGAAATCACTCCTGGAACTGCTTAAGGGAATCATTTATCATGCCGAGATCGACACGGGGCTGGTTGTGTGCAAGGCAAGGGCCTTCCCCTCTGCACTATTTCTCTCCCTGCAGAGAGGCTCTTTCGTTAGAACACACCCAGGGCACCAATATGCCATTTTCCCATTTCTGAAAGTCATCACACACCCATCCCGCCCTCTACTCACCAACTTTTCAATTCTGTACTTTCTAATGATCTGACCGTTTGGTCAAATTATGAGCCACAACTTGGGGGTTCGTTTAGCTGTTCGTACTTCTAAAAGTGACAGTCTGGGTGTTTGGGTCTCGAAAGTGACAATCTGAGTGTTCTGTGAAGTTCTGCTGACTCGGGGGACTTTCTCTGCTGTTTCTCAGGGCCTCCCCTGAGTGTATATGCCTTGTCCCAGCCGGAGCTGATATATGATGGACAGTTATCTGCGAATCAGACCTGAGTCTCCCCCCCCCTGCCCCCACTGCTACATCTCTGGAATCTCCTCTGCACACTTCAGCTGGAGGCTGGGCGAAAGGAAGCAATGAAGCAGGAATAGGTGCATGGGAACCTGAGTCATCAGGTTATACATAACATGTTTCTGTCTCCAAGACCTGCCACAAACCCAGATTCTATATTAAAACAATTCTTCAGGAAATACTTGGAGTGTTCTTGCATTTGGAAGCACAGTGGATCCCATATGATCCCTCCTGTTGTAATCTTCACTATCGCAGATGCTCAGTGCTTAGCTTCACGCATTTGTTAGGGGTGAGAAAAGTTGAGTGTCATGATAGACCTTTTCTTCACCCAAAGAAATACATTTTTAATCAAGAATTGCTTCTCTTGAGGGCAGGTAAGAGAGAAGAACATAGAAATCTTTGATTCTTCCTTAGTGCTAACTTGGTTTCAAAATATTGAGTCACCATTTGTTATTTTATACTCCCCAAATGGCAACTCAGTATTTTATGTTAATGAGACTGACACTCAAGGACAGTAGACACAAGGGCCAGGAATATTGTTCCATAGTTGGAAGCCAGCCTTATGTACTGGGGGAGAAGGCAGCTGAAATAGAGAAGGGATCACTAAGTCAATGATGGCCGGAAGGATCATTTGGGATGGGCGATGTGTGCTGAAAGTAGATAAAAAAAACCAAATGCGATAACCTCTCAGTATCTGTATTGCAAACCACAATGCCCAAAAGGGGAGAGAAGAGAGAGAGAGAGAGAGAGAGAGAGAGAGAGAGAGAGAGAGAGAGAGAGAGAGAGTATGGGAGAAATTGTATGCCAAAAGAGCAGGGGAGGGTAGAGGGGTAGAGATGGGAGGAAAATACTGGGGCCCTTGGTGGTGGAGTATGTGCACTGGTGATAAAATGGGTGTTCGATCATTGTATGACTGAAACTCAAACATGAAAGCTTTGTAACTGTATTTCACGGTGATTCAATAAAAAAGAAAACAAACACTGAGTTCCTTCCCTTCTACCTTCCAAATGTTTTTGTACCTGCATAGTCTTACAGACTAGGCAGTGACAGTGAATTCCTTTTACAGCAATGATCCTTTTGACGCCTAAGAGCCCATAGGAGGCACTTGGAGTGCGTGCTGTTACTTTTTCCTGTTGTCCCATGAAGAGAGAAAGCTGCGAGCACTGAAACCTCCCTTCTCCCTGAATCTGGGACCCACTCTTCTTGCATTCCTTGGTGGTCTGAACTGACCAGGGCCTCCCCACACCACACCTCTTGTTAAAAATTGAATCACTGTGAGATACAGTTGCAAAGCTTTCATGATTGAGTTTCAGTCATATAAGGATCGAACACCATCCCTCCACCAGTGCACATTTCCCACCACTAATGTCCCCAGTATCCCTCTTGTCACCCCCTGCCTCAGGACACGGATCGTGATCTTCCTTTAACGACAAAGAGACTCCAGAGACTGCAAACAGCAAGCAAGTTTTATTGTAAGACTGGCTAGCCAGGGTCAAGCCATCAGGCAAGACCCCGAACTTCTTCAAAGGGGATCTTATATAGGCCTTCACTGGCTGTTCCAGCAAAGCCCGCGCATTTCATAGCCAATAGATTTGTAACAACATATACTTTCTTAACCAATCCATTTAAAAGTACATCACTCCATAGCCTATAGATTCAAAGATCTGCATTTACGTACATAGGCATTGTGGCTAGTGGGTATCTGGTAACTCAGACATTTGGTTATCTTCTATCTTTACCTGGCTCCCTTTGATTCTCAGCTCCTGGCTCCTGCATTTGGTGGAGGTGGATTAGGGAAAAGTTCCTAACAGAGGTAACAGATAAGGAAGGGCCAACAAATGGTTTCTGAATTTACATCCCACAGCGGGTAGGGCGTTCGCCTTACAAGCAGCCAACATGGCCGACCCGAGTTCGATTCCTCCGCCCCTCTCAGAGAGCCCGGCAAGCTACCAAGAGTATTCGATATGCCAGACACAGTAACAACAAGGTCTCCAATGGAGACGTTACTGGGCCCGCTCCAGCAAATCGATGATCAACGGGAGGGCCTTTACCTTTACCTTTAAGGAAGCAACAAATGGAGACAGAATTTACATCTCAAGGCTTTACCAGGGAGAGGGCAGGTAAGGAAGAGTTACTAATTAGCAGAGTTTAGCTCTGGAATTTCCCTCGGGGTCCCAAGGGACCTTACACCTTCTTACTGTCTCTCTCCTATTAGGCGGTGTAGTTTGCAATACAGATACTGAGAGGCCAGAATGTTTGGTCCTTAGTCTACTTTCAGCACACATCTCTCTCCCAAGCGATCCCTCCAACCACCTTGACTTAGTGATCCCTTCTCTATCCCAATTGCCTTCCCCTGAGCTCCTGAGGCAGGCTTCCAACCCATGGAGCAATGCTCCTGAGAGCCTCTCTTTTGAAGGGCAGGGTACACACTTCTAGGAAGGAAATTCTGCACTTAACGGTTTTCCAACAGTCCTGGCTTTGTATTGAGAAGCCAGAGTCCCCTGTTTCCTGCTGTACCATTCTCCCCCTACAAAGAAACCCCTTCCCCACATTTGTCCACCTTTTCCAGAAAGACTTGATCTTTATGGTTTTTCTAAAAATGATGTATTCTTCTCAAAGGGATGTGCCCTTGCATAGTCAAATTTCTGGTATAAAATTGAAAGCCCATCAAAACCTCCCCTTCCTCCTGAATGCCATAGGCAACCCCATCAGTATCTGTAAATGATCCTGTGGGAAGAAATAGAATGAATCTGAGGTAAAGGGAGATTGCTTCAAGCTCTGGGAGGTGTGTGTGTGTGTGTGTGAAGGTCTCGCATGAAAATGAATTTTGCTTTCGAAATGCACAGCGCCCCCACCCCCAACTCTGAGGATGCTGATCCCTCCCCTGACTCTTGGGAATCCATTTTCCCACCCGCTGAGCTCCAAATGCAGTGTTTTCTGTTTTGATCTCAGGCATGGACCAACAGAACACTTTCTGTCATTTCCATTTCTGTGACAGTAGTAGAGTTCCAGCAAGAACATTTGTAAGGAAAAATGAATTGGAGGAACAGGAGAGACAGTGTGTGTGTGTGTGGGGGGGGGTGGTATTGGTGTGGGGGGAGGCACTTGCCCTGCATGCAGCCTCCCGTGATGGCTCCATCCAGTGATGGCACCCTTTGTGATCCTGAGCACAGAGCTGAGAGTGCCTTTGGAACACTGCCAGGTGTAGCCCACCCCCCCGAAATAGAAATGGAGAGAAAAGGTCTTTGATGCAGCTCATGAAATTGAACCCCAGGCCCACACTCTACCCCTCCCAAGAGATGGTTTGGGGAGTTTCACGGTGTTTCCAGCATCACTGCTGTGTGTGTATGTATGTATGTGCGTGTGTGTGTCTGGAAGCCAGTTGTCTCCTTTTGGTGTCCATTGGCCATGTCCATGTGCTGGTTCACACTGGTTTGTACTTGGGGGTTTCTTTCTTGGTAGAAACTTCTGGAAAAGATTCCTCTGGTGGCCCTGACTCCAGCCTGAACTTCCAGGCTCGCCTGGCCTTCCACGATTCTTCCCTCACCCCCTCACGGCTCCCCCTGGCTTGCGACTCCCCCCCCCCCCCCCAGTGTGTGCTGGTCCTGCTCTTTTCACTGGTTCTCACTCCCAGCTTCATGTTGCCTTTTCTTTTCCTCTCCAGCCCATTTCAGGCCCCCCAATTCCTTTGCTTCCCTCCCTGGCCATCTGCCTCAGGTGTTGTCTATTATCTTAGTCTGCCTGTGAGCCTAAGCTCTGGGGCAGAATTCTTTGATGGACAATCGTTAACTCCCTGTTTTTCAGAAAAGCTCAGACATTTGCGGTAGGTCCAAAATGTAGGAGGGGCCAGCCCAAAACGGGACAGCTCACAACAGCTGGCAAGGGTAAACTGAGGTTTCCTCTTTCATTACACTGGGGCTATCTCACCAATCCTTCATTTATTTGTGTTATAAAACCTTTAGTTTTGCTTGTGAGGTGGCATCCTATGGTGCCAGAGAGCTGTGCCACCTCAGTGCTGGGGGTTTGTTCTCAGTGAAAGAGGAAGCCTCAGTTTCCCCTTGCTGTGAGCTGTTTTTTTTTATGAATTTTTATTAGTGAAACACCATGAGGTACAGTTGTAGACTTACAAATTTTTGTGCTTGGGTTTCGATTATACAACGATCAAATACCCATCCCTCCACCAGTGCCCATTTCCTACCACCACCTTTTGGGTGTTGTGGTCTGCAAAAGAGGCATTGAGTGGCAATCATGTTCGGTCCATAGTCTACTTTTGACATTCATCTCCCATACTGGGAGGAGCCTCCAAACACCCTTTATTTGGTGCTCCCCTCTCTATCTGTGCTGCCCTTTCCCCTAGAATGCCCGGCTGGCCTCTAAGCCATGGAGTAATCCTTCTGGTACTGATGTCGGCTATTCTTGGGTATTAATCTCCTATTTTGTTACTTTATGTCCCCCGGATGAATGCAATCTTTTTATGTCTGTCCCTCTCTTTCTGACTCATTTCACTTAGCATGATACTTTCTGTGTAGTACCACTTGTATGTAAATTTCATGACTTCATCTTTTCTAACAGCTACATAGTACTCCATTGTGTAGATGTACCAAAGTTTCTTTAACCAGTCATCTGTTCTTGGGCACTCTGGTTTTTTCCAGATTCTGGCTATTGTAAAGAGTGCTGCAATGAACAAACAAGTGCAGATGTCACTTCAACTATACTTTTTTGCCTCTCTGGGATATATTCCCAGGAGTGGTATTGCTGGGTCAAATGGGAGCTCAATTTCTAATTTTTTGAGAATCGTCCATACTGTTTTCCAAAAGGGTTGAACTAGTCGGCATTCCCACCAACAGTGAAGGAGTGTCCCTTTCTCGCTACATCTTCATAGCATCAGTTGCTTTTGTTCTTTTGGATGTGGGCCAGTGTCTGAGGTGTGAGATGGTATCTCATTGTGGTTTTGATCTGCATGTCCCTGATGATTAATGATGTAGAGCATTTTCTCATGTGCCTTTTTGCCATTCGGATTTCTTCTTTGGGAAAGTTTCTCTTCATTTCATTGCCCCGTTTTTTGATGGGGTTGGATGTTTTCTTCTTGTGGAGTTCAACCAGCACTTTATATATCCTTGATATCAACCCCTTGTCAGATGTCTATTTGACATATATCCTTTCCCATTCTGTAGACTGTCTTTGTATTTTGGTCACTGTTTCTTTTGAGGTGCAGAAGCTTCTTAGTTTAAGATGGTTCCATTTGTCTATCTCTGTTTTCACTTGCTCGGCCAGTGGTGTGACATCTTTGAAGATACCATTAGCTTCAATGTCATGGAGGGTTTTGCCAACTTTGTCTTCAATGTACCTTATGGATTCCGGTCTGATGTTGAGGTCTTTAATCCATTTTGATCTTACTTTTATACATGGCGTTGGGCAGAGTTCTGAGCCCATTTTTTTGCATGTAGCCATCCAGTTTTGCCAGCACAATTTGTTAAAGAGGCATTCCTTACTCCACTTCACATTTATTGCACCTTTATCAAAGATTACATGATCATATGATTGAGGGGACATGTCAGTATATTCAACCCTGTTCCATTGGTCTGCAGCCCTGCCTTTGTTCCAGTACCATGCTATTTTAATTATTACTGCTTTGTAGTAGAGTTTGAGATTGGGGAGGTTGATTCCTTCCATTTTCTTTTTCCCAAGAATTGCTTTAGCTATTCGTGGGGCTTATTATTCCATATGAATTTCAGGAGTGTTTGCTCCATTTCTTTGAAGAATGTTATGGGTATCCTTATAGGGATTGCATTGAATTTGTACAATGCTTTGGGATGTATTGCCATTTTGACAATGTTAATTCTCCCGACTCATGAGCAGGGGATATCTTTCCATTTTCTCGTGTCCTCTTTTATTTCCTGAAGTAGCGTTTTGTAGTTTTCTTTGTACAGGTCCTTTACTTCCTTAGTTAAGCTGATTCCTAGGTAATTAATTTTCTGTGGCACATTGTGAACTGGATTATTTTTTTCATGCTTTCTTCTCTTGCTGTGAGCTGTTTTTTGACTGCCCCTCCCATCCTACATTTTTGACTTCCTGCAAATTCCTGGGCTCTTTCTGATAGAAAGTTAACAATTGTTCCACATAAAACTCTGCCTCAGAACTTAGGCTCACAGGAAGCCTAAGATAATGAGGCTGATACCTGAGGCAAATGGTCTGATTACTCTGCTTCATCTTTGCACCTTCTGTAACACTTTTTAAAATGCATTTATTGAATCACTGTGAGAAAATTTACAAAGCTTTCATGTTTGAGTTGCACGATGATCAAACGCCCACCCCTTCAACAGTGCACATTTTCCACCACCAAAAACTCCAGTATACCCCCCATCCCAGCCCTACCCCTACCTGTGTGGCAGATAATTTCCACATTACTCTCTCTCTACTTTGATTACATTTAATATTTTGACACCCGTCTCACCAGTATTATTTAAAATTTTCCCCGAACACTCAGACCTGCCAAAAAGGCAACATTAGACAAAAATTTCTATTGCTGGTTATCTATTGCATATGATGTTGCATGGCCACAAGAGAATTTTAGAATCTTGGAATTCTAAAATTTTAATAATTAAGTCTGGAGAGATTTCTGCCAAGAGCTGCTTGGTTCTGAGATTTGTTTGTGTGTCTCTGGAATCATGACTGTTAAGGAGGCAGCCGGGGTGGTGTGGGGAGGATGTTTGTGGGCGGCATCTCATGGTCCCATCAGGGCGGGGGAGGAGAAGTTCCAGCTCCTTCCCTATCCCATGAGGCTCGGCATTTGTCATCACTGCTGGCCTGTATCTGGATTTTCCAATGAGCTCTAGAAGATGGAGGCCACTGGGCTTCCTGGGGAATAGATGGAGGGATGACATCTTTTCCCATCTGGGGTGGCCTGTGAAGGTGGCCTAATGCAAAGTCTGGAGGCATTTCTGTCAAGAGCCACTCAGTTCCAAGATTCATTTGTGTGTCTCTCCTTCTGTAACATTTTTGTCAACTGATAAGAAATACAAAGGGCTCAATTTTCATTTAAAAAATGTCTGCAGGAAAACCCCTTACCAATAACTAACTTGCATTCTCTGTCATGCAAAGACCCACTTTTACTATGAAAATCCCACAAGCATGCCGTAGTTAGTCTAGTCCTAATGAATTCCCCCCTACCTGGGGGAGTTCCTTTTTCTTTCACTTCTACTTTCTGATAAACTTTTCTATTTTCTAACTCTGAGTCTGAGCATCTTTATTACTCAATATTTTCAAGGGTGAAAATATTGAAGAACCTGTGAATCATGGACAAAAAGAAACCTGCCCAGACCTCTGCTGTGTCACTGGTATTGCTGAGGTCAGTGGCCTCCCATGGGTGGCTTCCATGAGGTAGTGAGGCTACTTTCTCCCAATCCACCTCTGCCACCCCAGGCCCAGCTGGGAAGGCTAGGACTGATGACGTTTGCCATGAACCCCTGCGTGGCACAGGCCAGAGCCCTGCCAGCACCACAATGTGGCCGTCAAGTCATACCTGACGTCCGCTTGGTCTTCTTGGTACTATGGACTCAGGCTGGAGTGAGGAATCGCTCATTGCAGGGAAGGAAAGTCAGTCCTAGGTCTCACCCAAGGTTTCTAGGTACTTTGTCCTGCCTCGAAGAAGAGAATTTTAGGAGAAAAGAAGCACAGATAGATTTTATTTAGAGGGTTTTAGGAAGGGGGAGGAGGGAGAGAAAGTGAGAGAGAAAGTAACATGCTTAAGAGAGAATGCAAGCTTCTCCAAAGGTGGAGAGAGACCCCTCCCCCCCACACCACAGCGTTAGGTATGGAAGCATGAAAGTAATGTGGACAACACATGATGTGCTTGCGTGCCACATGTGCTCGGTCACGTGGACACAAGCAGCACATGGGCTTGGGCAGCCTGTGTGCACCTTCCCTTTGTTCAAGGTGGCCTTTATAGGGTTTTTCAACTTGCTTCCATATGGGGCTTCTACCTAGGTAAAGTTTATTGCTAGGGTTGGTTGCCAAGGGGGTAGAGTTGGGAGTGGTTGATGGTCTCTTTGAAATGCCTTTCCTGGCCTTTGTTTCTGCTGGAGCTTCTCTTGGTGTGCGTGTGTGTGTGTGTGTGTGTGTGTGTGTGTGTGTGTGTGACTGTCTGTCTGTGCCTGTGTCTGTGTCTGTGTGCACACGTGCATATGTGGGGAGGTGGGGTGGTATCTGTTACTGGCACCAGGTAAAAAAGTTTTATCAGGCCTCACTTTCTGTGTTCACAGGTGGGCCTTGATAGCTTTATAAGCCTACATGGTTTTATTACATCCTAGGAATTCCATTCCCATGGGACCCCTTTCACTGTCTAACTGCCTACATCGGTGCTGAGGGAACCTTGTGGAACTGGGATCAGAACTAGCCCCACATTTGAAGTATATGTTCAAGCCCTCTTGATTGTATCCCTAGGCCTTTGTATATTTTTAGGGGCATCTCTCCCAGTGGTGTTGGGTTGGGTTGGGGGCCATTCCAGCAACGCTTGGACCTAGGAGTGCAGAAAAAAAAATACAAAGACCTACACAGTTGGTACTGATGTGACTTGTGGTACCAGGGATCACACTTTGGGCCTGGTGCTCACTGGGCATGCACTTTGCAGTGAGCCATCTCCCAGCTCCTTTTATTCAGCACTGTTTTTTTCTCTTAGTAGGTGGCATGGCTTTCAGGCAGGGAGAAAGACTGAGGGGTTGCTTGACCATACTTAGACCTGCTGTGCTGACATGGAGTGTAGGCCTGAAGTTTCGGTGATGCTCAGGCCCAGGGGTGGCAGAGGATAGCAGGGGTACACCCAGGAATCAGGGGACCATGTGGTGCCAGGGATCAAACTCAAGATTCAGCATGTCAAGCACGCTTTCCTGACCTTTGAGCTCTCTCCTTGGTCTGCTTTTATCTCTTCATCTTTCAGTCTCTGCCTGCTTTTTGTCTTGAGTCACCCACATCACTAACACTCAGCATTTGACGTCCTTCCCCTCTTCCTAACTCCAAAACAAATTTGCCTTTTTTTTTTTATATTTTATTTATTTATTGAATCACTGTGGGAAAAGTTACAGAGCTTTCGGGTTTAGGTCTCAGTCATGTAGATACCGAACACATTTCCCTTTACCAATACTCATTTTTAACCCCGAACCCCAATAGACCCCCACCTCCCACACCTCCCAATTCTTTGTGAGGCAGATGAGCTCTAGTTAATACTCTATCTACTTTGACTAGATAGATTATTTCGATAGAAGATGCACAATTATTGTTTAGAGTTTACGACCCACCCCCCACAATCAGACATGCTGAAACAGCGTTGTGAAATGATTTGCTTTCTACAACTTGGTTTAAGAATAAAATGATGTCTTATTGACATCAATACTTATTGACCCTGGAAGAATTTCTATTAAAAGTTAGATAGTTAAGAGATTGGTTTCTGTGCCCTGGAGTCGTGGCCGTGCGGGAGAGCCGCTCGTGGGGGGCAGCTGGCGACCTCGGTGGGGCGTGGGGGACGGCCCACAAAGCCCCCCTTCCCATGAGGTCCCTGCCGCTCCCCCGAGCCCGGCTCAAACCTGCTTTCCACAAGGCTCCCGTGCGGCCGCCATCTTTCTTTCCAGAGCACAAATTTGCCTTTAAGCCCCTTGACTTTTTCCCTTGGAGGGAAAGAAAGTTCTCTCTCTGCCAGATTTGCTCCCTGCTTTATGTAAGCCAGTGATGAATAGTGTGAGATGGACTCTCAGCCTAAGGGAAAGGCACTGAGCCAGCTTGGGGAAGGAGTTGTAAAGTCCGGACCTGACCCATCCCTGCTTCCCGAGCAAACATACGGAGGGTGATGGGCTTTGCACTACTGACCCCAGATAGAAGTATATAACTATGTAATTGTTCCCTGTGATAAGCACAAGGAAGCAAGAAAACTGGGTTACAAAGTAGGCAGTGGAAGGGGACCAGATTTCTGCTTTCCTATTGAACGTGAAACTTGTAGAATGAATTTGAGTTGTGCAAAGGCAGAATCACTGGGAAGGCCTCCAACTCACAAGGACACTATCTGGTGAGTAGTCAGTTGGATTGACACCTTCGACTCTCTCCATCAGGAGAGATGCTGGTGGGGGCCCCTGCTGACTTATGGGAAGTGGGGAGGAGAGAGGCAGCAGCCTTGAGAAGGAAATATGCCGTTCTCTGTCTACCTACCTCTGCCACCAGGGCAATCTAGGTTTAGTAAGAGTCTGCAGTGTGCCTTGCTCCTTGCAGGAAAGGAGAGCCAGGCCTTTCTTTTTCTTTGCCTTTAAAAACAGGTTTTATTTGGAAATTTTGTGGAAGGGAAATGTGTGTGTGTCTGTGTGTGTGTGTGTGTGTGTGTGTGAGAGAGAGAGAGAGAGAGAGAGAGAGAGAGAGAGAGAGAGAGAGAGAGAGAGAGAAAAGCTCAGGAGAGAACACAGGCTTCTCCAGAGAGCAGAGAGGAAGCCCCAGCTCACGTCCCAGCACTAGATGTCAAAGTATGAAAAGACACATCTCAAGAGGGGAAATGGGGACATCACATGCGCTCAGCGGCAACATATGGGCACAGTCAGTACACGGGCTTGTATTGCATACGTGTGTGTTTCCTTTGTTCAAGTTGACTTTTAGAGGGTTTCTCCCAAGCCATGTGGGACTTTCTATCTGGGTAACAGTCCATTGCTAGGGCGGTTGCCAAGGAGGTAGAGGAGCTGATGGTCGTGGATGGTTTTCTTTGATATTCATTTCCTGGTCTTTGTTCTTGCTGAAGGGTTCAGCCTTATCTGGGTCTGCTGCCAGGTAAAGGACTTCTCAGGCCTTAGTTCCTGTGTGGGTGGGCTTAGGTGAGCCATTCAAGGTGGGGAGATGAGCAAGGGTGTTGGGCGTATCTGAGAGGGCTATCTTCAGGATGGAAGGATTTAAAGAGGATGTGGCATACCGGAAATCCAGTAGTCCAGCAGTGAGGGGAGGATTGCTGTAAGGCCTTTGCTGTAGATGATGCAGGAGTGGTGTGAATGGGTCTCTGTTCATGGTTCCCAGGTTCCTTGATATTTTCAAGAATGAAAATATTGAGTAATATGATACTAGACTCAGAGTTAGAAAAGTTTATTGAAACATAGAAGAGAAAGGAAAAGGAACTCCCCAGGTGGGGAGGAACTTAGTCTAGGACTAAGTTGATTATGGCTCTTTCTGTGTTTTTTTTTAATTTTATTTTTTATGTCTTTAAAATTTTTTTTATTTTATATGTTAGTTCACAGTATTTGATTACATTTAATATTCAAACACTAATCCTACCACCATTACATCTTCCCACAACCAAATTTGGGATGTTTCCATCCCAAGCCCCAAGCCCTGTCCCAAAACACAACTGAAATAATATATTTTGTATTGTCTGTTATGAAGAACTGCTTAACGTGCTTACAAAAAAGGTGTTCATATAGGAAACAGTGAGAAGATTGTTCTGTTTTGGCAGGAGCCATTAAGGCATTCTATAGGACATCGCTGACACATACATTAAAGTTTGGGTGATGTGAGCTTTGGCGTATATATATATATCTATATATATTTGAAAATATGTATATATGTATGTATAAATATATATATTTCCCTCTAAAATTTGTTGCCTACTGTCTAAACCCCATCAAATATGGTGTGGTAATTATGGAGAATAGGTAGGGAATGTCTTATGATGTGTTGCATGACCTCAAAAGTGGCCACATGGTCCAGAAATATGTTCACTCATATGTGAGGGTCAACCCGAGCATGTGGGGAGCAGCCTTGAGAGTGGCGGCGGTTGGGTTGTGGAGGTTTTCGGGTGCCAGAGCAGGGTCCCTTGAGGTGGGGAGGGCTCTCACCCACCCCCCTGAGTGAAAACAACCTGGCATGTCCGGTGTCATGGCTACGGGGGCCTCATGTTATGCTCTCTTCTGAGAGAAGTAGCCAGTGATCTCGATGGTGGTGCTGGCAGGAGGTGACTTATGGGCGTGACCCCTGGGAGCTGGATACTGGGGGAACAGGGCAGAGGATCTCAGCTTCTGGTCCTGTTGTCTGTGAGTTTACTATAGAAAAACTGGGTCTTTGTGTTACAGAGAAGGGGGAAGTTAAAGATAAGGGTTTTCCTGTAGACTCTTTTAAATGAAAATTGGGCTCTCTGCATTTCTTATCAATTAGCAAGTGTTATAGAGGATACAAGGGTATAACAAATCTTTGTCTGGCCATTGCCTTAGGTAATGCTCATGAGCTTAGCTTCCCTGTAAGCCTAAACTCTGGGGCAGATGTTTTGTGTCAGACAATTGTTAACTCCCTGTTTATCAGAAAGAATCCTGGAATTTGCAGGAAGTAAAAAAATTTAGGATGGGGCTGTCAAAAGTGGGAGTGCACACAGCAGCTGACAGGAGTAAACTGAGGCTTCCTCTTTCATAGGGATGGAGAATAGGAGACAAAGAGGTTGAGTGGACACAATGGATAGCATTTGGTTACTTTGGTTTGTTTTTGCTTGGGGACCACACCCAGCAATGCTCAAGGCTCTGTGCTCAGGAAATCACTCCTTGAGGGGCGGGGGGGGGGGGGGGGGGGGAGTGGGTGGGCAGGACTCCATCTGGTGCTAGGGATTGAATCTGGATTTTTTTTTTTTTTTGCTTTTTGGGTCACACTTGGCGATGCACAGGGGTTATTCCTGGCTCTGCACTCAGGAATTACTCCTGATGGTGCTCAGGGGACCATATGGGATGCTGGGAATCGAACCTGGGTTGGCTGCGTGCAAGACGAATGCCCTACCCACTGTGCTATTGCTCCAGCCCCTGAATCTGGATCTTATCTTTTGTAGTATCTCTTTGTCCCCAGGATCTGATGATGGATGAGAGGAGGAACATGGAGTGAAGATTCTGTTTTCAAGATTGGGTGTGGAGTGGGAAGGAACATCAGGAGGGGAACAGTTTGGGTAAGGTGTAAGCTTGGCTCGCCCATCACCCTTTGCTACGGAGCCCTGCCTGTCTGCAGCTATGTATCCATCCACCAGCATGCCTGCAAGATGATGAGACACTCTGACCAGTTTTGATATGTTTACAAGGCATTTATTGGGAGTGTTGGAGGCAGGCAGATGCTTGATAAAGGAGTTCTTGAATTTTACAGATAACAGATTGCTTTGTTCTGGGTTACTTTCAACAGACCTATTTTGAGTGTGTGTTTGAGGAACATTTGACTTTGTCACCTTTTGGAAAATCTGTTATTTCTGTAGCAATTTAGATGGTGAGTTTTCATTAATGTTCAAGACAATCAATCAGGATTGCTGCATTTCAGTGTTGCCTCTGAATTTCCTGTTAAAGAGTCCATGACATCTGACCCTTTTCTTCCAAAGAGCAACAGCAAAAATGTAGCCAGGACAGCCCGTGGCAGCTTATGAAACTTTAAATGTTTGTTTTAAATAGTCAGAGCCAGCCACATGGGAAACAGTGTGAAGGATGTGATGACCTAGTCTAGCGAGAGAATTCCTAATTCTGCACGGACACACTTGGGAAGCACCTAGAATCCCATTGCACTGCTTAGCGGAGCCTGGATGGGTATGGAGCTGCAAGATGACTTCTTAGTCATACTGAAGACGGTGGGCCCCACAGGTGGCTCATGGGAAGTGGGGAGGAGAAAGACGGTCACTTTCTCTTGGTCCGCCTCTGCCACCCAGGACCCAGGGTTACTGGGTTCTTGTCTCACCTCGGAGAAAGGAATTTCAGGAGTAGATGGGCAGTGAAATTACAGTTTTTATTTAGAGTTTTTTTTTTAATTGAATCACCATGAGATATACTTTAAAAACTTTCATCTTTGGTGGTTTTGAAGGGAAGGAGGGAGAGAAAGTGAGAGAGAGTGGAGAGTGGAGAGTAACGTGTTTAAGAGAGAACCTGGGCTTCTCCAAGGGCGGAGAGACCCCCACACACATCTCAGCATTAGACATGATAACCCACATCTCAAGAGGGGATATGTGGGCAACACATGTGTTCAGGCACCAGATGTGCTTGGCCGCATGGGTACAAGCAGCACATGCACCCAGGAAGCATCTGGGCGCCCTTCCTTTGTTCAAGGTGGCCTTTATAGGGTTTCTCCAAACTGCCCCCACTTGGGTCTTCTACCTAGGTTGAAGTCCATTGCTAATGAGGTTGCCTAGAGGGTGTAATGGTTGGGAGTGGTGATGGTATTCTTTGAAATTCCTTTCCAGGCCTTTTGTTCCTGCTGGAGTTTCTGTCAGAGGGGGATCCAGCCTCCTCAGGGTCCATTTCTGGCACCAGGTGAGGGTCTTATCAGGCCTTAGTTCCTGTTTTCCACAAAGTTGGCCTTTTAGCTATTACTTCCCAGGAAATTTACTGCCATAGCCTTGGGAGGGGCCTTCCCTGTCTGCCTGCCTACCCTCATCAGTACTGCAGCCTGTTGGCTGAGAATAGCAGTTCTTTCTTCTTGGCTCCAGTTTTCACTGCCAAATCTTTGAGTGCTGAGCTGAGACATTCCTTTCTTCACGTGAAAGTCATATGCTTAGAGTTGGAAGAGACCTCCATCATGATCTTTCTCACCCCCTCACTTTAAGAGTTTTTAAAAATATGTTTTTATTGAAACAAAAAATTAGATTGCAGCATTATATGTTTTATGCATTTGTTATAAATCAACATCTGAATATACTAATAAAAAGAATAAGTACTACTAAAAAAGTTTTAAAATATAAATTCTAAAAATAGAAATCTTCCCCCCTTATTTGTATCGAGATCCTATGTTTTGTAATGGTTCCCTATTATTATTTGATATTCTCAATGCTACTTCCCCATGCTACCACCAGAGTTAATAACCTCCATCATTGCCCTTTTGTCCCTCTGCTCCATCAGAGTTTTCTTAAAGCAAGGGGAGAAATGAACATTTTTTACTCAAGATGAAAGGGAAAATTGCATAAGAAAGTGGAGGACTCAATTGTTAATTCAGTATTCGAGGGGAAGGTTAGGGGAAAACAAAATAATTTTACATTAAATCTATCTTCCCTAAATGTGGTATATTTAAACAGAATACCACCAAGACACATTGTAATCAAAATAGCAAGAGCCAAAGGGAGGGGCAGATTACTCAAAGAAGCCAGCGAGAAAACCTGATGTGCAAGAGAAGCAGTGTAGAATTCATAGCAGATCTCTCACGTGGAACCTACTGGGAAGAAGAAAAGGGAGTGATATTCAAAATACCCGATGAAGAAAACCTTCAACCTACCCTGTAAGGCTTTATTCCAGTTTGAGGGAGAGCTGTAAGCCATTCTCACACACACAAGAGTTGAAGACATTTGCTGCACTGAAACCAATTCTGAGCGCAGACTAGAATGACCTCCTGTACGTGCTATTTTTTCAGGCGAGAGCTGGCTTAGAGGTCCATGCACTTGTTTGCATAATGCACACTTTTATGTGCTCAGACCCCTGGTTTCTTTGCAGATGAGAAGAATAAAGCTCAGAGAGGTGACATGAGTCTACCACAGCCATCGGGCTGGTTCCTGAGCCCACAGGCCAGCTCTACTCATCCGCTACCCCCTTCCCTCCACCCCCTGACGCCAGCCCTCTTTCCCTCTCCTTTAGTTGCTGGAGGTGATATGGTGATAAGTTGATAAGGTGATATGCCGGCACCTTATTAGCCTCTTGGGCATTCTCGGGGGCTCCTTTGAAAGAAGAAAAGACTTGTTTTATCCAGAACACTGATTTTGGCTTTGTTCCAAGTGTTTTTTTGTTTCGGCTTTCCAGCACAGAGGGACCTGTCTGGAATGGCTGAGGCTGCCTAGGGGTGTGTCGGCATAATGGTGACAGCAAAGCATGTGTGCCTGGGGCGGGCGCGGACACTCAATTTGGGGCAGTGCACATGCTTGATTTGTGGACAGCTCCACTAGTGGGCAGTGTCTGGGCGCCACAGCAGGTGAGTGATACAAGGAGCTTCTCTAGAATCAATCAAGGCGAAGAAGTTACCTTCTTTCCTAGTTTGATAAATGGCAATGAGTTCACTTGGTGATTGAAACCCTTCTCTAATCTGCAGAGCTGAGAAATGATTTTTATCCTTTCCTTTGTTTGGGTTAGTTTAGGTTAGTTGATTTTCTAATGTGAAGTGAAGGACCTTACATTGATGGAGAGAAGCCAATTTGCTAATGTTTTCACTATTAAGCTTGTTGTTTTAATCACAAGTGAAGTTAACTAAAATTTTCTTTGTATATAATTGAATATTCCTTTTATGCATTAATAGGGGCAGATTTTTCTTGTCATGAGTAGTTTTCAAAATGTTAGAATTACTTACTGCTTGAATATATTGTAGAGCTTCAGAGTAAAACCGTTTGGGCAGATATTTTCTTTGAGGGAAGAATTTTATCTTTTGGTTTAATTCTAACTGGTTTGGACTTTTTTTTCCTGAGTCAGTTTTGATGAGCTTTGTTTGGGGTTATAAACATACAAACGTGTGTGCAGGAGGAAAATGTACAGTGCGTGTATGTTCAATTTTAGAAGCACCATCAAACACTTTTCCAAAGATGGATGTAGGAATTAGAAGGTTTGCATGTCATTCAGAAGTGTTTGAGAATTTTTATTTTTCTGTGTACTTTTTGCTATTGGACAGTTTTTGGTTTTGTCAGTTGAGTTTTTCATCTCCACTGTGCTGGTATGCGGTAGGATCATATTGTAGCTTTAATTTATATTTCTCTGTGGACCGATGAAGTTGGGGACTTTTTCATAGGCTAATTGCGTGTTGGATATCTTGATTTGTGAACAGCCCTTTTAAGTTTAAAAATAAAATGTGAGGTGCTTATTCAAGTCATTTGAAAATAAAAAGGGTTGTCTTATGGAATTGTTTAGTTTTGTGTGCGCCAAACCCAGAGGAGCCAGGGGTTATGTCCAGTGCTGTGTGTGTGTGGGGTGGGGGGATTGTAGCAGTGGGCAGGGATCAAACCCTGCTCTTCCACATGCAAAACATGCACTCCAGTCCTTCTAGCTCCCTAGCCCAAATTTGAAAAATAATATCACTGTATCACTGTCATCCCGTTGTTCATCGATTTACTTGAGCGGGTGCCAGAAACGTCTCTATTTGTCCCAGCCCTGAGATTTTAGCAGCCTTTCCTTGCCCATCTTTCCCAATGCTGCCATACTGGAGGCGATTTCAAGGTCAGGGGAATGAGACCTGCTATTGTTACTGTTTTTGGCATATCAAATACATCACGGGGAGCTTTGCCGTGAAAAATAATATGTATCCTGGATTTTAGGTCTGTGTAGAATATATGCTGTGAATTCACATATTATATCCCCCCATCATTTACTCTTTTACTCATTATAAAATGGAAATTCCTTTAAAGGAGTATCATTTATGTTTTTTTTTCTCTTTGTGGTTAGTGCTATTGTGTCCCACTTAAGAAATCTGTGCCATGACCACAAGGAACATAAGTTTTAAGCTATCTTATTTATGTTTTGACGTTCTTATCAAGCATGTGTGGAATTGGCTTTATTGCATCTAATAGGAGACTAGAATTTGTTTTCTCCATGAGGGTGGGTACCTGACCAAGCCCCACCCCTTTGCCATTACACTGTTTATTTATTTGGGTTAGATTTACCGATGTGTAATTGACACATAGTAAAATTAACACTCTTGGAATTCAGTTTGTGAGTCTTGACAAAGGTATAGTCATATGACCGTTTGTTTTGGGGTCACACCTGGTGGTGCTGAAAACTCACTCCTGGCTCTATGTTTAGGAACCACTCCAGGGGGTGGGGGGCTCAGGGGACCATATGAGGCATCAGAGATTGAACCTAGAGTGACTGCATGCAAGGCAAGTGCTTTACTGGCTGTCCCATCACGCTGGTCCTTTGTCATGTTCCATGACTCACAAATTCAACTCCTGTGAGCGTGTTCCCCCAATTCCCAGCCTCTAACTGCCCTCACTCTGTTTTCTGTGGGTTTTATTTATTTATATATTTTAGTATTTATAAATGCAGTCATGCAGCACATCGTTAAACATAAACCTTTTTTTCTCCTTTCATCTACTGTGACTTTATTGAAAGTCATCTGTGCATTTGCTTAGACTCACTGTTTGTTCTCTCTAATGCTGAATTGTATTCCAGCATGTGGGAGAAGCACAATGTGTTTATCCATTCACCAGCTGATAAACACTTAGGTTATCGATAGCTTTTCATAATTATGAATTAAGTGACTAGAATCATGCATCAATAGATCTTTGTCTAGATGTTCTCCTTTCTCTTCAGTAAATTACTAGCAGTAGAACTAGGATTACTGGGTCATATAGTAAATGTAGGCAAGCATATGTTTAACATTACTTTTGAAAAAGATACTTTTCCAAAGGATCTCAGTTCACAGAACAGGAAAAATTTTGGTTGTACTCACCCTCTTCAATGCATGATATTACTAGACTTTGTAGTTTTAGCAATTTGAGTTGGTGTGCAGTGTTCTCTCCTTGCAGCTCTCATTCTTGTTTTCCTGATGATAATGATGACAACGTGCTTCTCTGCCATCTGCACATCTTGTTTGAAGTGTCTGTTCAAATTATTCATCTACTAAAATCTTTAGCTGTTTTCTCCATTAATGAGATATGATATAATGTGCTCTGGGTATAAGCTTTTTGTCAAATATGTGCTTTATAAATGCTTTTTCCATGTCTGTGGCTTGGTTCCCCCCATATTTTAAAAAGCATACTCCTTAGAGCACAGTTTTTAATTTTTACCAAGTTTAATCATTTTTTCTTTTATTAAGAGTGGCCTTATGTCCAACATATTTGCTAAAACCAAGAATGCATCACATTATTTCATTTTTCCCCCTAGAAATAAAGGGATCAGAGAGGTGGTCTTTAGGTAGGTAAGGTATTTATTTAGCCTTGCACCTAGCTAACCAGAGTTTGATCCTGGGCTCCACACAAAGATCCCAAGCTTCACCAGAGACATAGCCAGGAATGCGTCCCAAGCACAGCCAAGTGTGTGTTCCAAAAACGTAGAAGAATTTTCTTCTAGAAATACTTATTTTTAAAATTTATACATTTTGTAATTTTTCTGTGCTTATAGAACACATTTAAGGCATATTTTGTATCTGGTGTGAGGTAAGGGTTGGGGTTCCATTTTTATATTGATGCCTAAATTTTCCAGTGCCGTATGTTGAAAAAGCTATTCTTTCCCCTTTTAATTACCTTGGCACTTTTCTCTTTCCATTTCCCTTCCAGTTCTCTAATTACATGCAGATTAGGCTGCTTGATGACTTTCTAGAGTTCTATGAATGCCAGTTGAGGAAAAACTCTCCTTTCTCTCTGAATTGGTGTTAGGATCATTTTATTTAACCTATCTTTAAGTTAACTTATTCTTATTTGTCTCCTCATCAGCTTTTCAAATGACTTCTTCACTTTGTAGATTTTTTTTGTTTTTTTGTTTTTGTTTTTGTTTTATTAGTGAAACACCATGAGGTACAGTTGTAGACTTAGAAGTTGTTGTGCTTGGGTTTCAGTTATACAATGATTGAGTACCCATCCCATCACCAGTGCCCATTCTCCACCCCCACCAATCCAGTATCCCTCCCATCCCCCATCCCCCATTCCACCTTGCCTCTGTGGAAGGGCACTCCCTTTTGTTCTATCGCTCCTCTTGGGTGCTGTGGTCTGCAGAAGAGACATTGGGTGGCAATCATGTTCAGTCTATAGACTACTTTCAGCATGCATCTCCCATCCTGGGTGGATCTTCCCAGAACCCTTTATTTGGTGCTCCCTTCTCTATCTGAGCTGCCTTTACCCGTAGAGTGTGTGGCTGGCCTCTAAGCCATGGAGTGAACAACCTGGTATTTATCACAGCTGTTCTTGGGTGTTAGTCTCTTATTTTGTTACTTTATGTTACCCTGATGAATGCAATCTATGTCTGTCCCTCTCTGACTCATTTTGCTTAGCATAATATTTTCCATGTAGTACCACTTGTATGTAAATTTCATGATTTCATTTTTTCCTAACTGCTACATAGTACTCCATTGTGTAGATGTACCAAAGTTTCTTTAACCAGTCATCTGTTCTTGGGCACTCAGGTTTTTTCCATATTCTAGCTATTGTAAACAGTGCTGCAATGAACAAACAAGTGCAGATGTCACTTCGACTATACTTTTTAGCCTCTCCGGGGTGTTGTAGATATATTTTTTTACTGGTAGAATTTCTTGTTCTTTCCTTTAGCTTCTAGGTCTTCATTGATATGCTCCATCTTTTCCTGCATCTTTACCATGAGTCTTTCACTTGGCTGTAATAGATATTTTCAAGCCTCTGTTTATCTGTCTCAATGATCAGGTCATTTCTCACTCTAGTTTTGTTGGTGGCTTTAATCTTGGAAATAAGTTGATTTTCCTTGCTTTAACAAAGCCATCTCCTCATTTTGATGGGAGGCTGGATGGCGTTGGCAGAAGAACATGAAAGGATCAACTAATGAACACTTATCATTACCCAGAAATGAGCACTGATTTATTGCAAGGTTGTTGATGGAAGCGGGGGTTGTGGTTACCGGTTAATAAGATTTGGTGTTAGTAAGAACTCTGGGGTTTCTATTAGGGCTGGACCACCCAAGTTCCCCAGTGGTAGATAGTACTTGCCTATGCTCAGCATGGCCTGAGGGATCAGAGGGCAATGATGTCTGTGGTCCTTCTCTCTCCCTTTCTTATTTCATACCCATTTTCATTCATGTTGGAAATCTCTCCCTCCTTAGTGAGACACTTGAAATCACAAGTTCCAGCAATATCGTAGACTTTAAATACACCTGATCTGTGTTGGGGCCATCATATATGTATTCCAAGCAGGTAGATAAGACAATCATAGGGTGTGGTTTCTAGCTGGGTGCCCTACTCCTCACCCCCCACCCACACACATACATTGACAAAGTCGTCTTGATTGTTACAACCAATTGCCTCATCTCTGCTCACCCTTAGTCACGAGGGAGGCTGGAAAAAGCATCTTTGTATTCCTGATACCAAAAAAAAACATCAATCTGGCTTTGGTTGGCTGTGGATGAAGAACTAAATGCAAACATCAGACAGACAGGGAGTTAAATATCAGTTTGTTCTTGGTGATGCTTGATTGAGGACTGAGCTTCTACTACAGACAAGGTGAGGCAAGTCTCCTGTTCCTTTTATTGCTGGTATCCAGAGAAAAGAGAATGCATGGTGCTGAGGCCATAAATAGAGGAGAGAGTGCCCAACAGCTGCATCTTCTGTGTCAGCAATTCCAGAGGTCATTCCCTTGAGAAAGGAAAGAGAAGAAACTCCCTCCCATATTTTTGAGAGATTCCTGTCACTGTCACTGTCCTCCCGTTGTTCATCGATTTGCTCGAGCGGGCCCAGTAACGTCTCCATTGGAGACTTTGTTGTTACTGTGTCTGGCATATCGAATACTCTCGGTAGCTTGCCGGGCTCTCCGAGAGGGGCGGAGGAATCGAACTCGGGTCGGCCATGTTGGCTGCGTGCAAGGCAAACGTCCTACCGCTGTGCTATCGCTCCAGCCCATTTTTGAGAGATACCCAATTTTATTGCTATGTGCCCAGAGAGGATGCTGGCAAGGAGGGAACTATCTGCCTCTTGACAAGGATTCTTTTCACATGTAATTAATACGTGCATAGCTACACATTTATATATACAGCCCTGTATATCTACATCAAAAGATGCGTATGTGGTTTTAAACATATAATATCTAGACAGCACATCAAATATATATGCGTGTCATACACAGGAGGAAGATCTTTTAGTACACAGCATGATACATGCATTATATTTGTTTCTTGATCTATTTTTCTCAGCCCTTGAGGTCTATCCGGTCCTCTTTTCTGGGAATTAAGAGAAGGGAGAATTCACATGTATTCAAAGCTTTCACCAAGGAGATAGAGAACTATTTATAGATTTTCCAGTGGGCAGAATTGTTTCAGGTAGAGTTGGGGTGATGAGGTGATTCAGAGCCCATCAACAGCCTGGGCTACGGCCGGTCCATTTCCTGCTGCTTCCAAAGAGCCTTACAGGTTTGATTCTCTCCTGTTGACACACAGATACACTCTCTCTCTCTCTCTCTCTCTCTCTCTCTCTCTCTATCACACACACACAGACACACAGACACACAGACACACACAGAGCCTGTCTGCCTTGACTCTTGCTATCATGCTGTTTGGAAATCGGCACAGGCTCAGCTTAGGACGACAGGCTGACAGTTAATTGGCACCCCTGATTACTTTGCCGACAGTGTTTAGTGGCTATTTTAGTTTCCCTCCAGTGTTCTTTAATTAAAGGAAATGACATGGGGTGCTGTCCAATCACCCTCTTCTCAGATATTGTTACATCTGAGGGACAATCAGGCCACATTTAGGATGCTTCTACCAAGGTGGTACTGAGACTGAGGGCCACAGTTGGTCTGGCAGTACAGTGCCAGCTCCCCTCCCTCCCTGTGAGATAGATTAGCTGTGAGATAGATTTGCCCCTGGAGTGAGGGATGGACATCCTACTTTCAGAGAACCCCAGAGCCCTGGGGGTTCCCAATCAAGGAATCTCTTTGCCAGAGACACTTGCTTCTCTCGGGAACATTTTAGGAGCCCTTTGATTTTTGGTCTCTGCCTACCACAGAGAGAAGCTTCCTTTTCCCATCGGAAGGTTGGTTGCTGCTGGCGGATGGTGTGTGAGACGTCTGCCGTGGGCCTCAGCAGTCAGGTCTCCCCAGGCCAGCTTGGCCAGAGAAATGGTCCCAACTTCAGGCAGACTGACCTGTCAGGGTGAAGAGCTGCCCAGTGGCTGTGTTTGAAGTAGCCGTCCCTTCCAAAGCTGCTTCAACCCGCACTTAATGTTGAACTAGCTGGGTGGGGTTGAGATAAACCTTACCCAAGTTTTTGAAAATAGGTTACAGGAGGATTTGGATCTCTGGTCCAGATTCATTGTAAGGAGGGTAGATTGAGTTTGTTGTGCTGGTTTTGGTCCCTCCAGCAGGAAGCATCCCCACTGTCCCCTGGGTCTGGGGTAATCAACATGTCAGGATTCTTCTTGACATTACTTCCTCCAAGGGAGCCACTCCCTTGGGTATTTCTGATCTTTTTCTGCTGCAGTCTTGAGTGTGGAAGCAGAGACCAGAATTCAGCTGGGTCCAAAGCTGGAAAAAAGAGGATGGAGAAAGTGGGGGTTCTATGGGGAGACCCTAAGAGTCTGAGGTCAGAGTACAAGAGAGGAGGCCACAGGGGGGTGTGCCTGAGGATGAGGCGTGGGCAGCTGGAGAGAGTGATGACTGACTGGGCGGAGGCCAAAGCAAGGAGGTGGCTTTGAGGTGGATGCAGAAACGGAGCAGGTAAAAGGCCAGAGAGTGGATGAATACAACTGGAGTCCTGCTACTCTGCTCCATTAGCACTACCAAAAGGTGAGAAAAAAATAAAGAAAAGATTGGGGGTAACTTTTCTGCCTCCTTTGGCTACTGGCCCAGCCTGAGGCTTTTAGCGCATACTTCCTAAATATTTCCAAATGAAATTCAGCTCATACATGCACTCGAGGGCTTTGTGGGGACCAGTGGGGTCAGTGATCCAGTCTCATCTCTGCAGAAAACACAGAATCGAGGTGCTCACTAATTTATGTATCCGGTGCCATCCCAGCATATAATCAAATGGTAGTGGCATGGTTTTGTGTGAGAAGAAGGGGAGGTCTCTGCCATCTGATTATTTTTCATTTTTAAATGAAGGGGTGTCACTGTCTCTAGAGAGGCTGTGTGTGTTTGGGGCTGTGTGTCCCCAACAGTCGAGAGGGCCTGTTTTCCCTTTGGCCAAGATTTCCTTTCACTCTTCAGGATGCTTTGAGCCAAGTTCAATTGAAGGGCCGAAAGAGGGAGGTCAACGTCCTTCCAATACTATGGCTTTGCCCTGGCTCACCATTTAGATTGCTCTTGTGCTGAGTTAGCTGAGGTGAAAGACTCCCACAGCGGAAGTCCCAGCAAGAACTCCGGAATGCAACTTTAATTTTGGAACAAAAGTAAAAGCTTGAGGCAATGCCCGTTTCCCAAGGAGCTTAGGGCTCCCCAGTTACCACACCCTCAGGGTGCTCTTTGCTACAGCATCTTCCATTCCTTTGTTCCTGGCTGAGCTGGCCCAGGACCAGGGCCCAGGAAAGGTTCCTGCTGAGAACACGGGGTGACTGTCTTCTAGGACCAATTCAAACAACCAGTTGGCTTCTAACAAGAACTCTCAGAAGTCGCATTTTTGAGTTCCTGGTGTCCTACCCCAGACACAACAAACTTAGCTGGAATCATGCTGTTACCATGGCAGCCAAGGAGAGCCGTTAGGTGCTCAGCTCTGGAGCTGAGAAAGGAGGAAACTGCTCTACTAGGACACTTTCCACCCGAGAGGCTGAGAATTACACTGTTTATCTGGAACGAGTTTGATTTCAAAACTTCTCCCAGCATCGTCTTTTATAAGAGAGTTGCTGAAAACGGCTTGATAGGCTTTAGGACTGACAGCTCTCTCTTCATCCCACAGCTAGAAACTTCCATTTGAATAGAAATGTGAGTGACTCAAGCAAAGAAAATCACTGTCAGTTTGGAAGAAGAGTTAAAGGAAGTGAGGGTTCCAGTCTATTCAGGAAGGATGAAGGAGAAATGGGTGTATCTTGAATAACACCAGATTCTCCCCTTTGGACAAAGTTCTTTGATGTTAATCTCATTCACATTAATTACTAACTCCAAAGCAACAGAGCTTAAGTCTTTGAAAGGGTTGCTTTTTTACAGAATCATATTTCTTGAAATCTCTGCTTAATCAAAAAGCTATTGAACTACTTGTGGTTTTTTTGCTTCAGAATTAACAGGCAGGGACTTTTTGTCATTCATTTCTATCATTTGACTTTTGTGTAACACTTGGTAATGTTCTGAATGGTTCACATTCACTGTTCTCTGTAAAAGACAGATTTCACTCTCAATTTTTTCCAATGAGGGGGATTTAGGGTCAGATAGATTATGCATTCTTTAAAATCAATTCTTACCAGGAAGTAGACATGGAACCAGAACCTGCACTTCCAGTCTCTAATTCAGACTTGATGGGACCTCTTGTGAGGCCTCAAGGTCTGAAGATGGTAAGGGAGAGCATTTAGCTTGTAGTACTGCATCCATTATTCAATGAGATGTTATTAGATTCCAGTTCCCAGAACAGTGTCTAAGTGTAACTGATACTACAGTAATGTCTTTTGTTGACAACTGAGTAATAATGTCCCCATGTTTTACTCTAACTTACCACTTCATACAGACTTGGGTTCTGCAGGAAATGTTGAATCTGGGAGTACCATCCAAAATAAAAAGGCAAAGATACAGGCATGGAGCGAAGGCAGCATGAACCCATCACAATCCTGGGGAAGAATTATACTGAGCTCCAGGAAAACACAGAAGAAACCACAATGATCCTTCTGCCTTCAAGGAACTTGTAGTTAACCTAGAGCATGAACTTAGCCAACCATAGGAAGGATGAGGGCTTTCAGCCAAGTCTCCCATCTGATGCTCTGCCATCTTGGAAACTCTAAGCTGGTGGGAGGGCCGTAGGAAAGAAATACAGGGCAAAACAACCTGCATTACAGGGGAGGAGGAAATGGAAAATCTTTCCTGTCACTTGCTCTGTGTGCTTCTCTAATTACCTGAACATTTTCAAGTGTTTTTATGCAAGAAACCAAATGCAGCAATTGGCCAAGAGGGATGAATCATTCTAATTAACTGAAATAGAAGGTGAACTTTGACAAAGCTTCAAAGGACTCTTTTCTTTAAATAGTCAAGTCATTATGCTGTAATTTAGCATCAGTAAACAACTTCCCTTCGAATCTCAACCAGATTCAAGAGTTTGCAAGTCCATCAGGGGTCTTGACACTTTGGAGTTTGGTTTTAAGGCCCCTGCTTACGTAACCACTGCAGTTGTTCTGGTCCAGGGGGTTCATGCAGGGTCTGGAAAATCTTCAGTTGAAAAAAACAAGCATTTAATTTGGGGAGCACAGTATATTTGCAAAAAAAGATGCAAAGATAGTACAGCGCTCTCCCATTTCCTTCACCCAACTTCTCAGACATAAAGTTCTTATGTAACCATATTTGTCAAAATTAAGAACTATTGACGCAATAATACTAAGCTACAGATAGGCATCATATGTCACTGTTTCTTCCACAGATTTCCTTTCCTGTTCAATCTAGGACAGCATGTCAAGTTGAATAGTGGAGTTTGCCCAGTCTCCTTAGCTCGGTGCTATTCCGGTTTCTTAGTCTTCCCTCCTCTCTCCACGTAGAATCCACTTCCAGAAGGGTCTTATCTGCTAGCATTCAACACAGTTGCTCTTCTGAGATGGAAGAGGGGTCAGCCTAGACCAGTGGTAGGAAGAACTTGCCAGGGCGGTACCCTCCCTTGCCTGAGGGGGCCCTGTTGCTCTTCATCCTACCCATGTTTATGTCAGCCAGGGGCCAGTAGGAGGCAGAAGGTATTTTCTCAGGGTACTGAGAGAGAGTGTAGCAAAACCCCTGCTTTCTCAAAATGGGAAGAGGGAAAGAAAGAAAGGAATAAGCCAGGGTGGACCATGCAACCTATTAATCGCCATGGGAAGAGTAGTCCTGTCCACCTTAGTTCATTCTCCTATCTCCCCAGCCTAGTTTCTGTTCTCAAGGTATGGCAACTTACTCAAAACCAGCTCAAATGGATTGAGACAGAGGGGTGGATTGATAGGCTTGTGCTATGGAGCCAGGGGATTCTGGGCTTCAGGCATTGCTGGATTCTGGTGCCTGAGTGATGGCATTATGGGTCTCTCCACACTGCTTACCTCTATTTTGACTTTCTGATGGCAACTAGAAACTATCAATAGTGAAAAGCTTTTATTCTCTTTAAGTCAGGGCCAGTGCTACACAGGCAGAGCAGCAGCCAGGATGTGTGGCAGGAGAAGCAACCTGTGACACCAGAAATCCAAGTTTCTGGCATGTAGAGGACAGGAAAGAAGGACGACCGGGGTCTCCAGCTCTGGAGAGTCTGCTAGTGCCTTTTATTGCAGAACTAACTAGAAGCTGGAGAGTAGAAAACAGCTGATATGGATCCTGGGCAGAGAAGGGAGAAGATGGACAGAGGATTCAGAGATCAGATGCAGGTGGGGGATGAAGTAAAAGTAATCAGCTAGGGGCGAGAGAGAGAGAGAGAGAGAGAGAGAGAGAGAGAGAGAGAGAGAGAGAGAGAGAGAGTACAACAGGTAAGGCACTTGCCTTGCATGCAGCCAACCCAGGTTCAAGCTGTCCCCTTAGTCCTCCAGGAATGATTCCTGAGTACAGAGTCAGGTGTAAGCTCTGAACACAGCAAGATGTGGCAGAGAGTGAGAGAGATAAAGAGACAGAGAGAGAGAGAGAGAGAGAGAGAGAGAGAGAGAGAGAGAGAGAAACCAGCTCAGTGTTAAAGCATAATGCCATTAAGAGAGCTTGATTAGTTCATTGTGCCTGGTTTAAAATGTGTACTCTGCTTATAAATTCATAGTTACTATGCTATTAGCAACCTCAGTTTAGTAAAAATAAATAAAGAGGATCAAATAAAACATTGCACTTCGTGGTAGAAACTGTATAATTCACCAACTTGTAAATTTAGCAAATATCTTTTCAGTGGGTAAATAACACGTAGAGAACTGCAGCTTCCGGCTGAATAAATAAACCTTCAGATGACAAACAGGGAATGTCCACGAAGCTTCCATCTTAGCACTACAGACAGATTTTTCAAAGCAAAATGTGCCACCCTGTATGATTTGAACCAAACAATGCATTTTGTTGCCCCTATTTTGTTACCTGGCTCTAGTTTTTAAAAGGAGAGATCACTGGGGCTTGGAGGATAGAACAACGGGTAGTGCCTTGCATGCAGCTGGCTCGGGTTCAATTCCCAGCATCTCATATGGTCCCCCGAGCACCTCCAGGAGTAATTCCTGAGTGCATGAGCCAGGAGTAACCCCTGTGCATCACTGGGTGTGACCTAAAAAGCGAGAGAGAGAGAGAGAGAGAGAGAGAGAGAGAGAGAGAGAGAGAGAGAGAGAGAGAGAGAGAGAGAGCGCATCCTCGTCCTTCTGGAAGTCTAGTCAATTAAATTCTGGGCACCAAAGGAAAAGATTCAGAAATGTTTCTCCTCTTTTTGTAATTGCAGAATACAGTAGAGCATGGGTAAACAGTTTATCTTTTTCAAGCATCCATGTGATGGAGGAGAAAATCTTTAGAACTGGGTATTCCTGCGGTTTGTCTAATGGGAGTTTTTTAAATTCTATTTTTTAAGTTGAATTGTAGAGGTTGCTCATAATTAATGCTGAGGGTGAATGGGTGAGATATTTTTCTTTATTTCTAAAAAGGGGTAGATGTTAGAAAGGCAAGCCATAAGCTATATTTGCTGGTTTGACTTTAAGCTTGACATTAAACACATTCACTTTGCCAATACAGAAGTCATGGTGGAGGGTGGGTTGGCTGGCACATGTATTTTGTAGATTAGGGCTCTTTTGTGTTGCCATACCAGCCTCAGCCAGGAAATGAGCCCTTCTAGAATTATTTTGCAAAGGGATTGCATTGGGACCTTGGCAGGAAACAGAATCACTCTGAAGGTTTGAATAGAGACTTGAAAGTGAAGGGTTTATTGTAGGCCTAGGGGTAGGGTGGTAGGAAAAAGCCAGAGGGAGCTCCAGCCCTTCAGAGCTAGCAGCAATGGGAAGAGGTTGCTGTCTGGTGCTGAAGGGACACGAGGAACAAATAGCAGAGTCAAGTGAGGGTTGTGATCCTGGGTCCTCAAGCCAGAGCTCGGACACTGCAGTAAAATTGGGAAGGAGGAGCAAGAGAGATAAGGCATTTGCCTTGCACTTTGTCACCTGAATTTGATCCCTGGCACCATATGTGTTCCCCTCAGCCCCTCCAGGAGAGATCCCTAGGCACAGAGCTAGGAGGAAACCCTGAGCACAGCCAGGTGTGGCCTCAAAACCGGAAAAAAGGAAGGAGTGAGAAGGGAAGAGAGCATCCCAATCTTTATCCTCCGTTCCTCCCCTCCTTGTGTGCCAACCTCATGAGTCAAAGCCAGGCAGAAGCTGGAGACCTTTGATGTGCAGATGACAAGGGAGCTGGAAAGTGGGGGTACCTCTGGGGTTGTAGGAGGGAGAGTCACCAGCCAAGTGGTCCACTGCTTGTTAGCCCCAATCTAGAGCAATTACTTGAGGTATGAGATTTGGAGGAAAAGCAAAAGCAGATGCATCAATGAATGTGAGCACATCCATTTTCCTTAGAGCCAGCTTTACAGCTCTAGACAGACTGACTAGGCCATTCTAAGTTTGGCATCCAGAGACTTGGTCCTTAAGGTGTTACTCTGTAGCAAGGTACAGCCTGGATCTGACTAGGAACCCTGAGGGAGGGGGACCAGCAGGGGCTTTCTCATTGATGGCCCCAGCTGTCATTTGCAGGGTTAAAAACCTGAAGGCTCCTATTGTTCTAATGGGTTGTTTCTATTGGAGCTAAATGTAACTCCTAAATAATCATCTCCAGTTGTTAATTATTCGTGCGTGGATTATTTCATGAAAATAAACCCAGATGACCCAGTGTCAGAAAGGGCCTTTTCTGGGAAAAACCTTCCCTCCAATAAGTACCTCAAGCTGTCACTTATTTGAAAATAAAAGCAAAGCAAACAATTTTAAACGCATCTTGGGCAAAACCTGGTCCCATGATCATTTAAGTACTTGTGCTGGGAGGTGGAAAAACAGCTGGGGTAGATCACTTCCAGCTACCATAATTTCAGTAGTAGGACCTGAAGTCTCTGGATGCCAAACTTAGTGGCCTAGTAAGTCTGTCTAGAGCTGTAAAGCTGAGTCTAAGGAAAACGGATGTGGCACATTCATTGATGCATCTGCTTTTGCTTTTCCTCCAAATCTCATTGGGGGATATTTTGGTGAGTGACAAATGAACAGAACTCTAATGATTGCATACTTTTTTTTTTGCTCCAGACCCTCTCCTTTCTGTCAGTGATTGCATTCTTGACAAAAGAAATTCATCTTTAATTTTTCCTTTTCCTTGCAGATTACATTGTCCTCCTGTTGTTAATGGATTTGCTCGAGCGGGCTCAGTAACGTCTCCATTGTGAGACTTCTTGTTACTGTGTTTGGCATATTGAATACTCTCAGTAGCTTGCCAGGCTCTCCGAGAGGGGCGGAGGAATCAAACCCTGCTCGGCAGGGCTGGCTACGCGCAAGGCAAATGCCCTACCGCTCTACTATCATTCCAGCATTATTCCTCTGAAATACTTGATATCAAATCTTTAATGTGAGACACTTAATCATTCTGCTCTTTGCAAGGGGCTTTATGTCCTCTTCAGCTTTTCTTTCCCATATCTGTGTTAGACTCATAATCCAAACATTCTTCATCTAAAAGAATTCAGTAAAAACATAAAATAAAATCCTGTTCTTAAAAAATCTGATTTGTCTATTTATGCTGGGCTGGAATGATAGCACAGCAGGTAGGGTGTTTGCCTTGCACTCGGCCAATCCGGGTTCGATTCCTCTGTCCTTCTTGGAGAGCCTGGCAAGCTACTGAAAGTATCCCGCTCGTATAGCAGAGCCTGGCAAGCTTCCCGTGGTGTATTTGATATGCCAAAAACAGTTACAGGTCTCACAATGGAGACGTTATTGGTGCCCGCTCAAGCAAATCGATGAACAATGGGAGGACAGTGCTACAGGCCTGTCCTACATTGTCTGTTTATGCCATTGAGCTAGTATACAGGGTGAATAACCTCACTGTATTTCCTTCTCCCCTAGAAAAATGTGTGTCCTGGCTCTCTTAATGTCATGAAAATGTTCAATGAAAAGGTTGTGAGGGGAAAAAAAGCCCTAAACTAGTTCTAGTGCTTCACTGGTTTAAAGTTCAAGGTCTTTTACTCTCAGAGCTTAAATGAGTTGAATTGGAGTTTTGAGCACAGTTAAAGAATGCTGTCAGTCTTGCTTTGTGAAGGACATGGCCGGGCTTTGATCAGCTAGAACCAATATTATGCTCATACTTCGTTACTCCAGGTGGATGTAAAGACCTTCTTTTATCCTTTTCAGCTGGCAGGTGCACACACTGGGGTGAGAGCAGGCAGGGAGTGGTTAATGATGTCCCAGACTGGTGTGCTTTCAGCTAAGTTCAGCACCCTGACCATGGGTGGCTTTAATACCCACACAAAGCTCATCTTGGTCCTTCCTTCACAGCAGTTCCTACCTGGGCCAGGATCATGTCCCCAATCATGCAGGCAGTAAATGTTGAGCATCTTGAACCCTCTGGCATCTGGGGTCCCTCGAGGTCAGCTAGTCATCATGATGGCCCTCTCATAGTATGCCAAGAGTCATTCCCTTTTCTGCAGTTATCACCACTGGCGCAGACCTTCAGAAGGACCTGCCGAGAGAGGTCACCTACAACAAGCCTGCCTATTTCTAGAGGCTCTTTCCTCTGACCATAGAAGACTTCTTACATCACCATTCTGATCATGATCTGCCTCGCTCAGAAATTCAGAACCGTGAACAATGAGGAAGTACCTGCATGTCTCTCCTGAGCCCTCTGCCAAGTGTTAGGAAATTCAGATCAGATCTGAGTTTGCTTCATCACCTGTGTCCTGGGTGGGTTTATCACTTTCTGTAGCATCATACATAATGTGCGTTTGTGTGCATAAATGTGACTGACTCTTTTTTTTAAGCATTGTTTTTATTTATTTATTTATTTATTTATTTATTTATTTTGCTTCTTTGGACCCGGCAATGCACAAGAGTTACTCCTGGCTCATGCACTCAGGAATTACTCCTGGAAGTGCTCAGGGGACCATATGGGATGCTGGAAATCGAACTCAGGTTGGCCGCATGCAAGGCAAACGCCTTACCCACTATGCTATTGCTCCAGCCCCCAAATGTGACTGACTCATAGTCAAATTCTCAATGAGCTAAGTTTCGGAGGAGGACGACACTGTTTGGCTCTGTAAGGCTGCTTGATGTAGTAGCTCGGTTTTTAAAGCTATTTAGAATGAGCTTCAGGACTCCCAAACTACAAAAAAAATAAGCAAGAATCTCATCCTCTCGGCCTTTTGTTCAGGCACAAGTACCGAATGATGCTGAATACCAGAGGTTTTGTCAATTCGTTGATTTTCTGGGAAGTGTTAAAGTCCACCAATGACTAGCAGGGACATCACTGCCATCAAACAAATTTAGGCCTTTTAGCTTGTAAGGGAGAGAGCATGCCACGGAATATTCCACAGGTGGAACTTAGGGGAGACTATTTGCAAGAATTAGTTAAGTTGGGCTTAGTCAGAGGCTGGTCTTGACAGAGATTGGCTGGAATTTGTAAACTAGGAAGTTGCTGGAACTGTTCGTGACCTTATCTCTGGAAAACATGATTTACTGTGGAATTACTGGTAGGTGAGTTTGTCTGAGGTCTTATTTAGAACCCTATGGGTCAGGATTAGCTGGCATTAGGAGTCTGAACTTAGTTTGTCCGACATGTTATTTTTGGCTTGATTTATTTTTAAATTTTGAGAGTCATCATACAGTCTTGCAAGTTCTGGTTTCTGTTTCATTTTCCAGGCCTCTCCCTACCCCCTACCCCCAGCACCCCTTAATGCAAGCGGAATTGGTTTTGTCTTCGGAAGTAATAGAATAACAACCAAGAATAATGTCAAAGTTCCTGTCTTCAAGGAGTTCATGGTCTGGGCTATTGCAATATCACTTGATGGGATCTGTATCAGAAATATAAATGAGATGTTAGAGAATTCAGAAGAAAGAATGGTTAAATTTAAGTACCGTTTTGTTCAAATCTACAAATGCTACACACATGAAGCACTAGGGAAATTGCAGATATTATTTAATATCGTCCACAGTTTCATGGGAGTTGGTGCTATTTTTCTGAGTGTCATTGGAAAGTTGAGAAATTGAAGTGGAATGAACCACCCAACAATCAGCCAGCACAGAGAGGCTTGAACTGAGACTTTATTCAACACACATTAGCTGGGTTCTGCCTGAGGTGCTGTCTGTCCTCTTCAGATGTAGACCTTGGAAGTAGCCCCCCGTCTTCATAGGATGTCACTGTTGGGGAAACTGAGACAAGGAGGGGTAATCGATCTTCTGAGATGGAAGAGTTCATGCTTGCATCACGGAGGCAGGAATCAGGGTCAGCAGCCTAATCGCTTAGTCCATGCACCCTACCACCTGCACTTCTTTCAGGCTCTGCAGGTTGGGTTTCCCATTACTGTTTGTAACCATACTGCTCTTGTGTCTCTGAGAAGGTTGGCATGGGATGGGTGTGGTGGGTAAGGAGGCTCTATCCGGATGGAGCAGAGAAAGTGGTGCTATTTCTGTCCTGGAGGAATGTCCAATGCAGAGCCCCAGGCATAGGTTAGACTCTTCTCCATGAAGAGATGAAGAGGTCTGAGGAGGAGTCTGAGGGCATCCGATAGAGACTGTGGAGAGATCAGAGCAAGTGTTGGGGCCAGATTGGAATGTCTCCCCTGCTCTCGTGCTTGACAGAAGGCTGTTGCTGTCCTATTCTGATCATAATACATACCAGTGACCCCCATACTCAGACACCAAACCCTGAGATTTAACATCAACAAAGATACCCACATAGGGGGCACTTTCAAAGGAGAGACCTAGAAATGTGTTAAGCAAAAGACGTTTAAAGGAAAATGTGCTACTGAGAAACTGCTTTAAGATGATTGCTTTGAAGAGCCTACCATCTCGCCTGAATGCCCTTGTCTTTCCAAGTTAAAGAAAAAAACATAGTCATTTTCAGTCAGTTTGAAGTCTTGAACACCTGAGTTTATGTATGGATGATTCTGAGAGCACCATGTCCAAACCTCTATCCCCTGCTGTGGATACTGTCTCTTCTCTAACAGTCAAGAGGAGGGCCCGAAGAGATGGTGCATTGGGGAAGGTTGTGTTTAGAACAACGCTCTCATTAGGATAATGCTCTAGCTTGCTGTAATGCTCTGAGTGTCTGTGCAAACAGGAGTGAAAAACTGAGACTCGAGGTTCTATATTGGGTCTCTCTGCCCTTTGATTTGCTCTCTTGCAGTCTGTTAGGATGGTATTAAAGGCAACTGTTATTTTGTCTGCCCAAACATGCTAAGAGCAAGAGGTCTGGTCTCCTGAGCCTCCTAGACCCTCTGAGGATCACATTTCTGGACTGTTTCCTGTCTTGCACATCATGTGCACATGGAGACTAGGATACGCTTGTCTCCACAAGGTGTCTGGAGTATGATTATTGCTCATCCTGGGGAAGGACCGAGTGAAGGAATAGATGGTATTAGGATGGACAACTTCTTCCATTTTATGCAAGTTTCTTCAATAAAACACAGAACCTAGTCTACAAATGATGTGGTTGAACTCCATGGGCTCTCCTACAAAG
Source organism: Sorex fumeus (assembly GCF_029834395.1). NCBI lineage: Eukaryota > Metazoa > Chordata > Mammalia > Eulipotyphla > Soricidae > Sorex > Sorex fumeus. The sequence continues at coordinate 78,807,565 of NW_026606059.1, forward strand.
CATTGTTCTAAAGAGGGCCTGGGGCAGTCATTTACTGAAAAGACAAAGGTTTTATTGATCCTTGAAATTCATCTGCTGGAGGATATACAATTCAAAAAGCTTCTAAGCTAGAAGTTGACATGCTGTTTCTTGTTATTCTTGCACTAAAGGAAAGGGAGATAAGGCAGGATAGATTTGAACTTGGGTGAACTTTATTACAGATATGATGCCATTAATCCTGAATGAGGGTTAAACTTTTAAATTTATTTTGGGGGGCTTGGGGCCAAATCTAAAGATGTTCAGGGGCCATTTTCTGGTCTGTGCTCAGGAAAGAGCTCTGGTGGTGCTTGGGGGAACCATATGTAGTACCAGGGATTAAACTGGGGTCTGCAATGTGTCTTAACCCCTGTACTATCTCACTGGTCCAGAGTTAATATTATAAAGCCATTTAGTTTGAGAAAAATAAAGACTTGTAAAGAGCATGGAGAAGCATGGGTTAGCAAAAAAAGACAGCAGCAAACAGGGTGATCTCCCCAAATTATAAGGATGGGAATGAATTAAAACCAATATGCTGCGTTTTTATAACTTTGCATTGTATAACCAATATGCGGGTCTTTTCTTTTTCTCTTTTTTTTTGGGGGGGGTCACACTAACGATGCTCAGGGGTTACTCCTGTCTTTGCACTCAGGAATTACTCCTGGAGGTGCTCAGGGGACCATATGGGATGCTGGGAATCGAACCCGGGTAGACCACGTGCAAGGCAAATGCCCTACCTGCTGTGCTATTGCTCCAGTCCCTATGCTGGTTTTTTATAACTTCACATTGTATTATAAAATTCCCACCAAGCTTCTTTTTATTTTATTACTATTTTTTCAGTTCCAGAGATTATGCATGCCTGGCATGCATTTTACCCTGAGCCACATCTACTCCCACACATCTACTCCATCATTTCAGTCATAAAGTCCTGTGACATTCATGTGCTCTGGTTTGGTTGATTGGTGGTGCTTCCCTCTGCCTCCTTTTTTTGTACTACGAAAAGGATGTTTCCATGAATATCTCATATGCCTTCTAGGAGGAACTAGTACCTTATAAAGGCGGCTAAACATATTTACGAGTCTGGATAGCAAAGTATTTTTAAAAGGATTTTGGTGGTGGGTACAGTGAGGAGCCCTAACATAAACTGCACCGTCTCACTGTAGCACTGGCCACCTGTTGTTCGATTTGCTCGAGTGGGCGCAGTAACATTTCCATTGTGAGATTTGCTGTTACTGTGTTTGGCATATAGAATACGTTATGGGAAGCTTACCAGGCTTTGCCGTGCAGATGAGATACTCTAGGTAGCTTGCCGGGCTCCCCGAGAGGGGCAGAGAAATCAAACTAGGGTCGCCTGGGTCGTCCGTGTGCAAGGCAAACAAATGCCCTACCCGCTGTGCTATCCATCCAGCCCAAGATAAACTACATCTAAGAATTTAACTTCCTTGGACAGCAATATGCTTTGCTTGGAGACATTTATTGCTTGGTCAGTCTCTGAGCTTGTCATCTGGAACCATGAACCTTCTAACTTGTCATACTACCCATTTAAAATCTGGGTTTGGGCCCGGAGAGATAATATGGGAGTGAAGGTGCTTATGTGGCATAAGACCAGACCTGGTTCAATCCCCCGTACCACCATGATCCTCAAGTATGACCCTGTGTCACTTTTGAGCACAGTGCCAGGAACAGTCCCTGAGTACTGCCGGGTGTGATCCCACCCCCTAGATATCTAAAAAAAAAAAACCAACTAGGTTTTCAGATGGTTCAAACTCAGGACAGGACTATATTTAAGGGTTCAGCCAACAGTCTTATCACTCCTGAAGAAAGAAATGGAAGTTCTTCCAATACCCTTTTCTCTTCTCTGTCTCACCCTGTGCTGGTTCCTGTCTCTGCTTATTACCAGCTGGTCTGTGAAAGGTTTCTCTTTCTCCTGACATGAGCTCTCTGTTCCCTCCCCAAATTTGGTCCATGCACACTGTTTTTGGTTCTTTTTGTCAAAGAGTCCGAAGGGTCTCAGGAGACAGTTTTGACTCCAACTCAGGCTTCACACAGAGCAAGCTGGAACTGAGTAAGAAAAAGCAACACCTCCTCAGCGGGGGTGAGGGGTGGGAGGGAACACTATGCAGAGTCACACATCCCCAGAGTCACAAATGAGAGGAATTGGGTTCCTCCCATTTCCTATTAGCAGTGAGCATAGCAAAGTGCTTTCTACTGGCAAGGCATGGTTATACATGTGATTATAGTATTGCCTTTTCATAGCAACCCATGAACAAATTCCTGTGATCAACTCTGCTTTTTTTTGGCTTTTTGGGTCACACCCGGTGATGCTCAGGGGTTATCCTGGCTCTGCACTCAGGAATCACTCTTGGCAGTGCTTGGGGACCAAATGGGATGCCAGGGATCAAACCTGGGTTGGCTGCATGCTGGGCAAATGCCCCACCCACTGTACTGTCGGTCCAGCCCCAACTCTGCATTTTTGATAAAGACAAATAATGACAAAACATTTTAAAGATCTAGGTCAATGTCACACAGTCAATGACAAAGGTGAGATATTTCTTCAGCAGTTACGTTTTATTTAATGTAAAATAATGTTATAATTAATTAATAATTATTCATCACCATTATTGGGCTGGAGCGGTAGCACAGCGGGTAGGGCATTTGCCTTGCAAGCGGCCAACATGGCTGACCCGAGTTCGATTCCTCCACCTCTCTCAAAGAGTCTGGCAAGCTAACGAGAGTATCTTGCCCACACGGCAAAGCCTGGCAAGCTACCCATGACATATTCGATATGCCAAACACAGTAACAATTGTCACAATGGAGATGTTTCTGGGCCCGCTTGAGCAAATCAATGAACAACAGGAGGACGGTGACAGTGACACCATTATTAACTGTGTTTATTATTAATTAATGTAATAATTATTCAATGTAATGTTTTATTACATTATCATGTAAGTATTCATTATTTCCTGTTTTCACCTTTTAAAACTTTGTAAGTTTTAAAATTTACAACTTTCACTTGTAAACACTGGTTTCCAAAGTTCTTCATAATCCAGTTGTTTCAGGCATTCAAACCAATCCCACCATCAGTGTAACCTTCCCTTTACCATAGTTCCAGTTTCCTACCCAGTCCTCTCAAGCCTTCCCCCTTAGCAGGCACAAAATAATTTAATTTATGTCACTTGTCACAACAATATGGCTAGTGGAATTATTGAAACATATTTCATTAAATAAAATTTATGAAAATTGTTATATATCACAATGGGGTCATTAAAGTCATTGTCTAAGGGTTTACTAAGCTGTTTGTTGCTAGTCGAATCTTTAGTGTTATTGTTTTTCTTTATTGAGCTTACTTGGCATCTATGCTACTTTCCCATCTAGTTAGATGTGCTTCTTCTGGGCTGTCTGTAGCATGGAATTTGGAGATGTTGTATGTGGGTGTAGAACTGGGCTGATATTTTTCATCGGTGTGGCTCGGCTTGTGTCTCTTCCAGATTAGTCTTGAAGCTCTACAGCTGGGCTGTTGTTTACAAGGCAGCCACTGTGGGATGTAGGTGTGGCTGCTGGGGCTTCTGGCAGTATGGGAATAGGGAGAGGCTGTCTACCCCCACTCCAAGAAGATCCCAGAGTTTTCAACCTGAAAGCTAGTGTACCTGGAAGTTCATAGGCATGGCATCTCTGCAGTGATTCATTGTGAAGCAGTGAAGCTGAGCTGGGGCATGTCAGTGGGGTGTGAGTGCAAGTGCTGAGGCTTTGGCAGGGCAGGTGCCCAGCCTGCTCTCCTCTTGAGAGTGCCCCAGAGCTTTCAGCCTGAACATTGGTGTGCCCATGAGTTTTAGTGGCTTGACATCTCCCCTGAGATTAGTGATGAAGGTGTAAAACTGAGCCATTGCTTACATGGCAGTGGTTGTGGGAGGGAGCCAACACACATTTATCCTCAAGTGAAAGAAACACTGGATCAGGTTGCCTTCATCACTCTGGAATTAAATGTCAGATATATTCTGTGTTGGGTACCACTTATGCCACTTTCCTAAGGAGGCACTAAGGCCAACCGGGCAGTGTCCAAACTCTTCATAATGACATGAAAGTGTGTAGGATGGCACTTTTGGCAGCCTTCCTTAATTTGGACAAAGTTTCACCCAACAGAAGTGGGATCTGAAGGAGGTGGCCTAACTTGTAGTTGTGTTTCTTCCATAGCCCAAGGACTGGAATAAGAAACTCTGGGCTATTGACCCATAGAATCCCGCTCTGTGGTGAAAAGAGATGAAATGGTGCCTTTTAGGGCTACATCGAGGAACTACCTGTGCAGGAAGTTAGTCAGGAATTGAGAGACAATTACTGGGTCACTTTGTTCCTGTGTTGAGTTATGAATGATTGAAATAAATAGGCAAACACAACCAATCAAACTCCTAGACTCAGTGAATGATGGCTACTGCAGAGAAAAGGAAGGGATCAGTGGGTATTTTGAGTGTGGAAGGGTAGTGTAACTTTGGGAACAGTATAGTGATCTCTGTACACATATACAGATGACAGGTTATACCCCCGAAACTTTATAATGCTGTAAACTAATGATATAACAATTAAAAAGGAAGAAAGGGATGGGTTTATAGCTACTTAGTATAGACCTTACATTCCTGCTTTTTCCATAAATATAGGCCTTTTAAGTGTATAACATACATTATGTATCTATTATATAACATATATAAAATGGCGTTAGCACAGCGGGTAGGGCGTTTGCCTTACAAGCGGCCAACATGGCCGACCCGAGTTCGATTCCTCCGCCCCTCTCGGAGAGCCCGGCAAGCTACCGAGAGTATTCGATATGCCAGACACAGTAACAACAAAGTCTCCAATGGAGACGTTACTGGGCCCGCTCGAGCTCGAGCAAATTGCAAAATTATATTTATACAAATTAAAAATTATATAAAAATTATATATATAAAATGTTGTATCTACATATACAACAATAAGACATATATGTGATATATACATGCACTTATTTTGTGAGCTATATGTGGAGATTATATATAGAACTTTTCCTAATTTTATTTAAGTATAGAGCTAGAATTTTAAAAACAAAGTAGAATGCTCATTTTTTTGTGAGTTACTTTTTAAAATTAAAACCACTTGGGGATGTGGTGTAACTATCTAGGTCAGTGTACCTATCTGAACATATTGATCAAGGTTATGGTGTTGCTTTTATTCTTGTTATGAGAAAGGCTCTTTTTGACAAGGCCAGTGGAAAGATATAATTCATCTTAGGATCTGAAATATAAATCTTTTTTTTCTTTTTTTTTTGTAAAGCATTTGCTGTGTACTGGAGGGAAGAGTTTGCTGAGCCCCTTAAGGAAAAGGGTTGGTAATTCCAGTTGCTTTTTATCAATTTCTTGAGTAAATGACAACCCTGTCTATGTCCAGAGTTTGTTTTAATGCATCAAATTTCATCATCTGTGCTTTTCTTTCACAGACGCCAATTAATTACTTGGTCTGGCTTATTTTCAGCTCAGAGACCATGCGTGATACAAGAGTCAGATAAGAACTCCCCTCTCTTTTGAAGCAAATTGCCTGCAAGCTAGCGACTTGGGCACATCTTTCGCAATTAGAGCAGAGGGAAAAAGGATTTTTGTTGTTTTGCTTGAGAAGAAAAGTCTAGTGATTTTGGTTGTTTTTCACAGTAAAAATTGACTTTTAAAAGCATCACTCAAATGTTTGGTTTGCAACCCTGCCTGAGGACTGCTCCTCTGAGATGAAAGCTTATTGGAAAAGGCTGCAGTCCTCCAGGTAGTGGAGAAAATTCTGGAACAGGAGCCTTGAACCCTGAGGTCAATACCATTTCTGCTAATATCCAGTTGCTTTGGGACTTTCTACTTATTCTGTGTGCCATTATTTTCATATGTAAAAGTGAAGGTTTACATGAAATAAATTCTCTTTATTCCTTTCTTCATACATAATAGCCCAAGATAAATTTCTCTGCTAGATGATCTCTATGAATCTGCCTATTCGAAGCTGGTTGAATATAAGGAATTTCCTGTACCTAACTGGGCTGTGGGAAACCACCGCTTTGCTTAGAGGGTCCTTTGCTCCCCTCACTGTCTGGCTTAGGTTCAAGAGGGCTCAGCTGAAGATTTATTTTTCTTTTGCAATTAGGCATTAGTTTAAAAAAAATATTTCTCTAGAGAACTTTGTAAACTACTGACCATAATTTTTAGCTCATTAAATAAATCCAAGATGCAGTTATCTAGCATATAACTACACATTCTTGATGTGTTTGGATCAATGGGCTGGAAGGTCTGTCACTGTCACTGTCCTCCCGTTGTTCATCAGTTTGCTCGAGCGGGCTTAGTAACGTCTCCATTGTGAGACTTGTTACTCTGTTTGGCATATGGAATACGTCATGGGTAGCTTGCCAGGCTTTGCCATGTGGGCGAGATACTCTTGGTAGCTTGCTGGGCTTTCCAAGAAGGGCGGAGAAATTGAACGCGGGTCGGCCATGTTGGCCGCTTGTAAGGCAAATGCCCTACCTGCTGTGCTATCGCTCCAGCCCTGGGCTGGAAGGAAAAATGAGTAAGATACAGTCCTGCCCTTGAGAACCTGCCAGGAGTGGTGGAGAAGGGAAGAAAGTGCAAAAACATCAGACATACTATGTGGCTTGATAGGGTGGTAAGAGGTCAAACAACGGCATCAATTGCTGTCAGCTCTATTGGTTGGAATGTATTTTTTTTAATGTAGGAAAACTGATATTTATTCAGCCATTAATTAGCTGATTGAATTGGGCATGAACTCCACCTTCCTTTTTTTTTCATTTTTTATAATTTTATTGGGACTAGAGAGGCCATGCCTCCAATTATATAGCTGAGCCTGAGGTGGTTTGTGGTTGTGTCTCCCACATACCTAAATTTTGGCCATTTACTTTCTTGGTAAACTTTGCCCCAAGTTGTTGGGGTCTGGCCAAAGGCACAGCAGCAACTTTGCGGTATCTGGAAGTGAAGGCACCATCAGGCTGCTGATGCACTTGCCTCACAGGTACAGATTGACCTGCTGGCAGCACCATACCCCCTTTGGAATGTATTTTTTAAATTAAGATCTAGTTTGAAAAAAGACAAAGATAAAAATTATGGGCTGTCACGAATCAAAGTTTGGAGGTGAGAATGATCAAGACAGATTGGAAAACAGTTCAAGGAAGCTAGGTTAGTGAAAAGAATGGACCGTGAGTATCGTTTACAATGGTACTGTCTTTCCTTCCTGAATGAGAGTGGCCTGCTGCTAGGCAAGTTCAGGAGGTCCTCTTGGGGTTGGGGTGCAGTGGGGTTGCAGAGAGCCGTGTAGGACAACTAAAGCTCCCAAGCATTCATTCTCGCATCTTGGATGTTACTAAATGAGTGTCTTGGGAATTTGATCTGATGTCCTTCTAGGAACAAGGATGGACTATAAATAATCTTGCCAGCAAAAATAAGCAATTTTTTTGGTGGGGGGAAGTAAGCATCTTGGGAAGTAAGAGGAAATGTTTGAGAGATTTAAGTGAAGAGACTGAGATTGACAAGCAACCCGTGTTGGTTCTTCAGTCCTGGTGACAGGCATTCATTCCCTCCCCTCTTCCAGCTTTTCTAGCCCTTAAAAGTGAATAAATGTGAAGTGGCAAAAGGTTACAGGTGGTATGGTATATTGAGGTTCTTGTGGTATGAAAAAAAAGACAGCCCTCAAATATGCCTTTGTCCTTGTTTCTCTGTTCTTGTTTTTGCATCGCTAGATGGGGACTTATTGATCACTTGATCACTTGACTTCCTGTTAATCGTCAATTTGCTCGAGCAGGCACCAGTAATGTCTCCATTTGTCCCTGTTGCGTGCTAGTGTAGCCCAATGGTGTCTGTTCATTCTAGGAACATGAAGAGCCTCAAACCGATCGTTCATGATCTTGATGAAGAAGTCTGACCATCTGGTAGGTGGGCAGCCACACGGTCTTTTGACATCCCATGGATTCCAGTCGGTAATGGCTCTAGTCCAGCAGTCGTCTCTAAATCTCATTACGTGACCAGTCCATCTGATTTTTGATGCCTTGGCAAACGAGACAGCGTCCCTGATTCTTGATCGTTGACGGAGGTCAGAATTCCGGATTCTTTCTCTCATTTGAGTGAAACGTGATATTCCAAGCATAGCTCTTTCAATTCCTCTTTGGGAGACCCGAATAGCATTCTCATCCTGTTTGCGTAGGGCCTAGGTCTCTGAGGCGTATGTTAATGCAGGAAGAACAGTGGAATCAAAGAGATGTGCCCTGAGCCGAAGGTTCTTCATCCTCTTAGCTATTTCTTTGACGCTCTTGAAGGCGTTACAAGCTGCTCTCTTCCTCCTGCGCAGCTCGGGTGCTAGGTCATTTGTCATGTTGACTTCTCGACCGAGGTACACATAGCTGTTGCATTCGGAGATGGTCATTCCGTTGAGAGCAAATGGATCATCAGGAACGAGGCTGTTTCTCATAAACATTGTCTTCATAAGATTCAGCTGTAGTCCAACCTTTCCACACTCATGGTCGAAGTCGGCCAGCATTTGTGCCGCTTGGCTAATGTTTGGTGTTATAAAAACAATGTCATTAGCAAAGCGGAGGTGGTGTAGTTGCCAACCATCTATCTTCACTCCCATTCTTTCCCATTCCAGTCATCACATGATGTTCTCGAGGGTGGCACTTTCAGGGGACTTATTGAATGGGTTTCAAATAGGAGATGCCAATATGAGTTTCTGAATCAAAGCATCTGATTTGGTTACCTATTGTTGCATAACAAATCTCAGTACCAAAGGGGTAACACAATCAGCATGCCTATGCCTTATCTATCCAGTACTGGATGATATGGGAAGGTTCATCTCTTCTCACATGAAATCCCTATGCAGGTCTGCTGAAGGCTGGGGGAATCCCCCCAACAGGTGCACTCACAGCACTGGCACATTGGTTCTGGGTAAGGAATGGGGCAGAAGAGGGAGGGAGGGAGATAGAGATAGAAAGAAAATGCATACACCTAAAACTATATTGCCTTTTTAACCTAAATTAGCAAGGTACCGGCATAGCCTCCATTGGAGAGGGCTGAGTAACCAGAACCATCTCAGATTCTGCAGAAAATAATTCAACTTCACCTAGAGATGGGGAAAATGCTACAAAACTTGCTAACATGATTTAAAACCACTATAACATCCAAGGAATTTCCACCCAACCGCCTCTCATAGCCACATCACCACTTCACCTTCCTATCTCTTCAGTTGCATCTTTAAATGTCCTTAGGAGTGAGCCTAGTACACTCTGAGGTTAGGGTCAGGAGGGACTGTAATTGACTGAACTCTGCTCCTGGGTTGGCCATCTGAGACCGGCACTTGCCTCACCAATCCAACTAGACTCAGCACCCAGTCTCCTTTCAGGAGTGCTGATCAAAGGAAAAGAAAAAAGGAAATACTACTGCCTACCAATAGACTCTTTTTTTGGTGTGATGATGAGTCTCCTTGATTATTTTTTCAGGGCAGGATGCAATTCATGACGGGTCAAGCATGGGAACACTTCTCAGCAAGGGGAAGAAGGCTGAATTGTTTAGAGATGTGTTATGCTCTCATAAGAAGATAACCCAAGATGGCCCCTTCTACCGCGTCTCCCAGAATATTCCTGTCCCTGATGCTCTCTCAGGTTACTTCGGGCCCTCTTGTCTGTTGGAGGTATTTCAGGCCCCTAAATGTGAGGAATATTTTTTAAAGCCTTGAGCTCCCATAAGGGAGGGCAAGCCGTGCTGTAGAGATGCTCATAGAAGAACTTCGCAAGAAGTTCTCTGGGGAGAGCTGGAGAGGCCAAATCCATCCTAAGTTCATGCCTTTCTCTGTGATTTGAAATTCAAGGACTATTTTTTCATCACTTCCTGAACAGTGCTCTTCAAGAAACATAATCAAGAGGCTCTTTCTCTATTCTGTTTGGTTCAGATGGTTTTTGCACAGTGAGTGTGACACTTGCTGGCTTCCGTCTTGCCTTTAATTTTCAATATGGGGGAGAGAGGATGTAATTCAGAGAGTCCTTTAAGCCCTTTCTACTGGTGGAAAGAGAATGCTTCAGTGTTTGTTGAGCTACAAGTTTTTCCAGAGCTGTGTTGGGTCATTCAGAAATAGTTGAACAATTTCTGTATTAAATTCCAAATTCTTTTCACTTAAGAGCATCAATATTTGTCAGCTGCCCCACAGCTTGTTTTTATTCTGATTTATTGACTCAAACCATTTCTTCTAGAAATAAGGAAGATTTAATGTCATGATGATATGTATTTTATCCTTTTACTTATTGGGTGCAGAGATAGCACAGCGGTAGGGCATTTGCCTTGCACGCAGCTGACCTGACCAAGCCCCTCTGCCTCTCTCAGAGAGCCCGGCAAGCTACTAAGAGTATCTCGCCTGCATGGCAAAGCCTGGGAAGCTACCCATGACGTATTTGATATGCCAAACACAGTAACAAGAAGTCTTACCATAAAGACGTTACTGAGCCCACTCGAGCAAATTGATGAACGATGGAGGGCAGTGCTACAGTGCTACATACTTATTGGAACCATTTGTGTGTTGAGAGCTGGTTGCATCAATATCACTAATCTTAGAATCAAAAATTTATTCTATTGGACCCAAAGGCTGAAATCATGGTAGATGATGCTTTAATTAAGCAGAAGGTTTTTGTGCATAAAATATTAAATAATAATAAATAATTAATTAATAAATATTAATTAAGAAATATGGAAGATGAATAAAAAACAAATCAATGCCAGAAATAAGAAATGAGCTGTGTTTATAAACAATGTATAACAGATTGCTTTCTTCCTACCAGATTCTTTAGGTGCTGGTGGTTTGTAGGTGCTGGGTTTCATCCCAGGTGAAGGAAGTTCTGGAGAATACAGGGTTTAACGTAAGTGACAGAGTCGTGGTAGAATACAGATGGTCCCCTCAACAAGGGTAGGCATAGAGGGGATGAGGAAATACAATCTTGTAGAAGTGTAAGTATGCTTACTAGAGTCCAATGAAGGATGAAGAAGCATCCTGGGAAACCATTACAACTTTGTCCCCAGAAGGGATGAAGGAGAAACAAACTGGAAGTGGGAGCTAGCCCTGTTTGGGAGTCATGGCTGCGGCAGAGGAATCACCCCATCAGTAAGGCTGGCTCTTGAAGGAACCCATGTTCTGCACATCATACCATAGCCCTGAAGAGGCTGGAGTATTTCTTCTGATCTTTCAACTGAAAAGTCACCTTCATTTGTTCCTGACCTTGACTTCAGATATTCTCACAAAGGCAACCTCTGTGTGGGATGATAAATTAATAGTGTTTGTTGTACTCAATGAATCTAGCCATTTGAAAAATTAATCTTTTCATAAGCAACTGGCTTTCTGGATGACATTTTTTAGGGTTGCTGAACCATCGCTTTTACTCTGATGGAAAGAAGGTTAAAAATGTTTTTAATTAAAAGTTTAATTCCCTACCCACCCTCTACCCCTCCTCCCCACCTAACCCTTTAATGAAAAATATACTGTGAAAGAATACCATTGTAATTGGGAGAACTATTTAGCTAAAGAAAAGTAAACTATAACTGAGTAGAATCAGGAAATAGACTAATTAGGAACAGACATTGAAGACCCCACGAGAGTTTTTGATGGGATGCCTCAAGAAATTCACATTGTGGTCTGTAGTTTGGTCAAATGGGCACCAAGGAGCCCGGGCAATCAACCACTGGTCAGTCCCCAGCTGTGAACAAAGCACAGGATGAGTTTTAGGAATCTTAGATGAGGTCATTGCTTTCAAGAAACTCTTCTCTGACTGCAGCATTCAAGTCCACATAAGAGAAATTGGTAGGGAGGTGGCGGGAGGAATACTGGGAATATTGGTGGTGAAGAATGGGCACTGGTGGAGGGATGGGTACTTGATCATTGTATGACTGACACATAATCACAAAAGTTTATAAGTCTGTAACTGTATCTCATGGGGATTCATTAAAAAATAAATAAGTTTTTTTGAAAAAGCAATTTGTAGAGAAATCACTATTCACTCAAAACACTGCTACAGACCTGTGTGCTTGCCGCCCAGCTCTAGGCTCAGGGGCTACAGGCTTTTTTATAAAATGGGAGAGAGGATTGTGGGAATAATTTGGTCATAGAAGCCAAGTTGGGTTTTTCTGAGTACCAGACTTAGAAGGGCCTTGGGCATTTGAGATGAAATCACCAAATAATGGAAGTGAAGATGGATGGGGCCCTTCCAGTCACATCATCTGGGATATACTTGAGCTCCCACTAGGACCAGTCTTTCGGGTCACCCGTTCCAGTCTTGTCCAGCATTTGTCACAAGAAAATTATTTTGCTTGGCCTTTGTACGAAATCTAGATCCTTCTCTTCATGGCACCACTTCAAAATATATCTGGCCTTTCTTCTTGGAGAGAAAAGCAAGATTCCTGTGAACTGGTTCCGGTTCCTGATCTCCTTCCTTCTGCCTTCAGCTCTTCCTCATTTTGTGCCTTGCAGATTCTCCACATACTGGCACATTTCCTGGGACCTTATCTTCCTCAGCACACCTTTGTCCTGAGAACAGGGGCCTGCTGGTTCAGCTCAACCTTGGGCTGTTCCCCTGGGTCTAGTAACTGCTACATAGTCCCCCTCAACCTTAAGTGTTTGCCTCATGTACCCACATCCTATCAAATGCAGTCCTAATCAAAATGGGGTGCAGCATTTAGTGTGCCTTTCTGGAGTGACTGGCTAAGTCAGGGTCAGGTTATTTGTTAGGACTGAGTTAGGGAGGGAAGAGGGGTTTGTGGGTGTAGGGTTTGGTGAGGAAAGCTTCTTCTAAGGCTCTGTAGTTGTCCTGGTGGCTGCTGAAATGCTTCCTTCTTCTGGGAGGCTGGGCTGATCTGGCTACAGTCCCTTCCTGCTCTGCCTCTGTCCAGCACCTTACCCGGTGGACTAGCTCAAATACCTCCACTCACTTACAAAATTATTATTTTATTCACCGTGATTTACGGAACTGTTAATGATAAGGTTTCATGCACACCGCATTTCAACACACCTCCCACTTGCTCTTGTGCTCTTGCCTTCCACGAGATCTCAAGGCCTGTCCTGCATGACAGCTCACACTCCCACGTCACAGGGCTCTGCTGGCCAAAGATCTGATTTCTGTGGCACAGAAGACACAGTCTTCTTGGGCATTTAGATGGGCTGGAAAAGCACATTCATTCTTCAAGGACCCAGGCCTGCCAAATTCAACCATAAGGTCACAGGTGGAGGCTCATTCCCTATTATTAGTTTTTAATTTTTTGCCTTTTGAGGGGTTTGTTTTTGTGGGGAGAGCAGTTTGGACCACACCCAGCCTTGTCCAGGCTTAGTCCTGACTCTGAGATTATGGATGACTTTTGATGATGCTCAGGGGACTCTATGTAGGACTGGGGATCAAACCCAGGTCAGTTTGATGTAATCTCTCTCTAGGCCTCATTCCCTTTCTGTTTGCAGGGCTTAACGAGTCTCAGTGATTAGAAACCGCATTCAATAAAATTGTGGGGGAGGAGGTCATACCCAGCAGTACTTTGGGGTTACCATATGCCTAGGTCACCTTGTGATAGTGCCAGGAATGGAACTGGGGTCTTCCACATGCAAAGCATGCACTCAGCCCTTTGAGATATCTCCTTGACCCAGGGATTGAGGCACTTTTTTGGGGGGTGGAGGACGGAGTTTGGGCTATACCCAGCTGTGATTAGAGCCTAGCCTGGCTCTGTGCTCAAGGATGATCTCCTGGCAGGGCTCCAAGATCCATATATATATAATGGTGCTAGGAATCAACCTGGGTCGGCTGTTTGCCAGGCAAGTGCTTTAACTTCTGTCCTATCTCTCTGGCAGTGGGGTCGGAGTTCATCTACACCCACTGTAGTTTTCTGAAAGAAGGTCACCATCCACATTCAGGGAGGAAGTGGAGATGGTAGCTGTCAGTGTTCCTAAGGAAGCTCACAGTGTTTTCATCCTGTGGTTGTTTTAGAGTTGGTAGCAGGCTTATTCAGCACAGCTCTGTCTGGGCTGACGCTCTACCATCAGGCGCTGATTTGTGGCGAGCTCCAAAAGAGCTTCCAGAACTTTATTTTAATTCTCTGCAGAGCACTTACCACCTCCTGATAGGTCTCTTGTTGTTGCTGGCTTGTAGGGAGCTGCCAGAGAACAGATACACGGTCTTAGTTCATTACTTGCATCTGGCCCATAGGCGCAAGGGGGTGAGTATTTGTGGAATTTTCGGGGTAGACTATATATATATTTATAGTTGGGGTGTGTACATATAAGGTTTGTTAGATTTTAGCTAAAAGAGGCGTATTTCCAACAGAAGCCAGCTATCAGAAATATATATATTCTCTGGTCCCTCATGGAGTCCCATTGCCAGTGGCCATATCCTGACTTGCATTCCTAGAATCTTCTGGAATAGAGTACTGCCCACTGCATTATTTGTCTCCAAGGCCGCCTGCACCAGGCCCTTTTGTCTGTGGCCTGAGCTGATTGATCCAGGTACTCTGTTTGCCATATTACTAAGAGTTCTTCTATCTCCAAAAATGCACATAGTGCCTCTTTCTTTTTCTCTTTTGAATGTTGCTTTGTCATACAGCTGTATTTGTGTATCTTTATCATGGAGAATTGGGGGGGCCCTTCCTGCTAGTGCTATAGGTTTCCAGGACTTTACATGGAGGGTCCTGAGGTTGAATAAGGATTCCACACACACAAGGAATGTGTTCTATCACTTATCCACACCTCCAGCCATTGTCTTCTTGCATCTTAAGGGGTGCCAGTATTCAGGGGTGGGAAATGGAATTTATATAGTCTTATCTGCTTCTCTGTTTGGTGGGGGACCTCACTGGTGATGCTAGGGACTTGGGGACATGGCTGAGTAGTATGGACCTGGCAATCCTGGGGGCCACCAAGATAATCCCCAGAAGTGCTGGAGAGAAGGTGTATATGGGCCAGGGTCATACTTTGGGCCTTGTACAGGTCAAGCATCCAACTCTTTGGGCTATTGTCCCAACTCTCCTGTTTCTTAGGTGGTTGTGGTCATGGTGGGGTGGGCCAAACCCAATGGTACTCACAGGCTATTCTTGGCTCTGTATCTAAGATTGACTGGTGATGCTTGGGGAACTATATGTGGTGCCAGGAATTGAAATGGGGTTGGTGACATGCAAGGCAGACACTAACCCTGTACTAGCTCTCCAGTCCCTCACTGTTTCTTGACCATACATGCTATTGACTTGGAGTACTCCTTTCTCCCTTTCTCCCTTCCTCCCACTTCCCTCACCCTCTTGAGCTATAATCATGAGTGTTCATTTGAGACTAGTTCAAAGCCATTCCTCCATCACTATCCCCACTGCCCATCAGCTTTAGTAGAAGGGCTGAGCTGACAACCCAGGTCTGTCAGGAACAACTGCAGTCTTGGGCAGGACTGTCATCTCTTAAACAGTTGGCTTGCTCCTTGGTGAAATGGAGAATCAGCATCTACCTTCAAGAGCGTCTGAGCAAAGGAACTGAAGTAGACCTTCACATTATGGCTTCTAATGAATGCTGGAAGTTGAAATAGACCTTCAAGTTATGGCTCCTAATAATGCTGGAAGTTTGGGTAAGGCTGGGGATCACTGACCGCTGGAAGGAACGCTGGAAGTGTTTTTGACCTTGGTCACAACATATACCTCATCTCTATTGTTTGAACAAGGATTCTGGAGTGTGTTTATGTTAACCAAGGGGGAGAGAAGGAATGCATAGCTGGGGTATAGAGGAGCGCAGTTTTCTGAACCCATGGAGTTGAAGCCATGCATGACCTTTTCTGCAAACACACATGTCTTGACACAAAAGGGCTTCTACAGACAGACTAAAGGGGTTCTCCAGGCACAGACCAGAGAGAGCAGACAGCCCATGGGACAAATGGGCTCCTCTCAGTTCTCTCTTTTGTGCCCCGCCTCCAACTTGGTTACAGTGTGTTGGTCTTACCTGGAGTGACCAAAACCCAGCTTCCTTATCAGGCCTGCCATGATTGTGCTAGGAGGCGTTGGATGATCCAGTCACCCCCTGCTGGGAGGGTTACTTGGGCCACAGAGAAGGCCAGTGCCCTCTGTAGGGAACCTGAAAGAGACCCCCAGAGATGGGGTGCAAAGAGTGCCCCTCAAGGGGAGTTTGTCTGCATGTGCCCCTTATAACTCCTCTCCCGGGATGACTGTTTGTAGTCTCCCCAGGGCAGCTCGCATTGGTCTCCTTCATCCACACCAGGTGCGCTTGAACAGGAAGTTCAGTTTGTGTGATAGTTAGCCTGTTCCTCCTTCCTGCTTTGTTTTGTTTTGTTCCTGCTGCCTTTGAGCATTCAAACCCCTCCAATGACTCTTGGGGAAACTTCACCAGCCTTGCGGCTCCAATACCCTCCAGGAAGGAAACATTTTCCCATTCTCTTAGATTGCTTCTTTTTCAGCAGAGGTGGCTAAGCTTAGTCGAGTGTGAATATGGAATAAAAATAGTCGAGGGCAAAAATAGAAAACAGAGACTTGTTCTCCTGGTGTGACAACATGGGTAACAATCCTCATCTTTTCTCATCCCCACCTTTCTGAAGGATGTTTTATGCTGAGCAAATGGTTACTTCTCTCTCCACCTTCCAACTCTCTCCCTCACCTGTTCCCAAGAATTGACATTTCTGTGGGCATCCGAGTTGGCTTTAAATGTGCTTTTCCTTCAGGAGAGGCTTGAGCCAGCAGGCAAGTGAGATGTCCAGGTCAACCTGATGTTTCCTTTGCAGAGCAACTCGTCCCCCATCGCCTTCTGTGCCTGGTGCTATTGCACGTGTCACACTAGAAAGGCAAGAATACATTTGTGATTTGCTTTTTGACATCTGCCTTCTTCTTTATCTAACCTTCATGGGAGCAGGGAGAATTCTTTTAGCTTTGGGGTTTTGCTTGTTTGTTCGCTTTTCTTTGGGACTACAGCCAGCAGCGACCAGGGCTTACTCCCATTTCTGAGCTCAGGGATAGGGATCACTCCTCATGGGGCTAAGGTGGACCATATGGGGTGCTGGGGATCAAACCTGGGTCAGCCACAGGCGAGGTGAGTGCCTTTCCTGCTATACTATTGCTCAGACCACTGATTTCTTTTAGCTTTGGATGGTGAAGTCCTGGTGGACATCTGGCTCTGGCACAATGTGTTTCCAGAATGATTGGGAAGAGGGAGTGAGAGGCACTGGATTTCAGAGACACTGTTTGATATTTTTATCCCGTTGTGAAAATTGGAGATAGTCATTGTATTGGATGGGAAGTAGCAGAGAGAATTGGTCTACCAGGATAGGATAGTCCCTTAAGCTGAGTCTCTCATGGGAACATTAGGATGTGGAACAGTCAGGATCCTGGGAGGAAGCAACCTTTTGAAGAGAATTTAGTAAAATGAGTAAAATGATCCCTCCCTCCCTCCTCCCTCCCTCCCTCCCTCCCTCCCTCCCTCCCTCTCTTCCTTCCTTCTTTCCTTCCTTCCCTTATTCTTGTTCAGGTAACAAGGTTGCAATAGTGTTAACGTTCATGGTCTTGATGTACACACTTACTACACTCCTCCACCACCAAATTGTCCAAGACCCTTTACCGATGTTCCTATGTCATCTCTAGTTTCCTCCTCCTCCACCATCAATTTTTGGCAATTTTGTAATCCAAGGCCAGAGACGTGTTTTTCTGTGCTTGTTGATTCCTTGTTTTCTCTCTCTCACACTTGCATGAGATCACCTGGTTTTGGTCCTTCTCCCTCTGATTCATCTCACTTAACATGGCACCCTCCAGTTCCATCCATATTGCAGCAACTGCAAGTTTCACCTTTCCTTATGGCTGCATAGTTTTCCTTTGTGTGTATAGGCCACAGCTTTTTGTCCTATTCATTTCTCACTGGATATCTGGGTTACAATGATGGCTTTCTAAGACAAGGAAAGGGTTTATAGAGAGTTAGGAGACATGACATAGTACTCTGGGCTCAGAGACTTTGCTCCTTCATGCTCTGAAATGTTGGGAGTAAGCAGAACCCAGAGAAGGATCTGGAAGGAGAGGGTGGTCTCACAGAAGCTAGGCCCTTTGATCACAGAGCATGGCCAACCCATGGGGTCTTGGTTGGGAAGGAACTGGGTCTCTCTTTTCCTACTTCCTAACCTGGGAGTGAGACCCAGTCAAGAGTCAGGAGCTAAGGTGGCCCATTGATTTAGTCCTAAGGGTGATTCTTGAAGGGCACAGAGGAGAGCAGACAGTAAGTGCAGGTACAAAGAGAAGAAGTCAAGAGATGATGGAAATCCAGAATGCATGCTCTTCACCTGAACTGCTGGACTGCCCCGCTCTGCCCCACACTACCTCAAAGGCAGAAAGAATGAGAATATCCCATCTTGGAATGGACAGATTTATATAAGGCCACTAAGTGCCAAAAAGGTCCATGTGGACACCATTCCATGGGCAGGGGCATTGTCAGAGTCAATGTTGGGGGAAGCTTACACAGCAGCTGACCTGAAATCCTCGAGGTCCCACAAATGGGTCGTTTGCAGGCACCTCCTTGTGCCAGGCACAAGTGCTTGGGAAGGAAAAATTTTTGTCATTTTTCAAAAGTACAAGGATTCTGTCTAAAGGCTGGACCTGAGGGAGGGCTCAATGAGACAAGCTATGACATTAGAAACGTCATTCAGTGACCTCGACCTTGGGATTCAGCTTTTCTGAGGTTGGGAGGCAGAAATCTGTGTTGTCATTCCCAAATGGGTGTATAAGGTTTAAGTAGAAGTTTCAAACTTCTGGAATGAAGAAATTTAAGAGCAGAGGGAAAAAATGTGAGGGGTTGGATAGATAATACAGTGTGTAAGACACTTGCCTTGAATATGGCCAACCCTAAATTCAATCCCTGTTGCCATATATGGTCCCTAAACCCTGCCACGAGTGGTCCCTGAACATGATCAACTATGGTCCAAGCTCTCCCTCCCTGAAGATAAAAAAAAAAGAAAAATGAAGTGCAGAATTCTTGGTAACTAACACACAGACACACACACACAGACAAACACACGTGTGCACGCACACACACACACTCACATTGCCCACAACTGCATTTCATGCAATTTAATCTTACTCAGTGTAGTTTCAATTAATCCTCTACACTTTATCAAAGAGGTGATGTTAAGCAGAGTTGCTCTGATCTCCACAGTCCAGGGTGTCTCAAAGGCAACAGAATTTGAAAATTGGTCTACAGAACTTCGTTTCTCATGGTTGGAGTCTGGGGGCATTATGTATTTGCACTTTGCTATTTGACAGTGTCTTGTCCTCTCTCACTGAGACAACTTGTGTGCTGGTGACTTGGACATAGCATTAGGAAATCTGCATTTGTTGCTCACACAGATGCCTGTTTTGTTCTATTTAAAAACATGCTGCCTTATGGTTGAGGTGCTATGTTTCCATTTCCCGTCCTGCAGGCTTGCAATTTCCAGCGTGGCAGTTGCTCTCAGGATGATGCTTAACCTTTTATTGCACTCAGAGTCTGCAGAAAGTGTCATTGCCTCAATGTAAGGGACACAGCTGTCCCTGGACCCATTATCAGGCTCTGTAATAGTGGAAGAACGGAAGGGGCTGAGGTTTGACAGGCAGATCAAGTTTGTTCTAATCCTGGTTCTATATTTGGCTTTGCCAGTCTAAAAACTTGGCCAGTTGCTTCTCATTTCTCCACTAGCATCTTCTTCTTTGTCTAATTATGATAATAATAGACTAGCTGCCATATTAGCTGCATTGGTCCATAAAAGAGGGGTGGGAAGCTGTGATCTTGTTGAGGGTATGAAAAATGTAGGTTTACATTTCTGGAAGGTTAATTTTCATAGTGAGAACAACTGGTTTTTTTAGCATGTGTATCAAAAATTTATAATCTGCCATCTTCTAAGAATGTCTTCATTTACATGCCATGGAAATTGATCAAATGATATTTTGTTCCATCGAAGAATATTTGACTAAATTGAGCTGGTTTGGAGGAGAAATTGCTGTGGCAAGAGTTCTTGCTCCCAGTCCTGTTGAATAGCTCCTTTGTGGAATATTGGGAGAACCATAAGCCAAATGACAAGCATGTGCGAAATGGAATTCCTTAGGCTTGTGGCATTTCTAGTTCCCCTGGGCCCTTTAGAGAGGAGACAGAGTTTGCCTCATTTTTTTTTTTTTACCTCTGTCTCCTGTTCTTATGTACTTTGGGCAGTCTATGTCTTATAGTTGCTGTTCAATAGATTCTTGAAGTGCAGGTACAATTCACCTTTGGGTGGCCGGGGGAGGAAATAGCATGAATTGTTTCCGTCCAAGATACCTTGAAATCCTACACACTCATGGGCCCATCACAGTTCCTTCTTGCTCTAATCTCTGACAGTTTCTCTTGGTCCCTTGCTTGGCTCCTCTTGGTCCATGCTAGGAAGGGGCTAGTCCCTCCCTGCCCAAAGTGTGAACTCACCTGCAACTACCCACCCCAAATCCCTATTCTCTCCTCAAAAAGCTGTCGTACTTGGCATTTGTGTGCAGTAGGCATCTCCTAACTCCTAGAGATACCAATTGGAGCCTGGTAGCATATAGATAATTTCTGACTAAGTTACTTTAATCCTTAAAAATTCTCCTGGGAGTACAGTGATTACCAGGCATGTTAAGCATGTGCTTGACTTGGCTTTGATTGCTGACGGCACACAGTCCTTGGGGATTGCTGGGTGCACCTCTGGAGGCCCCCAGCACTGCCAGGGTGCTTGGATATACTCCACTGCAGGGAGTGAGGACCATTGCATCCTTGGGTTCTTGTACTGACCCAAGTACAAGGTTGCCTAAGAATTTGCTGGTGGAGCCTCCGACCTCATGAGCACTACCTGGAATCCTCTCCATGACTTCTCCTGGGGAGCAGAATTTCCCTGTCCTTAATATGGGCTGCATGAAGCAGCTCCTTCCAAAGAGAAAAGTATGGAATTGTGGGGAGAGAATCGCTTTATAAATAATATGTCAGCCAGAGCACCAAGGACAACACCAGCAGTCATACAGTGGTAAGAGTAGCTTCCCTTAGTATGACCTGATATATTTTATATCTCTGATCATTGTCTCCCCATTCCCCACCCAAATAAAATTGCTGACCATTATCTCAGGCTAACCAGGAAGAAAACTATACTTTAAATACCAAGAGAAGGGTATGTCTCGTAGACCTGATCAGTGCTCCTCAAAACTGTCCTGGTCATCAGCAAGGAGAGTCTGAGATGCGATCACAGACTAGAGGTGCCTCTGTCAGTGGAGAAGATGGTCTGGATTCTTTCTGATTCACTACAGGTCTCTGACACTCTTTTCTGTTTTTGCACACATAGCACAGCCTCATATGAGGCAAAGGGAGCATGATTGGGTGTAAGTGAGGAGCCAATGAGAGAAAAGGAGCTACCTAGGAAGGTTCACTCTTTGGTCTTTCCTCCTTTCATCCAGCCACAGAGGCAAGACCTTGGTGTGCATGTGGATCCAGAACCCTCTGGAACCATCCCTGAGCTTCTGCTCTGGGAGAACTTAGCTGATGTTGTCAGAACAACACTAAGTCAAGAGCCATGATGAAAGATTTGGAGACCATATGCTTTGCCTCTTTTAACCCCTTCAGGAAGTTGACTCTGGCCTGGGGGAGTAATTTTTTTTTCTTTTCTGAATCACTGTGAGATACAGTTACAAAACTTTCATGTTTGAGTTTCAGTCATTAATGATCAAACACCCATCCCTCCACCAGTGCACGTTCTCCACCACCAATGTCCCCAGTATTACCCCCTGCATCTGTGGCAGACAATTTTGGGGGAGCAGTTTTAACCACATCATGTCATATTCCGTGGATCTCACAAGTGGATTAATGGGTTTCTTCTACACTAAGACAAATCCAAGTAGAGTTCTAGAGAGTGCCTGATGAAGTACAGCCTGTTTTTTTCTTAAATCACGTATTAACTTTGAGCCCTGAACTTTAATATGTCTGCAGGGCAACAGATCACTAGAATATGGTCATCTCAACCAGCTTGTGAAATTATTATTGTTATTGTTGTTGTCACTGCACATACAGTTTTACTGGTTGGGGGTCACAAAAATTCTGCAAATTGTTTTTTTTTTTTAATGTGGGAGCACTGCTATTTATTCAGCCACTGATTAGGCTGATTGAATTGGGCATGAACTCCACCTTACTTTTTTCCCATTTTTTTTATAATTTTATTTATTGAATCACCATGAGAGCAGTTACAAAGCTTTCGGGTTTAAGTCTTGGTCATACAATGAAACACCCATACCTTCACCAGTGCACATTATCTACCACCAAAATCCCCAGTATACTCCCATCCCACACCCTCCCCCTTCCTACGGGGCAGATGATTTCCAAATTACTCTCTCTATACTTTGATTACATTCAACATTTCGACACCACACCCACCATTATTATTTGGGATTTTACCCCAACACCCAGATCTGCTGAAATTGTCAGTAGACAATTTGTTTTCTATTGCTGGTTATGAATAATGTATGATGTCTCATGGCTGCAGTAGTGGCCATGCGATTTTGAAATTCCAAAATTGTAACACTTAAATCTGGAGAGATTTCTTGCCAAAACCTGCTGGGTTCTGAGATTTGTTCCTGAGTCTCTGGGTTCATGGCCATTAAGCAGCTTGATCAGGAGCCAGAGAGCTGTTCATGGGCGGCAACTCGGGGTCTCGTTGGGATGGGGAGGAAAGGACCGGCTCCACCCCCATCCCGTGAGGCCTCGCATGTCTTGTCACTGCGGACCCAAACCTGACTGTCCAATGGCCTCTGGAATATGGCGGCCACCAAGCCGCCAAGGGGGACCAGGCGGAGGGACAGCACCCTTTCCCCCTGAGGTGGCCCAATGACAGTAACCTACTGTGTGTCCAGATGCATTTCTACCAAAAGCCGCTGGGTTTCGAGATTTGTTTCTGAGTCTCTGGGATCATGGCTGCTAAGTAGCTTGATCAGGAGCCAGAGAGGCCATTTGTGGGTGGTGACTCGGAGTCTCGTTGGGACGGGGAGGAAAGAGCCGGCTTCACCCCCATCCCGTGAGGCCCCGCATGTCTCGTCACTGTGGGTCCAAACCTAACTGTCCAATGGCTTCTGGAAGATGGTGGCTACTGAGCCACCTAGGGGGAGCAGGCAGAGGGACAACACCCTTTCTCCCCTGGGGTGGCTGACGACAGTAATCTACTGTATGGTCTGGACTCTTTTCTGCCAAAAGCCGCGGGGTTTTGAGATTTGTTTCTCAGTCTCTGGGATCATGGCCATTTAGCAGCTTGATCAGGAGCCAGAGTGGCCATTTGTGGGGGCGACTCGGGGTCTCATTGGGATAGGGAGGAAAGGGCCGGCTCCACCCCCATTCCATGAGGCCTCTCATGTCTCATCACTGCGAGCCCAAACCTGACTGTCCAATTGGCCTCTGGAAGATGGTGGCCACCAGGCCAAGGGGGAACAGGCAGAGGGACAGCACCCTTTCCCCCTTAGGGTGGCCCGGCAATGGTAACCTACTGCGCGGTCTGGACGCATTATTGCCAAAAGTTGCTGGCTTTCAAGAATTGTTTCTGAGTCTCTGGGATCATGGCTGTTAAGTAGCTTGATCAGGAGCCAGAGAGGCCATTTGTGGGCGGCAACTCGGGGTCTCATTGGGACAGGAAGGAAAGGGCCAGCTCCACCCCCATCCAGTGAGTCCCCACATGTCTCGTCACTGCGGGCCCAAACTTGACTGTCCAGTGGCCTCTGGAGGATGATGGCCACTGGGCAGCCAGGGGGAACAGGCCAAGGCACGAAACATAATCCCACCTGGGGTGGCCCAGCGCCAGTAGCCTACTGCAGGGACTGAATGCATTTTTGCCAAAAGTCATTGGGTTTCGAGATTTGTTTCTGAGTCTCTGGGATCATGGCCGTTCAGCAGTTCAATCAGGAACCAGAGAGGCCTTGCCTCCAACTATATAGCTGAGCCAGAGATGGTTTATGGGTGTGTCTCCCACATACCTAACTTTTGGCTGTTTACTTTCTTGGTAAACTTTGCCCCAAGTTTTTGGGGTCTGGCCAAAGGCACAGCAGCAATTTAGGGGTATCTGAAAGTCTGAAGGCGCCATCAGGCTGCTGATGCACTTGCCTCATAGGTACAGATTGACCTGCTGGTGGCGCCATACCCCCTCCTGCAAATTGTTGACCTCTAGATGCTGGACATCTGCCCTTGGAGTTTGGGTGGATGGCAGTAGCGGGGATGACATTGATGTGGGTGGACTCAGTGGTTCCAATATGATTGCTTGTGCTACATAATGCAATTAAAATGTCCCCATGACTGACAAAAAGATTGATGGGAAAAGTAGGAATCAGCAAAAGCAATGTGAAAAGTAAACAAATCTGAATTTCCTTGTTGAAAAGAAAACTGAAAGCACAAGCCAGGTTGTTATTACCATCATTTTAAGTACCTGGGAGTTGGAGAGAGTTCTGGTTGAAGATTTTAGAGATCTGGGCTTGGAAATGGGTTGAGTTAATGAAGTTGCCTATGAAGAGAAACCACTGAGCAGCCAAGTAAAGTCCTGGTAAGAGCAGAGGGGGAAAGGTGCTTAATTTTTTTTTTATCACTAAATTTAATGAGCATTTTCTCCATAGTTTCTTTCACAATCCTGGTATGTGGTTAGATACCACATATTCTGAGTGGATTGAAATAATGCACCCATAGTATTATATAATAAAATGCTATTATTTAGTGAATTCTCATACAGCATTCATTTATTCCTAAAATCTAGTGTTATTTCTTTTATCCGAAAGGTGCTTAATTTTGATATGACACCCCCCCCCACCTGTTTCCTTCTGCTTCCCTCCCTTCCCGCTCCTCCTTTTTTTGGGGTTATTATTCTGAGAACTCTTCAGGAATTGTCCCTCCCTGCTAAGCCAAAAAAATTATTCTTTATTATCTACAAATTCACATATAATTACATTTAGATCTGTTTACAGCACTTCTCAGATTGGAAATGCATTAAGAGCTCGGACTTATTTATTCCGAAGAAGGCTGAAAGTCTTAGGTCTAATTCAAGAAAATGATTGTTTTAGTAGATCAAAACCAGCAAATATCAAAAATTTCATTACCTTCATCTGAAGTGTGAGAGTGCTTGGTAAATTCCATATGAGTCACAGATGCAACAAAATATTGTCTTGGATGTGGTGGTACTATTAGGAAGGAAGTTTCCCATTGGAAGAAATCAAATTGTTCTTCTGATGTTTGTCCTGAAATTGCTGAGCACTTTTGCACGTGACCAGAGCCAGCTAGTGGGAAGAACTGGGTCCCACATAGGACTTTGCAAAAATAACTGATAATATAACTAATACCTTCCCCAGCCAATATCAGTTCCAGGATTTCTTTTTCAGTCAAATGAAGTAAGTGTTAGAGGGCTTTGGAAATATACAAAAATATCTTATGTTGGTTAGTATCACACCATCATCATGACTAAGGAAAAGTTGGGGAATTCATCCGAGCCTGTTCAGAGTCAGGATAACAAACCTCTGTCTCTCTTCTACTGACCTACTGTATCATAGGACTCAACGTCATGATCTGGTATTGGTGTACATTAAGAATGATCCCCAGAATAAGGCTAGTTAACATTTATCACCATACAGAATCAAAGTTTTCTCTTGTGAAGGGCACTGGCGAGAGCTTGTGATGGTGAGTCACACTCTCACCCAGACATCTCCGCTTGTTCTGAGCAGTGGAGCCCCCAGCGTTGGCCAACAGGAGAGTTCTCCCCTTCATGTGCGAACAGGCCTGCAGAGCTGAGTTTTGATAAAAATGGAGATATCATTTGGATGGCACATTCCCTCTTTTTTCAAATTAAAAATATCTCTTGCTTTCTGCTGAGAACAGCAAGGAACAAATGGTTCTGCATGTGGCCATATCTAATGGAGCCAGGTGGTGTGCTCAGCTTCGTCCTGGGTGCTGTCCTCACATGCTGAGAAGACCAGCATTGCCAGATCCTAAGGTGGTATGAGTGAGTGGGCCAATGGGAGCCCCGGCCTGCTTTTCCTCCTGTGCACGCGGGGGCTCTGGGCACAGTGCCCCTGTATGCCGTGATCACGCTGCATTATGTTGGCAGAGATTTTTCACCAGGCAATGGCATTTCAGGCAGTTCAGGAACATGTTCATCAGTTTGCTCTGTTTATATTTTGGGGTTCGGATGAGATTTTATTTGAAGAAGAAAAAATAGCCTTTGAAGAACTAAATGCAGGCAGGGAAGCGCTGGGTCTTTGGACTGGCCTTTTGTTTTTAGTTTTGTTTTCTCTTTCTTTATGTTTATTTAGATGAAAAGGGAGTGGAGGGTGCTTGAGCGTGAATAATGGGGAAAGAAATGAAACACCTGTGCCAAACACTGCAGTTTTATAATACCATGCGTGCACTCTACGTGTTATAGCATTGTGTCATGCACAGTGCATGCATCAAAGCATGTGTAGAAATGCACTGTTCTTATGTGATAGCATTGTACAATCCACAGAACATTGTGATGCACAGTGAATTGTTACTATATGTGTATAACACAAGTACATGTATTACAGCATGTGTAGAGTGCACATATGGCATCATAACACAATGCACAGGTGTGCTAGAGCCTGGGAATAATGCACAGAGCATGTGTTTTAACACATGGACAGTGCGCAATGCATGTTATATTGTAAACCCAATGTACAGTGCATGTACTAAATACCTTGTGTACCATGCCTGGTGCCTGTGTTACAATGATTACACAGTATATGATTGGACACACTATGTAATGTGTGTTATGCATGTGTTGTATCAGACATGCAATGGGTAGCGCAATAGTCACGTAGCCTGCATCCAAACATACCACATGTTTTCTAGAATGTGTTCTGCATAGCTTCTCACTCGACAGGTCACACTGACTTAGGAATAAAGACTCACTCAGCAAAGCACCACTGACCTCAAAAAAGAAAAAAAGAGAGATTAAATGATTGGTGTTGACCATGATTTGGTCTTAGATTGTTAAAAACCACAGCAAGGAAAAATCCATTTGTCACAAAAATCACGTATTGATTTCTTTGTTGGATGCAGAAAGATTCCTTTGAGTTATAGGAGATTTGGTGAAGCAGAACTTAAACTTATGATTCATTTTTTTTCAGTAAGATACTCATTTCTGAATCCAGATTTTGTCATTTCCTCACCTAAAGAGCTTCTGGATAAGAAACTCTTTCTTGTTCCCTTTAGTTAAATGATTTATTCCTTAATATAAATTAAGGAATGGGACCTGGAGAGAAATTACAGGGCTAAGTCACTTGCCTTGCACATGGCAGACTCCTGTTCAATCCCCAGCATCACATATGGTCCCCTTTGCACAGGGCCAGAAGTAAACCCCAAGTACCATCCAATAAGGATCTCAAGCCATTACCTAATATTAAACAATAAACCACTATTTTTGGAACAGAAAGACGAGTCTGGGGGTTGGAGAAATGTGCTTTTTGATGGAGAGAGGTCTTCCTGTATTTTCCAAAACTCGTGGTCAGAATGTCCTGGACAGAATGAGGGGCAGGTTTGCAAAGGGCCAGCATCCGTATGCCATTTCTCTTGAGGCTCTGATACTTGCCTGATCTCATTTTGCCCTGGTCTGGGGAAAATAAAGGGGAGATTCTGATGCTAAATTCCTCCTGCCTGTTCTGAAAATAGTCCATGGTCTGTTTTGGAGTAGAATATTCAGGACAGGGAGATTGGGAAAGACTCATCAATGGTCTCAATGTCCCTGAATAAGCAAGTACCAGGACTCCTTACTAACTCTCATAAATCCTTATACCTGAAGGTATTGGTGCTGTTTTCTAATTGGCAGGTCCTGGCATTGGATTTCTCAAATCTGCCTCATCCATTGCTATTGTAGCTTGTCCAAAATAGTTGAGAATAGAGCTTCAACCAAATGAATCCAAATCTTTCATCTTCTTTGCAAGGGATGATAGTCACTCCTGACCAGATTGAATTAAGTAGAGGATCCTGGGATTCTTGTCCCATCCTACACAGGGTTTCTCCAGAAAGAAAGGAGAAAGTGATCCTGGAGTTATTAGCATTTTGGGGTTTTCATACCAAACTGGTCAAGAATGAACAGAGGTTTTGGAATTCCTGGATTGCTTCAAAGAAAAAGGAAGTGGGTGTACTTTTTTTGTAGCGTCTGTGGTGGTTTATCACACTGTCCATGGATTTTTTGTAAAACTTTATGATTTTTAGATCATAATAAACTGTGTTATGACAAATGGGTAGGTAAGAAGTATATATTATTAAAAGTTAATTTGTTCCATAAATTTTCAGAAACTGTTTCAAAAGGTATAAGTTGGTTTCTTATTAGCATTCTAACTACTTGTTCTCATGGGCATGTGATCATTGACTATGAAACACATCATATGCTCAATGGAATTAAGAACTTGCAATGTGTATTATTTTGCTTCTGAGTTTTTTCCTTATATAATACAATTTCTTGTTATTAAATATTTTCAAAAGTGTCATTCATGTAAATGAGTGTGTGTTATTCTCTCGTATAAGTGAATCAAGATTTTAAAAATCATTTTAAAGGTAGATTGGATATTCATATTTCCATTATATAAAATTATCATATCATCAACATTCTTACATAGGACTTTTTGAGATCTTTAATGGTGATTTGTTTAAAGTAAACTTCCATATATAAAAATTTCTACAGCAAAAATCAGATCTAACTACGGCGCCATGCCTCCCTGGGAGGGAAAATGTGTCTCTTCCTTCTCCCTTCCCCCTTCCTCCCCCCCCCCCCCCCCAGCACCCTGGCAGCAAGGTGGCCGCTGCCTCAAAGCTTATTGGAAAGCCAGGGAAGAACCAGCGGTGATGGGGCAACTGCAGCCTCATGGGAAGGGGGGGTGGTACCAGCTCGTCCTTTATGCCCTACTGAGGCCACGAGTTGCCCCCCATGAGCAGCTCTCCAGCACGGTCATGGCTCCAGAGGCACAGAAACCAATCTCATAATTATCTGGCTCTTGACAGAAAATCCCTCCAGACCCAATTAGTAAAGTAAAAAGTAAAAGGTAAAGGCCCTCCCGTTGACCATCGATTTGCTCGAGCGGGCCCAGTAACGTCTCCACTGGAGACTTTGTTGTTACTGTGTTTGGCATATCAAATACGTCATGGGGAGCTTGCCAGGCTCTGCCCTGTGGGCAAGATACTCTGGGTAGCTTGCCGGGCTCTCTGAGAGGGGCGGAGGAATCGAACGCGGGTTGGCCATGTTGGCTGCGTGCAAGGCAAACGCCCTACCGCTGTGCTATCGCTGGAGCCTTCGGCTTAATTTGACTCAACACGGGAAACCTCACCCGACCCGGACACGGACAGAATTGACAGATTGATAGCTCTTTCTCGATTCCGTGGGTGGTGGTGCATGGCCGTTCTTAGTTGGTGGAGTGATTTGTCTGGTTAATTCCGATAATTAGTAAAAATATCAGAAATTCAAAATTGCGCAGCCGCAACAGTGGCTGTGCAACATCATATGGTTCTTATAACCAGCAGTAGAAAACAAATTATTTCACAATGCCTTTTCAGCAGTTTTGATTGTTGGGTGGAAATTCTAAACAATAATGGTGCATCTTTTGTCGAAATAATGAATGTAATCAAAGTAGAGAGAGAGTTAAGTAGAAATCATCTGCCTCACAGGCATTGGGAGGGGTGGGAGGAGTGTATATTAAGGTTCTTGGTGGTGAAAAGTAAGTACTGGTGAAGGGAAAGGTGTTTGATCATTGTATGACCAAGATTTACACCGGAAAGCTTTGTAACTTTTCCCACAGTGATTCAATAAATAAATATAACAAAAAAAAAAACCCCTTCAGATTTAAAACGTCTTAATTCCTATATCAAACAGTTCAAAATCAGAATACTTGGTTAGGCATAGTTACCGGCATTTTAATCTGGTTTGGTTTGGTTTTGGGTTTGGGGCCACACCTACTAAATAGTGCTCAGGGTTTACTCCTAGCTCAGGGATCACTCCTGGTAGAACGTGGGGGATCCTCTGGGGTTCCAGGGATTGAATCTGAATCAGCAAGCGCCCTACTCTCTATACTCAGTGTAGATGCCAACATTTTAAAACGATTTACCCACTTGGTAATAAAATGAGTAAATCCCCCTTTTTCTTTGTTTTGATTGCTATTGAGTCATGCTATCTTGTTGTACTGATTATTTTTATTTTGTGGATTGTTGAATCATGTTCTTCGTTCCACTATGTTTTAAAGTCATTTCATTGTTTGTCAGAGTTCTTTATATTTTGTATTTTTTCTTTATATTTTAGAAAAATTTAGATTTTGTCACAATCATTGCAAATATTTTCCTAATGTTTATACTATTTGTTGACATACAATAGCTTCAATTTTCACAGCAAATCTATGAATGTGCCCTTTAGAGTTGATCTCATTTTCTTAACAGTGAATAAATATTTATAATGAAGTTAGAATAATGGCACAGCATTGCTGTTCTTTTCAAATAAAAAGGCAACAGAAAATCATTTATAAAAATATGTGTTTTCACTTTTATCCAACATTGATTTTTGATTACACTTTAGAGGAAATGGGTTTTCCTCAGACATTCTTTTGGAAGATTTTCGGAAACATTCTTACTCAGGTGTTTCCCATTCCAGACCTGAATATTTTCTATTTTTATGAAATATACAGGATGTTTAGCTACTCCTATTTTCCTAGAGCATTCCACTTTTTATTTCTTTCAAAGTTAGTCAAGTTCTTGACTGTCTTTTAGATAATTTGTGAATGTTTGCACATTGTTTTGGTGGTTTCATAGGACATTCGTGCCAGAGATGGTTGTCTGGTCGCCAACTCTTTGTCCTCTTCCTCTAGGTCACAGAATGACTTATTCTTCTCAATCATGTGCTGAGTTAGGTGTGGCATTTTACCTGTTGATGGACAATGGACAGCAACAGAGTGATATCTTCCACTTCCAGGGTTGGACTACAAATCAGATCCTTTGTTCTGTTTCCTTGGTGAATTTATAAACCAGGTACAGAAGTTGGTAGATTGAGAGAGGGAGAAATCCTGGAAGGCTAAATCATCACCAACCAGAACCTGACTTCTGAATCTTAGGTAGAAAGAACTAGACTTCTAATGGAGGAAGCCACTGAAATTGAAGTATATCCCTAGTGTTACCTTAACTGATAGTCTACCCTTGTGGTCACGATCACGATCACGATCATCCTGTTGTTCGTTGATTGCCCCAGTAACGTGTCCTTCGTCCTAGCCCTGAGATTTTTTTAAAAATGCCATGTTAAAAGCTCTTCTAGGGTTAGGAGAATGAGACCCATCATTGTTACTAGTATTTGGCATATTGGGTACACTACGGGGAGTTTGCCAGACTCTGCCGTGTGGGCAGGTTACATTCGGTAGCCTGCCAGGTTGTCCAACGTAAGAATGAGATAATAGGGAGTCGCGTGGCCTCGAATGTGGCTGCCCGCACTTCCAGGAGCTGGGTTTTATAGTCTCTGGGTGTTGGCCGTTGATGGGATTACACGGCGCCAGGAGGCCAGTTGGTGGGTGTGACCCCTGCCTACGGGAATTTGGAGGATCTGGGTGGAGGATGCTCAGCCCCAATTCGAGCAGGCTTGGAGATATCAGCCCCGGGACCCGCATGCCTTTGTTCTTCTGCCAGTACCTTCATGAGTGTGGAGAGTGGTCTCAGCATGGTGGTAGCTGGTTCTGGAGGTCTTCGGCTGCTGGAACCCTGGTCAGGGTGGGGAGGGAAACTCAACCCACTCCCCTCCAAGGGGCCCCGGTGAGGACAGCCAGGCGTTGGGGCAGGAGACTCTGCACTGTTCTCTTCCGGGACCTGGGTTTTATAGTCTCTGGGTCTTGGTCGTTGATGGGATTACACATCGCCAGGGGGCCAGTTGGTGGGTGTGACCCCTGCTTACGGGAATTTGGAGGATCTGGGTGGAGGATGCTCAGCCCCAATCCGAGCAGGCTTGTGGTCAAGTCAGAAAAAATTTAGATTTGGAATAGGATGAAACATGCTGTGCTTAAAAACATAAAATAAAATAAATAAAAAAACAGAAACAAAAAAAAAAAACCACCAACAATAAATAACCCAGCTGAACGATGTAAACATGTGGACATATCTGAAGGTGAGCCATTGGGTTCTGTCTTTTCTAGATGAGAGTTGTGACATCTGGAAATGGGAGGCTAAAAGAAACCAGAGGGTCATTATCAATATCTTCACACCCCTCAAAGTCATTGTGATTTAATAGAGGAAATTTATGACTATGGACAAGGAAGTATATTTTAACTTGTCACAAAGAATTTAAAATAATAGGATATGCTGCTTTGGAAGGCCATGAATTACCATTCACTCAAGGAAGTTGGTAATTACCTGTCATGGATGCCTTTAGTAAAAAGCAAAATTCAAATATCATTAAGATCCTTTACACAAATAAGTCAGTGAGACTCTGGACTGCTCTAACCCATGATGATCAGCATCAAGTCCCTTGCAACATCTTTCCATACAGTTTGACAGTGTTTGTGATACTTCATTTGATGTGACTTGTGGTTCAATCAAGGGGCATTTCTATTCAGACTCACTGTTAGGCGTGCTTTTAGGTACAGGCATTAAAGCCTGGATATACATTGGCTCATAGGACATAAAACTTCTAAGAAGGGTGAGTTAAAAAGGATGTGTATCTAGCAACTTAAGAAGGATATCTACCTCAGTATTCTCTCTGTCCTTCTGCCATCTGCTATGCCAGTTTCTCTCCTGTGATAGTTCTTTCCCTCATTGCTGCATGTAGAATACCCACAACAACTGCGGTAACACATTTTCTCAATCATGTCTCTAGAATTGAGGGGTTATAGGAAACAAAAAATAGGATACATGGGATTGTTGGGTATCAGGAATGAGAGACAACTTTTGAAAAACATCAAAGGGAGATTAAATATGTTGTCATTAATAAGTAAAGATGCTTCATAGTTTCTAGAAGGAACACAACTTAATGACAAGGATATTCAAGGAATTCTAGTTTGAAGTTATTTTATCTTGAATATGTTTGCCTGAGGAGGGGACACAACCCAAGGAAGTCAGCTTCTGGAACATCTTTCTAGTGATGTGGGTCATTTATCACAGCTTGTAGACATCAATTATTAAATTTTCTTGAACTTGGCACATATTCAATCATTGCTAGCTTGAAGCTGATCATGAGGCATACTTACACCTTGAAAATGGTGATCAGTATACATCAGTGCTCCCTTACCTCTAACCAGGAGGACAACTTACCAGCACACCACCGATACTGTTTAACAAACCTACTTTCTTGAACCTCCTCCAGAATTGTGAGAAATCCTGAGACCTCACGGGGTTAATGATCTATTATTGCTCTACAACAAATGAACCCAATATTCGTTTCTCCTTGGTGACAAATGAACAGTGACTAATTGGGAAGATGTGTATTTTATTTGAAATAATTAGCTCAAAGGTATTATTGTGACTGAATGTTTAAAAACCCTGAACATGCATGTTAATTACCTGTGAATCCAGCAAATGCAAAGTCTAATTTAGTAGACTTGAAGGACTGACCTTGAAGCTCGAGATCATTGCTGCTGGTCTGGGGACTTTGAAGAGCAAATCATCAGCCTTTTTTTGAGACTGAAGCTATATGATCTATTGAAGAAGAAAGGGGTGAGGGGTCCTTTCTCGTGGTGATGTGGTGAATGATGACAGGGAACTACACTTTCTCTGTTTAGCTCTACTTGGAACACTGGTTAAGCTCTTTGAATAAATGAAGATTATTTGCAGGATACAGAGAAGCCAACTTTGGGAACTTATACCATGTGATTGGAATAAGGTTAACAAACGAATCTATTAACAGTCAAGCTGGCTGGATTGGCACAAGTAAGTGAAAGAATAAAACTGAACTGAGTATAAAGTGGTTTTGTTTGTCCCTTTTCTTTTGTGTTTTAGTAATTTTGTTAGGAGATCCCATGTTTATTTAGACTCTCAGGTTAAAAATATGAGTATAGGCTTCCCACCTGAACTTAGTCAAGTCTTCCAACCTGAACTCACCACAATCTTCTACCACACAGCCTTACCTTTGGGAGACATTACTTTTGCGTGTGTATGTCTATGGGGTCAGGAGCTGAACTTATCAAGTCCTCACACTTACCAACCACACTGTTTGTGTTTTTTTTACCTCTTGTTTCTCAAGAGGAATTTCTTTTAATTAGTTTTATTGAATCACCGTGAGATAGTTATAACCTTTCATGTTTGGGTTACAATCACACAATGACCAAACACCCATCCCTCCACCAGTGCACATTCCCTACCACCAACATCCCCGGTATAACCCCCTTTTCCCACCCTCCCTCTGCTTCCATGGCAGCTAATTCCCCATAATCTCTCTCTACTTTTGGGCATTATGGTTTACAATACAGATCCTGAGAGGTTATCATGTTTGGTCCTTTATCTACTTTCTGCACACATCTCCCATTCAGGAGGAATTTTTCAAGGTGGGTTATGGCTCATGGTTCAGTTCCATCTCACTGAGAAGATAGATAGTCATGAGCTTTTGTAGGGGTATGGATAAGCATCTGCATTTTCTCTGAAATTAGCAAAATGGATGAGCTATGGTGTGTTTCTCTGCTATAATAGTAATTCCAGGAATTTTCTCACTTAATCACTTAATCACTTAACTTCCCGTTAGTCGTCGATTTGCTCGAGCGGGCGCCAGTAACGTCTCCATTTGTCCCTGTCGCGTGCTAGTGTAGCCCAATGGCATCTCTTCGCTCCGGGAACATGGAGGGCCTCAAACCGATCGTTCATGATCTTGACAAAGAAGTCTGACCATCTGGTAGGTGGACGGCCACGCGGTCTCTTGACATCCCGTGGAATCCAATCAGTAACAGCTCTAGTCCAACGGTCGTCTTTAAATCTCATTACGTGACCAGCCCATCTGATTTTCGACACCTTGGCATATGAGACAGCTTCCCTGATCCTTGATCGTCGACGGATGTCAGAACTCCGGATTCGTTCTCTCATTTGAGTGAAACGTGATATTCCAAGCATAGCTCTTTCTATTCTTCTTTGGGAGACCTGAATGTCGTTCTCATCTTGTTTGCGTAGGGCCCAGGTCTCTGAGGCATATGTTAATGCAGGAAGAACAGTGGAATCAAAGAGATGTGCCCGGAGCCGGAGGTTCTTCGTCCTCTTAGCTATTTCTTCGACGTTCTTGAAGGCGTTCCAAGCCGCTCTCTTCCTCCTGCGCAGCTCGGGTGCCAGGTCATTTGTCATGTTGACCTCTCGACCTAGGTACACATAGCTGTTGCATTCGGAGATGGTCGTTCCATTGAGAGCGAATGGGGCGTCAGGAACAAGGCTGTTTCTCATAAACATTGTCTTCGTAAGATTCAGCTGTAGTCCTACCTTTCCACACTCACGGTCAAAGTCGGCCAGCATTTGTGCCGCTTGGCTGATGTTTGGTGTTATTAAAACAATGTCATCAGCAAAGCGGAGGTGGTGTAGTTGCCGACCATCTATCTTCACTCCCATTCCTTCCCATTCCAGTCGTCGCATGATGTTCTCGAGGGTGGCACTGAAGAGTTTCGGTGAAATGGTATCACCCTGCCACACCCCTCTCTTGACATCAACGATCACTTCTTTGTAGAATGGTGAGATCCTGGTAGTGAATCCGCAATACAGCTCACGGAGGATCCTGATGTATTGGGCTTGAATGCCCTGATTGGCTAGGGCTTCAATGACCGCTTCCGTCTCAACAGAATCAAAGGCCTTCTTTAAATCAATGAACGTTAAGCAGAGCGGCATCTTGAACTCCCGAGAAACCTCAATGAGCTTGGTTACCGTGTGGATATGGTCGATGGTGCTGAATCCTTTGCGGAACCCTGCTTGCTCGCATGGTTGTCCTTCATCTAGTGTTCTGCCAATCCTATTCAGGATGACTCGAGTGAACAGCTTGTAGATGACAGACAATAGGCAGATCGGGCGATAGTTGCCAATGTCATGGATATCTCCCTTCTTGAACAGTAGTACGGTCCTGCTGGTTTTCCATTGGGACGGAACCTTGCATTCAGACAGGTAGCGAGTGAAGAGCCGAGCCAGTGTATTGATGAGTACTGACGGCAGGTTCTTCAGGTGTTCAGGTCTGACCTTGTCTGGGCCGGGTGCTGTTTGCTTCTTTACCAACGAAATGGTGTGTCGGATTTCGGAAGGGAGAACGTTAGGAACGACATACCCATCCTGTGGAATTTGGTATGTCGGCAAGTGGACATGGCTATCGAAGAGATTTGAGTAGAAGTCATGGATAATCTTCTCCATTGCCGTTCTGGAGGATGTGATGGATCCATCAGGACGTCGGAGGGCAGTCATAAGCGGGCGTTACGAATACTTTTCCCGGCTTCTGCCGCATCTATCAGTACTTCTGCTCTTCTCTCTTTGAGGTCTTCCTTGATCGCATCTCTGCACTGCTTTGCAAGCTCGGACATTAGCTTGCGGTTGCCTGAGGCATGCGCCAAACCACGCTGGTGAATTAGGTCAAGAGTTTTCGAAGATAGGCGACTTTTTGTGGCTATCTCTCTCTTGGCGTTCCTCGCACATTCATGGAGGTGCTGAACCAGTCGATCGTATTCCTCGTCAATGTTGTCAACAATGGCATCTTCCCATGTTGCCGCAATAGTACCAAAGAGTTCCCAGTTGGTGGTCATTCTGGGAGTTCTCTTTTTGAACTTTGCAGCCCTTTCTCCCCGCTCTGTGAAGTAGAATTTTGCACGAAGGAGACGGTGGTCCGATCCCGTTCGAAATTTTGGGACAACAGCGACATCAGTCAGGCAAAACCGTCGATTGAATATGATGTGGTCTATTTCGTTGTGGAATCGTCCACCGGGAGACTCCCATGTCCATCGTTTAGATTCTGCCTTCTGGAACTGTGAGTTACCATGAATGGTCTTGGCCGACATGATGAACTCAGACAGTCTCTCACCCTGTTCGTTCCATTCTAGGCCATGGGTCCCGATGTGAAGTTCTTCAGCTGATCTTCTCGGTCCTATCTTGGCATTAAAATCACCCACAATGATCTTGTAGAAGGTGTGGTCTTCTTTATAGAACTTCTCTAGCTCCATGTAGAACTTCTCGATTTCTCTTTCATCATAATGAGATGTTGGTGCGTAGACAACGAAGGCCAAGTTTGTGTTGACAAGGACACCGACGCCTCCAACACCTCTTTTATCGCATGTTCCGAGGAACAATTCTTCTCCGGTGTCGAAAACAGCATGGTGAGATTCGTGCCTTCTTGTCTCGGTCAGACCAATGATGTCGTACTTGATCATTGGACACTACTTCCACTACCCAGCCGTCGCCACACTCCAGGACGCTTTCCGGACCCACGCGGCAGCTCCGGCCGAGACCCACGCACAACTGAAGACCCACAGAACAAGGTAAGTGGAACTCTCTGAGACCTTGGACTCCAGGCTCGGCGGACCCAGGGACAGAGCTTCTCTGCTTGCTCCCACCACCACAGGTGACAAAGGGATTCTAATCAGGAGCCCCACCCTACCCTGCCCTGTCTGCTTCCATCAACCACCCAGGGATCGAATTGTGCACAGGAGACCCACCCTACCCAGATAAATACCCCACTGGCAGATTTCCACTCTCGACACTACTTCCACTACCCAGCCGTCGCCACACTCCAGGACGCTTTCCGGACCCGCGCGGCCGCAAGCGGCCGTGGGACACATCATAAGACACTAAATACCCATCTTCTGGAATTGTCGTACCATATTTGATAGGGTTCAAATATGGTAACACCTACAAGGGTGATTAGAGGCCACCCCAAAAGCCTCTATACCTCTCAGAAAGACTGGCAAGCTACCGAGAGTATTCCGCCCGCACGGAAGAGCCTGGCAAGCTATCCGCTGTGTATTCGATATGCCAAAACCAGTAACTACAACTGGTCTCTCAGGAATTTTCTCATTGGCAATAAATTGATGTCTCCAGGATGGCAGATATTTCTCCAGGATCCAGAAGTCTCATTAAGAATATCAGAGTGCAATACCAAGTGTTACTCTCTTTCTGGAATTTTCCTGGGTTCTGCTTTGTTAAATATTTCACTACAACCTACACTAAATGACTGTTAAGCTAAAGCCAGCCTCTGTTTTATGTCTGCAACTTTGGGGTAAGAGTTGAGGCACAGTGGAAAATGCAAGAACATTGCAGAGTTGCCTGGAAACCCCTTGTAAACTTGAACTAGAAGTATATAGTTAGCATGTGGAAACTGGGATAGCCAAGAAATGCCACAACAAGTCTTTTTGAGATGCTGCTAAGGCAAAAATAGTTTTGCTTTTTTTAATCAATGAAGAAAAACTATTGGGCTAGGCTGGAAACTTTGGCTGTGAATGTGCAACTGGATGTCAGTCCTGGAAGAAAACTCAGAGATGGCCACAGCAAGTGTGCAGATGCAGCGAGAAGAAATGAGAACTCAGAAAATCTGTGCTTTCCCAAGCAGCCAGGCTAGAGAAAGAGCCAATGTAGAAACTTACCCCACCACCACCCCAAGCCCCGTGCTTTTTTTTAAATTCCCCTGTTGATTTGTTATCTACCAGGTTTTATACCCTAATATTCATGTGTTGTAGATCAGGAACACAGGTCAGTGACAAACTTCCATGGAACTCAATCTGGA
Organism: Sorex fumeus; assembly: GCF_029834395.1. Classification (NCBI taxonomy): domain Eukaryota; kingdom Metazoa; phylum Chordata; class Mammalia; order Eulipotyphla; family Soricidae; genus Sorex; species Sorex fumeus. The sequence continues at coordinate 78,846,273 of NW_026606059.1, forward strand.
TTGAGTTTCATTCCCAAGAATTTTCCATTTTTGCAATTAGAAAGATACCAGCCTTCAGCTGAAATGTATCAGTCTTCTGCTACTGCCCCCCTCCCCCACCCTCCAGGAGTCCTTTCTCCTGCTATACTACCCCCATGTTTGGTAGTATAATAGCTTCATAGGACTGATTATTTTCTAAAAGTGAATTTCCACAAGCATTATGAGATTACAGTGACAGCATTATAGACTTCTACCAGCCATTGGGACCAGGGGAATCAGTCCATTTTTGACAAACTAGACATAATTGTAAGATTTGGCCAGATAAAAGCATGTTGATTACAAGTGCCCACAGCCAAGACTGTGGAAGGCCAAAAGTTAATTTCTCTTGATTTAGAATCCAGAATTGCTCAAAGCAATTCCATTTTTAGATCTGAAAGTGCCCTTGAGAGCCTGACATCTAATCTCCTCATTTTACAGGTGCGGTTGCCTCAGGCCCAGAGACAGGAAAGAGGCCCCAGGGAGGAACTGGTTTTGGGACTTGGGAGATTTTTTGCCACAGAGGAAAACGCAAAATCATGCAGGCAATGCTGAGGTCTCACAATGTGTTTCTGAGAGAGAAATGCCCAGCTTCCAAATCAGGATGGAGGGGCCAGGAACATGGCTCAGTGGTAGAGTACTTTCCTTGCATACTTGAGATCTGGGTTCAATCCCTGGCACTGTAAAAAGAAAATTTTAAACATAATTTTAAATAGAATTTTGAAACTAGAGAGATGGTACAGGGTTTAAGGTACTAGTCCAGCATGCGGCTCACCCTAGTTAGTTAGGGTGCCTGTCAGTGTATCGAGACTCTGAGCACAGCCAGGTGTAAGCCCTAAGCACCACTGAGTGTGGCCTCCAAACCAATAATAATAATAATAATAATAATAACAATAACAATAAACAGTCAGAGTGGAGGGATTGTCTACATTTCAAGGGGGTGGGGGGGTATGTCCTATGGGCTGCTCAGTGCTATTCTTGAAACAACCAGGTAAGACCTCAGCTTTGGTCCACACCAGCTTTTCCTGGCTCTGTGCCCTCGTCTTATATGCTACAGAGTGAGGGATGCACGTTGTTCATGGTCCTTGCCATTTTTCGGCCTGTTCTTCTGTAGCAGACAAAGTTCCAGACCCTTGGTCTTGGGCTCCTGACTCATCTTTCCAATTCAGCAATGGAGTCAAATTCCTCAAGTGCTCAGATCACTTTATGTTCATTACACAGCGTCAGAGACTCCAACTATTTTTGGTAGAAAAGCAAATATCCTCCAGGCTGCCCGTGAATTTGCCAAGACACATCCTATTCGTTATACAACCCCCAAGATTCAAAGCTTTAAAAATAGAGAACTTGCTTGACTATTTCATTTGGCACAGGGATGTTAAGTTTCTATTAACTGCAGTCAGTATTTTAGATGAATTTTATTTGATTTCCTGGGTATTATGCTCTTTGGCTGAGGAGGATACTTCTTGTTTATTTTCATCTCTGCTTCGCTTCAGATTAAGCCTTATGCATTAAAAAAATACAACAGAAACTCAACTTTTCTTTTAACCACCCTAATGTTTAACAATTATTTTCCCTTTTCTTTTTTAAACTCATTTGTTATTCTAACAATTCTGTCTAAGTAGAAAGTCTACATTTGATTGCATTGTTCATTTGGAAGCTTTTTTCCCTTGTTTCTTTAATAAAGATTTAAAGTACGCCTCAATAATGTGAGAATCAAAAATGTTTTGAATGAAAGCAGGTTCTCGACAGAGTCTGTGTTTGTGTCTAAGATTCATTAAGAAAGGGACTTCCTTGTTCTCATCTATTTCTTTTGGGGAAATGAAGATGGAAGTCTTTAATTTTTATATAAGTATGACTTGTTTCTAATTAAATATTTCCCTGGTTGTATTTCTCTATTTTATTAAGTCTCACCATGGCTGGAGTGGTAGCACTGCGGGTAGGGCATTTACCTTGCAAGCGGCCAACATGGCCGACCCGAGTTCGATTCCTCCGCCCCTCTCGGAGAGCCCGGCAAGCTACCGAGAGTATCTCGCCCGCACGGCAGAGCCTGGCAAGCTACCAGCGATGTATTCGATATGCCAAAGACAGTAACAATTATCACAATGGAGACGTTACCGGGCCTGCTTGAGCAAATCTATGAACAGTGGGAGGACAGTGACAGTGACATGAACTTTGGGAACAATGTATTTTGAGAATGAAAGTGGAAGGCAATGGTTACATGAATGTCTCCTTCCTACAGAGCCAGAAGGTTAGGTGGAAAAGTTTTAGTCAAACAAAGGACTTTCTTCTTTCAATCATTCTTCTTGTGTAGTACTGTAAGGTTATTTAGGGCACTAGAGCTTGTCTTCATATTATTTCTTGATTCATCCATGTTTGCATTGATTTTTAGCCCCTGGTACATTATATATTATCTCTCTTCAGGTAGATACTCTGTTTTTTTCATATATATATATATATGCACATTTATATACACATATATACACACACATATATATGTACATTTTGTATTACTACAAAATATCAAGGAAATTGCTTTTGGTGTGTGTTTACAGCAGCGTCTGTAGCTTGAGGACAATTGGGGGTTGATTACTGAGATTTCGACCGTCCCTCTCTGACTAAGCTGTCTCTTTCTACCCGCTGAGTTAGGATAAACTTTTCAAGAAACCAACTTGAGTTGGCGCCTTTAACATAGTCATTTGGTTCGTCTTGGACAGCAGGCTTTGGCTTTCATGACAGGCAGCTGTCTGGACTTTCTTGTGGCTTGGAAGAGGGGAAAACCTGAAATGTTTCTGGTGCCGCACTGGCTCAGAGAATCTCCTTTGGGGCATGCAGTGCTTCGGTGATATCTGTCAGTTACCCACTGTATCACTGACAATGCAATGGGAAGACTTGGGAGGGGGTGTCAATTGTAAAATAATTTTAAAGTACCAGAAAAAACATGAGGCATAGGCTAACTAATTCTTTTCATGCGGTTACCTAGAGGCAACAGGGATTTCCATTTTGGCTTATTTGCTTTACCATTCTCTCTCTCTCTCTCTCTCTCTCTCTCTCTCTCTCTCATGATGTTTTTCACGTCTGTGTTTATTTTTCTCTGCGCTATTTTTGAGTAAGTTGCAGACGTCACACCCCATCACCCTAACATACTTGTGTCTTTTGTAAGATCAAGGAGATTCTTTTTCATAACCATGTTACAATGATCCAAACTAGGAAATTTAACATTTATATATGACTAATGTGAAATTTCACATTAATATATTAAGTCATCTGCAGTCTAGATCTAAATTCTCCTGTAATTATTTAGAAAGCAGGTCTGTGTTTAAGGCCTGGAGTTGTGACTTTGGCCTCTCTGCAGCTTGCCCATTTACCCCTCATTAGCACATTGAATGGAGTCCAAATCTATATGAAAGATCATTTGCTTTCTAAGTGCTGGCTTCCAAGGTACTGGAAGTTTTTTATTTGAGCCCAAGACTCTTAAAAAGGCAGAAAGGTATGTTGTTAAATTTTGCTTGTTTGGCCTTCATTTGGGGGCCACACTTGGTGGTGCTCAGAGATCACCGCTTTCAGTACTTGGGGAAAGAGAAGGTCTGCCTTCTGGAGATCAGGCTCTCCTTCCTCCTCTCCTGCCAGCTGCTCCTGCAGGCCACGTTTGTTCAGTCGCCAGGTAGCAGGGACCTATGGAGAGCGGATTGCTTTTAAGACATAGTAGGTATCTCTGTACTCCTTAAGGACCCTGGGAAATGTCTGCCCAGAGAACTTCAGTGCCAGCCACACTTCAAGTTGCACGTACCGGTCTCCCAGGCTGGCCTGATCTCTGCTCACCCCTGGGGTGCGCTGCTAAGCTTTGCTTTCTTCCTCTTGATGCTTCTGGAGAGATAAAGATTATTCCAGAAGGCGAGTCCCATCCTACCCATTGAAAAGTCCACTGGCTGGAAAGGCCAGCTGTCCGGAGCCGGATTCAGTGAGGTGGGAACCAGTAGGTGAGATGCAGCGTTGCTCTGCCACCCCCTGGGAGAAGGAGATGCCAGTACCACAAGACCAGAGGTGAGCAGGAGAGAGGCAGCCTATGAGCCTGAGAGTTGGACAAACTACAGGGCAGTGAGCATAGAAACAGGGGAGACGGTCGTTCATGGATAGTGTGTAGTGCATGTTTCAAAAACTTGCATGTTCTTTGACTTGGGTCTTTGTGATCTGAATGACACTTAGGCTTGGATCCAGCATTACTGTCAAGTGGACATACTTTTATTTGGCCACCGTGATAAAAATAAATAAATATACATCCTTAGAAGCTGGATAGAGTACCATATTCAAACAATTCATAAACTGTGTTTTGTTTGTTGTTGGGTCAGGTTTGACAGTAGTCCCCTGACCTTGGGAGAAGGGGGGACTCAGTGTGTGCTCTTGGGGACAGGGAGTGTCTAAGGACAGTCGAAACGGAAAAGGTCCTGGACTGCCCAGGCCTCCTGATCATGAGAAGTTAGGACAAATACCCACTATGGAAATTATGTCAGGGAAGGTCAAGGAAATGGAAATCAGGTAGGGGGTCACAGATTTAAGGTTATTTGTTTATTTGTTGAAACCGTTTCCAGGTGCCCAGGAGGAATGCTGGGCTGTGCCATGAACGTTTTGGGAATCGCAGTTCCAGCACGTGCTCTCTGCGCACACCCAGTGGCAGGATCGGGATCTTACCACGTCCAAATGCCTCCAAATCAAATCTGAGAAATGTCTGCACAACCTCAGAAGTGGGCAAAGGGAGTACATCTGTGCCATCTCAGACCCCAAGTCCAGCCTCCTTGGGGTGTGACCCTCTCCCATGTCCATGGAGGGTTTCTCTGACCCATCTTGCCCACTTTGCCCACTTCGTTTTTGCCCCCAAATTTCTAAGGATTATCCCTGTCTCCTCCAGCAACCTTCTGCCCGAAAACTATGTCCATCCAAGACTCTGAACTCATTTGGGTCTCTTTTCTGACTTCTAATTTGCTGTGTGTAACTGTTAGGCTCCATGTTTTGCCATTATAAAATGAGGGGCACCACTTTTCCGGGCTTTTATATATTCCTCCCTTTTTTTTCAGTCAATACCTCTGGGGCTGGAGCGATAGCACAGCGGGTAGGGCATTCGCCTTACAAGCGGACAACATGGCCGACCCGAGTTCGATTCCTCCGCCCCTCTCGGAGAGCCTGGCAAGCTACCGAGAGTATTCGATATGCCAGACACAGTAACAACAAAGTCTCCAATGGAGACGTTACTGGGCCCGCTCGAGCAAATCGACGATCAACGGGAGGGCCTTTACCTTTACCTTACCTTAATACCTCTTTGGTCCCCCACCCTCCAATCAGTACTCAATGCCACATGCCATAGTTGTGTAGGTGGTTCTGGACACAATAGTGGCACTATGTAGTCATGGGGATTTTTCTCCATCTCATACAAGTGCAGGCCACCCAGCCTCTGGACTTGAAGTTGGACCCAGACTCTTAGCTCAGAGCGGGTCGGCTCTACATACTTCTCTTCATGTGCCAGCGATGCCAGCGATGCCAAGAGCATGCCAAGAGCTCTTGGCCACGGCAGATCTGAAGCCGAGTCCACTGGAAACACCAGAGCAGCACATTAGACCTGTCCCTCCATCCCTTCTGCTCACATTGGCCGGACACCCCAGCAGGATGAATATTTTGTTACTGGTGACCACAGCTGCAGAGTCATGTGGCAAAGGGAAGGAAGAAGAATGCAGGGGAGGATGCAGTTATCAAAGGGGTCTGACATCCGGGGATCTGACAGTTTCCATGGAAGACTTGAATCCTCTTGCCATCAACGCCTGGACCTGCTAGTTCCTGAGCCATTTGGGGGTTATGCAATGGAAATCTGGCTGCTTCTTGCCTTTCCTGCCACCGCCTCAGGGTTCTTATTTTCAGGTTTGTTGAGTCAGTTACCACATGCCCATCTGCTTTCCAGCTTCTAACATTTCATTGCTGTTGTCTCTTTTCACATTTTCTAAGCCCGTGTGGGCTTATGCCAGTTAAAAAGAAAATCATTTTCCCCATTTTTGTGGGGCTGGGGGAGAAAGTAAAACTAAACGTCTGCTTTCTAGCCACCATCATTCCCACCTGGCTCTTACTTTCTTGGCACCATTGCTAAGTGGGCCCTTTCCTCTCCAGTGCCTCTGGTGTTAAGTCCATGTTGCTCAGAGTCTTTGTTGCCCAGGGACAGTCACAGGAGGGAGCCGAGAGAGGGCTGACCATCTCCTAGTCTGGTTGGTTGTTGGTTGTTGGAACAGTGTCAGCTGCCAAGAAGGCTTCGGACTCAGTGTTGTGTCCATAAACACAAACACATTTCAAGAAATAATTTACCCCTTCAGATGCCTCAATGTATAAAGTATCACTCTTTTGGCTCCTAATCTTATGGATAAGAATTATTCAGCTGTAAACACACACACACACACACACACACACATGCTGCACACAAGTTGGATTTATTTTTCTTTTTTCCTTTTAGGAAGAGAGAAGGGTGCTTACAAGCAGTGCTCGGGGGTTCGTGGTTCTTCGAACTCCTAGTTTAGCCCTGTGGTGTTTGGGGCCACCAGGGCCATATCTGGCAGTGTTCTGGGGGCCACTTGATGCTAGGGATTGAACTCAGGATCCTGCACATATAAGGCTTGTGCCCCTGATCCTGAGCTCTCTTTCCTAGCCCCATGCTGGATTTTCTCATTGCAAACTGAAATACAAAGAAGACAAAGTACCTGGTCAATTTCGTCTGCTTTCATTATTTTCCTGAGTTGTGACAGAAGTCTCCTCAGAAGACATGGAAGGGGAAAGAATATTGTATATCTCAGGGTTTGATCTGCTCATTCATGGTTTTCCATATGTGTATTGACCATTGTAGATTCCGATGAGACAGATGGGAAGACCTAGAATGAGTGCTGTGGCAGTCATAGTCAAGTACTAACTGGTTAAACCCTTTCTGCACTAGAGATGTACAGCTAGAGAGAACAACAGAAGGAGTTAGTGTAGTTAAAAGCCAGCTCAAAACAGAATAGGTACACCTTGGAGTGTGTTTAGGACAGGGACCTACAACATTTTATTTCCAAGTTGGGGGATAAGAGAAACTGATCTGTCAGGGGCCTGATAATGGGTTCAAGTCCTGGTTCTGTCTCTATTTTTGTTTGTTTTTGTTTGGGAGCCATACCTGGCAATGCTCAGGAATTAATCCTGGCAGTGTTCAGGGGACCAGATAGGATGCCAAGGATTGAATTCTGGCCAGCCACAGGCAAACACCCTACCAACTGTACTCTTGCTCTTTTGAATTATTATCTTGATCTCTTATATAAATAAAGACTTGTTTCTGAGTTGGTGGGAAACAAAAGGAGGCAATGTAAATTGCTAAATAAAAGTTTTGTTTGAGAATAGTTGAAGTATAAAGTAGTTCATACTGGTGAGTAGATGAGAGATGCTCCATCTCTGAGCATCTTCCGTGACTTAGAAGCCATTCCTGCTGTGAGATGAATGAACTCTGCAGTTTTTTCTCTCCCTAAGGTGTCATTTTATGACCGAATGGGCCCCGGGTACATACAATGTCCTAAGTACTTTTTAACTATCAAATCACCTAATCCTCAGGAAAACTCTATGAGGTGAGCACTAGAGATGTCATGATCACCTTTTGAAAGAGAAACTGAGGATTTGAGGAGTTAAGGAAGTTACTTAGATAATGCCATTTTCTATGGAGCCAAGACTCCCCTGGGCCTGCAGTGAGCCGCCATATGCTCTCAGAGGTAGGATGCCCCAGAACACACTCCATTCTCTAGACAAGCCTCTCTGGCCTTTCTCCATAGGGTTTGGGGTACAGGAACAAAATGTTCTTGAGGGTTCTCTTTCAGCCCCCTTCTTATTTCACTCATCCATCCTCTCTCTGAAACACTGCTCCATAGATTTGGTTTTAATTACCATCGATATGCTAACTCAGACTTCCTTTCCTAGGTCTAATCAGATCCTCTTTTGGCCCCCAGAGGGGTTTATTCTACCACTTCCTAAGGAGTTTCACCTGAATAACTTGAAAGCACCTTCAATTCTTCCTGCCTAAAATTTCACTCACTATTCTTCCTTCTCCTTCACTAAATCTACTTCCTCTTCATCTAGTAATATGAGTCACTAGGTAATAGGTGAGAGATTTGGGTTCACCCTGATCTCTTCCTTCACCTTCCATATTCTTCCAGCCAATCACCAAGTCCTTCAAGTTAGCCATCTAGATTTCTCACCAATATCTATGTCTCTGTTCTCTGGGTTCCTTACTTTCATGGCATCATCTAGATTATTCCAGTATCTTTTTCTCAACAGTCTTCCTGCTGTCTCCAGACTGACTGTCTTGTCTCACATTGCAACTGAAATGCGTTTTCCAGAAGAAAATTTATTCATGCCTTTTCTTCCTTAGAACTCTTCAAAGGAGCGGGACCTGTCCAGTAACCTTGAGATAAAAGTCAATGTCCTCAACTTGGTGTTCAGGGCTGACTGTGATCTGGGCAAATCTAACAGCTTCAGCCTCAGCTGCTGACTCTTGTTTTCCTGAGACTTCCCCAAGAAACCACAGTAAAGTTTCTTCATCACCTCTTTCTCACCTCAAAACACCACCATCCTTTTTGCGATAATAGAAGAATCGCAATTCCTCATCCACTATACCTTTCTGCCCAGTTTCTTCTCATCTGCTGGGAATCAACTTAAAGTGAGAATTTTCCATGAGAAGCCTTCCATGGCTTTTTGAGTCTTTATTAGCTGCTTTGTAAGTACCCTATGTAACACTTTCTATAATTTATTACAATTGCTTAATTGTCTCAGACTATACTAGAAATCCATTAAGGATAAGGACCATGTAGATATAACTCATTACTATTCCCCCTGAGGTTAGCAAAACTGGCACATAATCATTAACAATTATTTATTGAAACTTAAATTAATATCTTAATAAAATCACTGTCACTGTCACAGTCCTCCCGTTGTTCATTGATTTGCTCGAGCGGGCCCAGTAACATTGTGAGACTTGTATTTGGCATATTGAATTTGTCATGGGTAGCTTGCCAGGCTTTGCTGTGCAGGCAAGATACTCTCGATAGCTTGCTGGGCTCTCTGAGAGGGGTGGAGGAATCGAATAAGACATTATTTGGTATTGTACTTTGCAAGCCACTCTATTCCCAGGATTAGATTCCCCCACCCCCAAATTCAAAGCCATTTTCTCCCCAAGGATCACCATGTAGGAAAGAAAATTGGAGAAGTGTCTTTGCTGTTAGTTTTTTAAAGACACCAAGGAACAATAGAACAAGAGGAAGCCTTTCCTCTTTTGCAGACCACAACACCCCAAAGGAGAGAGAGAACACAAGGGATCGCCCTGCCACAGAGGCAGGGTGGGATGGGAGGGATGGGGGTGGGAGGGATATTATCCATGGTGGTGGAAAATGGGCACTGGTGGAGGGATGGGTATTTGATCATTGTATAATCTAAACCCAAGCACAAAAAATTGTAAATCTACAACTGTACCCCATGGTGTTTAAAAAAAAAATTTCGGAATTTCAAAATCACGTGGCCCTACTGCAGCCACGCGACATCATGTTATTCATAACCAGAAATAGAACACAAATTGTCTACTGTTGCCTTTTCAGCAGATCTGAGTGTTGGGGTAAAATCTCAAATAATAATAGTGGGTTTGGTGTCAAAATATTGAATGTGATAAAAGTAGAGAGAGAGTAATGTGGAAATCATCTGCCCCACAGGTAGGGGGAGGGTTTGGGATGGGGGTATACAGGGGTTTTTGGTAGTGGAGAATGGGCACTGTTGAAGGTATGGGTGTTTCATTGTATGACCGAGACTTAGACCCGAAAGCTTTGTAACTGCTCTCACGGTGATTCAATAAATAAAATTATAAAAAAAAAAAGAGGAAGCCTTTTCAGTTCTGTTTCCCGCCTCGTCTTCCCCTGAGGATTCTAGGTACTTCTGTAGCTCAGATCACTTGTACTGAAAGAATGCAATGAAGTGATGCAGAGAAAAGTGTGGGTTGGTAGGGTAGAAGAGCATTTGGAGGGTGTTTCTAAATATTCAGTCCCCTTGACATATAAGGAAACAGGAGAACCTTCTTCAACTTGGATAAAGGAAGTACCTGCTGTGCCCTTTGACTTCATCTTACACTTCTTCAAATACTAAAACCCTTCCCTCTGGAGACAGACTTGCTGGAGGCAAAAAAAACTTTAGAAGGAGAGATTGAGGATGGTGTCCAGGCTCATTTTAGTCATCAAACAACATGTCCTCCACATAGCCTACTCATCCAAACCTAGTACAATGCTTTTCACCAACAACAGCCACATCACTAGAGGGAATAGGAGCCTTTGGTGCCAGTCCAGGAATTTTTATCTAAACATGATTATCTTGCATGCTTATCCTTTGTGGTTTAATTTCTTTTTCATCAATCTCTTCATCCAGAAGAAGGAGAGTTGGCCAACAGCAACTCCAGTTGTTAAATAGCAATGCTGTTCCAAATGAGACCACCTCAGATGCCTGGCTGCTTCCAATTTCCTTTGAACTATTCCTCCTACTTAGTCATTCTAAGCTTAGTTGCACAGCAATTTGCTTGCTGTCTATTGACTTAAGCCCTTGCCTTCTCCCCACCCCACCATGTTGAGGCCATAAGGTCAAAGACAACTGTTTATCACTTGACCTCCAGAGCAAGTGTGAGGCCTCACACAGAGTTGGGCTCCATGAGCACTACTGGGATGGAGAGTCACAGCGGGGTGAGCAGTGTCTCGAGACTGCTGGTGACTCACTGACCTCTCCCATCCATTGTGAAGCTCTCCTCAGAGTCCTGCTCAAGGTCACTCAGGTGCAAAGACTTCCTATCTTTGGGGAGAGGAAAAGCTTCTTGGAATCCATAGCACACACAGACATGGCTCCACAGACTCTCCACTCTTCTCTGCCCCCATGACTTTTATTTTAAATTCTTCCAAGTGCCAGCCTCAATCCAAAGAAAAGGCTCCTGGGTTGGGACCTGAAAGATAATTGAAGGAACAGATCATCTGTAGAGGTGTGAGCAGGGTCAGGGAAATGGAAGGGACTGCTGAAACATTCAGAAACCAGCACTCATGAGATGTTGTGGATACCCTTGGGTCTCAAGGTCAAAGCTGGAGCCTGGTAAGAAGTGGAAATTGAGGAAGGGACTTCTTTATAGAGAGGCGATGCTACTCTCAGAAGTGTTACAAGATACCAGGAGGGGTAGCACTGTAGCACTTCCTGCCATTGTTCATCGATGTCCTTCCATTGTGCTCAAGCGGGCACCAGTCTCCATTGTGGGACTTGTTGTTACTGTTTTTGGCATATTGAATACACCAGGGGGAGCTGGCCAAGCTCTGCCATGTGGGCAGGATACTCTCAGTAGCTTGCCAGGCTTTCTGAGTGGGACAGAAAAATCAAACCCGGGTCAGCCACATGCAGGGCAAATGCCCTACCCACTCGCTGTGCTATTGCTTCAGCCCATCAGGAGGGCTGAAAGTAAGAAAGGCATCCATTTTCTTTCTTCCTACACTTTAGTCTCTTGTTGAGTCTCCCATTAGGATACCCAAGGGAAGCCTGAAGAGATCCCTGAAGAGCTCGGCCTTCAGAACACAGAGGTAGGGAGGATTTGGAGGGCAGGTAGCAAAGAGGCTGATCACTGTCACTGTTCTCCCATTGTTCATCAATTTTGCTCTAGTGGGCCCAGTAACATTGTGAGACTTGTTACTGAGTTTGGCATATAGAATACCTCATGGCGGGTAGCTTGCCAGTCTTTGCCGTGCGGGCAAGATACTCTCGGTAGCTTGCCGGGCTCTCCAAGAGGGGCGGAGGAATCAACTCATGTCGGCAGGCAAATGCCCTACCCGCTGTGCTATCTCTAGTCCAAAGAGGCTGGTATGTACCCATTGTTTGGGAGTGAGTCTTTGACTAGAGAGAAGTTCATTGAGGCCTCCCCGTTTGCAGGTTGCCCTCCCCTAAACCGTCAGGGTGCCAGCTTTTTTCTGGATTGTAGCTCTCTGTCTATGCTTCTCTCCCATTCTTTTATCTATTCGTTCGGATAAGTCTTGCACTTCTTTCAGAGAGAGAAAATAATGTCACCATCTAGTATTTTATAGGCTCCTCAGACTAGCCTATAAACTGCTTTAGTTCATGTATGGGTCCCTGATGTTATTGGCTATAAGACAGGCTATCCTGTGATGAAAAATACCTGGAAAGGCCTATGGGTTACAGATTCTTTCTAGGAAATAGTCCTGACTAGAAGCCACTTTGCATATCCAGTATATTTTCACTCAATTGCCATCTCAAGATCTTCCTCCTTTATTTAGGGTGATAAGACCAGGGTGTGGGGTGTTGGTGGGAAGAACCCGACTAGTGGTCACCATAAGTATATCCTAATACAGAACAAGTAGCCTCTGTAAACTGGATTTACCAAATGTGCCTGACATTGGAGTCTCTGCTTGTGCAATACTTCTGTGCTCTCCACTCTCCTCCATGGTGAGCTAGGATGACGGCTGCATCCCCCACACAGTATTTTTTTTTGGTCTGGTTGATGCACAGCTGTTGCTTTGCTGCTTCTAATAAAAAATAACCATATTAATTTGTCTTTGTAAAATGTAAAAGACACTGTCGATGAGGTTCCTGATAAAAGGAGCAGGGAATGAGACGTTTGAGTCATAATTAGTTCTGCAGAATCTCCTGCAAATAGGAAGTGAGTGTTGTCTGGCTTTGGATTTTGTAGAAAGGTGAGTTTACAAAAGAAAGGACAGTAACTGGTTGTGGGTAAAGTTTCACAATGGCAGCCTTGAGTCATGGCAGGACACTGTAATCTTCCTGTGTCCTTTTCTGCCTCCATATAAACAGTCTCTTACAGACTCTTCCAAGAACAGAACCAGTGGGGTAACCCTAGGTAACTTACAGATCATGTCAGACTATTTCTCAGCATCAAAACACCCCAGTCTGTGTCATCACTTACACTTTGTCTCTAGTCTGGCCACTACTCTACTGGGCCTTCATTTCTTCATCTGTAAATATGGGGTGGTAATTGGATAGGGGTACCCTGGATTACAGTGGGTAAGCAGGTAGACATCAGCATTCACATAGTTTCAAAGGCTGATCCAACTACCTACTCTTTCTCTGTATGACTTCAGAAAAGTTAATGGATCACTCAGTGCCTCAGTGTCTCCATAGATAAAATAAACCTTGGCGATCTGATTGTGATATATAATTTTCTTTTTTCAATTTTTATGTATTTTATTTTCATAAAAGTCGTTCACAATGGTTCATTACAGATCATATTCAAACACCAGTCCCACCACCGAGCATCTTCCCACCACAAAAGAGGGAAGTATGTGAAGTTTGTTTCATTCCGGAGCCATTTAAGCCCAAATATAAGAGAATACAAGCAAGTATGTTAAAACCAAACAAATGTGTGCTTCTTTTGGTAAGCAACTGAGTTAGAGTGTAAGAGGTCACACAACTGTGAACTCAGCCATGCACTCCAAGAAATTCTGTTATGCTGTCTTCCAGGAGCTTTAGTTTATAGTCTTTGAATTTTGGCCGTTGATGAGATTACATGGCACCAGAAGCAGTTTGTAGGTGTGACTGCCAAGCTACTGGAAAACTGGGAAGCTAGGGGGAGGAGGAGGCCCAGTCCTGACCCAAGTGGGCTTGGCGATCTGTCACGGGTTCCCACATAGCTGGGTTCCTTTGCTGATTTCTTCATGGGTAGGGCTCATCTGAGCATGTGGGGAGTGGCCGTGAGCATGGCGGCAGTTAGTTCTGGAGGGTGTTAGCTGCCAGGGTTCTGCTTGGGGTGGGGAGGGAAATTCAACCCGCCCCCCTCCAAGGTGCCCCGGTGAAGACAGCCTGGTGCGGGGTCAGGGCATTCTGCCAATATATAATTTTCGTGAGGATGAAATGAGTTTGTTAAAGAAAATGTCTTCAGTAACTCATATATGGTAACTTTGAGTGAATGTTATGTTGTCTTGTTTTCTGTCTCATTCAATTGGAAGGATTAAATTAGGCAAAATAGGTCAAGAATGGGAATCATGATTAACACATTCCTTCTCAATAAATGATGGTGTTGGTGTCTCTGTTGCAAATCAATGTTGACCTACATTCTCCATCTCCTGCGTTTCTATAGGTGGTCCAGATATCTGAGACTGTTTGTCACACCAGATTAGCATTGTTTTAATTCTGTCTTTCACATTGTTTGACCCTTATTGGAAATAGGTAATAACTGACAATCATCAATGAATGTTTAATATTGGTTAAATGAAAACTATTGTCAAGGTTTTGACACCAAGGTGGTTGTTTATATCTTCTTGGAGAACCTCTTTGTTCAGATAAAAGCCAGTAGCAGATGGTTTTATGTCTGCCTCAATTCATCAGCACACATGGTTTTTCAAGTACAAAAAAAATGAATTCTGGTGCTGAGAGTGGTTAGCAGTTCTTTAAGTTAGCAATAGATTGTGTTCAGAATGAGTGATAGGAGGTGAGACGCTCTCTCTCTCTCTCCCTCCCTCTCTCTCTCTCTGCTTCCCTTAATGTAAACATTTGCATGGGCTCATATGCAAGATTAGCCTAACCTTGACTCACAATGGAATTCTACTATCATGAAGTATATGCTGTGGTGCAGGCAGCCCTAGTCCCAGAATGACTAATCTGTCGATGATGAATTCATTACCTCCCCACGCTTATAACCTGAAATACTTGAAAGAGGAGAGAAAAAGAAAACAAGTCCTGAATCAACATAAGACCCCAACATGGGTTTTCCTTCTGTATAAAGGAATTTATCTCTTTCTCTATTGATATGGCTTGCACCCTGCTTGTGATTTGTTTATGACTCTGAACAAACGGGCATCAAAAGAATGGGTATCGGTTCCCTCCAGAAATTTCGATAGTTAAAGCGAAGATGCTACTTGTACTCAGTCCCCCATGTTAGCTGTAATACTGCTCTCTTCCCCTTTGTGGGTGCAAGTCCGTAACAGAAGCAACACACACACACACACACACACACACACACACACACACACACACACAGAGAGAGCTCGTGTTTGTGTGATTAGGTGGAAGGATGCGCAGACCTTGTTTGCAATCTGGTCCATCAACTTATGTTCGACAAGAGAATTGTGTAAGCATTTGTGTGCTTCAGTAGTGAATGAGTGAATGTTATTTTATAGTTCTATAGAAGCAGCGTAGACTATACCCTCCTCTGTAGCTGGGAATTTATCTGGTGGAATTCCTCCCTTTGTGTTCATCATTTCAGACCAGATTAAAATCTTAAATGTTTGGGTTTTGCTCATGGATGAAAAGTTGGAATTTCCCTTCTTCCAAAGTGCACTTGTGAATAGCCTTAATTTTACCATAAGATATTTTATAACTTTTTTTGGGAGATTCTATTCAGAAACCTCTGGTTGCAACCGACTGTGTCCTGTGGAATGAACGTGGGTTTGGCTCTTCTGGGTGAGGTGCCTTTAAAGCATTCAGACATCCAGCTTTGTTCTGTGTTTTTTATTCAGCTGCGAACAATTCGGTTCTGGGCAATTTATCCAATATGTTGTGATGCTTGACAATATCTTTTGTCCAAGCCTAGAGCTGGTCTCATTCTGGGTTTGGATTGTCAGTTGGCTTAACAGCTGTGTTCATTGTCCCATGTTTGCCCTCTGCGTTTCCCCCAAACAGCTGTGCCCACTGCTATTTGCAGAGACTCAGAGGGAGGAAGGGCTTTTACACTGAAGCTTAAACCGATGCAAGAGCTCACTCCAGATTCCATTGTCTCATGGGTTTTTAGTCTATTTGTGTATGGATTCTATTTTTTGTTGTTGCCCTTTGTATATTATATTGCTTTGGCATCTTAAAAACCTTGGCTACAGAAAGGCGCTCCTGTCCCCCGCCCCCCGAACTAGCCAGTTCAGATCATTAGCAGAGGGCACAGCTAGAAGGTGGGTGTTGATATACAAACTAACCAATCCAGAGCTCACCCTCCCCCAGCGCCCACACTGCCTTCTTTCCTCTTTAAATCAAGCCAGGAGATACAGGCCAGAGTCTTCAGGAATTATTCAAACTAGCCAGTCTTCTAATTTTTTATATATGTATAAATCAAAATTTTAAAAAATTATGTTTTTGAAATAACAAATCTTAAGAATAAAACACTTGTATAAGAATGAATTTGATTTCAAATATATGCTTAGCGATTATTATATATTTAGAAATTCCTTCAGTGTTTAATGATCATAATTGGGTTGTCCTTTCTTCTTCAGTTATTTTTTTTTAAAGTTTTTTTTAATTGAAGCACCATGAGAATACACAGTTACAAAGTTGTTCATGATTGGGTTTCAGTCACATAATGTTCCAATACCTATCCCTTCACCAGTGTGCATTTCCCACCACCAATGTCCCCAGTTTCCTTCCTGTCACCCTCACCGGCCCCTCCCCCACATCCCCCAGCCTACCCCTGTCTCTCTCTCTCTCTCTCTCTCTCTCTCTTTGCAAGCAGCCGACCTGGGTTTGATTACTCTGCCCCTCTCAGAGGGCCTGGCAAGCTACCGAGAATATCTCGTCCACACAGCAAAGCCTGGCAAGCTACCCATGACATATTCGATATGCCAAAAACAGTAACAAGTCTCACAATGGAGACGTTACTGGTGCCTGCTCTAGCGAATCAATGAACAATGGGAGGACAGTGCTACAGTGCTATAGAGATTTATTATATTCTTTTTTTTTTACAGTTGTAGATTTACAATTTTTTTGTGCTTGGGTTTCAATTATACAATGATCAGATACCCATCCCTCCACCAGTGCCCGTTTTTCACCACCATGGATAATATCCCTCCCACCCCCATCCCCCCATCCCCCCCTGCCTCTGTGGCAGGGCAATCCCCTGTGTTCTCTCTCTCCGTTTGGGTGTTGTGGTCTGCAAAAGAGGCATTGAGTGGCAAACATGTTCAGTCCATAGTCTACTTTCGACATGCATCTCCCCTCCTGGGAGGATCCTCCAAACATCCTTTATTTGGTGCTCCCTTCTCTATCTGAACTGCCCTTTCCTCTAGGATACCCGGCTGGCCTCTAAGTTATGGGGTAATCCTCCTGGTGCTGATCTCAGCTATTCTTGGGTATTAAGATTTATTATATTCTTGATAGAGCTTTATACATACAACGTTTTCAACATTACATCTCCCACCAGAGTGTCTGCTTCCCAGCACCATTGTCTCAGGATTCACCCTTCAGTTTCCCCAAACCCTCCCCCTGTTCTGTGGACCAATCCTCAGGGTCTGCTGCCTTTGGCCATGTGTTATTCTCCTACTATGTTTCTTCATATCCCACATATGAGAGAGATCATTCTGTGTCTATCCCCCTCTTTCTGACCAACTTTGCTCAGCATGATACTCTCCAGATCTATCAACATAGAGTCAGATTGGATAAATTTGTCTTTTCTGAAAGCCTAGTTGTATGCCATTAAATGTACGTATATATGTATATATACCATTGTTTTCTATCCACTCATCTGGTCTTCGGCACTTGGGTGGTTTCCAGATCTTGACTACTGTGAATAGAGCTGCAATGAACATGGGAGACTGGCCAGTCTTAAACCACTGACTATGCCCTGTCTTGCCTTTCCTGTGGAAACCCCAGTAAAAACCCCATCCAAGACTTTCCCCTCACTGGTTTTCTGTCCCCTGACCACTCTGAGGCTTCCCCGGGTGGCACTGTACCGCTTGCCTCCCTCTAAGTCCTTTGGAGATAAGGAATTTGATTCCTGGTGCCTCTCCAAGGCACCCTCTTGCAGCCACACCTGAGTCACCATAAAAGAACTCTGACCCTTTTAAATATTAACTGTTTGTGTCAATAGTGGAAGGAAATAGGTCATGATCATTCAAACTACGTTGTCCTTTGTTTCCAAACACACTGCTTTGGCCAGTGATACGTTTCTGATGTGTGTATGTCTTCACCAAGAGAGCTAGGGGCCCCTGGATTCATTTCAGTATGCATCTATCAGGACGTTTCCAGGATATTTGACCCAATCCCTTCACGTAACTCCCTGAGTCAAATGATTTCCCTTGGATCTCTGCCTTAATAATTAAAGTCCTAAAATACCTGAACCACATTTCAGCATTCCAAGTCCAAACCATACTTTTAGTTACTCCTTTTGAAATTGTAGGTGGTCTAAAACCTACTGAATCCAAGATATGGTTTGTATTTCATAGGGGATAGCTTCTACTTCAACAAGACAATTGAGGTTTCTAGAAGCAATAAATGCACACTGACTGCCATTCTCTTCAAGGCTTTTCTTATGTACTTGGATGGCCAGAAGAGAACTCTGATTTATTTTATTTTTAAAAAATTATTTTAGTAGTAAAATGGGGAGTGCATTCATGGGCTGTTTTATTGGTGGCTGTTTTGTACTGGCTGTCTGATCTTCAGACCATTGTATCACTTGTCTTCATCTCAGTTCTAGTAAGATGGGTTCGTAGTAACTGCCTCCCAAAATTGTTGTGGAGATCAAATAACATTATCAGGTAGAAAATCCCTCAAAAATGGTGGATCATCCACGTTCTTAGTTTCTCTGTGACTGGTTTAACAACCAGTGTAATCGTTGTCATCTGTTCACAAACTTAATTACTACTAACCCCCCTGAATGAAATCATAATGTGTAGAAATCTAGACATGGCTGAGCAGAAGTTAAATTTTTTTATTTTTGCTAGGAAAAAGGAATTTGTGAAGCAAAATTTTCTGGCAACCATAATGACTCTAGGGAGAAAAGTAAAGCTACTTAAAGCTTTTAGGAATTCCTATTTGTAAATAAAGAGAAAGAATTAATTGAAAGCAATGATTATCTAAGTCACTGAAAGGGCTGGGAGACAACTATCTGGTAATATTGCTTGTCACTGGTTCCTGTGTAATTAAGTTTCTTCTGAGTTAGAAAGGCGTGTGCATTCAAACTACTCTCTGTTTTAAATACCTCATACACTTTGCTTTCATTTAACCTGAATTCATGGCTTTTATAACACTGGAGATATTAAGTGCTGTCCATCTGTCTCCAGAACTCTGGGAAGATCTTTGTTCACTAATGGCATGCTGGACCTTCTCTGTGTTCCTGCTTCCGATCCTTTTATTCATTAACTGAACATTCACTGACAGTCGACCCAGGACCTGGCATTCAATTACCTGGGAAGATTTTTTTCTGTTAGCATCAGAGCACAAAGATCAAACTTGCTTTCTTTATTTTTCCTATTTTATTTTATTTCTTTTTGGGGCCACACCTGGCATTGCTCAGGACTGACCCCTGGCCCTGAACTCAGAAATCATTTCTGGTGGGGCTCTGGGGACCATATGGGTTGCCAGGAATCAAACCTGGGTCAGCTGCATGGAAGACAAACACCTTACCTGCTGTACTATATCTCCACTCTTCCCCCACTTATTTTGTGTTGGGTTCTCACCTCTCCATGATCCAGGCTTGCTTCTGCCTCTGTGCTCAGGATCACTCCTGATAGGCTCAGGGGACCACATCAGGTGCTGGGAATTGAAATCAGGTTGATTGTATACAGGGTCAGTGCCGTATCTGCTGTGCTATCACTCTGGTCCTGAAACTTGCCTTCTTTCAAAGTGAAGACAGTTTTTTTTTTGAGAATCGTCCATACTGTTTTCCAAAAGGGCTGAACTAGTCGGCATTCCCACCAGCAGTGAAGGAGGGTCCCTTTCTCGCCACATCTGCGCCAACACAGGTTGCTTTTGTTCTTTTGGATGTGGGCCAGTCTCTGTGGTGTGAAATGATATCTCATTGTTGTTTTGATGTGCATCTCCCTGATGATTAATGATGTAGAGCATTCTCTCATGTGCCTTTTAGCCATTTGGATTTCATCTTTGAGAAAGTTTCTGTTCATTTCGTTGCCCCATTTTTTGATGGGGTTGGATGTTTTCTTCTTGTGGAGTTCAACCAGTACTTTGTATATTCTTGATATCAACCCCTTGTCAGATGTGTATTCGGCGAATATCCTTTCCCATTCTGTAGACTGTCTTTGTATTTTGGTCACTGCTTCTTTTGAGATGCAGAAGCTTCTTAGTTTAAGATAGTCCCCTTTATCTATCTCTGTTTTCACTTGCTTGGCCAGTGGAGTGACATCTTTGAAGATACCATTAGCTTCAATATCATGGAGGGTTTTGCCAGCTTTGTCTTCAGTGTACCTTATGGGTTCCAGTCTGATGTTGAGGTCTTTATTCCATTTTGATCCTACTTTTGTACATGGCATTAGGCAGATATCTGAGCCCACTTTTTTGCATGTAGACATCGAGTTTTGCCAGCACAATTGAGCTCCCATTTGACCCAGCAATACCGCTCCTGGGAAAATATCCCAGAGAGGCAAAAAAAGTATAGTCGAAGTGACATCTGCACTTGTTTGTTCATTGCAGCCAGAATCTGGAAAAAACCTGAGTTCCCAAGAACTGGTTAAAGAAACTTTGGTACATCAATACAATGGAGTACTATGTAGCTGTTAGAAAAGATGAAGTCATGAAATTTACATACAAGTGGTACTACATGGAAAGTATCATGTTAAGCGAAATGAGTCAGAAAGAGAGGGACAGACATAGAAAGATTACATTCATCTGGAACATAAAATAACAAAATAAGAGACTAACACCCAAGAGTGGCCGAGATTAGTACCAGGAGGTTTGCTTCATGTCTTGGAGGCCAGCCACACATGCTAGGGGAAAAGGGAGCTCAGATAGAGAAGGGAGCACCAAATAAAGGGTGTTGGGCAGATCTTCCCAGGATGAGAAATTTCTGCTGAAAGTAGACGATAGACCGAACATGATTGCCACTCAATGCCTCTTTTGCAAACCACAGCACCCAAAAGAAGAGAGAGAACAAAAGAGAATGCCCTGTCACAGGGGTGGGGTTGGATAGGGGGGTGGGGGGTGGGAAGGATACTGGGAGCACTGGAGGTGGAGAATGGGGAGAATGGGCACTGGTGGAGGGATGGGTACCCAATCATTGTACAACTGAAACCCAAACACAAGAAGATAGTAAGTCTACAACTGTACCACATGGTGTTTCACTAATAAAAAAGAAAATAAAAAAAGACCAGAAAAAAGACAAAACAAAAATAAAAGTGAAGATATGTTTTCTCCCTCAATGTGTGAATCCCAATTAGACTTAACAGATACCAATGTTTCTTATTAACAATAACCTACTGACATGATGTTTAATAATGATGTCTCTTGAACGTTATACTCCATCCTTTGAATGAGTGAACTGCGGCTTCAATACAAGGATAACACAGCTCTTTGAAAAGGCCAGACAGACAGTGTGATCACAAGGTAATTGCCAGAATTGTGTGGGGTCAGATACCCATGCTCAGCACAGACTGAAGTCTCATCCCAGTCTTCTTTTTGAGGACACTTTGTGGGTCATTATAATTATTCAGACACTTCCAGGGATACAATCACTTGTGTGTTTTTATTTCCACTTGCAAATTTCGCCATTATTTCTTGGCTTGTTCAGAGTTATTAAGAAATTAATATAAATGACACGGCTGAATTTTATTTTTACTATTGACTTCCCAATCTAGTGCTACAGTTTTTCTATTTTTTACTGTGTTAACCAAATATATGTAAAAGCTGTAGTAGGACTCTTGCAAAACACTGTAGAACCTACATTTGAGGAGCTCTAGCTCTGAGTCAACTGAATCCAAATCGCCATGACAGAACAATTTCACTCTGAGACATATTCCTCACCCCCAGATCTAAATTGGGGCTGAGTGTATAAAGGTTAAGTGTCATGTTACAATAAAGGATCTAATACAGGTCTTCATATATATGTAGGTAAAGATAATAGTGTTTTTTGATTTGTATTTCACATGTAAATCATATTTATATAGAAGTTAATCATATAAAATTATTTATATAGCAAGTAGCTCATTTTATATTATAGATTTATATATTTGCATATAATACAAAATTGTTGCTAATTTATCATTACTACTCAAAGTTGGCTGGATCAAATCTCTGATGTTTAAATAGGAAAATGATGGATTCTCAAACAGTTGTGCAATTAGTTCAGTACAATTCAGGATGAATTACGAAGCAGAGTACCAACAAGTCCTTCGGTATAAGTTTGAGAGGAGCAGCATAGATTCGTAACCAGTTATGCCAACATATGCTTCAGGCAGAAAGGGGCATTTTGACTCAGGATCTACAGATTTCAGAAATACTTGTGACAGTATTTTGTGATATCTTGGTGGGAAAACAGAATTTGGGGCTCATCAGGCTTTGATACCCTTTGGCCAGTCAGATATCTTTCCCAGTATTGTGTGTATCAATGTTCTGTTTGGTTTCCTTGACCACATTTTACATGTGTCTAATTTGATGCTGAGGCCTTCCTTGCCTTATTGTTGGTCCTCTCCAAGACTGTAGGAGAATACAGGCTCTTGAGCAGACAGTCGGCCTGTTCCCATCAGTGTGCACCCCTGTGAATTCATTCCAGGTTTCACCCCTATGGGAAATCATTTAAGTACTTGTGGCATAAATAAGAAATGGAAAAACTCTAGGCCAGTCAAAAAAGTGCTGCTGAAAAAAAACACTGGGCTCCTGGAAAGAAACCATCACAGAATTCTCTTTCATTGAGTTCATTTCACAGTTATGGTTTACAAGAAGACAAGGCAGTTTTGTTAACAGGAGTTGGGAGATATAACTAATATTATGAATCACTACTCCCCCTCCCAATTTTGTTGATTTATCTATCGAGTTTCAGAGCTCTAGCATAATATCTCTCTACGCTAAAAACATTGTCTAATTAAAAATTACTTCAATAAGGTAAACTTTGTGTCATGAGATTGAATGAGTGAAGAAAAACACATAAATGCTTAATTTATATATTTTTTAAATTTTTATTAGTGAAACACCATGAGGTACAGTTGTAGACTTACAAATTTTTGTGCTTGGGTTTCAATTATACATTGGTCAAATACCCATCCCTCCACCAGTGCCCATTCTCCATCACCAATGATCCCTGTATCCTTCCCACCCACCCCCAATTCCCTCATCCCAACCCGCCTCTGTGACAAGGCATTCCCTTTTGCTCTCTCTCTTCTTTTGGGTGCTGTGGTTTTCAAAAGAGGCATTGAGTGGCAATCATGTTCGGTCTATTAATTTATATTTTAAAATTCAATTTTTCTGTAGGATGTAAGGGCCAACTGACTAGGGTCAGGCTTCTCTATTATCATGTGGAAAAGACCCAGGAGCTTTTAGCGGAACCTTCTCTAATCTGAATAATAAATATGCCTTACGGTAGATTTTTAATGTAAACAGAATTTGTCCAGTGCTTTTTAGCTGCATTTTATAATCTCCCAATGGACTGGGGCTGATAAACAGAGCAAACTTACTGATGTCCAGATCTTCGCCCAAGAGATACTGGTTTAAAAGGTTTGGAGAAAGGTCTTGGTATTAGTTAGTTTGTTTCTCTTGGGTCATACCCAGCAGTTTGGGACTTACTCCTGGCTCTGCACTCAGGGATCACTCCTGATGGGCTCCTTGTAGAGTGCCAGGGATCGAACTGGGTAGGACATGTGTAAGGCAAATGCCTGAACTGCTATATTATCTGAAGTCCCAGGGCTTACTTCTGACTCTGTGTTCAGGGATCACTCCATAATGGGGCTCAGGGGACCAAACGGGATGCTGGGGATTAAATCTGGATTGTCTACATGCTTAGGCAAGTACCTCAACCCCTGTGCTATCTCTCAATTCCCTTTTGGTATTATTTTGTAACATTCTGCTTTTGTGTATGTTGGTTCCCAAGCAGTTCTAATGCATAGAGAAGGCTAAGAACCTCTGCCTCTGATATTATCCTTCCCAGTAACTATACAGCATACACCATTTGTTCCTCTGCATTCTGCTTTCTGCTTGTTGCATTTCTAAATTACCCTAGAACCCTACTGCCACATTTTTACCAGGAGGACTCAGATGCATTGATTGACAACACTCTCTTGAGGCTGTTCCTCACCCCCTCACTGCCTCTATTCCCTCCATGACCCAGTCCAGCAATACTTGTGTTACATACGCTTTAATATTCCCCACCCACTTCCAGCCCCATAAATGCTAACCTTGGCTAAGTCTAAGAAAGACTGATTTTGATGAGAGAAAACCATGCCCCCATGCTGGGGGTTCTTCTTGCAAAGCATGACCATAAAACCTCAGGTCCAAAGTGCTGCTGCCTCCCTCCCTCATGGTGTCTGTCACTCAGGCCCTTGCTGCGCACCTTCTTCTCTCTTAAGCCTCAAACCCACCCTCTCCCCACTCTCAAGACCCTACTTTCTTCACTGAGATGTGACAGACAATTAGAAAAGAATGTTTTATTACAAACGCTGCTCTCCTACCTGTCCTGGATCCTCGGTTCCTTCTTTCCTATCTTCTTATTACCTGAGAAGAGTTATCCCTGCTCCTCCTCAAAATGCCAGTGATCACCCTGGACTCTTTATCCCATATTCTGTCTTGTTCAGAACCCCTAACCATCAATGCCTTCCCATTCCCTGATGGAACGTTCCCATAGTCTTACATCTCCATCTTTGGGGAAAAGAGTTTTTCACTGTAGAATCTAATTTTTCTACTCCCCTTTAATGGCGAAAGTGGTATCCATATTCGTCATGTCAGATGCCCCTTTTTTCTTCTCTCTGAACCCACTTTGTTCAGAACCTCATCTCTATTTCACCCTCAGAACCTTTGTCAAGGTTGTCAGTGACCTCTGTACTGCTGAGTCCAGTGATCAGATCTTAGTTCTCCTCCTACTGGACTTTTCCAACAGCATTTGACACTAATCATTCTCTTCTCTTTGTTCCTTTTACACAACATAGTTCTATAAGAAATACGCATGCATGTATATTGATCTATTCCACTACCTTTTTCCCACTTCCTACCCTCTTTAATTCTTCTTATGTTATTTTCCCTTAATGCCCTGTTTTCTCTTGGGGGATTTATTTTATTTAATTTTTTTCTAGAAATAAGATGAATTATTTATTTATTTTATATCTTTAAATTTTTAAAAAATTTGTTTACTTTTGTTGAATCTCAGTGAGATACATTGCTAGAGTTGTTCATGATAGAGTTTCGGTCACATAGTGTTCCAACACCTGTCCCTTTACCAGTGTACATTTCCTGCCGCCAGTGCCCCTAGTTTCCCTCCCACCCCACCCCCCTGCCTCTATGTCAGGCACTTTCCTTCTCTCTCTCTCTTCTCTCTCGGAATTATTTATGGAATCAATGTGCCAAACACAGTTCCAAATTATTAAATCACTGAATCTTCCTAAAGGCTCTCTGAAGGAGGCTTTTGTTTGTTTGGGTAACCCACCTAGTGGTGCTCAGAGTTTACTCCTGGCTCTGTGCTCAGGGATCACTACTGGTGATGCTCAAGGGACAGAATGTGCTGTCAGCAATGCAGCCGGGGTAAGAGGTTTCATTTTTTTAAAAAATGTTTTTGGTTTTGGGGCCAGATCCGGTGGTGCTCTTAGCTTATTTCTGGCTCTGTGCTCAGAGGTCACTGCTGGCGGGACTTGGGAGATCTTGGGGGTTGAACTCAGGTTGGCTGTGTGTAAGGTAAGTGTCCTAACTGTCGTTCGGTCTCTCCAGCTCCTGCTGGGGACTTTAAACTTTCCAGTTTTAGACAAAGAACCTAAAATTCTTACCTGACTGCTTGGATTCACATAAAAAGAATATTTGAATGATATACTTAGCATTCTTTTTTTGTTCTTATTGCTATTAAGTTGTACTATCATGTAAATGCAATCAGGAATGTTTGCCAAGTTTGGGGGTCATTGTAGGAAGTGAGGTATGGGTCTATTCATTGTATCTGAGTTGTCTGATATTCTTCTTTTATTTTTGTTGCTTTTCACTTTGTAGTTTTCAGAACATTTTGTCTTATTATGTTTATTTTGCCTCTTTGATGCAGACTCTACTTCTTTATGTTTCATGATCTGTATCCACTTATTTTTCAGCTTCATTTGTTCCCAGATTTCCTTTATTCTTGGAGTCTTTCTTTTGCAATTTATCAAGACATTGGATAAAAACAATGTCTTCTCACAGGACTGCTTCTCCTCTGTTTTACTGTTCCTGTGGTGCTCCCTCCCCTGTTGTGCTTTGGCCTCAGTCTGGGAGGATGATCCACGTTGATTCTTCTCATTAATCTTGAACTGCCATCCTCTTGTAGTGGCAGCCTGTGAAGCCTACTTTGGTCTTTGGAGTTTGAAGACTTGGCAAGTGGACATCATTCTCTTGCCCTTCAACAGGATATTGAAGGCACAGTCTTAGCAATTTCCTCCAATCTTGCTTCTTCTTCTAATCCCTTCGCAATCTGCCTTTTACTCCCATCATTTAATAAAAATGCCTAGAGACATTTAATGCATGGTTTTCTCATCCCTTTGAGCCTTGGTCTTACTCAGGTTTCTCTCTTGGAGAGCTCTTCCATTTTAGAATCCATGGTGCCATTTCTCGACGTCACTGTGGCTCTGCATTTTTCTTTTGGACTCAGTAGTTGCCTGAATCTTTGTTGACTGAATCTTTAAAAAAATTATTTAAAAATTTTATTATTTTTAATTGAGTCACTATAGATACACAGTTGCAAAGCTGTTCATGGTCAGGTTTCAGTTATACAATGTTTCAACACCCATCACTCCACCAGAGCACACTTCCCGCCACCAATGTCCCAGTTTCCCTCCTGCCACCCCGTACACCCAGCCTGCTTCTATGGCAGGCATCTCCTTCCTTCCTTCCTTCCTTCCTTCCTTCCTTCCTTCCTTCCTTCCTTCCTTTCCTCCTCCTCCTCCTCCTCCTCCTCCTCCTCCTCCTCCTCCTCCTCCTCCTCCATTTCCAACCATTATTCCCATAATCATTCCTTCTATCCCAACTGTCTGAAGTCCCCCTGGCACCTAAAGCAGACTTGCAACTGTTGGCTTGTGTTTCTACTCTTCTTGGGTATTAGTTTTATACTGTTTTCTCATGACCCACAAAGGAGTGCAATCATGCTATGTCTGTCTCTCTTCTTCTAACTCATTTCACTCAGCATGATACTCTAAGTTTATCTGTGTATAAGCAAATTTCGTGATTTCATTTTTCCTAATAGCTGTGGAGTATTCCACTGTGTACATGTGCTATCGACGGACTCTTTAGCACATGCTCCTTTCCAGAACTCTGACCCAGCCCTTCTCTTGGTGTCTGGATCTTCCCAGCTTCCTCATCCATCATTTTCCTTTAGCTACATTCACTGACTATTACTTCCTCTACTTACTCAACTGTAAGTAACTTACTGTAAGTGACTGCATTCCTTACATTAATTCATGCCCCCCTGTCTCTCCTTCTCCCCTCCCTTCAAAATTCATCTGAGTTATTACTTCCGCTTGGAAGGTTTTCCCAGTGTTCTTTCGCACTGGCTCCCCGCATTCCCCTCCCCATGGTGCCCCTAAGCATACTGGCTTGATACCGTTGTTAGGTAAATCATTAGTTGTCTTCTTAAGGGCAGGAATCAGGACCATCTTTGCACCCTCATCCATATTACATAATTCAACTTAAAAAAAAACTCATTCTTTCCGAATGAGACAGAATCCTCCTTCTCATATGCCTGTGCTCATATATCAGATTAAGTTTTAAAAAAGTTTTAATTGCATTCCAGATTATGTTTTCTGCTATTGATTTTTATGGCCTTGCCAAGAGGCTACTATGAGGAAACCAAACACCCATGATCCACTTCAACCTTCATCAAGGTCCCTATCAGACATGCAGCTAGCCCAACTGCTCATGGGTTCACCCTTCATGCGCCTACTGATGGCTCTACCTCCATTTCTGCAGCTCCTAATGCTGATCCAGGTGCTTCTCTCCTGGACACAAACATTTCTTGTCTTCCTGGTAGAGGTTTTGGTGACTGAAATCTCTATACTCAGGACACAGTGTTCACAGTGGATGAGGGGCTTCCCCATTTTCTCCCAAAGCCCTCATTTTCCTTGATTCTAATGCTCCTGCCTGTCTGTTCCAAGGGTTCTGGGTATTATTCTAGACCCTGATGAATGTGCTGAAATAATCTTCGGGTCTCAAGATCCGTGATTTCATGTAATGTTCCTTTTCCTTTCCTATTTAAGGCAGCATTTCCTGGTTGGAGGGTGAGGGCCTGTTTGGTGGAAGGATCCTTATCCAGCCTACCTCGGCGGCTCTTGCTTAGACTGTATATCCAAGACTTCCGCTGCCCGAAGTGGAAGGAGATTCAGAATCTTTAGTTGCTAGCATGTGTAAGGTTGAAGGGTGTGTGTGTGTGTGTGTGTGTGTGTGTGTGTGTGTGTGTGTGTGTGTGTGTGTGTTTGCGTGTGCGTGCACACGTGAAGGAAGCTATTGCTTTTGATGTTGTTTCTTGGTGATACAAAACTAATAATGTCAAGGGGAAATTTCTAGTCACTTCTAGGAGCCGACTATGATTAATGCCCACATGTCTGGCAGTGTGGTAATATTCTGTGCTAATGAAGCTGCTCGCTGATCAGCACGGAGGCTCTCACTGCAGTTGCTCGCACTTCTCCTCCCTGCCCTGGGCGAGCAGGGCATGAGAGCTGCTGCTAATGAGCTCTCCTCTAATGGGGCTGTGAAGCCGGTGCGCCTGCCTGCCCAGCCTGTGCCCTTCCTGTCCTGTTTGGTCAAGGCAGCTGGGGGGAAGGGGAAGAAGCAGCTAAGGAGAACAGGGGTGGAAACGGCCCTTCATTTGAGGCGCTGCATGCACAGGCCAGGCACCAGGATTAGAGGGTCCCTGGGAGATGCCTCAGGCCTTCATTTACACTCTTTACAAAGGTGAAGTCAGGGGCAGGAGTTTGGGACACTTCTAGAATGTTTCCTGGGTGACTTCTGAGGGAGGCCAGGCATTTCTCCATGGGTTCCCTCTCCCCACAAGCTGAGGGTTCTCCTCTGTCTGCTACACTGAGCCTGCAGTTGCCCATGTTGGTGGGGCCTGGCAGGGGCACCCGGGGAGGTACCATCAGCCCTCGAGAACCCTGTTTTCCCTTCATCTCCCTGTGCTGTGGCACTGAAGGACAGCAGCAAACAGCCAGGGTGCGGGGCACTGTCTCTGGGCTGCTTTCCCACCCCCCACCCCCCAGAGAAGTGTTCATTCTGCCCTTTCTCCCTCCCTTCCTTTTAAAAAAACTTTATTGAATCACTGTGAGATAGTTACAAGCTTTCATGTTTGGGTTACAATCACACCATGCTCAAACACCCATCCCTCCATCAGTGCACATTCCCCACCACCAATATCCCCAGTATACACCCCCCTCCCCCCTCCCCCTACCTCCATGGCAGACAATATTATCCATACTTCTCTCTACCTTAGGGCATTATGATTTGCAGTACAGATACTGAGAGGTTATCATGTTTGTTCCTTTATCTACTTTCTGCACGCATCTCCCATCCCGAACAGTTCCTCAAGCCATCATAGTGATCCCTTCTCTATTCCAGCTGCCTTCTCCCCTTTGCTCATGAAGCAGGCTTCCAGCTATAGAGCAATCTACCTGTCCCATGTATCTGCTATCCTTAGGTGTCAGCCTCATGTTGTCCCCTCCCTTCCTTTTTCCTCTCCTTTTCTTCCACCTCTTCCTTTCTGAGGAGTGGGAAATGCTTGGACCATACCTATTGACATTCAAGGGCTCTTCCTGACTCTGTGCTCAGGAGTGATCCCTGAACACCCCAGGGACCCTGATCATACACAGTGGGTTAGACAAAAGGTTTCATTCAAGGCAAGTGTAGGAACTATCTCTGTGGTCCGGCTACTACTCTACTTCTTGGTCTTCTTGTTCTTATTCTTGTTCTTCTTCTTCTTGTTCTTGTTCTTGTTCTTCTTGTTCTTGTTCTTGTTCTTGTTCTTGTTGTTCTTGTTGTTATTGTTGTTGTTGTTGTTGTTGTTGTTCTTCTTCTTCTTCTTCTTCTTCTCTTTCTTCTTCTACTTCTTCTTCCTCTTCTTCTTCCTCTCCTCCTCCTCCTCCTCCTTCTCCTCCTCCTCCTCCTCCTCCTCCTCCTCCTCCTCCTCCTCCTTCTTCTTCTTCTCATGGTGCGATACAGTTACAAAGCTTTCATGTTTGAGTTTCTGTCATACAATGATCAAACACTCATTGTATGACAGTTTACTTTTTCCTCCACCAGTTTACTTTTTCCACCACCAATATCCCCAGTATCCTCCCCCCTTATCCCAACCCCTCCCCTGCCTCTATGGCAGACGATTTCCCTCATACTTCCTCTCTACTTTGGGGCATTGTGGCTTGCACTATAGATACTGAGAGCTACCCTTCTTTCTATAGGAGTTAGGAATTTATAGCATTCACCTGACCTTCCAATTTCTTGCTCTTATTTTTTTTTGCATAAAATCAAGGGGAAAACATTTCATGTCAAGAGGATTGCGTTTGTGTAGATTGATTTGACAATCCAGCCACTGTGTGCAAACACTATTTATGTTTATTGTGGGTACTGAGTTCTGAACTGACCCCTTTGGAGGTCTCCTAGATCATTTACCTCCATGGTATGTTTCCACTGGGTCTTTAGCTCCTTCTTCTCCTTTGACAACCATGCATAGTTCCCCATAGAACTAAAAGTGGGGCCGGAGTTATAGTACAACGGATAAGGCGTTGGCCTTGCATCTGACCAACCTGAGTTCAATACTGGCATCTCATATGGTATCCCGAGTGTCTCCAGGAGTGATTCCTAACTGCAGAGCCAGGAGTAACCCTTGAACATCACTGGGCATGACCCAAAAAGTCTAAATAAATTAATTAATTTTTTTACAAAAGAACCCCATGTTTTCCACAGCATTGTGGTTTTGCATTTAGTGATCTTGGCTTCTTTAGATTCTTTTTATCTGTTAACTTCTTTAAGCTGGTGTTCTCGTCTCTGACGTGTAAGTAGGCACTCAGAGAGTGCTCAGCTTGGTACCTGCCCAGGGTTAGTCTTCAGTCACAACTCTTCCCTGTGAGTCCTTCCAAGCACAGTCCTCTTTAATAAGTCCCCATGATCCTAGAGAACCAGGGATGCAAACAACAGACATATACAGAGACTGCAGGAGCCCAGAAAAGGTTTGTATGGAATCACGCTAATAACTTTAAGAGCTGAAGAAAGAACTGATCACACACACTCTGGGGAAGACCAGGCAGTAGAGAGTCCTGAGAGGGGCTCCGCCATTACTGCTGGTACAAGGTAGAGATGCACAGGAGGGAGAAGCAAATGGTGAGCATGGGTTGGGAGCTACCCTGTGGTCAGAGGAGCAGAAGTCTGTAATCAATTGGCCCACCAAAGTTTATGAAGACAGGACACTGGGTCAATATGACTCACACACCAGTAGCCAGTATTCGACTAGTACACTATAGACCATCATTGTCTGCGTCTGAGAGCCTGCCACACAGATTCTCTTCCCTGAACTTGCCACCTCTTGGCTGAGATCGAACAGCCTTTCATTAGAACTCAACATCCTTCCTTCCTTCGAATGACTCTGTCAAGGCTAGTAACACATTCATTCAGTCCATCAACAAATATTAGTGAGCATCCTGAATCAATAAACAAAAAAGTAATGAACATCCAGGTGCCAGAGTACTAATGACCAAGAGCTAATGAGAAATATCCTAAGAGCGAAAGAGCTAGTGTGAGGAGTATGGTGGAGGTAATGGTTGACTCCGTTGTTTATATACATGAGTCATGTTCTGATTAATTGTTGAACTGTCTATCATTAAAAGATGATTAAATTTCCTCTCCAGAGGAGTGAGCATGTCAAGGGTGACATAATGTCCTTCACTTCTAGTCCTCGTCCCCTGCCTCGTGTTGACTAGCCACACCCCCTAGAGTAAGTTCTTTCATGCTGGTCTTTTTCTACTTGGGTGCCAGCTAGCTTCTTCTCCCAAGGGAAGCATGGCAGGTGGTCTAAGCCGGAAGAAGAATCCATCTGGGCTCTGCCCTCTGAAGTTCTCTGGCTGAATTAAGGGAGACATTTGTCTAAACCCCATCTAGTTGATTTTTCTTCTTTGCGATCATATTGGTATCTTTGTGTGGCTTTTGTCAATGGTTTTTATTTTGTAATTGCCTGTTTTCTGAATTTCAGACTGACTATAAGAAAGAAATGAGAGAAAAAAATCTATTTCTTACAATGTGAGTCAGAATCATGACCTCAGAATGAGTCACAGGATCTAAAAGCAATTCAGGAAGAACCTCTATCAATTTCTATCAAGCAGGAATCAGACTTCAGTGAGGTTGTGTTAAGACTTGGAGGGTGAAAGCAATGCCTCTTTAAAATAGGTGAGAACCCTATTAAATCTGTTCCTTCTATCCTTCATGTCCATCTTTCGTAGAGCACCAACTTAATATTCATTTAAATGCTCGGTCTAAAAGTAGGAAACAAAACAATTGTATGCTCTAAAATAGTATTATTAATCTTGTGTAAAGCTGAGCTGACTGCGTAATGTTCAGAAGTAGCCTCTCCCCACCCCCCCCAAGAAGAAGTAGGCTCCCCCAGCTAGACCCATGGCTTTTCCCCACAGACCAACAAATGGGCTACCATTGACACAGCCCTGTGTTGGGGTAGTAGCTGTGCTGATAAATGATTGAAGGTGCTGTTACTGTATTTAGCTTCTGCTTGGTGCCCCTGAGAGGATGGATGTCATCTGTTTCCAGTTTAACTGTGTTTTGGAGAATAGTGTATTTCTTCCAGATGAATAAATATTAAGCCTTTCCCACTTCTTGAGAAAGTTTGGGCTGAATCCTGAAATTCAAATGACCTGATATATTAAATCAAGTGAAAACTAAACATCTGTCGGACTCCATTGATAAGCATCCCAAGAATTCTATATTTAGGGTAAACAGATATTGATGTTGAGACCAGAAGCCATTTCATTCATCATAAAAGGGGAGATGAGAAGGATGACTGGGAAAAAATGAGAAATAATAGCTAATAGTGTTGGTAACTCTGTAGTCTCTTCATTGAATATTAAAAAACCTTTCAAAGCAGCTTTTATCCAAACATTCTCATTTATGCAATAAACCTTAAAATTTGTGCAATGCAAACCAAATATACACAAAAATAATAGAACCTAAACAATTTTTTTAGTTCTATCACCCTTCAGTCCTCTGAGAGTGCAGTCTTGATTAGTTATGTTTATTTTCTCATAAACTTCCTGATAGAGGTTTTAAAGGGCCAGCTTAATGTGAATGTTAGAGGAAGATTTTAGGGTAATTGCACATCTTTTCCTGCATGTAGAGACCTCATGGTTATGTCATACTTGGCACACAGCTCATTTTGGCCACACTAGAGGTAGGGCCCCAATTCCTAACTTATGTTCCTGTGTTGTTTTGACCTTTTCCCTTTCTCTCCCTGAAATAACCATTTAAAGCAGCAAGATGCATAAGCTGGCTACACTATTTTTCTTGTGTATGTATGGTTCAGTGACAGAAGTATTACATAAACATCGGGATATGTACCCCAGAGATCAGGTACACTTCCTTCCCATGTGCTCATGACTCTCTCATTCCATCTTTTTTTACTTATCAACCTCTGAGAAAAAATAGATAATCTAGACTGTGCTTCACTGAACTTCCATGCGCAGACCACGGACAATCCAAAGTCACACAGACCAGACAGAGCTTAGCCACCTTCTAGTGTCACCCAGCAGAATGTAGGTGCCATCAACTGACTTGATCCTTAACAGGCTCATTAGGAACCGTGTCAACTCAGAGCTCATGATTGCTCACTTATTCACCTAGCATTTTAACCAACACATTTCTTTCCATTCTTGAAATCTGATTTTAGTTAGTTAGTTTTGTTGGTTTGGGGGGCGCACCTGACAATGCTCAGAGATTACTCCCAGCTCTGTGCTCAGGGATGACTCCTAGCAGGGCCCAGGGGACCATATGAGGTACAAGGGATGGAACTCACAACTCTCTCACTCCATGTTCTGGAAGCCTGATTGGCCATGTGGAAGGCAAATGCTTTACCTACTGTACTGTCTCTCTTCCCCTGAAAATCTGAAGGTCTGAAATGGTCTTATATAGATACAGTTTAAAATATAAGACACTATAAATTCGATTTTACTTTATTTCACAACTTAATAAAAATATCACCTTTTATGTTGTAATATATATTAAACAAGAAGCTACGAGATAAACAAAAACACATAGAAAGCACTTCACAGATTTTTTTTCACAGATTTTTTTTCTGTGAAAAAACAGACCTGGAAGTATTACAATTTTAAAAGCCTATTCAAGTATATGTAACATATACATAGATTTAATAAACATTGTATGTAATTATAAGTAAGAAAAATTAAGAATTTTAGATCAGAATTCTTAGATTGTTGGAACTAAAAATAGCATAACAACTATTATTTATGGAACATCCAGAGATTCAGTAACTTTTCAGCGCTACTTCCCACTGGAACATATTGCTTCTATTTTTTTTAATAGAAGACATTTAATACCAGTTTGTTAAATCTCCTAGTAATGTATTAGTTGTATTCCATGTTCTGTTACATGTTTGGAGTTGTTGGTACAGTCACTGAGATGCATCATGCAATAAATTTTCCATCAAAAACACAGAACTCTGTAGAATGTTACTTTTTTTTCTTTTCTTTTTTTTGAATGTTACCTTTTTTTTATGTTACATTATCTTTCAACAAGTAAATAGAAGTATATTTTTTTGAATGGTACATTTGAGTTTTTAAATATGCATTGAGTGGATATTTGAATAGCATAGCAATTGCCCATTTATTTAGTTTTTATTTCCAATAAAGTAGCACTTGTCTACCTAGGAATTCAGTGATATGCTGGAGACTTTTGAAAACAGATTTTCTGAGAGGTCTTGGCCAGGTGATAGTTTCAAAATTATATCAGGCAGACAAATTAGATTTTCTAGACCGATGCTCCTCAAGTATAAAGAGCACCTTTTCTTAGAGATAGCACAGCGGGTAGGGCATTCGCCTTACAAGCGGCCAACACGGCCGACCCAAGTTCGATTCCTCCGCCCCTCTCGGAGAGCCCGGCAAGCTACCGAGAGTATTCGATATGCCAAACACAGTAACAACAAAGTCTCCAATGGAGACGTTACTGGGCCCGCTCGAGCAAATCCACGATCAACGGGAGGGCCTTTACCTTTTTTTACCTTTATAAATGCCAAATGCACAATCTAAGAGCCACTCTCTCCTGCTTCTTTTGGTGAAGAAATCCATAATCCACACCTCCATCCTACAAGCCTGTCAGCCCCGTGCACGAGCTGACTTCTCTCTGATCAGCCCTTTCTCCCCACTGACCACCTTCTAACCAATGGGTTGCATCAATTCTGCATTCCCATTTATTGCCCTATTTTCTTCTGATTTCTTCCTGTTGCATATAGGCCCTACACCTGCTCATCATCTTTGAAATATTCTTGAACTCTGGTATTTCTGCAAAGTGGCTTATTTGGCATTTTCTCTGAATTGAACAATGAAAGATCACATGCTTGAATGCCCCTTCACGTGGGTTCTTATCCGGGGCATTTATAGTTGTCGCCAGAGTCTCAATGGCAGACTCCCCATGGTGTTCACCTCCTCCTTCTTCTTCTGAATGAGTCCATCTGGCAGAGCTCTGTCTCCCCACCACCTTCACCCTCTTTCCCCCCAAAAATTGACAACTAAACCTGAGCCCTGGTAAGGCTCACTGGGCTCTTCCACTGAGATGGGAGGAGTAATTAAGCTTATCAGTGGTCCTTTACATACTTGTATTCAGCTCTTTTGCTTGTTTTCTTTTAGATCACCTCAACTTCTGGACCGGCCCTGGAGCAACAGTCATTAAGTAAGTACTCTTCCTTCAATTAGCTATGGAAATGGAAATCTCACTTTCACTCAGTCATTTTCACAAGAGACTGTTTTGTGCAAATATTTTATCTAGGAATACTAGCATATTAAACAAGAGCTTCATATGTAGGACAATGCACACTAAACCTCCTCTGTAGAATGCTTAGAAAGGATAATGGATAGAAATGAAATAAATAAGACACTTACCAACATTCTTGAACTGCTACCTGTAATGTAATCATGTATCTGCAGCCACTGGATGGGCTGGTTCTTATGTACCATCTTCATCCAGGGAAGCTGCTAGTAATCCTTTCAAGGGGCACGTTATAGAAGATTCTTCTTTCACATTAAGCTGGCCCATGGCCCAAGAAGCATCTCAGTTATTCCCAAAACACAACTGCATGTACAGAGTTTGGCAACTAGTGGGACTGTGATAGTGTTTGTTGAAGTGTGAATAGATGGACTAATGAAACCATCCATCTTCTGCTCTGTGATATTTTTGCCATTGTGAGTAGATGTGGTACCCTGGCAAGGACCCCAAATATGGAGCCACATACTTGAGCACAATTCCTGCCACTTACCAGCTCTGGGACTTTCAGACCATGTCCAAATTTCTCAGCTCCTCAGGTTTGTGGACAATAAAAATGGAGCTAATAATATGACTTATATTATATCAGACCAGAAACAATGATTTAATGAATGAATGTTTGAAAACTACTTAAAATCATGTCAGGTACAGAGTAATTTTTAAAATGTTTTAAATGTTTAAATGTTTTAAAATATTTGTTGAATGAGTTAAGCATTACAGGAGAATTCTAAGGTGTCATGCCTAAAAGTTAAAAAAGTAGGTGCCCTAGTTTAGAAGCAGTAAATATTCTTACTACCCAAATCTCAGTTTCAATTCTGCTTCCAAGTTAAAGGAATCTGGGTCTTTGTGGAAATGGTTGATTTAGCAGTGGACAAGAAGTACACAAAATTAGCCTGGACACTGTATATTGTGAGACAGTAAGGAAATGTTAAAAGGGAAAAAAATACAAACAAATCTCCCCTTGGCTCCCAACACACACATACAAAGTGGTGAATTTGACACTGTGTGTGTTCAGTGGACACAGAAACCCAGAAAGTACTTTCCATGGCCAATACGGGAACAAATGTGAACAACTAAATAAATAAATAATATTGTTAGATAACTCAAAAATGAAAGTGCATGTCAGTAATGATATAAACAAGGATTGAATAAATCTTTGAGGAGAAAAGACAAAAATTCCATTTGGGGCAGAAGAATTTTAGAAAATAAATTCTTTTGAATTTATTTTGGGTCTCTTTTGAATATTTTGAAATAGCTTGAATATCTTGAAAGAGATATTTTTTCAAGAGCAGAAGAATATCTTCCAATGGGGGCTGAACAGTATTGTTCATACAAAGAGTACTGAATGAAATGGGAGAAAGCAAAGAGAAACTTATAACAAAGCAATCTGA
The DNA here is from genome assembly GCF_029834395.1 of Sorex fumeus. Lineage (NCBI taxonomy): Eukaryota > Metazoa > Chordata > Mammalia > Eulipotyphla > Soricidae > Sorex > Sorex fumeus. Next base: position 78,883,583 of record NW_026606059.1, read on the forward strand.
CAAGCCCAGAGGTCTAAGCTAGCATCAGTAGTGAGTGATGTCATGTGAGAGTAGGTCTATTTTTGTGATGGCATGAGAAGGGCACTTCACGCCCAACCCCTAAAACACATTACCCAGAACTGTTAATGAGAAAAACATAGACAAATTCCAGTAGAGGTGTAGTCAGTAAAATAGCTGGCCCTTCTCAAAACTGGAAAAGATCAAAGAGCAAAGAAATTTCTGAGACTGTCACTGGTATTCAAAGGAGCCTCAGGAGACATGATAATAGAATATGATGTGTGTGTGGTGGGAACGGAACCCTGGGACTGAAAGGAACCTGAGGCAAAAGCTAAGGAAATCTGAATAAAGGGAGGCTAATTAGTACTGATGCATCAGTGTCGGTTCACTAACTGTGAAAAATGTGCCATGCTAATAATGTAAGAGGCAATAATCCTACATGTGGGATAGGCAAGAACTCTATATTAGCTTCAAAAGAATTCTGGACAACTGAAGAGGTTTGAAAATAAAGTTTCTTTCTGGAAAGTAATGAAGCATGCCCGTTAAAAACTGATTTTGGGGATATGTGCTCCAACTTTAAATACCAAAATACAAAGAATATATTGATAAATGTTGGTATTCAAAGTGAATTATGTTATATGCGTTTGTCATGCATTACATAGTCATCAGAGCAAGGTAGCCTTTGAGCGTATGTTCCAGAAGAAGTTATTCTCTTCCTCGGACATGGGGCATGCAATGTAGCTTCCTGCTTCAGTCTTCAGTGGGACGGAATGTGGAGGCAGAAGTGGTGGTGTGGATTAACTCTACCTCAGGGTCCAGGTTAATGTGTCTTCTTGTGTCGTCTGTTTTAAACAAGATGTTTTTAAAAGTCAAAGCACTTTTTGTAATGAATGTGTATAAAGAATAGAAAAATATTTTAGCGCACTTGCACAATTTGTCTCCTAACCTGTTTCTATGTGAAGCCTTTACTAAGGTAAGTTCCTCCTGTTCCCATTTTGTTGAGGATATTTGTAACTGCATTCATCAGGAAAATTGTGTAAAGTTTCTGTTAATTACACTTTCTGATAGGGCTTGCAAAGAATAGGTAATTGATCCTCTCTGGACCCAGGCTTTTCTTTAGAAGGAGATTTTTTTTGTTATTGTAGCAATTCCCTTGCTAGTGATTGATTGGTCTATTCATATTCTCTTCCTCCTGAGGCAGTCATAGGAGTTTGGAAGATTCTAAAAATGTATTTATTTATTCTAGCTTTTTCAACTTGGGTTGGAGCAATAGCACAGCAGGTAGGGCATTTGCCTTGCATGTGGCCGACCTGGCCGACCCAGGTTCGATTCCTCTGCCCCTCTTGGAGAGCCCGGCAAGCTACTGAGAGTATCTCACCCACACAGCAAAGCCTGGCAAGCTACCCGTGATGTATTCGATATGCCAAATACAGTAACAAGTGTCACAATGGAGCAAATCGATGAACAACAGGAGGACAGTGATAGCGACAGGTTTTTAAACTTACTGATATATTTATAGTGCGTTTATAGTAATTTGATATTATCCTTTGTATTTCTGAAATATCTGTTGTATCTCCTCTTTCATTTCTAACCTGTTTTATCAGAATTTTTTCTTCTTTGTGAGTCTAGGTCAGTGTTTTCCAATCTTGTTTATTTTTTTTAAAAATAGATCTTGGTTTAATTATCTTTTATATCAATTTTTATTTCTATATCACTAATTTATACTCTAATTTTTCTCATTCATCCCATTTTACTTACTTTGGGTTCCCTTTGTTGATATTTTTCTAGTTTTTAGAGATGCAAGGTTCAGCTCTTTGAGTCTTTTCCTGCTTTACTATGATCTTTCTTCTTAGTATAGCTTATACTGTGTCCCCATAAGTTTTGGTAGCTTATGCCTTCATTCTTTCTTTCTTTAGTTTTTAAATTTTATTTTATTTTTATAAAGTCATTCACACTTGGGGCTGGAGCGATAGCACAGTGGGTAGGGCATTTGCCTTGCATGCAGCTGACCCGGGTTTGATTCCCAGCATCCTATAAGCCCCTCCCAAGCACTGCCAGGAGTAATTCCTGAGTGCAAAGCCAGGAGTACCCCTGAGCATCGCTGGGTGTGACCCAAAAGGCAAAAAAAAAAGTTGTTCACACTTTATTTTTATAAGTTGTCATGCATTACATAGTCATCAGCGTCAAGGCAACCTTTTAGTGTATGCTCCAGAGAAGGTATTCCCTTCCTAGGGACATAGGGGATGCAGTGGAGCTTCATGCTTCAGACTCTTCAGGGGAATTACGTTTAATATTAGAATACCAATCCCACCACCATTACATCTTCCGACTCGCTGCCATTTTTTGAATGTTTCCATCCCAAACCCTAAACCCTGTGCCCATAGCATGACTGAAAGTAGTTTATTTTGTATTGCCTGTTATGAATAGTCCACTAAAAATTATATATATATATATCTGTATTCACTCATGGGTGAGGTCCGTCCAAGTGTGTGGATAGTGGCCATGAGCACAGTGGTGATTGAGTTCTGGAGGTTCTCGGCTGCTGGGTCTGGCTCCACTGGGGTTAGGAGGGGAACTCACCCGCCCCCCTCCAGGTTGCCTCTGGAGGCATCTCTATGGCGTATTGTTCTATGCTCTCTTTCAAGAGATTGATTCTTGAGTCTCTGGGTTATGGTCATTAATGAGATTATATGTATGCCTTCATTCTTATTTATGATTTTTAAGTAAGTAAGTAAGTAAGTAAGTAAAGGCCCTCCCGTTGATCATCGATTTGCTCGAGCGGGCCCAGTAACGTCTCCATTGGAGACTTTGTTGTTACTGTGTCTGGCATATCGAATACTCTCGGTAGCTTGCCAGGCTCTCCGAGAGGGGCGGAGGAATTGAACTCGGGTCCGCCGTGTTGGCTGCGTGCAAGGCAGACGCCCTACCCGCTGTGCTATCGCTCCAGCCCACATGATTTTTAAAAAATTTTATTAGTGAAACACCATGAAGTACAGTTGTGGACTTACAACTTTTTGTGCTTGGGTTTCAGTTATACAATGATCAAGTACCCATCCTTCCACCAGTGCCCATTTTCCACCACCACGGGTCCCAGTATCCCTCCCACCCCCTTCTCCCCCTCCCATTCCACCCTGCCTCTGTGGTAGGGTATTCCCTTTTGTTCTCTCTCTCTCCTTTTGGGTGTGTTGTGGTTTGCAAGAGAGTCATTGAGTAGAAATCACGTTTGGTCTATAGACTACTTTCAGCATGCTTCTCCCATCCTGGGAGGATCCTCCCAACACCCTTTATTTGGTGTTCCCTTCTCTATCTGAGCTCCCTTTCCCCCTAGCATGTGTGGCTGGCCTCCAAGCCATGGAGCAGTGGACATTTAGTAGTAAGAAAATTTGTTTCCAAGTGTTTAATTTTTCCAGCTTTCCAATTGTGCTTTGAGAAGACAATATAATTTCTCTGTTTATGCAGAACTGTCTTGTGCTCTAGCACACATTCTGCCCCAGAGAAGAAGCCATCTGTTACTGTGCCTGCAGTGTTTTGGTGATCCGGAGCCCTATGTAGCTCTGCTATGTGAAGTTCTCCCATTTCTTCCTTTAAGGCTGTTTTCTTAATGTGTTTTTAAAGGTTGGTGTTTTTGTTGTTGTTGTTTTGTTTTGTTGACCTATCCAACAGTGAAAGGTGGTGTTAACATCTACTACTGAGCCTGAGAGATAGTACAGCAGGTAAGGCACTTGTCTTGCACATAGGTGACACAGGTTTGATCCCTGACACCAGATATGTCCCCAGGTCCACCAGGACTGATTGGCTCAGAGCCAGAAGCAAGCCCTGGGCACTGCTGGTGTGATCTCAAAACAAAACGGTCACGGTCCTCCTGTTGTTCATCAATTTGCTCGAGCGGGCCCAGTAACGTCTCCATCATGAGACTTGACTTGTTGTTACTGTGTTTGGCATATCGAATATGTCCAGGTAGCTTGTCAGGCTCTGCCGTGCAGTGCTCTCTGAGAGGGGCAGAGGAATCGAACGTGGGTCGGCCATATTGGGTGCTTGTAAGGCAAACGCCCTACCGCTGTGCTATAGCTCAAAACAAAACAAAAAGATAAAATAATAAAATCTACTTGATCTCAAAACAAAACAAAATAAAACAAAAAGAAAATAATAAAAATCTACTACTCCTTGTATTACTGTCAATTTTTCCTTCATACCTAGTAGTGATTATTGTATATATTTGATGCTCCTTTATTTGTGCATATATGTTATATTGGGCTGGAATGATAGCACAGTGGGTAGGGCGTTTGCCTTGCATGTGGCTGACCCGGTCGACCAGAGTTCGATTCCTCCGCCCTTCTCTGAGAGCCCGGCAAGCTACCAAGAGTATATCGCCCACACGGCGAAGTCTAGCAAGCTACCTGTGACGTATTTGATATGCCAAACACAGTAACAACAAGTCTCACAATGTTACTGGACCCGCTCAAGGAAAATCGATGAACAATGGGAGGAAATTGACAGTGACAAAGTGATATGTTAAATGCACATACATATGTGTGCATATATATGTTAAATCTTCTTGATGTGCATAGATTCCTTGATCATTATATAAACTGTTGTCTTTCTCATTGCCTTTTTCAATTTTCTATAATGCAACTATGGCTGTCCCAGTCTTCTTTTGATAACTATTTGTCTGATGATTGCTTTCCAGCCTTTTGTTGTGTTTGAGCCTGTGTTTGTCGTGACAGTTCTAGTAAGGCACTTGAAAATATGAAATTCAGGAGAGGGGGAGAGTAATGGCAGGGTCTAGTAGAATGAATTTGCAGCTTGTGGGCTTTGATCTGAAGAGAGGATATAAATCCAGAACTTCAGAGGTTAACTGCATAAGACTTCTCAGGCAAACAGACTTAGAAAACACGAGGAATAAAGAGACCAATGGAAGCTGAATCCCTCAGAGAAGGCAGATAGACGTCAGAGTAGAGGATGTAAACAGATGACCAAAGAAACAAAGATTAATCACACTGGCACCCAGAATCTATGTCAACAGTTCGTACCAGGCTTTGATATTTCACTAGCTTTACTCAATAGCTTCACTCAATGATCTACACTCACCATTCAAAAATCACAGAATGGATTTAAATCACAAATATCTCCAGCTTTCTATTGCTTACATCCTGAGAGTCTGAAGCAGACACCTAGGCACCTGAGCACCAGGCAACTCACCATGAGTGAGCAAACTAAAGCAAAATGGAGGACATGCTTACTTGCTTTTTGTTTTCAAGTCTTCAACAATCCCCTACAAACACACGCACACATACACATACACACACACACACACACACACACACTTCTCTTTAAACATACTCTTCAATGTTTAAAAATATTCTTCAATCAAATAAAAGAGTTTGAAGATGAGGGCATCAGAGAAAAAATGTTTAGAAATAGCTCATAAATATATCATCATTTTATACTGACTAGTTCTTAGCAGTGATAAAGAGTTATACAAAAGTACACTTTCAACTCAATGACAACAATGTTTATGTGCTTTATAAATAAATCTTCCTTATAAAAGTTTAAATAATATGGTCTCCTTTTCAACTTTTCATGATTTAATTCCTTTCATGTTTGAGACTGTTTAGGTTTAAAATTCTGTCTAATGAATAGGATTGTACTCTACGTTTCCTTTACATCATGCTTATAAATAAGTATGTTGTAAATTGATGGAATATTTATTCCACTTTCTTAGTGTCATGGGCTCTGAATCTTTTTCTCATAAAATTAAAAAAATTATCAGATACAGATATATTGATATTGTCATTTTTGTTTGGTTTGGTTTGGGGGTCACAATCAGGCTGTGCTCAGGACTCTGTAATCTTACTCCAGGGATCATTCCTGGAGATTCTCAGGAGATCAGATTGGGTGCTGACAGTCAAACCCAATTAGGCCCCGTGCAAACCCATCACCTTACCCCTGTACTGTCTCCCAGCTCCAAATATTCGTATTTATTGCTGCAGTATTATCCTTATCCCCTAGATTTTCATCTAGGGGATAAGGATAAGGAAAAACTGAAAAAAATTTTTGTTCTGATAGCTCTTACTAACAAAATGTTCCAGAAATCCTATCATTTGGACTTGTGTGTGCCAAGTTGAGGCTGGCATCTGGAAAGGGAGCGCCAGCCTCCTCTGCGAAGCTACCTGTGGTACTGAACAAGGAACCAAGGTATTCCTGGGTCTACCTGCAGGTCTTGATAAGCTTTGTGGCAGACTGAACCTGAGATCTTTTCTGTCTATCTCCCAACTCTGCAGTTCCCTTGGAAGAAACAGCAACTCACAGAAATGAAGCATATAAGCAGCAACATTTAAAGGAAAAGGAAATAGGTCTTGTCCAGTGGTACAAAAGGGTGTTGTTCAGAATGGAGAGAACTTAATCACCTTTTGATATTGGTAAAACAATTCATTTAGCTCATAAAGGTCAAGACTTGCTTCCTTCCCTTCTCCCTTGGGGTTATTTTCTTGGTGGTAATCAAATAAAAGGATCTTTCTTAAGAATACATAAATCTGTTAGAATAAATAGCAGTAACCTTTCCTAAATGGCAGGTCCAAGGATAGAGCTTGTCTTTCTCAGTGCCAGCTCCTTGGAGGGTAGTGGAAAGGACTATAATACTGGACCGTGGGACATGAGAGTTCTTTGCCGTGGTTGTCGTGGGGCAGTCTAGACCTTCTTCTGGGTTTTATCCCTCATGAAACAAAATATGTTATTTTGCTGGGGGCCACACCCAGAAGTGCTCAGAGCTTATTCTTGCCTCTGTGTTCAGGGCTCACTCCTCACGTTTCTCAGGTGACCCTCTGTGGTGCCAGGGATCAAACCAGGTATCAACCACATGCGCGGAAAGTGTCTTAACAACTGCATTCTCTCAGTTCCAGGTCATCCTCCTAGACAAATCTGGCACTTTCCCCCAAGACTAAAATTTGAGATTTGTTTATCTGATGATTAAAACAAACACTAGAACCTTTTAATCAGAAGAGCTGGGTCCAGTTTGAAGTGAATGTATTTTCTGGAGCATCTTGTTGCTTTTCTGGTCTCAGATGTTGTTTCTAGGCTGTGGTAACATTGGTTTGCATCACTGTGAATTAATCAAGGTTGAGTTCCTTGTGTGTGAGAGTTAAGGCAGTGATGAGTGGGGTTGTCTTGGGCCTTCTTTGCTCTAAAACAGACCCTCATCAAAGCTCATTCTTTTTCTGGGTGCAGCGGGTCTCAGGCAGTGTTCAGGATGTCCAGACGCCTCAAGAGGGGCAGGTGCCACGTGTACTCAGATGCCACATGTGCTGGGCCATGTGGCACAAGCAGCACATGGGCTCAGGCAGCATATGTGCACACTTTCTTTGTTCAAGGTGCCTTTTATAGGGTTTTTCCCCAGGTGCCCCACATGGGGCCTTCTAGCTTGGTAAAAGTCCATTGCAGGGTTGGTTACCATGGGGGTAGAGTTGGGAGTGGTCGAGAGCCTTCCTTGAAATTACTTTCCTGGCCTTTTGTTCTTACTAGAGGTTCTCTTGGAGGGGGTCCAGCCTTCTCTGGATCTGTTGCTGGTGCCAGGTGAGTATCCTGTCAGGCCTTGGTTCCTGAGTTTGCAGCTTTGGCCCTATTGATTCTATCACTTCCTAAGAATTCCATTGCCGGGGCCCTTTGCTTTCTACTAGCCTAGACCATGATCTGGCTCCCATATCCTCCCTTCTAATGCATTCATTTTCCTGTTGCTGCAGTTCGTGTCCCCTGTTCCCACATCTCCCCTGCCAGCTCTTCTTTTCCTGAGTTTCCTATTGGAAGTGCTTTTCTGTGCTTAAATATTACAACCTTGTCTTCTTCATTCACTGCTTGCTCTGGGTGTCTTTTCTCTCCAAAATTTCTGATGCTCTTGAAGGGTAAAGATCCAATCTTCTTGTCTATTGTGCCTTCTCAGTGCTCACAGACCTCAGCTCTTGGCTGCCTACCTGTCCCCAACACTGTCTCCAAGGTCTCTAACTCACCCAGCATCAAATCCGGAGAACTGCACCCCCGCCGCTATCTCTGCTTGCCACGGTCGTTGTGTCACTACATTGGAGTCCAATAAAAGAAACATCCACCTGTCTTCAGCTCCTGCCCCTGACGTTTCCCCGCCTCCACCAAGCCAGCACTGACCTGTCCATTCTGAAGCTCTCAAGTGCCATTCTAGACCTTTCTCTTGGACTCATTTGGCTGACCCATTACCCTCCCTTGTGTGTGAGAGTTAAGGCAGTGATGAGTGGGGTTGTCTTGGGCCTTCTTTGCTCTAAAACAGACCCTCATCAAAGCTCATTCTTTTTCTGGGTGCAGCGGGTCTCAGGCTAAATTTTACCCTCCCTAAATTTTAACAGAGTATGGCTCCTCCTAAAGTCTGCATGAGATAATCATTTGAGTTCTACTACAGAGAGCCCCAAACTTTTTCAGTCCCCATTTTCAGAAAAATAAAAGCTCACAGGGGCTAGAGAGATAGTACAATAGGAAGGGCACTTGCCTTACGCACAGCTGACCTAGGTTCGACCCAGGTTCGACCTGGCATCCCATATGGTCCCCTGAGCTCTGCCAGGAGTTATTCCTAAGTGCAGAGTCAGGACTAAGACCTGAGCACCACTGGGTGTGACCCTAAAACAAAATAGAAAAAAAGAAAGAAAACAGAAAATCACTTAGTGCCTTCCCTGCTCTTGTACCTGAGACTGTGATTCTTGCCCCCATAGATGATTCCAGGGCCCCCCATTAGATGGTATCCTACTCTGGGAAACCCCATGAAGAATAATCCTGAAGACAAGAAAGACTTTGAGAAAAGAACAGTCACCTCCAATGTGAAAACTGAGGCACTGTGATGGGCAAGGGTGGAAACATTCTCAGTTCAGCCTTCCCTCCCTTAAATCAGCCACACAGACTCATGCGTGCCTGCTCTGCTGGCCTCCAAATGCCCTGCCCTGAGTGACTGGAGGACGACAGCTATTGACCTCCATCCTTTGCAACAGTCTAGTTCTGCCATACCTTCACTGGTGCTCTAGGATAACCTCAAGAGCCAGTGAAGAATCTCTCTCATTGCACAGTCCTGACTTCTAATCTCAGCTTTCCTCCTTATCAGCTGCATCGACCTCAGATGAAAGCAGTCAGTTATTCTAACAACCAATCAGGTTTCTTCAGAAACAAAATGACTTTCTTGAGCAGAAGGAGAGAGGGAAGGTTGGACAGTGTGATCATGGTGAGATGCATGGGATCTGCCAGGAGACCAAGGCTAACACCTCCCATATATCCTTGGCAGGCTGCCTGCCCTTTCCCCCACATACACCTTTGGTTTTGCCAGAGCGGGACATGACATCATTTTTGTGGGGAGGTGCATGCTGGATCACGCAGTTTGCTGATTTACACATACCCAGGCACTCTTGAGCCTCTCCGTTTCATTTGAACAGGTTTCTAAGAGAAATGTGCACAGTTGTATGTCCTTGAGGGCAAGTTCCTAGATTTGTCTGAGGCTCATTTTCTTCACCTACAACTGGGGTAACAAAGTCTGCTGCAAGGATGGTGCAAAAATCCACTGAGCTAATGCATGGTCCATTCTGCATACGTAATAAATATGCATGACTCAGGCGCATCAATATTAATGATGGCATCTGGGTAGGATGGGGTAGAAGCTCTGAGAAAGGCTCTCCTTACCCCACTGGAGAATATGAGTACTGTCCAATCTCTGTGTTGGCTTAGGCACAGACCCCTGATCAGCTGGCCAGAGGAGGCACAGTTCTGGCTTCTAAGGAGCTTGTCATGGAGAAAAGTGTTGAGTGGGACTCATGCCCTGTGTCCCAGTGGGGGAGATGTGTACTGCTCCCTCCCTTTCTCCTCACTGTTTCTCGGGCTCTTTTCTGGACTGTGTGACACTCAAAGCCAGGATCCTCTCCTTGCTACTGTCCCCAGACACTGTCCAGAGTCTATGCTCTGTGTGTACTCACTGGTAGACTGATCGAGAGGAGAGAAGATGCTGGAACCTATTAGCACCACCTCTTCTAGCAGCACAAGTGATCACAGCCAGGATTTACTAGGGCAGTTGAAGGATAGAAGCATATTTTCCGTGCACGTTTAAGAATGCGAGTCAGCACTCGGGTCTGTTGGCAGGGTATTCCCTTTTGTTCTCTCTCTCCTTTTGGATGTTCTGGTTTGCAAAAGAGGCATTGAGTGGCAATCATGTTTGGTCTATAGTCTACTTTTAGCATGCTTAATGGGCACTGGTGGAGGGATGGGTGTTTGATCATTGTATAATTGAAACCCAAGCACAAAAATTTGTAAATCTACAACTGTACCTCATGGTGTTTCACTAACAAAAATTTTTTAAAAATGTAAACAATGGAGAATGGGCACTGGTGGAGGGATGGGTACCGGATCATTGTATAACTGAAACCCAAGCACAAAAATTTGTAAGTCCACAACTGTACCTCATGGTGTTTCACTAATAAAAATTAAAAAAAAAAAAGAATGCGAGTCAGTTCAATGGAAGATGGAAATGTGGTTATTTGTGGTTCTCTGGAGCAATATTCTTTGTGGATTCGGAAAAGGCTTAGGAGAGTGATCACCTTCTTGTACCACCATAATCATGCTGATGGAAGCCAAATAAACAAAATATCAAAGTACCAGAATCTTGAAATATCTAACCCTGGAAGAAGAGTTTATCTAATCGAACACCCAGGCCAGCAAGTGCAAGCTGACATGTTAGAATGATCACTGCAGAGTCCTGCAGCCACCAGCTTGCAACCTATCACTTCGTTGATCTTTCTTTGATAATCAGGGATGAATTCATTCTCCTTTTATTGTCCTTGTCAAAAACAATGATTCCCTCCCTCACACACACACACACACACACACACACACACACACACACACACACACACATACCGGGCTGTATGTTTACTTTCCATTCATGTTTATACCTTGCCATCCCACTGTTTATAAGATTGGTCTTTCACACTCTGTCTGGAATGTTTTCTATTTTTGTGTGGTTAAAATTGCCAGAGGATTGTTTATCTGCTGCATTTTGAAGAACGGGGAGGCCCCGCTGCCCTATGGAACCCCTGGCTGGCATAGCATCTACACAGGAGGGAGCACATTGCTAGGAAGAATCACACACCTTTGAGCATTTTAAACACTGAATCTAGACTGACTTCTCATGTGGTTGACACCTCCCTGAAAGTCACTTAGAGTCATGGTGTTGCTGGTGACTTGTGTGAGGTGGGGAGTAGGGAGAGATGGTAGTTCCAATTAGGTAGTCCACCACTGCCTCTCTGCCCACCTGGGTCACCAGGGGAAAAGCTGAGGAAATTAAAACTGATGAGAAAGACTGTGATGAACACCTGTATGGCACAGACCTCATATCTCACCAGCCTCCCAGGGCTGCCATCAAGCTGCACCTGAAGTCTACTTGTTCTGCCTGGTATGGGAAATGATCTCTGCCACCTAATTTGTGGGGAGCCATGGACTCAGACTGAAGTGAAAAGTTCCTCTTTTCAGGAAAGGAAAGCCAGTGCTTTTCAGATCCCTTGCCTTTCCATCACAGAAAAGAATTTCAGAAGATAATAGTGAAGTAAAGCAACTTTATTTAGAGATTATGAAAAAGGAGAGAGTGGGGAGAGGGACTTGAAGAGAGAATGTGTGTTTTTCCAGAGTCGGAAAAGAGAGAGCTGAAAGCTGAAAGTACACATTTCTTATGGAGATGTGGACCACCTTCCAGAATGGGGAGGTGCACTGCTTACCTTTGCAAAGTTGATTGTATAGGTTTTCTCCCAAATTGCCTCCACTTGGGGCTTTCTACCTAGATAAGAGTTTGTTGCTATGGCATTGTCAAGAAGAGCTTGAGAGTTTGGGTGGCCGACCTTCATGTCTTTATCACAGTTTTTTTTTTTGTCTCTGCTGAAGTTAGTTCTCCCCATGGGGGGTCCAGACTTCTCCTAAGCAACATTGGCCCAGTTACAGTCTTATCAGGTCTCAGTTCCTGTGTCCACAAATGGGTCCATCAAGAATGCTCTTGGCTACTTTAGGTAACTTCTTCAAATTCCATCTTAATTTTATTATGACCCAAGAATTCATTGCCATGAAGGTTGGAGGGATTGCTCAGGATGGGAGTTGTCTGCTGAAAGTAGACTAAGGACCAAACATGATATTTTCTCAGTATCTGTATTGCAAACCATAATACCCAAAAGTAGAGAGCAAGAAGGAAATTTTGTCTGCCACAGAGGCAGGGGGTGGGGTGGGATGGGGATGGCTTGAGGGACACTGGGAACATTGGTGGTGGAAAATGTGCACTGGTCTAGGGATGGGTGTTTAATCATTAATGACTGAAACTCAAACATGAAAGTTTTGTAACTGTATCTCACAGTGATTCAATTTAAAAAGTAGTAAAAACAAACAAATAACTCATTGTCATTTCCCCACTCCTATATTTACCTGCCTTCTTCACCCCATATTCACCTGCCTGCTTCAATGGGGAAATAAGATCTCTTTCTAGGGTGGAGTGTTATTTTCTTCCCAAGCATTTGGTTGGAAATGGGGCCCTACTCCCTCCTGGCTTCCCAAGCACCCCATCCTCACTTTGGTCTGCTCCATGCCTACCCAGGCAGTCTCCTTTGCCCTCTGAAGCTGATGATTCTCCTTCAGATCACACAATCACCGTGGCACCTGGATCAGACCAGCACCTGAAGCTGGGAGTGGTTCTTTTGTTTTCTCAAAGCCTGGGAGCCAGAGAGGCTGAGGATTTGAGTAGAAGGTGCTTTGGTTACCCTCACTTTCATTATAATTACTGTGGCACCAGGAGAGGTGGCCCTCAGCCAAGGACTGGAGTAAGCAAAGGTGGATCTTGCCTTCTGAGTCTCTATGGCTTTATCCTTTCAAAGTTCCTGGAACCTTCTATGGGCTCAGGTTCTTATAGGGAGCTTGCCTGACTTCTGATACCTCTCTGCACCAACTGTTATCCCAGACTCCTATTTCTTTTTGCTTATTAAATCACCTTGAAATACACAGTCACAAAGTTGCTTATGATTGGGTTTCTGCCATATAATTTTCCAACCCCTGTCCCTTCACCAGTGTACATTTACTACCACCAATGTCCCCAGTTTCCCTCCTTCCAACCCCCACCCAGATCTGCTTCTATGGCTGTCTTTCTCTCTCACTCTCTCTCCCCCCTCTCTCCTCTCTTTCTTTCTCTCTCTTTCTCTCTCTCTGTCTTTCTTGCTCTCTCTCTTTCCTTCTGGGCATTATGGTTTGCAATATAAGTACTGAAAATTTATCATGTTTCAGCGTGGTAAATTTTACCTCCTGGGGGCTGGAGCGATAGCACAGCGGGTAGGGCGTTTGCCTTGCACGCAGCCAACATGACCGACACAGGTTCGATTCCCAGCACCCCATATGGTCCCCTGAGCACCGCCAGGAGCAATTCCTGAGTGCATGAGCCAGGAGTAACCCCTGAGCATCTCCGGGTGTGACCCAAAAAGCAAAAAAAAAAATTTTTTACCTCCTTTCAGCATTTAATTTTTGTCCAGAGCAATTGTTTCCTGTAGGATAACATTGGTTTGTCCTTTCTTCCTTGCCACAGGGACCTTAGGTTTATTGGGTTACACCCATCACAGTGCTCCTCAGTCACTCCCATTCTTTTGTTTATCTGTAACCTCTTCTCCGTGCTCTCCTCCCCAACCATTTAATTACCACAGCGGGTAGGGCGTTCGCCTTACAAGCGGCCAACATGGCTGACCCCAGTTCGATTCCTCCGCCCCTCTCGGAGAGCCCGGCAAGCTACTGAGAGTATTCGATATGCCAGACACAGTAACAACAAGGTCTCCAATGGAGACGTTACTGGGCCCGCTCGAGCAAATCGACGATCAACGGGAGGGCCTTTTTTTTTTCCCCCAATCAGATTCTGTTAACTTGTAAGGTCAGATCTTTCTAAGGACACTTGACTTGTATTGATGAGTGAAATATTGCCTTTCTCCTCTCCTTATGTCTTTTGCATAGCTTAAAGCAATGTCCTTTTTGTATGGAAACAGGAAGACAGTTAATATTATGCTTTTGTAACTTGGGAATTAAATGACTCTGAATAATATTAACTCCTAGACATCTGCTTTCTCAACTTAAGCCTCAGTTGTCCTTAGTTGCCTAGCACCCCAAAAGCAGGGTCCCAATGAGAGAATAAATGGACCCAGGGCAAGCTGTGAGCCACCCTGTCATCAAAACAGGTCAGGCCAAAGTGCCACAATTCTTAGTTATAAGTCAAGAGCATGGTCATGGACAAACTCTGTCATGACCCAAAAGAGGTAACTGAATAAGGACCCTGCTGGGTTTAGGAAGACTAACCTGGCCTGAGGACTATGGTTTGGAATATATAGTGAGATGTCCTCAGGAAGAACCAAACTTCAAGCTTGATATATCTCTTACTGTGCTCATACAAAATGATGTTGCTAGAAATATTAGAAGTAAATTTACTACAATTATTTAAGTGGATTACTTACTGAGGAAAGAATCACTGATCACGATCATCCTGTTGTTCGTCAATTGCCTCGAGCAGGCACCAGTAACGTCTCCTTTGTCCTAGCTCTGAGATTTTAAAAAGTGCCATATTCAAGGCTCTTTCAGGGTTAGGAGAATGAGACCTCTCCTTGTTACTGGTATTTGGCATATTGGGTACGCCACGGGGAGTTTGCCAGACTCTGCCATGTGGGCAGGTTACATTTGGTAGCCTGCCAGGTTGTCCAAAGTAAGAATAAGATAATAAGATGTCCTCGCCGGGGCCCTTTGCAGCGGGGCAGGTTGAGTTTCCCTCCTTGCCCCGAGCAGAGCTCCAGCAGCCAAAGACCTCCAGAACCAGCCACAACCATTCTGAGACTACTCTCCACACGCATGAAGGTACTGGCAGAGGAACAAAGGCATGCGGGTCCCGGGCTGAGATCTCCAAGCCTGCTGGATTGGGGCTGAGCATCCTCCACCCAGATCCTCCAAATTCCCGTAGGCAGGGGTCACACCCACCAACTGGCCCCCTGGTGCCGTGTAATCCCGTCAACGGCCAAGACCCAGAGACTATAAAACCCAGCTCCCAGAAGAGAACAGCGCAGTCTTCTACCCCCGCGCCTGGCTGTCCTCGCCGGGGCCCATTGCGGTGGGTGGGTTGAGTTTCCCTCCCTGACCCGAGCAGAGCTCCGGCAGCCAAAGACCTCCAGAACCAGCCACAACCATGCTGGGACCACTCTCCACACGCATGAGGAAGGAATAAAGCAACACACCCTAAATGGAATCCTGACCTTGAGTGGATCTCCTAGTAATCTGGAGTAATCTCCTTAGATGAGATTTTGTCCTTGAGTTAACCTCCTGGAGGAGTGGCCTTACCTCTCTTTGTTGATTTGTTAGTGTTCAACCCCACCTTTGTATCCCCACCCTACATGATTTCTATATAAACTAGGCTGTTAGCATGTGTTGTGGCGACCCAGAGAGAGAAACAGGAGAATCAGAGGAGAATGGAGAGGAGATTGGAATAAACTGCAATTGATACAGACCAGGTTGGTCCTTGTTCATTCCTTTACCTGCCCATCGCCATCAGCCACCCAGGGTGGGGGAAGTGGAGACCACCGAACACGGATGTTGAGAGAGATAGAGCACTGTGGCCCTTTAGTAAAATACACAATTTCCAACTATCATTATCATCGTGGTCCTTTCTCTACCCTAACTGCCCTCTCCCACCAATTTGTGGAAAACTTCCAACTGTAGGCCAGTCCTCCTGGACCTCACTTCTACTGCCCCAGACTCCTCTTAAATGTCAATTTCCTTCTGTCAAAATTCTGCACTCAGATATTATTCTCCAGAGGCCCCCTCTGCTATCTGGACAGGGGTTTTATTGGATATCCCTGTGCTGGGACAGCTTCTCCAGCATAAAAAGGAGTCAGTGAAAAGGCAGCACATCTCAGAAAATTTTGGTGACCCAGGGCTCTCTTTTGAGTTCAGCCAATTGCTGTCTCGTGGCCTTGGGCTAGGTTCTTAACCTTTCTAAATACAGCCTCCTTCACATCTGGGAGTTATATCATCAACATTGTAGAGCTTAAGGCAAATGCCAAAAAAAATCATTAATTGTGATTCTGTGTTTACTTAAAATGTTGCTGCTTCATTAATAATCTTCAATTATTAATTTTTTCTTTCATTCCTCCAAATACTACATTAAAGACATATTACTGAGCTTTTTAGTGGCCCACTAAAATTGCATCCTCTGACCACCCTTATACTATTTGCTTTGCCAGACCTCACCCTCAGGCAGTGCACTGGACAGGGAGGAAAGTATCATAAAAGGGCTTCTGAATCCCACCCCTAGACTGGGGTGTCCTGAGTTTGATTGAAGTATAACCTTGGTGGGGGAAGGACTATATCCAATGAGATGTGGGTTTTCTTTCTAATCAGGTTACTGCAATAAAGGTATATAGTTTGCAAAACAAAATGAAGCAATTAATTTATCAGAAGCTAGATGTAGACTGGGTTTGTCAATGACCCACCATCTGGCTTCCTACTTCCATAGGTATCATTTTATCGGCTCATCATTCTGCTGCTTCATTATGTAGCATCACAGCAGTTGACTAGCTCATTGGCTCTGCCACACTAAACATAGTGACTCTCTGGTCTGCCCTGGACCCCTGATTGAGATGATCACAGTCCTCAGGTGCCTTGAGTCAGAATCCAGGTTTGAAAGCAAATTAGGTATTTATTTGGAATCAGTGTAGCAGACGAGTAAAACGCATTCAGAGAGATTTTTCTAACTTTCCATGTGGAGTGACAGAAGAGGTCAAGATTCAAAAGTAAAATCAAGAGAGACATCAAGAGTGGGAGAACTCAGTGCTGTCCGTGTCCCTGGGAGTCTGATCAGAGTTCAGCTGTGCACAGGAAGAACACAATGAGTTTGTATGAAAGTGTGTGAATTTGCATTATACTCTGAACAACTGATGAATTTAATGACTGTGCTCACGGAAAGCAGACCTCTATGAACTGATTTCATGAAAATTCACCAAACATTGGTGAAAATTCAACCTTATGTTCAACCTCGGAGTGAGAGCAGAGAGAGGAAAGATTCCAGGCATGGTATTTTGTTGAACCTTGTATCTGGGGCATCCAGAAGCATCCACAGGGAGATAAGAGGAGAAAGATGAACTCTTTTTATTTATTTTTCTTTTTTGGGTCACACCTGGTGGTGCTCAGGGGTTACTACTGGCTTTACACTCAGGAATTACTCCTGGCGGTGCTTGGGTACCCATATGGGATGCTGGGAATTGAACCCGGGTCAGCTGTGTGCAAGACAAACACCCCACCCTCTGTACTATGGCTCCAGCCCTGAAAGATGAACTCTTAGGAGACCCAGAATGCTAATTTAGGAACTTGAATTTTTACCAGCATCCAGCAGAAGCACACTTGATTAAGAAAAGGGTTCCTGGACTTGTGTTTTAGTCAGGACATTGAATATGGAGGAATGGGCAGAAGGTGATTTTCATAGCTCAGTAGAGTTTGGTTATCCAAGAAGAAGACAATGACTTCAATTAGCAGTATACATGAGTATGGGGGCGGCATATAGGGCATACAAGAGAACTGGTAAGGGTGAAGTCAACCAAGTTACTGAAGTTAAAAAACACCTCTGAATTTGCAGTCTATTTGACTGGGAAGCTGGAGAAGGTGTTGGTAAAGCCAGGTTGAGAAGCTGACAGGCTGAGAAGTAGCTTTTTAAAAAAATTTTCATTAGACACTCGGAGTTACAAAGTTGCTCATAATAGAGTTGCTTCAGGCATGCAATGTTCCTACACCAATGTCTGCTTCTCTCTACCAGAATCCCCAGATTCCCTGCCACCCCCGTGCCTGCCTCCTTGGCAGGCATAGAACAAATTTGTTTCACATTGCTTGCTCCAACAGAAGTTAAAGAAATGACAAATAGAATTATCAGAAAATAAATCAATTAGAGTCGACTTGTAGTGATTGATTGCTATATGATTTTAACCTATGTAATTAAAGAATTTTAAATCATTTACGTAACTAACTTTTCAACTTTGGCATCATATATATCTATATATATCACATTAAATTTTATTTTGTCTTTGGATTTTATCGTGGTAGTCATATCTTCCCTGTCATAAATCAAGCTTTGTTTGTTGCCTCTCTTGACAGGTGTGTAGCAAATTTATTTCTTATTACTTTGTCCTAAAAGTAGCTTTTTTAAAGGTAAAAGATAATAAATTTGGGATGAATGGCTAGTACGAGTAGTAAGCTGCATATAGCACACCTTGATTTAATCTCCAGCACCATCTGTGGTCCCCTAAGCACGCAGGGGCGTACTCCTGAGCATAGCCCCAAGCACAGCCAAGTGTGATTCAGATTACCTCCTCCAAAACACCCTCAAACCAAAAGGAATAAGTTCAACTTTATATAAAATGAAGTCGAGAAGTTGATATAAAACATCCAGAATAGAACACATAGAGAGAAAGAGAAGGGGGGAGAAGAGAGAGAAAGAGAGAGAGAGAGAGAGAGAGAGAGAGAGAGAGAGAGAGAGAGAGAGAATAGTGAAAGAGATTTTAAAAAGTTGGAATGATCTGATAAAAGCTCATCATGGAAAATGTGGCCACAGAAACTGCCAATGAGAAATTAAGTTGGCGATAAAAGATTTGCCATGAAGATACAACTATGGAAGAGTTCTCAGATAAAATAAAGGACACTCGTTTCAATGGAATTCCAGACCACAACGAATACTATTTTAGGATAAGAACCTCCTATGCAATATGCAGGGTATACTTATACCAGAAAATCTCCACTCTTGATTTAAAATTCAGATTTTACTGGGTGTTCTATATTTTAATTTGCTAAATCTGGCAAGCTCAAGACTGTGGGGATTGCTCATAATTATGGGATGGCCAGAGGAGGAAGAGGAGGCAGAGGAAAAGCCTAGGGCCCTTTCAAGAAAGTGAGCGTTTTATACCTCGAGAGGCTTCAGGGCCCTAATGGTTTTCACGGGGCTGAACAGACAGGTCAAGGCCTTTTCACAGAGCCGAGTAGAGGGGTCAGGGAGACGCCTCTGCCTCCCTGGACATCTTGGCAGAAGTGGGGCTTGGAGTCAGTAATCATGGGAGTCTGGCTGCAGAGCATTGAGGAGGAAATCAAAAAGATGGAATGATCTCGGTGGACCCTTTTTGAAATAAGCTCTATGGAGAAGAGGAGAGGAGGCCTATGCCATAAAGGGTGGCAAAAAAGAAGGCAAGCTGGTTGGGCAGATTAGCGAGTCAGAGGTTATTTCCAGCTTGGAGAAGGGGTCCCCGAGATGTTCAGGGGACTGTCAGCGTGGAAAAGGGCAAAGATAATGCTAAAGGAGGGACCAGGATGGCCAAAAAGAGTCACCTTTGATGCCTTGCCAGCGAGTCAGGAAGGAAAGAGCGGGAGATGGATCCCGTTGCGGAGGGCTGAGACCAAGGCAGAGGGAGGAAGACCGTAGTTTCTATTTATTGGCAGGCTGTGCTGTGGAGGCTGTCGGCACTGGAGGGGGGACCCGGGGAGCAGGGAAGGGGGGACCCAGGCTCCTTGCTGATTTGCAGCAACCCACACAGAGGGCTGCTGGGGATGGAAAGTGTCGCTCATGGGACCGTCAACTCAGCATTGTCTCTTCCTGCTCCAGCTCTCCTGGTTTCTGTGGATCCATAAATCTGATGGGATTGCTCACCAGGGGAGGGAGAATGGAAGGAATAGAATGGAATGGAGGCAGGGCTGAGCTATGGTACAGCGGGTAGGGCATTTGCCTTGCACAGGCTGACCTGGGTTCAATTCCCAGCATCCCATATGGTTCCCAAAGCACCACCAGGAGTAATTTCTGAATGCAGAGCCAGGAGTAACCCCTAGCATCACCAAGTGTGACCCAGAAAACAAAACAAAAAAAATGGAATAATGGAATGGACTCAACCATTGCATTCTTATTCAACCAGGAGACCTGAGCTTCAAAGGATCAAGGTTATGTGCTCACCTCTGAAGCACTAGATGGGGGCAGCAGGAGCACCCAGAGCACAGAGGAGTGAGGACGGGTGAGGAGAGGGGAACTCATGGAATTCTAGCCTGAAAGTTCCCATCACCACACTTGGCTCACTCTGGCCACACTCTGCTCACCAGCAACACAGGTGGAACAGCTCAGGTTGTTCTGCCAGCCAGAGTCGGGGAGGTCCACTGTCCTAGCAACCTGTCATTTCTAAGCCACCTCTCCTGGCTCTCTCCACAGCCCTCTCCCTCCCTCTCTCCTTACCCCCAACACAAAAGCACAAATGAAATTCCTAAAAGTAGACTACTTCTGCCTCGTTATTTTTAGTGTTGGCTGGTAGTATTTATCAAGCTATTCAGTGCTCATTTGTCCTCCCACCCATTCCTCTGCCTCCCTGCTCTGGGCTGGGGCTGCTTGAATGTGTGCAAAGCAGCAGCTGGTGACCTCAGAGAAAAATCTCCCAGGGATTTTTCTCCAGACCCACCTTGAAGACAAGGGAGGAAGGAAGGAAGGAAGGAAGGAAGGAAGGAAGGAAGGAAGGAAGGGAGGGAGGGAGGGAGGGAGGGAGGGAGGGAGGGAGGGAGGGAGGGAGGGAGGGAGGGAGGGAGGGAGCGAGCTCTGTCCTTCACTAGCATGGGAGAAGTATGCGTGTGTTGGTGAACCTGTCTGAGTAAGATCAAGGGCTTGGGAATCTACATGTGCACAGAATGTCACACTATGGCAGGTGAAATGGGTGAGGGGCCAGGAAAAGAAGCAGAAAGTTAGAGAGGAGGGAAGAACCCAAGCACATACAAATAGCTGAGGCTGTGAGGAAGCTGAAGGTGGGGGGTGAGAGGAGAGAGGCTCCATGGGGTTGGCAAGCAAAGGGAAGAGCGTAGAACCCTCGAGAGTCAGGCTGAAGGTCTGCTTCTCTTGTGTCGAGTCAGTTGTGCCCAGAACAGCCACAGTGCCTTGGAGGGGTGTCTGCAGGCTCAGTTCTGACACATGCTGGGCTGGGGCATGAGTGCAATGCCTTTCCTCATGTGCCAGGAACTCTTTCCCAGAGTGCTGGAAATGACCCCTCTGAACAAAAGGGTAAATGCGCTGGAAAGAAGACAGAGCCTCGGGGAACTATAGAAATGAAAGTCTTCTAGAGTCTTTCATCAGCATCCTGGAAGGAGAAAAAGATGAGGCTGGAAAAGTATTCAAAGAGTGGCTGAAGGTGTCCACGTTGGGCAAACACCTTAGACCTACAGAGTCAACAAGCTGAGGAAAACCTCAAAAAGATGAGCCCTAACAAATCCACACCAAGACATGTCCTAGTCAAACTTCTGAAAAATAAGGTCTGCGAGGAAATCTTGAAAGTAGTAAGTAGCCATGGTAACTTATTTATAGGGAGAAAAAAATGAGACATTGTTATTCTTGTCAGAAACCATGGAGATCTAGAAAGACATCGCAGAATGTTTGGGGTGGGGGATGGTTGAGTCACACCCAACAGTGCCCAGGGCTTACTCCTGATTCTGGACTTAGGGTTCACTCCTTGCAGACTCAGGAGACCACATAGGGTGGGTGCAAGGCAAACATTCTACCTACTCTGCTATTTTTCCAGCCCATAAGTTTTTTTAATACAAAAAAAAAAGAAAAGAAAGGAAATACCAACTCAGAATTCTTTGTCCAGTTAAAAAAAAAAACCCCATAGAATGAGGTGGAAATGAAGACATTATCAGCTGAAGGGAAACCTAGTAATTTGCCATTAGCTGGTTTGTCTTAAAGAAAAAAAGGGGGGCCTTGGATTAAGAGTACAGGGGTTAAGGCACTTGCTTGCACATGTTTGTTCCTGGCTCAATATCTGGCATACATGGTCCCCTGAGCATTGCCAAGAGTGGTATCTGAGCATAGAGGCAGGAGTAGCTCCTAAGTATTCTCTGATGTGACTCAAAAATTCCTGCAAAAATAAAGAGCTATGGAAGTTTTCTACGCTAAAAGGAAATGATAAAAGAGGGAATCTTGGAACAGCAGGAAAGAAAACTAATCCAAAAAAGTAAAAGAAGAAGTAAGTATATTGAGTGTCCCTCTTGCGTAAGTTTTATAAATTATGTTTGAAGATTGAATCAATGATATGACTAATATGATTCCTAGTGTTTGAGAATAAAATATTCAAGAAAACTATTCTACAAATGAGGGAAAGTAGATGGGTATATGGGGAGAAAAGTTTTATTGAAACTAGTATAAAAACAAGGATGCTGGTAATGTTTATATATTTAGTGTAATATGAAGGGTGACCATTAAAAAGCTGTATAATGATACACTAAAACACTAGAGATTAACAGCAACAAAATTCTAAAAGTTATTCAATGTGCACACAGTAAGTCTGGAAGATAGAAAAAAAAGAAAATGGAGAGAAATAAGAAATAAAAATCAAAAGGCTGAATTTTAGCCAAGTATTAATCAATCATTACATTAAATACAAATATACAAATTAATGTAATAAATGTACAAATTATAATAGAGATCAATAAAGTGGATATAAAAATGACTGTGTCTTCTATAAGAAACAACATCTCCAATCATCATGGTCATGGTCCTCCCGTTGTTCATCAATTTGCTCGAGCGGGCCCAGTAACATCTCCATCATGAGACTTGTTACTGTGTTTGGCATATCGGATATGTCACGGGTAGCTTGCCAGACTCTGTCGTGCGGGCGAGATACTCTCAGTAGCTTGCCAGGCTCTCTGAGAGGGGCGGAGGAATCGAACTCTGGTCGGCCATGTTGGCCGCTTGTAAGGCGACCGCCCTACCGCTGTGCTATCGCTCCAGCCCCATGATCTCTAAAATACCTAAACAGGGGGCTGGATAGATAATACAGTGGGTGTATTACATGTAGCCAACATAGGTTTGATCCCTGAGTTTCCAGAGCCCCTCCAGGAGTGATCCCTGAGCACAGAGCCAGGAGCAAGCCCTGAGCATTGCTGAATATGACCCAAATAGAAAAAAAACCAAATAAATAAATTAAAATTTATCCAAATTTAAAACATTTGCTCTGTTACATAAAGAACATAAAACCAATAGTGAAAAAAAAGAAACAGTTCCCTTGGAGAATGGGCAAGTCTATAGAAAAGCCTTTTCACATAAAAGAATATTTTCATAGCAAATAAGCCATGAAACAGCTCTAGTCATCATCATCAGCGAACAGGAAAATGCTAATGGAGGCCACCGGGAGATGCCATCAAACAGCATCTGCCAGAACAGCTCAGATAAACAGTGAGAGTCAGAGACTGGCATGGATCCACCGTCTAGGCCCTCACACGTGGCTGGTGGTTAAAATGGGCCCCAGCAGGCCTCACTCCCCTGGGCATCCATCCTAGAAATGAAAGGTCATGAAAACCTACATTCCCCCAAACACCTGTACACAAAATTTCTTAGCAGCTTTATTTATAATAGCTCCAGAGTAGAAATAACCACAATGTCCTAGGTGAGTATTTTAAACAGACCTTTCAACCATGTAACACCATTCAGCCACAAAAGGGAACGGATCCTTTTATTATATGCAACATCCTGGGTGGGTCTCAAGGGTGGTGTGCTAAGTAAAACAAATCGGCCCAACAGACACCCTCATATCGAAAGGCCTGATATTGTATGATTCCATTTCTTAGCATTCTGGACCTCACAGAATTAGAAAGCTTTCCAGGGATAAGGTATGGGAGAATGAACTTGCAAGTCCAAAATCGCACTGGTATGTAGTTCCTTCAAATGATGATTAGGGGCCTGGGCCATAGTACAGGGTTTGGTGCTTGCCTTGCATGTGGCTGACCTGGGTTGAATCCCCAGCACCCCGTATGGTCCCCTGAGCCTACCAAAAATGATACCTGAGTTCAGAGCCAGGAGTAACTTCTGAGCACCCCCAGGTGTGACCCCCCCAGAAACAAGCAAAAAAAACTAATGATAGTTCTGTATCTTGATTGTACTGTTGAAGAAATGAATCTTCATGTTGAGAAAATTGTAAATAGAATGAATTTAGTAGAAAAATTTGTTTGACATTAATGTGTATACACATGCGTCATTTTTGTATAATATTTTTTGACATGTGCTATTTTTTATTCATTGTTTTCAAGGTTCACCCAACTAGTTGCATGTAGCTTTGATATATTACTTGTCCCAGTTATACAGTTTTTCTTGTTTGTTTTATAATAGTAAAAAGTTATTCAGTTTGTTTGCTCTCCTGTAAGTGGGTATTCCCATTAAAGTGAGGTTTTTTCTTTTTTTTTCTGTTTTGAATAAAATCATTCTAAAAAGCCATGTATATCTCCCAGTGTAAATTTGGAAGCATTTCTCTGGGGGATGAAGTGGGAGGGGCATTGCTCAGTGAGAGGGAGGGGGAGGGCATGTGAGGTTCAACTCCAGAAGATAAGGTTAAATTGTTCCCAAGTGCTAGTACCAACTTCTACTCCCACAATCAGCTCAATTTGCATTTTCCTGATTACAAATGAGGCTACTCATCTCTTCCAGTTTTCTGTCACCATTCATGTTCCTCTCCCCCAGCAATGTGTCAGATCCTATTGTGTCTCATTTTTCTTAGTGATTTCTGACACTTTTGTCTATAACCTGGATACTGGTCTTTTGTTGGTTTTACATGTTGCAGACTTGTCTTAGATTTTGACGTGTCTATATATATATAGAGTGTGTGTGTGTGTGTATCTTTGTGTGTGTGTGTGTGTGCCTTTTCATGAACAGAATTATCTCAAGAGCACAGTCCATGAATTTATCAATCAATCATTTTGGGGCTGGAGCGATAGCACAGCGGGTAGGGCGTTCGCCTTACAAGTGGCCAACATGGCCGACCCGAGTTCGATTCCTCCGCCCCTCTCGGAGAGCCCGGCAAGCTACCGAGAGTATTCGATATGCCAGACACAGTAACAACAAAGTCTCCAATGGAGACGTTACTGGGCCCGCTCGAGCAAATCGACGATCAACGGGAGGGCCTTTACCTTTACCTTTACCTTACCTTTTGGGGTTGGCACTTTTGAATTCCTTTCCCCTTTAGGAATCAGAAAGCTGCTCTCCTCTATTTTCTTCTCCAAACTTTATCATGTTGCTTTTCACGACTAAGTCCTTAATCCTTCCAAAAATGGATCTTTGAGACAGATTAGTGTCTAGCAAAGGAGTCCTACCTCTTTTGTCTCTAGGTTTCACCAGGTCAGTGCTAATGCCCCTTCATCTTTCAAGTCGGGTTTTTGGCCTTGTGGTGTGCTTTGTAATTTTCCCTTGAGAGCCAGCCATGATGTGCTGTAAGAGGAACGGATAGCACCCAATCTTCAGTACCCGACAGTGAGTCCTACACGCTCTCCAGCTCTATAATTAGGACTCTATCTTTGGATGAGTCTATGCCTCTAGACTATAGACTTTCAAGTGTTTCTGGGTTCCCCCCGCCCCTCTTGCCCATAAAGCAGGGCAGGAGACTTGGAACTGAGCATTTTTCTTCTCCAATTATTTAGGCTCTGCTGGGAGCTCAGGAGGTCAGTCTCTAGTGAACTGGTTTCTGTGGTGCTGGTGGTGATGCTTAAGACT
Organism: Sorex fumeus; assembly: GCF_029834395.1. Taxonomy (NCBI): domain Eukaryota; kingdom Metazoa; phylum Chordata; class Mammalia; order Eulipotyphla; family Soricidae; genus Sorex; species Sorex fumeus. Next base: position 78,909,147 of record NW_026606059.1, read on the forward strand.
GGAATTATCTGGGGGCCAGAGAGAGTACAGTGGGTAGGGTGCTTGCCTTGTGCGTAGCTGACCCAGGTTTGATCCTGCAATCCCTTATGGTCCCCGAGACACAATCAGGAGTGATTCCTAAGTGCAGAGTTTTAGAGTACTGAGTACTGCCAGGTGTGGCCCACACCAAAAAATGGAATCATCTGGGGGCATATTACAAAGTCTTTTTCTGTCCCCCTTTCTGGAAGTCTAAGAGAATCTTTCTGCATTTACTGTGGGAATCTGGTAGTGCTCTAAGTATTATTAGGGACTAAATCTCCAGTATTCTGAGAGTCTGCCATGATAGGAGAACCTGGAGCTTTTTTCCTTTTAGCATTGTCCCCAGAGAGTTCAGCCAGTCTTCAGCTGCAGTCCAGGTTTTCCTAGCACTGTGGAAACTCCAAAGAGGATCCTGAGGATGGGAATTACCTTCTGGAAGCTTCCCCTCCCTGCATTAACCCGTTGGTCTCTCTGTCTCCTGAGCAGTGCTATACCCTCTGCCATTCTCTAACTGACAAAGAGTTGTTGATTCTGACTGCTATTAGCATTGAGCAGTAAATTAGCATTGAGCAGTAATTTCCTAACTCCTTACATGGAAGTCCTCTGTTGTCTTTTAATTCCTGAATAAAATGAGTCTGGAGGAGAACCACTCCCAGAATGAGATTTGGGAAAATGGCCAATGCTCCCATAGGCAGCTTCAAAAGAAATTTTGGTCAGGGGCTAAAGAGTCAGAAAGAGAGGGATAGACACAGAAAGATTGCATTCATCTGGGGAACATAAAGCAACAAAAAGGGAGAGTAACACCCAGGAATGGCTGAGATTAGTACCAGGAATTTTGCTCCATGAATGGAAGGCCAGCCACAGGCTCTAGGTGAAAAGGAAGCTCAGATAGAGAAGAGAGTACCAAATGAAGGGTGTTGTGAGGGTCCTCCCAGGGTGGGAGAAGCATGCTAAAAGTAGTCGATAGACCAAACATGATTGCCACTCAAAGCCTCTCTTGCAAAACACAGTACCCAAAAGAAGAGAGAGAGAACAAGGGGGAATACCCTGCCACAGAGGCAGGATGGGACGGGGTGGGGGGGAGATGAGGGTGGGGGGGGATGCTGGGACCCATGGGGATGGATGACGGGCACTGGTGGAGGGATGGGCACTTGATCATTGTATAACTGAAACCCAAGCACAAAATTTGTAAGCCTATAACTGTACCTCATGGTTTTTCACTAATAAAAAAAGGAAAAAAAATAAATAAATAAAGAGGTAGTATAGGGGTTTAAGACATTGGCCTTGCATGTGGCCTACCCTGGTTTGATCCCCAGAACACATATGGTGCCCCAAACAATACCAGGAGTGGCCCCTGAACTCAGAGCTAGGAAAAGCTCCTGAACATCATTGCTCGATTTGCTCGAGCGGGCCCAGTAACGTCTCCATTGGAGACTTTGTTGTTACTGTGTCTGGCATATCGAATACTCTTGGTAGCTTGCCGGGCTCTCCGAGAGGGGCAGAGGAATCGAACTCGGGTCGGCCATGTTGGCTGCTTGTAAGGCGAACGCCCTACCGCTGTGCTATCACTCCAGCCCATCATTGATGTGGCCCAAATTAACTCCCTACCTCAAAAAAAATTGGGGTGGGAAGCAAATGACCAAGAAAATTTCCTTTTTCTTGACTCTCGACACGGTGAGTCTTGCCTTCACCATTCTTGCAAGTGTTTGATGATTACATGTTTAAAAGCTAAAGAAACCACAAACAAACCCAATGAATCCAAGCTCACCATCAGAGCTACAGCTCAGAGCATGGGTCTGAATCATTCATTGAGGAAGTAAAGTGTGAAATGCCTGCGTGTTAGAGTAAAGTTTCTGCCTATAGAGAGGAGTACAGTATATTAGAAGTTTCACTTGATCCAAAATCCAGAGGCTAACTTAGTCCATCCCTAAGTTCTTGTGAAACATCTTTGAAGTGGGAGCCTGGTTGGCCACCTGTAAGGAGATCTCAGTGGCTTAACCCACCTAGCTTCTTTTTTTCTCACCTATCACTACATGTGCAAGAAACTGGGTCTAGAGAGGTGCTTAGTCTCTGCATCTTCCGAGCTGCTGCTTCTGTTTCTGTGTTTACAAGTAAGGACTCTTGCTCTGGTGTTAAATTCCTGCATCAACCCTGAGGAAGAGAGGGATGCAGATTTCAAGCCATAGCCCTTTGCAAGACCTTTTTCAGGAGTCTTACCCAGGAACTAGCTCCTGTCTCCAGGACCAAATATGGTTCACTGCCCTCGCCTCAGCTGTGGTTCAGACAGGGTGTGTTGCTGTCCAGAGACAGTTCAGGTACTGTAAGCCAGGTGAGAGCCTGGACACTGGGCAGGTGACGGCTGTGTCTGACCCCTTCTCTAGCTGCCCTTCTTCATTGTCTTGATGGGGTGAAAAAAAATCAATCGAAAACACACTTCATCTAACATCACTGTATTTCTTACACAAATTAGGAATGCTTACAACTCTCTCCTAGAGAACAAATCTAGAGTTTCTGAACATTTGAATAGGACGTCTCATTGTATACTCAGAATAAGAAACTCATCTTATTCTCTTTTAAAGTTTTCAGAGAACCCCAAACTTCAGGTTTTCATGGGCACACTTTCTCAAAATATCCTTTGCTGATCAGAATTGAGTATCAGTGGGGTGGACTTCTCAAAATTATTACTCTTCTTCCTCATAATCTCTTCAATATCTTTCATGTGATGTTTATTTTATATGGTTGATTTGAGTGCCACACCCAGCAATGCTCATGGGTTACTGCAGGCTCTGTGCCCTAGTGATCACTCCTGGCTGTGCTGAGGGACCATGTGGTGTCAGGAATCAAACCCAGGCCACGCATAGGCAAAATATGTGTTGAGCCCATTGAGTTATCTCTCTGACTCTTTTCACATGATTTTCCTTTGGCAGGATCTGACCTTCATCTCTAGGGGTAAACCTTGATTTGTTAAAAGCTATCCAGCTGACTAGAGTGACTGATTTGGGGGTAGGCATTTGTAGGTGACCCCAGAATTGGGGACTGCCAGCTTGCTAACATGCCTCTTGGAAGAAAGTGTGGAGTCTTGAGCTGTATCAGCTATTATTTTCCATGAGGAAGACAGCCAAAAGATGAACTAAGTCTGCAGTGAACATTCCTGCCAACAGAACTAGAGAGAATTGGAGAATGGAACTTCTGTTTTCCCCAAACTAATTCAGCATCTGTTTTATTTCTTTTCTTCCAGCTCAATGAATCAAAATGTTTCCTTATTTTGTTATTTATTTATGAAAGTGAGTTTGTGTTGTTTTCTGTTATCTGTAAGCATAAGATTCTCAAATAATAAAATTCTATGTATATTTCAGGAAAAGTATAATATTTTAATGTTATTTGAAATAATGTATATACTTTAAACAATATGTTTTATGTATGAATATGTACACAGATAGATATGTATATATTATATACACATCTGTATATATTTATTTATATACAGATCAGCTTTTTATATTTGTAATCTTTTCAGGATTAAGGTCATAAGGATTGAGGAGTGGTAAGAATCACTCACCCAATTTCTAATAGCCTGTACAGGGTATGTCTAGAGGATTTTAGGGTGAGAAGTTTATTTTTGGTGAGTGTCCTCTGTGGTCTTCATCAAAGACCTTGAGCCGAAGTCAATGGGGCTGTGATATGTCAGTGTTCTTAGAGGTGTGTTTCCTGTTTCCCATCTGCAAAGGTAATTATAGAAGAAGCAAAGATAATAGCATTGTACACACTGCTTACTGCACTGTTAAACGTTCAAGTGAAGTGCTCATTCATTATAAGTGATCTCCACTGCAGGACCACGGAGCCACGGGTGGTGAGGTTTGTTGAGAGACTGTGGACGGTTCTCAGATCAGAGGTACTTCGTGACTACATACTGTGAGTCGCTTTCTATGTTCTTGGAATGTCTGGTTTTCAAGTTGTGTTAAACTCTGGTTCACGATGCCAAGATACTGCATCCAAGTTAAGTTGTTTTGTGTTTTGTCTGCCTTAGTACTTGGTAAATAGAAAATGCTAGCTTTTATCGATATTCAAGTTTTGTCTGAGAATATCCATTTTCATTTTTCTCTCGATTAATTTGCATGTTATGGAAAAGAAAAATATAACCCATTCTAATTTTTTAAAAGAATCTGTTCTATGGTGACTCTGACTAAAAGGAAACTTACTGGAGTGTAAGAAATTTATGAAAACGAAACAAAAACAACCACCAATACTACAAAAAGCAGAAAATGAGAAGTAAAACCCTGCTTGCTTCGTAGCGAACAAGCAATGTGGGTATACCATCTCACTTTCCCAATCTGTCTGTCCATTATGGAAAGTGGAAGAGGATATTGTGCTGTGAGTTGTTGGGGAGTTTTCTAATTCTGAAGAGATTCTTTGGAAATTCTATTATAGTATAATTAAGACAGCGGTATCACAATAGTAAGTTTCCTGTTTTGATCTGAGGAGAATATTATTGCTTTTCTAATTTGTTGATTTGGGCCTCCCAAGCCAGCTTATTGAATATTTAGGAAATTGACTTTTTAGAAAAGAAAATCTACTGGTATATGAATGTCTTGGAAATTTTTCAAAATACGTTAATGACCCCAGATGAGAGCCAGCCAAGATTTGTAGGCAAGATACTATGGTTTAGGCCCCAAGAAATACTTTTTCTTTCGTTGTTCCTAATCAAGGCATGAATTTTTATCAAATGTCAACTTGACCACTTAGATTTTAGATGAAGAGTAAATGACACATCTAAACACAGTCACAAACAAAACCTTATTTTGGAATTTCTTTGGTGGCAAGGAAGGAAGCTGGGCTGATGGAAAGTGAATTCAGCTCTTCTTCATCCCACTTTCTACATGCCTGATGAGTCTTTAGCTTAACTAAGCATTGACTGAACAACCCGGCTCATTCTGGATGTAATAAGAAAATGGAAGTGAAGAATTTTGGTTCCACATTTGGCAGTTGTGGTCTGGCCAGTCCTTTGAGTGAGATCTGTAAGAATAGTTACAAGATATTTGAAGTCCTGGGAAGCAAAAATCCAAGTATATGCTCCCTCCAGCCTGGAGCCCAGAGTCCTATGTCCTACTCACTGTATGACTGAACTGTGTGCATCAATTTGTAATAGCAGGCAGACCATGGGGCAGTTTTCTTGTAGGACTCTGGCTAAACTACTTCTGTATCTTGCCCTCCTACACCTGATGGTTGCTGTCACATTCACACTCCTCACATTTTTCTGATGTCAAATTAAAGAGCAAGAGGAAATGTGTATTCTTGTCAAAAGACAGTGTAGCAGGGCTACAAAAGTCCACCCAAGATCCTTTGCCCTGGGCGCGGAAGGGGCTCATGGGACAAGACAACCAGGAGCTAGAAGATAATGAATGTATACTTCCAGATGTTTTCAAACAGTAACAAATACCCATCATCTAAATTACTTATTCTGCATCCAATCACACTCTTGGTGCCAAAACAGCTAATAAATTTAGCCCTCCCCAAAGGCAAGCAAAACCCCCACAAAATTCTGTTTTTTTAAAAAATAGAATTTAGAATAATAAAAGCCAGCAATTGATTTGTAAGATTGATTTTGCAACATGCTTTCTTAGTAGGCTTTGGACAAAGTCATTTGCAGTGGGTAAATGATTATTTCGGTGAATCAAAAGTATTGACTAAGCACTTAATATCTTGGGGCCTAGGAGAGAATGATGCTGTGAAACATGAATTCTTATATCTGCTAACATATCCTGCTCCTAGAAAAATCTATTCCCGAGTAACTTTTCACTGAGATGTGCTACGTGGCAAATAGGGTGACTGGTGCAGGTTTTCAAGAGGGACAGGGCAGAGAAAGTGTCTGCCTACAGTTTAGTGGCATGATGGGAGAACATGAAGCCAATTGTGGGGCAAGCATGTTTTATAAATGTGGTAAGTAATCTGATAGAGGTGAAGCAAAACATGTGAAACAATGGTATTATAAAACACACGCAGTAATTTCCCTCATCTAAAGTAGTAATCAGAGAATGTTTTCCTGAAGAAATCAAATTGGTGTGGGGAGGAGAGTGTTGTGGAAGGAGGAGTTGAGAAGAAAGGCATCATGGAACTCACTGGAAACTGAACAAAGACCAGTGTGGCCAGAGGCCAGGAGTACAGCATGATTGAAGGGGAAGTGGGAAAGGCACAGAAGATGGTGGCCAAGGACTTCGTAAAGAATGAATGAGTGAAAGAACAAAGGAATGGAACAAGCAGAGTAGTTCTTAATGTGTAGGGAATCTTCTGTCCATGCCATTAGTAAAAAATTACTCCATTTGTAAAACCAAAAGGAGGTTGTAATTATATAGTGTCTCTGATGCTTAGGAAAAAGGATTAATTCACTCTTCATTCACTCACTTAGCCCATAATACAGGACAAAAATCCCTGTTCACATGAATATTATGTTCTAGCAGAAAAGCAAATAATAACAAGCAAACATAGAGATTTGCATAATATGTTTTTGACTTATGAATAATTGAGATGGGTGATCTTTGGATGGAATTTTAAAACAGAGTTTTAATATATATTGTATTACACTTAAGTATGATTCTCTTTGTTTTCATAAAACTGATATACTCCAACAGCACTAAGTATTACCAGAAAAACATAAGTCTTCTTCATAATTAATCTACAAAGGTTTTAGAGAAATTCCAAGAGAGGAAACTCAGAGGGAATGGGTGAGATGTGGATTTCCCCCACCTGCAATCTTGTGCCTCTTCTTAGTGGTCTTATAAGATGTGGGAGAGAGCAAGAAACTTGAAACAACTGAAGGTAACAATGACTAGGAAAGAGCTGAAAGGAGAGTATTCAGTCATTTCTTCATGTAAAAAGCACTTGGGAAACTCGGATGCAGTTATTGTGTTTTATTTGTTTTGTATTTACCGTCTCCTTAAAAATTCCACACCTCGATAGTCTATCAGTATCTATATTGCAAACCATAATGCCCCAAAGTAGAGAGAGAGTATGGGGAAAATTGTCTTCCATAGAGGCAGGGGGTGAGTTGGGACTGGGGGGGGAGGGGACACTGGGAACATTGGTGGTGGAAAATGTTCACTGGTGGAGGGATGGGTGTTCAATCATTGTATGACTGAAACTCAAACATGAAAGCCTTGTAACTGTAGCTCATGGTTGATCACTTGACTTCCCGTTAATCAGCGATTTGCTCGAGCTGGTACCAGTAATGTCTCCATTTGTCCCTGTCTCGTGCTAGTGTAGCCCAATGGCATCTGTTTGTCCTAGGAACACGAAGAGCCTCAAACCGATCATTCAGGATCTATTTTTGTCTTCCTTCGTTTTGGCAGCCTAGTTCGGCCTTGAGATTTTATCAGCCTCTCCTTCCTCAACCTTCTTAATGCTGCCATATTTGTGACACCTTCAGGGTCAAGGGAATGAGACCCATTGTAATTACTGGTTTTGGCATATCGAATACACAACGAATAGCTTGCGAGGCTCTGCCATGCAGGTGGAATACTCTCAGTAGTTTGCCAGGCTCTCTGAGAGAGATGGAGGCTTTTGGGGCAGCCTCTAATCACCCTTGTAGGTGTTCCCATGGTTCAAACCATATTTGAACCCTATCAAATATGGTACGGCGATTCTGGAAGATGGGTATTAAGTGTCTTATAATGTGTACAGAAAGCGTCCTGGAGTATGGCGGCGGCTGGGTAGTGGAGGTAGTGAAGGTCTGTCAGTGAGGTATTTATCTGCTCCCGGTAGGGGTAGGGTGGGTCTTCAGTGTGCAATCCAATCCCTGGGTCTCTGGTGGTTGGTGAGCGCAGGCAGGGCAGGGTAGGGTGGGGCTCCTGATTTTAATCCCTTTGTCACCTGTGGTTGGTGGGAGCAAGCAGAGAATCTCTGTCCCCGGGTCCGTTGAGCCTGGAGTCCAGGGTCTCAGAGTTCTGTGGGGCTTCAGTCGTGCGTGAGTCTCGGCCTGAGCATCCGGAAAGCATCCTTGAGAGTGGTGGCGGCTGGGTAGTGGAGGTAGTCATGAGGTAGCTCATGGTAGAAAGAAAGAAAGAAAGAAAGAAAGAAAGAAAGAAAGAAAGAAAGAAAGAAAGAAAGAAAAGTTCCACACCTCACAGTTTAGGACACTGTGTCCGTGAATTCTTGGACACTGCAACTTTAAGGGAAACCAGCAGGTCTTTGAAGTAAGTCCTGTTGTTCCACAATGGTCCAGGATTGTTTTCTTTTTTTTCTTCTTTTTTTTTTTTGCCATTGACATAACCATGAAACAATATTGAGTAGGGGCATTATTTTAGAATCTGCTGGACACATTTAAAAAGAGCTATTGCCACGAAATTTGCTTATAAGTGAATGGACATGGGGAGTAAGTATCATGCTAAGTGAAATGAGTCACAAAGAGAGTGACAGACATAGAATGACTGCACTCATTTGTGGAATATAAAATAACATAATATGAGACTACCACCCAAGGAAAGTAGAGACAAGGGCCAAGAGGATTGCTATATGGTTTGGAAACCAGCCTCATGTGCTGGGATATAAGACAGCTGGGATAGAGAAGGAATCACTAAGACAATGATGGTTGGAAAGATTGCTCGGGATGGGGGATGAGTGCAAAAAGTAGACTATAGACCAGACATGATGGCCTCTCAGTATCTGTATTGCAAACCACGGTGCCCAAAAGTAGAGAGAGAGTATGGGGGAAAGTGTCTGCCATAGAGGCAGGGGAAAGGTGGGTTGGGGGGTGGATACTGGGGATATTGGTTGGTGGAAAATGTGCACTGGTGGAGGGATGGGTGTTCGATCATTGTATGACTGAAACTCAAAAATGAAAACTTTGTAACTGTATCTCACGGTGATAAAATAAAAATAAATAAATAAAAAGAGACATTGTCTTGCCACATTGCCTGGACCTGTGGTTTAATCAATGGTTCATCTGATGTAAGTCATCAGACTTGAAATTCAGTAAACACATATCTGTGCCCTTGTTTGAGTTTCCAATCATGCCTATTTGCTTAAAGAGTTTCTGGTGTAATGTTTGGGTATTGGCACAGTTAGGATTACCAGAGATAGAATTGAACCAAGTCATCCGTGAATGAGGGTCACCTTGAGTTCTTGTTTGCAAAAAATAAGAGGGTGCTTCATTCTATCAAAGGGAAGTCTAATAATTCTATGTTTTAATCTTCAGGAACTTCCATACTTTTGATTGTCAGATTCAGTGAACAGAAGTGAAGATTTCTACAGAGGCCAAAAGGAGGAATGAAAATGTTGGTTGTGTGATCCTGTTTGTTGTACAGTGTTTCTCATTGCAGCATTGTTGAAATTTTGAACAAGATAGTTTTGGTGTGAGAATTCCCATGCAATATAGAATGTTTGGTGCCCACCCTCAAAAAAAAAAAAAAGAAAAAGCCATCTCTTAACATTGCCAATATCTTCTAGAATGGGCAAAATCACTCTAAGGTGAGAACCACTGCTTTGACATATCAATCAGTGACTCACCAAGATCAATTTTCATTTTTATTATTATTCAATTGAATGTGTCCAATTTTAAATGCATGGCTTCCCATTGAATTTGATTGTATATTTGTAAATCTATAGTTCTTACTTTACAATGAAAATTACAATAAGACCAGACAACACAAGAAGATTTTTATTCAGCCAACAATGGGAAATCCTAATGTGATGATATGTGTGGTTGGGAGGCATTCTACACTATGATGCCTTTGGTTTATTTGTTCAGAAGCTATTAAATTTTATCCTCCACATTGAAAACTTAATAGTGCCTCATCTATTTTTTAAAAATACATCGATGATAATATATGCCACAAAAGATTCCAATTCAGCATCTGCATGATCTTCTAGCCTTTTGGACATCATAGAAAGTTAAATGAGGCAAATGTAATGAGCTCAAGTCTAGTTTCACAGGAAATTGAAAACAACAGGGTGAAAATCATGCACTCTTGTCCTTGGGTGATGGTACTTGACATTTTAGTATAAGTTATTATAAAGCAGCATTGGTTTAAAGTTCCCTTAATGTCTGTGGTTTAATCAAAATTTCTGGAAAGGGGAAATGTGCATTCTTTCAGCTTTAAGCAAAGAAATGGCATTTCAAGATCACTTTAATCATACTTGATTAAATCTTCTAAAGTGGTATTTCGCTCTGCTCATTGCCTGGGAAGACTTAAGATTGCACAGATTTAGATGATTCGCATATGACACCAGTGAAAGAACTATCTTGGGGGAAGGGACACAGCAGTGCTCAGGACTTATTCCTGGTTCTGTACTCAGTCATCTCTCTGGTGGGCCTCAGGGGGACCATCTGTAGTGCCAGGGATTGAACCCAGGTGGGCCACACAAGGCAAGTGCATTACCTGCTATACTATCTCTCCAGTTCCAAGAGAACTGTTTTTTTTATCCCCTTTTTACTAATAGGATTTACATCCCCTGATGATCTCCCATCTCCAAGCAGTGCGTATTATTCAAGTACAATCAGCATTCTTTTTCTTCCCTATCCCTCTTATGTTCAGGAATATTTAAGAACTTCAAGTTTCTCAAAAAACAAAGCTTTAAGGGCTCTTTACTCATTGGCTGTGATGAACCTCTTTTCTCCTTTCTCCAATTTGTCCCTCCTCCATATCAAACTCCAACTGCAAAGAATTATAGGGCTTGGTGTCCTGGCATTTGTGCCTCTGAGTGATTATCTTGCTGTGATCTCTAGCCTTTCAGTTCCAGAGTGCATAAAGAGCCTTGCTTCCAGGAAACTTCCCCCAGCTGCTCTCAGCTGAGATTAAAGTCTATCTGCTTCCCTACCTTTCTTTCCCTTGAATTCTTCTCTCTCTCTCTCTCTCTCTCTCTCTCTGTCTGTCTCTTTGTCTCTGTCTCTCTCTCCCTCCCTCCTCCAGTATGTAGAAAACTCTTACGAATGTCTCTCAGATTATCTCACAGTGTGTTCTTTTGTACATAGCCAGTACTTAGATCCCGCTGTGTGCAGAAAATGCACGGTGCACATTCATCAGTATTCACATGCATCCATGTTCCATTCAATGAGATGCTGCCATCTGATTGCTCTTTAGGATGTTGCACAAATGTCCCACTGCTGTGAAAGTAGTTACAGAGTGATTTGCAGGATCCATGCTTCTGTTGCAGTTCAGTAAGAAATAGCTTACAGGTAGTGCTGGTGTACAGATCACCTATGACAGGCATTGCCCCGGACTGTGAGCGCCATGAAGACAAAGTCCAGTTCTGTTTTTTTTGTTGCTCTAAGATCTGTACTTGGTATTGCCGGCAACAAATGGGGATGAGGGAAGAACATTTATTACAGGCACAATAATTATACTATAGTGTAATATGATAATGGAACCTGTCTCTAAAGTAGCTTGGATCAGATCTTGATTACTTTTTAGCACCTACAGGATTCATACTGCCTGTAAAATAAAATAGGCATGCATGAAATATTAAATAATTTACTTTTAAGTGCAGGCTTTTTGGTCTTAAAAAAATCCCTAACTTTCTTGTGCTGATATGGCCTTCATAAATGAAAATAACCTGATCAATCGTTTAATTTTCTTTCACTAGATAGTTGCAAAAGTTCAATACAATTTAAACATTTTTGAGTAAAATAAGGGGAACTAAAATCTAAAAGTCTTAGCCTGTTTGATAACAATGTTGAGAAGTCTGAGAATTGCCAGTAGTGGGGGTCGGGGGAGATACAGAACAAAAGTGTATTTAGAACCAAAATGATTTCAAGCTGCTCAAGAAGATAGATGGAAACTCCTAAGCAAACTAAAATTGTATTTCTAAAATAATGAACACCACAGGAGGATAATTCAACACCCACTGCTATAATTTCCATGGGGAAAAGTGCCTGGGCATGAGGAACAGTTTACAAAAGTTAAAATGTAAGAGATTTAGAACAACTTACTTGACAGTGCTATTTGTTCAGAGATTTCTGTCAGTAGTTCAAGAGTCTGTGAAGTGGCAAGAAGCAGATGCCTCTGCATGTTCATAGTTTTCACAGAATATTTTATTACATTAATAGCCAAGAAAAACAAAGACATCTACTCTGTGTTTTTCCCACCCTTATTAATCCACTTAGTTTTCCATGGACCTTTGTTATTCTGAGAAACATATGGCATATGACCAGAGCCATAATTAGTAACTGTTTGGTGTTATAGGAATTTGAATCTTGATGTCACTAGAACAGTGGTGTCCTCTGCAGCATGGAAGTCACAAATGCAGGCCTAGGGGATGCGACCTGGAGTCAGGTCAAAGCTGACCAGTCAAAGCTGTCAATGTCAAAGCTGACTCCTTGACATTGCTTGTTTTGGATCAGGGAGGTGATCAATTATAAATATTGATGTAGCCCAGCCCCTGAGCCAGAAGGTGCCAGAAGCGGGGCATTAGTCTATGTACTTCCCATGTTTCAACTTATTTAATTATCATAGTAACAGGAGAGAGAAATGGAGGCACAGAGATAATGTTTTGCTCAAAGTCACTTCCAGGGAAAATTATATATCAAACATTCACCCTAGTGCCTCTGGGTCCTACGGCTTTCCTGTGATAGCGTGAATCATTATGCATCATTGCTCCTCTAAGCAGATGAAAAGTTCCAGAATCCCACCAGTAAAATCTTGCTAAAGAGGTTATATTCTGCAGCCTAATTCTGCCTAATTACTAAACAGCTGGAAGTTTTTGGGTAGCGAGGGAATACTAGAGAAATAAGAGTGCTGGGTAAGTGGGAATTCTGAGAATCCAGGGAATTCTGGGTAATGAAATCATGGGGAACCAGGGAATGCTGGCTAACTGGGAGAAAGGGACAAGAAACCATCAGTTCGCAGCTTACTCTAGCAACTTTCTAGCCTCAGTCAGTAAAGAGTGCTCATCTGTACAGGCTCTGGGACTGGCCTGTACTGTAGAGTCAGTTACTTTCACACAGGATATTTCAAATAACACCATCTTTGAATCCAAAAAAATAAATATTTATAAAGCCATTTAGTTAAAATCATTAAGAAATGAAAATCCGCTACTTTCTCTTGCTTACCTATATACGACAATAGAGATGAGACATTTAGTCCATGGGAATAAAAAGCATGTGCTTGTTTATTAATTCATTCATTTAAAAAAAATTTTATTAGTGAAACACCATGAGGTACAGTTGTAGACTTACAAATTTTAGTCCTTGGGTTTCAATTATTTTTTTAGTTTAAGATTTGAAAACACTAAGGTACAGGTATTGGTTGAGAATCTGAACTTTCAATTGGGCATTTGCACTGAATTTAAATATGCATCCCAGTTGGGGAAACAAGAGTAAGCACTTTTTCTTTGTGTTAGAAGTAATGGTTGCTAAGTCTGATACCTCATAAAAGTAAGGCAAAACCATGTAAGTCTGAAAATGTAGTCTTGTCATCACATGTTACTAGTGGATTTATTAAGACTAAAAAAGGCAACAGTGCTTAGCAAAATGCACCATAGCATTTACTGTTTTGAGGAGTAGCAGTAACTAGTCTCTCTTATAAATTCCTTGTTGGGTATTTTTCTTTTCCTTTTCAACTCTCATTTGCTTATCTGCACTGCCGTGGGATTCAGCAAAAACAGGGGATCCAAGGGTTGAATTGAGGTGGACCCCATTAAGTCAAGAGATCAGCCCCGCAAGTTGCTCAATCTAGACCCAAAAGGAAATTGGACTGCAGATAAGAAAAAGTAGTCAAAGATTCCAACAACTTGAATGTTCTATATAAGGCTTCTCATTTCAACTGCTGGCAAGTACATGATGGCAGTGATGTCAGGCCTATGAGATGTGGGAACTTGTTGTGATTCTCTTCAGACTTCTTATGTCCTTGACTCTGTTCTTTTGGGCAATAACTTGAGTCCACAATAACCTGAAATGAGAATAAGGCTATTTTCTTCTAAAGAAAAGGAAATGCTTTCACTCCTAACAGTGTTGGTCTGCCACTGTCATTTGCACTCATCCATGCATGTTGCAAGGTAGGCTGACAGTGTCTGGGCTGAACTGGATCTGACCAGCTTCTTGCCAAGCCCTCGTCTTCTCTCCAATTGGAATAGGAACTGGAATCTGTCTGAGAGTCCTGACTTTCTTTGACTTGCTTCCCTTTCTCTGCCTCTGTCTCCAGTTATTCTGGTTTAGTCTCTTCAATCCTAGTGCTTTAATTTGTAATCATGAAGAGCAAGGTGTTCAGGGGTTGGGACCATCTTGCAGGAAAGACTGTCTCTGAAGAGACTCGAACAATTGTGCGAGGTATGAGAGGGCCTTTCCTCATGTGAACTGTGGGGAGAGAACCGTTGGCTATTAAAACTAAGGGAAAGTAAACTCTATCTTTCATCCTGGAGTGGGAGATAGTTCACTTGGGAGGGTTTCCCAGTTATTGGCATCTTCTTGATCCCTGGATATGGGAGAGCTTGGAGGACTGAAGTGCTGAGTGGAGGATTCTATTCCCAGAGGCCCTCCTGGGGCAGATGGGCCTCTGCTTCCTGTGGCTTCGTTTTTCAAGGCTTTCTGCTTCCTTGGCCTGACTTTTGCTCTGTTGAGTCTAGAATCACTAATTAATGATGGACCCCATTTCTTCTGTGCACTGGCTAATTGGGTGTTTTGGAAAATTGCTCCATGCCAATTTAAATAATGAGGAGAGAATGAAAAGACTGAGAGGGGTTGGGGGTGGGGGAAAGAGAGAGAGAGAAAGTGAGAGGGGGGATGGAAAGAGAGACAGAAAGAGGACACGACCATTGGAAATCCAGCAAATATCACCCAAGTATCTGTTACTCCAGAATTCAGGGGAGACACAGCAGTTCGACAGATGGATTTACATAAAAACACTCCCAACGAAGTGTTAAAAGATGCTGGCTTGACCAGAAGTCCCATGGTTGAGGCGTTTATTGTGGAAGGAAATTCTTTGTGAAAGCTGAGGTTTGGAAGCCAGCTAATTCCTCCCACTAGGAAGGTATTCCCTGGAAACAGAAGGAAAGGCCAGGCAGGTGGACTGTGGCATACAGCCAGCCAGATCTGGACTCCACCACTTTTTAGCTGTGGTCCCTGACCAGTGACTTTCCCTTTCCAAGCTTCCAGGCTTCATCTGGGAGATGAGAAATATCAGTGCTGCTCTGAAAATCGTGATAAGGAATAAGCAGGATCAAGTTGGCACATGTCTAAACCCCTTCTTGTCAGATGGAAAACCCCTGAGACTGGCTGGTCATGTGCATTTTGCAGCTATGTTACCAGTTCAGTGATGTTCTAAGATAAAAGATGAACCTACACCAGCTACCTTGACCTGGATCAGAAAGAGTGGCTGCCAGAAAGAGTGGCTGCAAGGCCTATTGGGCATTATTCCCATTCCTTCCTCCATCCCTCTCCTGACCAGCTCATTCTCTCCCTGTATCCTTTCCCCCTTCCCCCATCCCCTGTCTCCCTGGTCCTGGGCACCAGAGGGGAATTTAGAAACTAGAGAAGAGGCATGCAGCTGTCAGGGTGGGGCCGTGGTTTGGGGTCTCTGGAGGAAGTGTAGGAAGTGAAGGAACCCCTAGACCACAGCTGGCATCACCCAGAGAACCAGCTGGCTCTGCCATTCTCTACCTGTTTGTTAGTGAAACACAGGTGACTGCAAGGCTGGATTCCAGACATTCCCCTTTGAGAATATCAGCCTACATTTGAAGCAGGTCCTCAACTCCACCATAAACAGGATGTGTCTCAGTGAAGACTGATTGGGGTCATGGAGCGGGAGAAAAGGAAGGGAGGAAAGAAGGGGTGGAATGAAGGAAGAGAGGGAAGCGGGCAGGAAAAATGGCTCTATGAGTGTCAACGATAGAGGTGAGGGGTGTGTGGGAATCTATAGGCCCTTTGCAATTGTCCCATATGCCTAAACTTATTTCCAAAGGAAAAATGCTTTTGAATCGCGACTCTGCTATGTGGGGCTTCAAAAGGAAAGAAACTTAATAAGGAAACAATAAACGGTCAAAGCTATCAGAACTGAACACTTTGTTTACATGAACCAAGCTACATGGGTTGGAGCGATAGCACAGCAGGTAGGGCATTCGCCTTACAAGCGGCCAACATGGCCAACCCGAGTTCGATTCCTCCGCCCCTCTCGGAGAGCCTGGCAAGCTACCGAGAGTATTGGATATGTCAGTCACAGTAACAACAAAGTCTCCAATGGAGACGTTACTGGGCCCCGCTCGAGCAAGCTTACATGAGCAGTGGGGAGTTAAGTGGGAACGGTCCTTGAGACGCTTCTAGAGGGAAGCTGACACTCAGGGGAAGGGCTTAGTGTTGGGATAAAAAATATGATGAAGAACATTGTAATAATACTGCCTGCTGAGATCCTGTGCCACTCCTTGCCTGAATGAGATGTACAACTGGTTCCATCTTTGGGTTCAACCCCACAGAGTCCTTGCAGGGGCCTGCAAGCCTGACACAGCTCAGTCTGATTTGACTCTCCTGCTGCTCTCTTCCATCTGGTGGAATGTCATTAGGAATTGATAAAGACCAGTTGGGCACCAAGAAGTCTCATCTGATGGCAAAAACAGAAGTAGCAAGATGGAAAATGAACCTGGGGCTTGAGCTATTTGTTGCTCTTTGCTGGGGTGATATGGACTAAATCACGTGAATCTCTGAACCTCTTAAAACCTCCAAGCTGAAAGATTTGCACCAGAACAGTTCCAGTGTAGATTCAATGACAGTGCTGTCCTTGCTTACGGCAAGACAGACATGGGATTTACCATTGAGAACCATGTCTGTGTATCTCAGTCCTTGTTGTGAGACTGTGACTCTGAGCCTGGGTAACAGCAGCATTCCCACCCTCAGCCCCACACTCTGGGCTAGCAGGAAGCGTGGCCAGCGCTGACATCATGTTTCCATCTTCCTTACTTCCATATCATTTCCATCAAAGGGCGTTTCCCAAGTTTTATCACCCAAGTCCCACCTTCATAAGTTTTATTCTATTTTCACCATTTTTAAAATTAATATCACTATTTGCATCACCCCTTCTTTCTGGGGATGTAGTTCAGTACTTGCCTTGTATGTGTGAAACCTGATTTTGATCCCTAGAGCCACCTATTAAATAAATTACCCCTTCTGTATCTTTTTTTCCCCCTTTTTTCCCACAGTGCTCAAGGATTACTCCTGGTGGTGTAAGAACTCAGGCATCACTCCTGGTGATGCTTAAGGGGCCATTTGGGCTGCCGGGGGATCAAACCTAGCTTAGCTGCATGCAAGACAAATGCCCAAATAGTACTTGCTGTACTATTGCTCCAGCCCCCTCCTTTCTGTATTTTAACTTGTATTTCTCCTAAGCAGTAAGAGCTGTGAAATTGCTATCATTGCCTTGTTTCATTAGCTGCATGTTAAATACACATTAAAATAAATATAAGTGGTGAAACCCACCATCATCAAGCAAAATTGTCTACAGTCCATGTCAACAGTCTGCCCCTTGTAAACCCCTCCCTGAGGGTGATGAGCACAGGTCCATCCATGGTGATCTCAGTGCTCAGGAGGAAAGGAAAAGCCATTCCTCCCAGGGAAAATATATTAGGCATCTCATTCTAAGGCACTGGGGATTGTTTTATTTTGGCTTGGGATGACTAAGTCTTCCCACTAAGGGAGAGGCCCAAACGAGCTGCAAGAAGAAGAGCGAGGTATTTGCTGGCTTAAAAAATAGGAGTGAATGGCAGAGGAAAGGATGGGAGAGAAGCAATTGACTAGAGTCAGAGAGGGTTGAGGGAAGCAAGGCCATGGTGCGAGTGGGTGTTGCTGGAGGGAAACGCCCTCTGAAGGAAGCAGAGCGTTGGATGAATAGGAGGATTCTTCGGAGCAATCCCTTGCATTCCCTTCCTTTGTGACTGGGGCCTCTCATTTGTTCTCTCAGAACTAACTATATGCTCCCAGAGCACTCGTGAAAGGTTCAAGGGCTGGGAGAATCTCTTGGATGGATAAGGAGCCCCTTCTTAATATACTGTCTCAACATGAGAAATTGGTTTAATGCTATCAGAATGAATTAGAGAAAGTTCTAGACTTTCTCATATTCTTTCATGCTTCATAGGAAAAGGAAGGGATTTCACTTTGACGACAAATTGATTCAAAGGCACCCAGCCACAAGGCTCTGTAAGATGTAGGGCCAGAGAAATAGGGTCACGATGAAGGCACTTGGTGAACACGCGGATGTGATCACAGCTTTGGTTCCAATCCCTGCACTACATATGGTCTGCCAAGCACTGCCAAGAGCACTTCCAGATGTCACCCCCTGAAAAGAGGAGGAAAAGCATTTTTAAAAGGTATAATTGGAAAACATCCCATTTTGAAAGCTGAATTGCAGAGAATAAAAATTTCTCTCTTTGGGAATGAGCAGTTCAATTATTGTCTTCTGATGGTTGTGTTTCTTTAAGAGGTGTTGTTTTGGGGGGACATAGTTTTGGGGCTCCCCTGGGCATTGTATGGGACTCTGACTCTGGGAGCAAATAAGTCCTGGCATTATAGAATTTTGATTGGGGGTGGAAAGAGGCGTGTGTAAGGAGTGATCCGTGCAAAGCCAGTCAATACATTTTTCTGTTATTTGTATTTTTGTAGATTTTTCTGTTTAAAAACAATTTTCTTTTTATTAAAAATACATAAATACATTTTGGCGGTCTGGAGTCATAGCACAGCGGATAGGGTGTCTGCTTTACACACAGCCCACCCAGGTTTGATTCCCAGCATCCCATATGGTCCCCTGAGCACCGCCAGGAGTAATTCCTGAGTTCAAAGCCAGGAATAACCCCTGTGCATCGCTGGGTGTGAACCAAAAAAAGCAAAAAATAAAAATAAAAATACATTTGAGGGGGTGCACAGAGCTAGTAAAGTGGGGGTGGTGCCAGATTCAGTTCCTCTGCACCACCAAGGGTGATACCTGAGTAAGGAATAAGCCCTGAGCACAGAAAAGTATGGCCCCAAATCCTATCTATCTGTCTGTCTGTCTGTCTGTCTGTCTGTCAGACTGTTTGTCCGTCTGCCTGTCTATACACACACATGTATAACAATGTTGTTATAACATTGTTACAATTATGTGAGTGCTAATGCCTTTGGTCTATGACTTTAAGAGCACTGCTCCCCAGTCAGGAGTGAGGATAGGGGGATGGTCCATAGATCCAAGAGAACAGATTCAGTCAAAGACAAGAAGGTCTTTGTTGAGCTGCACCAGGAATTGAGATGAATTTAGGAAAACCCCAAGAATGTCATTGCACACCACTCATGAGTGCCTGCAATGCATTGCAGTCTCAGCCCCTGTCTTTTCAAATCCTCAGTGGGGATATTTATAATGAAGTTTAGGGTTCTTTCCAAACTTGAGAGGACACTCATCCAAAATCACATTCTCAGGTCAATTTCTTGTCAATTTCTTCCAGATGTCCTTTAGACAACTTACAAAGCTTTTTTTCTTTTCTGGTTCAGATCATTGTCTCTCAACGGTACTCTTTTCCTACATTTTCCCAATTACCTTCGTTTTTCTCACCTCCTCTTTAGAGGCAGATGCATGGACAAACTATTTCTCCAGTCCTAAACAAATGACCACATTTGCAAATGTCTTGACTTTTCAACATTTTTTCAGACTGGCCAGGCTTTGACTGAATCAACATTTGTGCAGTCCTTAAATTTCAGTTTCAGCACTGGCAAGTGATCTCTTCCAGAACCTTCATTCATTGCCTGGTAGGCACATCTGGCTCATTTCGCTGCCTTGCACTACTTCCTGGAGTGATGAAACCAAAGTCACTATGAAAATATTGAACCAGGAAAATAAGGCCAGTTTCTTTTCATAGAATTGTGATTCTTGCTTGTTTGTTTCATCCAAACCTGCGATGAATGAAGTGACATGTGGTAAGTCTATGTACAGTCATCCCTAGATGTAAGAGAATCCCCCAAAGTAAAGCAGAAATGAGGAAATGCATTCTTATTAGGTGTTTCTTCTGCTTATCCTACAAACACTCTTCCCAGCGCTGCTGTCTGGCTGGACAAGATCACTGTTCTGCTAACTCTAACACTACAGGATCAAGTACATTTTTGACCGAAGTGTTCCGTTTTATGTATATGAATCGAGGTGGATGGTTTGGGAAGATCTGGACAACCAACTCCATCTTTCCTTCTGCTGACAACTTAGCATTTTGTCTATGTCCATCCATAACCTGCCGTATTTAAAGTTTTCAATTTCCTCAGTTTTTGAACTCAAGAAGAACAGATGATCATGTTTTTCCAATGAACAGAAACTGCAAGTGAATATTTGAGAAATTTGGTAGAAGGAAGTTCATTCAGTTCAAAACTTGTCAAGAAGATGCCTGAAATCCACCCCCATAATGTGTTGTTCTGTGCCTCGGACTCACCATGACTATATGTGCTTAGCCTGCAAGCCATTCCTGAGCAATATGCATCACTGACAAGCAGCGATGGCTGGCAGTCCCTGGCATTTTCACCACTGCACACATGTACTGTGAACATCAAAAAGCAGGTGTGGACCCAGGTCTGCATTTCCCACGGGATCAATATCTTCTGATATTAGAAATGATCCTTTGGGCTACTGGAAATGAGAGTGCAGATGGCAGCCTTGGCTAGCGGCTGTCCTTCCTCCCCATATGTGGCCTCGGATTAGCTACCCCCCTCACACACACACACACACACACACTTGGAAATATATATGCACACATGCTTGCACACATGTGTCTGAGTTCTCTGTAAACTACTGGAACAAGTGACCACAGCACTAACTTATTCTCTTGAAATTCTGAAGGTCAGATTTGTAAACTCACAGTGTCCATAAAAACTTTCCTTTTGGAGGTCCCCAAAGAGTGGGGCTCATTTTCTTGTTATTTGAGAAAGAGTTACCAAAATACCAAAACACCAAGAGTCAGAGAGCCCCAAGGCCCCTTCTGGTGTTGCTCAGAGAACCAGACCAGAGAGTTGAGTGCTCAGGCTTGAGGTTGGGGTGTTGCTCTACCCTGCAGTGCTCAGGAAGGCTGTGAGGTGCAGGAGTTAAGGCTAGGCTCAGTTCTCAGTAGTTCCCTGTTTCCTTACCTTTATTGAGATTAGAAGCTCTTCCTTTCCTTGGTACAACCCTTTCCTCTCCTTATTCTCAGCATTTGCTTTCATGATCACCTTTCTTTCTCCTGACTCTGCTCCTCTACCTCCCTCTTATAAAGGTCGTTGGTGGTTCCAGGGGGCCTGGTCTGATAATAGAGGAGAATCTTAAATCATCCTAAAGCCCATCTTATGGTCCCCCTTCTCCATGAGAGGTGACACAGTCAGAAATTCTGAGGACCCAGCTGTGGTCCTCATTGGGATATGCACCATGTGCACATTCCTTTTAAACTCCATTACCTAAGCTGGCACCACTACCACACACATGCCCACACACAGACACACAGACACACACACACACCAGCTGTGCTATCTGCCCATTCTCTAAGCTGCTGCCAACACCTGCACCACAACACACACACACACACACACACACACACACACACACACCATCTGTGATATCTGCCCAGAACAACAGTTGCATTGCCTTTGAGACAGACAACACAGACAAGGGTTCCCATGGGTCCTTAAAGTGACTCTAACTAACCAGAAGGGAGAACCCACCTTCCTGGGTACCTTAAATAACAGGAGTTTAGGAAAAGATCAGTGCAAGGTCAGTATGGGCTTACGACCTTGGTTCTTGGACTCCATGACCTCAGGAAGGAGTGTGGCCAAGAGGTGTGAGGAGGGCTCTCTAACCAATGCGTTTCTACCTTTCTGCCCCTGAGGGCTGGCACCTGTCTGCTTACTGGGCCTGCACCTGTAGCTAGAACCAAGGTTGCAGACAGCTGGTTTCCAACCTTTCTATACCTGCAGACCAGCCCTGGCCCTTAGCTGTGGTTGAAGAAGGTTCCTCTAAAGCAGGAACCCCAGAAGGGTGGTCAGCAGCTCATAGCTGCAAGCAGCAGCACCCCTGGCAGCCACTAGGTGGCTGATGGGGGCAAAGAGGGTGGGTTACAGAGAATGAACATAGTCTGGCCCTTCTAAAGGAGCAGCTCAAGTTATCCCAGGAGCAGGGGCCGATTTTACCTCATCTTCTGGGTTTGTTTGGGGCTTTGTTGTGTTTTAAAAAAATTAAATGAAGATATGTTTCTGGCCATGTAAGCAAAGCATTAAGGTACACAAGGGCCAGCAGCTTTCCAACATTGGTTTACAGGTGCCTGCACAGACTCCCCAGGGATAGAAGAGTCTGACAGGGATAGGCTGTCCTCCCACTGTTCATCAGTTTGCTCAAGCAGGCACCAGTAACGTCTCTATTGTGAGACTTGTTACTGTTTTTGGTATATTGAATACACCACGAGGATCTTGCCAGTTTCTGCTGTGCAGGTAGGATACTCTTGGTAGCTTGCCAGGCACTCCAAGAGGGATGAAGGAATCGAATCTGGGTCGGCCATGTGCAAAGCAAACGCCCTACCCACTGTGCTATTGCTCCAGCCCACGCTGAGGAATTGAACCGTGAGGGTCACTGCCAAGGTCAGTGTTGGTGCATTCAGGAAATACCTCCAAGCAGAAAACTTCCTCCCTAATTGTGCTGCCATGTTCCACAATTTTATTAGAGATATGGGCAGAAAAGAAGATGACAATATTAATAAAAATATTAATAAAATGCCAACTCTATGAAATGACCCTTGAATCTGTTTTCTTCATTCATACAAGTAAAAATAAAGTCTATAAGTTCAACTCCAGAGTTGGAAGCTTGACAGAATAAAGGTCCACAACAAAAGCTCTTGCCCTCATTAGTTGAAAATCCAGAGCAATTAAATTTCCCCCTCATGAAGGCAAAATTCAGAATTACCTAAAGAAACGTTATAAATGATTGCTGAAATTCTACTCAGTACTGGATATTTGGAATTAGAGCAGCAATGCCAACTATGTGGAAATACCTTTACTTTCACATACAGTAACTTTATATGGAAACTTAGTAATAGAGGGAACATTTTAGTGGCGGTTGCAGAGAGTTGTGACTGGAAAAAGGGAGTCGGGGAGAGAAGGTGTAGTGGCTGGGGTTGTTCTTATCAAAAAAGACCATTTTGGGGGCTGGAGAAATAGCACAGCAGGTAGGGCATTTGCTTTGCACGTGGCCGACCCGGGTTCGATTCCCAGCATCCCATATGGTCCCCTGAGCACTTCCAGGAGTAACTCCTGGGTGCAGAGCCAGGAGTAACCCCTGTGCATTGCCAGGTGTGACACAAAAAGAAAAAAAAGACCATTTTTGAGTAAAATTCGGAAGGGAATTTTATTCAAAATGCCAGATGCTGAGCAGGTATGGGTCTGGGGTGGGTCAGGAGCTGCTTCCCGGGTGAAGTAACCAGAGCAGAGGAGTAAGGGAGAAGGGAGGAATGTCAGGGGACATTCAGAGAGAAGATGGGGCCCAGCCTTGGCTCCAGTGGTGATGGAGATATCGAGAGAGTTTGAGAGGAGCAACGTCATCTGAGCTAAAATGTGAGGCAGGGTTCTGTGTCCTGCAGGGACTGAGGAAGCATTAGGTTTAGGTCTGGAAGGCCGGGTGTGACCCAAAAAGCAAAAAAAAGAAAAGAGAAACATTGTTGGCTTGTTATGGAAGGCTTTTGAAGAAAATCAGTCAATGAGGAAATTGTTCCAAGGATAACTAACCGAACAACTTCTCAATGCTACAAGAGGGTTGATAGGTAAAGACTGGAACTGATGACTGGTTCAAGCAGCAGGTAAGTTAGTGGAAACTTTGCTAAGAATAGGCTCGAACAGACAGATGGCCTCTCTGGGGCCTGGGGGTGAGATTTCAGCCACAGTTACAGCTTCATTATCTTCCATGAAAATAGATATATTTTCCTTCAGCACGGAAGCACTTAGAAGTAGTGTTAGAAACAAAATTACCGGGCTGGAGTGATAACACAGCGGGTAGGGTGTTTGCCTTGCACGCGGCCGACCCAGGTTCGATTCCCAGCATCCCATATGGTCCCCTGAGCACCGCCAGGGATAATTCCTGAGTGCAGAGCCAGGAGTGACCCCTGTGCATCGCTGGGTGTGACCCAAAATGAAAAAAAAAGAAAAAAATTACCCAAGTGGATTGTTATTTTCATCAGTCTGAAGAGTTATAGCACAGGTCTTATGCCCACGACATTGGAAAATAAAACAGTTCTTGGTTTCTAAAAAGTAACTTAAGATACAGGGTATCTCTGAAATCAAACATAAGCACTTAATATTGCTGAATATCATAACAGAAATTCAGTAGTTCTAAGTAAAAAGGATAGCTGGGGGAAATCTTTGTTTTTGTTTCAACAGAATCCAGTAAATACACCTAAGCCATGGCCTGTAAATTCACACTTATTGGAAGAAGTACCATACCACACACACACACACACACACACACACACACACACTCAGATACCACCATCATCACCAACACAATCCCCACCACCACCATTATCACCAACAATCAGCACCACACTATAACCATAAGCACCACAACCTCCCATCACTAAGACACAACCAACAGTACTACTATCTCACATCACCACCAATAACACCATTGCCACCACTATTAGCACCATCACCACCAATCACTACAATCACCAATAACCACCACCACTGTTGCCACAACCACGACCATCACCAACAACACCAACACCAACACCATCACTTTTGATTTGACCAGCCCTTTCAATTAGAAAGTTGGTCTTTTTTTATTATTATTGAATCACCATGAGATATAGTTACAAAGCTTTCATGTGTGAATTTCAGTCATACAATGATTGAACACCTATCCCTCCACCAGTGTGCATTTTCTACCACCAATGTCCCCAGTATCCCCCCAATCTCACCCCTCCCCCTGCCTCTATGGCAGACCATTTCCTCCATACTCTCTCTACTTTGGGGCTTTATACTTTGCAATACAGATACTGAGAGGCTATCACGTTTGATCCTTTATCTAGAAAATTGGTCATTTTGTTGGGGGAACCTATAAATATCTGTATCTTGTGTATATTCATACATTTTGGCATCACATCTGGCAGGACTTAGGGGGTGCTCATAGATCTGTGCTCAGAGGTCACTTTCAACTTAGGGGACCATACAGTGCCAGGGATTAACCCAGGCCCCCTATATGCAAAGCATGCGTTATCTTCTCAATATATCTATCTTGAAGATTTTTCCACCCTGGGTCTACCCTCTTTCTCCCAAAGGAAATCCTCCATGTTCTTGTCCAACTGCTGACATGATACTGAGTAGAGGAGGGGCTGTGAGTCCCATTTTCAGTCTCTTGCCTTACTCTAAACTGCAATTGCCCCCTTGGCTCAGACCATGTCTGATTCATTTCTCTAGAAAGTAAATACCAGTCTCCCATGGGGCCAATTACTTCCCAGCTAATTGGCTGGGAAGTAGAAAGAGTCTAGCAGACTTCAGAAATGCTTTCTTCCTGTCTTTCCATTGCTCCTCCTGTCTTGGGTTCCACCCCTCCTCCTCAGCTTACTATATAAAACCAGAAAGTATCAGTGATGGTTACTGGTGGGTGAAGAATAGGGAAACAGAAAGAGAGGTTGTTTGCAATGGACAAAGTTTCAGTTAGGCACTGAATAAGATAGGAGTATCCAAAGTTTATCATAGAGACGATGACTGAAAATACTTTATGGTATTGTTGAAATTTGCTAAAAGAGTCAAACTTTGGCGTGGTGCTACCATTCCCCAAAAAAGGTAACTGGTCCAGGGAGATAGGTCAAATGGCTGGAGTGCATAGATTGCATGGAAGATGCCCAGGTTTGATCCCTGTCCACAGAAGGTCCCCAAGTATTGCACCAGTAATAGCCCCAGAGCGCTACGAAGTACTGTACCAGTAATAGTCCCTCTGCACTCCTGAGTATGTGGTCCCTAAATCAAATTAAATCAAACACAATAAATGTGTGTGTTCATGTGTGTGCTAGTTAGCCTCATGATGGGATCCCTTCACAAAGTCTGCCTTTATTGGATCATTGTGTTGTCCACTTGAAAGATCTTATAAATTATTTGTCAATTGTACATCAATAAAGATGAAAACGCACTTAGTGCTTTTAGATTGTGCTTTGTGAAAGCAGGTACTTGTGTGATATAAATCTTGTCCCTATGAATGAGGTGACTCAGGAAGATGAAGGATCCCGGTGCTTTGAAAGTTAGATATTTTGTTCCCTTTTGCCTGCACAGACAATGACACTGCCTGGGAGTGAGCTTTGTTCCAAAAGAATGTATAAGAGTATTGAAGTGGACAATTGCATCTTTGATAGCACCGGTAGGAGCCTGAGAGAAGCTGATTTTTTGTGCTATAAGAAAAGGAATGAGCTGTACTTCCTGGTGTATTTATAAGTCAGTTGCTTTATAAGCAATCTAGCCCAGTTAAAACTTGAAAGAAATGTGAAATAAAAATGGAAGTAATGGACTTTTAGAACTAAATACCTGGTTTAGTTCTCTGCCCTCTGGGATTGATAGTGCTAGGCTGGGATTAAGCAACAAAATTCAAGGCACAGAAACACCCTCCAATGTCAGGGGCTCTTCACAGGCCATTGTGAACCCCATCCTGTTCAGGGGATGACCCAGGGTCCCTGGTTCCTGTCTTGTTTCACCATCCCGACTGCTTCTCCTGGCAAGAAACCATCTTAGTAGTATCTTTCTATGTGCCAGGATCAAGCAGGAGGTTCTTCGTCCTCTTAGCTATTTCTTTGACGCTCTTGAAGGCGGTCCAAGTCACTCTCTTCCTCCTGCACGGCTCGGGTGCCAGGTCATTTGTCATGTTGACTAGGTACACATAGCTGTTGCATTTGGAGATGGTCGTTCTGTTGAGAGCAAATGGGACGTCAGGAACGAGGCTGTTTCTCATAAACATTGTCTTCGTAAGATTCAGCTGTAGTCCTACCTTTCCACACTCACGGTCGAAGTCGGCCAGCATTTGTGCCGCTTGGTTGATGTTTGGTGTTATTAAAACAATGTCATCAGCAAAGCGGAGGTGGTGTAGTTGCTGACCATCTATCTTCACTCCCATTCCTTCCCATTCCAGTCGTCGCATGATGTTCTCGAGGGTGGCACTGAAGAGTTTCGGTGAAATGGCATCACCCTGCCAAACTCCTCTCTTGACATCAGTGATTACTTCTTTGTAGAATGGTGAGATCCTGGTAGTGAATCCGTAATACAGCTCACAGAGGATCCTGATGTATTGAGTTTGAATGCCTTGATTGGCTAGGGCTTCAATGACCACTTCCATCTCAACAGAATCAAAGGCCTTCTTTAAATCAATGAACGTTAGACAGAGCGGCATCTTGAACTCCCGAGAAACCTCAATGAGCTTGGTTATCGTGTGTATATGGTTGATGGTGCTGAATCCTTTGCGGGATCATATTGAAGCTCAATTTCTAGTTTTTGAAGGACTGTCCATATTGTTTTCCAGAAACGCCGGACTAGTGGGCATTTCCACCAACAGTGAAAGAGTGTCCCTTTCCCCCATATCCACGCCAGCACTGGTTGCTTTTGTTCTTTTGAATGTGTGCCAGTCTCTGTGGTGTGAGATGATATTTCATTGTTGTTTTGATTTGCATTTCCCTGATGGCTAGTGATATGGAACATTTTTTCATGTGTCTTTTGGCCAGGAAATAAACTTTCTATCTGTCCCCTCCCAGGGCTCATTCGTGAACTGAGGGGCCACGGCAGAGGGCTGGAGATAGCACATGCTCTGCAAAGCCCCATCTTTAGGTTTTTAGGTCTCCAGGATGACCCTCAGCTCCCTTAGGCCACTTTCATGACTTTTAATGTGTGAGGGCTCATGTTTCTGATCAGGATCATGATCACAACCATCCTGTTGTTCGTCAATTGCCTCGAGCAGGCCCCAGTAGCGTCTCCTTTGTACTAGCCCTAAGATTTTTAAAAAGTGCCATATTCAAGGCTCTTTCAGGATTACGAGAATGAGACCCATCATTGTTACTGGTATTTGGCATATTGGGTATGCCACGGGGAGTCTGCCAGACTCTGCCGTGTGGGCAGGTCGGTAGCATTACATTCGGTAGCCTGCCAGTTTGTCCAAAGTAAGAATAATAAAATGTCGAGCAGCCACAAATGCGGCCGCGCACTTCCGGGAGCTGGGTTTTATAGTCTCTGGATCTTGGCCATTAATAGGATTACATATTTCTGATGGGGTTGGTTTTCTTGAACTTTTTTTGGGTGAGTGAACAGGAGATTAAGAGAGATGGCAGAAGGTAAGAGAGATGGTGGAGGGTCCCCATGAGGTGGTTGAAACCCATGTCAGTGCATGGTCCCTGGAGTGGAAGAGACTGTGGGGCCTTCATTCCATAGCCCACTGATCCTTCCTGCCTGTCAGTTCCACTTGCTCCCCACTTCCCATTCCTACCTGCCCATCAAACCCCACAGCACAGCCTGAAATAAACTCCAAGAGTCTGTTTTCTCTTGTATATCCCACATAACCAAGTTTGCTTCCTTTCCTTTTTGATTGCCCAGGGATCATGGAGGGTTAGTAAACCAGAAAGAAGAGACAGGGAGGTGGTGGGTTTCCTCCACTTAAAGATGCTGTTGGGGTGATCAGCTGTCTAACATGCAGGAGCTGGGCAGGTCCAGTTGGTGTTAAGGGCTGAATGGCACGTGGACATCCTTCAACCAGCACCTTTGGACTGCAGTGTGTCCTCCACCTTAGCTAGAAGTTTATGGCATCAATATACAAAATCACTGCAGCCACCCCCACCATCAGAATCCCCACAACCCCTTATCACTGTCTCTATGCCACATCCTGTTTGATCTCCTTCCTGTTCCCTGTGCCTCCCCACCTACTTAGTAGTTAGTTTTCTGATCCAATGCCAAGGATTTGGCATTGTTCATCACAGTCTATTCTCTTGTTTTGTCTCTTTTAGACACCATTATTTTTCCTTCTTCTGATTTATTTCACTGAATATGAATTAAGTTCCATCCATATTACAGCCAACTGCACAATTTCATCTTCTCTTCTGTGTTTTCATACACAGTTTTCCATTGTACCTATGTACTACTTGATTCATTCATCCATTGTTGGACACTTGGGTTGTTTTTTTTTCATACACTGGCTCCTGTGCTAAGGGCTCTGATGAACATAGGTGTGCATACATGTTTTTGAATGAATACAACATGCCTTCAGGAGACAGAATAGAAAGCAGAGAGAGAAAAGAAAGACCTGTAGGATATAACCAGAATAAGAGCTCCCCAAGCCCCAACACGGGCTCCTCTCTTTTCTCTCTCTGTAGTGGCTGTCATGTAGAATGACTTCATTCATTCTGGATCTCACATAAGTTCAAAGAACTGGGAGTTGCACTTAGGTGAAAGACACAATATGTGGACAGCCCAGCTCCCTCCCACAGGCCTTTGGGTGGGAGGTGCTGAACATAAAGTCAACATATCATCATGCATGGCTCATGGGGCTCTGCATGAGACCTGCTTAGCTCCACATGCTGACACGTCAGTGGACTTGGCCCTGAAGAAATGCTGGGGCAGATCTGTTCTTTTTTGGCAGGTGTGCGTTGTCTTAGCTTAGGGATTTGAAAAAGGTCAGGATGAGCCGGACCTGACATGAGTTGACAGAGAGGTTTAGAAGAATAGGAGAGTCCAGTATGAGGCCTGTCAACTCTATAAAGATGGGCAGGGAAAAGTTGACACTGGTTAATGGTTGAATCCAGAAAGTGTGTGTGGTAGGGGACCATTTGTTCTATAGCTTTATTTTCTGTCATTGAATGTTAGCACTTAAAAAAAAAAACTTCAACAAGATCGTTGAGCAGAATAGTCTTCCTCTGACTTTAAGATAATTGAAATAAACAAAAGAGAACATTCAGTAAATAAAATACTCATAATCCTAATATTATGAATCTCAGTTTAACTGAGATTGTGTGTTTGTATGTGTCCCATATACCAACATCTCTGTAGGCTGTTTAAAGGGCAGATTTCTGCTTCTACCTACTTTGGTCTCCATAAATCTGGGATAAGACCCTAAATAGAATATTTTTAATAATTTCTTATAATAAAGAAATATATATGATGTCTTTTGGAGTAGATATGATGTACTTGTCCCACAGTGATCTATATTGCTTTTTTTTTGGTGGGGTTTATGGGGAGAGGTGTCACCCAGCAATACTCAGATTATTCCCGACTCTGCACTCCGCTCAAGTGGGCACCAGTAACATCTCGCAACAAATTGTGAGACTTATTGTTACTGTTTTTGGCATATCAAATATGTCACAGCTTGCCAGGCTTTGCTATGTGGGAGAGATACACTCGGTAGTTTGCTGGGCTCTCTGAGAGGGGCGCAGGAATCAAACCTGGTTCGGCTATGTACAAGGCAAACACCCTACCCTCTGTGCTATCGCTCCAGACACTTATAAAATAAAAAGACCAATAAAGAGGCTCTCTGGAGGAGAGTGCCTGAATTTTGAATCTCTTGGAATTCCACATGAGACAACACAGTTTAGCCAAGCTTCAATCCTTATAATAGCTAATCAACAAGCTACAGGAGGACCATAGAAAGGGCTGTGTATGAAAAATAGACTTTTATATGTAATCGTGAATAATCGCAGATAAGTTTTCCCCCTGCCATTATCCCTTTCCATTCTTTTCTCTCTTCTGTTCCTTACTCCCTCTTTTAGATAAACACTGGATGGACTATTCCCATCTACCTCAGCCTCTTTCCTCTTGGTTGCCTGTTACCAACGTACTGGAAAGTCATACTTGTGCTCTGGAAAGATTCCCTGGGGACGAGGACTAGTCACAGGACTCCACTGTGATCCAAGAGATGCCAGTAAAATGTGCTGGAAGCTTTTTAGGAAAACTTTTGCTTCTGCTGGAAAATTCATGGGTAATGGGAAGATCATTGTGATAGCCCAATTCCCTGTCTTTCTGTCTTGAAGACAGATGTAATGATCGGGCTACAACAGCTGTCTTGTGACCATGAGGCAATAGCATTTGGTAGAAAAATCTAAAGAGGAGAGC
Organism: Sorex fumeus; assembly: GCF_029834395.1. Lineage (NCBI taxonomy): Eukaryota > Metazoa > Chordata > Mammalia > Eulipotyphla > Soricidae > Sorex > Sorex fumeus. The sequence continues at coordinate 78,940,156 of NW_026606059.1, forward strand.
AGCATTAATGAGAACCTGGTTTTTGATGATTTTTTAAAAATTTTGCTAGCTAAACCACTGTCAGCAACCTTATTATTAAAACTTAATGCTAGTGATCAGAACAAAACCTGATTTAAATTATGTCTCTAATCTGCCAGTGGAATCATCCTCACTACCTTCCCCTCAGTGTTTGTACTTCTCCTCTGCTTCCTTTGTTCATTTTCTTCTTTCCTCTTTCCAAGCTAAGTGGAGTCAGCCCCATCCAAATATTGAAGATACATCCTGTCACACCTCAGAATGTGGTGGCATTTGAAGATCAAGTCTCGAGAGGTCATGAAGTTCCAGTGAATTCCTGAAGGTGACTCACACTCCAAAAGGACCTGTTGTCAGTGAGAAAGGAGAGGATCTGGATCCTAGTATACCAGGTGGAGACACAGGGAAGAGGGGAGGGGGTGGTCACAAGCCAGGGACAAGTCTCAGAACACCTGAGGCCCAGCACAGCTTGGAGGATGTCCAGAAGGCTGAGTATTTAATCCCCAAACACACACACACACACACACGAGTGTGATCCCAGCAGCTGTGCCATTGTAATGTCTGTTGAAAGTGTGTGATCTTCAGTGCACCACAATCAAGCATGTGAACATTGCAACCAAAGAGTGTGAATCCTGCAACCAGAGTGTGTGAGCACCTGACCAAGTGTGTGCAAGCACCACAGCCAAGTGTGTGAGTACCACAGCCTAGTACACACACAACACAAACCAGACTGCAACCCTGGACACTGTGACCAGCACCACACCACACCAGCAAAAAGAATGGGGGAGACAAGAAAAAGACAACCCTCGGCCACCTCATCGTAGACGTCTCTCCTCAGAGCTGTGGGGGAATGTTGTCTGTTACTGAAGAAGCTTGATCTGAGGCTTTCGAATGTGGATACACTCATCTCCCCCCACTCCCCTTTCACTCTTTACTATGTGTGAGAGAGAGAGTGTGTGTATGATTGTATACATACATCACTGTGTGTGAGACTGTATATGTGTGAGTATGTGAACGTATGTATGTGAGTATGGGTGTGTAAGTGCTGTGAACAAGTGAAAGTATGTGAATGTGGGGTTTGTATATGTGGGAAAGTTGTGAGCAAACATGTTCGAATGAATGTGGATATGCACATGTGAATATCAGAACGTGTTGTGTGTGTTTATGTGAATGTATGAATGTTATGAATGTATGATTGTGTTAGAGCGTGCATGTATTCACATACATTTACACATACATTCACATGTGTATGTAAAAGGGTGTCAGGGTGCATGTGTGTGTGAATGTGAAGTGTTAGTGTGAGCATATGTGAATGTGTACATATATGAATGTGTGTGATTATTGTGACCATCTGGGTTTGTGTGAATACTGTAAGTGCATGGTTTATATGTTATGTGAGTGTGTGAATGTCAGTGTCTTTGTGTACATGAGTGTATAGTTGAATGTGAGTGTCTGTGAACATCTGTGAGTGTGTGTGTGTGCATGTGCGTGTGTGTGTGTGTGTGTGTGTGTGTGTGTTATAGCCAAGGCACATCCAGGAATGAGGAATCCTTTTTGGGGAGAACCCAGCAAACTTCTCAAATCTCCTTGATGGGCTCAGGGGTATCCAGGACAGAGACAAGAGTTTCTGGAGAAGGAGCCAGCACCAGCACACTGAGCAGGCCAGGCTGAGCCTCACCCTCTTGGGCTTGGCAGGGCAGCTGCCTCCCTTCCAGCCCAGAGATGCTCTTGCATGACAGGAACAGGACCACCGGCAGCTCTTAAAGGAGGGGATCTCCTCCGAAATGGTTTTCCCTCCTTCCCCACCCAGGAGCAGAGGGAAGTGCCTGGAAAGCTCACCTATGGGTGATGGTGTTAGTGCATCATGGAGAAGGGCGTGGAGGGCTGCTAAATGTAATCACTCAGAGCCATGTCCCTGGACAACTGGACACCAGCCCTCTGTCAGGAATCTGAGACTGGGGTCCTGGTGGTAGGAGGAGGACAGGGTGGCGAGGGGTGCGGGGAGTCAGCCACCAGTCGGAGCAGCTCTCATATGTGTCTCCCGTGGACATCACAGCACTGGACAAGGACATTGGTATGGGAGGCAGACCTGGGGCACCCAGCCAGGATGCCCCCAGGTCCTCACTCTGTGCCCCAGACCTAAATGAATCAGAGAGAGCGATGCAGCCTAAAATTAGGAAAGAGAAAACAAATTTGGAAATAAATCTGAATGACTGTGTAGATCCTCTGAGACTGCAGTCTGATACATAAATAGGACTGAAAACAGAAGAATATGCCACTTCGTCATTCTCGTCCCTGGGTCCCACAGCTCTGCGTGTGATGATGTTGGAGTCGCGGCTGGGTCTTCCTGCCTCATCATTTTAAAAGTAAGATAGCAATAACCTCTTCAGGGTGTATTGTCAATGTGGTTTCAATTGTGCTCTTAATCTCTGAGAGTCACTCTTTAAGCTCCTTCACCATAAAATCAGTGCTTAGGGTTTTCATCCTCACCTACTTGCTTTGTCGTTTTGCCATAAATAATAAATGGTGCGCTCAAATATATTTACAGTTTAAATAATACCTCAAGAGTTTTTTAGCCCCTTTGCAAATGTGCACGCAAGTGGATGCATGTGATTGACAGGTGTACTTGCTTCTACAAAGGTAACTAGATTTTTTTAAAAAAATAAGATCAGTCATTTCTTTTGCAAATTTGTCATTTGTCCTTGTGTACTTGATGGCTGCTGTTGGCAGAACCAGATTTTAATGATAATGACCAGAATGACAGTGAAGACTTTGGTCCAAGGTCCAGTCCTGTGGGGCCTGTCTCCAAAGCAAGGCTGTGTCGCCTCATCATTCTTCCCGTTGACCTCCACACCTCTGCTTGGTCATCACAGCGAGTCCCAAGTTCGGATGGCAGCATTTTCTGGACTCCAGACTATTCTCTGTGGGAACTCCCAGAGAGCCTCTCTGCTTTGGCCCTTCCTGAATCCAGTCCCTGTGTGGGAAGAAGACTCACTGCTCAGATCCTGGCAAGCTCCTATACGCGTGCATGCACACACACACACACACACACACACACACACACACACACACACACATGCTCACACTCACATCTCTCCTCTTTCCCATGTCTAGAAATAAGAAGCATCATTGTCTAGTCAGCTACCCCCACCCCATCTCCACCCCCCATTAATGACAGGCACTGGATCTTCTAAAACCCTGTTGTTCTGTGCATCTACCTGTGGGCAGTGGCTAATTAAAGTTTCCAGCTTTCCCAACTGCCATGTTCTCCTTGTTACACAGTCCTATCCCCACTTGCTCTGGTTTCCTGACTAATCAGAGGCTAGAGGATGCATTTCACTTCTGATCTGGCGCTGCCTGAAGTATCACCATTCTTCTTGGTCCCTCTACTGCCACAGCAGAGTTTAGGGCTCATAAGTGAGATCCTGTGTCCCAGAATCCGGCCCTCTGAGCCCACAATGCAACGCCCACCTCAGACAACACCCCCTTATCCCTCGCAAGCCCAGCTTCCTCTGCCTGACTACTGCCACGAAGGAAAGCCCTCAGCTTGGCTTTCATCCCAACCCTAATCTTTCTTTAGACCCATCCTCAAGAATCAGGGAGCCCCTGGGAATAGCTCTCGACTTCCTATCTTATTCAGCATCATGGGAGAAAGTATCCTGGACCTCATTCGAAATAAGTGTTTGCAGGGCAAGCCTACCTCATTTGATTTCACCGTCGAGTTTAGTTTGGGGGAGACTGATGGCCCCAGTGGGCAGGGGATGAGTCATCCTTTCTGCTCCTGGACAGTCCCTTTGCTGCAGAAGGCCAGCCCCCCAGTGCGGCTTTTAGGAGCCAAGGAAGGACCTATCTCTCAGACTGTTTGTGCCACATTTCTGCTCACCCCCACCTGGCATCAGTCATCATCTGCAAACCCAGAGACCGGTGGGCAGGCCAGGAGGGGGCTACCAGCTTTTCCTTTCCTTCTGTTCCCAAGTTTTGGGAGTCTCCAAGGTCTTCAATCTCTTCCTCTCCATCACCCAGCGTATCTTTCCAGGCCCAATTTAACCCTGACTTTTCGGGCCCATCCCTGCCCTCTTCTAGTACACGGCCAGCCTTTCTGTCACACCCTGGTTCCCATAGGTGTGGCATGCATCATTTCTTCATCCAACCCTGAAGCCTTTCATGTGAAGTAGTGACATTTGAAGGCAGGGACCCTTTCTGAATCACTTTACTGTCACTAGCACCCAGATGGCTTCTGGAATTTGACTGACCCTCAGTAAAGGTGTGTGACTCTCTTGTTACGACTGTGCTCTGATATGACCCATGGAGGAGGAAGTATCTCCCACAGTGTGGAGACTAGACAGCTAAAATGCAACCCTGTAAATGTCAAGCCTTCTTTTGGGTCAAACAAATGGTAGTACATTCCCACCTTGGTATGAAGGCCTATCTCAGGCTCTGTGCCATGATTCCAGCATCTGACTGGGAGCATTTCCCACCACTGAGCTTGATCCTAGCAGTGTCCCATATCCTTCTGGGTGTATGGAGGTACAATGAAGTCACAGTATTAATTTCTTGAAATGAAGCATTCCTACTGATTCTTGATATCCCGCACCTGAGATCATCCAGTATTTTTTTTCCCCTGCTGATATGTCCTGATCTCCTTCTACATCCACTGTTGTGCAAGCAAGAGTTTATCTTCCCGTGAGGCTGAGTCTACTGGCCATCTCCTCTTCATCCGCCCATCTTTTGATGGGCTCTTGGGCTGATTCCAAATCTTGCAAATTTTGTAAATAGTGCTGTAGGGGCAGGTATGCAGGTACTGTTTCAAACCCGTGTGTTTGTACTCAAGAGATCACAAATCCCAGACTGAGGCCAATGGCTGAAATCAGAGTAATCATGAGGGTCCACAGTGTCTTGACATGAAGCTCCCCACCTCAAGCATCCTCTTGTCCACAGCAGCCAGAAGGGACCAAACCAAACACGTGGAGAAGCAGTGCCACCCCCCAGTGGGCTGTCCAGCTGCTGCCTCGGTCTGCAGGTCTGATGGGGTGTCAAGAGTCTGAGTGTGTCCCCTTTGCCCCTTTGTTTGTCTTTTGTGTGCTCAAGGGGAGTCATGCGAGCATGACTTCTCTATGTTAAAACACGGCGATCTCTAGAAGGAATAGTTCATGTGCGGCCTTCAGCTCTGATCCCTCTACTAGATGAGTCGAACCTAGTCGAACCTAGGCCAGCAGGGGGTTTCAGCACAGGGAGCAGAGAAGGTGGAGGAAGCCAGAAGCCAGAAAACGACAAAAGACCTGTTGCTGACCGGGTATTGCTGGCATTTGGCAGGGGCAAGTGCCAAGCCCACTGCTAATGGCAGACATGTTTCCAGCAAGATTTGAAAACCTGACTCCAGGCTGGGATACAAGAGTTTTCACTGACTTTCTTCTAAGGAAAGATTTTTTGATCGTTCTGTTAGCCAATTATATTGATGACAAGCAACATAAAATAAATTATCAAGGGTCTGCTACAGGGGCAGGCTTAAGGGGTGGTTGGGAAAATTGGAGCCAATGGTGGAGGAAAGGTGTAATGGTGGTGGGATTGGTGTTGGAATGTTGAATGCCTGTAATAAGTCATCATGAACAGCTTTATAAACTACAGTGTACATATAAAGTTTAAGGGGGAGATTTTAAAAATAAAATGCATTTGTGGGACTTAACCAGACAAATCGCTGGAGTGATAGCACAGCGAGTGGGGCGTTTGCCTTGCATGCAGCAGACCAGGGTTGAATTCCTCCGTCCCTCTTGGAGAGCCGGCAAGCTACTGAGAGTATCCTGCCCTCACGGCAGAGCCTGGAAAGGTCCCCATGGCGTATTCAATATGCCAAAACAGTAACAACAAGTCTCACAATGGAGACGTTACTGGTGCCCGCTTGAGCAAATTGATGAACAAAGAGAGGACAGTGCTACAGACAGTGTGGGACTTTAAAAAATGATTGAAGTCTGACTCTCATGAGCTCACGCCTTTCCTGGAGTCCTGGATGGACTGGTCACCCGGGGAAACTGTATGTGTTCACATAAAAGAGGGTTCCTGTGGAGAGTGGGGGGTGCTGGAGTTACCCCACCTCTATTCAGCCATTACTGAGCATGGTGCCCTCTACCCGGCTTCTCCCAGACTGCATGGTTAGTGCCCACCCAGGCCCCAGCTCTCACTCGCTGCTGACTGTGCTGAGAAGGGCGAACACGACTTCCTCCTGTGTTTATTTCAAAGTGCTGACCATCTGCCCAGGTGCTTTGGTTTTCTAAATCCTCACTAGCAGCAGAAGCCAGGTGGGTGGGAGCTGCCTCCAAAGGCAGGATTGGCCCACTGAGTGACTCAGATGAGCTGTTCTCTTCTGCTAACCTTCCCTTCCCATCCAAACTGATGTTGGGGGTGGAGGGATTGTTCTCCAGAAAATGTTGAAACTTATTTTTATGGGGTTGGGCTATTATTTTTGTTGTTTGCTTGGTTTGGGTATATATATATATATATATTTGGTATATATATATATATATTTGGTCCACATCCTATGATGCTCAGCGGTTACTCCTGGCTCTGAACTTAGGAATTATTCCTGACAGTGCTCAGAGGACCATAAGGGATGCTAGGAATTGAACCTGGGTTGGCTGCATGCAAGGCAAATGCCTTGCCTGCTATACTATGGTTCCAACTCTGTATTTTTATTTAATGGGGTGGAGTGGATTGGGCTGGTGGTGCTAAGGGATCACTCTTGGCAGGCTCAGGGGGGTCAGATAAAGTGCTGGGGATAGAACCCAGGTCAGTGATATGCAAGGCAAACACCCTCTCTGCTGTACTGTCACCCTGGCCCAATCTCCATATTTTTAACTGGGATACTCAAAGCATCTCCTTCTCCCTCTTCCCTCTCTTCTTCCCTCCTTCCATCTCCATTTGGAATTTAGTTTTAGGCTTGGAATTTAGTTTTGGGCCTTAAGATGTTTGAACTGGGGGTTCATTGTAGAATTGTCCTGAACCAACAGACCTATTAAAAAAATAAGGGGAGGAAGAAAAGAAGAAGCAGAATTTCCCCTTCATCGTTGAAGGGAGAGAAAGAAAAGAAACATGTCAGGAGAGCTCATAGTTAAGTGCCTGCAGCAGCCGGCTGCCTGCTTGGGCCGTAGGAGTCTCCGTCTCTAGGGCTCTGTGCTAACACTTCTCTACCACATGGCTATGTTTGCTCCTTCATCTTCTCTTGCATGACTAAAGTTTTTCTAGAAGCCCTCTTGTTCCTTACTTCTCTAACAGTCCACGGACCACCAAGAGCATGGGTCTGACCCCAGAACTCTGCAAAGGCAGAACATAACCCCCTACATTAGACCCATTGGGTCAGAGTCTGTGTTTATCCAGATGCCTGGCTGACAGATGAAGTTTTGTGTCAGAGACACAATGTTGATTGGACACCTCCAATGGACAGATGGGGAAATAGAGGCTTAAGGCGCTGTGGCTCAGTTTGAAAGGTCCTCAGGTCACAGCAAACTGCCCCCAAACTCTTCCTCCCGGATGCGGCTCACAGGAAAGTTCTTCCTGGCACACTCAAACAGAGCTACCAAGTCAAAGAACATTCTAGCACTGCTTTCAGAGTGGACACTGTCTAAAAATTATCCTATGAGGATGTGTCAAGTGAGACTGAGAGGGCTGGCATCAGAACCAAGTTGCTGGTCAGCCCCACTCAGCCAGCCACGGCTGCTCTTGCCCTGTGTGTCTACGCGGAAGCTGGAGGTCAGAACCCACAATATTTATGTTGGACTTTTGCGCTGGGGATACGCAGAAGCATCCTCATTAATCCCAAGCATGCCTATTGTTGGGCAGGTCCTGGAAACCAGGTGCTCGCCTCCAACAATAAACATAACCCGTCTCACCTTTCAAATAGGAATTGAACCTGCAGTGCCACCTCGGTCTTTGGGGCTATGTTTGATTTTCTTTTCATCATAAACAAGACTATAAATTCAACCCACTGTGCACCCACATAGAAATTCTAGCGTTTAACTGTTTTGTAGGAGAGAGAAATCCTTTGTGAGTATCAAAGCTTGCTTGTGTGTTAGGAAGCAATAAAAATGAGTGATTTTAGAAGTCAGGGTGGGAGTGCGGGAGAGGTAGTACAGTGAGTGAGGCGCAGGGTTAACCATCCCCTATGGTCCCTGGAGCCCCACCAGGAGTGCTCTTAGAGCACAGAGCCAGGAGTGATCCTGGAGCCCTGCTGGCCATGGCCCACAAACAAGAAGAAATGGGGGGGGCCCAGCGCCATCTTTACAGCACACAGCCGCAGAGAAGAAAGGACACTGGTCGGCTTTGGAGCTCCCGGAAAATGCATCAGGTCCCAAAATGCGCCGAGATCACCGGGAAGTCCCAGATAGGGGTAGGTGCCACATCCCGCCTCCTCCAGATGGAACCCCGGTGACCATGAGCCTCTACAAGCATAGCTCGAGTATGCGGGAACCAGGACTTGGACTTTTACTCCAAACTGCCGGGACTGCCCTGGCTCCCAGGTAATCTCTGATTCCGGAAGTCACGCCCACAACCCGCCCCACAGCGCCATCTTTACAGCACACAGCCGCAGAGAAGAAAGGCCGTTGGGCGGCTCCACAGCTCCCTATATACACAGACATCTCCCTATATACAAAGTGATCAATAGAAAGTAAATCATCCAGTGTTTCTCCCTGAAAATCAGGCTTAACTCTTATACAAACCACAACACCCAAAAGGAGAGAACAAAAGGGAATGCCCTGCCACAGAGGCAGGGTGGGATGGGGGTGGGGTGGGGGTGCGGGTGGGGGTGGGAGGGATACTAGAATTCGTGGTGGTGGGAAATGGTCACTACTGGAGGGATGGGTATTTAAAATAAATTAATTAATAAAAAAAGAAGAAGAAACGGGGCTGGGGAGAATTAAAGGCCTCGTGTTTCTAATGAGCAAGAGAAAACTGAGAACTGTCTTGAGGGCAGGGTCTAGACCTCGCACCAGGAGAGGTGGGCAATGAGGGGCCAGAGAAGGAGGTGCCTTGGGCGTGGCAGGGCCTGAAAGAGGGAGAAGAGAAGCGAGAATAGGAAGGAAGGTTTTCACAGCCCACCTCTACCCCCGGATGCAAAGGGTTGGTGCAAATCAGCGAGACCGTCCTGACCATTGGGTCTGCCACGTCGGAGACCAGCACTCTGCTCACTCCCGGTTCCCTTCTCTTTCCTGCCGAGAGTCAAACTGGTGACACAATCCTGGCAAACCTGGAGGCCGATTTGGTTTTCTCCTACAGACTTTTGCCCTGGCACAACATAAAGGTGAATGTTTCCATTGTAACTAAGAAAAGAACAGGCGATGAATCGTGGCTGCAGAGCCTCTGTGCCACGAGTGCCAAGAAGGATTTGTGTTTCCTGACGTGAGGGTGAGGACTGAGCTTTGCAGTGAGGGGCCTTGGTGCCCACAAGGACCCACCCTTGGGCACCTAGTTCCAGAAACTTCTAGGAGAGATCAGTGGACACCGATCTCCCTCCATTTTGGGAGATAACTCTTGGAATTCATAGGAAAGTGATTAGCAAGTGACGTGTGAATGGAAAAGGAGCTTTTCCATGGACTTACCACTAATGGTTCACACATGGATGCCGTTTCAATAATACAAAATTTTAGCACCTGCACCAAAGATACATATTTTTTAAATTTTTTTAATTTATTGAATCACCATGAGAACAGTCACAAAGCCTTTCAGTTTAAGTCTCAGTTGGTCAAACAATGATCAAACACTCATCCCTTCACCAGTGCACATTTTCCACCACCAAGAACCCTCTATACCCCCCTCCAATCCCTCCCCCTGCCTGTGTGGCAGATTTCCACTTTACTCTCTCTCTCTCTCTCTCTCTCTCTCTCTCAACATTGATCACATTCAATATTACAACAAAAGACCCACCATTATTATTTGAAATTTCCTCCAACAATCAGACCTGCCAAAAAGACATCATTAGATATCTTGTTTTCTATTGCTGATTATGAAGAGCTTATGATGTCATGCGGCCACTATTGTGGTCATGTGATTTTGGATTTCTGATATTCTAGTAATAAGTCTGGAGAGATTACTGCCAAAAGCCACTGGTTTTTGAGATTGGTTTGTGTGCCTCTGGGATAATGGTCGTTCAGGAGCCAGAGGAGGCATTCGTGGGTGGCAACTCGGGGCCTTGTCAGGGCGGGGAGTGGGGCCAGTTTCACCACCCCCCCATCCCATGAGGCCCCACGTACCTTGTTATTGCAGTCTCATATCTGGCTGTCCATTAGGCTCTGAAAGATAGCGGTCACCGTGTTGCCACCAGGGGGGAAAGGCAGAGGAACAATCACCCTTCCCCTCCCAGGGTGGCATGGAAGGTTCATATTTTCTTCTTTAAGGAAAACATGTAAATTGGAACATGGTGAGGAAGATGGATGAGTAATGCTCTACTTAATCACTTAATCACTTAACTTCCCACTAGTTGTCGATTTGCTCAAGTGGGCGCCAGTAATGTCTCCATTTGTCCCTGTCGCGTGCCAGTGTAGCCCAATGGCATCTGTTCGCTCTGGGAACATGAAGAGCCTCAAACCAATCGTTCATGATCTTGACGAAGAAGTCTGACCATCTGGTAGGTGGGCGGCCATGCGGTCTTTTGACATCCCGTGGAATCCAGTCAGTAACAGCTCTAGTCCAGCAGTCATCTTTAAATCTCATTACGTGACCAGCCCATCTGATTTTTTACACCTTGGCAAATGAGACAGCGTCCCTGATTCTTGATCGTCGACGGATGTCGGAACTCCGGATTTTTTCTCTCATTTGAGTGAAACATGATATTCCAAGCATAGCTCTTTCTATTCTTCTTTGGGAGACCTGAATAGCATTCTCATCCTGTTTGCGTAGGGCCCAAGTCTCTGAGGCATATGTTAATGCAGGAAGAACAGTGGAATCAAAGAGATGTGCCCGGAGCCGGAGGTTCTTCGTCCTCTTAGCTATTTCTTCCACGTTCTTGAAGGCGTTCCAAGCCACTCTCTTCCTCCTGCGCAGCTCGGGTGCCAGGTCATTTGTCATGTTGACCTCTCGACCTAGGTACACATAGCTGTTGCATTCGGAGATGGTCATTCCGTTGAGAGCGAATGGGGCATCAAGAACGAGGCTGTTTCTCATAAACATTGTCTTCGTAAGATTCAGCTGTAGTCCTACCTTTCCACACTCATGGTCAAAGTCGGCCAGCATTTGTGCCGCTTGGCTGATGTTTGGTGTTATTAAAACAATGTCATTAGCAAAGCGGAGGTGGTGTAGTTGCCGACCATCTATCTTCACTCCCATTCCTTCCCATTCCAGTCGTCGCATGATGTTCTCGAGGGTGGCACTGAAGAGTTTCAGTGAAATGGTATCACCCTGCCGAACCCCTCTCTTGACATCAATGATCACTTCTTTGTAGAATGGTGAGATCCTGGTAGTGAATCCACAATACAGCTCATGGAGGATCTTGATATATTGGGCTTGAATGCCCTGATTGGCTAGGGCTTCAATGACAGCTTCCGTCTCAACAGAATCAAAGGCCTTCTTTAAATCAATGAACGTTAGACAGAGCGGCATCTTGAACTCCCGAGAAACCTCAATGAGTTTGGTTATCGTGTGGATATGGTCGATGGTGCTGAATCCTTTGTGGAACCCAGCTTGCTCGCATGGTTGTCCTTCATCTAGTGTTCTGCCAGTCCTATTTAGGATGACTCAAGTGAACAACTTGTAGATGACAGACAATAGGCAGATCGGGTGATAGTTGCCAATGTCATGGTTGTCTCCCTTCTTGAACAGTAGTACGGTCCTGCTGGTTTTCGACTGGGACGGAACCTTGCATTCAGACAGGTAGCGTGTGAAGAGCCGAGCCAGTGTATTGATGAGTACTGATGCTCTACTTAGAGTTTTAAATACCCTTGATAAGGTTAATCTATCAGAGGATGGCAATTCTGAGTTGGGAAATGGGTTTGAGTGGGAACATGCCAAGAAACGTATATCAATTAAGACTGCCTCACCGACACAGGCCAATCTCCCTGCTATCAACATTTCCATGTTACCTGACATTAGCATGGTTTTCAGTGTGCCGACCATTCTCCTAGACTTCTGATGTGCCTCTCACCAGATCCACCACACCTTGGAGGGTGCACAAGATCAGCCATTTCTTGCCCCCAAAGCACGTTTCTTGTATTGTTATTAAACCTGAAAACAGAGTGGAAGCTTCACTGATGTTGGAAATATCAATTGTCACTGGCATGTTTCACGAGCTTCCACAGCAGGCAACCACACATCACACCTGCCCACATGAAGGATCATCTGTGTCAGCACTTTGCCTCCTGGTGCCCATCATTAGGATGCAAGGAAGTGAATTTGTAGAGGTTATTGTTTTCCTTCATCTGGCAAAGTGGATAATCTCTTTAAAATGACGCATGCAAAGATATCATGTTGAGTGGACATGTGCCAAGGTCAGGAACCAACAGAGCTAGTGCTCCTTTTGCTACTGGAACTTGAGTATCTATTGGCCACGATCTGACCTTGAAGGCAGCAGCTTCCTCATCCGAGCTGTCATGGTGAGTTGCCAAAACCATCAGGAATACAATTTGGATGTGCATTAGCATGGTGGTCTTCAATGATGAAGCTCACCCAAGTATCCATTACGCCTGAAAATATAAAAATTCTGGGACACACATAACATGATTTGCAATTCTAGGAAACCATCATGATTCACAATTCATTTAAAAACTAAGCATCAATAAGAAGTAAATACTTTCCTGAGACTTTTCAAACTTACTGAAATGATACCTCAAAACTGTTCCATGATGAGCAAAATGCCTGCCTCTGTCAGCTAATATGATTGGAATAAAAATAGAAGTGATGATCTTGCTGGATGTCTGAAGAATCAAGGACTCAAACAGATGATACTGTGTAGAAGGTTTGCTGGTTAGCTGTCCTGAAAATCACACGTGCCATCAATATGTTCAGCTTAGACTATTTGTTAGATTCTGTTTCAATAATTCAAAATTTACAAATCTCTGTGTGAGTAGGAGTATAGAGGTGAAGCCCTGACATATAGGAAAACATTCTGGTTATACTTTCAATAACTAAAGTACTTTATTGAGTTAAATTTGCTTTATGGGGGGAGGGCTGGAGTGATAGCACAGTGGGTAGGGCATTTGCCTTGCATGTGGCCGACCAGGGTTCAAATCCCAGCATCTCAGATGGTCCCTCGAGCACCACCAGGAGTAATTTCTGAGTGCAGAGCCAGAAGTAGCCTCTGTGCATCACCGGATGTGACCCAAAAAGCAAAAAAAAAAATGCTTTATGGTAAACCTGGGAAAATATGACCACGGAACTAAAAGTGGGGTCAGATAAAAATCATTCCCTGGATCACAAGAATAGGTTTTAGCACTAAAAAAACAAACAAAAAACCAAGGGCCTCCCTCTCTCAAGCCCATTCCTCGCCTTTGAATATCATCTCCCTCTTTCTGCTTGCTCTGTCCACTCTGGAGAAGCCCACCTTCTCTCTTCAACAAGCACTTTCTCTCTTTCTCTCCCCTCATGTTTTTCTAAGTAAATTTTATTTAATAAAAACCATCTAATTTCACTGAAAAAAAGAAAACACAGGAAAACTTTTAAACTAAGGATTAAATGCCAGAAGCATACAAAATACTATATATAAGATGTCATGCATGTGGACATTACCTAACAAGACCTTGGAGATGGAGTGCTCTCCCTCTAACACTATTTAATGAGCTGAATTGTGCCCTGCAAGCACCCATCACAGCAAACCATGCTTGAGAGGCTGAAGAGCTCCCCAGTGGTCACTTCTCATTAGTGGGTGCAGAGTGGTGCTCTATCTGTCTGGTATGAGGGTCAGAGTGTGGCTCCCTCGGGTGTCAGCTTCCAAGTCAGACCCCAAATCTCAGAGTCCAGTCACTCTGCCTTGAGCCTGGGGATGAATTTGGGTATCTTGTATGTCAGCACTAATGAAATGGAGACTTCCACTCAACAGTGGCCTCACTGCTAGACACACACACCCCAGTGTGTGCCCTTTCCTGCCACTGCTAGAGTTGAGCTAAACAAACATTCCCCTGGACCACAGTCGACGCAATGAGTTTGTTGTCTGAGGGGGTGACAGGAATAATGGGGTAGTCCCCACCCCAAAATTAATTGTAGGAAGTTCTATACAAAAGGAAGATCTATCTAGTGTGGGTTATTAAGGCAAATCAGGGCCCCTATTGATTTGCACCCAGCCACGTGGGTTTTATTTCTCAGAGAGCCTAGAGTTGCACTGTAAAAACAATAGTATTAAGACTTCAACTTTAGGCCATATGAGGACTTTTTTTATTACTTTATTAATTTTTGTAAGGCGAACGCCCTGGGCTGGAGCGATAGCACAGCGGGTAGGGCATTTGCCTTGCACTCAGCCAACATGGCCGACCCGAGTTTGATTCCTCCGCCCCTCTCGGAGAGCCTGGCAAGCTACCAAGAGTATTCGATATGCCAGACACAGTAACAACAAAGTCTCCAATGGAGACGTTACTGGGCCCGCTCGAGCAAATCAATGATCAACGGGAGGGCCTTTACCTTTTTATTAATTTTTAAATTAATTTTTAATTGAGTCACAGTGAGATACACAGTTACAAAGTTGTTCATGATTGAGTATCAGACATAAACTTTCCAACACCTGTCACTTTGCCAGTGTACATTTCCCACCACCAATGTCCCCAGTTTCCCTTCCTTTCCATTTGACTCTGACAGGCACTTTTCTCTCTCTCTCTCTCCCTCTCTCTCTCTTTCTCTGTCTCTCTCAATATCTCTCTCTCCAGCCCCCCTCCTTTCATAGTACTTTAGTACTAATTTAATACTTTAGTACTAAGGAGGACTTTAGTACTCCTAGGAATAGTAACCTACATATTCCATCTGCTCACTAAAGGCTGGGAAGGGCCAGCATGACCAGGTGGTGAGATCCACTCCTCTGCTCTATGGACTGGCAGCATTTTATTTTTCTTCCCTTATTCTTTGTGATCAGAACAAAGAAACAATTGACTGCTTATAAAAATTTTGTGATAATTAAGTGACATTATGTTCATAATAATGGTAGGGTTTATACTGTTTCCTTTTGACAGCTGATCCAAAGGAAATAATAGTTTTCCAGTCAAACTCTGCCCTGTTACCCTCCCACCTGCCGTTTCCATCAGTAAAGTAGGCAGCTACATTGAGTTTTCTTCAGAGGACTTTAGGAAATTGACTGAGGGTTTTTCCCAGAATTTTCCTTCTCATTATTGCTGCCCTATGTAACTGGTTCAGGGGTGCAGCCAGTGGCATCTGTTCTCTTCTACTGAATTCAGAGACACTGGCAGCTACTTGCCAACTCTTTGCCCCAACTCAGAAAGATGCATTCTGGGTAAGCTTCTTACCTTTCTAGTATTTTGAGAACCTGTCAGACAGACGTCCCTTGGACCCTTCCCTCCGATCACTAGAAATGATCTGTTTCCACGTGCAAGAACTTAATTCAAATGGACCTTGTTTTATTTTGGCAGGAGGCAAAGGGTTGGGTAGAAAGGGGCATTTCTTTAGGCCAGGCCTGGCAGTATTTAGCCTTACTCCTGGTTTTCTGTTCAGGAATCTCTCCTGATTGGGCTCACAGAGACCCTATGTGGTGCCAGGAATAGAACTGGGGTTGGCTGTGTGCAATGCAAGTGCCTCAACTCCTATACTATTGCTCTAGCCCCAGACTTTATATTTTTAGGTCCTCCAAATCTTACTAGGATGGGCTCAATTCTACTTTTGCTACCTTTGTTCTAAAGACTGTGAAAATATGAGGCAAGGCATACTCGGGGTATTGGTGTGTGTGTGTGTGGGCAGGGGGGAATGGTTGCCAGAGGAGGGTCCCCACTGAAGAGCAAGGGGGACTTGCAAGGGACACTGAGGGATTCCTGCTCATCACTAGGACTTGTTGCCACTGCACCCTCTTCTCTTCTAACCTGTTAGAAGAATAAAGAGAAATGCCATGGCCCTGGGAAGAGCAGGGAGTCACTTGTCGTGGGGGGACGGGTTAACATACTTGTCATATTTTTAATTTTCTTAAGCTGGAACACTTGCCAAGACTATTTTGGCACTCTCTGAAGATATGCTGTTTGTCATCGAAAAACTTTTGAACTTGACACAAATGAAAACTCTCAAAGGGCATTTTTCCATCCTGATAAGACTTGTAAGAGCAGCTCGCCTGCTTGCCTGGCCTCTGTTAGGATGGATGCTGATGCCGGTCATCCAACAGCAAGGGGATTCCTCTCCTATTGTTTGGACTAATTAGATCAGTCAAGATCTAACTAATCAGGAGAAGAGAAACCGTGCTTGATAGGCCAGCAGAGGAGGTTTTCAAGGGATGAATGGTTCTAGAAAGGCATAAAGGACAAAAGATGAAGATATGGGAGCCAGAGAGATAGTACAGGGTACAGGCACTTGCTTTGCCCACACCCAGCCCGTGTTCGATCCCTAGAACCACTTATGTGTACTTTCTGGCACAAAGTACTGCCAAAGCGGATTCCTTAGCACAGAGCCAGGAGTAAGTCCTGAGCACATCCAGGTGTGGCCTCCAAACAAGACAAAAAAGCAAACAACAAAAAAGAGGAGATGGAATAGTGACTGTTTCCATAAACAATAGAAGGGTACGGTGTTGGGGGGGGGGTACCCCAGAGAGCTGCCAGTTGTCCCTTGGAGCTGCTGGCTCTCCATCTGCTTCAGAATCCACTGCTGGTTCTGCCAGGCCTAGAAGTGCTCCTGGAGCTACAGACACGAAGGGGAGCCCTGAGCCCCACCTGCTGTCTCCCCGGCCCCAAACCAGAAAAGAACAGGAAGAAAGAAAACAGCTTCTTTCCCACCTCCTGGACGCTCAGGTCCTTGCCAGCCTCCCCCGCTGCCAGGAGCCAACAGACACAGAGTTGGCGGGGCCCAGGGGAACACGGCTTACAGGAGAGCAGAAGTGGATGGAAGCACCTGCTTGCAGTTCCTGCTTCTCTCCCTCATCCAGAGGTAAAATGCGTTCTAGACAAACCTGCGGCAAGGCCCCTGGTAGGTCTCTCCCCCATGCCCCTTCCCCATCTCACAGTTGAGTCCACATGCCCTGGACTGTCTTTCCATTCCCCTCCATTTTCAATGTAAAAGTCACTTCCCTTCATTTAAGAATGAAATGTGAACCCTCATTCTCCTGCTTCTAGCTCCTCGATCAGCATCACCTATTTTTTTCTTTTTCAGTTTATCTTGAGTAACTATTTTCTTTAAGAGCACATTGAGAAAGGTTCCTTTCACAAAGATGCAACACACAGGTCGTTCACATGTAATATCATGCCACTTTGTTGAGATGAGACTCACTTTTACCTGCCCCTCCCCCCCTAACCCCCCCCCCCCCCCCCCCCGCGCCTGATCTCAGCAAAGGCTTCCCATCTCAGTGCCAGAGTCTGGCCAAGAACTCTGCCTGTACCTTTCTTCCCACACACAGTGGCCGGGAATCCCAGGGGACCTGCAATGCTTCTCTGACACTCCCAGAAATTGCTGACTTGGGAAGAACAGGGCTTACGAATTGGTTGCCAATGTCGTTTTTTTCTACTGTAGTGATACTCGAGACTCAAAGGACCAATACTTATTGTGGGGTACCAAGGAACTCACATGAATGTGGGGTGCTCTCTGCTCAAATCCCTCAGGAGCCTGTGTGGGGGCCTGCCCTTTGTGGGATGGTGCTTCTCAGTTACGTCAACCAAGCACTGCAGAGGTGAGGTTCAGCTCTGAACTGCATCCTTGGTCCACCAGAGGGCTGACAAACATCTTGGTTCGAGTTCCACAACTGCGGGCTGATTGAACTGGAGGTGGGGGGAAGACTTGCCTTCATTATGGATTTGCAAATCCACTGCACAAGGTCCAGGTTCTTCAGAGAAAACTTGGGTTGAATCCCATTTCCCCTCCTCACTCACCAGATCCTAAGTTTTCTGTAAAATGAAAATGAGAGCTATGTGAGACTATATTCGTTGAAGTCCATAAAGCTCTTGGCGCCGTAGCTGTCATGAGCTAAATGCTTAATGAATAGCAGTTTACCACTGCATCATTTCTTATTAAAGGCAGCGAATTAAAAAATAAGTCCAGACAGAGGCCCAGCTCTGGGCAACAAAGCTGACCGGCTCCAATTCCAACAGGTACAGCCCGCCCCCAAGGGCCTGGGTCCCTCTCTGGGCACGCGCAGCTAGAAACAGCCCCTAGACAGCCGGTTTTCAACCCCTGATCTGCGTGGGACGGGCACAGAGGCCCAGCTCTGGGCAACAAAGCTGACCAGCTCCAATTCCAACAGGTACAGCCCGCCCCCAAGGGCCTGGGTCCCTCTCTGGGCACGCGCAGCTAGAAACAGCCCCTAGACAGCCGGTTTTCAACCCCTGATCTGCGTGGGACGGGCACAGAGGCCCAGCTCTGGGCAACAAAGCTGACCGGCTCCAATTCCAAACAGGAGACATTCCCAACTCCTCGCCCAGTGCCAGGGACTCTTTCTGGAGCCGCGGCCGCTAATGCGGACGCGAAATATTTTCCCACTACATATGCCACAGGAACCATAAGCTAACTTCTTAGATGGAAACTTCTCTATTTTACTTCAGCCACTAGAAACACAGTAGCCAATAACTCATAAGCCTATCTTAACTCACACTGCATATCAAGCAGTATAGTAACAGTGAACGTGAAGGACTAAACCACACCTCTCACAATGGTAAAGCAACGCAAAAGCCCACCAAACTTTCATATTGAAGAGTCTAGCCCAGGTGACACCAACAGTACTGTAGTGTTAGACAACCTCTCTGACAAGGAATTCAGAAGGGAGCTACTTGGGATGCTTAGGGAATTAAAAGAAACAATGGAAAGCAATGCCAATAGAAGACAAGAGGATCTGAAGGCAGAAATGAGGAAAATGCAATCAGAAATGTCAGACCTGAAAAATCTCGTAGGCGAATTGAAAAGCTCAGTGGAAGGCCTCAGCAGCAGAGTAAGAGCGGCTGAGAACAGAATCAGTGAGCTCGAAGATGAAGTTCAGAGACTCTCCAGAAAAGAGCAGAAAATGGAAAAGAGACTCACAATTCGGGAACAGATGGCAAGAGAAGATCATGATGAAGCCAAGAGGGGTAACATAAGAATTATTGGAATCCCAGAGGGACAGGAAGAAAACCTTGATGAAGAAGAAACTGTCAAAGAAATCATTGCTACAACATTTCCAGAGCTGAAGAAAACTTGTGACCACATTCAGGAGGCCCGAAGGGTACCAGCTAGAAGAAATCTGAATAAAAATACCCCAAGACACATTCTGATCAAAATGACCAAAACCTTAGACAGAGACAAAATTCTGAAAGCAGCAAGATCGAAGAAAGAAATCTCTTACAAAGGAGCATCCTTAAAATTCACAGCTGATTTTTCTGATGAAACCCTCATGGCCCGAAAACAGTGGTGGGACATAGTAAAAAAACTCAATGAAATAAATGCCTCCCCAAAAATACTTTTCCCAGCAAGACTCTCATTCATAATAGAAGGAACAACACACAGTTTCACAGACAAACAACAGCTCAGGAACTTCATAGACTCAAAACCATGGTTACAAGAACAACTAAATGGGCTACTGTAAGGCAAGAAAGGGCCCTCAAATACACCAAATTTTAACAGAACAATGGGACAAAATCCCATAACAATAATCTCTCTCAATGTCAATGGGCTAAACGCACCAATTAAAAGACATAGAGTGGCAGGATGGATTAGAAAATTGAACCCAACATTCTGCTGCCTGCAAGAAATGCATCTCAATAGTCAAAGCAAACACAGACTCAGAGTCAAAGGCTGTAAAACAATCCTACAGGCAAACAGCTCCCATAAAAAAGCTGGGGTAGCCATCCTTATATCAGACCACATCGATTTCAGAGTGAGGAAGGTCATAAGAGACAGTGAAGGCCATTTCTTATTGATCAAAGGATCTGTCCAACAGGAAGAACTTACAATAATAAATGTATATGCACCTAATGAGAGACCAGCAAAGTACTTAAAACAACTACTCATAGATTTGGAAAAAGACATCAATAGCAACACAATACTAGTGGGAGACTTCAACACTGCTTTGTCACCTCTTGATAGATCAACCAGACTCAAGCTTAGCAAGGACATACTTCATTTGAGGGAAACAATGGAAGAAAGGGACTTAGTAGATATATACAGGACACTTCATCCACAAAAAGCTGAATACACATTCTTCTCAAGTGTACATGGAACATTCTCCAAGATAGACCACATGCTGAGCCACAAAACATGCCTCCATAAAATTAAGAAGGTAGAGATTGTATCAACAATCTTCTCAGACCATAATGCGCTGAAATTAGAAGTAAATCACACACAAAAACAGAAAACTAAATCAAACACCTGGAAATTAAACAGTGCACTATTGAACAACGAGTGGATTAGACAGGAAATCAAAGAGGAAATCAAAAGATTCCTAGAAACGAATGAAAATGAGAACACGAGTTACCAAAACTTATGGGACACAGCAAAGGCTGTGTTAAGAGGAAAGTTTATAGCTCTACAAGCATTCCTCAGGAAGGAGGAGCGAGCACACATAAGTAACCTAACCTCACAGCTTAAGAGCTTGGAGAAGGACCAAAAAAAGGAGCACAACCCGAACAGGAGAAAGGAAATAATAAAACTCAGAGCAGAGATTAATGAGATGGAAACCCAAAAAACAATCCGAAAGATCAATGAAACCAAAAGCTGGTTCTTCGAGAAAATTAACAAGATCGATAAGCCTCCGATGCTGCAGTGGATATGGCGAGAAAGGGACACTCCTTCACTGTTGGTGGGAATGTCCACTGGTTCAGCCCTTCTGGAAAACAGTATGGACGATTCTCAAAAAATTAGAAATTGAGCTCCCATTTGACCCAGCAATACCACTCCTGGGAATATATCCCAGAGAGGCAAAAATGTGTAGTCGAAGTGACATCTGCACTTGTTTGTTCATTGCAGCACTCTTTACAATAGCCAGAAACTGGAAGAAACCTGAATGCCCAAGAACAGATGACTGGTTAAAGAAACTTTGGTACATCTACACAATGGAGTACTATGTAGCTCTTAGAAAAGATGAAGTCATGAAATTTACATACAAGTGGTACAATATGGAAAGTATCATGCTAAGCGAAATGAGTCAGAAAGAGAGGGATAGACATAGAAAGATTGCATTCATCTGGGGGATATAAAGTAACAAAGTATGAGATTAATACCCAAGAATAGCTGAGATCAGCACCAGGAGGATTACTCCATAACTTAGAGGCCAGCCGGGTATCCTAGAGGAAAGGGCAGCTCAGATAGAGAAGGGAGCACCAAATAAAGGATGTTTGGAGGATCCTCCCAGGAGGGGAGATGCATGTCGAAAGTAGACTATGGACTGAACATGTTTGCCACTCAATGCCTCTTTTGCAGACCACAACACCCAAAAGGAGAGAGAGAACACAGGGGATTGCCCTGCCACAGAGATAGGGGGGATGGGGGGATGGGGGTGGGAGGGATATTATCTATGGTGGTAGAAAATGGGCACTGGTGGAGGGATGGGTATCTGATCATTGTATAATTGAAACCAAAGCACAAAAAATTGTAAATCTACAACTTAAAAAAAAATAAAATAAAATAAAATAAAGAAAAAAAAAAGTCCATTTGATGCGGACTTTGTCAACAATGCATTAAGCCAATCTGCAGCCCCTTTGTACCTGCAAACTGGTCCTAAGACTATAAACCACAGCCTTAGGCCACTAAACTAGAGTGCGATAGAGCATCGATCCCTAAAGCTCTGTTCTGTATGGAATGACTGGAAAAAGGACTAGGGGAGTGATCTGGGCTCTCATGTCTTGGCCTTTTTACAGACGTTATAGACCTGATGGCTGGGAAACCACAGAAGTGTCTAGCTCATAGCTCTGGCATCTGGGAACATCAACACCCCACACTCCACCCTGACACACGCCCTAGACTCAGTCTCTGCTGAGGACCACCTTACTGCTTCATAGAGGGCAGGCTTGCTGTGTCTCTACATGGGAAAGGGGAAGGAGCTGGGAAAGGGCGGGGGGAGATCCCTACCTCCCAAGGCTGCACCTCCCAAAGCTGCACCTTTTAATGTTCACCCTATGAGGTTGGAATTTCAGCAGAGGGTTTTGGTTTTGGTTTGGGGGCCATACCTGGCAGTGCTCAGGGATCACTCCTCGCAGTAACCAGAAAACCATATGCAATGTTAGAGAGCGAACCTGGGCCTTGCACATGCAAAGCAAGCACCTAAATCCTTGACCTCTATCTCCAGATCTCAAGATAAGAATTTGAGGAGAGCTTTAAACATTCAGCGCAGAGCTATAGATGAATGAAATCACATACATGTGTGTGCATGTGTATCTGTGCTTGCCCACATGGCAGTCGTGGTATTTACTTCCTCTGCATCCTATATGATCCTCTGAGCCTGCCAAGATTCCTGAGTGCAGAGCCAGGAGTAAGCCCTGAGCACTGCCTAGTGTGATCCCAAAACCAATTTTTTTCTTTTTTTTTAAGACAAGGGGAGTTTTTAATGACAAAAAGTGGAGGATGACTTCCAGACCAGTTTTTGCAAGCTGGTTTATGAAGCCATAAAGCCTCAGCCCCATTTCCCTGGAATTTTCATGGAATGTCAGCCAAGTCCTCTATCCCTTTCTTTTCCTGTTCTGTGCAGATGACTGGGACATGGGGTCTTCCTTTTCATCTTTAGTCTTTGGAAAGGAGGCTATGTTGTTGATGTCCCCAGGCCTCACCTGTGGGGAGCAGCAAGGCAGGGTGACCACAAGGAAGGACACTCCTTCTTCAGGACCCAGTATCCCTTTAAGATGAAAGGGAAAGCCAATGTCCAAAATGACCAAGTGCTGCCACAAACTAGTCTGGCCAAATCTTTGGATGGATAGGGACTTAGACAGAAGCTAAAGTAGAACTGCCATCATCATTAATTACTATCACTCAATCAGTTACTATCATCATCAGTGATTGTCATCAATACCATCCTTGTCACAAATCAGTTCAAGAATATTCTCAGGGGTTCGCAAACTTATGTGGCCTACTGCTCCCCTTTCAGAAATAAAGTCACTCAACACCTGCTCCTCTCCCCCAACCCCCAGTCAGGAAATCTACTTCATTAAGTGAACAGAGAAAGCATTCCCCACCCCATCAAGTACACCTGGAACTACTTCTGCCCACTGCCCCTTCTTCATTTCAGCACCTACAGGGGGAAGCATCACTCACTTTGGGCAACATTCATCATCAATCATCATTATTGTCTCACCAGGTGGGAATTGCAAATTGGGGAAACCAATGTATCAGTTTTGGAATTGTGCAAAGCTCTATCCAGAAGGCCCCGTTAGGGCTGGCGAGATAGTACAGAGGTTTAAGGCACTTGCCTCATATGTTCTGAGCCTAACTCAGTCCCCAGCACCACATATAGTCCCCCAGCACCTTTAGAAGTGATGTCTGAGCACAGAGCCAGGAAAAAGACCTAAGAATAGAAGTTGCAAAGTATAGCCCCAAACAAGACCAAGAACAGGATTCCAAGTCAGTGCTTGAAAGCTGAATTTCACATACAGGAACAGGTCCTGAATACAATTTACAGATGGGAAAATACAGGTGATAGATCCATGACAAATGTGCAGCTTCGCAGGTAGTTCAAGAAATAAAAGTCCACATTCTCATCTGGCACTTATGAATAAAATAATGAACAAGAACTACATAAGCCAAAGCATGTCCACATGCATGGTGCAGTGCTGACGAGCGTGTGAAGAAAGACGTATTCCATATATGCTAGTGGCAAGAAAAGCAGTGGCTGTTGACTCAGAAATCTGAAGGGAAATTTTATCAACCAGCACAGCAAAATATCCTTTACTCTTCTTGTTTGTTTACTTGTATTTTGTTCTTGGGACACACCTGGCAGTGCTAAGGGGTTACTAGCTCTACACTCAGGAATTACTCCTAGCATGCTCAGGTGACTATGTGGGATGTCAGGGATCGAACCTGGATCAGCTGTGTGCAAGGCAAGTGCCTTACCCACTGTCCCATTGCTCTGGTCCAGTAATCACTCTCATTAGAATTACTCACAAAGAAATGCTCAAAGGTGCAAAGTAAATGTAGTAAGATGTTTATATGCTGCTGTTCCTAAAAGGGAATATCTAGAAGCTTCTGAATTCCTTTTTTCTGGTCACCAAAGAGTTCAGATGCTTCTATATCTTCTATCCTAAGTTCGTTCAGTTCGTGAGGGTTTATGTTGGATCTGAAAAGAGTCAAGAGGTAGACTTGCAAGCTTTCTAAAAGGACTGCCCAGCCCACCAATCCCATCTTAAATGTCCAAAGGGGGGACATGTTTGACATTTTAGAACTTTGATTCTGGGACTGGGCATAGTACAGAATGTAAGGTGCTTGCCTTGTTGCAGGCCACCTATGTTTGGTTTCCAGAAATGCACATGGTACCCCAAGCACCAGCAAGGGTACCACTTCTGAGAACAGACCCAAGAGTCAGCTATGAGCATCACTGGATGCTGCCCAATCCTCCACTCCTCTGATAAAATTCAAACTTTGGCTTCTGAAATTGAGTGCAGCTCTCATGAGCTTCCAGATGCAGAGCTGTCAGGATGCTCCACTTCTCTCAAGTCTCTGCTAATGGGCCTTAACCTCTTCTGCTTGTTTCAAAGATCCAAGGGTATTTTATTCACCAGCGGCACTCAGCTCTGGGCCAAGTGCAAAGCCAGCCAAAAAAAATCATGCCAAAATAGCGTTATCCTTGCTTTCCTCTCGAGTTAAATTAAAGGTTAGAAGAAAGCACAAGGAAAAAGAGAGGTAATGGTGCCAGGGAACTGGCTCGAAGGGCTAGAGGGCATACTGTGTATGTGGGAGCACCCTGTTAGATCCCCAGAATTGCATGGTCCCCTGAGCACTTCAGAAACAAAAGAAAGGAGGCGGTGAGGAAGGGGGGAAGGAGTGAGGAAGGGAGAGGAAGGAAGGAAGGAAGGAAGGAAGGAAGGAAGGAAGGAAGGAAGGAAGGAAGGAAGGAAGGAAGGAAGGAATCTTGGCTATATACAGGATAATGGAATGGGGGATGTTTTATTTTTGAGCATTTCACTAAATCATTTTCTCTACATTTTAAATGGGGACATTTATTTCCGTGAACATGTTTTAAAGTCTGATCATCTCCCAGATCAAAGTCCTCCCCGGGGTCGCTGGTGGCAGCTGGGAACCCATTTCGCAAGACCACAGTGCTGGCAAGGCACAGGGCCAGGCCGGCTCCCCAGGGACAGAGGAGAATGGGGCGACTGTGTGACCTCTGCAGCTGTCTGCGGGGGGTTGCGGTTCTCAGAGGCCTGATTATCCGGCACCTGGGAGCAGGAAGCAGCCCGGCTCCCTGGGAACCCCATCATCTTGGCAATGTCCAGTAGCAGCGGGTCTTTCAGAGATGGAAGGCTCGCGGCGCCTCAGAAGTCGCTTGCACGGGAGGGGCTTCCGCCTGACCTGGTGGGAACAAAGCAGCTTTCAGGCCGTGGCCGCCGTGCAGGAATGGGACGCTCTGGGTCGTCTCTTCTGATAGTCGCATTGTCCACGGTGCCCCCCGCTCCCGCCTCCCGGCAGCTGGACGCTCAGATAAATGCATCACTCTATCAATTCAGTGGCTTTGCTTTTTTTTCCCCCACTGTCCCACTCCCCCACCCGCTTTAATTTGGGAGTTGACTGGCTAACGGAGCAGAAGCCAGCAGGCCACATTTAGTTTCCGTGCACCTGCATTATTTTAACTCCGAGAAACTCGAGGCAAGAGACCGCAAGTGAAGTGATGTGCTTTGGAAGCACAAGCAAGAGAGACTTTCCTTTGGGGTGGAGGGGAGGGTTGGGAAAGGAATTAATAATCCCGAAGGAACAAATTCTAAGGCACAAACTCTTCAGTCTGCACTGGAGTCCACCTCTACCTGTGCTCCATGTGTGTTTGTGTGTGTGTCTGTGTGTATGTTGTGTCTGTGTGTCTCTGTGTGTTGTATGTATGTTTCTGTGTCTGTGTGTGCGTCTGTGTATATGTATGTTGTGTATTTCTGTGTCTGTGTATGTGTATTGTGTGTCTGTGCATGTGTATGTATGTGTCTGTATATGTGCATTGTATGTGTGTCTGTGTATGTTTGTTGTGTGTGTCTGTGTGTCTCCGTGTGTTATATGTATGTTTCTGTGTCTGTGTGTGCGTCTGTGTGTCTATGTGTATGTGTGTTGTGTATGTCTGTGTCTATGTATGTGTGTGTGTCTGTGCATGTGTATGTATGTGTCTGTGTATGTTTGTTGTGTGTGTGTCTGTGTATGTGTGTTGTGCTGTCTGTGTATGTGTGGTGTGCATGTGTCTGTGTATGTGTGTGTTGTGTGTGTCTGTGTGTTGTGCATGTGTCTGTGTCTGTGTGTTGTGTGTGTGTCTCTGTGTGTGTTGTGAGGGGCGGAAGCTCTGTTTGCCTCCCCAGCCAGGCAGGAAGATGCGGGTTGCTTTCCACTGGCAGCATACCTCCTCCAGGAGGGAGAAAGCACAGGATCTGGCTGGGTGCTCACTGAAAGTCCTATCAAGGACCCGGAGCCCACCCAGTGTGGAGAGAGACAGGCCACCCCAGTTGGCATGAGGATGCCATCTTCTGATTTCAGAATGGAGACTTTCTAGAAAGCACGCTTAACAAAGCAGGGCACCTGCTGATAAAGATGTTTCGAGGCGGGGCTGGAGCCATAGCACAGCGGGCAGGAAGTTTGCCTCGAACACAGCTCACCCAGGTTCCATCCTCGGCACCCCAGAGGATCCTTCGAGCATGCCAGGAAAGATTCCCGAGTGCAGAGCCAGGAGGAAGCCCCGAACAATGCCAGGTGGGACCCCAAGGCCAAAAAGTAAAGATGTTTCAGGGAGAGGCAGGAGAGCTCATCCCGGTCAGTAACTTTTCTGTTTCCTGGGCCTGTGGGAAGAAGGCATTTGCTGGAGAAGATGCATCCTTCTGTGTCAGATGAGCAGTGAGACCCCCAGGGTCTTTGGCCTGGTGGCCTCTGAACCCTGAGAGAGTGCGTTAGCTCTGCAGTCAACACGTGTGACAGATGTGGAAAAGGAGACATTGCAGAGCTTAAAAAATTAAGCTAAATTACTTAACCAATTTTAATTGGTCTTGCAACCGGGTGACCATATACCAATTGATCGCCAGCTAGCTCTGGGCAGGTTCCACATGACAGGGTGGCCAGCAGCCCTCCATAAGGTGTTCTACCAATGCCAGCCCCTTGCCCTTTGAAACCTGCCATCTTGGTCACTCTTTAATGCCTCTTGCTAGTGCCTGTCATGTTGGGAGTTTTAAACCCACTGTTTCCTTCACTCCGCTCTTTTTCCCCAACTCCTCAGTGGGTCCCCCCTCTCCCCCTCTCACCAATTATCTCAAGGTTCTTGTCCTCAAGGCGCTTCCCATGGAATCCCAGTCAGAGTTAGGGCCTCTGGGGTCAGCACCAGGTCGCTTGCCAGTATTCATCATTTATGATATATATCATCTATTACATGCTGGAAGTCTCTAAGTACCTCCTGGACATGGTCAGAATCTCTGTCCTTGTCACTGCTGTGTGCCCAGGTCCAGTTCAGTGCCTGGCATGCAGAAAGTACTCACTACAGAAAAGGTACTTGTTAGATGAATACATTGATGGGTAGGTGAGTAAATTAATGAATGGGTGGAGTCAGCTGACCACCAAGGCCTTTTCATCTTTAGGACTCAATGACGTCCATACACAGGGCACTGAGATGTGCCAATGGTGTGTGTGGGTTGGGGCGGGGGAGGGGAGACTGACTTGCTTTTGACAGAAGCAGCTCCCACTCAGCTGACTGGACTCACTGGGGAGTTTTGGGTAGCATGAGAAGGAGTGTGAGAGCCAGAGAGGCTCCTCGAGCTCAGACTTCATTGGGGGCTTCAAGTGTATGAGTCAGTGCACACTGAGTTCAAACCCCTCATTCGTTCATTTATTTGCTTGTCTGTGGGAAGGATTTCTAAGCAGGGCTCAGGAGGTGCTAGGGGCCACCCATCAAAGCTTAGCAGGTGGGCTGGATAGTTCAATGCTCGGAACAGTCGTGTGGTATTGCTTGGGTGCAGCTGGGCTAGGGGCCACCAGGTCACTCCAGCAGTGCCCAGGGAAATTCCCTGATTCCTCTTAGATGGCCCCACGCTTATCCATTTCCACAGGTCAGCTTCATAGGTCAGAAATATTCCTTCTTCTGGAATTTATGGTTCTCTTGTCTGGTGAGTCAGTGCCCCCCCCACGGGCATCCCTTTCCCAGTGCACAAACACCAATCGCTTCTCCCTTCCCCAACCCAACTCCGGTGAGTGAGGATTTCATGGTGCAATTCCTTGTGCAGACAGAAATGACTGCTTACTGTTCCCAAAATCAACCTCTGGCTGCCCCTGGCAGTGGCTTCAGCATGTGACACCCTTTGGCACTCTCCCTGTGTGTGACAAGAATGACTAGTCTTAGAGAGAACTGGTGACATGGCACGGGGCAAACTCAGTAGCTACATGGTGCCTTTTACATGTGAAAAATCAAGGCGCACAAGTTTGCTCCATGAGGCACTTGATTCAGGCTCTTTGGGTGCTGGTAGAAAGAAGTTGGGGTTCAGATATCCTGAGTGTCTCCCCCCCAGCCCCCACCACTTACCTTTTGTTGTTGTTGTTTTATTGAATCACTGTGAGCTATAGTTACAAACTTTTGTGTTTGAGTTTCAGTCATACAATGATTCCTCCACAACCCATCCCTCCACCAGTGCACATTTTCTGCCACCAGTGTCCCCAGTATCCCTCCCCTATCCCATCCTCCTTCCCCCTTTCTCTAAGGCAGACGATTTCCCTCTTACTCTCTCTCTCTCTCTCTCTCTACTTATGGGTATTGTGGTTTGCAATACAGATAATGAGAGGTCATCATGTTTGGTCCTTTATCTGCTTTCAGCACACATCTACCATCCAAGATTGCTCCACAGTTGGCAGCATGCTTTATAAGCTGGGTGAGAAGGCAGCCGGGATAGAGAAGGGATCACTAAGTCATTGGTGGTTGGAGGGATTGCACCAGCCTTTCTTTGTAGGTCAAATTTCCTCTTCAGAGAAACCTACCTTTGGGTGTTTTGGTGAATACCCGAATTTAAAAAAGAAGGCAGCATGGCCCCCCTTCAACCGTGAATTAAGATATCCCGGAGGCCCCCTGGGGGACACAAATCTCCAGGATAGGTTTAGAGTCAGAACATGCAACTCCAGCAGGACCAGATTTGAAGTTTGGAGGATCTCAGGAGGACAAGTGTGGGTGGCCCAAGATTGATTTCTTTCTGATCTGCCCTTGGCTACCAGAAGAGCTGTTCTTGGAAGTATTGTTGTTGCCAACTAAGGCCTCCTGTAAATATGAATTGCAGAATCAGAGAGGGTCCTGGGTCAGTTTTTCAGTAGGTTTATCAGTCCTGTTTTTGCTTCCTCCTTTGAGACCCCGTGGCACTTTGGGGTATCCTCCCTGGGATCTCTCTCCCCTTCCCTGTCCTCCTGACTCCTAGAAACTAGACTTACCCTCATCCTCATCTCCTCCATGATCTGCTTCAAAAGAAGTCAGACTCAGTGCACATGTTTTTGTCTGTGTCTGTTTTCTATCACTGCTGTAATAAATCTTCCCCAAACAAGTGGCTCTGAAGCACCGATTTATTATCTACAGGTGCTGGAAGTCAGGGATCAGGAGGAGCGGTGATGAGGCTGGAGAGGAACCAAGCTTCACTTCTATCTTAGCCCACACAGGCTGCTTAGAAAACTCAAGTATCATGCACAGGCTTCTGAAGCACAGGAAGTGATTTCTCACTGCTCTGGACACAGTAAATCTGAGATCAGAACGCAGCACTGATCTGGGGGAGAACCCTCTACCAGATGGCAGATTTCTCCCTCTGTCTCACGTGGTAGAAGGGATTAGGGAGCAATCAGAAACCCCAAATTCCCACCAGGAGGGGTTCCATTGCATGGTCTGATCTCTCTAATCTTATTGCCTTGGAACTCTGTGTGTGTGTGTGTGTGTGTGTGTGTGTGTGTGTGTGTGTGTGTCCAGACCGGCCCCCTTCCTGTGTCCTCAACCCAACCACATTGTGCCAAGATCTTTCCTCATTGCCCTTTATTTCGGCCTTCCTCTTCTTCTTAAAGATGGCTTGAGATCATGCTGGATTTACTGAATCACGCTGAATAATACCCCTATTTTAAGATGAGCTGATTTTTAACCTTAATTTATCTTTGACATGAAAGGTAGCATTTCCACAGATTCCTGGGATTAGTGTGTGTACATTGGGGGAGGGGGTAACTGGGTGGAGAGAGGAAGCATCTGTCATCAGTCATATATATGATTTGGCTAAAGCAAGGTTTGTGTCTCATATAGTATTCAGGTAGGTAGTTTATAAATCTGTGAAAACTTAAAAAGGACTTTGCATTAAAATAAATAACCAGACATTTACATTTCTGAGGATATGTGGCATGTGTTCTTTGGGAGATGTGTTTTAAATTTTTTTTATTAAATCACCGTGAGATAAACATTTACAAAGTTGTCCCTGATTGGGTTTTAATCATACAATGTTCCAACCCTTGTCCTTCACCAGGGTACATTTCCCACCACCAATGTCCCCCATTTCTCTCCTTCCACCCCCTCCCTATATAAGCAAACTAGGATATAAATGTCCTGTTTTCCCTCTTTAAAATAAATGATGCAATATCCTAAATAAGGTTCTTTGGTGAGGCTTGAATTAGATGCTATTAAATGGAAACCTAAGCGGGGAAAATAAAAATGTATAGTTCAAATAGGTTTAGGTTTAGGAGGCAAGGTGGCACCGACACCTGTTGAACCCCTCGTGCTGTCCCAAACCTGACTCACCATCTCGCTCTGGATGACGTGCAGCTCAGCACATCTGGCATGGAGTTCTGCATGTGATCCCTGCTGGAGCTCTGTGCATGGTTCCTGCTGGACATCGCTGGCTGCTTTGCGGGATTGGGACAGAGTGGCATTGACGGGGCGAGACCACGGCGGTGGCTGCAGCATCACTGCCTACCCCAGCTGGGCCGAGTCATGGCACCATCGAAGCATGGAGCAGTGACAGTGGCCAGTGTGGTGACTTGTCCACTGCGGGACGCTGTCCGCCAACCACCGAGTGATTTGGGACTCGGCGCAGGTGTTCAACCTGGCACAGACCCTGTGCGATGGGGTCTTGCTCTGCCAGCTGTTCGACAGCCTCTGGGCACACACCATCCACCTCAAGGAGATCAACCTGGGGTTGCAGACATCCCTGGCACTGCCCGGGGATGCAAGTAAGTGCTTGCTGTCAGTGTACAAATTGTTACAGCAGACCCGTCACCAGGAGCTTACATTCAGTAGACTGGGAACCCTGCAGGGACGATTAGAGCCAAAAGCCTCCATCTTTCCCCAGGAGAGCCCGGCAAGCTACCGAGGGTATCCAGCCCAAACGGCAGAGTCTGGCAAGCTACCCATGATGTACCAAATATGCCAACAAAAGTAGCTAAAATGGGTCTCATTTCCCTAACCCTGAAGGAGTCTCTAGCTGAGTTGGGAAGGAGAGGACTCATACTAAGCAGACGGCATGCAAGTCAACGGGCAGGAAGGCACCCAGTAAGCAGCTGGCCACCAAGGCGGCCCACAAGAGCGTGCCAGCCACGGGTGTCGTGAAGAAGCTGCACTGCTACCAGCCCCACACCGTGGCACTACGCGAGATCTGCCAGCTGCTGTTCCAGTGGCTGGTGCACAAGATCGCTGCAGGACTTCCAGGCCGACCTGCCCTCCCAGAGCTCGGCCATCATGGCGTTGCAGGAGGCATGCGAGTCCTGCCTGGTGGGGCTTTTTGAGGACACCAACCTCTGTAAATTCCCCGCCAAACGCTTCACCATTATGCCCAAGGACATACAGCTGGCCTGCCACATCCTCGGAGAGAGAGCATAAAGTTTATGATGCTAAAATCTCAGGGCTGAGACAAATGGAGACACTATTGGTGCCTGCTTGATGATTAATGGGATGACAGTGACAGTGACAGCTCAAATATAAGGAACTATTCTCATTTACTTATTACGGAATTAAGTGGAAACAGGACATCATATTCTAAATAAATTTATTTTTTAGAAAGCGTCAGTGAGTGTAAACTGGACCCTAAATAACATATTTCCCATTCTTTCTATCGTGACTGCCATTTAACTGCACAAGCTGCACAACTAAATTTCAATCATTCTTTGAAAGACTCATAAAGGTTAGGTGAACTACCCAATGTCACAGAGGAGCCATATGTTTGGAGCCCACATTTAAAACAGAGTAGACCCAACTTCAAAGCTCATATCCTTTGCTTTATAAGACACCAAGAAGGTCAGAGAGATAACTGAATGAGGTGAGTTTGAGGTGAGCTACTGCTTTGCATGTGGAAGGTTTGGGTTCGATTCCTGAGGACCACCAGATGCAAGTCCTGTGCACAGAGCCAGGAGAAGGCCCTGAGCACCTCTGAGTGTCACCTAAAAACAAACAACTGAAAGATAGGCTGCATTTTGCAGAAAGATTCGACAAAATATATGACTGAGCCAAGATGAACTTTGAGGGTTGGTTTTTCCTTTTTTACTTGTGAGAATTGTATTGTCAACACAAACAGTTCAAGGAAAAGTCTGTGTAATCTTCACTTTTGAGGGCCCATTTCCTTAGCCCTTGGAAGCAGGAGGACTAACATCCTAGATTGTTTGTGAGAGTTGGATTTATTGAAATGCAATAGTGTCAGTCTGATGGTGAAGAGAGATTCAAGGTTCTAAATAATGTTTAGCAATGGAGAGATGTACAGGGATTAAGGCACTGGCCTTGCATGGACCCGACCCTGGCTCGATCCCTAGCACCACACGTGATCTCCCAACTACCACCAGGGGAGACCCCTGAGCACAGAGCCAGAAGTAGACCCTGAGCTCTGCTGGGTGGGGCCCAGAATCTCTTATTTTAAAAGAAAGGGAAATCATCCAAAAAAGCAAAGATGAAGATCCTTTTACAATATGTTTCCTATTATGCTGGCTGGATATTGTGGCCAGAAATATGCTATTTGGCAGTTCTCTATTTTTATGGGAACTTAAAAGTTTAAGGAGGTGATTTGTGGATCCTTTTCCTGCAAAAGAAAATCCTTGGTTTTATGGTGAGAAATTCTTTTATTGAGAAAAAGAAGTCCTCTAATTTAATCTGAGAAGGCTGAAAGGAACAGTTTACTTCATTTCTCAATGGATTTTGTTGGTTCCCCCCCTTCATTTTCTTTCTATTTAAACCATGTGACTTCTTTGCATCCAAGAAGACCTGCAGACATCTTTGCATGAATTTTTACCAGAAAAAAATGAAAGATCACTAATTTTTATTGGTTCACAAAACAGCTATGAAGACATGCATAGTTGTTTTCCTAGTACTTCTTCTGTAAACCTTGTAACTGCATTGCTTTCTATTTTCATTTTTGAAGGACTGGGGGAATCTCGGGAAATTCCATAAGCTTACTTAACATGTGGCATTTCACTTCCACGAAGTGCCCAACTCTTTTTGGTGGTGGAAACTCTGAACAAGATAAACCTTGGTTCTCTACCCACCTCGCGTGAAAGTCCAGAGGGAAGAAAGTCTGCCTGGGATGGCAGCTTTCTCCTACGCAACCTTCAAACTTCTACCAGCTTCAATGCCCCCATAAAATCTACCATATACCCAAATCTATTATATGAATACAAATCTATTGGGCTTGGACACCAGCTCCTCCTGGCTCATGGTGGAAGCCACAAGTTTCTCTTAAATAGTAGGAAGGCAAGAAGGAAAGAAGAAAATATAAGAGCCAAGGGCTTAGACAAGTTTGTTTGCACATTTATTTTTAAAGAAAATTCCAGAAGTTACACATATTTATTTATATCTCATTGCCTTACTTTTAAAAAAATTCACTGAGCTACGAGAGAGGCTGGAAGATCACTTACGCTGGGCAACTCTTTCCTACTGAAAATTCCATTTGAACGGAAAAAGGAAAAGGGGTCATTGTGGGGAGTGGGAGAACCACCAGCAGGCAGTGAAGAATAGCTTTTTCTTTATTATTCTTTATTTTTTTGAAGCAAAATAGTTTTTAGGAAGTATGAGAGAAAAGAGGAGAGATAAGAAGAGATTCCCATAAAATGAAAGAAAGGAATTATGCACCCTAAGCTGGGATGTGCCAATCCTGTAGTGGGGATGCACTGCTAATCCTTCAGCTGTGTTAAGTCATCCTGTGGGTCGTGACATTCAGTTTATCTTTTGTCGTATCAAAAACTAAAATGGGAGGGCATGCAGCCAACACAGGATCAATCCTGGGCATAACATAATGGTTCCCTGAACCTTGCCTTGAGTCCCTCTGAGGATAGAGCTAGGTGTAAGCCCTGAGCACAGAGTGTAGCTCTCAAACAAACAAAAATGAGCAAATTGTGAGTCTGATATTAATATTTAGGAGCAGCACATTTGATTTATCATGAGGAATAGTTTTGTAATAGTTGGAACAGTAACACAAAGGATGTTATTTAAATTTTTGGTAGATAAATTGCCATTACTTGGAGATATTTAAACAGTGGTTGCTTCCACTTCTCAAGAGCAGAGGGATTTCCTTCAGTAGAAGGAAGTGGAGTTGGCTAATCACTAAGGCATCTTCTTTTCTAAGATCCTAGGAAGTCTTAATGACTGTAGCATCTATAGTGATGTCCCCTTTCTAATTGCATCTTTTGATCTATTGATGTCAAGAGAGGGATTCGGCAGGGTGATACCATTTCACTGAAACTCTTCAGTGCCACCTTCGAGAACATCATGCAACGACTGAAAGGGGAAGGAATGGGAGTGAAGATAGACGGTCGGCAACTATACCACCTCCACTTTGCTGATTACATTGTTCTAATAACACCAAACATTAGCCAAGTGGCACAAATGCTGGCCAACTTCGACCATGAGTATGGAAAGGTCGGACTACAGCTGAATCTTACGAAGACAATGTTTATGAGAAACAGCCTCGTCCCTGATGCTCCATTCGCTCTCAACAAAATGACCAGCTCCGAATGCAACAGTTATGTGTACCTAGGTCGAGAAGTCAACATGATGAATGACCTGGCACCTGAGTTGCGCAGGAGGAAGAGAGGGGCTTGGAACGCCTTCAAGAGCGTCGAAGAAATAGCTAAGAGGACAAAGAACCTCCGGCTCCGGGCACATCTCTTTGATTCCACTGTTCTTCCTGCATTAACATACACCTCAGAAACCTGGGCCCTATGCAAACAGGATGAGAACGCTATTCGGGTCTCCCAAAGAGGAATTGAAAGAGCTATGCTTGGAGTATCACGTTTCACTAAAATGAGAGAAAGAATCCGGAGTTTCAACCTCCATTGACGATGAAGAATCAGGGACGCTGTCTCGTTTGCCAAGGCGTCAAAAATCAGATGGGCTGGACACGTAATGAGATTTGGAGACGACCGCTGGACTAGAGTCATCACCAACTGGATTCCATGGGACATCAAAAGACAGCGTGGCTGCCCACCTACCAGATGGTCAGACTTCTTCGTCAAGACCCTGAACAATCGGTTTGAGGCTCTTCGTGTTCCTAGAACAGACGCCATTGGGCTACACTAGCACGCGACAGGGACAAATGGAGACATTACTGGCGCCCGCTTGAGCAAATCGCTGATTAACGGGAAGTCAAGTGATCAAGTGATCAAGTGATCTATTGAAATTTCTTTCATGTTACTATTGCTAACCCTTCTAGGACTCTGGTTATAATTATACTGATGTATGTAAAGAATCAAGCTTGACTTTCTCATTTTGTCTATTATACATTGTTTTCAATTTTCTACCCATTTCCTTTGGGAATTATGGTGAAATATCCCACGTATTATAGCCCATTATATGGCAATATATAACATTATATTATTATAATATATACATAAATGATTGTCTATATTAGTAATTTTATAGGAATTAGTATTTTTAATAAAATTGTTAAACAATAATTATTAGGCAACAATTATGTTTCATTTATGAAAATAATTTTAATCATTTAATCAAATGCACTTGTTGAAGCCTTCTTAAATGATATAGTTGTCTTTCCAGTGCTCTTAATTCTTTCAAATCATTCAAAGCATCATCTGAGATCTCTTGTTTTCAGTATGAAAACTTTTTTACTTCTTGTTCTTGTGAGATAAGTCTTCTCTTGCCTTTATTTTTGAAGTGTGGCTTAACTGGATGACAGTTTTCTTCTTTCATCAGTATGAATGTGCCATCTCATTGTCTTCTGGTCTCCAGTATTTCTGTCAGGAAACCTTGGGTAGGTTCCCTTGCATGTGATGAGCCATTTTCTCTCTCTGCTTTCAATTTTTTCTTGTGTCGGTCAGAATTTTTACTATGATGCGCAGGAGTATAGATATCATTTTCATTTATACTAGTCAGAGTACGTTGAGCTTCACGGTTATGCAGTTTTATGTCTCCCTTCACATTTGAAAAGTATGTCCGTAAGCGTATGTTTGCTCACTTAATGAAGTTTCCAGTCCTTGAGGCTCTGTTCATTCTTTATTCTTTTCAGTGCTCATGTTTCTTTGGTTTATTGGTCCCTAAGCACCAAACTAGGAATGGCTGAACAGAGCCAGATGTGTTCCCCAGCAAAACAGAAAAGTTTTTTCAGTTGTAAAATGTTGAAAAGACTAGTAATGCCTCATTGGATTATCAGAATAAATGATTTAATATCACTACATCACTATGAACACCATTTCATATATACAGGTATTGCTTAAGACACTTAGTATAAAAGAGTTTCCAACATCAACAGCAATGGCCATGAAATTCATCAGCTCCTAAACAATCATAATAAGCATGTACAATTTACTAACTATCAGTTTTATATACTTGGTAAATTTTCTTGGACCCAGTCATGACTGGAAAAGTTTGTGACAGTTCAAGATTTTGTTTCTTTTTTGCCTTTCCTTTGCTTTTCTGGAGCATTATGGGGTGTCTCTCTGTTCTCTGGGAGCAGAAAGGGAAAGGCATCATTCCATCTGTTGCCAATATTCATTTCATTGAGCATCTTGATGTGCTGGACACTGTGTGACCCCAGAGTTGTAGCAATTAATGAGGTTCCATCCCATCAGATCTACTACAAAGACCTGGTGAATGGAATAGATCAGAGGCAGGTGGATAAATGAGAAACAACATTCATATGTAGCCTGGAGAGAGTGTCAAAACATTTAGAACTGTGGAATCCTCACGACAGTCTCACAGTGTAGACCCCAACACTCAGAGGACTTCAGTAATGCTCAGATACTGGAGTTCAGTGTCTCCATCCATGACCTTCCTACTAATATTAAGGCAGAGGAGACAGAGACAACCATCTGTCTAGACTCATCTCTGACAGACCAGTTGTAGTTGCTGTACCTGGTCCAAACTACTTGTGAATTATGGGGGTGAACCCAAACCAGACTGCTAGTTTAATCACTTAATCACTTAACTTCCCGCTAGTCGTCGATTTGCTCAAGCGGGCGCCAGTAACGTCTCCATTCGTCCCTGTCACGTGCCAGTGTAGCCCAATGGCATCTGTTCGCTCTGGGAACATGAAGAGCCTCAAACTGATCGTTCATGATCTTGATGAAGAAGTCTGACCATCTGGTAGGTGGGCGGCCACGCGGTCTTTTGACATCCTGTGGGATCCAGTCGGTAACAGCTCTAGTCCAGCGGTCGTCTTTAAATCTCATTACGTGACCAGCCCATCTGATTTTTTACACCTTGGCAAATGAGACAGTGTCCCTGATTCTTGATCGTCGATGGATGTCGGAATTCTGGATTCTTTCTCTCATTTGAGTGAAATGTGATGTTCCAAGCATAGCTCTTTCAATTCCTCTTTGGGAGACCCGAATAGCATTCTCATCCTGTTTGCGTAGGGCCCAGGTCTCTGAGGCATATGTTAATGCAGGAAGAACAGTGGAATCAAAGAGAGGTGCCCAGAGCCAGAGGTTCTTCGTCCTCTTAGCTATTTCTTCGACGTTCTTGAAGGCATTCCAAGCCGCTCTCTTCCTCCTGCGCAGCTCGGGTGCCAGGTCATTTGTCATGCTGACTTCTCGACCCAGGTACACATAGCTGTTGCATTCAGAGATGGTCGTTTTGTTGAGAGCGAATGGGGCATCAGGAACGAGGCTGTTTCTCATAAACATTGTCTTCATAAGATTCAGCTGTAGTCCTACCTTTCTACACTCACGGTCAAAGTCGGCCAACATTTGTGCCGCTTGGCTGATGTTTGGTTTTATTAAAACAATGTCATCAACAAAGGGGAGGTGGTGTAGTTGCCGACCATCTATCTTCACTCCCATTCCTTCCCATTCCAGTCGTCGCATAATGTTCTCGAGGGTGGCACTGAAGAGTTTCAGTGAAATGGTATCACCCTGCCGCACTCCTCTCTTGACATCAATGATTACTTCTTTGTAGAATGGTGAGATCCTGGTAGTGAATCTGCAATACAGCTCACAGAGGATCTTGATGTATTGGGTTTGAATGCCCTGATTGGCTAGGGCTTCAATGACCGCTTCTGTCTCAACAGAATCAAAGGCCTTCTTTAAATCAATGAACGTGAAGCAGAGCGGCATCTTGAACTCCCGAGAAACCTCAATGAGCTTGGTTATCGTGTGGATATGGTCGATGGTGCTGAATACTTTGCGGAACCCGGCTTGCTCGCATGGTTGTCCTTCATCTAGTGTTCTGCCAATCCTATTTAGGATGACTCAAGTGA
Organism: Sorex fumeus; assembly: GCF_029834395.1. NCBI lineage: Eukaryota > Metazoa > Chordata > Mammalia > Eulipotyphla > Soricidae > Sorex > Sorex fumeus. The sequence goes on from NW_026606059.1 coordinate 78,979,020, forward strand.
ACAAGTTGTAGATGACAGACAATAGGCAGATCGGGCGATAGTTGCCAATGTCATGGATGTCTCCCTTCTTGAACAGTAGTACGGTCCTGCTGGTTTTCCACTGGGACAGAACCTTGCATTCAGACAGGTAGCGTGTGAAGAGCCGAGCCAGTGTATTGATGAGTACTGATGACACGTTCTTCAGGTGTCCAGGTCTGACCTTGTCTGGGCCGGGTGCTGTTCGTTTCTTTACTGACGAAATGGTGTGTCACATTTCGGAAGGGGAACATTGGGAACGACATATCCATCCTGTGGAATTTGGTATGTTGGCAAGTGGACATGGCTATCGAAGAGATTTGAGTAAAAGTCATAGATAATCTTCTCCATTGCCGTTCTGGAGGATGTGATGGATCCATCAGGACGTCAGAAGGCAGTCATCTTGGTCTTGTAGTTGGCGAAGGACAGGCGGGCGTTACAAATACTTTTCCCAGCTTCTGCTGCATCTACTAGCACTTCTGCTCTTCTCTCTTTGAGGTCTTTCTTGATTGCATCTCTGCACTGCTTTGCGAGCTCGGACATTAGCTTGCGGTTGCCTGAGGCATGCGCCAAACCACGTTGGCGAATAAGCTCAAGAGTTTTCGAAGACAGGTGGTTTTTTGTGGCTATCTCTCTCTTGGTGTTCCTTGCACAATCATGGAGGTGCTGTACCAGTTGATCGTATTCCTCGTCAATGCTGTCAACAATGGCATTTTCCCATGTTGCCGCAATAGTGCCAAAGAGCTCCCAGTTGGTGGTCGTTCTGGGAGTTCTCTTTTTAAACTTTGCAGCCCTTTCTCCCCGCTCTGTGAAGTAGAATTTTGCACGAAGGAGACGGTGGTCTGATCCCGTTCAGAATTTTGGGACAACAGCGACATCAGTCAGGCAAAACCGTCGATTGAATATGATGTGGTCTATTTCGTTGTGGAATCGTCCACCGGGAGACTCCCATATCCAACGTTTAGATTCAGCCTTCTGGAACTGTGAGTTACCATGAATGGTCTTGGTCGACATGATGAACTCAGACAGTCTCTCACCCTGTTCGTTCCATTCTAGGCCATGGGTCCCGATGTGAAGTTCTTCAGCTGATCTTCTCGGTCCTATCTTGGCATTAAAATCACCCACAATGATCTTGTAGAAGGTGTGGTCTTCTTTATAGAAGACTATTAAAACATTAACATTGAGACTATTAACTGCTACTTTAATAGCAGTTAATGTACTTCCCTTGCCTCCTATGGACGCTGATTCAAATCCTGGCATCACATAAGGTCCCATGAGCACTACCAGGGGTCAGAAATAAGCCCTTGAGCCCTCACAGGTGTGGCCCCCAAAACAAAGCAAACAGTTGGGAATGAGGTGGTAAGCATTAACTGGTTATTTCAGGCAAAGTGACCAATCTAGGGTGCAGAGTCACTATTTTTTTTTAAACTGTGATAATCGAATCACAGTGAGATACACAGTTACAAAGTTGTTCAGGATTGGGTTTCAGTTATTCAATGTTCCAATACCTGTCCCTTCACCAGTGTATGTTTCCCACCACCAATGTCCTGTTTCCCTCCTGCCACCTTCCCCCAGCCTGCCTCTATGGCACGCACTTTTCTTCTCTGTCTCTCTCTCTGTCAGTCTCTGTCTCCATCTGCCAGTATTTGTGCCTCTCTCTCTCCCTCTCTCTCCCTCTCTCTCTTTCCTTTTGGGCAATATGGTTTTATGGTTTGCAATACAGATACTGAAAAGTTGTCATGTATATCCCTTTACCTACTTTCAACACTCAGTTCTTGTTCGGAGTGATCATTTCTAACTATTATTGTCATATTGGTTCCTTATAAATATCTTAATTGCCTTTTGCCCCCCCCCCACACACACACACACACTGTGGCAAGCTTGTGAATGAGAGGTAACGCATCTCATTCTCACGGTCGGTCAGTCCCCTGGTCATTTCAGCTGACAGTGAGTTCACACCTGAGTCGGAATACAGGAAGAACTCTTAGTCTGAAAAGTCACAAGGGAAAAAAATCCAGATGAGAAGATTTTTATTGCTAATGCATAGATCATTCAAACCTTAACATTGTAGGTAATTTTAGAACTGGGAACTTCTCATTTCCAAGGACATCCCCTACGGGCCAACCTTGGTACTGCAATTTTTCTCCTTTGGAACAGAAGCTGCCAGAAGGGGTGTTAGTTGAGAGTTGGTGGGTCTGTCAGCTATTGGTCATGGCAGGGATGGGAGAGCAGGCAGCTCCGAGGATGCGGGGTCCAGAACTCATTCCTTGTACGCTTTCTCTCCTCTCTCCCCATTACCCTCATTCGGAGAATTTGCTTGTTTCTGAACACCCACCCCAGCCACAGCAAAAGCAACTAAAACTGGAACAAATGTCAGCTTGGTGACCTCTATCTATAGTGGCTGGTGAGACAGAGACATCCTGACCCACTTAGATAGAAACTGAATTCAGTGATCCAATTGTCCTTACACAAACAGGTAGAATTCAAGCAGTCTGCCGCTCCGCTGGAATCCAAGACGGAAGCTTTTGCAGTACCTTTACAGTCTGGTTTCACTTTCCAAGTTTTAGATCTAATAGCCATGGGGAAATAACTCTTCAAATTAAAAAGCATATACTTGTGCTCCCACATGGGGTTGGGATAGAGGTAAAGGAAAAGGCAGATTCCGTAGGAAGATTCTGTGGTCAACGGTTTAGACACTGTTGGTCTTATTGTTTGAGTGACAATTTCCAACTCTCACTGAAGAAATTTCTGTTACACTGGCTAATGGGATCCATCCCACCAGCCTACTGTCTGCGTCCATTTTAAGCCACTTTTTTGGTCTCTGTTTAAAGAGACCAGAATAGAAACTTTAATGACTCTGGTAGGAAAGATCCTTGGTGTTTGGGGGCTGTCTCTTTTCCACCTCATGTCCTTCCCCCTTGGACTGTGTTTCCTGACTGTGTTTCCAAGTGCCTTCCTGTGGTTCTCACTTAATTTTGTTTAATTGGCTTCCTATTAATTAAGCAGGAGCATGAACAAAGAAATAAGCATGTGTGCAGAGTTAGAAGTGAGGGTGGTCCTAGAGGAAATGAAATTAAACAACATATAGCTAGTCTGGAGGAAGAGTTCTAGGCTTAGTTCAAACACTTGCTTGATTCAGATGCGCCACGTGTGAAGGACAGGTGAACACCAGCACAGCCTAGAGGGGTGAGCGTGTTTGTGACCTCCCTGCCCGCGTCAGCCCAAATGTGCGTGTGTGTTCTGGTGAGCACTATGGCACCACACTGACAGGCAATCCCCAGGGAGCGCCACTAGGAACTGTGTGAGCCCACACGTGATTGTCGTAACATCAGCAACAGCAAAGGGGAGATAAGGGATAAAGTTTTTATTTAAAAAGTAAACAAACGAACAACAACAAAAATACATGGAGCCTGGATAGGTCATATAGCAGGTAGGGCACTTGCCATGAATGTGGTTCCATCCCCAGCAAACATACGGTCCCCCAAGTCCCTTTAGCAGCAAGCCCTGAGCACAGAGCCAGGAATAAGCCCCGAGCATCTCTGGGTGCGACCCAAAAACCAAAAGGAAAAAAGAAACCATAGAGGGGCTGGAGCACATAGAGGGGCACAGCAGGTAAGACACTTGCCTTGCATGTGGCCCACCTGAACTGGATCTCCCAAGTACCAGCAGAAGGAGTTCTTGAGAGCAGAGCCAGGGGTAACCCAAAAGTAACAAAAAGAAGGAAAGAGAGCATGGCGGCATATCCTCTCGGTCCACCACTCTTGACTTCATTGAACCTTGTTTGGAAGGAGGGGAAAGGTCCACACCCATTTTACTCAACTCTGAACCCCAAAGACTTGGCCAGGAGCATTCAAGAGAAGAGGATTTGGCCCTTCGACAATGACCCCAAAGGACGGGTCCAGAAAGGGGTGCAAGGACCTGCCAGGCAGTCGTGGAACCAGGTGCTGATGCTTCTTGTGTTCCAACCTCAGAGAGCCAGACCACTCAAGTCCAACCACCAAAACCCCCCTCTTCCTGGCTGCCCTCATCCCTAACTTCTTCTCCACCTGTGTCTGGGGGGGTCTGCCTTTGTTTCCCTTCACTATAATAACATATCAGTGCAGAGCTTTTGTTGTCTGGTTGGGGGGGGCATGCTTTGCTTGGGGCTACTCTCACCACAGTGCTCAAGTGTTGCTCCCTCCCATCAGTGCTCAAGGAGTGGAGTTAGGTGGAGCCGGAATGGAGCTCAGAGGTTGCTTCATGCCAGTTATGCACTTCAGCCCTTTGAGCCCTCTCCCTGGTGTGCCCTCGATATGGATTCTTTTTTTTCCCCTAGATATGGATTCTTATCCAACGTTTGTTTGTTTCTTTAAATCTTTTCTGGGCCCAAGAGATAGGATAGTGGGTAAAGTGCTCGCCTTGCGCACAGCAGACCAGATTCCATCCCCAGCACCACGTATGGTCCCCTAAGCCCTGCCAGGAAGGAGCCCTGAACACAGAGCCAGGAGTTAAGCCCTGAACACCACTGGCTGTGTCCCCTAAACAAACAAGTCTCTTTGCCTCCAATTCCCCCAGAAACTGTTTTGTTACCCATGTGCTTACAAACAAGATTTTACTTCCTCTGCCAACTCCCTACAGAGTCTTCCAGTTTTTCCTCCAGATCTGCATAGATACATGGGTTGGGGGGGGGCGGGGCTTGGAGGGAAGAGGGGGAGGAGAGAGAGAGAGAGAGAGAGAGAGAGAGAGAGAGAGAGAGAGAAAGAGAGAGAGAGAGAAAGAGAGCGCTTGGGACCTGCGTGTTTCTGCAAGTGACTGCAAAGAACAGTCTCCAGAAAAGTTGTGGGCTCTCCTAAGGCTTAACTCTGGGGATTCAGGTTGTAGCGGAGTTATCAGCGATGGTTATGAGTGCACACACACACATGCACTGCGTGCACACGAGCACACACACACACACACACACACACACACACCAGTGACAGATGACCTATTGAAATAATTTCAGAGCTGTTCTGCGGTTGCTACGACAACCAATACTCTCTTGGCTTTCATCTGGCCATGTGACAGGGACTTTGACGTCAGCGGGAGGCAGAGTCTGTGGCTGAGTCCACAGTCAGCGGCGGGCCTGAGAGAAGCTGTGGATGCTGCCGGCGGCCACCGCGGCTGCCGCTCTCCTGTCACCGCGGCTTCCCGGGACCTCGGAGCATGGACTGTTGAATCCTGCATTTTTTCTCTCTGGGAGGTAATTCATTTGCGTTTCCTGCAGTAGTGAATTGTTTTTAAGGAGATCCCTCTGCTTTCCTTCTTTCTCCTCCTCCTACAAGTTTGTCTTCGGGAGCAAATTAGGGTTGTGCCCAGGGTGGGGGGAAAAATGAGAAGCCACTTCTAATTGCTCATTTTGGGTGCAGTCTCCAGCATTTGGTTCCAGGGAGAGGGATGTGCCGTGAAAAAGGTTAAACTGGTCGCTCGTCTTGCTCAACACTTGCTAACGTGACAGGATCTGTCGCAGCCCAGCCAGTGTGTCCCCGTGCCTTGCCACGAATCTTCTGCCCCTCTGTCTTGTTCTTGGGTTTTCAAACTCCAGCAGAGCCAGCGCTGGGTTATTCACTTGGGGATTTTTTTTTCTTTCTTCTCTTTTTCCCTCCACTTACTACCCTTATTCTGAATCAGTCTAGAATTCTTGGGAATTCCGTTTCAATCCGGTTTGCAGTATCTTCATTAGCAACAACGGGCACAGAACCTCACAGTCTGAAACAAAAGTTGGGCATCTTTCTGGGTTTTTTGTTGTTGTTGTTGTTGTTGTTGTTGTTTGTTTGTTTTGGGTTTTTTTGGTAATTAGGGTATTTTGAAAATACCAGGGGAAACTGTCAACTGCTTCCTGTTTAGAGAAAAATACTCTGAAATATGCCAAGGAAGTTGGCCTGGGACCTCATGTATACATGCATGCAATTGGCGTTTTGTTGTGAGAACATATTTTTCAGGGTCTTCTGAAGATTAGACTGTGGAGGAAATGGCATTGGGTAGTCTTGAATAAGGGCTCGCAGAATTATATTTGTATTCTAAAATTTGGAGGAATTAGCTAGAGAAGAAAAGAATGGTCCTAAAATGAAACGCATCACTTGTAGATCTACTTTGATTCAAACATAAATATAAATAATCACTGAAAAACTGCTCTGGGTTTTGAATAAGTAATAACTGTGGTTAACAAGGTCTTTTTCAAATAAATCTCTTTATTCCATTGACACTATAGAATTACAATGTTTTCTTTCATTGCAGTAATTCATTTCCTTCCAAGTGAAATAAACTGGGATTTTTCTGTTATTGTGTACATTTTTTGGATCATTTTGTAGCAAATAGTTCAAAGAAAATGCTCATATTGAAGTTAAGGAACTCCTAGATTTATAATGAGGTTTCTAAATCTTACAAATAAACAGAAATAAGGGCAATGTTAGAGTAACACATGTAATATATCTCATATTTTGATTCACAGAAAATGATGGTTTGGCTACGTATATAAAAATTTATTTTATGGTTTGTAAATTACATCTATATTTTAAGCAAGAATGCATTGTCTCTATTTTTGTTCCTGAGTATTTTCTCAATTTTGATACACTTAATATATTCCTGAAGATGAGAATTCTGAACAGTCCTCAGCTAAGTGGTGTATCAATGATTTCCCCATAGTTTAAATGAGCGCATATTCATTTAACTTGCTGGCATGCACCAGGTTTATTTTTGGATAGAGTCTCTGTGGAGGATTTTCCAAAAAGTCTGATGTGCTCACCGCTCAAGGTACATCTCCTGAGGCACTTCATAATTATAATTCAGAGGCCATATTCCTAACACCCCTAGGAATACGTTAATTGATATGCAGTATCTCAACTGCGCCAGGAAGGGATCAGAACCAGTCCTACTTACACCTCTCTCTGACGGACTCCCTTGAATTTTTTTCCTTCTTTCACCCCAAATAAGACTTATCATGAGAGAGGCTGGAGAGATTGCACAGCGGGTAGGGCATTTGCCTGGCACACGCCCAACCCGGGTTCGATTCCCAGCATCCCATATGGTCCCCTGAGCACCGCCAGGAGTAATTCCTGAGTGCAGAGCCAGGAGTAACCCCTGTGCATCGCCGGGTGTGACCCAAAAAGCAAAAAAAAAAAAAAAAGACTTATCATGAGAGCTTTTCCAGGTTGCAAAGATTTTTTTCCTTGGTGCTTTCTCTGTGATGGTCTAAAGTTAAAGAATGATATTATTCAATGCCCTTCCCGAAACAAGGGGATTACAGCTGCATGAAGCAGAGAGAACCGGTGGGTACTAATAATACTCAACGTTACAGATAGCGTCGGCTTGCAAGAAAGCAACCAAAGGGAAGCAGGCAGAATGGCTTCAGAATCTACAGGTCTCTTCTTAGTGCAAATAAGGGGAAAAAATGACTCTCATCAGAGTTGTCTATTTAAAGCCATGCGACTATGTGGATTTCAAGGTCAAGTTTGTTTCCGCTTCATAAGATCCTAGCAGGGACTGATTTACTCTAGACATCTGGATGTCGTGTTATTAAAAGCCTCGTGTATCATTTCAGGGATTTTTTTTAACCTTTGAGGTGCCATGGGATGCTTGGCAACCCAAAGAAGTCTGTGGATACTCCTCATTGTTTTTAAATGTGTGACGAATTACGCAGGAGACCACTTTTATTGAAATGCATTGGTCTCATGTTTGAAAACTGCAGCACATGCTTTGGGAACAATTCAGCATTTTAAATAATACAGCTTTAAGAGAGGTCTAATAACTACCATGGTGATGAGTGTCGAAGATATTTTGAAATAGCTACAAAAGCTCGAATGGGTTGTGAAAAAAAATCTGACTTCTCTTGGCAACGAAACCACAAACTCTGTGGTTTGTGGTCTACCTTATAATGAAAAGAATGGCTACATTTCTATTTGAGGTTAGTGGGATGTAATGTAAAAGATGTAATGCTTTTCCTATCTAGTTCCCAGATTCCCTTGAATTCTCACCACCCCTAAGATAAGGAATGGCTAGTGTTAAGTTTGTGATGCCTCGGGGCATCACCATTTCTACATGTGATTCCACAGCGTCTGATTTTATTCTCTAGGTGTGAGAATTTCACAGTATTCCCTCTCGTTTCTGTTATGAGAAAGGGGGTTGATTCTAGAGCTTCCAAGCTCTAGCTTTCTTTTCCTTTTGCTTGACATCTATAAGCAATCTTGTGGTACCTGAAACTCTCTCACCTGGTTAGATAGGGGTTAAGAGGAAAAGCTCAGAGTGTTAATGAGAGTTACGCAAGTTCAAACCATAGAGCATGAAAGTAAGACTATAGCTATTTATGAGGGACCTTTATCCACTCCGAGAAAATAAGTACTTAGACTAAGAAGACAGGATGTTATATGAGCATGTACCTGAGAGAATAATCAAAGGGTTCACACCATCTGAAAGCATGCTAAAGCGGTAGGGCGTTCGCCTTACAAGCGGCCAACATGGCCGACCCGAGTTCGATTCCTCCGCCCCTCTCGGAGAGCCCGGCAAGCTACCGAGAGTATTCGATATGCCAGACACAGTAACAACAAAGTCTCCAATGGAGACGTTACTGGGCCCGCTCGAGCAAATCGACGATCAACAGGAGGGCCTTTATTATTTATTTTATTTTAAATAAAGCTTACGCCTGCCTGAGTCCCTGACATTGTCGTGTTAATCTGTGCTGCTCAGGCTAGAGCCCGCAACTTTATTTGCCAGAGACTTCCTTAGACAACACCTAATGAAGGGATAGATGTCTGTTGAACAATCTGACCATTATATAACTTAACGAATGTTTAAGAACAATACAGCAGTATTAGGACCATCCTCTAAAGGGGCTTATGTAAGCAATTGTCTCATCCCCAGTATCATTTGTAATTCGAAGATGTTGCTTGATTTTACCCTCCAACCAGCCAGGTAACTTTGCAGTTCACTGGCTGACGTCATCTTTGCTTCTCAGGCTCTGCGTTATTGAGTGCATTCAGCCAGCCTTCCCCTTACCTCAGCACTCGGCACCTCTGCGTAAGAGGAGACGACAAACCATGACATTTTTCACAAACTGTTATCGCAACCCCATCCAAATCCCTAACCCTTGAGAGGAAAGCTCAGTGCGTGCCTGTGTGTTCCTGGGGGGGAGGGCGAGGGTATAGTTACAAAAGAGGATTTTCTCAAAGCATTTCTTATTTTCTGGACAAGGAAAGAACACCTGCTTTGGGGTCACTTGAAGTAACTGTGGCAACTTGATAAACTTGGAGAAAATCAACAAGTGTCAACTGTTTGCTCCTTTAATGGCAGGTGTGTAAATGTTCAGAAATACATGTTTCATTATTTTTTTTCATGAAATCTCATATGATCTACCTGGTGTCCCCCAACTGAAATCCCTCTAGAAATAGCACTTCCAAAAATAGAACAATTCTAATCATTTCCAGGAGTGAGGCCATCAATATTCATGCTTATATATATTTTGAGAGGGAAAAAAACTCATGTGATTAGCATTTAAATTCATTGGAGCCATGTTTTCCAAGCCAAGGCTATTCTTTTTATCTCTGCAGTAAACTGGAGTTGTTGGGTTTGCTTATTTCTTTTCTCCTGTCTTTCAACATGTTTCTCAGTCTTTCAACAGACTTCTGTCACTAGAGACACACCATCCCTTTAAAATTTAGCTCATGCTAAGGTAAAATCGATCATATCAGAACTCTGTAGTTGATTTTCAGGAAATAAATCCTGAGCCTGAAAGACTTTCATACAACTGCCTGTCCTAAGGGGAGAATTGTCTGTAGTTCCAGAATTCTTCCCAGTAACTGTAGCAAAAAAAAAAAAAAAATCAAAGTTCAGGGCTAGAGCAATAGCACAGCAGGTAGGGCGTTTGACTTGCACGTGGCCGACCCGGGTTAGATTCCCAGCATCCCATATGGTCCCCCAAGCGCCACAAGAAATAATTCCTGAGTGCATGAGCCAGGAGTAACCCCTGTGCAATAATGCTGGTGTGACCCAAAAAGCAAAATAAATAAATAAATAAATAAATAAATAAAATCAAAGTCTGTCAGTATTGCTTTCACAGGAGGCTGGATCTTTTTTTTAAAGGGCCAGTTCTTGATCACCTTTCCTCAGAGAGGCTGAAGTCTGCCTGTTGGTGGTAAACACCTCAGAGTGCTGTGTTTGCTGGCTGTCTACTCAGCCCACTCCCACAGACTTCCAGATGATTCATGCGACTAAAACCGTGACCAATTCTGTGACAACCATATTTACAACTTCCTTGGAGATAAAATTAAAAAGATAGCCTCTCACGAAAGTCATCCCATCCTACGCCTTCCCACATCTTGCCACGGGGCAGGTGTCACTGCAGTCGCTACACACAACAGCAAGTGGTGACTGGATGGGGAGCCTCAGGCTAGGCACTCAGGGACCGCCACCCTGATGTGATCTTCCCTGATGTGGCATGGAGAACCTGCAAGACTTCACGGGCTTCTGACTCTTACCGTCTGCCAATGTTGTCCTGTATGCATTTAACCAATTTTGAAGACTTGCTATATGCCAGTCTGAGTATGGACATGAACCCGGTATTGGTGCTTATCTGTGCCAGTACTTAGTATTGATTCTGCATCACACTAGCTGTGCGTCATGAACAGGACTGCGAAGTCCCTGTTCTCATTCAACTTCAGTTTAATGGCAGAGGGGACTGAGAGAGAATCCTTGCTAAAAGAAAGCATGGAAACCTTCTCAATATCTGTTCCACCTTCCTTAGACAAACCCAGCCACCACAGACTCTCTTCCGTAATCATTAGACCCAAGCCCCACAATCCTGTTTGCTCTTGCTCCCCCACAGTCTGGACTGGGGAAAGGGAGAGTCACCTCACCCAATGAGCTAGGGATTCCTTCTCTGGAGTCTGATTGAGCTGAGTTCACAGCCTCTCTTGAGCTCTTGCAGATGCTTCTTAGGGAAAATTGTTTAAGTCATAGTCTTCTCACCTGGATTGATACGCGATTCATCACAGTCCCTAAAAACAGCCACAGGTACTTGGTGGCATGAGTTTGCTGACCCTGGGGTACTGCCCGGCACAGGGAATATCTTGCTTAGGATGGAGAAGATCTGGTCCTAGTGTCTGAGAATAGCTCACCCTTCTTAACTCTATTCAAGCTTTAAATTTGAGGAAACTGAGGCACAGAGCACCTGTGCAGACAGCCAAGAACGTTACAGTGCCTAGCACAACTCTGGGGAGTTTGGTTTAGGTTCCTGACCCTTTATTTGCTGTGATATTTCCTTTCTGGCTGGAATAGGTTATGTTTTTCTTAGAAGTTATGCTCTATGTTGTGGCAGATTGTACCTTCCAAAAATGGCCCTGTAATTTTATCTACTCCCACCTCCTCTTCGAGAATCTTGCCATTCTCCATCAAGAAGGAGAAGCTGTTCCTCTACCCACTGAATCCATGCAGGCTTCTGATTGGTCGAATTTCTGGAGTACAGGGGAAGCATTATGAGGTGACTTCCAAAGTGTAAACATGAATCCCATTTCTCTTTTTCTCCCGGCTCTTCCTCGTTTCTCCTGTATATGACTTTTGCCCTGGGGAATCAGCTACCACGCTATGAGGAATCTCAGAATGGGAGAGAAGACCAGAGAGAGGATTCAGTCCCCAGATATCAGCCCCCCAATCCTACTCAGCAGTTAAATACAAATCGTCTAAAACCAAATGAAGCAGAGGCATAGGCTATTATAACATACTGACACTGACCTCTGCATGCGTGCAAACCTTCAATTTCTCCCTGCTGTTATCAAATCAAATTCAAATGGACCAGACTAACCCCCTGCTAGCTGAGCCCTGGACCATACAGGTGACTCACAAACCAATTACAAGTTGTCATCTTAAGGCCCAGGAATTTGGAGGTGTTCCTTGAGCCACCGGAGCGAGATGGGGTGCTCAACTACCTGTCAAGAGGTTAGGCCTTTGGTGCATATAGATGAAACACTTGTCATTTTCCCTTATATAGCTAACTGAAATAAGGTAATTTCCTGGAGGAAACTATATTTAATTTCACAATGAAAATACACATGGACTTTAGGAATATGTCCTCATGTGTAAGTTCGGAACCAGACCCTACACGTTTATTCTAGGTGTTCTGGGAGGCCTGGGCCATACTTGGACTGGACTGGATGCCCCTGCTGCGGGCAGAGTCCCGGGTCCTTGTGCCATTTCCCTGGGGTGGCTGCTTGTCTTTCCTTATCTGCTTTTGTCTCCCTCGCTCACACCTACGCTGTCTAATCCGCTGCCTCGTTTTCTATTGTTAGACCCTGCTGTCTCCTTGACACTCTCTCCTGGCCCATTTCCAATGCTTCTAAGCCTATTTTTCTGCTCTAATGGGTCATAGTAAAGCGGGGGAATTCCTTTTGCCAGGTAAGCTTTAGCTCATTCAGCAAATCTTCTTCCTCTTCACCGAGCTGCCAAAATGGCAGCCATCCCATTGGCTGTGACCTCAGGTGCTGGTTCAACCGAACACGAGGAATGCTCAGACACTTGGTGTCTTTATCCTGCCTCAAAGGGGCATCTCTGTCTCCTCTGCCACAGAGAAATCAAACCTCACCTCTTCTTTATCTTCTAGCATCACCCCTCCCAATGGTCTTCTCACCGTCCCTTTAGAGGGCTCAGTGGTTTGGTCACTCATTCATATATCCATTCAGTAGCTGTGAGCACCTTTTATGGAAAATCTCCCCCCACCCCAAGACTTCTAAGCTTCCCTCTCTTGTTTACCACAGATACCAGGTAGCTGCAATCCAGTCGCCAGAGATGCCCATTACCTCTCATCAAAGGTATCCGAGCTAGGTGGTCTAAAGCAGCTTCTCAAACTTTTTCCCCACTGCGGCCACCTTCTGATCTTTTTTCCTTCCTGTGCCCCCTCCCCATCCTACCACTGGGCTCCTAGTTTTGTGCCATGGTCCTCTTTGATGCCATTTTCACCTGTGGCCCCCTTGGATGAACCAAGGGATCCATATGACCCACACCCACCCCTAACTGATATATGCTGCTATAAAAAAAAATAATAAAGGCATGATTGGTGATTGAGAATCCAGATGGGAAGTCTGGACAACAGTGTAGTAACATCTAGAGTTAAGGCTTCCTTGTTCTAACTGCTCATGGTGTCTAGCATAGTACTAGGCACATAGTATCTACTCATTAAATCTCTGATAAGTGATGAATGAACAGCTATCTGCAGAAGAATATCTTGGAATAACTTTAGAGAGAACGGGAATTTTAAATGGGACCTTAAGCGGTAGAGAACATTTGACCCGAATTCCCAAAATAAAAGGATTATTCAGGAGTAAACAACATCATGAGTATATGCTGGTAACAGAAACAGGAAACCCACACATCTAGGGTTGATAATAGCATTAAAGGGAGCTAGAGAGGAGAGATAGTGTGGCGGGTAGGGTTCTTGCCTTCATGTAGCTGACCTGGGTTCAATCTCTGGCACCACCATATGGCCCCTTGAGCACTGCCGGGAGCGATCCCTCAGTACAGCATCAAGAGTAAGAGTAAGCCCTGAGCAATCCAGGAGTGGGATAAAAAGGAGAGAAAGGAGAGGGGAGGGGGATAAGAGTGGGGGGAGAGAGAGAAGAAGAGAGAGAAAGGAGAGAAAGAGAGGATAGAGGGAGGGAGAGAAAGGGAGAGAGGGGGAGGAGAGAGAGTGGGAGAGAGGGAGAGAATGAGAGAAAGAGAGGAAGAGAAGAAAAGTAGAATTAAAAGAGGAAGGGAACAAAGAACCCAGAGTGGTCTGTGGAGGACCTGAAATTCATCCACTTAAAATAATCTGGATTACCTACCATAGCAGCAGGAAGTTGATGATGGCTTAGAAGCAAGTGGCATAGATGTCAAATGTTGTTATAATATTTTATAACCCTGTTTTATTTTGTGGGGCTGGAGCGATAGCACAGCGGTAGGGTGTTTGCCTTGCACGCAGCCAACATGGCCAACCCGAGTTCGATTCCTCTGCCCCTCTCGGAGAGCCCGGCAAGCTACCGAGAGTATCTCGCCTGCACGGCAGAGCCTGGCAAGCTTCCCGTGACGTATTCGATATGCCAAACACAGTAACAAGTCTCACAATGTTACTGGGCCCGCTCGAGCAAATCGATGAAGAACGGGAGGACTGTGACCGTGACCATTTTATTTTGTGGTAGACAAGTTATTTTTCAATTCTTCAATCTATCAAGTGTTACTTTTTTCCCTCCCGTTTTTCTTGGGAAAGTCCTTTGCAAATGTAAACAAATAAAACAAAACATTAATTATCCTTTGCCCTCAAAACTGTGAGAATATCCCTATTAACTTCAACTGGGTGATAGCTATGGAAAGAACTGGGCTGCCTCCTGGCTTATAAAATATCATTCGTTACTTAGCAAAGTCACATTCACAGAAAGCCCCAGCCAATCAAACGCAAAGCTAAGTTGTCAGAGCATTTTGTAAGAACTCGAATGATTACATAATTACAATAGATATTCTTAATGAACCCATGGGATCAAGCACCAGTATTCTGACCGATCTTTTAGTGATGACTACATCCAGTGAGTCTTTGTTGTTCAGATATCTGATTATATCTAAAATCTTTAAAAACTGGCAAGCAATATGACATCTATTCGGAGATGTACAATCTCCAATGTATGTTACCAAATGTCCTAGCAGTATGAACCCATTCTTAAGAAAAATATTGTAACTTGTACCTGTAAAAAAGTATGATCATGCTTATTTATAATGGAAGGGAACGTTGGAATCCATTCGCTGTGCAGAAACAGAGGGCACGTGGTGGTCTTCAGGTGAAGTGAGTTCACCCAGTGAGCCTACAACAGCTCCTTCCTACAACAGTTCCTTCCTTTCCTGGCGTCCAACCCCACCCAGCAATGACATTTGTCCTGCAGTTTAAAATCTTCCAATTCTCTCAGGTGGAGAGCAGACAGTTAACTCAGTGTTGACAGAAGGAAAGTCAATCCTGATCCTATCAACCAGCACTCACCCTGGCTGTGGCCAGCTGAACATATTTGGGTTTGGTTTTGTTTTGATTTTATTGGGGTGAGTGGCACACCCAACAGTGCTCAAAACTTTCTCCTGACTGTGCACTAAGGGGTCACTTCCCACATGGCTCAGTGATGCCGTGCCGGGGATTGACCTGGGTGAGCTGCGTGCAAGGCAAGTGCCCCACCTGCTGTACTGTCTCTCTGGTGGCTGGGTATGCTTGGGATGGAGCTATTTCCTGGGCCCATTGCCTGCGCTGTCTCCTACCACCCACCTCCCAAATTATTCTGCAGTGAATGTTTACTGAGCCTGGAGCAACCCTCATCAGTTCGTAGCCTGGGAAGAAGCTGCTGGTTAAAGTCAACTCCTCATCTGCTTGGGGCTTTTCCTTCCAGATAGCTGCAACAAGGATTTCAGTGGAAGCTATAGTATTGGTGAAATCATTTTTTCTGTTATAGTCAAAAGATGTTTTCCCCAA
This sequence comes from Sorex fumeus, assembly GCF_029834395.1. Lineage (NCBI taxonomy): Eukaryota > Metazoa > Chordata > Mammalia > Eulipotyphla > Soricidae > Sorex > Sorex fumeus. The sequence continues at coordinate 78,994,513 of NW_026606059.1, forward strand.
AACCAGGGACTCTTTCAGAATGAGATAAGCTCTGGTCTAAATTCTACTTGGTCCAAGCAACTGATCAGCGGCCGCGATGCTCACCTCCAGATATGCTGGTCCACTTCTAGCCTGGAAGGCCAAATAACTCCTTGGCTCTTCAGAAAGAGCCCCTCTTGCCCTCCGGACCCTCAAAACAGTCCAGGGGCATAAGGGCGAGAACAGAGCAAGAGATCATAACTGCTCTGGCAGCTTCCTGGCCGGCAGGAATTCTTAAAGGCACAAAGTCTCTTGTGAAAGGCACAGGGATGAGCTTCTCTGCAGGCAAACCAAGGGGTCTTGATCGACTTTTAGATTGATTTTTAGTCAGTCTCACTGCGATGACATTAAATCACCTCTGGGTTTAAGAAATGGGCAGCTTTATTGTGATAGACTGTGAATCTCATTATAATGGTACAATTCAGCCATATTAACTAGGCTTATGTGGTAGCATGATTTCCATCATTCATCTCTAGAACATTCCCATCCTTCAACCCAAAACTCTGTTCCCATTAAATGCTCACTCCCCAATCTCCACTCACTACCCTCTTACCCCCACCTCCACTTCAATTTTTATTTAATTTTTTTTTTTGGTGGTAGGCTGGGGGTGTTTGGGCCACAACTGGCAGTGCTCAGGGCTTACTCCTGGCTCTGTGCTCAGGAATTGAACCAGGAGTCAACGACATGCGTGGCCAGTGCCTTATCCTCTGAACGATCTCCCTCGCCCCCAACCCCCACTTTTTTCCTCTTTTGTTAATTTAAGCACTGTAATTTACAAAGTTGTTCATAATGCAGTTGTTTCAGGCACCCAGTGTTCCAGCGCTATCCCAACACCAGTGTGACCTCCCTCTGCTAATGTCCCCAGTTTCCCACCCACCCCCCCAAAAACCTGTCCCTTTGGCAGGCACAAATAAACTCACTTCATATTTATTGTTACAACAAAATTGAAAATGGAATTATCAAAAAAAGAGATCAATAAAAGTCAATTTATGGTAACTGTTGTATCTCACATGGCGTTATCTTACTTTTTCTATTGCATTGAAATGCCGTCTTTATGTCTAGGCTGAGACTGATTCACAGAAACATGTAATTTTTCTATATTTCTATGTTTGAGGATTGACTGAGCTGCTTGGTGCCGGTTGATCCTTCTGTGTGAACATTTTTTGAGAAGCCACAGAGTTCTCAGCCCAGAGATGGATTTACCAGGGACAGTTCAGTGCTTGGGACAACTTTATGCTGGTGGATGTTGGGGATTGCTGTCCCCACCCCCACTTTTAAACAGAGATGTGTAAAGAAAATTCTTTTTTAACCTGCAGATGTTCTTTCTCTTGCCTAAATTCTTCAGTTACTGAAACCCCTGTTAAAAGTTCAAAAATAATGGCGAGTTTGGGGACCAACTCAATAGTAGTGGGCAAAGTTCGCTTGCCTTGCACATGACCTACTCAGGTTCAATCCTTGGCGCTCCATATGGTCCTCCAAGCCCACCAGGAGTGTCCCTGAGCACAGAGCCAGTAGGAATCCCATAGCACTGCCAGATGTGGGCTTCCCCAGCCCACATTTTTTTTTCTTTTGGGGCCATGCCCAGCGATGCTCAGAAGTTACTCCTGACTCTTCACTTGGTAATCACTCGTGGCTGTGCTCGGAGGACCACGTGGGATGCCAGGGGGCAAACCCAGGTTGGCCACGTGAAAGGCTTACACAGACAGGCAAATTTTACACCAGAGTTCCTTGTAAAGATATAGAAATCTAGACAAACAACAGAGATGTGAGTTGAATCATGTGTCCAACACCATCCACTTCAACCCCAGTCAGTATCAGTTCCACCTTTTCTTCTCACAACCTCATGCTTGCAAGACAGTTGCTTGTACTTTAGCGCTGCCTTTAGATCCTTACTCACTCTGCCTCTTTGCTTATCAAATTGCAAGCCAATGGGAGAGAGCAATAGCACAGCAGGGAGGGCACTTGCCTTGCTCACAATCGACCCTGGTTCAATTCGCCCTCCCAGATGATCCCCTGAGCACAACCAGGAGCAATTCCTGAGTGCAAAACCAGAAGTAAACCCCGAGCAGTGCTAGGTGTGGTTCCCTATCAAAATAAAAAATAAATAAATAGAATTTTTCAATTTTATTTTTTTATGTAGGAGTACTGCTATTTATTCAGCCACTGATTAGCTGATTGAATTGGGCATGAACTCCACCTTACTTTTTTTTTCATAATTTTATTTATTTATTTTTCCTTATTATATTTATTTATTGAATCACTGTGGGTAAAGTTACAAAGCTTTCAGGTTTAAGTCTCGGTCATCCAATGATCAAACACCTTTCCCTTCACCAGTGCTCATTTTTCACCACCAAGAACCCCAACATACCCCCCTCCCACCCCTCCAAATGCCTGTGAGGCAGATGTTTTCTACTTCACTCTTCTCTACATTGATTACATTCATTATTTCGACAAAAGATGCACCATTATTGTTTAGAATCCCCCCCAAGAGTCAGAATTGCTGAAAAGACATTGTGAAATACTTTGTTTTCTATAGCTGTTATGAGAATCATATAATGATTTTAGATTTCTGCAAAGAGCCAGATAATTGCAAGATTGGTTTCTGTGCATCTGGTATTATGGCTGTGCCGGAGAACCACTCGTGGGGGCCAACTCGTGACCTCGGTAGGGCGTGAAGGACGAGCTGGTACCACCCCCCTTCCGATGAGACTGCAGTTGCCCCATCACCACCGGCTCATACATGACTTTCCTATAAGCTCTGAGGTGGAGGCCACCTTGCTGCCAGGGGGGAGAAAGGCGGAAGGGAGCAACACCCTTTCCCTCCCGGGGAGGCATGGTGCTGTAGTTTAACGCATGGTCCATTCACTTTTCTGCCGCAAGCTGCCGGGCTCTGGATTAATTCCTTTTGCCTCTGGAGCCATGGACGTGCTGGAGAGCCGCTCATGGGGGGCAACTCGTGACCTTGGTAGGGCGTGAAGGATGAGCCAGTACTACCCCACTTCCCATGAGACTGCAGTTGCCCTGTCACCGCCGACTCATACCTGGCTTTCCTATAAACTCTGAGGTGGTGGTCACCTTGTATGTGGTCCAGATGCATCTCTGCCAAAAGCTGCTGGGTTTCGAGATTTGTTTCTGAGTGTTTGGGATCATGGCCGTTAATCAGCTTGATCCAGAGAGGCTATTTGTAGGTGGCAACTCGAGGTCTTGTTGGAATGGGGAGAAAAGGGCCGGTTCTACCCCCATATGGTGAGGCCCCACATGTCTCGTCACTGCAGGCACAAATCTGACTGTCCAGTGGACTCTGAAGAATGGCGGTCACTGGGCCGCCAGGGGAAACAGGCCAAGGCACGAAACCTATTCTCACCTGGAGTGGCCCAGCACCAGTAACCTACTGCAGGAACAGGACGTATTTCTGCAAAAGCCTTTGGGTTCCGAGATTCATTTCTGAGTCTCTGGGATCATGGCCATTAAGCAGTTCGATCAGGAACCAGAGAGGCCAAGCCTCCAATTATATAGCTGAGCCGGAGGTGGTTTGTGGGTGTGTCTCCCACATACCTAACTTTTGGCCATTTACTTTCTTGGTAAACTTTGCCCCAAGTTTTTGGGGTCTGGCCAAAGGCACAGCAGCAATTTTGGGGTATCTGAAAGTCTGACAGTGTCATCAGGCTGCTGATGAACTCGCCTCACAGGTACAGATTGACCTGCTGACGGCACCATACCCCCAATTAGAATATTTTTTAATTCAAGCCAATGACCTCGGGACCAGTTCCATGAAGAGAAACAAATGGTCTTAGATGGGCCTTCTCTTGATATTAATTTTGAGTAACTTACCATATATTGTTACTCATTTATGATAGAACATTTGGAGAACCCAAAAGAATTAAACATCAATTATCTACCTCTGAAAAAATAACCCAATTAATATTTCAAAATAAAAAGGCATTATGTTGCTTTATACTTTAACCAAAAAAATTGAAATAAAACTGAGGATTTGAACTTCAAATAACTATTTCTTGGGTCTGGAGAAATAGCACAGCGGGTAGGGCATTTGCTTTGTACGCGGCCAACCCAGGTTCGATTCCCAGCATCCCATATGGTCCCCTGAGCACCGCCAGGAGTAACTCCTGAGTGTAGAGCCAGGAGTGACCTCTGTGTATCACCGGATGTGACCCAAAAAGCAAAAAAAAAATTTAAAAAATAAATATTTCTTTGGTGTCTGATTGAACCAGTTGATTGGTGTCCAGTTGAACCAAGTTGTCAATTCACTTAATCACTTAACTTCCCGTTAGTCGTCGATTTGCTCGAGCGGGTGCCAGTAACGTCTCCATTTGTCCCTGTCGCGTGCTAGTGTAGCCCAATGGCATCTCTTCGCTCCGGGAACATGAAGGGCCTCAAACCGATCGTTCATGATCTTGACGAAGAAGTCTGACCATCTGGTAGGTGGGCGGCCATGCGGTCTTTTGACATCCCGTGGAATCCAGTCGGTAACAGCTCTAGCCCAGCGGTCGTCTTTAAATCTCATTACGTGACCAGCCCATCTGATTTTCGACACCTTGGCAAATGAGACAGCGTCCCTGATTCTTGATCGTCGACAGATGTCAGAACTCCGGATTCTTTCTCTCATTTGAGTGAAACGTGATATTCCAAGCATAGCTCTTTCTATTCTTCTTTGGGAGACCTGAATAGCGTTCTCATCTTGTTTGCGTAGGGCCCAGGTCTCTGAGGCATATGTTAATGCAGGAAGAACAGTGGAATCAAAGAGATGTGCCCGGAGCCGAAGGTTCTTTGTCCTCTTAGCTATTTCTTCGATGTTCTTGAAGGCGTTCCAAGCCGCTCTCTTCCTCCTGCGAAGCTCGGGTGCCAGGTCATTTGTCATGTTGACCTCTCGACCTAAGTACACATAGCTGTTGTATTCGGAGATGGTCGTTCCATTGAGAGCGAATGGGGCGTCAGAAACGAGGCTGTTTCTCATAAACATTGTCTTCGTAAGATTCAGCTGTAGTCCTACCTTTCCACACTCACGGTCAAAGTCGGCCAGCATTTGTGCCGCTTGGCTGATGTTTGGTGTTATTAAAACAATGTCATCAGCAAAGCGGAGGTGGTGTAGTTGCCGACCATCTATCTTCACTCCCATTCCTTCCCATTCCAGTCATCGCATGATGTTCTCGAGGGTGGCACTGAAGAGTTTCGGTGAAATGGTATCACCCTGCCGCACCCCTCTCTTGACATCAACAATCACTTCTTTGTAGAATGGTGAGATCCTGGTAGTGAATCCGCAATACAGCTCACGGAGGATCCTGATGTATTGGGCTTGAATGCCCTGATTGGCTAGGGCTTCGATGACCGCTAATGTTTTAAGTTGTCAATTAAAAATTAAAAATCAAACTCGAGAGTGAGGATCAACATGTTTCTGAAACAAAGAGTTTCTTAATGGTTATAGAATTGGATTTGCAATTAGCACTTAACTTAACTTGCAATTACTTAACTATCTTATGAAGAACCAGAAACAAAAGATAAAACCACGAATAGCCAAAGAAAAATATCTTTGGCAGGAGAAAAAGTTTATAAACAAAATTCAGTATCAGCCTTAGGGGTGGATTTCTGAAAAAGATGAAATAAAAAAAGATGATCTGTTAGGACATAGCACATAAACTCACAAGCAACTCTCAAAAAGATAAAAAAGCAAGGAACTAAGAATGTCACTGCTTTCCCAGTGGATCTAGAACTTTTGCTGGCCTCACTGAGCAGATCCACTCGCTGGACCAGAGAAGCTGAACTTTGTTCTGAACATCAGTATTGGTTTGTTTTTTTTAAATATCACATTATTTATTTAAGTACAAACTGTATTTTTGTTTCCTTCCATCAATACCCCGATGGCCCTTTAGGTATATTTATGTTTCTAGAGTGTCTTGTTCTCTTCCTCATCTCTGGCTGACTCTGAAAACATATGTCTTCAGAACCCCATGCAGGCCATTGTTGATCTTGATTCTTGACTCTTAAGCTGCAGGACGTGTTGTTCCTTATTGAGGATGCTCCTTGCCAACTCTTCTAATTTGAAAGAAATATAGACAGATTACTGTAGGATTTCTTTTCATTACAAGCAACTGTTTCTCTTGTTTCTAGGTCAATTTGCACTTATTTCACAGGTGAAATTTTGCCAAACTGTATTATTTCATTGTCCCCCACACCCCCAAAGTCAGAAGAACCAAGTCCTTGCAGAGATCTCTTTTGTCCTTGAAATTCAAAATTAGGTTCAAGACAACTTTGTATCACATTTTTCTTGGCTTTATCCCACTGCTTTCGAAAGTGGATATGACTCTGCTGCCTTATTTTGAGGGCTTTGTAGGTGGCGTGTCTACTCTCTGCGAACAAAGAATTTTCTCTTTGTTTTGTGATCCTAAATGCCATTAGGAATGTCAGGCATGTTCTTTTCATTAGCCCTCTTCGGACTGTTGAGTCTGAAGACTCAATTCTCATCCAGCTCAGTTATTACACATCTATTGTTTCTATTTTCTTTTGGGGGAGAAAGAGGGATTGAATCCTACCAGGCAGTGCTCAGAGGCTGTTCTTGGCTCAGGAGTGACCCCTGGAAGTGCTCAAGAGACCATGAATAGTGACAGACAAGCACCTTACCTCTTGTGCTACCTGTATCTATTAATTCTTTTAAATGCATGGTCATCTTCTCTATCTTGTTTTCTCCTACTGTAACTGTTTTTTGAGGAATATTCCATCTTGGAGATATCAGATTTCTTGGACCTTAACTTTTTTCTCTTAACTTTTCGCTCAATTTTTCTCTTTTCCCATTTATGTACATTCCAAGAATTTCTTCAATTTTGTCTTTTGGATCTCACACGTATTTGTCATTTCATTTCTATGACTCAGTCTTTCTATGCAGGGTCTTTTTCAAAAAAATCTTTTTATAACAGCTATTAGTCTACATCTGCTCCTCTGTCCTAGCAGCAAAATCTTACTTTGGGATGCAGTGTTCATTTGCATTTCCCTAAAAACAATAATAGTACTTCATGAACTTTCTCTTTAATACCCTGCTTCAACTCTTCAATCTCTATCTTTGGGTCTTCTCTGTTGGATTCTAATTGCTTGAGGTTCTGAGTACTCAGTTAATGAGGAAGACTTTTGTGTGGTAGACTATACTGCCATCCTGTGCAGGGATTGGAGTGACAGATAGAGGAGGGGAGAGGACATTCTGCAGGGTTCTTTTATTACTGCTCTCCATTGCATCTTGCCCTACAACTCCAGACTAGATTTCCTCAGGGTTCTATTCAGAACTCTCTCACCTCTAAGCTGACTCTCTCTCTCTCTCTCTGAAGTCTACTCTAGGCAGTGGTTGTTACTGCCTCAATCCAACCAAGTGTTTGCCATTCTCCAGAAATATCATAAAACTTCCTTTTTGTTCAATTTAAATATTTTACAGGGTTTTTAATTTTTTAATTGAATCACTGTGAGTTACAGTTATGAAACTTTCATGTTTGAGTTTCAGTCATACACTGATTGAATACTCATCCCTCCACCAGCGCACATTTTTCACCACCAATGTCCCCAGTATCCCTCCCCCCTCCCCAACCCACCCCTCTCCCTGCCTCTATGGCAGACAATTTCCTTCTTACTCTCTCTCTACTTAAAGTATCATAAAATTTCTCTCTGTGTTCATCTTTCCTGAAACAGATGGTTCTTTTTCATGCATCGTTTCTACCAGTGCATGAGATGCTGTGGGTAGGACAGGTCTGCAGACTGAGTCTGCCTTTGGAAAGTGACATTTATTAACATTGTGAGTGGTTGTCCCGGTGGGTTGAGACACAGTTGACATCAGACCACGACACACATCTAAGTCTCCATGAGACCATTTCTTTCTTTCATGACCCCAGACATTCTTGACCCAACGCTGGCTGGCTCTCTGATCCATGTGGATCATTGATACAGAGTGAAGGAGTGAGAGTTTGGTTCACCCAAGCCAATCCCATAATCACACCCATAATATCTGCTTCATACTTTCAGGACTCCAGCCTGGCTCCCATCCTCTCAGAAGCCTTTCAAATTCCCAGGACTCCTATATAATGAATTCTTACTGGAACATTTGACAGGCAGTTCCACAGTGCCTTTTGCCTCCTTTTGGAGGTGTGAAGGTGAGGTTTGGGGGTCACAGCTAGTGTTCCTCTGGATCTATTCTCTCCTGGGTACATGCAGTGTGTGTGTGTGTGTGTGTGTGTGTGTGTGTGTGTGTGTGTGTAGCCCAAAGCTGCTACTTGCAAATCCTGCACTCAGTTTTATGAATTCTCCCTGCACTCCACCCTTCACCCCTACCTCGATTGAACTCTAAACTCCTCAACACGGGGAAGACCAGGATGCTTGCTTGATGTCTCACCCCAGAGCTCTCCTTAGGGACCGATGTGTCAAATTCCATCTGCAATTTGAACACCCAAATTACTGCAGGGGTGAATAGGGAGTGAATGAACAAGACTGACTATGACCCTAGAAGTGGGTTTTTCTTCTTCTATGGCTGTAGTAGGGCATGGCCCTTTGGAGGGCTGGGGGTAGAGTTTGTTGTCAGAGAGTGTTAGGGATGATGACTTCATTCAAATGCAGTCTCTGACTGCTGGTTCATCCTCTCACCCGGAGTGGAGGCCTGATTACAAGGCTCTCCGACTTTGCCGAGTTGGTGCATGTGAGTCTAATTTGGACTTGTATTTCAGCAGAAATGCAGCTGTCCCCCTTCTATAGGCATCTGTTAAGATTCTTCAGAAGCACGACTTCAAACCCACACCCATCTCCTTTGTGAGTTCAAAAGATCTGCTTACATATGTATTAAATATCATTAATTATATTAAGTCCTGGCTTTCCAAAGAGTGTCAGAAAAAAAATGACTCAAAAGGGAGCGTGCCAGCCATGCTTAAGCCTCAGGAATCGGCTGGAAATGGTAGTGCAGAATCCCCTCAGTTCCAGTTCCCCTCTGTCCCCCACATAGTCGCCGCCCAAGCAGGACTCTCTGGCCCTAATGCCTGATCCCAGTCACCTCCTGGAAGTACTCCCCAGATATCTGAGGTCCTCCACCCTTAGATCTGGTAACAATCAAAAATGACTAGTTGTTGGAAGCAAATAGATTATCAATTCCTGGTTAATTAAAAGGAGGCTTTTAATTTTGAGAGGCATTATTTCATCCGCAGAGTTGGTGCTCAAGAAATAGTGGTCTGAGGGGCCGAACAAATGAACAAAACTTTTGAGCATTCAGGGAGAGACTGAATTTTCTTCACTGAAACCAGGGCCCAGCAAATAGCTGCTGGAAACTGTCCAGTTTACTGCTAGGGTCTGATTTTGATGGGGGCTGTTTGCTCTCAGCCTTCTTCAGTTCTGTGATTCACCGTTGGGTATCATCCACCACTCAGTTTTCAGAACAATTCATCCTGGAATTTGAAAGTCACTAATATCCTGATGGGGTGGACGGAGGGCAGTGAGGGTCCTTCCCTGCTGAGATCAAGACCCCCTCGGCCATCACACCCCAGCTTCTCAGTGAACTCAGGCTGATTTGCAGGCAGAATGTTCTGTGGTTACATGGTCCACTGATGCAAAAGGTGAGGCCAGCTAAGGCAGGACCTGCCCAATTTCCTTGGCTGGGAATGACCTTTGCCCAAACCAGGGCAAGACCCTACCTTTGCTAATGGGAATCCACTAGCTGGGGTTGCCAACCTAGCAGGCGACTGAACAGACTAGAACAGCTCTTTCAATAATCCAGCTGGAGGTGTGAATAGAGAGATGATGGTTGAAAGGGACCCCAGTAGCTCCTGACTCCAGCCAACTCCCAGGATCCTGAGAGGAGAGCTCAGGGCCCACGCACAGCTCCCTGAACCTGGAGATCAGTCCCAGGGTGTGGATGACCAGCTATCCCACCTACTCAGCCCTCTGAACAGACAAAGCCAAGCGTGACTTTGACAACAGACTGGATAGAAGCAGAAGTGACGGAGCTCAGGGATGGCCAAAAAGAGGAAGGTGAATTTCAGTTGTTTGCTCTCACCAGTGTCGTGTAAATAACCAATGCCAATGAGCGAGCCTGTCTTTAAGGAAGATGACTCAGAGATGCTGGAAAGGAAAGCTGGTTGCCAGAAGAAGAGGCAAAGGGCTTGGCCAGAAGGGCTGAGGAGGGGGTTATTTCAACAGGGCAATCAATGGCAGATACCCTGATTGCTTAGATCCTTAAGACTATGACCCGGCCTCCCAAAGGTCCCGCAGACTAATGGTTGAGCAAGGAAAAGCATTTCTTTATTTTTTAAATCTTCTCCTATTGAGGCACCGTAGAATTTTAGGCATTCAAAGTTCCAGCACCTTTCCTTTCATCAGGATCCCTCCCACCCCCAGCCTGTCTCCTTACAGGCATATTTTATTTTATTTTATTTTATTTTTGCTTTTTGGGTCACACCCAGTGATGCACAGGGGTTACTCCTGGCTCTGCGCTCAGGAATTACCCCTGGCGGTGCTCAGGGGACCATATGGGATGCTGGGAATCGAACCCGGGTCAGCTGCATGCAAGGCAAACACCCTACCCACTGTGCTATCACTCCAGCCCTGACAGGCATATTTTAAAGTTTGGTTGTTGTAGTTTGGATTCCAAGATTTCAGTGTTGTTGGTTCTATGGCTCAGATATAGACATACCTACAGCTCTGCACCACCACTGTCCAAGACGCCTGTCCCTGTTACCTAGTGCCCATGTCTTCCTACTTCCCTCCCTCAATTTCTTTCCCTCCCTGTCCTTCTCAGTTCTATAACCTAGGGACCACAGTAATTTATGTGACCCCCACCTTTGGTACCTTGCATTCCCTTTGCCTTGTTATTCCATAGATGGCAGTTAAGTGAGATTATCTGGTATTTGTCTTTCTTTTGACTTACTTCCCCTAAGAAATCTTCCAATTCCATCTGTGCTGCAGTGAAATGCATGATTCCATCCTTGCAGTTGCATTGTGTTCCATTGAAAAAACACTTTTTAAAAAGATGCAGATCTTTGGAGTCAGAGAGGTAATACAAAGGTTAAGGCACTTGCCTTGCACACAGTTGACCTTGCTTCAATCCCCAGTTCTATGTATGGTCCCCCAAGCATCACTGGGAGTGATCCCTGAACTCAGTGTCTTGGTTATCAGAAGCTAAATACTCTCTGGATAGGGAGAAGAGTTTTTGGAGACTGTTTTGTGTCAAACTAGGAACCAGAAGCTTTAAGTAATCAAACATTTGGCACCTTTCTTTTTCACTCTCCAAGAATGGTTTCATAATAGTCTTACCCATCTTTCTTGAAAACAGGGCTAGGTATAGTTTGCAAAATGTTAGCTCTCTCAATGGAGAGCAGAGGTCATGGGTATCAGAGACTGACAAAGTAAAGTAGTAGCACAGCTAAATGTCCAAACCATAGAGTCAACGATACTGTAGACAAGAAATCAGAACTCCAATAACCAAACTTTAAAATGTGCCCATCAAGGTGGCAGGCTAGGGATGGAGGGAGGAGAGTTGGCGGGGGGATCCTAGAAACTCCAGTGGAGGAAAGAAGATACTGGTGGTGTGACTGGTGCTGGAACATAATATATCTAAAACCCAACTATGAATAGTTTCATAAATTAAAGGTAAAGGTAAAGGCCCTCCCGTTGATCGTCGATTTGCTCGAGCGGGCCCAGTAACGTCTCCATTGGAGACTTTGTTGTTACTGTGTCTGGCATATTGAATACTCTCGGTAGCTTGCCGGGCTCTCCGAGAGGGGCGGAGGAATCGAACTCGGGTCGGCCATGTTGGCCGCTTGTAAGGCGAACGCCCTACCCGCTGTGCTATCTGCTTTAATAAAGTTTTTTAATGCCAACTCTCTACAAATAAAATATTATCTTGATTTCCTTAGGACCTAGACCTGCCTTCAGTGTTTTTCTAGGTGCTTTGGTATCTAGTCTGATCATTGGTGAACACACAGGCAATCCCCATGGGAATTTTGTGAGTAGCGGAGTAGTTTCTCCAATACACAAAGCTTTGCTGCTGTGTTGCTGCATCCTGGAAAAATGCATTTTCATGAGCATTTTCATTCACACCCCACCCTCCACCCACCTCCCCCTGCTCTGAATGTGATGGTGTATCACCGCCCGACTCCCACGGGTCCTGTGAAAATACTGCAGAGGGCACATAAAATACCACCTAACCAAATCTCTGCTCTGCCTGGTAAGAGTCAGAGCTCGTTATTGCCAGCGGACTCCATCCATTCACACACCTACTGTACAGCAGGGCGCCTTTCTTATTGGAGGATGGTGTGAGTAGGAGAAGCAAGCAATTTTGATGGGGAAGTTGAACTGATAGCAGGTTGAGAAATACGGGTATCTAGAAAAGACAGTTCATGTGTCTAAACTCTGTGCACTGAGTTACATTTGACTGAAGGGAGGTGGGGGGTGTTTTAAGCCTAAACCTTGTTCGGGAGAATTAAACCTTATGATACTATATGAAAATATCATTGACTGTATTTTCTTCACTCTGCATTGTAACACAGCTATCCTGAGGATATATCTGTTTTACAAACATTCATATGAGCAATCTTCTACTGGCATAAGGATTAAACCACATTGAGTTTTTGATTAAACAAATCACTGTGTTAATTAAAATTATGTGAAATCATGACATTTGTGAAATTTGGGCTGTAGCTGTCTCTGCCCCATGTCCTGGGGGGAGAAAAAGAGACTTAAAAGTTCCTGCTGTGTGCCAAATGGGTCAAGAGTCTCTGCTGTCCCAGATGGCAGGGCTTGTGCATGCGCACACAGACAGACACACACACACTCACACACATAATACACATACACTCACACACTCACACAAACACACATACTTAAACACACACTCACACGTACACTCATATACTCAAATACACACACATAGACTCACATACTCAGACCACACATACTCACACATACACTCACACACTCAAAACACACTCAAATACACACATACACTCACGCACTCAAAACACACTCAAACACACACTCACACATACATTCATATACACACACTCCCACACACATTCCCACACACACTCCCACATACACTCACACACACAAACATATACACTCATTCTCCATCCAACTTTCTTTCTAGAAAAGAAATAGTAACCACCAGAGAGGTGGTATGCTGGAACTGGCATCTTAAATCATTTGAGGGGAAGGAGGAAATGTGAGGGAAATAATAGTTGAATGTTTTTGGCTAATGACTGTGCCTCAGCTCTCAAGGGACTTTCTTTTTTTTTTTTTTTCCCTTTATTTTATTTTATTTTTTTTAAAGTTGTAGATTTACAATTTTTTGTGCTTTGGTTTCAATTATACAATGATCAGATACCCATCCCTCCACCAGTGCCCATTTTCCACCACCATGGATAATATCCCTCCCACCCCCATCCCCCCATCCCCCCGTCTCTGTGGCAGGGCAATCCCCTGTGTTCTCTCTCTCCTTTTGGGTGTTGTGGTCTGCAAAAGAGGCATTGAGTGGCAAACATGTTCAGTCCATAGTCTACTTTCGACATGCATCTCCCCTCCTGGGAGGATCCTCCAAACATCCTTTATTTGGTGCTCCCTTCTCTATCTGAATAGCCCTTTCCTCTAGGATACCCGGCTGGCCTCTAAGTTATGGAGTAATCCTCCTGGTGCTGATCTCAGCTATTCTTGGGTATTAATCTCATACTTTGTTACTTTATATCCCCCAGATGAATGCAATCTTTCTATGTCTATCCCTCTCTTTCTGACTCATTTCGCTTAGCATGATACTTTCCATATTGTACCACTTGTATGTAAATTTCATGACTTCATCTTTTCTAAGAGCTACATAGTACTCCATTGTGTAGATGTACCAAAGTTTCTTTAACCAGTCATCTGTTCTTGGGCATTCAGGTTTCTTCCAGTTTCTGGCTATTGTAAAGAGGGCTGCAATGAACAAACAAGTGCAGATGTCACTTCGACTATACATTTTTGCCTCTCTGGGATATATTCCCAGGAGTGGTATTGCTGGGTCAAATGGGAGCTCAATTTCTAATTTTTTGAGAATCGTCCATACTGTTTTCCAGAAGGGCTGAACCAGTGGACATTCCCACCAACAGTGAAGGAGTGTCCCTTTCTCGCCACATCCACGCCAGCATCGGTTGCTTTTGTTCTTTTGAATGTGGGCCAGTCTCTGAGGTGTGAGATGGTATCTCATTGTGGTTTTGATCTGCATCTCCCTGATGATTAATGATGTAGAGCATTTTCTCATGTGCTTTTTTGCCATTCGGATTTCTTCTTTGAGAAAGTTTCTGTTCATTTCATTGCCCCATTTTTGGATGGGGTTGGATGTTTTCTTCTTGTGGAGTTTAACCAGTATTTTGTATATCCTGGATATCAACCCTCAAGGGGCTTTCTTGAGTGCTTTAGTCCCACATGTTTCATTGTTTGAAGCTTCTTTTTGGAGAAAGAAAGAATACAAGGCAACCAAGGGATGTGCTTTGACTTGTATCAGCCCAAGAAGGGAGGAGGTTGATGTGAAGCGCATTCTGGTAAGACCAACACTTTCTCCCTGGATTGTAAGAATGCAAGGATGCCGAGACTGTGTGGTGGGATCTGCTATTTTCCTGACTGAAAATGACATGGGAACATTAGGAAACTTCCAGAGTGCTCTTACTCTCTCTTGTTCTCTCTCTCTCTCTTTCTCTCTCTCTCTCTCTCTCTCACACACACACACACTTTCTCCTCTCTCACACATACAAATTTTCTCTTGTCTCTGTCTCTCTCTGTTTCTCTGTCTCTCTGTCTCTGCCTCTGTCTCTCTGTCTCTATCTCTGTCTCTGTCTCTCTCTCTGTCTCTCTCTGTTTCTCTGTCTCTCTGTCTCTGCCTCTGTCTCTCTGTCTCTATCTCTGTCTCTGTCTCTCTCTCTCTCTCTCTCTCTCTCTCTCTCTCTCTCTCTCATTGAACCCAGGGCTTCATACTTGTAAGGCAAGTGCTCTGTCACTCTGTCACTGAGGCTTGTTTTCCACATTCAATGGCAAAGGCCCCCAAAGGTCCCATCAATGTGCTAAAGACCTTCCCTGTCATCTAAGCTGTGCTCCGGGCTCCTGGCTCTCTTCCCCGGGCTGGCCGGCCCTGCTGCTCTCCCCTCACAGATGCCAGACTCCTGTGAATGTCGGTGCCCCGCCCCCCCCCCCCCCCCCCCCCCCCGCCTGACTTAATTAGGTTACCTGATTTTTCTCTCTTCCTCCCCAGTGGCTAATTCTGTTTGAGATTTCACAGTGCTTCTAAATTTATATAGGTAAACAAACAGGGACACACTTTTCTTCAAGCCATTTTTTAATATGCAAAATGAGGAAGACTTTTTAGCCTTGATACCATGAGGCTGGTGAAAGCTGCTGTTGGAAACATTCATGGGGGTATCAGCAAAAGAAAGAAAAAGGCAGAGAATTTGCTTCATCTTCTGATCAGGCCTGTCCATTTCCGGCTTGGAAAGCTGGACTTCAGTGTGTGTGAAAGCATCGTGGACCTCCATTATTTTCCAAGGGAAGAGAAAAGGCCAACCCTGCTAAGGTTTGGGGAAGTTCTAGAGTATTCCATATGCTGGAATCTAGACCACTCTAGATAGGTCAGTCCAGATCAATTCCATATAACAGTCACTTTATGACTCAAAAAAATGTATTATTCATGTTCTTTGGAGGAGAGAAGAATCAGATCATGGACGACATCACTCACGGGCCACATGAAATGCCAGGGAATAGTCCTCTTGGAGGTCAGACTTCAAGTTTAAAACTGGACACTATTGTTCTAAGACACTTGGCATGAGGACTTTCCACTTGTTTCCGGTGGCAGCTCGAACCAGTCACCACATGCTGAGAGCCTGGAAGTAGCAAATTCATTTTTGTACAGGAAGTGAGTCAACAGGACCAAGTACCCCTTCCAGAAATTCTATGGTGTGGAGGTGGACATGGAGGTGGGCATGGCGGTTTGACAGCAGGCTGCCCAGAAGGGCACCAGAGGCCAAGCCAGGACACAATGAAGGCCGAGAGCCTGGGGTGCAGAGAGGGGTACCGGTTAGGCGAAGGCAGCATGAAGCCACTGCTGGGCGAGTGAGCGGGAGAACTTGCACCCCACCTGGCCCTGCACAACTTGCATATGCACCTATAGGGACTTAGCGATCAGACCCCACAAAGGGGCAAGTGAACCCTCACCTGGAAGGGCCTGGACTGTGAACTCAATGTCAGAGAGGAGAGGGGAGGAGTCCCCACGGCTGGGTCCATAGGCAGCTCCTCCGCTCAGCGGGGGAGGGGACACTTAGGCTGCATGGAGTCATTTGCTTGCCAACTTCTTTCTAAGTATCAGCTAATACTGTGTCTTCCAGGGCATGGCTTTGGCATCTTCTCCACGAATCGACTTATCGTCCCAAGTCCTGATTTTAAAGGGCATAGAGAGATATGCTCTTGTCTTGCTTATGACCAAGCCCAGTCTGATCTCCGGCATTACATATGCTTTTTATATTGTTGGATTTTGTTTGTTTGTTTTGTTTTGGGGTCACACCTGGCAATACTCAGGGGCTATTCCTGGCTCTGCACTCAGGAATTCCTCCTGGTGGTGCTCAGGGGACCACATGGGATGCTGGAGATTGAAACAAGTCAACCACGAGCAAGGCAAGCACCCTTCCCACTCTTCTATCACTCTGGCCCCACATATGCACACTACTGCTAGAAGTGATCCCTGAGCACAGAGCCAGTCATAAGCCCTGAACACTGTCTGGCGTGGCCCCAAAACAAAATTAAATAAATAATAAACAAATAAATAAAATTGCTCTCCATATGTTACGTATGTGAATTTTTCATATAACATTTCTCTTTATTTATTTATTTATTGAAAATTTCATGATAGAGTGGGTTAGATGGTTGAATTAGTGCCAACTAATACCATAATGTTCAATATATGGTATTGCTGTACAAAGTTCTGGCATCCCCACCAGAGTCTACCAGCCTCCACCACTGTCCCTATGTCCCCCCTGATGGGACCATTATTCCCTCCCTCACCTCTCCCAGGGTTTTTTGTTCAGTACTGAAATTCAAGGTCAGGCATTTGTCAATTCAATCTTTTCCTTGTTTCATCTCTCTATGCCCTCAGAGGAGCTGGGCAGTAGTGTGGTCACCCAGAATATGCCCTTCTCCCTCTAACTTACTTTACTTAGCTCAGTGTCCCCAATTCTGTCCAGGTTGCAGTAAGTTGCATGATTTCACCTTCACAGAAGCCGAGTACACCATTTTATATCTTATAGACCATGATGCCTTCACCCATTGGACATTTAGGATGCTTCCCGCTCCTGGCTGTTCTACTACGTGCTGCGGTGGACATAAGAGCATAAAGGCATTTGATCCAGGCATATTCCAGAGATGGAAAGCACTCATTTTATTAACTGCTAATGCCACTCATTGCGAAGGCCAGTCACCACAAATGGATTTTATTTATTCCTTTAAATAATTCTATTATAATTCCACTGATTTTATAAGTGACAAAGCAAAGACTGGTAAAGCCTGGGGGTACTTGCCAAGCTCACAGATTGTGTACGTGGGGTGATGGCAGGAAACCTCCCTCTTTGTCTCCACACTCCGGGGTCTGACGCCGAAAAGGAGGAAAACCAAGTAATCACAAACTAATACTAGGCAGAGTTACTTCTGAAATGGAAAAATGTCCGCAAATAGAGGGAAAAGAATGAGCTGCAGACCTTTGTGTAGATTAGGATTCAATTTTTGTAAACAAGGAAAGGTAGAGTTCCTTTCCTTAAAAAGACATCAGCATATAAAAAACAGTGTGAGACTAATACTCCAGGATGGTAGAAATGAAGGACAAAAGGATGAATTCACAGCTGGAAGCCTGCCACAAGTGGATGGTGGAGGGCAGTTAGGGCAGAGAAGGGGCCACTGTGACAATAATAGTTGGGAAGACCACTCTGGACCAGAACTGAGTGCTGGAAGGAGGTAAAGGCATATACAGGATATCCTTTTTAAAATTTATTTTATTTTATTTGGTTTTTTGGGTCACACCCTGCAACGCTCAGTGGCTACTCCTGGCTCTGCACTCAGGAATTACCCAGGTGGTGCTTGGGGGACCATATGGAATGCCGAATATTGAACCCAGGTCAGCCGCGTGCAAGGCAAACGCCCTCCTCGCTGGATGCTTTGGCCCCACAGGATACCTTTTCAGTACTTGTATTGCAAACCATAATGCCCAAAAGGAAAGAGAAAGACAGAAGCAGAGACAAAAACAGAAGAGAAAGAGGGAAGGGGAGAAAGAAAGAGAGAGGGAGGAGAGAAAGCAAGAGAGAGAGAGATGGGGCTTGAGCTGGAGTGATAGATAGCACAGCGGGTAGGACATTTGCCTTGCATGTGGCCGAACCAGGTTCAATTCCCAGCATCCCATATGGTTCCCCGAGCACCACCACGAGTAATTCCTGAGTGCATGAGCCAGAAGAAACCCCTGTGCATCGCCGGGTGTGACCCAAAAAGAAAAGAGAGAGAGAGAGAGAGAGAGAGAGAGAGAGAGAGAGAGAGGTGCCTTCCATAGAGGCAGGCTGGGGTGGGGTGGCAAGAGGAAACTGGGGTGGGAAATGTACACTGGTGAAGGGATAGGTGTTGGAACATTCTATGACTAAAACCCAATCATGAGCAACTTTGTAACTGTGTATCTCATGATGATTCAGTAAAAACTAAAATTAAATAATTTTTTTAAATCAGCATATTCGACCACAGATGTCACACACATCATCATGAAGTCCCGAACTGAGAAATCTAAGATGTAACACAGGTTAAAATAAAATCCATAAGAATATACCCCAAATTAGAAACATTTGGGGTATATTATTTTAGAAATTCAAAGGATAACATTATTTTACATAATCTTGGGGGTGCCATTGTAAAGATTTTTTAAAAAGCTTTCACTTTTTGTAAGTCTTTATCCTTTATGTTGTTCTGTATTGTTCAATTTGTTCTGACTGAGCGTGCATTATCCCTATCATGGAGGAAAGAAATTATGATTGTAAATGAAATCCTAGAGTTTCCCGCTCAGGTTGGAACTTACTGCTTCTGCGTCTACTGATAACCAGCCCCCAGCCCCCGCCCCACGCGTGTTCCCTGTGCTAGGTGAACCGCAGAGATGATGGTTCCATCTCAGGGGAAAACGCAAAGAACAGGCCGAGTAATGAACAGGGTGTAAGCTATGTGCAAAAGGAAGATTTCCCTCACTGCTTAGAATAGCCAACGGCTGGCTGGGGGGAGCCAGGGCGGGGGTCGCAGTACTTCCCGTTGCAGCTCTGGACGTGAGATGTAAAGAGGCCTTGGTGACCATGAGCCAGGGTGTGCCCCGCCAGAACGGGGCAGTTGCTGAGGGGGCTTCTGCCAAAGGAGGCAGTGAGGCATAAGGCAGCTGAGATCTGAGCTGTGCCCTGCACAACCCCCACCCCCCTGACCTCTTAATCCTCCTTGTCACAGCACTCCGACAGCGCTGCTTCCCGCGGCCCGGCCCAGAAGGCGGGATTTTCCTCCAGCTGATCACCTGTTCGCTCTTGCGCCTCCAAGAGCGGGTTAGGGTTAGCGGGGAGGGTTAGCGCTAGAATTCTCACCTGCGCACCCGCAGCCCCATCTGCGTTAGGACGCCAGGCTTGGAATTCCTCTCTCCTTTTTCCTCTTTGCTAAGGTTGGAAATCCTCTCTCCTCCTTTCTTCCCCCTCCCCCAAGGCACCTTGGATCTTTTCAGGCCCAGCCTTTAGTGCCACCAGGGGCTGGAGCGATAGTACAGCAGGTAGGGCGTTTGCCTTGCACCTGGCCAACCCGGATTTGATTCCCAGCATCCCTTAGGGTCCCCTGAGCACCGCCAGGGATAATTCCCGAGTGCAGAACCAGGAGTAACCCCTGTGCATTGCCGGGTGTGACCACCCCCCCCAAAAAAGGCCAAAAAAAATCAGCTCAAAACTACACATGTCCCTGTGTGTCAGTAACAAAGACCCTCAAGCAGGAAGAATTCTCTCTTTCTCCGGGATGAGTTGGGCAAGGCTGCACCCACTTGCCTCTTCTCCCACACACTTACTTTGACTCCAGCCACAACGCCTGGAGTCACCATCCTTGAGTCCTGGTGTCCTCTGTCACCCCTGTCTTGCTCGTTGCTTCCAGGGCTCCTAACCTCAATTGTCCTGCAGACAAGTTCATGGAGACCAACCAGAAACCTTGGGCTGACACGCTGGTGCCCTGACCCAAGCCCTCCTCTCATTTTCCTGTCTAGCTTCCTGCCTGTGTGGGCCAGGTACTTCTTGTCTCTTTTATGCTGCCTGCTTCAAAGAGGATGCTTAGACGGTGTCTGCCAGATAGTATCCATGGCATCAAAGTCTGCAGGAATATTTGCCCTTGTTGCAGTGAAGAATCTAAGTCTTAGAGAAAGGAACTGCACCATGACTTGGTAGTTACACCAAAGCAACTGCAGGTCAGTTCCCAGCAGAGTCCCGGGAGCACAGAACTGGAGGGAGATTCTTGGGACTGTGCTTGGCATCTATTCCTTTTTATTTTATAATGAAAAGTCATCTTGCCCAGATCCCAGTGCCTGTCCAAAGTACTAAATGGCAGGATGGCCCATGCCCATAGGAAAGTATTCAATTCATTCTCTTGTTCTAATCTTATGCCTTTCACACAGCTGATTCCCAACCCCACCCCCATTCACCAGCTATTTTCACTTTTCAGAAACTAACAGACTAAAGCTACATACCCTGTGTCTCCTTCCACCACCACCACCCCCCACCTTCCTACCCCATCTTCTTTTTTTTCCTCTCTTGGTCTTTGGGTCACACCTAGCAATGCCCAGGTCTAAGTCCTGGCTCTGTGCCCAGGCATCACTCCTGGCTGTGCACGGGGGCCTTACAGAGTGCAGGGATAGATCCTGGGTTGGCTGTGTGCAAGGCAAGTGCCCTGCGTGCTGTACTATCTCTCCGGCCCACTGGGACTTTTTTTAAGCTCCCGACAAACCAAAGGTGACAGCCCTGTGCAGCTGTCCTTGGAGATTAATCCTCTTTCCTTCTTGTTGTGGTTTAATGGCATTGAATTATTTCACCAGAGCAAGCTGGGATTTCAGTGAGTTGAATCTTTGTATAATCAGCCCCAAATAGAGGAGAGCAAACAGGCGTCCAGGAACCTTGGGTCTGTCAGGGAATCTGTGTGTCAGCCCTGGGATATGAATTCAGCTGCTTTAGCAGAGCTGAAAAGGTGGGGGTTTAAACAAGGTGGGGGTCCTCTGCCTCTCTGCCCGCTCCCCCTCCATCTGATAAGCAAAGGGCAGGACACTGCCCCTCCAAATCATCCCCCTCTGTTCCCTGAATCCCTTCCGGCCAACCCCACTGCACTGTTATCCTCCAGATGGAAGAATATGGCTGATGTGTGAGCCCACATTCTAGATCCAAGAAGCAGGAAGAAGGGAGCCTAGGCAGGTGGCTTTTATTTATGGGGCTCTGACTCTTAAGGTGGGTCACCCCCCACCTTTCCTCACCTCCCAGAAGACAGGACTAAGTCTGCAGGCCAAGAAACAGGGGAAGACAGTGGCCCCAAGCAAAAAAAGCTAAAAGCAACGAGAGCTGACCGGCGGTGAGTGCAGTCTCTGCCCCTAGCTGTCCTAATATTTCTGCTAATTCCATCTAAATATTATCATTCTAAAGAGCAGGACTTGTATCTTGGGGTTTGGGGTTTGGGGGAGGAGAGATTGGATCACACCCAGCAGTGTCCAGGGCTTGCTTTCGAGTCTGAGGTCAGGGATCGCTCCAGTTATGTGGGTCCCGGGATTGAACCAACCGTGCAAGGCAAGTGCCTTCCTCTGCTGATCTATCCAGCCACAAGCTCTGTCTTCCATCCTGAGCCCCGCACACCCTCAACCGTGCCATCCTATCTGCTGATGGGTGGTGTGCTAAAGGGATTCCTAGGGAGGTTTTATTGAGATGCATCTCCTGACCCATAAACACTCTTCAATCCCGATTTCAGGACAGTGATGCCAAAGGGCGAGGGGGGTCCCAGGTGCAGCTTTCCACCTAGCCAAGGCAGCTGCCTGTCACCACGCAGACACAGAGACTCAGAGATTGGGGCTTCTGCTTCGGCTGCTTGGCTGTCTCACAGATGCACCACCGAGAGAATGAGACTGTACCAGCCAATGCACTGACCTGATTTGGGGAACCGCTGAGCCAGGTGTGCATGGCTAGCTGTAGGCCTCTTCCCCAGAAGCTGCACGAGAAGGGGAAATGCTCTCCCTGGATCCACTGCAGGAAGGTGTTAAAGTTGCCACGAGGGCCTGTGTTCCCATGCAGGGAACCCGGACAAGACTCAGGCCTCAGCTTGGAAATGAAAGTGCCGCTATCTGGGTGGCCCTGGGTGGTCTCTCCAGGATGCCTCTGAAGGCAGGTCAGGCTGCAGAAAGGAAGACGATCGATGGAAGGTGGAGGCCAGTGCAGGGCCATGTAGGGGCAGCCCTGGACAGCAAACCTCTGGCCATTGGCCTTCTGTGAACTGCTGTCCGGCCCCAGCTGTGGCTTCTCTCCCAAGAGAGTCAGATTCAGACACCCAGTGGGGCAGAGCCTTCTGCCTCCTGTTTGGAAGCACTGAGGGAGATGGAAGCCAGGAAGAACTGGTTCAGGCTGGTGGCAGGTGCACCTGGCCCCCTGGCAGTGCCACTGATGTAAATGAGCTGCCTGGCGGGGACTCCCAGAAACCACCACCACCCACCACCAACAACAACCACCCATGGTCCTCCTAAGATCCAGCGGTCAGGCTGCGTGTATAAGAGCACAAATGGATGCTCCTGTCCTCTGAGAATAGCTTCCAGCAGGATTCGGGGCCGGTGATGTCCTGCCCAGACAGACACTAGCTGCCTAGTCCCTGCCCCCCATGGGCTCTTGTTTCCAGATGCTGGTGGAGCCCCTGGCAAGGAAGCAGCTTTGTTAAAAATCTAGTCTAGGGGGCAGAACCATAATGCAGTGGGGAAGGCACTTGCAAGGTTTGATCTCTGCACCCTGTCTGATCCCCCACACCCACCGCCCACCTGAGCACTGCCTATGTACGCCCACACACAGAACCCCCAAACAATCTAGTTCTCAGAGCCCAGCATTGTGGAAAGAGTGGGAAACATGGGCCATGTTCTTGGCTTGACAAACCGTGGTGGGCAATGTCTAAGGTTCTGCTGGAGAAAGGGACCCTCTCCAATCCCTTTCTGGATTCAAATACAGCTTGAAGAATCTTCTAGAACAAGGCTAATGGAGCTACAGCCTTCACCTTGGGTCAGCCCCTTGACTGGCTGCCCTCTTCCCTGGCTCACCTGGTGGGTGTGGGGGAAATGGGAAGCAAAGATACTTGGCAGGGGGAGGGGTACAGGTGCCACAGTTCTTTCTGGGATCACTTGGGGAGACTGAGTCAGGGAGAAGCTGCAGGTGCCCTGTGAGGAACCAGTATAGCCACGCCCTGGGCATCAGAGTTGGCCTCCTATGTGCCCGGCTCAGGGAGGAGCAGTGGGTGCATCATTCACAAACCCCAAGAAAGGTAAACTCTAGGGACTCCGGTCCTAGTATTGAGCCCAGTAACCTGCTACTTCGGTGCCTTTTTCCGTTTCTTTCTGTTCTCCTTGGAGAATCCATTTCTAGCCTCCTGGGTCCTTGCCCTGCAGAACTCCGTTGTACCACTAGACTGTAATAAAAGCAGAAAAAGGACGCACGAAATATTGCTCTCCTGCTTCCTCCTGGAGGAAGGTCCCTGGAATATTCTCTAGAGGCATGTAGAATTCAGATGAGATCCCCTTCCAAGAAAAAGAATAAAAGAAAATTTTGATAGTTTTCTTCATGCTTGCAATATCCCTAGTCTACGTACAAAAGATAAAAGGAAAATCCCAACCTTGCCCTTCCTGGCCTCGCCCTCCCCCTTCCCTACTTCTTTCCCCTCCTTCAACCCTTCTCACCCACTTTCTTAGTCTTTAAGACACTCACAACCTTTTTGGGCATGTTACCTAGACTTAGGAAAGAAAAAAAGCTGTAAAAATTTCTTGTGACCATTGGCCTGAAAGCCCTATAAATCAGAGAGACACTTTGCTGTAAAACTATCTCATTATCAACTACTGTTTCCCTTGATGAATGCCCCTTTGTCTTCCAAAAAGCATTTCAGACTGAGCAATGCTGTAATTGAAACAGTGGGAGGTGCCTCCCTGCATGACTGGCTGCTTGAATGGCAAATGGTCACACTGTTCCTACAGGTGAGTTAAAAATATCCACAGACGAAGCCTTTGGAGGTGGACATTTACAATTGCATCTCTGGATCTGTACTTTCTTGGAAGATAGCTCTGAGATCTACATAGAGCTTAACTATCCAACTAAAGAATCAAGCATTTTGCTACAATTGGATGTTTAGATTTCAATTCAATTAGTCCCCCAAAATTACTTTAGACTTGAGAGTTGGTAAGGGTTAAGGTGCTTGCCTTGCATGTGGCTGATCGAGGTTTCATTCCTGGCACCACATATGCTCTCCTGAGCACTTCTAGGAGTGATACCGGGTCACAGAGTTAGGAGGAAGCCCTGATCAGTACTAGGTATGACCCAAAAACAAACAAGCAAGAAAATTATAATGATATGTGAGGAAAAAGGAGCCTTCATTCACTGCTGGTGGGGATGTCAACTGGCCAATTATTTTGAAACATAATATGAACATTCGTCAAAAAAACAGGAATCAAACTTCCATATTTCATTTGGTTTGGAACATGGAAATTCAGCAATACCAACAATACCACTTCTTGGTATCTAGCTCAAGAGTTCAAAAACTGTTCAGAAAAGAACATTTGTGCTTTAATGTTCTTTGCGCCACTGTTCGCTATAGCCAAACTCTGGGAATAACCCACATGCCTGAGAAAAGATGGCTGGATAAAGAAATGATGGTACATATGCACAATAGTATACTACTCATTTATAAGAAAAGATGAAATTATACAGTTTTCTGCTGGTGGATGGGCCTGGAAAGTACTGTGCTGAATAAAGTTAATCAAAAGGATAGGAACAGACAGAATGATCTCTCTCATATGTGGATATGAAGAAATAAGGTAGGGAAATAACAAATGCCTAAAGTGGGCCATGGGGGAAAACTGAGAACTTGTCTTCAGTAGGAAGTTTTTCACTGGAGGACATTAAGACGATGGAGAGACACTGGGACAATGGCGAAGGGTAGTTGCTACTGTGGGGGGAGATGTTGTGAGGGATTGTATTGTGCTACTGAGAGATTCAGAGTCCTTCCAAAGAACTTTATTCTGCAACAGGAGCACTTGTGATGCACTTGGTTTGGTAACAGAGACAGAGAGAGAGAGAGTGAGAGAAAGAGAGTCAGTGAAAGCAGTGATAGGTGTAGGAGCTAGAGGTACATAACAATGGGTGGGAAGTGATGAGGAAAGACATTGATGATAGCAGGTGAATTGGGATGAAGTCCCTGGATCTGTCATTTTAACCAGGTGAACAAATTTAGTGGCAACTAATATTTTATAACTAATATCAGTATTCTTCTTGTCAGTGCTAAGATACGGAGGAAACCAGAATGGGTAGAATGAATTCCCAAAGGAGTTTGGCACCGAGAACGGTGAGCAATGAGGACCAGTGACACTGGAGAGGAAGCAATTGGTGCAGGGTTTATTGAGAGGGAACCTGGGTGGTAAGAACGGGGATTTCGAGTGGTGGACTGAAATCTCAGCAGAGCACAGCTCAGAAAGTGGAAGCTGGGGCTCCCTGAGGTGGTAAGAGGAAGGGGGAGCAAGGGCAAGAGTTTAGAGTACAGACTGTGAAGCCATCTGTAGTGTCAGACTAGGAATTCGACATGACATTGAAGATAGTAGGTTGTTATTGGTGTTTGTAAGATGATAGCATGAAGGGATGTGTCTAATGGAAAATGTTTTCCTGATAGTTGTGCACATATATGTGCATGTATTTCAAACACATGTATGTCTTTGAAAGAAAGACGGTCCAGAGATGATTGAAAAGAAGACAGTACACTGTCTAAGAAATAAATAGCTTCTTAAACTGTGGGCCATGACCCCACATTTGGAAGGGAAGGTTGATATCAAATAACTGAATGCATGGGTGGCAAGATTTTTGTTTTAAAATAAATGTATGATTTATTTCCAATCAATGTTTTCTTTGTACTGTGTGTGTGTGTTTGGGCTACACCAGTGGTGCTTAGGGCTTATACCTGACTCTGTGCTCAGGGACTCTTGGTGGGGCTTGGAGAATCATGGGGTACTGGGTATTGAACCTAAGCTGGTCATATGCAAGTCAAGTGCCCACTGAATTATCTCTCAGATCCCTGTACACTTATTTTATACGTCCAGAGTCTCCTAAACATTGATAGGCTGTGGGAAAAGTTGGAGAAGCCTCACACTGTTATGCCAAGACCAGAAGGACACAGCCACGCTGTCCCTGCGGGGGCAGCCTCCTGCGTCTGGATACAAACTAGGAGCAAGGGAAATGATGGCATGCATCTTTCTGAGATGAATGAATTGAAACTGGCATGAAGAAATAATGCTGTGCCAAAGTAAGAGGGCCGCTGGTGGAAGGAAGGGGGTACTCTGAAGATAAGAAAGAATGAAAAGAAAAGAAGGAAAGGAAGGAAGGACAGACCGAAGGAAGGAAGGAAGGAAGGAAGGAAGGAAGGAAGGAAGGGAGGGAGGGAGGGAGATAGAAAGAAGGGAAAGAAGGGAAGGAAGGGAAAGAAGGAAAGAGAAAGAATGAATGAAAAAAATGAACAAACAAAAGAAAGAAAGAAAGAAAGAAAGAAAGAAAGAAAGAAAGAAAGAAAGAAGGAAGGAAGGAAAGAGAAAAAAGGAAAAGAATGAATTAACAAAAGAAAGAGAAAGAATGAACAGAGAAAGAAAAAGAGAGAAAGAAGGAAAGAGAAAAAAGAAAAATAGGAAGGAAGGAAGGAAGGAAGGAAGGAAGGAAGGAAGGAAGGAAGGAAGGAAGGGGAAAAATGTTGTAGAGATATGAGGAGATTGGAACCTATTGGTACCTTTCAGAACTAGGGAAAAACACCATTTCTGCCTTTTTCCTCCCCTCCTTCTGATTCTCTGAGAAGTGGCATCACAGGGCTGGCAAAGACATCTGGAGCTGCAGCCTTCCATGGCCGGATCAAGTTCTGTGTCTGCTTCCAGAAAAATCATGAAACCGAGTGACCAGTGAGAAGGTGCTGACGCCCTTGGGCCTACACTCTCATGTCATGTCCCACACACAGCTTAGAGGGTCAAATAATGTTCTCTTCAAATATGGGGCCAGTCATTGGCTTTGGAAAGTGTGTCATTGCGGCAGTGGCAGTGGAGTGTGATGAGGGGCATTATGAAATTGTGAAGAACAGGAGGTTGTATGATGAGAGGCAGAGACCCGGCTGTAAAGGCCATCCTAGGTAAACCGCAGGAGAGCAGCAGTGGGTAAATATTGACAGGGAGCCCAGGAGGAAGAGGATTACTGCGTGGGCTGGATTCTGCTTATTGCAATGATCGTGTCTATGGAGAAATACTGAAATCTTAAAGAGAAGGCAGAGAGCTGAGATGGAGACAGAACCGCCCTCTATCACTAGATAGCTGAATTCAAGCAGTGACTTATATATTTCCCAGCAGAGATTCCAGCAGAAGCACTTGAGTCACCGTGAAATGAAACATACGTTATATAGTGTGTATGTGCCACATCCTTCCCACCCGGTTTGTTTCTCTTTGTTGTTGTTGGGGGAGAGAGGGGAATATTTGGCCACACCCAGCAGTGCTCAGGGCTTACTCCTGGCCCTGGGTTCAGAAATCACTCCTGGCAGTACTCAGAAGACCCTGCTCAGTGCCAGGGGTCCAACTGGCATTGTCCATGTGCAAGACAAGAATCTTAATGCCCATGCTGTCTTATCTCTTCAGCTTTACTAGCCAGCCTGATGGCTTGTAGATGTACTTGCTCTGGTGAGAACTGTCCGGGCATCTCAGGTCCAAGAGCGGCCCTCTTACTTCTTAGCTCAGTCAGCAGAGCTCCAGTCCACCCCCTTGACAGACACGCCAGTCCCTCCCTTTGGACCAGATTCTTCCCCTTAAGGATTCAGCCAGATCCAGGGCATCTTCAGTTCAAAGGTGGCCTTGATGGTGCACATTACCCGGATTCTGATGACTCGGGAAGCCTGTGTGTATTTGGACCTGGACTTCTATCAGACAGGCTGGTAGTCACTGCCTGCTCACTCCCGCGAGGGAGCCTGGCAAGCTGTGCTGGGATCAACTCAGACCAACAGGATGTCCCACCAAAAGGGTTCTCCAGCCCTTCTCAGGGTGCAAGTTCAGCCCACTTATGCAGAACCCTGGGCTGGAGCGATAGCACAGCGGATAGGGAGTTGGCCTTGCACATGGCTGACAAGGCCAACCCGAGTTTGATTCCTCTGCCCCTCTCGGAGAATCTGGCAAACTACGGCGAGTACCTCGCCCTCAGGGCAAAGCCTGGCAAGCTACCCGTGACGTATTCGATATGCCAAACACAGTAACAAGTCTCACAATGTTACTAGGCCCACTGGAGCAAGTTGATGAACAACGGGAGGACAGTGACAGTGATGCAGAGCTCCAGCCTCTAATGTAGCTACCCCTTCACAGAATCTTTTGCCCAAGGTCCTCCACTCAAAGAGGGGATGTGTTTGTCAAAACACTACTACCCATGTATAATTGGGCCACTTGCTCTACATGTATTCTCAAAATGAGGCCATTTTTTATCATTTTTTTTATTAGTGAAACACCATAAAGTACACTTATAGACTTATAAATTTTTGTGCTTGGGTTTCAGTTATACAATGATCAAGTACCCATCCCTCCACCAGTGCCCATCCTCCCCCACCACGGGTCCTAGCATCCCTCCCACCCCCCATCCCCCGCCCCGTCCCACCCTGCCGCTGTGGCAGGGCATTCCCCCCTGCTCTCTCTCTCTTCTTTTGGGTACTGTATTTTGCCAGAGAGGCATTGAGTGGCAATCATGTTTGGTCTATAGACTACTTTTAGCATGTCTCTCCCACCCTGGGAGGGTCTTCACAACACCCTTTATTTGGTGCTCTCTTCTCTATCTGAGCTTCAAAATGAGGCCATTTCTAATCTGATTTTCTGCCAGGTGTCTGGATGAAAGAGAGGGGCCAAAATATGATCTCTGATAGAAAGCTTCTTATGCTTCTTCAGCCCTGCCTCAATTTAAAAGTATAGGTGATCCCCAATTTATGAGGAAGGTTTAATTTAGGGTTACCTGATTTGGGAGGATGGAGGACAAACCCAACTGTGCTCAGGGCTTACTCCTGGCTCTAGAATCACTTCTGGAGGGACAGGAGGGACCATATGGGGTACCAGGGGTCAAATCTAGGTCGGCCACATGCAAGGCAAGCACCCTACTCACTGTACTCTATCGCCAGCCCTAGGGTTTTCTGACTTTGCAAAGGTATGAAAGGAGCATTCCTTCAATAGAAACCATACATTGAATTTTGACCTTTTCCCAAACTTGATTTAATTGACCAATACTTTAGAGTGAACCCATGATCTTGAGAGTAAAATGTTCTGAGTCCACCTGTGGTACTCTATACTGAGTTTTTGATGCTCAATGGATTGTATATGTTAAATGCATTTTTGACCTGTGATATTTTCAGCTGATGACATGTTTTATAGGACATAGCCCAATCATTAAATTAGGAAAAAATAGTTCAAGAAGCACTCACAATAGACTTAACTTATTGGGAATTTCTTGTGGCCCATGTTTTTATTAGTGAGAAAGAGTTCTGGCTATTAGAGGATTCTGTGGGGACTTTGAGTAAATGAGCTTCCATGTGGCACGGGCAGCTGAGCAAAGAGAAGACCTGCCTTTAGCTGAGGTGGGGTACTGTGTGGATTTTTTCCTTCTGTTAGGCTGTCATCCCCTGCAAGTTACACAGAACCTCACATGTTCTAAGTAAATCGGACCTATCTTCTCTCACAAAGCAACAAATCCAGAGCAGAAGTATTTCCAGGTCAGTCAACTCTGTGGCTTAATGAGATCATCTCAGTTCCACGTGTTCACACAGCCGTGATGTGGCCGTCTCAGCTCAGAAGGTCATTGGCTGCAACCTTTCTAGCCATGCCCTCCTCACCACACCACACATCAAAGGCGGGAAAAGACATGATCCTGATTGTTTTGGGTTTGTTTGCTTTTTTTTCTGAAGATGGAAGTCCTTCTCAGAATCTCTTCCCAACCCTCCCAGACTCACCTATAGTCTCATTGTCAGATCGTACTCACTGTTCCTTCCTAAGTCCACCCATGTAAGATCAACTTACTATCATTAGCTTATGCTAATCAAGGTCTACCCTCCTCAGGACTAGGAATCCTTTTCTCTTTAAAAAAATTAAAACTGGGGCTGGAGCAATAGGACAGGGGCATTTGACTTGCGTGCATCCAACTCAGATTCGATTCCCCGCATCCCATATGGTTCCCCAACACTACCAGGAGTGATTCCTGAGTGCAGAACCAGGAGTAACCCCTGTGCATCACTGGGTGTGACCCAAAAAGAAAACAACAACAAAAAAACCCTAAAAAGCAAAATAAAAAAAATAAAAACCAAGTTCCTGAACAAAGTAAAGTTTCTGTTTGCAGGGAAGACAAGAAAACTGGTTGTATAATCTCTGATGGGAAGCCTCAGTACACTCAACATGCTCAGGGAATTGAGCACGAGTAAGTAGATAGCCACTTCCGGCATCTTCTATACTCACCCTCCATTTCTGGTCAGTCACATCTCTCGTATCTGGTTGGTCAGAATTCTACCTCACAAGTGTCTCAGATTTACACTAGTCGTCCAAATCCCTGACACCTCCTGCCTAGGCCCCTTCTCTCTGCTTTTGTCTTCTCTAGCCCGTCTTCCCTCTTCTGTCTGACAATGGTGAGTCCTAACTTAAAGACTTTCGAGGCTCCACTCTGATGCTTCATCTCTTTGAAGATGCCCCAGATGATTTATTCTTGGATCTTTTGTAACATTACCTAGCGATAGCCGTTGTCTTTGAGTTATTTGTATCTTTTGTGCCTCCCGCTGTCCACCCTGTGCTGGTCCACTGTGGCCACTGAGCTGCTTACAGTGGAGCTGACCCCCACGGTGAACTCTTGTAAGGGTAAAATACACCTGGAATCCCACAATTCCAGGTGTATATAGAACAAAGAACAAAAGGAATTTGAGACAGCTCAGACATCATTTTAAAATCGATGACACACTGAAATGTTAACATTCTGGTTATGTGAAATGCATTGTTCAGATTTATTCTACCTGCTTCTTTTTAATTTTTAACATGCTAACTGTTAAGTCTACACACTGGGGCTGGAGACTAGACCTCAGGTGGCAGGCATGGAACTGTATGTCCGGGTATCATGGGAAAAAACTATATGAGCCCAAGACTTATACAGCTGGGCAACCCAGTGTTCCATGAGTTAATGATAAATGATAGGTGATACATAAATAGGTGATATATCATGGTGAGCATAGGTAGAGGGGGTGAAGAGTAGAGTAGAGAGAGATAAGAGATATGAAGATCGATAAGTAGGTAACAGATCACGGTGATAATAGATTGATGGTGAGAGAACGTAGACAAACAGATTATAGATGATATTGGTAAGTAGATATTCACATGGTTCCCTTCTGCTGTTCACAGAGGTGTGAAATCAGCGCTCCATCCCTGGTCCTTATAGAGTATAAGCAGCATCTCTTTTATTCACTAATGGCACTGCCCTGTCCCCTGGCTCTGCAGAGTTGGATCGGTGCAAGAAAACAAAGAAACAAAAACCTGGCTTGGTTTAAGTGAAGTTTAAGAAAACTCTTTCTGGGGGGCTGGAGCGATAGCACAGTGGGCAGGGTGTCTGCCTTGCATGTGGCCAATCTGGGTTCAATTCCCAGCATCCCATATGGTCCTCAAAGCACCACCAGGAGTAATTCCTGAGTGCATGAGCCAGGAGTAACCCCTGTGCATCGCCATGTGTGACACAAAAACAAAAAGAAAACCCGGGGTGGGGGTGGGGGGCGGTATGGTGCCACAAGCAGGTCAATCTGTACCTGTGAGGTGAGTGCATCAGCAGCCTGATGGTGCCTTCAGACCTTCAGATACCCCAAAACTGCTGCTGCGCCACTGGCCAGACCCCAAAAACTTGGGGCAAAGTTTACTAGGAAAGTAAATGCCCAAAAGTTAGGTATGTGGGAGACATACCCACAAACCACCTCCAGCTCAGCTATATAATTGGAGGCATGGCCTCTATGGTTCCTGATGAGAATGCTTAATGGCCATGATCCCAGAGACTCAGAAACAAATCTCAAAACCCAATGCTTTTGGCAGAAATGCATCTAGTCCCTGCAATAGGTTAACGGCTCTGGGCCACCCCAGGTGGGAATAAGTTTCGTGCCTTGGCCTGTTTCCCCTGGTGGCCCGGTGGCCATCATCCTCCAGAGGTCACTGGACAGTCAGGTTTGGGCCTACAGTGATGAGACACATGGGGCCTCATGAGATGGGGGTGGAGCCAGTCTTTTCCTCCCAGTCCTAATGAGACGCCTACTCGCTGCCCACAAACGGCCTCTCTGGCTCCTGATCAAGCTGCTTAACGGCCATGATCCCAGAGACTCAGAAACAAATCTCAGAATCCAGCAGGTTTTGGCAGAAATCCCTCCAGATTTAATTGTTAAAATTTTGGAATTTCAAAATCGCATGACCAGTACTGCAGCCGCACATCATATGTTATTCATAACCAGCAATAGAAAACAAATTGTCTACAGTTGCTTTTTCAGCAGATCTGAGTGTTGGAGTAGAATCCCAAATAATAATAGTGGGTCTGGTGTCAAAATATTGAATGTAACCAAAGTAGAGAGAAAGTAATGTTGAGGTCATCTGCCCCACAGGTAGGGGGAGGGTGTGGGATGGGGGTATACTGGGGTTTTTGGTGATGGAGAATGGGCACTGGTGAAGGTACAGGTGTTTCATTGTATGACCGAGACTTAGACCTGAAAGCTTTGTAACTGCTTTTGCAGTGATTCAATAAATAAAATTATAAAAAAATGAAAAAAAAAGTAAGGTGGAGTTCATGCCCAATTCAATCAGCTTAATCAGTGGCTAAATAAATAGCAGTACTCCTACATAAAAAAAGAAAGAAAGAAAGAAAGAAAGAAAGAAAGAAAGAAAGAAAGAAAGAAAGAAAGAAAGAAAACCCGTTTCAGGGTGTAAGGCCAGGGAGGGCTGTGGTTTTGGATCCGGTGTTCCAATCGCTGACCACATCAGCCACCTTCCTGTCTGGGTCTCACCTGTTCTGTTGTTCTGTTGAGTTTTTCAGTCCATCAGGTTTGCAAATCACTTTCCGTGGGTGACTTCTGGAGAGTATGTTGTTCCTGAGCCATCCATATGAAAAGGGAGAGCTAATAACCAGAGCTGCCTGGGTCAGCCCTTACTAAAATAGTAGGTTTCCACTAGGCCAGCTATTAAACTACTGGTGGGCTGAAAACTGAAAAGGTTTTTGTTTTTCTGTTTGTGTGATCCAAGGTCTGTTTTGGGCTCTTTAATAATCAAATTGGCAACTGCTTTATAACGGGTGCAACTTTAAGTCTGTATGAATAGCTCAGAGAGCTTGTATTTATCTGTATGTCATTGTTTTTGAACCTCCCCTGACAAACTAGGAAAACAAACAGACATAAAGAAAGGACCCTTGAGTTTAAAGCTCCCAATGATGGTTGCTGGTCCTTGGGAGTCTTTACTCCGTCTTCTTAGGCTGTTCCTCCACGAATTATGTTTTACGCGTCAGAGGCTGTGGCATCTCCAAGACAACGACCTCCAGAATATTCTAGTTATTTTTATGATCATTATTAGTAATAAAGAAACAGATGCAAATGACAATCTCTCTATTCAGCAACACTGAACCCCAGCTGGCGGCTATCCTTCTCTCTTGGATAATAGAATTATATCCATGTATTTTTTTTCCCTTACCATTTATTATATTCCTAACAAGGGTCCTTTAGACACTCCCTCCTCTGAAAACTGAATATAATCTAGGAAGCATTTAGAAGGGACCTGCTTAGCGTGACGTACTAAAATCAAAACCACTTTTTTAATGTTTCCTGAGCAGAAATGAGAACATTGGGTTTTCCTGTTAGAGGAGGCAAACGATCTTGTTTGGGGGAACATCATCTTTCGTGACTGGAGAATTTCCACTCCTAACTTGGGAATCAATAACACCCAGAGCCTTGAATGACATGCGTGAGAACATGCAAATGTCCACTGTCCCTCGAAGGGCCCCACAGCCCTGCACCCCCAATACACACACATACAATAGCCAGAAACATTTGAGGCGGGGTGCAGAGGGCTGCACTGCTCCTGCCCCTCAGTGCTCTCTGCCAGAGTGTGTGAGGCGCATTGTGTCATTTGGCTTTGATCTTTTCTGAGTCACAGAGAAGCTCTGCTCGGTGACATGTGGACAGTGGAGGCCACCCTGGAGCTCTCAGCCTCCTTCCCATGGAAATGATGTCCCTGAACTGCAGTGGACACTTTCTCCTCCCTCCCTTCCTCTTTCTGCCCCGACTTCCTCCCTCCCCCTCCCCCTCCCTCCTTCCCTCTCTCTCTCTCCTCCCCCACTCCCTTTCTTTCTCTTTCTTTTCCTTCCTCCTCCCTCCCCATCCCTTCCTCCTTCCCTCCTTCTTTCTCCTCTCCCTCCCTCTCTCTCCCTCCCTCCCTTCCCATCCCACCCCCCACTTCCCATCTTTTTCTCTCTTCCTCTCTCTCTTTATTTCTTCTTCCCTTCCTCCTTCCTCCTTCCCTTCATTCCTTCCTCCCTCTCTGCCTTCTGTCCCTCCTTCTCTCCTTCCCTCCCCTCTCCTTCCATCTCTCTCTTCCTCTCTCTCCCTTTCCTTCTCCTTCTCTTCCTTCCCCCTCTCTCCATCCCTTCCTTCCTCTCTTGTCCTTCCTCCCTCCTTCTTCTCTCCATCCCTCTTTCCCTTCTTTTGTTCCTTTCTCCCTCTTTTTCCCCCTTTCCTTTTTCTCTCTTCCTCCCTCCCTCTCTCCCTTCCTTCCTTTCCTCATCCTTCTTTTCCTTCTTCCCCATCCTGCCTTCCTTTCCTCCCTCTTTCCTATTATAGGATTATAGCAGAATACACATGACATGACATTAGACTGGGGGGTGTGGGGAGGGGAGGTCAGGATAGACTACATCTGGCAATGCTCAAGGTTTATTTCTGACTCTTTGCTCATGGCTCACTCCTGGAAATGCTCAGGGCACCATGTGCAGCACTGGGGATCAGCCAGCCACAAGCACTGCATGTCTGAGCTTTATTTGAGGTGGACAGATGGAAAATCTGTTTCTTAGGTGGGCATGTTCCTTAGCTCTAAGCTGTACTTCTCTCATAGGGTCAGTTCCAGGACTTTGAAGAGATCATGCATGAAGCAATCGGCACTTTACTGGAACGTGGTGACCAGAATATGGGAAAGAGGTGATGGTCAGCAGTAATGACCCAGCCCTTAAGGAATCGAGAGAGTGAGAATGAGACGGCCCACATGGTGGACAATTGTGGCCATGCCCAAGAGCAAGGGAAGGGCAGCCTGAGGGAAAGGGGACTCTGTTCTAGTGACCAGGGCAGGCTTTGTGAGTGGGGCTTTTGCCACAAAAGGAAGGATCCTTTGCAGAGTCCCCTGCGGGCAGAGTCAATGAACTGCCGCTCCCCGCTCTCTGGAGGCTGCAGGGTCATCCCCATTTCCAGCCTATAGCCACAGAAGGCATCACAAAAACCCAGACGCCCCATTCCCTCTGGGAAGGAGATGCTCTAGCCTCAAGAAGCCAGAGATATGCCAGCTTGGAGGGGAGGCTGCAAGAGAGAGAGATAATACTGTGACAACTGATTTTCTCTTCTAAATTTCAGCGGATAAATTCCAAGCCCCTGTTTGTCCATTCACTGAACCCATGATGTGGCCAAGGCACAGTGAGCAAGTGCCACACATCAGATTTTGGAGTATCTGATACATTGGGGATCAGGAAAGGAGACAGTGATGAGGACAGCTGAATCCACAAAACAACAGCTGGATTATCCTGAACCCAGAGCAGGGGCCTTCATAATGAGGTGTGACATTTCTCTTTTCTCTAATACATGTCTGGGTTTGGGGAGGACATCTTTTTGTTGGAGGCCACACCCAGCAGTGCTTGGGGCTTCCTCCTGCTTCTGCCCTGCAGGATCGATGGGATTGATCCTGAAAGGACCTAGCAAGGACCAATGGGATCCTGGGGATTGAACCCAGTGGGGCCAAAACTGCCATGTGCCTATCCTGTGGATAGGCAAACACCCTATCCACAGGAACTGTCCTTTGACCCAAGGGTGGGGATTAATGGTAGATTTCTTTTAAGTCAGGGCTTATTGACTTGGGGAGCGGGGGTGGGGGTGAATGGGGTATTGATCCTCAGTCCTCCAGATGACTGGAACCTTCTACACATGCAAGTGCTCTCTCTCTCTCTCTCTCTCTATCTCTATCTCTATCTCTATCTCTATCTATCTCTCTCATCTCTCTTTCTCTCCACCCCCACCCCTGCATGCGAACACACACACACATGCATGCACGCACACATGCACACACACATGCAAAACATGCACACATCGTCCCCACAGTGTCAGGTCTGTGAGCCAAGTTACATAAGAGAAACCCAAGAACACAGCCGCATTCTGCCTCCATGACAGTCACAATGCTGGACAGATTCTCACAGGTGCTTTCCTGACTAAACTTGGCCTTGAAGATTGAAGAAACATCACTTAGGAAAAACACAATCCTTTCTCAACCTGAAATTTTAGACCCTAAAATCATTATGTTTTATTTTTTATTTTGGTCCCCAAGCAGTGCTCAGGGGATCCCAGGCCCCTGCCAGCATCACCCACAGCTGGTGGTGCTCAAGATACCCTGTGGCATGAGGGCTGGAACAAGGCCCTCCATGGGAAAAGCATATGCTTCAGCCCTTTGAACTATCTCCTTAGCCTCTGATCCTAAGACTTATAAGCCTTGAGAGGAAGAAGCTTAGGAAGGAGGGAGGGAAGGAAGAAGAGAGGTCAAAATTCTGCAAGCATTGTTTGTCTTGCTAGAGATGGAGCCTTCTCTAAGACATTGGAGCTCTTTCTTTGACTCAGAAAAATATCCAGGCAACCTCCAAATAATGCAAACATGAAACTATTTCTCTCTGTAATGGAGAAAGCTCTGGCTTCAAAAACCTAAAAATGCAAATTCCTTTTTTATTTTTTTGGCTTTGGGAGGAGATAGGGTGAGGCGTAAGACAACATTGCAGAGCTGCAGTGCCAGTCTAGAACTGTTCCCAAAGGCCAAGTTTTCGACTGCTGAGCTATACTAAGGGATGTGGACATAGGGAAAGAGCAAGAAAGTTACCCGGGGTGGTAGCCAGGGAACTGGATCCTTGGGGTATCCTTCAGGATCACGAGGAATCTGTATGGCAGTGATGGTGGGAGGAAATGGAGGAATGGTCCAGAACCTAGATCTGTCTTTATCTCTTCTCCAACCAACTGAATTTTCACCGGCTCTTCCATGGGCTATTTCCTCCAAGTGCTTTTTGCATTTCAATGCTTTCCCACCTCCTCTCAGGGGTTAAGTGTGAACACACACTCCAAGTACTTTTGTGACTTCCTGTCCAACACCTCAGCCCAAGGAATCCTTTCCCACTTCCTATCATCACCTCAGAAGTTGAGGGAATCTTTATTCTCCCCGAGGAGAAGCAAGTATCACACAAACTTGATCCTGAAATGCTCTTTCCAGAGCTTTCCTGCAAACTTCATGCTCAGGGAATATGTATCATTTGTCATGTTTCCATAAATCCTATTTTATTGTTATCCTGCTTCCTCTGGTGTCCTTGAGGGGAGCAAAACAGCATCAGCTTGTATAATGTCACTTACACTCTGTGTGATCTGAAGGAGTCTGAGAGACTTGGGGCAGGGTTGTTCGGGAGAAAACACCTCCTCTCCACAGTGCTCACCTGTCAACACAGCCCATGGGCACCTCTCTGTTTCCTGGTGACCTGAAGACCTCCCTGCCCCCAGAACTTTGTTAATGGGTTGGATTAGAGGGAAATAGGGGCAAGATAGTAATAGTCCCTCCCGTACTATCCTTCCAGCTCCTCCCTCATCATAACTACCCAATCTTCATAACTAGCCCTTAATCCAATCTCAGGGGGAAAGGGACCTTTGTCTTTATTGTGTCACAGGGGATGTGTCCTTGCCCTGCCAAGATCATGTTCCTAAGGGAAAGTGACCACATCTTTGATGTGAATCAACAGTCCAGCTGGTTTACTGTGGGAAATCATTCCCCTAACAAAAACCCAAAGGTCAGGAGAGTCCCCTGGGCAGAATAGCTTAGGTCTTAGAGATCATGGATCAGGGAAATATGTGCCCAGGGAGCAACAGAATAGATGACGGGGCCACATATGTGCACCCAGGGAAGGATAAAACGAAGCAATTTAGGGGTTTTAGATGTGGAGGGCAACATAAGCAAAAATAGACTATGAAAGTGCCACAACTTTGCTCTATAATTTAATAAAGGTGCCTGCTAGTTGGCTATGTAAACTCTACCAACTTCTGCTATTAATGTACCCATTGAACACTGATGTGCTTGTGAATCGTCCCTAATTTAACTGTTGACTTAGATGATACAGTATTGTGACTAGGTAAGTGATTGTGAGTCTATGAGCTCACTCATAGCTATCCAGATGATCCCAAACATTCCATGTGTGCATGTTTGTCTCATTCTCTGTGACTATCCCCACTGGACAGAGATTGAAGATCTGATTGCCTTTTTGTGGTAAATTGCCACCATTTACCTGTTGACCAGCCTGACCTGACAAGCTCACTGCATAATTCTTAGAAGGAGCTCTACTTTCTCACACCCTCAGAAGGTCCTTGTGAACTTATTCAAAAGGAGTTGGGGTCTCCTCAGAGGAAGACCAGGCAGCTCCTGTCCACTTTGGTGGAGGACTCTGTTTTATTCCAGGAAGACGGTTCAGTCTAACTTTGCAATAGCAATTATGTGATCTATTGATAGTAAACATAAGGAACTTTAAAACGTGCCTTTAGGGCCAAAGCGATAGTACAGCAGGCAGAGCATTTGCCTTGTAAGCTGCTAGCTCAAGTTCAATTCCTGGCATCCCCAAGTCCACCAGTGTAGGATGACATTGGTTTGTCCTTCCTCCCTTGCTACAAGGAACTCAGGTTTATTACAGTGCTCCTGAGGCACTTCCATTCCATTGTGTTTGTCTATAAACTCTTCCCTATGCTCTCCTCCCCAACCAGTTAATCAGCTTTTTCCCCTAATCAGACTCTGTTAACTTGTAAGGTCAGATTCCTCAGAAATCTATGATTTTATATGTATGAGTGAAATATTGTTTTTCTC
This sequence comes from Sorex fumeus, assembly GCF_029834395.1. Classification (NCBI taxonomy): domain Eukaryota; kingdom Metazoa; phylum Chordata; class Mammalia; order Eulipotyphla; family Soricidae; genus Sorex; species Sorex fumeus. Next base: position 79,033,967 of record NW_026606059.1, read on the forward strand.
CTCTCCTTATGTCTTATGAATAGTTTAAAGCAATGTCCTTTTTGTATAGGTACAGGAAGACAGTTAATATTATGCTTTGTAACTTAGAATTTAATTGGCTTTGAATATTATTCACTCCCGGGCATCTGCTTTCTCAACTTAAGCCTCAATTGCCCTTAGTTGCTAACACCCCAAAAGCAGGGTCCTGACGAGGGACTGAATGGACCCAGGGTAAGCGGTGAGCTACCCTGGCGTTGAAATGGGCCAGGCCAAAGTGCCACGATTCTTAACTATAAGTTAAGAGTTTGATCTAGAAAAATGCTGTCATGATCCAAAAGTAACGACGAGACTAGGACCCTGCTAGGAATAGGAAAGACTATCTGGCCTGAGCACTGGAGTCTGAGATTGAGATGGCCCTAGGAGAGCAATTCTATAAGTTTAAGGTATTTTTACTGTATCCATACAAAATGATTTATATTATATATGTTTATATGTTTGTTGGACAAGGAGAGGAGAAACACACCCAGAGGATTTCACTCTAGGGTGCGTCGTCCTGCTGAGAGAGTATCTGTCCTAGAAGCGGCTTTCCCCGAGGGAAAGAACTTTACCCCTATTGATTGAGACCGCACCTCCGTGTAAGCCCCAACCCCTCATGCTTTGGGGATTTAACTAGACTATAAGAGTGGGCTGGGGGATCAGAATCCAGACTCCAGAAGGAGAAGGAGAAAGGGGGATCCAGATCCAGATTCCAGAGCCAGAAGGAGGATGAAGGGGGATCAAGGAGAAGAATGAAGTAGCATGGGGGAGGAAGAAGCAGGAGGAAAATCAGAGGAGAATGGAGATGGGAATGGAATAAACTGCAACTGACACCAACCAGCCTGGCCCTCGTTTCCTTCCTTCGCCTGCCCATCGCCATCGACGCCTCCAGGGTGGGGGAACCGACGTGGGACTACCAAACGCAGACAGCGGGAGAGACAGAGTCACTGCGGTCTTTTGGAATTTACACATCTGGCGTCCCTGGGTGCAGTCTTTTTTGAGTTTACACACACCAGAGTGATCCCTGAGCACAGAGCCAAGAATAAGCACCACCAGTAACCCCCCCCAAAAAATATTAAATGCATGTTTGAAATCTGAGGCATCTATCAAAGTGAAATAAAATTTTTAAATGATATTCCCTGGCCTATGAAAATTCAGACCTGGGTCAGCTCCATGCAAGGCAAGCACCCTACCTACTGTGCTTTGTCTCCCCCACCAGGAAAACTCAGTTTTGACTACTAAAGTATGTTTATTCGGGTTCCATGTGAATACAGTCATGTGCTCTTGTTGATCGTTTATGAGTGACAGATGCTATTGTTCTCACAGAAACAAGTGATAGGCTTGGAGAACTGGAGTAATTCCCTGTGTGATTTGAACAGGGGTTGGGGTGCTGTGATTTGTGGCTACCCAGAAAGAGACATCCTGAGCACTCATTCCCTTCATTGTGCAAACAGAACACTTACCTGGATGCCACTTTCCCTTAGGTACCTTCCCCTTCAGTAAGATAATTTGGGCAAATTTCAAGTTTGCATAATTTGTTTTTCACTCCACTCATTCTGTCCTCATTTTTATTCAAACCTCCTCCATAAATTCCACTCCATAAACTCCATAAATTCCTCCATAAATTCCATCTTGCTGCAGGACAAATGTCCTTCTTTGCCAGTAACCAAGATTTTATGACGAAGGTTGGTTCCAGCTCTTAATAACGTGGTTGCCTTGGCAGTGCTGTGAGTGATCGTACATGCCTGATGCCTGCTTAGTACCCAGAAGGCATTTACATGTCACACCTGATCCCTGCAGAACCCATGAGTCCAGAGCCTGCTTTGTCTCGGAGGTTCCACATGGAGTCTGATTTGCTCACACCAGAATCACTGATAAGACCTTTGGTGCCATGGGAAAAACAATAAAGGCCCAGCCAGCAGCTAGTCTGTGGAGTGGAAAACCTGGAGTTTCCTTCACAGTTTCTTCCAATGAAGATGGTGCATTCTGGGCTTCAGCTTCCCCGGGGTATCTGGAGCATGTGAACCCCACTGCCTGTTCTGACTGCTGGGTGTAGGAGCAGGCGGGGGCAGGTTGGGGGCTGGGGGTTCCTCCTGATAACCCTTCGGCTGGCCCTACCTTGAGTAGAGAGCAGCCAGGGAGAGGTTGCAACAGAAGTAGGGAAATGAAGTTGGTCGCTAGAATTGGTAAAACTTGAAGGAGCAGAGAAAGGTTGAGGGGACTGCGGGGAAGGCTCCAGGCAGGGAACCAAGCAAAGGGTCTGAAAAGTTGCCTAGTGAACCCAGACCAATATCCAGAATCAAACACTGTCTCCTTCAGCGATGGGGGGGGACCCTCGGGGCAAATTTTGCTGTGGCTGCATTGTGTACCTCTGCAGATATATTCTCCCCTTTCCTCTTCTCATATTAAGTTTCAGTGTTAATCCCCCCCCCCCCCAGCAGTTGTCCTTGGTAGCCAGAGCAGGCATTGCTGTATGGTGGGGAGGCTCTTCCCAAAGCGACACACACAATGTGCATAAACTCATCATTACCCCTGAATCTTGACCCATTTTGTACATCGAGATGCTGGGGTCGAGGGCGGGGGGGGGGGGGGGAGCAGGCACTTCTGGTCCATGTCCCCCTTTCCCAGCAAACCCTTGGAAAACCCTCACTCTCCTCACTCTCGCCCTCATTTCCTGAATACGGGTGATTCATCTGAATTCGAAGAGGGAGCGACAGAGTACAACCTCCCAACAGCAGCAGCTGTGCAGGTAGCCCGGAAGACCTTGAGGATGGCGGCGGGGACAGAGAGGAACGTCCTGTCCAGGGCCACTCGGGTCATGAACAACACAAATGGGGAAGGACAGTTGGCATCCCCTGTCGCTGGAGCGAAGGCCTGACATCTCTCACCACTGCCCCATCCCTGGGCTTGGAGTGGGGCCCAGGCCTGACATCTCTCAGCCTGTGAGCATGCAAAGGTTGGATGCTGCAGCTCTGAGCCCCACCCCAAGCCGAGTCCAGGCCCTCTCCCCCTCCCCCGCACTCCGACTGAATAGGGAACAAGGTCACTCTAAGCCAGTTAGTGGATATGTCAAAAGGAATTTGCTGGATAAGTCAAAAGCTACCGTGAGACTGGGAAGGAGGTGGTGTTCAAAGCCCAGCATCATGTGGTTCCCGAGCATCATTGGGCGGGGCCCGGCAGACCCCCAGCACCGCCAAAGTAGCCCAAGGGGCTCCAGGACCTCCTAAGCACCTCTTGGGAATTTCCCCCCAGCAGAGAAAATAGTGTCGTGAGGTCTTCACCAACTGCGTGGAGGAGGAATGAGCATCCGGGGGTGTGGCCCTGGGGGTGAGACTGAGCACAGGCCCCTGCTACACTCCCTGCAGGCTTTGGGGTGAGACCTGAGTCCTCCATCCCCCACAACTCTCTGCTCTGCTTCATGGTTTCAGCCAACACCCAAACAGGTTGTCCCTTCTTTTATTTAGTTATTTTAAGATCTGTGATTTTGTTTTCATTCTCTTGATTCTTCCAATCACATCGTTTACAAATATGTGCGAGTGCTATATCGCCTCTACCTTATTGAGCTGGGAAAAGTACCTTTACCAACGAGACATACAGGGATACTTTTTCAGGTGTGTATTTCTGAATAGCAGTTTAGAAGATAACCCTCAATTATATCACAGTCTGGCTTTAGTCAAGAATTCACAGGCACTGTTTGCCACTTTCTCTCACCAGGCTGAATTTTTAAAGCTTCTGATGCTAAGAACATGTATAGGATGTGAGAAGAGTTCGATATTCTTTATTTGATTGAATACGTACATCAAACTTTATGTTACTTTCCAGTGAATGATAGTACAGTGTGTTGGGCACTTGCCTTGCACACGGCCAACTGGGGTTCTATTTCCAGCATTCCATTTGGTCCCCCCGAGTTTCCCCAGGAGTAATTCTTGAGTACAATATCAGAAATAAGTCCTGAGCACTACTGAGTGTCACCACCAGCCCCCCCCCAAAAAAGAAAAACCAAATAAGAATAAGAATAAGAATAATACTTTTCGTTAAGTGAAAGGAAATATTTCAGATACAGAGAATTTTTAACTTAATTGGAACCATTAGGACCAAAAACATAATAGGGATTGTGGCCTGCTTATCCTGGTCTTTGCCTTTACCAAGATAATGAACACAATGTGGAGCTTTCCTCTGTTGTAGAGAACAGTGAAATGATTTCTCCAATCTTTAAGTATATTGACATAACCAGTTTTAGAAATCTGAATAGAGAATACTAATATCCCCGCAGGCTCGAGCTGGCACGCTCAAACCTGGAAGGTGAATGTGACTTGTCAAGTCCAATCGGATCTTTAGAAGGGACAGCTGAGATGCCACTCACCAACCTGAAATTATTATTAAAATCCAAAAAGCCAACATGCTCATTTAGCCAGCAGCCAATCTTATTTAAATCATGATCACTGTCACTGTCACTGTCCTCCCGTTGTTCATCGATTTGCTCTAGCTGGCCCAGTAACATCTTCATTGTGAGACTTGTTGCTACTGTCTTTGGCATATTGAATACATCATGGGTAGCTTGCCAGGCTTTGTCCAACAAAAATATGCTATCAGCCATTCATGATCTGAAGCCTGGTGAATGAATTTGATTTAAATAAAATACGCATGCTTTAAAAAGCCATGAGACATTCGTCTTGTAGTAATTAAGGTGGTGACAACTATTCCTCATTGGTAGCTTTGTTGAGGTCCACTATCAACTCCGCCCTTTCCATCTTCTTCTTAGTGCCAGTGAAGGTCTCCACCCCCCCAACCCCCCAGGGATGTACTTCTTGGGAAGTATCTGCCCCTCCTGGTGATACCTCTGTTCTTGCTTGCATCGATGTGAATCTAGAGGCCTGACCTGTCTTTTGCCCAAACAGACCCTACAGATTTGGTCCAGTCTGTGCCTCTGGATACACGCTGGACAAAAACCATCTTGGCCTTCTCAATGTCACCCATTTCAGAATCTCTCTTTCATGGTGCATGACACCAAGAGTCTTGCTCACAAGTCTGACATCCCCATTCTTGACGTCCAAGGACATGTTGCTCTGTGCCTATGTGATCCACCATTCCTGTCTTTTAAATGAGATACCAACCATTATAGTCTTTAAATAAGATTCCAGCCATTTCTGTCTTTAAATGAGATGCCAACCATTTCTGTCTTTTAAATAGGATATCCCACTGTCCTTTTTGCTTTTGTTTTGGAGCCACACTGGTCAGGGATTCCTCTTGTCTCTGAGCTCACAAAGCACTCCTGGCAGCACTCAGGAAACCATATGCTGGTCCCCCAAATCAAACCAGGTCTCCTGTGTACAAAGCAGTTGCCTTCCACTGTGCTGTCTCTCATTTTTTTAAATGTGAGACCATTTCATCCCAGAGACAATGAAATAGACATATCTCACCATACAGATACCCCAGGAATCAGGGGGTCAGTGTGGGTCTCTCTCAGGTGGTGGCCCCAGGGGACCGAGCAGGCCTCAAGCTCTGAGATGGTCCAGCCAGGCATCTCTGAGGTAGTGATCCGAGGCTGGGAGTCTGGGACTGTGCTGAATTGCAAGCACCTCACAGATGTCTATCTTTAGGACAGCTTCTGCAGCCCTGAAAGACAGCCGGTGGGTCAGGCCCTGGTTCAGGAGCTACATTAGGAGTTCCCTGTCATTATTGCCCATCTCTAAGGGTGGGGGTCAGTGCCTGAAGCAACAGGGAAAGGACACGAAGAAGCCAGAAATACCCAGCGAAGGTTTAGGGTGTGGTCTGGGTCAACTCTCTTAGGCTCCAATGGTGAAAAGGGGGTGGCATTTACCTACTGTTCTCCCTATGAGAGCAGGCTTCTGAGCACTTGTAAATGACAAATGTGCAGCATGGGCCTGGGCCATATGCAGTCCTGACTCTCTTGCAATCCTAATCCAATCCAATCCTGGCTGGTATGCAAAAGCTTCCCAGACAGGCTGGGTGGGAAGGCACTGGAGGGATATGGTGGGCCAGGAACCTTTAAGTGGACATCACATCACACAAGAGCAGAAGTATAAAAAAAAAGTGGTCTAAGTAGCCCAAAGAAATCCCAGAATCATGTGCACAGGAAGGAAAGAAAAGTAGAAGCAACTTCCAGGACCACAGAGGGCGTTCATTCAACACTTGCTGTGGACTGTAAGGCCAAGTGCTAGAGATTCCTTCCCGGAAGCTACTCTCACTCCTGTCTCAATCTGGGAGTGGCACCAGTTCAGAGCAGCTGCAGACTTGAGCAGTGAAAACTTTGAATTTACCAAAAGGAGACACATCCACCATCCATGGCCAGTAATGCCACGGTACAGGGCCCATGTGATGCTCAACATGACAGGGAAATGAGGGTTGCCCATAGATCCTGTGTCGAGGTGTAGGGTGTAGGGTCCAAGTTTCATGTACATGTGTGTGGGAGTTGGGGCTGGGGAAATATAAGCCTGGTGACAGGGTTCTCTTCTCTGGAGGCCAGAGTAAGAGAAATCACATTCCAACTTCACACCCCTTTATTACTTGAGTATATATTTATGATCATGATAGACTACTTTAGTACACAGCAAAACCAGGGGAAAAAAAGTGTTTCCATTTGGGAGGTTGGTGGGGGAAGGCTGTTGTGAGTGTTCTATTCAGAGTCCGTATGTTTCCTTGGCAGTAATGTGGTTTTTCTTGCTTTTTATAGAAAACAAAACTTGGAAAAGAGCCCATGAGCAGGTCCTCCAGGGTCTGAAAGGCTGGCTTGGTGGAAAGGTCCAGATATTTCAGAGACTGTGAGCCCTGGTGTCTCAGACCAGACCCATTTCCCCTACATCTCAGAGCGTGGGAGGCAGGAGGATGGTAGACTGGTGTCCCGTGTGGCTCAAAGGCCATGAGGAGACACGAGGAGTTGTGAGCTGAGCCCAGTCTGCGAGGAAGGCACCTCCCTCCAGCCAGTGGCTGACTTGGGTGTCCCAGGCAATTCCGGCAGAGCTGTGATCCCCTTGAGGTGGTGGGAGAAGGTCTCCACTGTCTGTCTTCCAACTCCTCCAAAGCCATCGGAGAGAATATTCTTGGGCCAAGATACAATGGTGGTGGTGGTTGGGGGAGGAGCAGTGGGACAGTCGGAGTAGGTAGGACATTCGCCTTGCAGGTGGCCTACCTGGGTTCCCAGACCAGCCAGGACTGGATTGGATTAGGATTCATCCCTAGCTCCCTGTATGGTCCCCCGAGGTCTCTAGGAGTGACTCCTGAGCACAGATCCAGGAATAAGCTCTGAGCACTGCCAGGTGTGGCCCCCAAACAAACAAACAAAAGAGATAAAATGAAGGTGATAAAGGCCTAGTACAATGGAGGAGGCATCATCTTACAATCAATCAACCCCAGATCAATCCCCTGGGCCCTGCCAGGAGTGATCCCTAAGCAAAGAGCCAGAAGTAAGCCCTGAGCACTGCCTTGTGTGACTCCCCCACCATCTTGCTCCTCCCCCCAAATATAAGGTACAGTTACCCTGGGACTCCCCCTCTCCTCCATGAGACTTGACTGCTTCTCTTGATGTGTCCTTGCGCTGTGTCTCTTAGTCTGGCTTTGATGTGTCCCTGTATTCATCTGTACCGCGAGAGCCCTCCCGAGACCTCTCCCTGATTGGCCAGCTCAGACATAAAGATACTTTAGATTTTTCTCCAGTCTCCCCTGACTCCTGTGCGCCACCCCCATCCCTGCCCCCCCGCCCCCCCCCCACACTAAATATCAAGGCCAGCTGAGGTTCGGAAAGGAGCCTGGATTTTTGCTGTCTGTAGAATGAAGATGCTCCAACAGCTGACAGGCAGGTGGCCGTTAGCTCTGTCTCATCCAGTCTGGTTTCTGGCATTGCTGTTCTTGCACTTGGGAGCCTCCTTCTTGGCATGTTCTCATACCATAAATGTGCCTTTGGCCAGAAATTCAAAGTGACTCTTAAAGGGCCTGGTTAGCTGGCCCCAGTGGACACCGAGTTGAGCCTGGTCTCCTTCTGAGCCTCTGTGGGTTCTGTGTGTCTGGTCAAGGCCTTTGACAGCAGGGATACTGTTGGTGGTGCTTTAGGAGCCCTCCAAGCTGTTTGAAAGCAAACTCCATGACCCAGGCAGTCCAGGATCCTGACGACCTCTCCCCTGGAAAATTTCACCCTGGACTCTGGCTCAGAAGGTTTTCTGAGGAATTGCAGAAATGCAATGCTGCATGTACTACCAAAAATAAGACAAAGAAGGGAGAACATGCATCCCAGAAGCTGCCTCAGCACTGGCTGGTGCCTCTGCTTTGGGATGGGGATAGGGGAGGGGGCTGGGAAGGGGAGGCATCGTTATGGCTTGTGGTCGATGGGTCTCATCTTCCTCGGAAATGGAAACTGGTGTTCCTGGTCAGGGGGTTGGGGTGGTGGCTTGACAGTTTCTGCTCTCATATATTTTTACTTTTCTGGTCAATATTAACTCCAGGTTTCTAGTTGGTTTTGTTGTTGTTGTTTTAGTGGAGGGAGACTGGAAGAAGTTGAGAAATCCTTCTGCTGCCTTTTCAGACGACCACTGCATCACAGCGTGGACACCGCTGGGATGACCTATTTCCCGTAATGCAGCACAGCCAGCAAAAACCTACACGAACATGATCTGTGTTATATGCCATGTAGTTTATGTATGCAAATATATCTGTAGCTATTGTTATCTATCGATGTTTTTAAAAGGTTTGCATAAAGTGAGGGTTTGGCTTTATTTTTTCTTTTCATTTTCTTTTAGATTCTGTGATTTACAGAACTGTTCATGGTAGGATTTCATGTGTAAAACATTCCAGCGTCTCACCTTCCATCACTGGCCCAGTGCTGCCCATCCTATCCCCCATAACCCTTTGCAGTAAGCTTCCTACCACAGGAAGCTTAGATAACAGACTCTGATGCTTTGGGGCATTTGTCATTCCCATATTACGCTTCTATCTACCCCTGTCCCTCTCCTGTGATTCGATTCATTCAGCACGATACTGTCCAGATCCATTCATGTAGAAGCAAATTGCATGATTTCGTCTTTCCTTAGAACTACGTAGTGAGGTATATTCATGTGTCTATATCTTGAGTTGTTTCCAGATCTTGACTATTGTGAATAGGGCACAGTGAACATGGGGTACCCTGACTGGCTCGCCATTTCTGAAAAACATGACAAGTATTTTGCTATTTAAAAGTGTCCTCCAATACCCTGAAGACAAGTCTTTCAAGTAAAATAATACGAGGGAAAGATCTCTGGGAGGCCAGAAGAGAGATGTCAGATATTCCTGGGCCAGTTCACACAGGACAGGCAGGATCTTGGGTGAGAAACTAAGGTGCTTTGGTTTTGTTCTTGGGGAAGTCAGGGTCCAGCTTTTGTTTTTGGTTTTTTTTGTTTGTTTGGAGATCACATCCAGCAATACTCAGAGGTTACTCTTGGTTCTGCACTTAGGGATCATTTCTGGCAGTGCTTAGGGGACCATATGCGATGCTGGGGATCAAACCTGGGTCAGCCACATTCAAGGCAAGCACCCTACCCTATACTATCTCTCCAGCATTAAGCAGATGGTACCAGAGTCTCTGAGCCTTCTGAAGGCCACTAGGAGAAGCTAAGTGTACAATGGGTTGGTTTAGAGTTGGAAAAAAAGGACAGAGACACAGTCCAGTGGAGGGCTTGGAGAGATACTCAAGGGACTGGTGCACATGATTTGCACACAGGAGCCCAGATGTAGATCCCTTCCCCCACAGGGTCCCCCCCCCCAGCACCATAGAGCCTTTCACCAAGGGAAAATATGAGTCCACTGAGAAGGGTGTCATGGGTGCCCAGGATGTAGTGAGGGTTGATAGAAGTGAATTACGGAGACAGGGAGCAGTGGATGGATCAAGTGCCTGTGTTGGGGACAGAATCAATAGTGATAACAGACAGAACCTATTAGGTGAGAGGTACTGAAAGTGAAAGCTTGGAATTTGTTTTCATTTTGACTTTAAAATTTAGGCCACCCCCAGAGGTGCTCAGGCTTACTCCTGATCTCCACTCAGAGATCACTGCTGGCAGGGCTTTTGGGACATATGTGGTGCCAGAGATCAAACTCAGGTTCATGCAAGGCGAGTGCCTCAGCCACTGTGTGATCTCTCCAGCCCCAAATGTCACATTCACAATGAGGCCATCTTTGACTTTTCACTTTGCATTTTAGTATTCCTCCCCAGGCTCCTCCCCCCCCTCCCCCCGTATTCCCAATCCTTTTCTTCTGGACTTTTCTTTCAGGACATCACCATCAAGTCATTCACCACTTCCCCCAGTTATGATGTCCTTGCCACAAGTCCATTACCTTCCATGGGAACGGGTTGGGGGGAGGGGTGCTTTTGTCCCTTCTTGACTGAGCTCCCAGTGTCTAGAGCCATATCCCAGGCCCAGATGCTTCTGAGCATGTTTAGGGGATGTGGGTTCCAGTAGGAACCGTCCTCCTACAAGTTGCTCCATTCTGGAAATTTCTGGAACTGCACGTCAATGCAGCTTGTGCTGAGAGCAGGAGTTCGGAGGCGGGGACTACTCTGGGGCCCACTCCCTGTCTGCTCTCCAAGTATCCATTCCTTCATTTATAGGGTACGGGCAGCTGTCCTGCCTGTCCTTCTGTGCCCTTCAAAGGTTCCATAGAATAGTGTCACCCTCATGGAGAAGGTTCCAGTCACTACCCAGCCCTTATCCAATACTGGAGCTATTCATAGGACTGGAGCGAGAGCACTGAGTGAAGGCATGTGGCAGAGCCAAGTTCAATCCCCAGCACTGCATAGGGCGCCTTGAGCATCACCAGGTAGAGCCCCATCACCCCAAATACCTCCCCCCCCCACACACACACCAAAAAATGGCTGGAGTTTTCCAGAGATAATATATCCTTCTTCCATGCAGCTGACGAGATGTACCTCTGAACTCATTTTACAGCCATAAAAAGGGGTGCACCAGAAGTCCTCCAGGACTGATCAGTAAGTCAGTTGGGCTTTGAGTCTGGTGTCTAAGGTGGCCTGAGTTCTGTCTCCAGTAGGCATAAAATGAATGTTCGCATGATCAAGTGGAATAAAGAAAAGGATTTGACCTGAAGTCCAACTCCAGATCACTTTTTTCCTTGACAGTTAATGACTGGAACATTTCCCTGATATTGTTTTCTCCTCTTTGACTCCAATGAGCAGAGAATCCCTGCTTTCCCAAAGAAAAAGGTATCCCTTGCCTCTCCCAACTCCCTCAAGGAATGAAGCTCCAGCTGGCCCAGGGCTTTTCCTGGTGCAGCAACCAAGTCCAGATGGCTCGCTATCCTGCTTCAGCAAGTATTTGTAGATATCTACTGAAACAAATTCTGGACTGAATTATAAACACTCCACTTCCCAAATAACTCGTCCCATGCTATTCTGCTGGCGTGAGTTCACGTGTGGTGTGTGTGTGTGTGTGTGTGTGTGTGTGTGTGTGTGTGTGTGTGTGTGAAGGTCTTTCTGTACTAATGAATTTGTAAATGTCAGTTAATTACTGTTTAAAGAAAAAAAAAGCTGCTGTGAACATCAGTCTCCAGGAAAGCCTTAGCCAAAAAGCTGAGACAATTTGTTTCTAGTGCAAAGAAAAAAAATAGCTAATAAATGAGCAGCACTTTTTAATCCTCAGCAAGGGAACTAGTTTTGGGGTTTTTTCCTCCTAAGAAACCCTGCTTCATAAATGCAGAGAAATAAATTATTCTTGAAGAGAGTGGATTTAAATATCAAAATGGCATTTTTTATCCCAAGGCCAAGCGCCCAGGATACACACAGAAGCACAGAGTAATCTCAGTGATTTAATTGAACATCTGAGGGACATGCCAAAGAGCTGGGCTCTGAGCACTGCCCAAAAGGAAAACCTGCCAATAACTTAGAAATTTCATAAACTCTTTCTGAGCTCTGTAAACCCATGCATTATGCATTAGCTCCTGTATCTGAATTCTCCCGTCAGGCAAATTGCCAACTTAGCAACTAAATGACAGTTTCAGAATTCTAATAGAAACCAGCCTCCCTCCCTAACAAATTTTTCCCGTTGTAGGAAAAATAAAAGAGAGGTGTGGGCTGGGGAAGGAGTCACTAGCAGGAAGGAAAAGTCATGGAGATATTCAATGGATAAATTCTGTTTGCTCTGTGGAAATAGCGTTTGCTACTTCCTCATAAAAAACAGGCCCCTGAAATCAGTTCCTCCCTGCAGAGCTGCAGGGCTGGAGCGATAGCACAGCGGGTAGGGCGTTCGCCTTACAAGTGGCCAACATGGCCGACCCGAGTTCGATTCCTCCGCCCCTCTCGGAGAGCCCGGCAAGCTACCGAGAGTATTCAATATGCCAGACACAGTAACAACAAAAGTCTCCAATGGAGACGTTACTGGGCCCACTCGAGCAAATCGACGATCAACGGGAGGGCCTTTACCTTTTACCTTTCACCCTGCAGAGCTCAGGCTCATTCTCCCTCTGTCTAACAAAGGGACCAGAGCATTCCTCCAGTGTCGAAAACAAAGAAATCAAGGTCTGCCAAAAGAGTACAGCGGGAAGAGCACATGTCTTGCCAGCAGCTGACCCCATTCCATCCCCAGCGCCACATAAGTTCTCCTGAGCATATCCACAAATGAACCCCTGAGCACAAAGCCAGGAGTAAGCCCTGAGCACCACTGGGCGTGGGCCCCAAATCAAAACCAAACCAAACAAGCAAGAATGCAAGAAGAAGGGGAAAAAATCATACAACAAAAATCTATCATTCAGGATCACTCCTCGTTGTAGGAACTGGGATATTATGAAAAAAGTTCGAGTGGGTATGAGTGCCAACATGGCCTTCTAGAACTTTCTTTTTTAATGGAGACCACAAGCAATTCACTGCAAGAGAGTAGGGGGGCAGGGGTGGGGGAGAGTTGGGCAAGACAGGGAGTCAGAAGGTACCAACTTTCAATCAGGAAATAAATAGTTTTGGGGCTGCTGGGCCCTGCCGAAGCACGTGGGTAGCAGAGCTTAAACTTTCTCATGACAGAAAGGAAATGACTCGACACTGTGAGGTGAGGAGTGTTAGCAGTGGTTGCCGTGATGACGGCAATGCCATCTCAGAGAAACACACGTCAGCCACTGAAGCTCTCCATCAACGATGATGCTGTGTCAATCATATCTCCGTGGCTGGGAGAAAGGAGAAATCCCAAGGTCGACTGAGTCAGATGGCGGCTTAGTGGCCATGAGCCGCCTGTCCCAAGAAGTGGGTTTTATAGTCCCCTGTGTCTATCATTTCCCAAGTCTTACTTTCAGGCTCTCTACTTATATAGAAAAAGAAAAAAATAGAATGCAAGACTCTTGCATTTATATAAATATAAATGCAGACTCTTCTTGCGAAAAGGGTGTTTTCTTCTGCCTTCCTTTTTTCCTCCCTTCCTTTCTTTTTCTTCATTTTGGGAACCATATCCGGTGATGCTCAGGGGTCTGCATTCAGGCATTACTCCTGGTGGAGCTCGGGGCACCATACAGGATGCCAGAGGTTGAGCCCCGGTCAGCCTCCTGTGAGGCAAGCACCCCATCTGCTCTAGAAAGGCTCTCTCTAGACCATGCTGAAATCTCAAGACTTTGGAGCCAGGAACTAAGGTCTGGTGACACCTCATCCAAGAAGCCTTCCCTGAGAGCGCCCATGTTTGCTTTGCCTTTTACCGCATCACCTCAAACTACTCTCTTGCCCCTCACTGATGCCACCAGCACCCCAGATAGACACAAGTCTATACTGTTCCCTGAGGGAGGCGAGGCCTCACCTTCCTTTCCTTCTCTTTACATCCTGAGGGCCAGAAACAGATCCGTCGTGTGGCATACAGCAGTGTTGAATGGTGATATGACCAGAAGGGCAGGGGAACAATGGAATCTAAGGGGCCTCTTCCCACACACAGTGCAGCTTAGCAGTTGGGAGGGAACAGCAGAAGGATGCATTTCTTGGTTTTCTTCAATGCGGACATAATAGACATGAACAAAGTCTACACAGGCACAGCTCACGGACAAGCAGGGTTCTAAGTAAGCAGCTCCGCAATGCTGACTAGGAGAGGAGGGGTTGAGCCTTACTCAAAAGCATTCGGGGCTGGAGTGATAGCACAGCGGTAGGGCGTTTGCCTTGCATGTGTTCAACCTGGGTTGGATTCCCAGTATCCCATATGGCCCCCGAGCACCGCCAGGAGTAACACCTGAGTGCATGAGCCAGGAGTAACCCCTGTGCATCGCTGGGTGTGACCCAAAAAGAGGAAAAAAAGAGAGAGAGAGAGAATTTATTCCTGGCTCTGTGCGCAAAAGTGACTCCTGGTGGGGTGCGAAGGGCCAACTGCAATGTTGGGGCTAGAACTAGGTGTGGCAGGATGCAATCCCTGTCCTATCCGTCCAGTCCTAGTTCTTTATATTTTTCTCCCAAACCATCCCTCTGCAGATCCCGCCTGAGTAACCGGCATGAGGGTGGGGGTGGGGAGCGGGGCTTCTTATTTGTTTTTTTCAAAAGGAATGTTTGGCCTGTTGCATAAACCACGATCACAAGACAGAAGCAGCTTCGTGTTGCGTCATCTTTGCTGCCATTTAAACCCAAAGTTGGCCACAAACAGACTCTGTGGAAGGGTCTGGGCAGCCCGGGTGGCTTCTAATGGGACAGTGTGTGCTGGCCTCGTCAGCGCCGGTGCATCCTCCTCAGAGCAAAGCAGCTTTTTGCTTGGAAATGTTCTCGCAATAAAATGTGCTAAGGGATCTTTTCATCGCTGTTTTCTCTCCCTTCTGCTAATTTTTCTGGGTTCGGTGTTCGAACCCGAGTCTTCATTCAGACATCATGTCTTGCAAATAAATGGTCAGGCAGAACTAAACAACCAGTTCATCCTCTTCCGCTCTTCCTCTCCCCCCTCCTGTCCCTCTTTCATCATGAATCCTTGAAGGCTTCTCTGCGTAGAAGCAGCACCAGTTCTTCCCTTCCTCATATTTCTGCTCTGCTGCCTCGGCCTGTCTGATTCTCTCAGGGTTGGTTTGGTTTGATTGGGGGCCACACTGGCTCTACTGGGGATACTCCCAATCCAGTGCTCCAGAGCCCAGGTGGTGCCGGGGCTCAAACCACAGGCAAAGCCAGAGCTCTGCCACCGAGACGCGCCCCGGCCCCTCCACCTGTTGGCGATCATTTTCCTTCATCGACAGTGAGGCGGTTCAGGGACGACTTTCTCCCCCGCCCCCCAGCCCCCTCCCCCCCCAGGAACCACGGCAGGTTAGAGCGCGCCCCGGAGGGCCCGGCCTAAACAGCTCCCGCTCTTCTCCCCCGCAGCTGACTCCGCACCCGGCCAGGATGGGGAAACAGAACAGCAAGCTGCGGCCCGAGGTGATGCAGGACCTGCTGGAAAGCACAGACTTCACGGAGCACGAGATCCAGGAGTGGTACAAGGGGTTCCTGAGAGACTGCCCTAGTGGCCACTTGTCCATGGAAGAGTTTAAGAAAATCTACGGGAACTTCTTCCCCTACGGGGACGCCTCCAAGTTCGCCGAGCACGTCTTCCGCACCTTCGACGCCAACGGGGACGGCACAATAGACTTCCGAGAGTTCATCATCGCCCTGAGCGTGACCTCGCGGGGCAAGCTGGAGCAGAAGCTCAAGTGGGCCTTCAGCATGTACGACCTGGACGGGAACGGCTACATCAGCAAGGCAGAGATGCTGGAGATCGTGCAGGTGGGTGGGAGGCGGGAGGTCGTGCAGGTGTGCGGGGAGGCGGGAGACTGAGCAGGTCGGGGAGGGGCGGAGGGGGGGCGGGAGATCGCGCAGGTAGGCGCGGGGAGGCGGAGAGGCGGGATGCAGCGCAGGTGGGCGGGGAATGCTGGCGAGGGCGCAGGTGGGCGGGGAGGCGCGAGACTGAGCAGGTCGGGGAGGGGCGGGGGGGGCGGGAGATCGCGCAGGTAGGCGCGGGGAGGCGGAGAGGCGGGATGCAACGCAGGTGGGCGGGGAATGCTGGCGAGGGCGCAGGTGGGCGGGGAGGCGGGAGACGGCGCAGGTGGGCGGGGAGGCGAGAGATCGTGCAGGTGGGCGGAGATGCTGGCGAGGGCGCAGGTGGGCGGGGAGGCGGGAGACGGCGCAGGTGGGCGGGGAGGCGGGAGACGGCGCAGGTGGGCGGAGATGCCGGAGATGGCGCGGGTGGGAGGGGGAGCGGGAAACGGCGCAGGTGGGCGGAGAGGCGGGAGATCGCGCACGTGGGCGAGCGAGAACCACGCGCAGGTGCGGGGTGGGGGTGCGCACAGCTGCCCCCACAGGGGTAGGGTTTGGCCCGCGCTCCCGGTGCGCAGAGACTGTTCCTGCCCCTGCTCAGGAGTGAAGCCAGTGGGACCCGGATTCGAACCGGACTGCGGCTGCTGCGGCCGCGGTAAAGCGAGTGGTTCCTCCCCTGCGCTCTCTTTCCAGCTCGGCGCCGATTATTCTGGGTTGCGTGCGTTGGGGGGAGCGGCTCAGATTGCTCCCAGCCACTGGCTGGGGTCTGGGGGCGGTGGTGATGAAGACCTTCAGGGAGGACTCTCCGAAATGCATGGGCTCCGAAATGCATGGGCTCCGAAATGCATGGGCTCCGAAATGCACGGGCTCCGGGCCTTTCCCGGGCCCCACACTGACCGAGGGTGACCCGTGCAGGGAGGGAGGGGGTGTGGGGCTCACGGAGGCGAAGCGAACAGCAGACAGGGCACAGAGCGAGATGCCGAGGCTGGCTGAGCTCTTGCTGCCGCCCCCTGTGTTCGGTACAGAGCGTCCAGAACAGAATGTCCAGAGGAATCGTAAAGTGCCTCTTTCTGCTGAGCGAGACATCCTCTGCTCCATAAAGGAGTCCAGGGCACCCCCAAACCCACAGTCACCTTTCGGGTCTTAATTAGCAGAACCAGAAACAGGTCATAAATGCCCACCTACTCCGGGTTTGAAGACCCCTGCAGCCGAAGGACCCACATCCACAGGTGCTCTCTTGTTCCCTCCTCCCGCACCCTGAGGATGAAGGTTCCTGAAGGTGAAAATCTTGCAGCTTCTGTATTCTCTCTCATAATGGCTATAAGCCTATAATGTGTGTGTGTGTGTGTAAGAGAGAGAGAGAGAGAGAGAGAGAGAGAGAGAGAGAGAGAGAGAGAGAGGCAGAGAGAGGTAGGCAAGGTGGGTGGAGAGGCGGGAGGGAAGCTGGGGACACTGGTGCTGGAAAATTACACTGATGAAAGGGGTGTTGGAACATTGTATAAACTCAAACCCAGCCATGAACAGCTTTGTAAATAAATAAAAAAACAAATAGAGAAAACCCTGCAGCATCCTACCCTCCACCAGAGGAATGTCCGCGTCATGAATGAGATTAAACTCAACAGAATCATTTTCAGCTGAAGGCTACATCTTACTCTACTGCTTGTTGCGAATAGAACGTTTCTGCATTCTTTTATTGTTAGGCTAAGCCTCGAGGTTTTTCAGTGCTTCTGAATGAAGTAGAATTTGTTGCCAGATCTCACTGAACTTCCCACTCAGTTCTTCCCTTTTCTTTCCTCTTCGAAAGTCACATCCCAGATCTTGTCTCTGTCCTAAGCTCTTTGCAAGAGTCTGTGTTGGGATTTTGCTGGTTCCTGGGGGCTCTGAGCTTCAGGTTTCCACTTTGATCCTGAGCAAATTCCTGTTGGAAAGGGCTGGCAGCAAGCTCTGGGCCAGCAAATCATGCATGCGTTCAGACTCCGCTTATGAAAGGAAGCAAAGCCTGCAGAGTGGATAGAAATGGGCTCAGTGCAGTGCACTCAAGTGCAAATCTAATGCAAGTTCAATTGGCATTTAATTGAAAATGCAAACTCCATTTAAAAGGGTGTCACCCACAGACATTCCTAAATGGTCAGGGCGAAGTCTGAGAGTCAGACCAGTTTGTACTTAGGTTTGATGATAAACCGGAGTAGATTTCCAGAAGTCTTTTAGTTTCTCTTCCCTGATGAGGCATCCTGAGGTTTCACTTTGGTCTTTGCAGAATATAGCTTACAGTGACAAGTTGGATTCCTTCTGCAATTCCAAACATGGGTAGCGAGGATGCGAAGGAGCCCATCACACAGATACACAGTGTTTATTCCATTTAGCATCTACACCAAATCACCACGAGCTTACCTACTTTCAATAACACATTTAATGCTCTTAACAGTTCTGGGTCAGAGGTCATGTTCACTGGGTTAAAATCAGTAAGTCCATAGACAGTGTTCCTTCTTGAGATCCTAGGGGAAAATCTGTTTCCTTGGTTTTCCCACTTTCTGGAATATTTCCCTTTTCATCCCTCTATAAGCTAGTGACAGGATATAATGATATAGTCCTGCTCTCTCTCAGGATGGCTCACTCTGCCTCTCTCTCCCAATTTCCAAGACCTCAGTGATGAGGGTGGAGAGAGCCCCCCTTCCTCGCTCACCAATGCCATGACCTAGTGCTGAGTGCCTGATGCTCTGAATGTCTCAGTCCAGGCCCCAGTGACTAGAACCCATATCTGGGGGAAATGTGTGGGGTGGGGCCATTATGCAATCTACCCCATAAGTCAAAAGCCAGTTAGGCTCTTTTTAAAAAATATAATGACAATTTTGTGCAATATCAACATCTGGATGAGCAAACAACACCATATGCGGATTTATTTTTAGAGACTTAAAGGAACATTTTCACATCCACGTGTTTGTTTACTGGTGACAGGTTTAGGAGCTTGATGGGGAAGCTGCTTTTATGGCTGCATTCATACGGCCTCCCAGTAGGGTCCTGAGCCACTTCCCAACTCTTATCTTGTCCCAGAATCCTCTCCCCTGGGGAACCCTACCAACCAAGAGAGTTTCCCTGCCACCCTCAACCTCCCTGCACAAGTTTTATTCAACCTAGAAATTAATTACCTGAGAGCTAGTGAGCGGGTCAAGGGACTTAGCTGGCAGGGTTTACTCAGCACCACATAGGGGTCTCTGAGTAACACCAGGTATAACCCAGTCCTCCACCCAAAATAAATCACCTTTCTAGAAGGGAATGTATTGGGTACAGTTTGCTGCCTGAAGCCCACAAGTACATTGTCAGTATTTTGATTATGGGAAACCTGGGCAACCTACATTTTCAGGTCAAGTTAGACACACACACACACACACACACACACACACACACACACCCTGGGTGCTTGTGTCAACTAACTTGTGTTGCCAGAGCAGCCTCCCCAGCCTTGGCCTCAACTTTATTTAAAGGTCCAAGATTGCTTTGAGAACTTGGATTCTAACCACTGTTACTCCAAATCAGAGTCTTCCTTCTGGAGGAGACTTTGAGCTCTTTGGCTCTATCGATAAACGTGCGGTGTGGAGTGCAGAGCACTCTTTCTCCACTGTTTTCACACCTTAAAAAAATTTTTAGGGGCTGGAGAGACAGCACAGCGGGTAGGGCGTTTGCCTTGCACATGGCTGACCCGGGTTCGATTCCCAGCATCCCGTATGGTCCCCCGAGCATCGCCAGGAGTAATTCCTGAGTGCATGAGCCAGGAGTAACCCCTGTGCATCGCCGGGTGTGACCCACAAAAGCAACAAACAAAACAAAACAAAAGTTTTAGAGGCAAGAGAATTTGCAAGGTGGGTAGGGCACCTGCTTGAACACGGCCCATTGGAGTTTGATCCTGTGAGTCTTTTCAGGAGTGATCCCTGAGCACAGAGCCAGGAGTAAGCCCTGAGCACAGCTGAATGTGGCACAAATACCCATCTCCCTCCCCCACAATTTTAATTATAGCTTAGGTAACAGGGTTACAATAGTGTTCAAGTTTCTTGCACTGATAAACAAAATTACTGCACATTTCTGCCACTGAAGTGCCCTTGGCCCTGCCCACGGTCCCACATCACCTCCAATCTGACTTCCTTTCCTCCCTTAGCCACTGACTCTGTACTCCAGACTCTTCCCCTTTGTTACTTCCAATCAACCTCTTCATCCCCTTCATGCTCTCTGCTCAAACCTAGCACCTTGAGATCTATAAGCCAGTTCCCAAGGTTTGTTACCAATTGATATTGCTTATACACTTAACATTTTTCTGCATCCCAAGATATGAGAGAGCCTTTATTTATCCTTCTGCCTCTGTATTATTTCATTGAGCACAATACCCTCCAATTCTGTCCAGATTACCACAGTTGCCGGGCTTCATCTTTTTTTCATGGCTGTATCATATTCCATTATGTCTGTCGGCTGTGACTTCTTTAGCCCTTCATCTCATCTGCATTTGGGTTGCTTCATTTCCTGGCTATTGTAGTAAGTGCTGCAATGAACATGGTGTGCATCTATCTTTTCACATGAATGTGCTTCCATTTGGGGGCTGAAGTGAACCCAAAGGGAGGGAGTGAGTGTGCTGCTCACCATGGGTTTCATCCTTGTTTCTCTGAGGGATATGGGGAAGATTACCCCAACCCCAAGCATCATTCGCATGATGAATAAAGTACCACAGGCTCCTCTAAAAGAAATTGGAAAAATTATATTGACAAATAATATTCATTGTCCCTATGTGAGAATGGTGGAGACATGAAACAGCTTAAAATTGGGCAGCTACAGGAGGAATGAGCAGACATGAGAGGCCACAGTGGTGAGAGAAACCCAAGGAGAGTTTCTGGAGTGGATATTGGGATTATTTACCAAAAGGGAGAAAAAGCAAAGGAGAGGATGGGGAGATGTGGGATTTGGGGATGACACGCTTCTTTCTTTCTTTCTTTCTTTCTTTCTTTCTTTCTTTCTTTCTTTCTTTCTGCTTTTTGGCTTACTCCTGGCAATGCTTAGGGGTTACACTTGGTTCTGCACTCAGAAATTACTCCTGGAGGTGCTTGGGGGACCATATGGGCTTCTGGGGATCGAATCCAGGTCGGCTGTGTGCAAGGCAAACACCCTACCCGCTGTACTATCACTCAGGCCCTGACAAGCTCATTTCTTTCAAGGAAAATCTCTCAGGAAACCTAACAGAAGAGCAGAGCTATGTTGAGTTGAAAAAGGGCTGTGGTGAGTTCTACAAAGTGCTTGACCGTGATGGGTTTAAAAGTGTTTTCAGGGGGCCAGAGCAATAGTATAGTGGGTAAGGTGCTTGTTTTGCATGTGACCGACTTGGGTTTGATCCTCAATATCCCATATAGTCCCCTGAGAGCACCAGGACTAATCCCTGAGTGCAGAGCCAGAAGTAAGCTTTGATCACAGCTAGGTGTGGCCCTTACCCCCCAATAAATAATCTTTCCCAAATTTTACTTTATTAAAGCATCGTGAGTTACAAATTTATTCACAGTTGGATTTTTGACCCAGTGTTTCATCACCAGTCCTACCACCAGGGCCAACTTGCCCCCACCAGTGTTCCTAGTTCCCTCTCCCATCCACCCCCCACCTCCCAAGCCTGCCATATTGACAGGCACCTTTTAAGTTTGGTTTTCAAAGTTTGGGTCTTAGGATTTCAAGTTTGTTAACTCTGGTTTGGTTATTTAGCTCTGTCATTCCCTGAAACCATAGATGTTCCCTTGAACCCTGTCCCCATTGCTCCTCACCCATCTCTTCTTGCTTTCCCCTTCACTTTATTTCTTTCCTTCTCCTCCCTGTATGCTGGGTCAAGGGTGATCTAGGCATTCCCCCACCCTTGCCCCTTAAACCATTGTGTTTCCTCATCCTCATCCTGCTCTACAGACCTACTCTAAATACTCGTGTGTAAGTGATGGCATCCTGTGTTCATCCTTCTTCTGGCTTGCTTCATTAAGCAGGATGTTTTCAGTTCTGTCCATGTCACAGCAAATTGCATGATTCGTCATTACTTGCAACTGTATAGTATTCCATTGTGTATCTGTACCTCATCTTCATGATTCACTGATCTAGGTTGATTCCAAATCTTAGCCACATTCTGAGTGCTGCCATGAATAATGATATGCACATGTTCTTTGGAATGAATGTTTCTCTCCTGAGGGTAGACACCCAAAAATGAAACTGCTGGGCTCTATGGCAGTTCAATTTTAAGTTTACTGAGAACTCTCCATACTGTTTTCCTTAGGGGTTGAACCAGACAACTTGGACAGACAACTTCCCTCCAGCGGTGGATGAGAGTTTCTTTTTCACCGCATCAGATTGTTCCCAGTATTTTTGATAGGTGCCATTCTCGTTGGCGTGAGATATCTCACTGTTGTCTTGATTTGCATTTCCCTAATAGTAAGTGACGATGAGCATTTTTCCATGTGCTTGTTGGCCATCCATTGGTCTTCCTCAGTGAAGTGTCTGTTCGTTTCCTCTCCCCGTTTTCTGAGAGAGTTTCTGAATTTTTTGTTGTTGCTGCTGACCTTTGTGAGTGCTTTATATATCTGGGACATCAACCCTTTATCTGATGTGTTGACCGCAAATATTTTCTCCCATTCACTTTAGCTGTCTTTTAGTCTTAGCCAGAAAAATCAATTAAATTTTTTTTAAGTGCTTCCAAGAAAGACGTTCAGGGTGTCTCACCCTCCATCCCCTGTGGCAGCGGCCTCAGAACGGGCTGGAGCATCAGACGACAGACGTCCACAAGTGGCAGGGAGGGGGTTCGACTGTCCTGTTGGGACCCGCTCCCCTACACCTAGCCTCTGACAGTGAGTCTGGCTTCTTCCTGGGAAAGCTGGTTAGATTGCTGGGCCCAGGTCAGAAACTGACCCACACTTTCCCTGTCCACAGAGCCAGCTCCTGGGTGTCCCCTGCTCTGCCTGCACCCGGAGACACAAACAGGGACTGTCCAGTCTAATTAAAAACAGGATGTCCCTGGTGTCCCTCACTGATATAGCTAAAAATAGTCTCCCAGAGCCTGGCCTCTTCGGTGGGGGTCTAATCCCATTATATTTGCGGGGAAGCTGGAGCTAAGAAAAGCCCAGAGCTGTTTCCAATTGCCTGCTGGGCTGGTGTTTTCTCTCCCGGGCTCTGGAGCCTGCATTTAGATTTTGAGATGCGACCAGGCGGCCACGGGGGCTGTGCTGCTATGGAAAGGAAACAGACACAGACAGACAGTCCCCCAGGGCTGGTTCTGTGTCATCACAGACAGGGGGGTGCGTTGGTGCACTGGGGGTGCAGATGGCAGGGACTCATCACATAGCTCATGGCTCACGGCTCTGGAGGCCCCCACAGAGCACAGACTGGGTTTTGTGGTGGGGTCTTCGTCTCTCTTTCCAGCTGGAGCTGATTGCACATTCAGAAAGAAAGAGCGTGAGAAAGCCAGCTCAGCTGAGGGCGACGCAGGGGCCACGAAGAGGAGACGGAGCTTGTTCCCACAGCCCTGGGCTCCCTGGAGTCCCGCCAGCCACACAGCCACTCATAGGTCCCATTGTAGAACGTTGGGTTGATGCTGTGCCTTTAGGATGTGTTGCTTCGGTTGGGCATTTGGTTGTTTCTTGTTTTTTTTTTTCTGCTTTTGCTCAAGGCTTTTGGCACTGCACTCAGGGATCATTCCTGAGCAGTGCTTGGGGGACCATATGGGGTGTTGGGGATTGAACCCAGGTCGGCTTCATGCAAGGCAAGCACCTTACCCGCTGTGCTCTCTCTTTGGCTCCTCTCTTGGGTGTTTTGTGTGAGCCTGTCCTCATTTTTTTCCCACTCAACTCTGTTCCTATAACTTGAGTAACTAAAGAGTAAAATTTTTCCAAATCTTCCAGTTGAGAATGAAGCACTGGTCTTCCACCCCGCATCCATCTGTTTGTTGGATCTTTGGTTCTTGAACTGTGAGACTCTCCGCATTCACTCAGTTTGGCTTTCCATCCAAATCCCCCAACAGACCTTGATGAGCCCTGAACGCCTGGAGTTCAAGGGGCACCGGAGCCTCTGGGTTTCACTTCTCACCGGGGGACCCAGGGAGCATCTAAGGTGAAGGATGTCCCCAACAATGATGGCAGCATCACTGGAGTCATTACTCCCATCTCAACAGTGCTCAGTAAACAGGGATGCTTTGGGTTCCCTGTAAGGTCCCCTCCCAAGCCCCTCACAGGAGAACAGGTGAAATACTCCATAAAAAAGAACTTCTAGGGGCCAGGGAGAAAGTACAGAGGTTAAGGCACTTCCTTGCATTTGGCCAACCCCAATTCAACCCCCAGTCCACATTATGCTCCCCTGAACACCCGCCAGGAGTGACCCTTGAGAGCTGAGCCAGGAGTAAGCCCTCCGCACTGCCAGGTCTGGACCCAAATACCCCTACCAAGAAGAGAATTCTGCATGGGGATAATTACACCCCTACCATCTCTCACACTGCAAACAACAAATATGTCTGTGTATGTTATGAATGACCAACTTTAATTCTCTAAGCACCACCATCTGCATGTCAGGGTATGGAAGTGGACTGGGGAAATCGGCTGAATAGAGAAAGCAAATTGAGCCTCCCTTCCACTTCTTGGTGATTCTTTGAGGGACAAATTCCTTCCTGTGGAGTGTACGATCTGCTGTACAAGTGGGCACCTACCTGCCCTCTCCCAGCCTTCCTGCCACCCCCACCTTGGGCATCTATGGAAGTGTTTCCCTCTGTCTCCCACCCCTTTGAACTCTGTGCTTCTCATGTTTCCCCAGGCTGATTTCCACACTCTCTCCTGTGGCTCTGAGATTACTTGATCTGTGAATTCACAAGAGAGTTACAGTTAAGCTTGAAATCTGTATGAGATGTGTGTACATGTGTGTGCACATGTGCATGGGTGTACATGTGTGCACCTATGCTTGTGTATTCATCATGGGTGCCGCTGCCTGCTCTTGGACCTGGTGAGGAAGGAGTTCCTGGAGAGCTTCTATGGAGTTGCCGAGAAAGCCCAGGAGAGGCCACTGAGATGCCAAGATGACCCAGTGTCCCCTTCTGTCACTGCATGTCCTTGGGGCCTAAAGTACTCTTTAGTTACTTGCATCACCTGCTTCCCCAGGTGTGAGGAGTGCCTTGTGGCCTTTGCCAGCTCTCCTTGAGGAGCCATTTGCCCCCAGTGGCCAGATCAGGGCTATCGGGGATATGATGCTGGGGTCCAGGAGGAAAAGGACAAATGCTTGTCTCTGGCTTCAGTGAGGTTTTCTTGGGGAAATCCAGGCACTGTGCCAGCACTGTACACAGGCACACGTGTCCCCCGCCACTCCCAGAACCCAGATGGTCCAACTCCCACTCCCCCACTAGAAGTTGCAGGGAAGCAAGTCTGGAGGTCCTGGGTCAGTGGGTCCTAATGTATCTACTGAGATTAGAATATTTTTACCTGTCCACCACTTTCTGGAGGATATTTCAGGGATTTGGGGAGGCTCCAAAACAGAGAAGTTCAGCCTTTCCTGTCAAGTTTTGCTCCCTCATTTCCTATTTGGAGATGCTTTCCCTCAGCTGCTCACCGCTCCCACCTCTACCCTTGCATCTGCAGCTCCAGAATTTTCCAGTATTTTCTGCCCATACTCTGGACTTTGTCTAAAAGCTTCTACATTTCCCGAATGAATTTCATTAGCAAAGCCATGGTCTGTGGATAAAAACAAGGACTTCATAGGGCTGGAGCAATAGCACAGCAGGTAGGGCAGTTGCCTGGCACGGGGCCAATCCAGGTTTGAGTCTCAGCATCCTATATGGTCCCCTGAGCACCTCCAGGAGTAATTCCTGAGTGCAGAGCTAGGAGTAACCCCTGTGCATCGCCGGGTGTGACAAAAAAAAAAAAAAAAACCAAAACCAAGAAAAAAACAAGGACTTCACATTCTTCTTCCCAAATGGAACCAGGAGGTGACTGAGGGTTCCAGCTCTTACAAGTGTAGCGAGGGTGTAGTTGGGCACAGGGGGATATAGAGGTTGGGTGAGTGGGAGTGGGCATTCCAGGGCCACTTGCAAAACCTTTGTAGGACAAATCTGGAACACGACTTCAAAGGTCCCAGTTTATCACAAGTCTGAGATTGCCTGATTATTAAACCCAACTCAGGTGACAGCTCCTTTTCCATCTGAGGGACCCTGCTGACTGAGAAGGAAATGAGCCGATTCTGCCTCCAAGGGAAGCATGCTGGGATGGATTGGTGATGTCTGCCTGGGGAAGTCCCAGGCCTGAGCCAGTCCAGTGACTCGGGTCCCTTGAAAGATGCCACTGGAGCCCGCAACTCTCAGCCTCTGGCTTGAAGAATGTCATCTGTGATCTTGTTCCCAGAACTTAGGGTGGGGCTGGGGCAATGAGGGCAGTAGCAGGAGTTCAAGAACTAACTAGAAATGCAGAATTTCTGTTGTACCAGCCAGACCCTACTCAACCAACTGTGCTGTTTTTATAAGGTTCTTGGGAGATTCCTGGGCCTTCAAGTGTGAGACGTGGTGTGTGTATGAAGTCGGGGCTTCGAGGCCTGGCACAGAGGAAAGAAGTGTGTGAGACACAGTCTAGAGTAGGTTCCTGCCAAAGTCACAGCAAGAGAAGGGATGAGGCTGCCCCACTGATGACAGTGCATCTGTACACGGACAACCCTTTGGAAAGTTTCATAAAATTGCCGCCTTGCTCTGGAGAAAACCGTTTCTGTCTTACTGCCTGATTATGTTTTATGGCCATGTTTCCCCCAGGCGATCTATAAGATGGTTTCCTCAGTCATGAAAATGCCTGAAGATGAGTCAACCCCAGAGAAAAGGACAGAAAAGATCTTCCGCCAGATGGACACCAACAGAGATGGTAGGAGCCCCCAAGTTGCTTTGCTCTGCTCAGAACGGGGACTGCTGGAAGGGCTGGGGATTGTCCAGGAAGACAAGATAGTGGCCCCAGGCTGTGGCCCAAGGTCCTTTGTGAAGGTGGATCACCCTGACCTGGGTGGATGGAGGAGGATCAGGCAGCGAGAACCACAGCCCACCTAGAACCCAAACTCCAGGTACCAGGAAGGGTCGGAGCTTGGTCTGCACATGTCTGGAGGTGTTTGACCTCCTGCGCATGCTCTGTAAGCGCTACCCTGAGATGCCTCAACTCAAACCCCACAAGAAGATGTGCAGCAACTCAGAGCACAGAGGTCTGGAGTTCAAATTCAAGTGGATTTTAGAGGTTGTGTTACCAGATAGAGTACAGAAGGCCCAATCAACGTTGCAATAATTTGCTATTTGGGAAAATGGCAAGTAATGCTTTGGTACAAATATGCCAATGCAATATTTAGATTCTACTTATAAGATGGGGGGTGGAAACCATTTGGTGGGCTAGGCAGGTTCAGCGCGCACACACACATACACACACACACACACACAGTCGTCTTCAGAGCTTATGCTGTATATTTGCCGACTCTGGCTGCCCCAATGAGAGTTTCAAGTGCTCAGCAAAGCTCAGAATCATCTGCCCTGTGTCCCCTGCATCTCCAGCATGCATTTGCTGGTGCTCTGGGGAGCAGAGGTCATGCCCACCCACCCCAGCTGTATGGGCTGTTGGCCAGAAGTAGAAGCCAGACACCAGGCGAGTCCATTGATTGAGCTGAACTGTAGTGAGGAATGCGGGTCTCTGCTTGGCTCTGCTTGAGCTGACCCAGAGTCCAGAGGGGTCAGCATTCCTGAACTCAACCGCACTCCCCCATGAAGCTCTCTGCTTCCTTAGAGGACAGAAGGGGGAGTGGAAGTTTGGGGGGGGGGTGTGCAAGCTCTTCAGCACAGAGGAACTTTATTTCTGAGAGCAGTAACACAGCAAGCAGTCTGGGGGCTTCGGCTCAGGACTTCGCCTCTGAATCCCAAGGCTGAGCCAGGCCTCAGATCCCTTCAGGCCAGGACACCAAATGCCCATGGAGGATGTAAGGGTGAAGGTGAGGTGGGGCTGCTTCTAGCCTCCAATATCCACTGCTGGGAGACCCCAAGATCCAGAGCAGCTCCCTCCCCGCTCCCTGAGGCCCCATCAACATCCTCTTCCCTCTGCCTAGGAAATGGGTTTGACACAAATAGGTTCAGAGGAGAGACCTGGGGTGGGAGAATGTGGGTGGGGGGGTGGCGAAAGCGTCTAGGTGGCACCTCTGAGTTGGGGGTGAGAACCCCAAGAGTCAGTCCTCTGCTCATAGCAGATGAGTCTGAGGACACCCCCGAGGCAGGTGAGCTCTGGGGGGAGCTGGTGAGCCCTGCGGAAAGGATGGCCAAGATGCCCAGCACCCCCCAGTCCCAGCACCTGTGCCTTTCTGGAAACGGACACAGACCTTAACCCCGCAGGAGTGCGGCAGGAAGTTCCTGGATTGGGTCCCAGGCCCCAGTCCCAGAGGTCAGGGCAGGGAACAAGGGGTCCCTCCTCCAGCCAGGCAGGGCAGGAAGTCCCCTGAGAAGTAGGGGCAGGACGGCCATCCCGTTTTGTGCACATTGCCCTGAATTCCTTTTTCCCTGGGGTGGAGAGGCCACAGTCCTGGCACATTGTCCAAGAAAAAGGGGACCCTCCCCCCAGAACACAGTGTACGTCCCCCATGCAGGAGGAACTTGAGCAGGCCATCTCTGCTATGCCTGCTGAGGCAGGGGCAGTGCATCCTCCAAACCCCAGTGTACCCCTCCCAGGTGTTGGCGGGAGAGTGGGACCGGGCTGCTCTGCGCGCCCGCAACAAGCCCGCTCACCTGCGCTCTTGCCTTGCAGGGAAGCTGTCGCTGGAGGAGTTTATCCGCGGGGCCAAGAGCGACCCGTCCATCGTGCGCCTGCTGCAGTGCGACCCCAGCAGCGCCGGCCAGTTCTGAGCCCCGCGCCCCGCGCCCCGTCATCCTCTGCTTGTGGTTCCCTCTGATCTCTCTCGTTCAAAGTTCAGTTCCGTTTTGCCAAACGACCTTGTTGGTGATGCTGCCCCTGCCCCCTCCCCGGGTGCCGCCTGCGCGCCCCCCGCCGCTGCTTCCGTGGTGGTCGCTTCGTGGGAATGCCCGTCACCCCAGCGCGCTCGTGGGGAGCATGGACCGTGCCCAGACCTCGTGGTTTGCCTCTCCTGGCCATTTCTCCTTGTTAGAGTTCTTTCCCTTTGGATTCTAGTGTCTCTCTGTTCCCCAAAACCCAAGACTCTGGGAGGCCAGAGAAGAGAACTGATCTGGTGATACTAAGGGTGGTTTTTATTTGGGGGGTCACTCCCTAGAGAAACCAGATGTGGGTTCACGCATGCTGCGGGGAGCTGGCACCCACACCTGGTGCCAGAAGGACAAGTTTCCCCTCAGAGTCATACTCTGGGGGGCTCTGGACGGCAGTTCTCTACAGTGACTTTCTAGATTCTTCCACTGGCTATGGGGGCAAACTTGGGGTTGGAAAATAGGGAATTGACCCCATGGTGAGCAGTGTCGCATGGGGAGGGTGCTCCGTCCCCGCAGAGCCAGCCCACCTTCTGCCCATGCCCCTAGTTTCTAAGCTGTGAACATTTCGAGGTCGATTCAAGGAGGAATGGAAGACAATGGTTCTTTCTCTAGGCTTACACTAGTGGAGCTAAGAGGAATTGTTTGGAAAATTGGACATACATGGTAACTTGCAATTCCAGAACCAGATCCATCGTGCTGCCTCTTGTGATTAAAAGAAGAAGGAAAAAATAAGACTGTTGTATATACAATATTTGGGTATTGCAGACAGATGAAGTGTTTTTGCCTTGTTCCAATGAAATGCATGTTTAGTGGCACTAATACAATCTTCTCCCAAGACTGTATTTCGTAGCTTATTGTGAAGTAAGCTGGCTACAATGAATGTCTGTTGTCTTTTAAAGTCCTACATGTCTTTGCACAAATGCACCCATCAACAGGTATATTTTATATATTCCAGAAAAATAAATGTACAAAGGAATGTGGACTAGGGCCCTGCCTGAAGTTTGAAGCCTTTTCCAGAGCAGCTGGCCCCTGGGAGTGGAGCAGGGTGGGCTGGCATGGAGCAGTTTCTGGTAGCTCCAGGGAGGTTGGCATCAATGGGGGGGGGTGCCCACCACCAGTGTTGAGGGACCAGGCGGCACCAGTCCAGAGACGGTGCTTTTTCCAGCCTATCCCCTTATCAAGCTGTGGAAAACACAAAGCCATGCCCATGATCTCACCAAGGGTGTCCTCTACTCCACCAAGGGTCCCCTCCACCTATTCCTGCTGACTTTCCAAGCCCCCCAGATGCCACTCAGAGTTGCCACGCTGGGCGATCGTACGACTGGCCGTGATGGAGACTGGCTCCCAGCTCCGCCATGGGGGACACCAGAGGGGCTCCCCCATCCCCTGCCACAGTGTTCCCTGGATGTCAGCTCCTGCTTCCAGAAGGGGCAGCTTGAGTTGCGGTT
This sequence comes from Sorex fumeus, assembly GCF_029834395.1. Lineage (NCBI taxonomy): Eukaryota > Metazoa > Chordata > Mammalia > Eulipotyphla > Soricidae > Sorex > Sorex fumeus. Next base: position 79,064,118 of record NW_026606059.1, read on the forward strand.
TGGTCCGGTGGCTGTACACAAAATCTAAACAGAGAGTGACAAAGCATCACTGGGTCCCAGGAAAACCCCGTCGAGCACTCAGCATCTGCATGGACACTCTGGGGTTCGATGGAGTGAACCTGGTGCAGAGAAGCAGCGGGGTCCCCTGGCAGCTGGGGGCTCGCTGCTCAGCCCCTGCCTGTGAACTGGGACTAGAAAGCGACGCCACCTGGACCCCCTTTAGCTGCCAATTCCTGAGTCTCAGGAGTTCGTCTCGACAGGCAGTGGACCCCGACATCAGCTCCACAGGCTGGACCTGGGCTCCAGTGACCTCACACTTCCTTCCAGGACCTGCTCACAGAGTGCTTCTCTCCAGTGACATTCCAGCTTCTTCCACCGACCATGGGGTAAATTCAGGTTTGGAAAAATTGAGAATTGACCCCATGGCATGCAATGTCGGGTGGGGAAGGGGCCCAACATATTCCATTGCTCAGAAAATGCACCCCAGGGCTGAAGTGATAGTACAGCGAGTAGGGTGTTTGCCTTGCACACGGCCGACCCGGGTTCGATTCCCAGCATCCCATATGGTCCCCTGAGCATCGCCAGGAGTAATTCCTGAATGCAGAGCCAGGATTAAACCCTGTTCATCGCCCCCTTTAAAAATGCACCCCACTTGTCCCTTGCTCTTGAAGACCAATTCTACCCTGGATCTCCTGAGAAGATGAGGGTGGGCAGCATCAGAGAAACCAGGGTGCCCCTGACTCGTGACAACCATTGAGTCACACTGTCTCATCCCCCAGAACCTGGAGCCGGAGTGAGGGTCGGAGAGATGGTCTTGACAGCCAGGGAGGAAACCACCAGACGCTATTGAATTCCACCTCTGGGAGCGGGGAAAACAGCCCCGTCCTGGCCCGTCTGTGACCCGTCTGTGTTCCCTGGAGGCTGTTTTTCCCCTCTCTTTTGCAGGGAGCCTTTGTGTGTCTCACCCGTGCACCCAAGTCTGGCCAGAGGGATACTGTGGCCCCCAGCAGGCCGAATGCCTCATGACTGAGGTCATGGCTGTGTTGGGCTCTGCGGGGCCTCTGGAAATGTCTGTTCTGCAGTTAGGCTGGCCTGCGAGGCTTGAGGGACTGGAATAAAGTGACTTATGACTTGAAGGAAGATTCCGAGTGGCTGACTGTTGGTGCCTCTGTGTATGTATGTGGTGGGGTTGGGAGGAGGGCATGGGGGCACTGGGCCTGTGTCTCCCCTGGGCGGATGAAATAACCCACTGGTTTATCAAGTGGCCCTGCTTCCTGACCCTTGCTGTCGCGCAGCGGTCGTTCCAGTGAGTGTGACTGTCCCCATGCTCAGTGGGGTGCATGCCTGACTGAGAGCCCAGGGCTGATGCTGGCACGTCTTTGGTAGGATTCCTGCGCCAGGAGCCCAGGAATTGGGGTTTGGGGGATGTGGAGAGGCTGCTGGGCCCCATGCTCCATCCCAGAGCATTGGAGATCTTCGCTTCCCTCCCTCTGTGGTCCCCGTTCTCCTCCCCCTCAGCCAAAGGAGCCAACTGTCCACCTGACGCCAGTGTAGTGGAAAGGGAAACTGAGGCAGCTGCCTCTTCAGAATTCATCCGCTACTCTCCCCTCTGGGTCCAGAGAAGGCTTTAGTGAGACCCAGAGTCACCCTCCTGCAAATCTGTTCCTACCCTGTTTGTGGCGGTCACAGTCCCAATGCCAGCACAGCGGCCACTCACGTACAAAAGCGGCTACTCCCAAGCAGACTGGCATGGAAGCCCCTGGGCTGGCAGGACCTGGTGCAGGATTGCGTGGGTCTGGAGGGGACCCTTTGGCTACTTCACAGTCTGTCTCCCAGGAGCAGCAAAGGCCCTAATCCCCAAGCACTGATAACTCCAGATCCTTCACGGGGAGGAAAATGATACTTCCAACCCGAGTGGCCTGTCACCCCCACCCCCAGGCCTGAGGAAGTCTGCCCAGTACCCTGCCTAGTCCAGGACTGCTCTTTGCAGAGCTGGTCCCACAATGGTGCAGTGAAGGGGGCGTCTGAGTGCTCTTGGCCAAGGCTAGGAGGGCAGCGCGGAGATGCTCCGAGTGTGCGTCTGCCCTGCCCGGGGATCCTGCCCGCCTGTCTTTATCCCGAGCTGCACCTTTGTTCGTAGAGAAATGAAGAACACGGAGCCCCATGTCCTTCCAGGCAGCAGGGTCAGGCGCCCCTAAAAGGCTACAGTGAAGGGAAACATCTCGGATCCAGGGCAGAACCACCGGCCAGTTCATTCCAAGCAGGTTTCTCTACCTGAGAGTGCTGAGCACAGGTGACCTGGGCAGTGCCCACTCCCAGGAATCCACGGGACTGCAAACCATTCTGAGGTGCCACCGCCAGAGCTAACCTACGGGGCAGCTTACTGGGGCCCAAGAGCAAATTTCTGAGAAACAGCAGCACAGGCAGCGGCAGGTCGATCCTTCTCTAGAGGCACCAGTCAAACACATCGAGAAAAGATGTGCAGCTGAGCTAAGGAATCAGAGGACTCCTCATTTGGGGTGGGGCTGGCGGGTTCCCAAAGTAGCACCCAGGGGCCACTCCCTTGACAGGCAATCTAACAATTCAGTGCTGCAGACCTGGGGCCTTCTTCCCCCACCCCCACTCCCCCCTCTGCCCCAGCAACCAGAGAACTTTGAGGTCAAGAAACTGGGAGTCGGGACTGGAGCGATGGCACAGCGGGTTAGGGTGTTTGCCTTGCACACGGCCAACCCGGGTTCGATTCCCAGAACCCCATAGGGTGCCCTGAGCACTGCCAGGAGTAATTCCTGAGTGCATGAGCCAGGAGTAATTCCTGTGCATCGCCGGGTGTGACCCAAAAAGCAAAAAAAAAAAAAAAAAAAAAAGTGAGGCTGGAGCAATAGCACAGCGGGTAGGGCGTTTGCCTTTGTCTTGCACGTGGCTGACCCGGGTTCGATTCCCAGCATCCCATATGGTCCCCTGAGCACCTCCAGAAGTGACTCATGAGTGCAAAGCCAGGAGTGACTCCTGAGCATTGTCAGGTGTGACCCCCTCCCTCCCCCAAAAAAAAAGAAAAAAAAAAAGAAACTAGGGGTTCTGTCAGGCTTTGTGGATTTACCTTCTTCACACTTAACTTTGAGAAAGGACGGAAAACAATCCTCCAAGCAAACAGCTCCCTCAAAAAAGCTGGGGTAGCCATACTAGTATCCGATAACATAAATTTCAGGTTGAAAAAGATTAGAAGGGACAGCGAAGGCCATTTTCTATTCATCAAGGGACATATACAACAGGAAGAAATCACACTCTTAAATGTATATGCACCTTATGAGCGAACAGCTGTCCTCCTGTTGTTCATCAAATTGCTCGAGCAGGCACCAGTAACGTCTCACAACAGATTGTGAGACTTGTTGTTACTGTTTTTTTGGCATATTGAATACGCCACGTGGAGCTTGCCAGGTTTTGCTGTGTGGGCGAGATACTCTCCGTAGCTTGCCGGGCTCTCCAAGAGGGGCGGAGGAATCTAACCCGGGTTGGCCCTGGTGGCCGCGTGTAAGGCAAATGCCTTACCTGCTGTGCTATCGCTCCAGCCCTCCGGAGGGAACAGCTAAATATTTAAAACAACTGCTAACAGATTTTAAGGAGGACATTGCTAGCAACGCAATAGTAGCTGGAGACGTCAACATCGCCTTATCACCTCTAGATAGATCAACAAGAACAAAACTCAGCAAGGAAACATTGGCTTTGAAGGAAGAAATAGAAGAGAGAGGGCTTATAGACCTACACAGGGCTTTACTCCCCCAAAAGAAAGAATACACTCATAACTTTGATATGGGCCCCAGAAGAGGAGGTGGGGCTCCCTCTGAAAAAGCACCAGGCAGTCATTCACTCTTATGTTAGGAATATTTATTTTTTTCTTCTTAAAAATGTACAAAAAATAAAATAACTGTATTTATAGTTTATAGACTTCCCCTCTCCCATTTACAAAACTATTACCTTGCATTTGCCTTTGTTTGTTTGTTTGTTTTTAAAAGTGAGCACACACTGTCCATCCATCAACCATCTCACTGCTCGTCGAGAAGAAAGGGTTGTTCATAGAATTTGGCACAAACCCTCGTGTCTGTGGCGTTTGCTCGCTTTTAAATAAGTCAGAAAATAAATGTTTGAACTATTTTGTGCTTCTTAAGTCTCAGGGCCGGGGCATAACTCAGTCTGCTTGCATCCTATTCCAAAATGACATCAGATCGGATTTTAGTCGGTTCCGATTTCCAAACAACTCTTCTTTTGCACATCCCTCATCTTACATGATTTTTTCTTCAATATCTTCTTTCTTTGGGTATGATTAATTTAAGGGTCAAGGAAGAAGAGGAGGGAGTGAGAGAAGCATGTCCTCCTATCTCTCTGGAGTGTTTTAGCTTGAGGAGTTTTGCTCATCAACATTCTGCTAAGAGAGTGTAGCCACGCCACAGTCAAGCCACGAAGACTCAAGAATGTCAGAGGGACGGAACAGACGGAGGTGACATTCTGTACCACCCTGGGGTGGCCCTAGTCTCATCATCTTTGTTCTAGCCGTGGCCACTGAGTACGCTCAGGGCCTAGTACACAGGCAGGAGTGCTGAGCTCGGCCCGGACCGTCAACATGGGTCAAGCGAGGTGGACGGGAGAAGGGCGGTGAGCCGGCCAGGGTCCCACGTTCTCTCGTCTCTGAACCCTGCACCCCAGCTCGCAACGTGAGGCCCTCTTGGCAGCCTTCCCTCGGCCAAGTCATCTTCTGGCCACTTCCAACACAGCATCTATTCTCTCGGAGCACATCCGAGCTCGCGAAGAGTCCCTGGCTGCCGGGCACTCACAGTAGGGAGACTGGGACAGGCGAGGGGCAGAGACTAAACAGGGATATGAACCTTAGGCCCATATCTGTGTCGGCCGTTCACAGCCTTGGCCGGGCACCTTACCCTCCTGCTTGGTCCCAGGCCCCTGCAACTGTGGGGAGAAACAGCTGCCGGAGCTGCTCCCTCCTCCCTGCTGTGGGCCAGGTGGGGGGGGCAAGGGGCCCCCTTGGAGGGAGAGGGAGCGCCCAGGAAAAACTTCAAAGTGCTTCACAAACAAACGGGCCTGTGCTCAGAACCAGGCCGGGCATCTGGCTCCCTGAAACTAGTGCTTCAACCCCCGAGGGGTAGCTTCGGTTCCCACCATGGGTCTGTGACCCAAAACCCCGGACCGGCACCGCCCACGGACAGTTCACAACTTTGGGGATGTTCAGGGACTCTTGGGGCTTCTCAGCGCCAGGATGGACCTGCCCTGCTTCCCGGGTCTGCTTTGGGGCTGTTATCAGAAAGGGGGTTATGTTTTCTCTGCCTCCGGCCACTGGAGCAGACCCACTCACTGCCCCAGTTGGCCACCGAACGGACCCCTGGAGGTGGGGAGGGGGGTTGCGCTGGGGAACTGAGGCACCTCGAGGTAGCGCCGAGATCTGCCACAGAATCAATCCACCAGGCCTCATGACAAACCCCAGACGTCTCCCGGGGAAACCCGGGCTTTTGGGAAGACTTTGCGGATGGGAAGGCTGCAGCGCCAACACCTCGGACCTTCACCAGGCCACCGCTCAGAAGAAGCCTGAGGGAGAGGCAGAGTGGGGGGACGGGTCGGGCTCACAGAGCTAGGGGCTTCCCGTGTGTGACCCCCGGAGGGCTGGTGTGGACACCCCGAGCTGAGCAAGTGAGCTCTCGCTGAAAGTGGGGTCTGCGGGCAGGCGCCGTCCCCCACAGCGGCCACCGCGACCGCGTGGCACAGGTCAAATATATTATTGCCATATTATAAACACTATGTACAGAGCCCAGCCTCTGGGAGTGGGCTGCGGCCTGCCCCGGACCCGTGTCCTCGGCGCCAGGCCTGGTGGCCACCCGCTGGGGGAGTTCCCCCAGAAGGACCTTTCCCAGGACACCCCAGCCTGTCCAGTTACAGGGCGCTCAGCCCTCTCCCGGCCACGGGTGCTCGGCCTCCCCGCGTCCCACGGGCAAGGGCAGCATCAGGCTCTCCGGGGAAAGGTGGACAATAAATAAGGGCGCGGCGGGCGCAGGCCCCTTCCCCAGGAGCCCCCGCCCCCAGGCGTGTAACAGCAGTTGTGAGATGGGCAGACGGGGCGCGGGCGCCGGGGGCTCCGTCCAGCGGTGGGGAGGGGCGCGGCTCAGATCTCCATGAGCGTGATCTTGAAGCCCTCCAGCACACTCTCCATGCTGAGGATGAAGGTGTCCTCGTTGGAGTAGTGCTCGATGATGTTGTCATCCATGTTCACCAGGATGCTGGCGGGACAGGGAGAGAGACACGGGGGAGTGTGGGAGGGGGCCGGGGAGGGGCCACCGGAGGGCAAGGGCCCTTCTCCACTTTCCTCTCCCCACTCAGAACCCTGCTCAGGACCTCTTGAAACCGAACAGCAGAGCCCATCCGTGTGTGTGTGTGTGTGTGTGTGTCTGGGGGGGTGTCTACAGATGGGTAAACTGAGGCAAAACCTCAGAGCAGTCGCTGCCACTCGCGTCAATGGCAGAAGGCAAAGTGGAGTTCCTAAAGCTGCATCACCTCATCTGATACTATTTGGCCCTGAGCAGTTGAGGGGCGCGTGTGTTTGGGGTGGAGTAAGGGCCGGGGCTTCCCTACCATTCCCCCCACACACACACACACAGCAACCTTCAAGGGAGTTGGGAGGCCAGGGCTATTTTGCAAGTTTGAAAACAAGGCACTCCATCAAGGTTAAAATCCTTGGAGGCAGGGCCAGAGTGATCGCACAGCCAGCAGGGCGTTTGCCTTGCATGCCACAGACCTGGGTTCGATCCCCAACATCCCATATGGTCCCCCAAGCACCTCCAGGAGTAATTCCTGAATGCAGAGCCAGAAGAACCCCTGAGCATCCCTGGGTGTGACCCGAAAAGCAAAAATAAAATAAAATAGATTTTAAAAAAATCCTTGGAGTGAGCTGGGATCTGGCCAGCCTCGATTTGCTACGCCCAAAGCCCACACATTACCAGCTGGGCCCTAACCCTTGGTTAATGCTCCCCAGAGCCTTCGGTCTTAAGGCAACCTATGGGGTGGGGTGACGCCAGCATGCCTGAGGTCACCCCACCCCATTGGCCAGGCTTTGCTCCTTAGCTGCACCAAGGCAAAAGTCAAAAAGGCAACAACAACAGCAACAAAAACGTGGGGAGAGAGACTGTATAGGAGGCAAAGGCTGGTGCGCCAATGCCACAGAAACTGCCCTGGTTCAAATCCCACCACTGCAGAGAGTCCCCACCAGGGCACCACTGAGTGTGGCCCCTCCCTGCACCTTACCCCCCAAAAAAGAAAAAAAAAGTAGCGACTTCCAGGGCCTGCCCATGATTGAGAGGTCCTGGCGCCAACCCCGTTCTTGGAACCCCCAGAGCAGCTCCAGCTGGGGAACTGCAGACCACCCTGGGCGCTCAGGGTCCTGCTTTAGCCCTCTGGAGCCTCCAGTGTAATTGCAACCACCGCACAGAGAAGGGCGCTGTGGGGACCAAATGTCAGGGCAGGCCTGGACAGTGCAGCCTGTCTCTGGCACTAAACGTGAGGGCCCAGTTCTCTGCCTCCAAGGCCCACCCAGGCTCAGGGCTTCCTGCTGAATTCCTCGTCACCCCCACGCCTGGGGATCCCAGATTCGGTGTCCTCTGTGGAAGGGTCTGGAGAAGACTCCGAGACTGGTTTTCTGCTTTTCATAGAAAATCTCTCCAGAGACCAGGTTCCATGGATGTGGCCCCACACACAAAGGGGTGGTGGATGGGGGTACCCTCCTGTGTTCCAATCTGTGTCCCACCCTCGGAACACGAGAAGCAGCAGGAGGCTGTGGGCCTTGTCGGTAAATCCAGGGGAAATGACTTCACAGGGAAGCGAGGAGAGTGAGAGCCACGCGGGTCTGGCACGGAGTGGGGAGCCCCTGTACACAGAGCTCTTGCTCTGAATCCTGAGAACACCCGGGATCATTCTGATTGCATGGTGAGTGGTCCCCATGACAGCCCAGTGCTCTCCACCCTTCTAGTTCCTCCCGTGTCATAAGTGCCACCCACAAAACGTGTCAGCCCACTGGAAACACTTTGTGCTGAGCAGGGTCTCTGCCAGCTCCCAGGCTCCCAGTGGAAACAGATCCCCCTGTCCCACCTGCTCAATGGGTCACTGAGTGCCCCCCCCAGTATCTCAGCTGACCCGCTCCCCCATTCCCTCTCTCCCAGGAGAGCCCACAGATGCAAAGCGGCTTTAAAAGGCTGAACAGAACAAAGACTGTATAGTTTTTCAGAGCTCAAGGTAGCTGGCTCTGGCTGAAGAGCCCATGTACGGGGCCGAAGAGATAATGCAGTGGGTAGGGCACTTGCCTATAACCCAATCTCAGAGTCATCGCTGGACTCCTCCACAGAGGACACTGTGGACCTGGGATTTGATCCCTGGCATCCTGTATGGTCCCCTGAGCACAGAGCCAGGCAGGAGTAACCCCTGAGCATCACTGGGTATGACCCAAAAACAAAAACAAAAAGGAGAGTCCATGTGAGTCTGTTCCTTTCTTACCCTTTTTTGCTTTTCTTGTAAAGCTTGGCTATCTTCTCCACTGGAAGCCCATATTTCTCTGATATCTGTAACACCAAGAACAAGAAGGCAGATAAGTGGAGAAAGGGCACCAGCTCGAGGCGGTAGAGGCTGTTTGGGCCTCGCTCTTCCTTGGCGCTCAAGCCTCGAGGAAGCCCTTCCTTAGCAGCCAAATGCTCACTGTCCAGAGGCTCTCCCGCCAGGCGATGTTGGCCCACTCAATCCTCTGCCTCCCCAGCATGGAAAATTGACCTTTCCTTTAGCTGTAGTTTTGATCAGTCAGCGAAAAAGAGACTGATTACATTTCTGGTTTGAAGAAGTGGCGAGCCCCGTATAAAACCATGGGTAAGTTAAGCTGGACCCCAGCCCCCACATCTCACATCGACAGAGACTTCGGATGGATCAGACTGACAGACGGAAGATGAAGGTGTGTCAGTACAAGAAAGGGTGACGCCCTAGGTTCATTCCCCAGGAATCACCGACAAAAGAAGCTCTGCCTCTCTAAGAACAAAATCATGCAATCTGAAGTCACATGAATGGAATCGGAGAACATCCCGAGTGGAGTGAATCAGAAGGGAAGCACAGAATGACCTCTCATGTGTGGGCTTCACTGACACACAGGGATGAAGCAGCAAAGGCCCACGGGCAACATGCTGGGAGAACTAGTCGACACCACTGAGTGTGTGTGAGGGGATTGTAAGTAAGGAAGGGGCACTGGGGTCCTTGGGGGAAGGAGGTGGGGACACTGGTGAGGGGTGTAGTATTAGGGTTATAGGCATGAGAGTCATCGTGAACAACAGTGTAAATCACAAAATCTCAATCAAAGTAAATAAATAAAAAGAACACAGTCTTTGTACTTATCTGCCATTACAGGAGTGCTCTCGAGTAAGACATGAAAAGCAAAAGAAGAAAAGGTGAAAAGATTGACTTGAAGAAAAAGCAACCAAGAATGAAAAATTCCAATTTAGGCCCAGGGAGCTCAGAGGGGTAGAGGCCATGCGTGTCCTGTGTTGAGCCCTAAGTGGGATCCTGGGAGCTAGAGAACCTCCGAGCACTGTCAGGTGTGGCCCTGGGGAGCCCCGGGCACTGCTCGACCCTAGCCTCGAGTCATCCTGCTAGACCCCTGGGCTGGCTTTGCCTTGACTGGCCCAGCGTCCCAGAGCCCTGCAGTAGGGTACCCCCCGCCAATGCAAAAATATTTTTGAAAAAATAAAAGTTCAAAAGAGAAAGACGATGCCAGGAATCACATCTACAACACGTAACTTCCTGACTTCAGAAACAACAGCAACCAAAGGAAGATGCTCAGGCTACAAGCCTTGGAAGAGCATCCCGCGTCATCAACCATTCGTGGATCTCATATTCCAGCAACAGTGGGGAATGTTGAATTAGCTGGACGCGAATCACAGGAAAATAGTGGATACAGGGTCAGCCCGCATGAGAAGCGGCAACTTTCACTGGACAGATGGAGGGGAAAGTGCGTCAAGAGTCCCAAGGAGGCCTCAGCAGGAGCTGCTGATGCCCAGGTATGACCCCGCCCACACAGTGACCTGCCGTTGCAAAGACATGCAGATGAGCAGAAGGCATTACCTGCGCCCGCTGAGGCGAACAGAGGACACTGCGTATGAAAAACACCTGCTCAGCACATTGCCCCGTTCCACAGGTGAAAGCTGGGTGGGACTTTATGGTCAAAGAAACGAGGGAGCCGCATTTCTGAAAACGGACCCTAGCAGGCAGGGGACTGGCTTGGCGGGATCGGGAACCCACACCCCATACAGGTGAGATCTTGAGTTTATTTATTTATTTTTTTAGTTTTGGGGCCATACCCAGGAATGCTCAGAGGTTACTCCTGGCTCTACACTCAGGAATCATTCTTGGCGGTGCTTGGGGGACCATATGGGATGCCAGGGATCAAACCCAGGTCAGCCGCGTGCAAGGCAAACACCCTACCTGTGTACTTTTGCTCTGACCCCGAGAACCTGAGTTTAATCTGCAACAGTGCAGGCCTGGTCAGCCCCATGAGTATTACCCAATTGTTCCCAGGCCTCCTGAGCACTGCTTGGGAACCTCTTGCACCCCCCCCCCCAAAGTCCTTGACATCTTTGGCAGGGGTTGGGGGCAGGGGGAGTGGCCAAACAGCATAGATTAAGGATGATTCCATTTATATTCTTAAAACTACATAAATAAACAGCAAATATGAGGAGGAGCCACCATTATTCCTAGTGGATAACCCTGGAAGAAGAGCAAGAAGCAATGGGATTCTTCATGCTTCGTGGGACAATTCCACACTGTGGATCAGGTTTTGCAGCAACAGTGATTCACTGTGATCCTGGGGAGAGCACTTGGAAAGCCCCCCGATCCCACCTGCCCCCAACAGCAGCCAAGTGGGGGTAGCTTGGGGTCCACTGTGGCGCTAAAGCAACAGCCTCACAAACAGCCTCACATTCCCACCCACACTTCTCTTTCACCCCATGCCCCAATCTCGCCCCCTCACCTCAGAAGACCCAAGGGGTCAGCAAGCAGCAAGCTGAAGGCTGGGAGCCACGGGAAGCAGGCATGAGGCCCATGCGTTTGGGCTAGAACGGGATGTGGGGGTATGGCACCCGCCTGACACGAGGCCTGGGAACAGGCCTTCGATGCTCAGCATTACATAGGGCTCCCACGAGAGTGGCCCTCTGAGCACAGATTCAGGAATAGATCCTGAGCATTGCTGGGCGGGGCTCAAATCCCCTCCAAAAATCACAGGTCTGGAGGGAGGCAAAGGGAGTGGACACTTGTGGGGTTGGGACATTCCTGAGCCCAGACATGAAAGCGTCCGTGGACATACGCCACATGCCCTGTGCACGGGACTCTGGTGGGGAACTCTGGGCACGGAGTAAAGCATGCTCAAGGAAGGGGGGGGGCTGGCTGCTCCACGCAGAACGAGCAGAAGTTCACTTCAGACAGCAGAGCACATGTGGTCGGAGCTGGACCGGAGGAGAGGGCTGAGGCCCTGAGGGGCAAGGAGCAGGGCACCCAAGCAGAGAATGGGGTGGCCGCTGTCAAAGGGAGAACAAAGGAAAGGAACATGACCAAGTCTTGGGTCCCAGGTCACACCAAGGTATGTCTCCTTTCGGGAAAATGCCAAGAAAGGAAAAAAGAAAGAAAGGAAAGAGGAATGGAGGGAGGGAGGGAGGGAGGGAGGGAGGGAGGGAGGGAGGGAGAAATGAAAGGAAGAAAAAAGAAAGGAAGGAAAGATGGGAGGTAAGAGGGAGGCAGGAAATACGGAAAAAAGGAAGGAAGGAGAAACAAAGGAGGGAAGGAGAGAGGAAGGAAAGGAAGGAAGGAGGGAAGGAGGGAGAAATGAAAGGAAGAAAAAGAAAGGAAGGAGAAAGAAAGGAGGGAGGAAAGGAAGGAAGGAGGAAGGGAGGAAGGAAAGAGGGAGGAAGAGAAAGAGGAAATAAAAAAGGAAGGAAGAAAGGAAGAAGGGAGGAAGGAAGGAAGGAAGGAAGGAAGGAAGGAAGGAAGGAAGGAAGGAAGGAAGGGAGGGAGGGAGGGACAGTGGGAGGGATGGAGGGAAAGACGAAGGGAGGGAGGGAAGAAAGCTCTTGGTCCTGCCCTGGGAGCCACCTCCCTGGCCCGAGTCCATTTTTAACGTTGCATGCAATTCACCTTTGAACCCACTTCGAGTGGACAGTCCAGTGCCTTCAGCACTTCCACAATGGTTGCAGTTCTCTGGACCCTGTGGTTCCAGAGTGTCTGACCATCCTGACCGGAAACTCCTAAAGCAGCAGCTCCTTATGGCCTCACCCCACTCCCGGCAGCCACTCACGACCTTTCTGGGTCTCTGCCCTGTGCTCCAGGCTGCTCTCACTCTTTCCCGCCAAAGGCTCAGACAATCTGTGCCTGCCTGTGCTGCCAACCACACCACCCTGCAGGACGAAGAGCAAGCTAGAAGGAGCATGTCCCGTTGTGGTCTCTGCCCTGACTCTCCACAACTGCCAGAGGGTAGGAAAACCACCCCTGCCCTGCCAACGGTGACCCACAAGCTAGAATACGAGTCACCCTCACAAAGAGAGCCAAGAGGGGTTCCTGCTACAGCTTGAAGGCATCTGGGGATCTTGACGCTTCAGGGAAAGGAACTGACAGCACCCATCTCGCCCGCGCCCATCAGCGGACACCATCCCGCGCATTCGAGTGCTTCACTCTGTGAACTCAACGATGCCCCAACCGGACGGTTTCCAGACCAACAGTGAAGGCTGGGCTGTCCTGGCATCCCGTGGAGACCACCACTCTGAGAAACCTTTCATGGCTGACCTGGGTTCGATCCCCAGCATCCCATATGGTCCCCCAAGCACCACCTGGAGTAATTCCTGAGTGCAAAGCCAGGAGTAACCCCTGTGCATCACCAGGTGTGACCCAAAAAGCCAAAAAAAAAAAAAAAAAAAAACAAAAAAAAAAACATAGCTCTGGCGTGGAATGCCCGATTCCAGGGTCGGAGACCGTGCATAGGGCTGGGACACTCGCCTGGCCTGTGCCCTGTTTCCCACACACGGTTCCCAGCATTACTGGGAATGGCTCTGGAGGACCCCTGCACCTCATCTCAGACCCTCACAGTGAGCCATGGACCCTAATGGTCAAGAATCACCAGAAATGGATCCCCAGAATACAGCTTGGGAACCCCAAAAACATAACCTTCTCCAAAGTAACTTTTCTGAGCCCAGGCTGTATAATGAGAGGCCCAGACACTAAAGAGGAGCTTCAGTCTTGATTTCATCACCAGGATTCTGCCCTCTCTATATATGGATCTCTTCACCCAAAGAAAAGCCCATGCATTTTGTTTTGTTTTGTTTTGTTTTCTGGATTGCCCCTTTCCAGCCACAAAACATTTCCTAATTGCTCTTGCTCTGTGCGGCTTTTGGAAGGTAAAAGCATCTCATTGGGTTTCACGCAGAGACAGGATGGTCACAGCTTTGTCTTTCCCGTTCCAGCCTTTTAACTTTAATTTGCTTTAAAGGGACAGAAAACAGGCGGCTGGTCCAGCTGCTTTTCCTCGAGGTGCCCATAAGCCCCCTCCTGCAGGAGAGGCTGAAGACCAGCAGCGTGACTTCCTCTTCTGCTCTAGAAAGATTCTTCTGGAGCCCTCTCCAAGGTTGCCTTGGAGAAGTGGAGTCCAGGGATCCAAGACCGTACAGGGTTAAGTCACTCCTGCACACAGCTGACCCTGGTTCAACCCCTGGAACTGCAAATGTTCCCTCAAATGATGCCAGAACCAAGAAAGTGCCTGGGCGCCTCCAGATGTGGCCCAAACCCTGCCCTTCACCTCCCGCCCCCCACCCCCAGAAAAAAGTCCAGCTCAGGAGCCCAGAGGGGGCAGGGGCTGAGAGGCTGCATGGCTTACCGCGTCCATCAGACCCCTCACCGTGGGCGACTTCAACATCAACGCATCAAAGACGTCATCGGTTTCTTTCCGCACATACAGGAGCACTGGGGGAGAGCAGAAGGAAGCGTGAGCAATGGGACCATGGCTGCCACCCACTACAGGACCCCAGACCCAGATGGCATCCTGGGGTCCACCCCCTGTGGCCGGGGTGACACTCACAAGTGGGCAATTGGCTCAAGGATGCTGGCACGGAGCCAGGTGTGAGTGCACAGCACAGGCTCTGTGTGCCGAGGCGCTTCCCCTGAGCCCTTGACCCCATCCGTGGTTTGAGAACCTGCAACTCCTCCAGGTCCTGGTGGCTCCCCCTCTCACCCTCCACATGTCCCACATGCCAGCACAGGAGGTGCAGGCAGGATGGGCTGGCCCCCGAGGGACCCACAGAGCTCTCCTTTGTATTTGAGTGTTTGGGTCCCAGCTGGTGGTGCTGGGCTTACTCATGCGGGTGCTCAGGGGACCATTTGGGGTGCTGGGGAGGGATCCCGTGTCAGCGCCTGCAAGGCCAGTGCCCTACCACTGCCCTCCAGGCCACCCACAGCCCCACCACAGAAGCATCCTGACAGATGACTACAGAAGCCAGACAAAGCCACGCGTGGGGGAAGCTCCCCTTCTCTGGCCCAAGAAGACCCAGTGTCTGGTTCTCCACAAAGAGCAGCTGGTCAGGAACTCTGGCCCGCACTGTCCCTCCCCAGAGAAGCCCCTCCTGGAAGCCCCCCACCTCCCAAGCAGGGGCCTAGGGTCACTTCCAGTGACACCTCACCATAGAGCAGGGTTCAATTGCTTGAGGATCTGGCCGGGCCATGGGGTGCTGCTGGGTCCAGGGGCTCTGGGGACACTAGGTCACCCCTGGCGAGGCTGGGGAGGGCCACCAGGGTTCCTTTCCTGAAGAAGCTCAAAGCGTCCCATGGTGCTGAGGATCAAATTCTTGTCCTTGCCCTTGACCCGCCCCCACCACAGGCTACTGCTCTAGCCCCATCAGTGGCAATTTTTGCACTGGCTTTTACTTTGAAAATAATCTCAGGGGCCAAAAAGACCACACAGCAGGGAAGGCATGGGCCTTCCACATGGCCAACCCTGGTTCGGTTCCTGGCATCCCATATGATCTTCTGAGCCCCCCGGAGGAGTGGCCCCTGAGTGCAGAGTCAGGAGTAAGCCCTGAGTACCACGGGGTGTAACCAAAATTAAAAATTAAATAAAACCTTCCAATCCTCCAACAGCTGTGACCTCCCTCGACCCCCGGCACACACAAAGTCCTTTGGAGGCTCCTGGCATCTGCCACTGGGGTGCCTGGTTACTGGGGAGCACTGAAGCAGAACCGCCCAGAGTGAAAGCTCTGCTACACTGTTTAGGAGTTCTGGGACCTGGATGGGGCTTTGGTCTTGCTCTGTCTTTCGACTTCTGCAAAATGGAAACGAGTTCAAATCCCGGGATGGAAGAGATAGTGCAGAGGGCAGAGGGCTTGCCTGGCACCCAGCCATCCCAGTTTCAATCCCCAGCACCACACACGGTCGGTCCCCTGAGGGAGTGATCCCTGAGCACTGCTGGGTGTGGCCTCCCCCAAAAAAGAATCTGAAAAACCCACTCTTTGGACTAGCCAGCACACACTAAATACAAATGCAGGCTATAATTATTTTGCATGATTCCTATTTGGGGGTGTGGGGAGGGGGGGGTACTGGCGAAGGAGGGTCCCAGCAGTGCTCAGAAGCGATCCCGGGGGTCACCCTAGTGATTCTCAGCCTGGCAGCACTGAGGCCACCAGTGAGGGAGGGGAGAGGGGTTCCCTGAGATGCTAGGGTGTGATGAACTCGGGTGGGCTTTGTGCCCACCAGATCGGTGCTTGCGCTCTCGGAGTTTCCTCCCTGGCTGTGCTGTGTGACTCCCACAGAACCCAGGCCTGGTTCCAACGCGGGAGGCAGGGGCGCGTGGGAACGGGCTCGGCAGGCGCTGGGGTGGTGTGAGCACATCTGCAGGGTGTTTGCATGTGTCTAAGGCGCTTCCCACGCTGACACACTGATCACAGTGATGCCCCTGGTGAGGTCCAGCCTGGCCCTGACCTGGCGGAGACTGTGCAGCTCCGGGCCAGACTCCAGGTAACAGGTCCCAGACGTGCTAGCGCATCAGCACTCATGGTGACTCTGCAGGCCGCTACTCCCCACCCCCCACCCCCGTCCAGTGAGGACACGTGGGAGGTCCCTTGGGGACTCCCCAAGGTCCTGCATCTCTTGGAGGGGGAGGGAGGCCCGAGGGGACACTTCGGTCAGGGGATAAATGACATTTTGCCAAGTTCAAACACACACTTCTCACTAATGTGGCATCAGCCCACCAGCGTGCACTGGGGACAATCTAAAACTGGTTGGCATCAGATCATTCTCGCTCTCTGGCAGCTCCTGGCATTAGCCACGGCAGGAGCCCATGGGCCCCCTCTGCCGCCACCGTCACAGGATCCCTGAATTTCTCACAGCTTGGCGAGAGGGGAGAATCATGAAATCCCCCCAACCCCCCGAGAAGCAAGAATTGATGTTTGCCAAAGGTGTTGGACAGGCGGGCCAAAGCGCAGCAAAGCACTGGACTTCCTGGGCCAGTGCCAGGGTCAGGGCCAGGGCTGCCATCCACGCCAGCAGGGGCACGTTTGCGGGAATGTACCTCGCTTCATCCCTTCTTCCTTCATCTGCTTCGCAGGGGCCGGCCCGAATTCCTCCTCCATGGGCCGGAACATTCGTTTGACAAGGACGCTGCTGCTAGAAAGGGGAGTGCAGTGGTGAGGAGCATGCCAGAAGCCCCTCTCCCACCTCCCCCGGGGGGTCCACTCACACCCTCTTCCCTCCCCAGCAAGCCCCAGGCACGCCCTGCCCCGTGAGAGGCAGAACCCAGACCCTTGTATCTTTTTTTTTTTTTTTTTAATTTATTGAATCACTGTGGGAAAGGTTACAAAGCTTTCAGGTTTAGGTCTCAGTCATGCAAATATCAAACACATTTCCCTTTACCAATACTTATTTTTTACCCTGAAGAACCCCAATAAAACCCCACCCCCCACCCCTCCCCGTCCCTGTGAGGCAGATGAATTCTAGTTAACACTCTATCTGCTTTGACTAGATTCATTGTTTCAATAAAAGATTCACCACTATTATTTAGAGTTTACCCCCCCCCCAGATCAGACATGCTGAAAAAGCATTGTGAAGTGATTTGCTTTCTACAGCTGGGTTCAAGAGTTAAATGTTGGTTTTGGATTTCTGCTATTTTACCTATTGACCCTGGAAGTATTTCTACTGAAAGTCAGATAGTTAAGAAATTGGTTTCTGTGTTCTGGAGTCGTGGCCGTGCTGGAGAGCCGCTCGTGGGGGGCAACCGGTGGCCTCGGTAGGGCGTGAAGGGCGGAGCGAAACGTCCCCCTTCCCATGAGGTTTTAGTCGCCCCCACACTCCCGGCTCATATCTGCTGTCCACAAGGCTCCCATGTGGCCGCCATCTTTCTTTCCAGAGAGGAGAGGGCGAATGGGGCAACACCCCCTCCGGCAGACTTGATGGCCTGGATCAATGCATAGTCCGTTCACTTTTCTGCTCCAAGCTGCTGGGTTCTGCATTAAGTCCTTGTGCTTCTGGGGCCGTGGCTGTGCTGGAGAGCCGCTCGTGGGGGGCAACTGGTGACCTCGGTAGGGCGTGAAGGACGGACCGGAACGCCCCCCTTCCCATGAGGTTTTAGTCGCCCCCACACCCCCGGCTCATACCTGCTGTCCACAAGGCTCCCATGTCCAGACCCTTGTATCTTTAGGGATCCCGGGGACCCTTTGGGTCTCGCCACTCTGGCCTGTACCCCACCGCGTTCCTAATGGGACCAAGAGTGAGCCTAGGGTCTGTGGGGTGTCCCAGAAACACCCAACCTCCCACTGAGCTAGTGCCCCCACTCCTGGCAGCCCTGCTGATGCTCCCTGAAGAGGCCTCCCCTGCTACTTCACCTCTGTCTGGTGCAGGCAGACGGGAGTGGACGGTGGCCCCTGAGACCTACCCTCCACTCCCTCGTGGGAGGGCTGCTGGGCCCATTCTTAGGGGGCCTTGCCCTGTGTGGTCAGTGGGCTCTATCTGCCTGGCCCCCACTCCCTGTCCTTCCTGAGTCTGCCTGCAGGCGTGGAGCTCCGAACGGGAGCACAAGGCCCTACACGTGATCCCCACATAAGCCAAGACAGGACAGGAGGCTGAAGAGAGAAGACGAGAATGAAGGGACGGAGGGCAGAGAGGGAGGCAGAGAAGGAACGGAGGGGAGAGTCGCGCAGCTGACGGCCGGGAAGAGGCCACACCTCCGTCAGTGCCAGGTCCCAAACAGTCCGAACAAGACTGGGGCCCCGCTCCCCAGCCAGCACACAGAGACCGCTAGGCTCCCAGAAACAGACCCCTCCCCCGAACCATTCCCTACGGACGTCTTTGTCTTCTGGGAGTTATCTATTCATTCTCCAGTCCAGCCACGGGCGGTGCCTCATTGAGGGTGGTCGGAAGGGAGGGGGGAAAGCTATAAAGCTCTAGGCGGGACTGGAGAGATGGCCAAAGGCGGTGGGCAGTGCTTCTCACGCCAGAGTCCTGGGGCCAGTCCCTGCCTCTGAGCACTGCAGGCAGTGACCCCTGAGTGCTGAGAGCAGCCCCTGGGCACCGCCAGGTATAAACCCAAAACCCAACAACAACCCCAAAATCAACAACAAGAAAGGGGAGGGGCATGGAGAGGTAGCATCATGGTCAGGGCACTCGCTCGCATGTGGCCAGCCTGGGTTCCATCCCTGGCATGCCATGTGGTTCTCCAAGCCTGCTAGGAGTGATCCCCAAGCCCAGAGCCAGGAGTAAGCCCTGGGCACTGCTGGGTGTCGCCCAAATACATAGCAAAACTAACAAAGAAACAAAAACCAAACAACCGAAACAATAAGACCCACAAAAAACAAACAAACAAACAAAAAAAAACCAACCAAAAAACACAAAACATCCCAAATGATGGACAGACCACTTCCAACAGGTCAAGGTGTTCAGCTGGCAAGGCGTTGCCTCACCATCTTTCAGGCAGGGTGGGTCACCGTCGGAGCCCTCCACCCTCAAGATGACCTGCCTTTGCCCAGGGTGCTTTTCTTTTCCAGGTCAGTCAAGGTTCTGGAACAATCTGGGGCAGCCAGGTCCAGGGAAGCCCCTGACCAGGTGGGTCAGTTCAGCAGCTGAGGGGCAGCACCTTGGGGAGGGTGATGCCCGAGAGCAGCTGTGGTGTCAGGATGGGGACAATGGGCATGGCGGGCACCGCCCTTGCCTTCACACCCACAAAGCAACCACATTCCACGGTCACGCAAGTGAAGGGACCTTGGGAAAGGAGAAGTCCATTGGGCTGTGGCGAGGAGTCTGGAGAGGGAGACCAGGAAAACTGCAGGGGCTTCCAGAACCTTCCTCTTGCTAACCCAGCTCCAGGATTTTTCCCTTCCCCAACACTCTGACTCACTGCACCATTGAAACAACAGCCTGGAGAAATGCTTTCCTCAGCGAGGCTGAACCGCAAAGGCAGCTCTGAGCTTCGCCAGCGCCTGGCCGCGTTCTAAGGCTCTGTTCTAATAAAACCCTTCTAAGGGACACAAGTTCCATAGCACTTTTTTCCCATGTCATGTGATATTCCATTTGGTCTCTGGGCTGTGCTTTGCCAGTCTCCTCTGTAAGAAATGAACGCGGCTGTATCTGCCTCACTTACTTCACCTTGAAATGTGTGACAAGCAAATACCTAACTACATAGAAATAGAGACGCCCTGGTTTGAGTCTACTTCGGAAAAAGCAGTCCCAAGATTGTAGGAGAACACGTGCATGCAAACCAAGATTTCAGTTCTACGTATTTTACAAAGAAACTGACAGATGAATGCAGTTCTAGATTGTTCTATTAAAAGGACAACATACAACATAAGAAGAAACCATCTCAACAGAAATTCCAATTAACGTTATTTAGATGGATGTTGACTTCTGAAAGTCAGGGATAAGGATATTTCCGGTCCACTGGGTGGCATGTGGAAAGCACACGTGTGTTTTCCCAAGAACAGAAGTGGGACAGATGGGCTATCTGGAAACGGAGAAGGAGCTGTGCTAGTTAACCTTTCTTCCAAGTACTGGAAAATGAACCTCTTACATTTCTGGCATGCACCCTAATTCTTTACTCCATTCCCAGGCCCCAGATGTGGAAGAAAGAATGAGACTTCCCCAGAAAATAGAGCTCCCAATGGGTAGAGAGAGCTGACTTTCTCTGCACGGGTTAGCAAGAGGGTAGGTGCCCATTCAACGTGCAAAGTCACTTCTGAGAGCTGCAGCTGTGCACCAGTATAATCTCCCACACAACAGAGATTGCGCTGGAGGAAAGTCCCACCCCCAGGAAAATTTGAATGGTTTCTGCCATAAAAATAAATAAAAAGCAAATAAAAAAAGCTCTCCACGGAGCTATTCTGGAGACCTCCTTTCAAGAGCACGGCACAGGTGGGACACTGTCTATGAGACAGGAACATCCAAATAATATTGACGACTCCTTTCTGGGCCTCCTGTTCTCCGAGCTACAGCACGCGTCCCGGACTGTGAGTTCCACGCTTTCTCCCACACAAGACCTGGACGACCCCAGGAGACTTCCGTGGCCTTAGGTGGAGTTTCCTAATTTCCATCTTTAGGAGGAGCAGGGAAGGCTCTTGGCACTCTCCATACAAACCAGCGTCACCCCCAGAGCCTGGGTGCACACCCCTCAGGAAGCCTCTCTGGGCGAAGAGCAGATGCGCCCTCTCCCACCCACACTGGCTCAGGCTCAGCTTCCTCTGGTGCTGCGGCCCAGCAAAAGCTCCCAGCAAATGGACTATGCGAGAGAGGGTGGAACCGAAGAGATGGAGCGGTGAGAAAAACAGTTATTCAGAGGCAAAGCCAAGGAGAGGGAGAGGGAGGCGCTTGGAAGGAGAACAGTACCGCTCCACCCTGGATTCTTGCCCAGAATCAGGCCTTCCCCCACTCTGGATCCAGGGTGGAGAGGAAGCACCCCCTCCCCACCCCACCCCCCTCGCCCACTGGGACCCAGGGACGTTTTCACCAGCAGGAGTTAACTTGGTGTTTGAAGGGAAAGAACAGAGAGTCTTCTTACCCTTCTCGCTCATCGTCCGTGTTGTAATACACCTGTGGGACAGAGAATATGCTTGTTGAGGACCAGACAGGCAGTGCAGGTGGATATGATGGGGTGCAGATGCTCCTAAGGATGCCTCAAAACTCAAGTCTTGCTCCCTCACATTCTCACCTAGGCTCCTTCTTACATTTTAAGGTAAATGGGAGATTTGGTTACTTCACATGAAAGTTCATCTGACCCAACCACTATAGTCCTAAACTGATCTTTGCTTTTGACATGCTACAACTATTCTAAAAGAGCTCGTTCACAAAGGCTCTAAAAATCAGGGCATAGTAGGGCCTGCATGAAGCCACGGCAGCCGGAACCTAAGTGAATAGGCTCTGTGCTTTGGCTGGGGACAGGGGCAAGGGGGCCACACACCAGGGAGCCCGGATCACTCTCATCACACCACCACAGAAAGCTCAGTCAACTGTCTTCCAGCTTGGATGGCCATTTAGCTCTAGGTGGATGACCTAAGGGGACAGACTTCTTTGGAGTGAGGGACATCTGTGAAGCCGCCGCCAGAAAAAGAATGAAAGAAAATAGGAAGCATCCTATTATCTTAGGAAAGATAGGGGTAAAACCAGAGGGACCAGCTGTGTGTAAGTCTACTGGACCCAATTTGTTAAAAAGTTAATTGTGGGACAGACACACAAACAATCTCAGAAATAAGCAGCTCACTGTTGACCTTCCTCCGAACTTTGCAATAGGCCACTATCCATGGGCTACTCCAGGCAAGAGCAGGTGAAGTCCCTCTGTCTGCCCCCTAGGAATCCCGGTGGCTGCCACCTTCCAGAACCCAGGCACGCGAGCAGTAGCAGCAAATGCTAGGCCTCACAGGACAGGGGAGGAGCTGGTCCCTCTCCTTCCCTCTGCCCTGATGGGTCTATGAGATGACACCCACGAACTGTCCCTGGCTATTAATTAAGCTCCTCAATGGCCATGATCCAGAGACACACAAATGAATTTTGGAAATAAGCAGCTCGCTGCAGAGATCTCTCCAGGCCCTAATTATTAAAATCTTAGAATTCCAGGAGTGTGCGGCTGCTAGAGTGGCCGTGCAACATTATATGCTATTCATAACAAGCAATACAAAACGAATGTCTAGTATTGTCTTTTCGACAGGCTTGAGTTGTGGTGGGAAGATTCCAAATAATAATGGTGGGACTGGTGTCAAAATATTGAATGTAATCAAAGTAGAGAGAGTATTGTGGAAATTGTCTGCCACACAGGTAGGGGAAAGGGTTTATATGGGGGTGGATACTAGGGATTTTGGTGGTGGAAAATGTGCACTGGTGAAGGGATGGGTATTTGATCATTCTATGACCGAAACTCAAACATGAAAGCTTTGTAACTGTATCACATGATGATTCAATAAAACAAATAAAAATTGTTTTAAAAAAAAGTTAATTGTTGGTCTCCCAGGAGCTCGGTCTGCAGGACCATTTGCTGGAGGGAGGAAAATAACACCCACTAGCATCAGACAGAGCAATTTAGAAAGACACATCTGTCCCTGTTACAGCCCAAGAGAGAAAGAGTGGCGCCTGGACCAACATTCTCCCCCCAAGCCTCCCCACAGAGACTCTGGGCTCTTCTGCGGTGCTGTCAAATGCAGGTGCAGTTATTTAGTGACTCTGGTTACCAGGATTCTCAGGCAATGAATCTGGCGAAACAAGAAGCCAGGGATTGTTTCCCCTAATTTGTCGTCTGTCTGCCGCTTTATTGCATGTTCTGCTCTGCTTCTTCTTCAACATTGAACAATGTCATTGAAGGTGTCCCCCAAAACTTCCTCTGCCCCAGGTTTCAGTGTCTCCCTCGGTCACTAGCTGTATTAAAATCGGTAGGTATTTCATTAGCTACTCCGGAGTAGTCCTGAGCGAGGGGACCTGAGCACAGACCACCCGACTAAGGTTTAGGAGCAAAGGTCCTGAGATTGGCCTGCTTCCTTCCCAGGTTTTTCACAGGTGTCATGAATGCATCTACCTTCGATAGCATGGGGTGGACACAGCCCTCAGTGCCACTGACTGGGAATCCCAAGAGGATGCAGCTTCCGCTTGCCCTCAGGAATGGCTGCCACAACAGTCTGTCACTACCTTGGCCAGAGCATGGTCATTTCTCTCCTCTCACACATAACCCGCTCTTGCTTCCTTCTTGACTCTAGGGCTCACTGCATGCATTTAACTTTGAAAATCTTTCTCAAATCCCAGCCAGCTTAAAAAAAAAAGAGAGAGAATTCGAAGACCTTGTCATAGGTACAAATTCTTCCCCAAGGACAAGAGCTGGGGAGTGGGTGTGTCCATGCGGAGTCCCGCCCTTGGGCTCCCATTTATTTGCATACAGATCAGAATTTCCATCCTCACTGACTCACAGTGGCGGAACTACAATGCAGGCACTCTGGAAGCTTCCCTTTCCTCCCAGGGTAACTTGCTCTGCTCTGGGGAGGTCCTGAGTGCCGCAGACACATCATCTTTTTGGACACCGATACTGGGCACCTCAGCTCAAGAAGGGCATCCAGTTGAGATTTGGTGCAAACGATGTTTTCCTAAATCACAGCCTTTAGTATTTAATTTTCAAAATAAGGACTCAGGGGCTGGAGCAATAGTCCAGCAGGTAGGGTGTTTGCCTTGCACATGACCCATCTGGTTCAATTCCCAGCAGCCCACACGGTTCCCTGAGCACCGCCAGGAGTAATTCCTGAATGCAGAGCCAGGAGTAAACCCTGTGCGTCGCCAAGTGTGACCCAAAAAGAAGGACTCAGGTTCGCCAGCTTAATCCTAGGTCCTTGGAATGAATGAAAATCCAAGGAATTGCTGCGATGCAGCTGAGGTGCCTTTGGCAAGGACCAGGGTGTCTCAGTACCATGAACGTTAGGGGCACCATCCCTCGGTTCTGCAGACTCAGGCCCACAGGGAATCCTGAGCTACTGCCCCCTGCCCCAACCCCCTCTCTCCCAACTGCTAAAACAGACTCATCTTCTAAAGAACCTTTCTTGTTCTCTATGTCAGAGTTGACCTACTCTTGCTCTTCTCATGCCTGGCACAGCCAGCTTCTTCCTTTCTGCCTCCGGACACATCCAGAAGAAACCAGGTGTCAGGTTCTGAGAAGAACAGCCTTTCAGGTCCCAGCCAGCAGCCTCGGTGGGGCCCTGCCCTTAGCCAAGCCAGCTGAGACCCTCGGCCTGTTCCTGTGCTGTCCTGGGCTAGTGTGTTCCCCCTGAGGGAGGTCGGAACTCTGATGCCAAGGCCAGAGGGGCAGTCAGAGGTCGCTATAAAGGCTACACCCAAAGGGCAGAGCTGAACTGCCCCAGTGGCAATGGCAGGGGATACTGAAGGGTAGGGCTGCTACAGCTTCAACCAGCTTGCCCTACCCATGCAATTCAGACTCGGTGCCTGGCTCGGCATCTGGGGAGGGCAAGTGAGGCCAGATCCAGCAGCGGCCAGATGAGTCACCTTCTCTGGGGCATTCACACACAGTGTGGCACATTTCCGAGAAATCTTGCCAAGACAACAGGTCTGGAGATCGGGTTTGACACTGAGCTGAAGTCAGATGGTGACAGTAAACAGTAGGAGCAGATTAACCTATTTATTTCCACCTCCACAAGTTGTGGGGACATCATATCATCACATCTCATGGGGGCTGTGGGGACAGAGAGCTACTGTAGGGGCTAAGGCACTCGCCTTGCAGGCTGCTGAGTCCAGTTCAATCTAGCACTGCATATGGGTCTCCACCAGGATTGATGCCAAAGAGCTAAAAGTAGACCCCAGGCACTGCTGGGTGCCTCCCCATCCCCAATAATAACTTCCATTTCAATTTTTTTTAATTAAAAAAAATCACTGTCACTGTCCTCCCATCATTCATCGATTTGCTCGGGCGGGCACCGGCAACGTCTCCATTCATCCCGGACACGTGCTAGTGTAGCCCGATGGCATAGAGGGGGCTCTTTCAGGGTCAGGGGAATGAGGACCATCATTGTTACTGTTTTTGACATATCGAGTACACCATGGGTAGCTTGCCAGACTCTGCTGTGCAGGCGGGATACTCTCAATAGCTTGCTCTGAGAGGAATGGAGGCTTTTGGGGCAGCCTCTTATCACCTTTACAGAAGTTCCCAGTCAGGCATATATATGGGAAGGATACTTTCCGTAGCCCGCTGGGTTCTCAAAAAAAAAAAAAAAACCCACAAAAAATCTGTTGTTCTTCTTCTTCTTTTTTTTTAATGCATGGGGCCAACATGGTAAACAGCCATCATATTCCTTAGAAATTTCAAAAATTCTAAGTGGGGCCAGAGACTAAGGACTTGTCTTGCAGGCAGCTGTAAGCCCTGAGTAACTGGGTATGTTCCAAAAACAAAAGGTTGGATTCTGGCATTTTCTACTTCGTGAAATCATAATATTTTCCTTTCCCCTCTTTGTGCCCTGTTTCTACTGAACACGGCTGACACGGTGGGAATGTTGGATTTTTTTTTTTTTCAGTAAAGAGGTACTAAGAACAAGGTGTGTATTTGGGGACTATGCTGTGTTATAAAGGAAACCCCCAAATGCCCAGGAAGCGTTTTATCTCACACATATCAACTAGGGAGCAAAATATGCTCAATAAAGGAAAGCCAAGGGGGTCACTCATGGTTTCTCCCCACCCCACCCCCGACTGAAGATTGTTCCAACAGTGTCTGAGCACTTGCAACAGAGGAACTAGAGGATATCTCGGCTGCCAAACCTCACGATAGACCTGCTCCCAAGAGAACTTGGAGTTCCAAGATTTCAAAAGCCCAACTGGTTTGGTGAAAGGCAATTTTGATTAAGGTTAGGGAAGGAATTTTTTTTCACAAACACTATCGCCTGAAATAAATAATACTGAAGCTATTTCAGAAAAAAGGAAAAATCCCTGTCTCCCAATTCTACTCACGAAGTGCTGTCATTTTTCTTCCTCCTTCCCTTCAAATTCGAGAATATGTTTGGAGCCACGGCACCAAACTAACCCATTTTCTCCATTTCCACCACTAAGCATGATCATAACTTGTTCTCATGTGGCTACAGCATTCCACAGTTATAATTTAAGTGGCTGTACAATAGGCCATCAATCTGAGCAACAAGGATGCATGCTATTTTTTTTATTTTCCTTTCACTTGCCTATAAGACAGAAATGATGACTTGCCTATGGTACCATTTTTTTTTGGGGGGGTGTAAGATGATTTACTTATTCACCGGTAACTGTTCACATACTAAGGAAACAACTGCTGACAGTTGGATTTTGATTTTGATTTTCCCCTCCCAGGGCAATTGACGTTTGAGGCGCAATTCCATTTCCCACCACGCAGTGGAGAGCTGGGGCATCACATGAGCCCCACTGCGTCAAGCCAGTCAAGCCAACAAAACCCTTTTCATCCACTTATCAGCCTTCCTTCTTCCTCTTTCGCTGCTTTGTCAACACTACGCTAAGTTCAGCTCATTCTCTTCTTCCCCTGAGTAAGTCTGCTTCCTCTCCTGAGACATTCCTTTCTATGAAAAACCCATTCTCCATAGGAAAAGAGGGGCTCCCTCCCAAGTCTGGGAGGGGAGGGCTTTTTCTGTCTGCAGTGATTTTAGCAGGGAGGGAGGGCGGCAGAGCACAAACAGGTCCTACCTGGCCTGTCCTCTGCAGGTTTGCAAAGTGCACATCGGGGATGAAGAGGACGGGCTGGGAGTGGAGATCGGGCATCGTCTTGAAGTAGGTGATGTCACTCTTCTTCTGCAGAGGGATGGCTGCCAACTTCCCATCTGCGGCTGGACGGGACCAGAGAACGGAGAAAGCAGAGTCACGCATGGCCATGAGCACTCAGCAGCTCCAAGCTCAGTCTGAGCTCCAGTTCGCCATTTTCTCCCGTGAAGACCACACAGGTGAACGTGTTTTCCAAGCCACTGACCTCCCCACCCTGAGCCAGCGGGATGGGCACAGCCCAATGGGGAGAAGGCGGCAGCAGCTTGTGCCTAAGTTTCTCTTTGCTCAGACACACTGTGAGGAGGAGCATACAGGGCTCTCTGCTCCCCACCAGGTCTCTGCCACCAGCGAAGGAAACAGTTTGACTTGCAACCTGCTTCTTCCCACTGCTTTTCAGCCCAAGCCCGCCCCGAATAACCAGCCACACTCACAGTTGTTGCTGCACTGGGTTTGGGACGCCTGGCCTTTCCCCTTCTTCCTGTTCTGCTTCCTCTCTTCGTCTCGGATTTTTCTTTCTGCTCCCTGCCAGGGAAAAACAAACAATGGCAGGCATGTGACTGGAGCACCTAAAATTTCTATCCGCACATAAGTCCTGGAGATCAGCAAGGGTCCCGGGTCGGGGGGGGGGGGGGGGGGGGAGCAGGCATCCTGCCCACCCCCATGCCTCCCAGTCCAGGTCTCAATTCTGAGGGTTGAGTTCACTCGCGGATGACCTCTGCAGGGTCCCCCCACCCCTAGATCGCCTCCTTTGGGGCATCTTGCCTATTTAATTGTGTCCATCCAGAAAGATTTGATCCAGTGCCCTATCCCCACAAAAGGAGGTGAGTAATGGGACTTTAGTGATTTTAATAATATGCTGTAAGAAGGACCATTGACCTCATTCTTAACAGTGGGAAAGCACTGAGAGTGAATTTCTTGTAAAACTTCCTGTGTTTGTACTTAATGGGGCTTTGGAAACCCAACAGAGTATTGAAAAAGGTGAAGACTTAGTGCAAACAAGTAGAATTTTGGGTGTAGATATTTTGGGGATATTTGTTTGTTTGGCTGGTTTGGTTATGGGGGCCACACCCAGCAATGCTCAGGGGTTACTACTGGCTCTGCACTCAGGAATTATTCCTGGCAGTGCTCGGGGGATCATACAGAGGGCCCAAATCAAACCTGGGTTGGCCACATACAAGGAAAATGCCCAACCCACTGTACTAGCACTTTGGCCCCTCACATAGGGTTTTGTGTTTGTCTGTTTGTTTGAAAGCAGATTCCCAATTCTGACCGAAGTCAGCTGTGACATAAAGCTGATTCACAATCAATGGAGGCATCAAATGGAGACACCTGCAAGCTCAGGCCTTTTCTTCGGAGCTAATTCTTGACGAAGGAGTGTTTACAATTAACCTTACTAGATGGTGTGGGTGCATTCACAATTTTGCCTAGATAAGATCTGGACAGTGATAAGCTTTTAACCAGTACTTTAAAAGGTAAAGGCCCTCCCGTTGATCGTCGATTTGCTCGAGCGGGCCCAGTAATGTCTCCATTGGAGACTTTGTTGTTACTGTGTCTGGCATATCCAATACTCTCGGTAGCTTGCCGGGCTCTCCGAGAGGGGCAGAGGAATCGAACTCGGGTCGGCCATGTTGGCTGCTTGTAAGGCAAACGCCCTACCCGCTGTGCTATCCAGTACTTTAAGTTTTCATTTTGAAACCCCAAAACTTGCAACTGCAAAAGGGAGCAATTCATTTACGGCACGTCAAGTCTGAGTTTTCACTGACATCCCAAAGCTTAATGGCAAGAGGGAGTAAAATATTTGGAAATATTTGCTTTAGAGAGTTTGTTTAGCAAACATAGTATTTTCATAAAACAAAGTGTTAAAGGCACAAGCATCATGGCACCCAAACGGGTATTGACTATAAGCACATATCCGATTCTTTTAAATGAAGATGAATGTTTTAATTTTAAATTGTTCTTATTTTTCTGCCAGGCCATAGTCCCATTGTATAAAAATAGCACCAGTCTATTGCAAAATTAAGATAGTATAGTTTATCTGACGCTGTTCAACCTACTCTCTTCCTACCTACCAATTATTTCCAGTGGCAAAATCAGTTAAATATTTGGACCTAAACCCAAGGGCAGACATAAGCAAATCACATTATGGAAGGCTTAAGATGACAATGTTTTCCTTGAATCACATCATTTTTACACACCTTATTACCACAGATAATTTCAGGAATTCTTATTATACTATTCAGAGCCCAGTCTCACAATAATAGGGTATTTTTTTTTAAAAGATGCATATAGTGTTTATAGGTTGCCGCCAGTTGAGGGGTATTTTTTCCCAGTAGCATATTTGCAAGGACTTTTTCCACTGCTTCTGCTAAAATCTGCTCTATCAAGTCTCTATTCCTCAGTAATTTAAGTTGCTTCCTAATGGTTTAAGTGTTCTATTTTCTCTTCTCAATGGATCATATTTCTCATCTGCTTCTTCATTGTTCACCTAGTCCTAAATTGTTCCTCAATGTCACCTGGATCAGCCAACCGTCTTCATAACAAGATTTAGTGACAAGTCCTGGATTCTCTGCAAGAGCTTAATGAATTTAACTTCCTTCTCCTGATAGAGAAGAATGACAGCTTGCATGCATTCCTATGCGCCAGTCATCCTTGCTTTTATAATAATTTTATTTTATTTTTATAAAGTAGTTCACAACATTTGATTACATTTAACATTTGAACACTAATTCCACCACCATTACACCTTCCTACCACCATATTTTGGATGTTTCTATTCTGAACCCCAACCCCTGCCCCAAGCAGAACTGAAATAATTTATTTTGTATTGTTTGTTATGAATAAACTGCTGAAAATGCTCCAAAAACTTTCCTTAGAAGAAAGTGTGTGAAGATTGATGTATTTCACCCAAGCAGCCATTAAGCCCTTCTATAAGAGACCACTAACATGTTGGTAAGGGTTGAGCTTTATGTGTTTACATCTATCTATCATATATATATCACACATATATATATTACAAATAAGATGACTTTGGCACTAATATGTTTGTTTCATTCTGTCTCAACTTCATTGTAGCACTGTAGTACTGTCCTCTTGTTGTTCATCAATTTGCTCGAGCGGGCACCAGTAATGTCTCAATTGTGAGACTTCTTGTTACTGGTTTTGGCATATCAAATACGACACAGGGAGCTTGCCAGGGTTTGCTGTGCAGAAGAGATATTCTCGGTAGCTTGCCGGGCTCTCCAAGAGGGACGGAGGAATAGAACCCGGGTCGGCTGCGTGCAAGGCAAAGCCCTACCCGCTGTGCTATCGCTCCAGCCCATCCCAACATCAGACTACAATAAATGACATCTTCCAAAACCTGTGATAGCCACTGTTCCAATACTATTTTCCTGCTTGTCTGTGATTTGACACTCAGAATAGAGCTGAATGTCCCAGCAGTGCCAGGGACAGCCCACTGATGAGGCCTGCAGACCCAACACTCCCCAGTGCCCCCTCACAGCTTGTCAGCACGTTTCACATTCATTCTAATGGACTTATGACCTCTCACTGTGTGTTTGCAGAGTTTTGAGCAGAGAGAGCCAAGATAAAGCATGTCTTATCTACCTAGATTAGAACGTTATAATGCACTTAAGACACACCCCAACAAATATCAAGCAATTTTATTTCTAAATTGATTTTTTTTTCTATTTCTATGTGGACAGGGTTGAAACTCATCTGTTTGAAGATTTACATATGTTCATATCAGTTTTAGGAGGTCGAGTCTTGCTACAGATGTCATTATTCTAGAGGTGTTCCTGGAAAGACTAAGTCCAAAGGAAGAATACAAACTTAGAGCCAGTCTTCACCAAGTCTCACCCCATCACATATATATTTTTAAAATGTCCTTAGGGCTGGAGAGATAGTCCAGTGGAAAGGGCACTTGCCTTACACACAAGCCAACTTGGATTCAATTCCCCATATCTCATATGGTCCCCAGAGCACCACCAGGAGTGATTCCTAAGTGCAGAGCCAGGAGACAGCCTTGATCACCACCAGCTATGGCCCCCAAACAAACAAAAATGACCTGCCCAGAATTCCCTGAAAATATCATAGAAAACCATCCTGAGTATCGGAGTCTCTTCAAGAGAAACAGTTCTCACTTCAAAAAATAAAGCCTTGACTCCGCAAAGGCCCACAGAAGCTCTGATATATTAAATTGAGATGAAAAAAAGTTTCATAAATAGGACATGACATTTTTGCTCTCTGACTACTACGTGTGACCTCAATTTTTTTTCCTAGAAATTCCCTTCCACTCTTGTTAAAATGTGAGGAAGACTAGTTTTTTCAGTAGAGTGTCATTTTATTATTTGGTACAAATACCAAGTTCTTCATTTGAAAATAATTTCCCCTCAGGGCTGGAGCGATAGTACAGTGAATAGAGCGTTTGCCTTGCATGCGACCAACCCGGGTTAGATTCTCAGCATCCCATATGGTCCCCTGAGCACCACCAGGAGTAATTCCTGAGTGCAAAACCAGGAGGTAACCCCTGTGCATTGCCAGATGTGACCCAAAAAGAAAAAAAAAAGAAAGAAAATAATTTCTCCCACCTTACTAATCCACTGCAAAATGTTATATATGCTAAAACTAGGCCAAAACCAAACAAATCCAATAGATTAACAGCTTGGCATTGATCAATTTACTCAGGTAGATGGTAGGCCATATATAAATATAAATATATTTATAATTTCTAAATTTTTAAGTGTTCTTGATTTATTGTCTTGTGCAATGATCCTTTGCTTGTTTTGGCTTTTTTCCTCCAAGAGACCATTACGCATATATTGGGTCTTCTTTTACCTCTCTTCTCTATTCTTTTCTGACATCTCTTTATATCTTCTAGTTTTTAAACTTTTGCTCTTTTCCAACTTTTCTTAAGACATTCTCCATTATATTTATTTATTTTTAGTGCACTCTTTACTTTGGAAACATTTGAATCTTTCATTTCTGAATTCTTTCCTGAATTCTCTCACACTTCTCTTCAAATGTTTCTACTCTCGATAATGGACCAAACATGATAACCTCTCGGTACCTGTATTGCAAATCATAATGCCCAAAAGTAGAGAGAGTGTATGGGGAATATTTTCTGCTATGGAGGCAGGGGGAAGGGTATACCGGGAATATTGGTGGTGGGGAATATGCACTGGTGAAGGGACGGGTGTTTGATCATTGTGTGATTATAACCCAAACATGAAAACTTGTAACTATCTCATGGTGATTCAATAAAATTTTTTTTAAAAAATGTTTCTACTCTCCAAATACTTGTCTAAGTTTTTCAAGCTGTGATTTGGACTGGTCTTTGACAAATCTATGACTTCCTTCCTTTCCTTTTGTTCATCTCAGAACGTTAGGCTACAGTTTTCTCCCATTCTGGGGGTGTCTTTCTGGCATGCATCCGTTGTCCAAAGCAGAGTCTGATCTTCATTCCTGTTTTCATGAGACTATATGGGAGGAAAATGCTTTTCTTTTCTGTTGTTCATTTTTAAGTAAAATAAATGGATTGAGATAATTTTTCTATATTTCCAAGATCAGTCCATTCTATATCCTTTCCCCATGACTTTATTATTTGAAATATCTTTCTTTTGCATCTGTTTCTTATTTGGTCCAATTCAACTTGCTATCTACTCTAACCAGTTTGTTCTCAGAATAGGACTTTGTCCCAGAGGGACTGTTGAACATACAACTTTCCAGCATTCACAGAGGCCCACACTTACTCCAGCGTGCCATCTCCTTTCCAAACCAGCAAACTGAAGCCTGCAGACCACATACTTCCTCCCCAGTTTCACAAATTTCCCCCCCCGGCCCATTTCACCTGCACATGAGCTGCCCAAGGCAGATGAGCAGACTCCCTTCTCTTTGGTCATCAAGTGGTCACACTGCTTCCCCTCACATGCTGGTGTCACATGGTTCTTGAAATGGTTTATACTTGGTCACATTCATATTTGACATTTATGAGGACTCCTTGCCCTGCATCCAGTATAGAACTGAAGCTTGGCTAAACTGTGCTGTTTCACGTGGAATTCCAAGAGATTCAAAATTCAGGCACTCTCCTCCTGAGTGCCTCTTTATTAATCTTTTTATTTTATAAGTGTCTGGAGCAATAGCACAGCAGGTAGGGCGTTTGCCTTGCACGTGGCTGACCTGGGGTTGTTTCCTCCGTTCCTGTCGGAGAGCCCGGCAAGCTACCAAGGGTATCCCACCCGCACAGCAGAGCCTGGCAAGCTCCCCGTGGCGTATTAGATATGCCAAAAACAGTAACAACAAGTCTCACAATGGAGACATTACTGGTGCCTACTTGAGCAAATTGATGAACAACGGGAGGACAGTACTACAGTGCTATTTTATAAGTGTCATTTCCACCCCTTAAGAGGCTCAGGTGAGATTTTCCCTTTATCCATAAAGTAATAAAGATTACACCAACAGGCTCTAAGACAGGATCTATATCCGGTAGAAAAAAATATTATTAACTTGTTATTGCTGTTTTCTAAGTAAGACTCATTGCAGAGAGCAATGAATGGGAAGAAATAACTGGCTAAGAAAAATTCATTTCACTTATTATGATTCTGTAGATATCGAAGTAGAATTGAGAATGAAAGATTATCACTTCCCCTGTGCTTGATTAGGTGATTATTTTGACACCACCAGCCAGGAGAAGGTGACAAGAGGGAAATGTCACTAACATTGTATCTAATAACAGAAATAACTTTATGAGAAACTGTCTGCTTTACTCACTTTGTCGCAGAAGACCTTGATCTGGCAATAAGCTCTATGAATGGGTTTATTGCTGCGATTATTATAACTGTATGTGTCAATCTGAATCATCAGTGGAAGTCCTTTCACCCCTTTCTGGGAGGAGAAATCTGTACTCAGGCAATTCACGGTGATGAAAATCTGAGGGAGGGAGAAAGAAAGGAAAAGTTTACAAGTCAACATAATAAGGATTTCTTTTTTGAATGCCTTACTCTTGAAATAAAAAGGTGAGACAAATCTATGACCCACCTGAGGACTAGAGACATTCTCTCACATAAGAATATGCTGAGTACATAAAACATGATATAATTTGTGATTACTAATCACTAATGGAAATGTTTCACTTTCATATTTAATCTTGAATCAAGATGCTGGAATAAGTTTCCTTAGTGTAGACCAGTAAAGTCTTATCCTCTTCTTCAAGCATGCATATGCATATGCTCCTCCCCAACACGCTAATATTCTCATGGCTAACATTTGCATCAGCTTCTCAAACACTTGACTTGTGGGATAAAAGCAAAAAACCATACTAGGTAACACTTTTCTGTGGGGAAGACTGCGTTGAGGCAGAAGGAAGCTCAATAAAAGACAGGAGCACCCTCCTCTTACAATTTGGGACATCAAGGGATACAGCATATCTATCTTTAAATACCGCATGCCCCTGGATTGCCCTGGGTGCTGACTGGGAAGCACAATGATGGTTCCCGCAGACCCAGAAGTCAGAGGCTGGGCAGGGAGCGAGACCTCAATATGTGCCATAAAGCTGCCAATCACTTCATCCAACCGTGGCCTTCGGGTCAACCAGAGTGTACTTTCCTCGAGAGGCAGGCATCTCTGCTGGCTACTCCCCCGCAGATGGGGTTATCTGGCGGGGAAGGGATAAACACGGCTTTTCAATGCCATCTAAGGGCTCTTCCAGCCACAGAGAAGGCTCCAAGGGGTTGAACACAGGCTACGCATGTGGGAGATCCAGCTCTGATGCAGTGTCCTGACCACTGAGCACAGAGCAGGGAGGAACTCTGAGCATTATCAGGTGTGCACCCCCTCCCACCAACACCCCCCCCCCAAATGGCCATACACTCAAACTGGCAGGAAAGAGCAGTGATAGTTGCTGGTCAGCTCCACATCCCAACCAGGAGGGAGGGGTAGGCAGATTGAACTTGTCTGTTTACAAGGGCCTTATAAATACTCACAGGGCAACCGGGATCACAGCGTGCTGGGTTTATAAAAATGCAAACAAAGCACAGAGACTCCTCAGCTGCCTCTACTCCACAGCATGGATGGTGCCTGCCGTAGCCCATCAGGTAGGGATTAGAATCCCTGGCACCATTTTCCTCTTGCCCAGAAGTGTGTGGACCAATAGCAAAGCCCATTTCAGTGCCCGATGGCATCAATCACAGGCTCCTGGCACTGCCCTCCAACCCCCTGGTTGAACTTTAACTGCAATCGGGGGTGGGGAGTGGAGAGGCATGGAGGAGATTAACTAAAGCCTTGGCTAGGGAACTGATAAGCATTCAGTTGTTTCATCCTGCAAACCCAACCATGTCCTTGCTCCGTTCAAAGCAGGCAAACGGGAGAGGAAATCTCTTGGAAGTTTATCTACAAAGCACCGTTGGTAAATGGGTATTATGAAAACTGAAGGAAAAGGTGTGCTTTCCCCAACCAAATGCTCACCCAAACGTGAAGCACAGAAAGTGCTTTTGAACTCCGAAGGAGCCTGACTACGTAAAGAGCACCGAAATACCACAAACAATTGTTCTGTCTCCCAAGAGGTATGAATTGACATACGTCCACAAAATACTTTCAAAACCTCAGCCACTTGCTTTCCAATTCTTCAGTTTATTTTCTAGAAAAATAGTCATTTAATCAGGTGTATCCAGGTAAATACAATTTTAATGTTGTCATCAGTTCAAAGACTGAGTCAGAGAGAAGGACGGTCCCTAAAGTCCTCAACACCTTGCCAACCAGAGAAGGGAACACAGGACACTTGGTGGTTTTCTTTCTCTCTCTCTCTCTCTCTCTCTCTCTCTCTCTCTCTCTCTCTCTCTTTCGCTTTTTGGGTTATACCCAACGATGCACAGGGGTTACTCCTGGCTCTGCACTCAGGAATTACTTCTGGGGGTGCTCAGAGGACCATATGGGATGCTGGGAATCGAACCCAGGTCGGCTGTGTACAAGGCCCTATCCGCTGTGCTATCGCTCCAGCCCCACTTGGTGTTTTTCAACTAATTGATGTTGTTCTGTCTTCGGTGCCTCTTCTGTGGGAGCTCCATTAGCATGGTTGCCACACAAGACAAATGGCTTTGCCCAGGGCCTCAGACCTCTCTATTAAGTGCTCCATGTGTAGATTAAAATAAATACAGCTCTGTGGACTTTAGAATTGCCAACTTCATTTGATTATTAACACCTAAGATTTTTCTAAGAGCTTGTCATTTAAAATAATGGCCCATCTTTGATTTAGAAAGCAATTTGAACCTTAAAAGATCATTACACCCATGATTTGACAGAAAGTGTTTATTTACCTCTTCAAACAATTGTATTTTACATTTTCAAGAAGAGCCTTCTGATGAAAGACCAAACAGAGCTACTTATTTCCAAAGGCTGGGACTCAGAAAAGAGCTCTTTTCCAGGAAATCACACGACCTTAGCCTCCAAATTACAGAAGCAAGGAGCACGCGCAGAACTCTTTTCACTCTCACAGACAATGGGCAAATCCACAGGGCACCTGCACTAACGTCTCCATTGTTTTCTACTTGGTTCTTGAAATGAAAGACTTTAGACATGGTTTTCTTACATTTCAGTTTTTCTGGCATTTTTGTGAGATTAGTATGCAGCTGCCATGTCAAACGGAGACCAAAAGAAAAAGACGAAAAATAGACAATGCTAATGTGGGTAATCATAGCCTGGACATGCCTTTGTTTCTCTCATGCATCCAAAGAGCGATCAAGGGTTCAGAGAGAGACAGAGAGAGAGTGAGAGAGAGAGAGTATAGTGGGGGAGAGAGAGAGTACAACAGGTAGACTACAGCGGGCAAACGCCTTGCATCCAGAGAACCTGGGTTCAAACCCTGGCAATGCAGATGGTTCCCTGAGCACCACCAGGAGTGATCTCTGAGCACCATCGGGTATGGTTCAAAAGCCAAAACAAACAAACACACAATAGGCACCATATTCTGCCACCATTTTCTGGATTTTTTTTGATTTCTATTTCTAGAACACTCCAACCTTGCTCCCAATCGATGCCTATGATTTTCTGAGCCATCTACCTTTCTGGGTTCCATTAGACAGTCACAATGAAAGCTCCCTCTTCCCCTTCAGATTTCAGGGCACCGTCACACCATTAAAACAGAGCTGATCTTGATTTGGAGTGCTCCCACCCTCCTCCCCTGCCCTCCCCTCTTCTCCAGTCTTGACCAACAGTACCCAATCCCAGTACTCTTTTCTACTGGAGTTGCCTTGTTGCCTATCTGGTCAGTGATGAATTGTCTGCTCCATGAGATGAGTCCTAAGAAAAGGGGCCCTGGCCTACCTCGAACTCACTCCATTCCCGGGGGCACGCCTAGGGTACATACACAACAAATTTCTGTGGTGTATTGGTAGAAAATCTCTTCTCAAAACACACAGCCCCTCTGAGGGTAGGGAAGATAGAGAAGAGACTGCTATGACAATAATAGCTGGGAATGATGACGCTGGACAAGAGCTGAGGGCTAAAAGTAGGTAAAAGTAGGCAAAGGTTGCCTTAACTCCATCGAACATGGTGTGGTAATTTGGAAAATGGGTAGGAAGTGTCTTACGATGTGTCCAAAAAGGGGCCTGGAGCATGGCAGCAGTTGGGTAGTGGAGGTTGGCTGCCGG
The DNA here is from genome assembly GCF_029834395.1 of Sorex fumeus. Taxonomy (NCBI): domain Eukaryota; kingdom Metazoa; phylum Chordata; class Mammalia; order Eulipotyphla; family Soricidae; genus Sorex; species Sorex fumeus. The sequence goes on from NW_026606059.1 coordinate 79,101,551, forward strand.
AGCTGGGTCTCTTGGGGTGGGGAAGGCCCTCGCCCGACACCCTCTGGGGTGCCCCGAGTGAAAACAGACTGGTGCGGAGTCCAGAGGCATGGTTATGGGAGCTTCATTTTATGCTCTCTTCCGGAAGAAGTAGCCAATGAGTTCTGGAGGGTGGCCGATGAGGAGATTATCTGGTGCCGGCAGGGAGTGGCTTATGGGTATGACCCCTGGGTCTCCGGAGATTGGGAAAAGCAGCAGAGGATCTCTGTTCCTGGGACCCCGGGGTCCAGAAGTCCAGAGTCCAAGGTCACAAAGTTTATATATGTATATAAATAAATATATGTATATATACATATTATATGTATATAATATATACATATATTATGTATATATATATATATATATATATGTCTGGCAAGCTCCCCGTGATGTATCCGATATGCCAAACACAGTAACAACAAAGTCTCCAATGGAGACGTTACTGGGCCCGCTCGAGCAAATCGATGAACAACGGGAGGGCCTTTACCTTTACCTTTACCTATATATACATATAACATTTACATATATACATATATACATAAGGCTCAGCCTTCAACAACATATTAGTGTTCTCTTATAGAAGGGGTTAATGGCCCCTGGGTGATATACAATAATCCTCACACTCGTTCCTGTAAGGATACTTTCTTCCATCATTCTCAGCAGATTTTTATAACAAACAACACAGAATATATTATTTTGGTTCTGCTTTGGGGCAGGGATTGTGGTTTGGGATGGAGACATCCAAAATATGGTTGTGGGAAGGTGTAATGGTAGTGGGATTGGTGTTTGAATATTAAATGTAATCAAATATTGTGAACCACTTTATAAAATAAAAAAATTTTAAAAATTCTAAAAAAAATAAAAGTAGGCAAAGGGATATTCTTGATAACCTTTCTGTATCACTACTGCAAACCACAACACCCAAAATGTGAGAGAGAGAGAGTGAGAGAGAGAGAGAGAGAGAGAGAGAGAGAAGCAACATGCCTGCCATAGAGGCAAGCAAGGGGTGGGAGGGGAGGTGTTGGGAGGGAACCTGAGGACACTGGGGCTAAAAAATGTGCATTGATGGAGGAATGGGTCTTGGAACACGGTATGACTTGAATCCAATCATTAACAGGGCCTATCTCACAGTGATTCAATGAAAAAGTTTTAAAAAATTAAATAATAAATAAAAATAAAATTCTACAAGCTACCATTAAATTATGAATTAAATTATTTATAACTGATTTTTGAAGATCTTGAAATAAATCTGACTCAAACTTCACAATATTTTAAAATTTAAAAATCTACAACTTGTTTGTAAAGAACAAATAGGAAATGTTTATTCCTCCAAATCTAAAATTATATCAAAAAAGTCCAGTTTTGCTGTGTATAACACACACACACACACACACACACACACACACACACACACACACACACAGAGCCCTATCTTCATCCAGGCCCCAGCAAAATCTGGATCAAGGAAAGGTTCATAAGCAAAAGCTCAGTAGACATGATACAGCAGGATTAGCCGCTTGGAGCTACTCATTTATCTCCAAGCATAGCACCTGTCTGTATCTCAATAAACACAAATTGAGCAATAACCAGATACTCAGTGTAGGTGCCAAAGAGGCCCAAAATTATGTGCTTGGTGCTAATCGGAGCCCTGTGGCCTTGGGCCTTTAACTTTCCTGGGTTTACTGGCCTTACCTCTACTTTCGGAGGGGGCCTGGGGGGGAGATTTGAATCACATCCAGCTGTTCTAATGACTTACTGCTGGCTCTGTGCTCAGGGATTCCTCCCAGAGTGCTCAGGGGGCCATCTGCAGTGCTGGGGAATTGAAGAGGGGTCAACTACAGGCTCGTCTCTGACGTATGCATGACAATCTCTATCTCAGTACTGTGACTCTTGAAATAAAATGATGGTTATATTGATTTTATTTATTCATTGCAGTGCTGGGGACCAAATCGGGGCTTCATACATGCAAGGCAAGTGCTTTACAACTGACCTCAAGATATGCTACCAAACTGTCCTCAGGTTGTCATGAAAACAGGATTTCTGACAATCACTCTCTCACACCCACTGCAAAGGACCTTCTTTCGCCTCTTCCCAGCCCCCATCCCACCCAGCACCGTTCTAACCTCCTGGACACTCGAGACATCGTGTCAAGCTCCTTCCAAGGGAATCGAAGGCAGAAATAGCGCAGGGGCAAAGCGCTTGCCTTGCATGTGGACAAACTCTCTTTAATTCCCCAGCACGGCATATTAGGGCCCCTGAGCATCACCAGGAAGGATCCCTGAGCACAGAGCTAAACGTATGCCCCTGAGCACTACGGGGTGTGGCCCCAAAGCACACAAACAACAAAGGAGTCAGAGGCAGAGATGTTGTACGAACAGTCAGGGAATAAACACTGAACTGAACTGGTTTTAGAAACAAACTCTCTTAGAGTGGCATGGGTGGGGGCGCTCTGTCCCAGGGCATTGTGGGAGAATCTCCCAGCACCGTGTTCCCAGCACTGCCTGCCCTGCCATTCCACTCTGTCGGCACACAGGCCGTGCAAAAATCGGCCACTACATAACCACCAAGCTCCTGCTCCAGCAACGAGGAGCTTCTGCTCACACAGAAACAGATGCAGAGTCTGCAAGCCTCACATGCTCAGTTCTTCATCATTCGTTGCCTGTTTCCAGTGTTTTTCATTTTGAGGCCACGCCTAGCAGTGCTCAGAGTTCACTCCTGGCTCTTCACTCAGGGATCATTCCTGGCGGGCTCAGGAGAATCGTACAGGGTGGTGGGGATGGAATCTTGGTGAACCACGTGCAAGGCAAACACTCAACCTGCTATATTATGACTCCAGACCATCAAAATTAATTTTTAGAGGGGCTGCACCCAGCAGGCTCAGAAAGCCTGGGCCACTGCCGGAGATGTGTGGCTGAATATTGTGGATGGTTTGGTAACTGAGCCTCGGAGGACTCAAGGCCACTAGTGCCTCATGTGGCGGTATTTAGAATCAAGCAGTGCCCGGGTGGAGACCCGGGCCTCATATCCCGGGCATATCCTCTGCTATTCTGAGCCACATACTGGAACGTTGTGGCTATTTTCCATGTTTCTGTACATGTTTAACACTAAAATCTCACCTGTACTATCCGAATGTGGCTCAATATCTCACAGGGCAGACTGTGAATGCACCCTCAATTCTCCACGGCCCCTGCAAGCCACACACACTATTTCCCATCCAGCAGTCCCTGGACACCATAGGAGAGATGATGCAAATACATAACATCCCTTTTCCACCAGACAGCAGTCACACGAACACACCACATGGCACCCGCCCTGACAGAGCTTTGGAAGACAGCTCTGGTAATTTTATTGTTCTTTATTGTTTGGTTGTTTTTGTTTCTTTTTTTTAAGATCCAAGATGTATGAGACACCAACCTCTTGAACACGAGGCTAATTTCATCTTCCCATCCCACAAAAAAGGCTGCAGGGGCCTCAGGATAGCTCCATGGCCATAAAAGGCACCTGCCTCGCCAACTTGAGGCCTCCCGACGCTGATGGCATGTGCTAAACGCAATCTCCAGACTGCTCTTTGGACGCCTCCATGCCACAACACGGTGTACGATCTCTCAGGCACACAGGCAGGAGTTATAAACCATGCAAGGAAAAGACACACACGGGGCGATGGTCCAGCAGGGAAGGCACTTGGCCTTGCTCTCAGCTGACCCAGGTTCGATCCCTGGAACCACAGACGATCTCCAAGCACGGTCAGGAGTGACCTCTGTGTGCAGAGCCACAAGTCAGCTCTGAGCACACCCAGGTGTGGGCAAGTGCCCTACCAAATAAAGAAAAGAAAAGATGCACAAACCCAGAGCCAACAGCGTGGTCGCCAACATGCCAAATGTACACCACAATCAGACAGATTCAACTGGCACCACTAATGAAGAACAACCCTCGGCGAGCGTGCATGCATGCACCCCCCACTAAAAGTGTGTCATCCCCAGCAAGCACAGCAGCTCAGCACCACCACGCACATGTGTGGCCCCAGTCACCACAATGACAAAGAAGCAGAGGTGAAGGAAATGACACATAAACCTGTTGCAATGCACGTCTCCAAATGGGGCTTTTGTAGACAGGCTTATCAGTGACCAACTTGCCACCATTCTCCTGAAACTGCTTTCTTCTGTGCTAGCCTCTCAGAAGCAAGCTTCATAAGCAGGGGGAAGTTCCAAGGTTCGGGGAGGGCTTGTTAAATAGGAAGTTCTGGGTCTCCAGAGCTGAGGCAGGAGGACCTGACGTTTGCATCTCTAACAAATCCCCAGGCTGATGCAAAGGTTCTAGGCACACTGCAGGGGAAAACCAGCCACCTTTGGAGTTCAACTTCATTGGCACCTTCTTTCTCCTTGCCTCTTCCACCCACTCTGGGGGATGGGCCCAAACCTGACCTGGAACCCTGTGCCCACCGCTATTCCTCTCCACTACACCACATCCTTTCTCGTGGCCTCTACAAAGCAATTCTGGTTGGTCCCACACCTCACAGTCCCCATCTCTCCTTAAGCTCCTCCAGCTCTGCATGTTTGAAAGCCCCTTCCTCCACCTGGCATGATCCTCTCTCCAGGACACATGTGTCTACACTGTGCCAGGTCTAAGTCAGCCCATTGGGCACATCCTCACTTTTGCTTGCCCTGATTTCACAGAAAGGAAACCCTTCTAGTGCTAAAGTATTCGTGTGTGTGTGTGTGTGTGTGTGTGTGTGTGTGTGTGTGTGTGTGTGAGAGAGAGAGAGAGAGAGAGAGAGAAAGAGAGAGAGAGGGAGGGAGAGAGAGAGAGCATGCACAAATCTCAGAAGGAACTTAAATAAAAACTGAAATCTACGGACTGGAGCAATAGTACAGCGGGTAGGGCATTTGCCTTGCACGTGGTTGACCTGGGTTCGATTCCCAGCATCCCACATGAGCCCCCTGAGCACTGCCAGCAGTAATTTCTGACTGCAAAGCCAGAAGTTACCTGGGAGCATTGCTGAGTGTGACCCAAAAGGTAAAAAAAAAAAAAAAATGAAATCTACTTAAAAACATGAATATTGAGGCCAGAGCAATAGTACTGCAGGAAGGGCCAGAGCAATAGTACAGCATTTGCCTTGCATGACACCAACCCCGGTTTGATCCTCTGCATCCCATATGGTCTCCAAAGCACCACTAGGTGTAATTCCTGAGTGCAGAGCCAGGAGTAGCTCCTGAGCATCGCCAGGTGTGCCCCCTCCCCCCAAAAAAATCAAACATAAATATTGCACAATGTATATAAAACATCTTCAGCATGCCAGCAAGGTTGTGTGCATGCATGTGACACACACACACATACACACACACACACACACACACACACACACACTCAGTCTACAAAAATCCAAGAATAATCTGATTTTCTGTGTTCACATATAAATGTTGCAGAGCACCAAGCAGAATCTAGACCAGAACCCAGGCTCCTTCATGCTCCACAAAAGATCAAGTCATCAATCTCGCCAAGATTCCTTCCAAAGATTATTCCTTCTGGACAGGCCTTAATGCCTTCATGGCTGTGCCTGCCACCACTGCCTTATGTAACTGAAACAAAGGCATGGCTTTGTTTAAGTTCAACACTGAAGTCTCCAGCAAATGTTTACCTTTCCCTTTAACGCTCCCCTCACGCACACACCACACCCCATAAAAAGCACATGAAAATGTCATTTGCCCTGTTTCCAGCTTGTACCCCAACCTTGTCATGCTCCCGGAGCCTCTTCCAACCCTTTCTTTTGAGGCTGTGGGAGATGTCCTGGAATAGTCTTGAACTTTCCTGAGATGACCTGTCTAAAATTGAGTCCGTCATTGTCAAAAGCTTGGACTATCATTTTGTTATTACCTAGTGATCTCCCTGAATTGAAAGTCATTCCCCACTGTCTTATGAGCAGAGAAAGGAACCTCAGGGTGCTGGCGAAAAGTGGGGGTCAGGGCATGTGGGCACTAGGGCGGGGAGGCAGGGACGGGGGCAGGGAGCTCCTTTCAGACTGAAAAACCAATATTTACGTATCTTCTTCCCTCAGAACAAAGAGAGCCAGCTTAGTTAGCAATGTCCCTTTGGAAGGCATGACCCGTCAAGACTACACAAACTGTTAATTTTTGGAGGCCAACAGGCTTGGAACCCCAAAGGATCCCAGTTAAATCTTATGAAATATTTTAGACCAAAACGATGAAGAGAAAGAAGGGAGAAAGCTACGAAGGGGGCGATTTCGTAGATTGGCCACAATCTGACACTGATTCAAGCCTGTCTTTCAATTAGGATAACCTGATTTTCCACCCAAAGAGAAGGAAAAATCTGCAGAATACAAAGAGAGTCAGAACACCTATATTTCCTCCAACTTAACATCCTCTCCTAGGCTATAATCAAAGCAAGACTGCTGCCACTATCCTGTCTTTCTAGCTATTAAAACTGACTAATGAGGACAGAGGGACTGTTTTTTCTTATCCATTAGCTGCTGGTGAGAGACTAAAAGCTGGGCTTGGCTTCCCGACCTCTGGCTGTACCTTGGAAAGGCAATACGGCAAAGAAAGAGAGAAAGATAACGCCAGTGCGGAGAAAAGGCAGAGAATTGGATTGTATTCAGGTGGCGCTTTACTCTCTGTGATGGCTCAAACCAGGTTCCCAGTTGAAGTATGTCAGAACACACACTGAATACTCCACGGGCATCCCATCAGCCTACTTCCCTTCCTCTGGATGAAAGAAAGGATTGTCTAACTCCTGACTTTCTATTTTCTTCCTTTCTTCTTCCCTCCCTCCCTCCCTCCCTCCCTCCCTCCCTTCCTTCCTTCCTTCCTTCCTCTTTCCTTCCCTCCCTCCCTCCACTCCCCTCTCTTTCTCTCTCTCTCTCTCTCTCTCTCTCTCTCTCTCTCTCTCTCTCTCTCCCTTTCTCTCTTTCTTTCTTTCTTTCTTTCTTTCTCTCTTTCTTAGTTTTGGACCAATCTAAGGTGCTCAGAGGTCACTCCTGGCTCTGCACTCAGAATTCACTCCTGTGGATGACTACGGGATACCAGGATTGAAGCCAGGATGGCTACGTGCAGACAAGCGCCCTACCCACTATACTAGCACTCCAACCCCACTTTCCCTTTTCTTTTTGTGTTCAGTGAACTGATCCATTTGAGCTCCATCCTGCTTCCACCCCTCAGCTTTGTATATCTCCTGGTTATTAAAGCTAAATCAGATAGAACAGCACAAATAAGGGAAAAAGAGAGAGAGAGAGAGAGAGAGAGAGAACTCAGGTCCAGGGAAAATAACACAACTCTCACGACCGTGCATTCGGTCCCATTTCAAAAAATTAACACTTGTGTAAATCCAATTCATTAAAATTATCCAAAGGGCCCCAGGTTAAAGGCATATAGCTATAAAATGAATATTGTTCAGGTGTCAGTGGGCCAACTTGGAAAATGTGGGGGGGGGGGGGCGGAGGGGTCCTTGACTAGATTTAAGTTGGCAGACACAGAGCACATGGTTCTTGTGTGGTGTGCCTTGGGCAACCATCAGCTTCTTGGACCATGATTGCCATCTCACTTTGGAATCTCTTATACTGATCTTCCTGCGTGGTTCTGCCAGAAGGGAAAAATAGGAGAGGCAGTAATAGGCTTTACGATCATAACAGGAAAAAATGCATGAAGAAAAATACATAAAAATGATGAAGACGAATATTCAAATGTAATTCAGGATACCAGGAAAAGGAGCAGAAGAGAAGTGAGCAAAATGGAAAATAAACGTGTGGAGATGTGGAGAAGCAAAGAGTGATATGATTCAGAACTACAGAGTTAGCTCCAATTCACAGAGGAACAAGCAAGCAAAGGAAATCACTAACATTGGTCTTATTACTCTCTCTCTCTCTCTCTCTCTCTCTCTCTCTCTCTCTCACACACACACACACACACAACTGAAGAGCATAAAGAAATACCAAGAGTCCTCACTCCCATATCCATGTGGTCAATCACTAATGCTAGGAGATCAATGGGCAATATTCTAGGGCAACTAGAGACAAGGTTTGAGAGCAGTGCCACTAGAAACGCTGGCCAATGGCCCCATCTGTGCTGGCAAGGTAGTGGTGGGCAGGACAAGTGGCCCAAACTGGCGAACTTGGGCTGCTCTGCTCCAGGATCTGGGGCTAATCACTCGTTTCCTTTCTTTCTGGACCCACATAGGAAACCTAAAGATTTCCTTGAGAAGGAAAACCATGGTGCACTTTGGCCTAAAAATACAACCACAGACTCCCCCGTGATTGGGAAGGTGATGGTCACAGACTCTGGACTCAGAGAAACATGGTTTTGTCCATGGGTCTTACCAGGCAGTGTCCAGCAAGCAGAAAGCTGAGGGGCTCTGAGAGGCATGGGGCGAGTGACACTAATGTCTAGGCTTTGGTGCTCTCTGCCCACCCTGGTCAGGTCTCACCCATGCCCACCCCCCAACTCATTACAATGGGACTGTTAATTGCCAACATAAGCTCAATGCCCTGGCCATGACTGTCTTCAGGTTCCTCCTGAACCCCCAAAATGCAAGGTTACCGCAGATGCTCACGGGGCTCAATGAACAATCTCCGGAAGTTGGCGCCTGCCACTCAAGCTGAAAGGGGTGAGTATGGGCGTAAGGAGGAGCAGAGAGCCATCACTCATTCAGATGGCGTGAGCAGAGGGGCAGCCATGGGGCCCCCCGGTAGACCGAATCCCACACAATTCACTTACAGCAGACATTCTTTAAATCCTAACACGGAGAATGTCGTGGCTTTTCTTGATGAGTTCGTGGTTCTGGTAGTAAGGGAGGAGGACCTTTTCATTAAACCAAGTACATTCCAAAAGATGTGGAGTGAGGAATTAAAGAAAAAAGAGATTTCATGCAGAGAAAAGGTCTTCATTGTAGGTCACTGGTAAACCAGGAGGGAGTGACAGCAAAGGGGGAAAGGCGGGCTTAGTGTCCTGGTGACGAGAGCAGGAAGGAAACCAGGGCTCTGAGCACCAGCCATGTCTCACTACTCCAGGAATGGCCTGTGGTTATCAGAGAGGCCTCTGGAGATCCATCGCGACATCACTGGGGGCTGAGAAAATGGGAATGGGCAAAACTAAGGGCCAAGTTTCCAGGCTCCCCACCAGAACTCTGAATGGGAGAGCGAGGAGCACAGAACTAGGGTTTCTGGGCTCCTGCTTTGGGGAGCTGAGGGTGACATCATTGCTGGAGGAAGGCCATCCCCGGTGGCAGGAAGTACCCACTGCTCTCAATAACTCAACAGGGTCCTGCGTGGGAATTCCTTGTGGGGATTAGTGAGTAACAAATGTACTTTGGAGGTACCCAGGTAGAGTTCAGGGGAGAAAGGAGAATGGAAACGACCTTGTCCTGGGCGGCATGGGAAAGAATGTGGCACCCCAGCCACGCTAGACCAAGAGCTGGGACCTTCCTCGTGGGTTGATTCCTGGCCATTTACTTCAGAATCCCTGCTCTGTCTTCCTGCCAATTTCTGGCGAAGGAAACTGAAAGTCTGAGTGGTCACCCCAAGGCCTGGAGACCTGAGCCCCATCTGGTTTCTGGGCCATCCTTTGCCCAGCCCTCATCCCATTTCTAAGTGATAACAAAGACGCGCCAAAGCCTGCCCACCGAGACAGCATCTGAGTGTTTCCGAGAGACCCCCAAAACTCCCATTCACAGAGGGCAGGAGCTTCCACATGGCCCCAGGAAGGAAGAATGTACAGTTGGAGACTTTTTCCACTGCCCTTGGGTCCCCAGGCACAGACCCAGGGACAGAACCAGTAGAACCGGTTCTGGGCTGAGATTTGAGGTCTCCCAGAATCAGGCTGCAACTGAGCCTGAAAAGTGGGAGCCAGACGCCGAGCACCCCCTTGATACTTTTGAGACCTTCCCTGGCCAAGCTCTATCTTTTCATTCAATATCAGCATCAGAGTGTCAAAACCCTTCCCTGCTGTGGCCCCAGGTGGAGGGAAAATTAGAATCAGTAACAAGAGGAGAATATACTGGAAAAATCGATGCCCCTTACCATCAAGTCTTGGTTATAAGTTGGTGGTAAGTCACCAAACGTTAGAGCATTTGTTTAAAAAAGTAAATGGACCCTAACAAACATCCAAAGAAAAGCTGCCCTATAATGTGCTTGAGAAGACATGGTTTTCTCAAAGTTGCTGCTGTTGTCCAGTGCATATATGTACACTATACAAAGTATATTTCTCTTTTTGTTTGTTTGTTTATTTGGGGGGGGGAAGGGTCACACCTGGCAGGGCAGTGCTCAGGGATCACTCTTGGCTCTGTGCTCAGGGATCTCTACTGATGAGCTTGGAGTCCCTGTGGGGTGCCAGGGATCAAACCTGGGTCAGCTGCATGCAAGGCAAATGCCCCAACCTCTGTACAATTGCTCTGGTCAGTCCCATATAAAGTATGTATCTGACGTCACCTTCTTCAAAGCTGATCTCTGACAAAAAAAATAAAGTAAAAAGTAAAAATCATGGCATTTTTAACCCTCAAAATGGATTGTCTCCTTCGTTGATAATACATTCTTGTTTGGACGTAGGTAGGTTTTTGTTGGTTGGTTTTAGTACCAGTGAACTCTTTTTTTTTTTTTTTAGATAAATGAACAAATATCAGGATTTTACCATTTAGGGCTGGAGCGATACCGTGGGTAAGATGTTTGCACTGCACACAGTTGACCCGGGTTTCATCCTCAGTACCACACATGGCCCCGAGTGCCATACAAGCCCCACTAAGAGTGATTCATTCCTGAGCACAGATCCAAGAGTGAGCCCTGAGCACAGCAAGGTACAGCCCCCAAACAACACAAAACAAAGACTGTACTTTCTTTTCCAAACCTTCTAAACTGCAGAATTCTTGGGCCAAATTGGTATTGTTTAAAACATCTCCCAACATGGCAATCTGCCACCATTGTGGGCATTCAAAGGGACAGGACAGCAACTCTCAAGGTGCCACCACAGGCCATCTTTTGGTCTGTTGCCAACGTCCACTCCAGGGCCCAGCAAAATCTGGTGGGACTCTAGGCCCATTCCTCTCTGCAGGTGTCAGAATCACTTGGGAAACTTCATCCTCCAACACAGAAAACTATTTAAATAACATACTGCTATTTTAGGGGTTGCAGCTCAGATGTGAAAATTTACTCTGGAGCCACACAGGGAAAGTTCCAGAAAAGGCTAGAGAAAGCATTAATGAGAACAGCCAGTATTCTCTAAGAAGCGCTCACTGATTTTGCAAACACTCAGGCCCATGGCTGCCAGAATCTTAAATATATATATATATATATGAATGTATATATATGCATATATATACATACATATATATATATATAGAGAGAGAGAGAGAGAGAAACTTATCATCCCCTGGTTATTAAATGTGGACATAAAGAAAAAGGTTTAACCACAAGTATATAAATGCATGGTACAGACCTGCCCCTACATGTTCTGTGCATCAGACAGCACTGTGAGACTGTAAGTCAGATTCCTGTATTCTCTACCACTGAAAACTAAATATCACACAGCACTGAATAGGCCCCAGCACTGACGCTGAAGATTTGTGGGTGGGTGCCACCAATATGACCAAGAAAGCAGACATGACTGCTCTCTCCTGAGGCCAAAGCATAAAGATCGCCCATTTGACCTGAGCAGGTGGGTGCCTGTTCCTGAGGCTGTGTGCAAACTTTCTCTCAACATGGCACACTTTAGTGTTTGCAGTCTGCTTATTATAAAAATCAAATAATAAGGAGCACCTTTGACTCTAGTGGAAAAAAAACAAATTCTCTCAGCCTGTCTAATAAAGAGGATTTAACATTTACGAGGATTTTTTTTTGAAGGAAATTATTTGGAACTACTACCTTTATTGCTTTCTGATTACTCCCTCCCTCTCCCTCTCTCTCTCTCCCTCTTTCTCTCTCTCTCTGCCCAGAGTGCTAACAACTGGTTTGACCTTGACAAGACGCCTCCTGTCAGGATCCCCCTGTTGTCCCCTGACTCACAGAGCCAGCCTCTTCTACTTCACACCGCTGGCCCCCTGGTCATTGATTCCTTACACTTCCGTGACTGCTGGCCATAATACCCGTGGACAGAGACCTTCCCAGAAACCCACACATTTGAGCAACCTCAGAGAGAACAGGCAGGAGAGCACCCGGGCCAGGAGCGGAACTTCACAGGCTGACCAAGTAGAGCCCAGAACAAACGTCCCCACCAATTTCTCTGGGACCTGATCTCTCTCTCATTCACGGCAAGACCACACCCTGCGCTCAGATGCCTGGAGCCACTAGAACATTCCCCAGGCTGCTGGCCCACATAAGTCACTTGCTCAGGGTCCATAGCCAATTTCACGTCCATGGTTTCATACCTGAGTGACATGAGACACAGCGCGATTCATCTTCTCCCCTGCGTCATGCCTCCACACCCGCCCTTCCAGTTTCCCTTCTCACCCAGCCTCCCCTGCTCAGACAATGAAGCACATTGATGCGGGGTGTTGACGATGACCTTTTCATGAGCTTGCAGACAAGCGTCTCCTAACACCCTCCTATGTGGTACAGAACCAAAGCAGAAGGCGAACTGAGGCTTCAGCTGGGCACTTCCTTTCTGGGCAATGCAAGGACAAAGGAGCAGAAGTGAGGACCGGAGACCCAAAAGCTGGACTCACAGAGGGACTTGGGTTGAGCCACAAGTCCGGGTTGTGGTGTGTTTTCTGAAAAGCAAATGGACTCATGGCTGGGAGGCAATCCAGGCATTATCAGTGCATCTACTTTTTTTCCGGAAACTGGTGCCAGGGGGGACCGGCAGCCATTCTAACCAGATGGCAGCGGAGAGTTCTAGAACAATGTGGGACCTAACAGCATGTCAGGGAATGAGGAGGGCCAGGCAGCAAGGCCATAGGGGAACAGACAGACCCCAAAAGATAATCCATGTGCACATTCTTGAGCATGACTTCCAGAGAAAGAACACCGTTTGTGGCTCCAGGTTATGATCTTTCCCTTTCCATGGAGGCTGGGTAAAAGCAACGTCTGCAGAAACCAACGGCTTCCTTCAAAGGGGGCAGCCATGCGTTTGCGGTACCTTTCCACTCACCTTGGCCTCCTCGTTCACGTCCCAGGTGAAGGAAACGGCATTATATGCGATCTCTTCGATGTTTCCAATCGTGTTAAAGCTCTCCTTGTAATCAGCTGGAATGGGGAAAAGAGAAAGGCTGAGAAAGTGTCTCCTGGTCACTCTCATTTTCCAGCACACAGTGCCAGCTCTGTCACTTGTCCTGGCATTTTCTCTGGCAGTGGTAAAGGAACTGGGCTTGCTGATCAGCTGACAAAGAGCGAATCTCTCAGCCTGTGAGCCTGAGGCTAGAGGTTGACTCAAAGGACTGGAGCCCATGCTTTGCATGCGGGAGCCCCACATGTGATTCCCAATACCACAGGGGCACCCACTTCACCATCAGCAGCATCAGGAGCTGCAAACACCCATCCCAGAGCAGCCCCTGAGGACCTCAGAGGGTAGCCCAAATATTCTCTGTTAATTATTTTAAGAATGTAAGCCCATTCCTCTGTTACAAGGCAAATCTAGGTAAGCAATGTTCCTAACTGATCTCTTAGTTTCGTTTTCTATTCAATGGAAGTATGAACTGCTTTTCCTCCTGGGGGCCTTGTCGCCTACCCACTCCATCTCCTGCTTACTTTCCTGCCTCCTAATTCTGCTGGAAATACCAGTGTATCCTGTAGAATCTGTTTTGTAGAATAGAATGCAATGCAGGGGGATAGGGGAGCTGACACCACCCTATAACCCCCCCCTCCACACACACACACACACACACACACACATACTACACATTAGAAAATTCACCTCTACATCTTGGGACTCTCCTCAACCAAACTACAGTCTGCTATTTTGACCTTACTGAAAACTCAGATCATTGACGGCCGCTCCTGTTGAGAGCTGTTGTAGTATAGGCTGAATTCTGATGGTGGAATAGTCAGAAAAGAGGAAGCTACATCATCAGAGGGTCTCCATCCTCATTATCTTTCTATCGAGATGGTGGGGGAAGTGGAGGAGGAAGAAGAGAAAGAGTGGATGGAAAACATCCACCAATAAGTGGATCCACATGCTTGTCAAGGGTCAGCCTTATTCCTGAACCATACCGGCCAAGCAGAACCAGATGGTCAGTGGACAAATGCCAGGAGTCCGGGAATGCCCTCTTCTTTTTGGCCTTCGGTGGAGATAGTTGAATGAGTCCCACTCCTCTCACCATTAACACCTATTCATTCAAGGCTCTTCTTCATCTAGTTCTTTCCTTCCTACATTGATTTATTCCTTTCTCTCCCCATTATCCTCCCTCACAATCACCACAGCTAAGTGTTTGCTCAGCATTCTTCAGAAATTCCCTAGGTTGACGTGCCTGAGTATGTAGTTTTCGTTTTCATCAACTGGGGTGGGCTCTGGAGAGGATTGCCAGTTGCAGCAAATACTGGGAACGTACTTTTCCTTAAAACAGACAAGCAGTTGATCAATGGAGCTGGGACCCCTGTAACATATTCAGTGACGAACCACACTGCTCATGCTTGCTGGTTCTGCATGCTATGCTGTGCTCTCTCACCCGCGTGGGGACCCTCGTGCTCTGGCACCATGGACAAGGCTGTGATAAAAACCCTCAACACTGACCACCTCCACCACCATTGCCTTCGTTGTCCTTCACATCTGACAGCATGTTCTGAGTTTTAATCTTTACTGCTTGCTGGTGTGTTGAGTTGATGCTCACCATGTGGATTTTTCCTGTCCTTGGACATATTCAACCTTAACCCAATCCCCTTTTGTTCACACATGGCTGCTATCATGGCAAAACCCATCTGCTTGCCATTGAAGTCTGGTTCATTCACGAACTGCTCACCTAATCATACAAGCCCATTCTCTCCAAGTTTTCAAAGTTTTCTTTCTACAGTGAAACTCCAATTTGGCACTTTCATAATTTGTATTGACCTAAAGCATATATATTGACCTAAAGCTCACTTCTCCCAGCCATCACTCACAGTAGGGTCCCTGAGATACCCCACACTCTAATTAGATTCCACTTAAATGATACAGGGATACAGGAGGAATTTTTGCTTATACATTATTTTTACTTAGTTTTCTTTTTTCGTTCTTTTTTTCTATTTGGGGGGCAGGGGGCACAACTGACAGTGCTCAGGAATTACTCCTGGCTCTGCATTCAGAGATCACTTCTGGTGGTGCTTAGGGGACCCAATGGGATGCCAGGGATCGAACCCAGCTCAGCCACATGCAAGACAAGGGCCCTCCCTGATGTGCCTTCACCCAGCCCCACTTATTTTTCTAAGTGAGGACAGAAGCTGAGTCTTGTGACTGCCTTCCAGGGCGTACAAAGCACTCGTTGTCTAGCCAATCTGATAGGTGTCCGAACAAATGGCATGCTGGATTCCGTGAAGTTCCAACCTTACCCTAGAACCCGGGTTTTTTTGAGCTCTGGGCCATCACTGGAAAGTTTTAAGTTGCCCCTGCGTATGTTCACATACCTGATCATTTTCAGCCATCAATCACCACCCCATATGTCACAGAATCTCAGTTCCTATCATCCCTCATCAAAGCTTTCTCTACTCTCTCTTATTAATCTTGCTCATTTTCTTTGTGTGCATGAGGCTGAAAGGGAGAGAATCCTATTTGCTTTAATTATATGTAACATAAGTAATAAAAAACAAAGCCCAAAAGCAAAAAGTCTGTGGTAATTCTTAATCAAATGTCATTCTGGTTAGGTTTCAGAAGAAAAAAAGAAAAAAATCTTATCACCTGAGAAAACCTAACTCATGTGCTCTGCAAACAGGTCCATGCCCTTTCCAGATCAGTTTATGCCAGTCTAAATGCCCGCTGGAATTCTATATTTTTCCTTTTCTTCACCAAAGGTGTCCCATTTTTTGTTAATCCAAATGGGAACAAAGTGGTAGCCTCATCAATACAGTATTTTCAATTCTTGCGTGCGTGAGCTTCTCATTATGTGTAAGGTCACCCAGTACCTTCCATGTCTCTGTCTACAAACATGTCCAAAACAAACCCACCAGGTGTCTCCTTATATAAACTCAAGGAACCTGAGGGAAAACTCCGTGCCTTTACATTTGAAGTAAATGACATGGTTCCATAAAGCTAGTGTTTGTGTTCAACCTAGGAAAAGTCAGAGACCTTGAACACCTAAGAAAAATTATTTAAGAGCAACCACAATCTATCCACCCATAATGACTAAAAACATTGTTATTTCCCCATCTCAGTTGCTGCTTCCCTTTCTTCAAAATGTGTAAATATTAACTTTCTTTGTCCTCCTAAGTACATCTTTCTATGTGACTAAGCAAATCTGGTTCAAGTAGGTGCAAATGACCCCAATACTCTCATAACGAATTACACATAAGTTGGTTTTCGCACATGTTGGTCACTGAGGTGATGTGCAAGACTTAGCCAGCACTTCATTCAATGCTCTGCATGGCGAAATATTCCTATATTTAATCTTTCATGAAGACAGTATATGGAAGTGACATTCAGCTCAGAGACTTTTTCAGTTGTTTTTTTGAGGTTGCCAATTAAGTTTGTCAAATTGCGCGTGGAAAGTTTAAAAAAAATAACTATTCAGAGTAATAGTCTAAGAGTTTCGTTGCCTCAAATGGCTTCTTTTCAACTGAAATGCAAAACATGGTCGCTCTGATTTTATTTGGAAACTCCTTGATTGCCTCAAGCATCAAAACAGTTTTTCCAGCTCTCTGTCTTCTAGCTCTTTGTACGTTTTTCAAATCTTCTCTCTCTTTGTTTGATTTATTTGTCACAAAGCTTTCCTGATCTTTCTTTTGTTAATATCCCTTTAGGATAGTTAGATCTTTTCATTGATCTCAAAATAAATATTTTAGGCTAAGAGATAAAATATTAAATCAAATGCATGCACACACACAGTCACACAGAGAGACACACAGACACACAGACACACACACACACAGACACACAGACACACACACACACCCCTTTGCCGTCTACAAACTTAGAATTAGCTTTAGGCCTGTACCTGACAGGAAAGCAAGCCCATACTCTGAGCGGTCAGCTGATGGCCAACATTCTGAAAGGCGAATCCTGACACTGAATTTTTAAAATTGAATTCTGTGTTGTTGAACTCCTTACAACCATGAAAATATATTTAGTTTTTGTTTTTTCTCTCCATGTCTGGGATTGGAATCAAGGCCTCTCTCCGGGCAGGCATATGCTCTGTCACTTAAACTATCTTCCAGGTCAATGTTTTGAAGTCATTAATACACAGTTTTTAAAAGTTTCTAGATCAATGGTCAGTTAAAATATAAAATGAATGGGAGGGGGTGTGTTGGGGGATAGTGCAGCTGTTCTGGACCATGACTGGCATGCCCTACTCCAATTCCATTTCGGGTATCAGATGGTACCCCTCAGCACAACCTGATGTGGACTTGGAGAACCCCAGCTTTGGAGACACCTAGTAATCTTGGGTATCCGCAGCATGGTCCAGCCTGAGCACTACAACCAGATGGCCAAGGAGCACCAGGAGGGCCCCAGACCTCCCAAGCACAATTTGATTTCCCCCAAATCAAATTTCCTGTCTAAAAATAAAGAGAAAACAGAGTGTTGTGATCAAACACTTAACCGCAGATCTCCTGGGGGCGGTCCTTTTCCTTGGTTTCTCTACCTGAAAACTTTCTCCCTCTTAAAATTTTACTGGTCTCAGAAAAGGAAAAGGTTTTGTGAAATGCACCGCAAACAGAACAAGAATGCTTTCTGGAGGCACTAGCCCTGCACAGGCTCTCCATCCGTTTCTACCTATTATATTCATTGACTCAATCAGCAAATGGACTGGGCAAATATTTGCTGGGTTGCCCTGAGGGCCTGCTAAGTGCCAGGCTGTGTTGTCACGCCAGAGAAACGGCAGATTCAGGACTTGGTTTCTGATCTTGTGGCAGTTCAGAAGGAGAGAGGACGCAAGTGAGTAGGCGGAAAAGGCCACGTCTGTATAACCTGCTTTGCTTTTGTTGTCTTGTTTTATTGTGGAGGGGCTCCCAAAGTGGTGCTCAGGGGTCTGGGGGCCAGGACACCCTCTGAGTGATTCTCTGCCAACCAGGCTGGCAGCTGAGTTCCATGACCCTAGGGGGTCCCTGGGGCACACCCAATGGTACTCGGGGTCTCTAGAACTATACTGAGTGATGCCTGGGAACCATATGTTACTGGGAGTTGAACTGGGGTGAGCCACTGCAAGACCTGCATCTTGATCCCTATACGATCTCTCTGAACCCCTTCTTGACAAAAACAAAAAGCAAAAAGACCACTCTGGCTACGCTTTATTGTACTTATATTCCCTGGCTTATTCCCATCATAGTATGTCCATGTATTTTACTTGTTTATTTATCACCAGGCTATCTAATTTGTGATGTACGTTATACCAGGACAAATATTAATGCCTTATCCATGCCGAGCAGCACACAGAGAACCTGCACTCCTACAAGATGCCAAAAGAAGCATGAATGAATGAATGCATGGGTCTATATTTTGAATTTAAAATTTAAAACACATAAGAGCTGTCTGCTCTCTCTCTCTGTACTCTGCTCTCTCGCTACAGGCAATAAAAGATATTTCTTCTCCTCTCTACCTGCTTTGACTCTCTAAACCATGGCTAGAGAAATTTTTTTCTTCTTCTCTTCCTTTTTTTTCCCTTTTTTTTTAAAGAAACATCCTGCTCATGTCCCACTGCCACCACCATGGAACCTTATCAACTGGGCTTGTTCAGACACTCATAAACAAATCTCAAAAGAGATCAACTAGTCTCAAAACTTTCTCAGCTACCCTTCCCGGCTGAGATCTCTGTGGTGATGTGGGGGAATGGGGTGGGGGTAGGGGGCGCTGGCCAGCTCCCACCCTAACAAAGCCCAGGCAACACCCCCATACCCCAAAGCCATCTCCATGCCTTCAGCTAGACTGACCAGTTAAATAATCTGGATTTTCTAGAGGGCGACCTCTAAGCCCAACAGCGCTGACATTCCAGTAGGAGCATACCAGATCAGACAGGATGTGACACAGAAGCCAACCAGTCTTGACTAACCAAACTATCACCAAGGAAGGCTTCACTTGCAACAACTGAGTAAACCTCAGTTTACTTGATGTCCCCAGGGTGAAATACAACCATTTTCACAGCTTTTTTTTTTCAATAGAAATATAAATCTTGGTCACTCCGTTAGCCATTTAATGGTAACAAGCAATATAAAATATTGTGGGACTTCCATAGGGACAGGTGGTTGGGAAAATGGAGACAATGGTGGAGGGAAGGTGACAGCAGTGATGGAAAAAGTGTTGGAATACAGAATGCCTGTAGCAAATCATCATGAACAACTTTGTATATGGTGGTGTTTAAATGAAGTCGGGGGAGAAAAAAATAAAGTAAATTCCTTCAGGGACAATACAATACAGCCTGGGGGCAGCCAACTAGAAACATTTGCATCTTTCCTGTCGTGCACCAGGACCAAATCACATGACTTGGCAAACTTTATTCAGCCCATCAGCCATATGTCCCACCCTGCCTAAACCAATCACTACAGCTGGTGAAACAGCTCTGTCACATTCCTCATTGTCAAATTTCTCTCAAAAGACTCAAAGGTCTACAGGATGGGAGAAGGAGAAGCATGCTGAAAGTAGACTATAGACCAAACATGATTGCCAACTCAATGCCTCTTTTGCAAACCACAACACCCAATAGGAGAGAGAGAACAAAAGGGAATGCCCTGCCACAGAGGTGGGGGGCGGGGGATGGGGTGAGAGGGATACTGGAATCCGTGGTGGTGGGAAATGGGCACTGGTGGAGGGATGGGTATTTGATCATTGTATAACTGAAACCCAAGCACAAAAATTTGTAAGTCTACAACTGTACCTCATGGTGTCTCACTAATAAAAATTAAAAAAACAAAAAACCAACCAACAAACAAACAAAAAAAAGACTCAATAGTCTATAGATCCTGCTGTGCTTAGACCACGTGCCAATCTGCCCTGGGAATTAAAATGTTGCTAGGTAACTCTCCAAGTTCTAAAAACCATATTCACATCCTTTGATGATGTTTTTGTGTTAAGTTGAGGGACCCATGACATAGGAATAAAAACTCGACAACCTGGTGTGAAATTTTTCGAACTGAGTTTCTCAAAACAGGAGCTCAAATCTCAAGCTTGACAGTGCTGAGTTAAAACCACTAACAAGTATCATAATGATGTGGTGAGGAATTTAGTTTCCCAGCACTGCAAAACAAATTGCCCCCAACACAGTGGCAGAAAACAACAGGCGGGTAATATTCCAAGGTTCTTGATGCCAGAAGTTCAGACTGAAGTGCTGACAGGCAAGCTCCTTGCAAAGGCTCTCTGGGATGGTGTTTCCATGGCTAACGGGTTCCACACTTCTCTTCTGGCTTCTGTTAGCTGCTGGAATGTCAGCATCTCCTGCTCGTAGGTTTGTCTCTGCCACGTCTCCACAGGATGTTCTCCTCCATGTGCTCCCCCTTCTATTAAAAGACTTGTCTTTAGCTGCCCCTCCCCACACACACACACCCATCCCCCAAACCAGGATGATCTCATCTGAGGTCTGTAACTCAGTGACATCTGCAAAGACCTTTACCTAGCTGCAGTCATACAGATTCTGGGGATGAGAGCACAGCTGCATTATTTTTGAGAGTCACCATTCAACCTCTCACATCCGCCACTCCCTCCTATGACGGAAAGTCTTGTGACCAGACTGAACAGATTATCCTTTATTTAACATTTTTCCCTTATTTTTGAATCACCATGAGATATGCAGTTACAAAGTTGTTCGTGATTGGGTTTTAATCATACAATGTTCAACATCCATCCCTTCACCAGTGCACATTTCCTGCCACCACCTATGTCCCCAGCTTCCCTCCCCCCTCCCCAATCTACCTCTATGGAAGATTCTCTCTCTCTCTCTCTCTCTCTCTCTCTCTCTCTCTCTCTCTCTCGCTCTCTCTCAAAGAGTGTTGTCCCCCCACACCCTTTTATCTCCCTTTAGGTGCTGGGGTTTGCAACACTATCACTGAAGGGTTATCATGCATATCACTTTTCCACCTTTCTGTACCCAGCTCTGTCCAGAGTGATCATTTCCAATTCTCATTGTCACAGTGGTCCCTTCTCTGCACTCTCTGCACAAACACCCTCCCCCCCACTTTGTGGCAAGCTTCCTACCATAGTCCTCCTGGCCCTCTTTCTTGAATAGCTTTTTCTTCTATGATAAACATCAAAGCGAAAAATAACCTCACTTTAAACAAAATTTTCATGAACATGTTACACGTTTAATGGACTCACCCACCTGCAAACCCCCACTTGCAAAAAAAAAGTCATGTTGAAGATGTAGTACATATACACGATAGAATATTACACAACTGTGTAAGGAATAATGAAATCATGCAATTCAGGGCAACATGGATGGAGTTGGACGACATCACATTAAGTAAAATAAGCCAGAAGAAGGATAAACACGGATGCTCTCGCTTATATGTGGTATTTGGAATAACTGGACGAGGGAAAGCAATGTTTTGATGGAGGGGTGCCCCGATCAGCCTCGACTGCAAGGTATAGAGAGAAGAAAAGAAACAGTAGAGGAGGGGGAGAAGAGACAGACGAGTAGCAAGAGGGGCCAGGACATGGGAGCCAGGTACACAGGAGGTGTTAAGGAAGGATGGAGCCCAAGATCCAAACCAGAGTGAACACTGTGAAACCAAGAGACCCAAATTTTAACAAAGGAACTTAGAAAGGTGCCTGACAAGAGGGCAGGCTGGGGTGGGGGGGGTGGGGGGGAGCCAGGGGGCATATGGAGGGGACCTGGGGACACTGGTGGAGGAAGTTGACACTGTTGGTGGGATCGGTGCTGCAATACTTTTGTCTAGAACTCGACTATGAATACATTTGTAAATCACAATGCTTTCATTTAAAAAAAAATCATGTTACAGCAACATTAAAGACTCCATGTTTTGCACGGCCTTGTTCAAATATTCCAGACTTGGTGGTGGTGGTGGTGGTGGTGGTGGTGGTGGTGTGTGTGTGTGTATGTGTGTGTGTGTGTGACAGGATAAAGATTGAGATCAGTGTTTCCCATATGGGTAATACAAATCCCACAGCCTGGGGGGGGGGGGGGGGGGGGGGGCAGAGGCACTGTGATTTTTTTTTTTTTCCTGAAAAGTGAGTGGCATGCTAAATAAGTCTGGGAACTTTCACAGATGTTTCGAAAAGCAAGCATGATTTCACACACACACACACACACATACAGATATATATATATATATATATATATATATATATATATATATAATGCATGCCAATTAAATCTAAGTTTAAAAGGTGATTCTAGCCAAACAAGCTCATGGGGGGAAAATGTTGATTATCATTGATTATTAGGGAAATGCCAATTGAAACAACAATGCGTGGTCACCCCGCACCTGTGGGAATGGCTTCCATCAAAAAGGCCAGAAAAGACAGATGCTGGGAGGTATGGAGGGAAAAAGCAGGATTAGAAACTGGTCCAACTTCTGTGAAAATCAGTATGGAGATTTCTTAAAGTATTAAAAATAGAACTGTCATGTGCTCAAGCAATTCCATTCCTAGAGAGCTACCCCAGGAATGCCAAAAACACTGATTTGTAAAAGACAGACCCTCGACTATGTGCGCTGCAGCCCTTTCTTCAAAAGCCAAGCCTAGAAACAGTCCAGATGCCCATGGACGGGTCAGTGTGGTTCATAGACACAATGGAGCACTGCTCAGCTGTAAGAAAAGATGAAGTCTTGCCTTTTGCTACAACACGGACCGACCCAGGAGGCCCTGGGAAGGCAAATACTTGAATGACAGCATTCATATGTGGGATATGAAGAAACGATACAGGGGAACAGACCAGTGAAAACACACCGTTGGATTCTGGATGCAGAACTGAGTTACCCAAGGGAGGAGGAAGAGTCGGCAAGAGGGTGGAGAGGATTGGTTATGGGTGAATGGATACGGGCCCTTGGGTGATAGCAATGGTGTGGTAATGTGCACTTTGAAGGAGGGTGGAATTGTACCCTTAGAACAAAGAGCATTACAGTGCCCAAATTTTCTTTTTAGAAGTGCCTGCCAAAGAGTCAGTCTGGGGGGTGGGACATGGGTGGAGGGAAGCGGACACTGGTGAAGGGATTAGTGTTGAAACAGTGTATGCCTGAAACCCAATCATGAATAATTTTGTGATTCACAGTGACTAAAAGAACAAAGTACATTATAAACCGTTACCTCAAACAAAAGAAAAATCAAGAACAATGTCATCTGCAATCAAGAACTCTTGAAGATGTGGAAAAGTAGTGAAAGGAGTCTACAATTTTTTTCTTTAATTAACAAAACTTGGACTGGAGCAATAGCACAGCGGTTGGGCGTTTGCCTTGCAAACTCGGGTTCGATTCCTCCATCCCTCTCCGAGAGCCTGACAAGCTACCGAAAGTATCCTGCCCGCACGGCAGAGCCTGGCAAGCTCCCCATGGCGTATTCGATATGCCAAAGTCAGTAACAACAAGTCTCACAAAATAGAGACAATACTGGTGCCCTCTAGAGCAAATCAATGAACAACGGGAGGGCAGTGCTAATGCTATACAAAAATTAAGGGACTGGAGTGATAGCACAGTAGGTAGGGCATTTGCTTTGCATGCGGCCGACCCGAGTTGGATTCCCAGCATCCCATATGGTCCCCCAAGCACCACCAGGAGTAATTCCTGAGTACATGAGCCAGGAGTAACCCCTGTGCAATGCCGGGTGTGACCCCAAAAGAAAAAAAGAAATTAAAATGTGAATTAATCTCCATAATTTACACCAAGGAACAACCATAAATATATCACTAGCCTGCGACATCACAAAGAGTAAGACAGTGGGGAGGGGGCTTGGAGGGGTGCAGCGTTAGTGGGGGATGGCTGAACACAAAAAGCACCTTCCTGGCAAACGCAAAGTCGGGAGTTTGAACCTCAGCGCCACCCACAAGTGTCAAGCCTGGTCCCAGGAACTCTTCTCCAGGATTCCTGGTGCCACAACAGAGGGTTTCAAGCTCTGAAACCAGGTATGTGCAAGCACCCCAACTCAGAACTATGTGTTTCCAGACAGCACTGCAGCTGGAGGCGTGCGGGCAAACTCCTTAGCCAGGAGGAGCATGAGTGTGTGAGCACTGCACAGCCTTGGTGAACTCAACTGCCAGGCCGTGCTTGGGCACCACAATTGAAGGAGCATGAGCCCACTGAGCACGCGTGCAAGCACTATGACATACATCTCCCTCCCTGGTAAGAGCAAAGGTGAGGGGGGTGGGGAGAACAGGACCACGAGAAGAAGGAACTGTAGGGAAGTGTCTACTGAAACGCCAGGGATGCTATTATAACTGACCTCAGTGAAGGTCAGGTTGACAGCGAGATCCAAACTTCCCAGGCCGTGTGTGTCCCTGGAAGGCCAGAATGAGTATGGAGGGTCCAGTCACTTAACCACTCCAGGGCCCGGCAGAAAACACCCCCTCCCTGGCACAGAATGGATATTCTGGGCACTCTCATCACAGAGAGGTTTCTATGGCTGTTCTGTAATAGTAATGGTCCAATATTGGGGTACCCCAGAATCTTCCAGAGTACATAATCAATGTCTGAGTCTGCTTCCAGCTGGGACGTGGCCAACAATTTACCTGCCTAACACCCTCCCTTGGCGGAGCTGAGACTGCAGGTCCACAGCCCACACTTTGGGAGCTGTGTTCTAGGGCAAATGGAGACGCTGCAATTGGCAGGGCATGTGTAGCTCACTCGACAGAGTCACATCAATGAGACTTTGTGTCAACAACCATGAACCTAATCAATCTCTCCCCAGAGTCTTTCCTCTTGCTGGGGCACCAACATGACACACAGATCTTCCTCCACAAAGGGACTCGGTACCACTTGCTCCAAAACATCTGCTTCTTCTCATGCCTAAGATCACATCCCAACACAAGCGTTCCTTTGGCTAAGGTCATGACTGGCTTCTTCCCATAGAGCACAGGTGTTCTTGGGAGAATAATAATAACAAAAACAGGCCTGGAGAGATAGTTACAGAGCAAAGGCACTGGCCGAGTGCGTAGTTTCAGCTGAAACACGGATTCAAATCCGGGCACTGCCTATGGTCTCCCAAGCTCCATCAGGCAGTAGTGTGTGTGTGTGTGTAACCAGGGCACCAAAGGCGAATTCTTTTGAGTATTGAGGTGTGTGTGTGTGTGTGTGTGTGTGTGTGTGTGTGTGTGTGTGTGTGTGTGTGTGTGTAACCAGGGGGCTGCTCACAGATTCTCAACTCCTGTAGATGGACATTTCTTCCACTGACTATACATCTCAGGGTGGCTCTGGAAGGCCGTCAAAGGAGCCGCTAATTCCTTCACCTTAATTAAGCTTCACGTGCTGGGAACATTCGGACTACCCTTTTAATTACTTTCATATGTATTGTTGGAGATTAAAAGAAATGCCCTAATTAATGTCAAGATTGCCTCTCCCTTGAGCTGCAGATTCTGTCTGGACTAGTGAAATAATGCTCCAGGAATGCTGACGGTGGCCCGGGGCATGATGCCTATTCAGTCTACACACCCTCCCCTCCCCACAGTTGAAAACGCCTTTCCCCTGAGCCCAGGAACTGACTTCTACATCTGGGCTAGGAATACTCCGGAGAAAGCATTCTGAGAGTGGAGAAACAAATATCTGAATTGGAAGAAGTGGCTCCATTTATTTGGGGGGAGGGGTCTCCCAAGCGGTGCTCAGGAGACTCTAGGGTCACTCCTGGTTGAAAGCTAAGTGCTTGGCTTGAAGAGGCAGACCTGCTTGGGGTCAGGGCATGCCTCGTCCACCCAGGCTATGCTTGGAGGCAACTAGAGCCAGACCCAGTGGTGCTGAGAATCCAACCTGGGTCTCTCACACACAAATAAAGCAGGTGCTCCCTTGGGGTTAGGGGGATAGCACCGTGGGTAAGGCATTTGCCTTGCACACTGATGACCTGGGTTTAATCCCAAGCACCCCATAGGTTCCCCTGAGCCTCACAAGGAGTGACCCCGAGCATAGAGCCAGTAGTCAGTCCTGAGCACTGAGCCGCAAGTCAGGCCTGAGCACCACCAGGTGTGCCAAAAAAAAAAGAAAAAAAAATCACATTCCCTAGCCCCCGTGCTACCTCCTGGCCCCTATTTTAAGCACTTTTCAGTACCATCATGGGGCAATCATCTCTCCTGTCCAACTGAAGAAGTCCTTCCTCTCCCCCTGGTGAAACTGTGTGCCCATTAAACACCAATTCCCCACCCCACCCCAGGCCCTGGTAACCACCATTCTTTCTCACACACCTGAATTTCCAACCTCCAACGAGCAACCCACCGGTTGGTGAGCTGTGTGACCTCTCTGACCCAGCACTTCCCATCTACGAAAAAGCTGGTAGAAGAGAGAAAAGATGGTTCTACACAGGCAGCCTCTTCTCCCACCCACCTGCCCTCCACCTCTGCTGGCAAAGGCCAAACAGGATGTGGGCCAATACCAGAAATACTCGCAGGTCAGTTCTGACCCAAAGAAGGCGGAATAAGTAAACCCTCTTCTATGATTTTTTCCAGTGGCTGAAAATAAATACCCGTTTCTTCAAAGCTGAGTGACTCGCAAGAATGCTAATGAGTTTATTATTGCCTTCAGAATGTGCTTCCGGGGTGAGAGGTCACCTGGCTTTCCTCAAGTGTGTTGACACTTGAGCTAAGTCTTACAGGCACCAAATGTACATCTATCCTTTTGCTCCTGCCCCTTGAGCCAACAAGCAACCATCCCTAGCTTTTGTGAACTGAGAGTGTGTTAACAAGACACGCTTCACCAACATCGCCTCAGAGTGGACGTATCAGTCACTTTTTTAAAATTATGATCCCTACTTGGTAGATTTGGGAACAGGCATTAAGCACTGGGCAGTCCCTTCATTTGTCAGGGGACATCCTGAGATTATAACCTAAGACATTCTGTCCACACGCAAAGCCACTGTTTGCTGTGATTGATAACCTTTCAATGGAGCATCATTCCAGAGTCCCATCCAGAACAGGGAGACTGGGATTAGGAAGCTTGACTGTGACTCACAGCCTGACAAGTCCGGACTCTTACTCAAGCTGGAATGAGCAGCAATGGCACGACTCTTTATTCCCCATGGTTGATCCAAACACCTTCCCGGGTTTCATGGGAGAAGAGGGCTTTCTTTATAATAGGGTTTCTTTCTGCTCCTAGACAAGGAATGCCACAAACCAGTGGTATATAGTTTTCCACTTTACTGACCATAAACTTAAGAGACAGAAAAACATGTTTCATTCTCACTCATGACTGTGTTCTATACACACAAGCATGTTTCATTCTACTTGGTTTCATTTTCTAAGAACACTGTTCATAACCCGTGAACCAAACCCCAAACCCCAAACCCTAGGAGATATCCCCTTTCTGCAGACACTTACTGACCCATGCCTGGGTGTCTAGACAAGCACTATGGATGAGGTCACCATGGATGGCCATCAAACTAAAGTGAATTTCTCATTTGTCTACGAAACTCAAATTAAACTCTTCTCATTCATCTACTAGGATGGGTCTTGGAACTCTTGTCTACATGATGGAATAATCAATTTGGACTCTTCAAAATATTTTGCCTCTTAAAGACCTGTGATTGACACTTTTGGGCAGTTGGCTGATTTAAGACACGTGTGATGCTTAGAGAAATAATCTACTTTTGCATGGCACATTCCAGTTTCTCATTTTGCATTTTGTTCTTAATATACTTGGAGGGTAGGTGGGGAGACAAACATTGCAGGCACATAGGATTAGAAGTCACAATACCCAGAGACTACAATCACCCGGTCACCAGCAGACATGGGGTTTCCTAACTTTTCCCCAAACCAGATGCTATTTTTAGGAACCTATAACCACCCAACTAAGCCATTTCTGATTTTAAAAAAAAAAGCACTGAACCCTTTTGCATGAATGGGTTGTCCCTTGAGCACTGGGATTCTATGACAAGATTTTACCTACTTTGGCCAGACTCAAGCTCCTTTACCAAAGACATCCAGAAAAAAGTTAAAACATTTAAGACTTTTGCATTGCAGACTGAACTGGGGGCTGGAAAGACAGAGCAGTTAAGGCACTTGCCTTGCACATGCCTGATCTGGGTTCAATCCACAGCAGCCCATATGGTCCCCTGAACACCGTCAAGGAGTAATTTCTCAGTGCAGACCCAGCAATAACCCTGAGCATCCTTGAGTGTGACCCAAAAATACTTGAGTACAGATCCAGGAGTAACCCCTGAGCATTTCTGGGTGTGATCGCAAAATAAATAAACCCAAAAAAAAGGAATAAATTGATTCAAACCAATGAAAAGACTTTTTTGGGCCCTAGGTGGAAGATACAGATGCATTCCAGGATATTTACATTTTTCCTCAGAGTATCTTCTGCCAAATCTGAGCTAAATCCAGGGCCTTCAGCTGAACCCTCAAGTACTCCCCACCCACCCCGTTGCCATCCCATCACACACTTTGAACCTGTGCCTCAGGAGGGGGACTTCAGTGGCATGTGGCGGGCTGGTGTGGGGGAGCTGGAAGGGCCCCTTGGTGAATGGCACTTATTGGACAGTCTTGCGTTATGCTTCGTTTGGCATCAAATCATTTTACAGATGGCTGTCTGAACTGTTCCCATCGCTACTTCTCTCTCTGGATTTTTCTGCAACTCTGAAAGATCTTCAACTGGGTCTCAAAATTAATTTCATCACAAGACAAACATGTCCCTCTAAGGAGGGCTACGGTTGCTCTTAATAGTTTCCTTTTGTAGAGAATGTCCTGCCACAGAGGTGGGGTGGGGTGGGGTGGGGTGGGGTGGGGTGGTGGGAGGGCTACTGGGATCAGTAGTGGTGGAGAATGGGCACTGGTAGAGGGATGGGTACTCGATCATTGTATAACCGAAACCCAAGCACGAAAGTTTGTTAGTCTGTAACTGTACCCCATGGTATTTCACTAATTAAAAATATATATATATAGTTTCCTTTTGTGAAAAAAAAAACCCCACCCCAGCACCTGGGCTGGAGAGATAGCACAAGGGTTAACGGCTTGCCTTGTGCCCTACTGACCCTGGTAGTAGGGCACAGGTTCAAATCCCCAGCATTGCATACAATCCCCTGAAAAATATCAGGAGTGATCCTTGAGAACAGAATCCGGAGTGAGCCTTGAGCACTGCCAGATGTGGCCCCAAGTCAAACCAAACCAACAAACACAACCAAGAACACACATCTGGAAACCAAAACTGAGAATTCAAGGACTCAGCAACCCTCTCAGGCAGACTGGCAGTAGTGGTGGGCGCTACAGGGGGGCTCCTTGTCCTTGGAATGGACAAGTATGAATACTCCCAAGCACTCAGCTTTTGTTCCCTCAACTTGTCTCATCAGGAGCAGCAAAAGTAGCGGTGGCTTCTGGATTGTGTTCAAAAAGTTCTTCAGATGTGCATCACCATATTTTGGCTTCTGTGAGCTCAAAGAGTTAGTTTCATTTTGAAAAAACTTCCTCTTGACAAGTTGGAGTTTTGTCAACAAAGAAGAAAAACTTTAGATTTGCCTGATTTTGTGTGTGTAGGGGGGGTTGGGGGGGGCACTGGGGAAGACCTCACCTTCTTTCTGTGCAATAATAAGAGAGGGGCTTCCAGAAAAGACCAGAGGGTAAGTGACTGGCTCCGCCATCTCCTGAAATCAAATGCAGCGCTCGTCATTTAAGGTAAGCTTTAGGCCAGTCAAATGTGAGCTCGTCAGAGTCTCTCGGTTCCATTAAATGCATTTCTGGTAAAGGAAAACAATTAGGCCCCAAGCAAAAACCATAAAATCAAACAAGATCCCTGATTATACGTTGGAGATGAAAGTGGAGTCTTACACAGCTGGCGGGAATCAACGATGCAGCACCCAGTGAATGGCAGGGGGTGGGGGGAGAGGCAGACCAGGAAATAAAGCATTTTATGGTATTATGTACCTCAGGTCTGTTACGTGGCTCTAGTTACATGCGAGTGTGCGTGTGAATTTTGAAAGCTCATAATCTAACCCTGTATCTCTTTCTGATCCAGCTTAGCACTCTCATTAAAGCAGATTCATACAGGGTTTCCCAGCCTGCTCACCAGCCTTGAATCCTCTGTTACATTCCTCCTGGTTAACCACTCGGGGTTTTAAAATTGCCAACAGCAGGAAAAGGCTTTACCCGAACAGATCTATTAAGCAATAATGTCCCAGAACCTGTTAAGCACATTTCCTCGGAGCCGTGAATCAAAAAGAGTAAGACATCACATTTGTTGTCATTTTTTTTACTTCCCCATGGAGCTACTTTGGGCAAAGCTGAGGGACTCTGCTTTGAAGCCATTTCCTGTGTGTTTGCTACTAAGAAATAACATGCATTTCTAGACACATGAGAAAGAGAAATTCCCTCTGGTTTAGCAGTATTTCATTTCTATGTTAATCATGTCTTGGATGTGGTAAGCACCTCTAAGCCTTATGCTTACACTGTAATAAAGTATTAAAATGCTAAGAAATTGGAGTGTTCAGAATACATGCTCAGTCTCCAGCATCCAGAAAAACGCTGCCCCAAAGAGACCCCAGCTCCAGCCTGGTCTCTCTAAGAACCAGACATACAGCTGCCCCCCACTTGTGCCAGCTACAGACACAGAGCCACACACAGGCTTCGGTCAGCGACCGGTTGGTGTGCCTAAGAATATTCCACATGGAGCTGGCTCTGTTTCTTGGTGTTTTTACTAGGAATACCAGTGTAAAAACACAAACCCTCTCTCCACTCATTACTTCCAGGGTTGCCCCCACCTTCAGCCCTTCCAGGGGTTATTTCTGAGCACAGGGTCGCGTATAAGCCCTGAGCATGGCCAGATGTGGCCCAAGAATAAACAAAAACAGGAATCCAAGGAAGAGACTATACAGAGGTAACACAAGAGGTGGGCACTTGCCTTCCTCTTGGCTAACCCAGGTTCAATTTCTGATACCCTGTGTGGTTGAACTGAAAAAAATTAAAAAGGAAAGAAGGGGGGGGGGGGAGAGGAGGAGGAGGAGGAGGAGGAGGCGGTGGCGGCGACACTCAGGAATTACTTCTGGCAGTATTTGGGGGACCATATGGGATGCCAGAGACTGACCAGGTCTGCCACGTGCAAGGTGCCCTATGCCCTACTGCCACTCCAGGCCAGGAAGGCTCTTCTTTGCCAAGAGTCCCAGAGTAGGAGCACGGGAAAGGAAGTACCTAGGGGAAGAAGTGGAGGATGACAGGTGTACAGATTTAGCCTGGAGACATTTTCCTGGAAGGAAGACGAGATTGGTCTGGTGGGGAGAGAGTATTTAGGACGAGGGGGAGGCTGTGAACACTTCCTCAAACGTGGAGTAGAAAGGAAGAGGAAGATCCAGCCGTAGCTTGAAGAGGAGGCTGCAAGGACTGGGTTTCGGACTTAGGGTGTTTTGTAGACCCTGGCCTTGCCTTAGATCTGGGACCCTCCGTGGTCACACCCTGTGTACTCACCTTCAGCACACAGGATGTGGAGGAAAGAATTCTCCCCAACAGGAGTTTCTAAGGCTCGTATGAAACTTGCAGGCACTACCTAAAATCCCGCAGTGGCTCAAGTCTTAGCGAAAAGAGTGTTCTTCTCAGATGAAGATTAGAGTTCAAAGGATACACGCATTTTATGTCCTGTGATCCTTCAGAGCCTACTATGTTTTTATCACTGACATGCCTTCTAAGCAAAGTTGAAGATGAGAAGGGATTTTAGTAACTGTGGCTATAGCACTTCCTGACAACCCAGTAGGGGCTTACATTGTCTGTACCTGAACCCACATGGGAGTTGATAACAATGAGTCTACCTGGAGGGGGCTGGAGAAATAGCACAGCGGGTAGGGCGTTTGCCTTGCACACGGCTGACCCGGGTTTGATTCCCAGCATCCCATATGGTCCCCTGAGCACCTCCAGGAGTAACTCCTGAGTGCAGAGCCAGGAGTAACCCCCATGCATCGCCGGGTGTGACCCAAAAAGAAAAAAAAAAACAATGAGTCTACCTGGAGAGACGTGGAATCAGTCAGTGCCTACCACAGGAAATGAAGCAGAGCGAGAGCTGACCACGGGAACTGTGATGACAGTGAGAGCTCACCACAGGAGATGTGATAACAGTAACAGCCCACCACAGGAGATGGGATAACAGTAACAGCCCAGGGGTACTCTATCATTGTATAACTGAAACCCAAGCACAAAAATTTGTAAGTCTACAACTGTACCTCATGGTGTCTCACTAATAAAAATTTTTAAAAAAACCCACCACAGGAGATGGGATAACAGGGATAACAGTAACAGCCCACCACAGAAGATGGGAGAATAGTAATAGCCCACCACAGGAAATGAGATAATAGTAGGAGCCCACCACAGGAGGTGGGATAATAGTAAGAGCCCACCACAGGAGATGGGATAATGGTGAGAGTCTACCACAGAAGTTGGGATAACAGTGACAGCCCACACAGGAACTGTGACAACAGTGAGGATTCATCACAGAAGATGTGGTATCAGTGAGAGCCCACCTGGGAGATACAATAACAGCGAGAGTCCACAAAGAAGCTGTGATATCAGTAAGGGTCCACCATAGGAGATGTGATAACAGTGAGAGTGTACCGCAAAAGATGTGATAACAGTGAGAGTTCCACACAGGAGATGTGATAACAGTGAAGGTCCACCACAGGAGATGTGGTAACAGTGAGGGTCCACCACAGGAGATATGTTAACAGTGAGGATTCACCGCAGGAACTGGGGTAACAGTGAGGGTACACCACAGGAACTGTGGTAACAATAACGGTTCACCACAGGAACTGTGATAACAGTGAGGGTCCACCACAGGAGATGTGGTAACAGTGAGGGTGCACCACAGGAACTGTGGTAACAGTGAAGGGTCCACCACAGGAACTGTGGTAACAGTGAAAGGTCTCCCACAGAACAAGGTAACAGGGAGGGTCCACCACAGGAACTGTGATAACAGTGAAGGCTCCACCACAGGAACTGTGATAACAGTGAGGGTCCACTACAGAAGATGTGGTAACAGTGAGGGTGCACCTCAGGAGCTGTGGTAAGAGTGAGGGTGTGCCACAGGAATTGTGGTAACAGTGAGGGTGTGCCACAGGAATTGTGGTAACAGTGAGGGTACACCACAGGAACTGTGGTAACAGTGAGGATACACTAAAGGAGATGTGGTAACACTGTGGTTTCTCCACAGAGATGGGATAATAGTGATGTTCTAACACAGAAGACGCAATACAATGATGATCTGCCACAGGAGATGCCCACAGAGGAGAGCGGGAGTCCATGCGGAAGAGGGAGACCCGGGTCACACACCAGTCTTCTCTCCCATCTGGTCCCATGGAGGAATCAGGAATGGGGTTACTCTGCCTATAAAATCTAACTCCCTGCCCTGATTCCACTATTCCTGGGGTCTGTTTTCCGTGTTTCTCCAAAACATGGAATCAACACCCATCTCTGGATGAATGGCTAAGAAGTTGTGGGATGTCCTACACCACATCACGGCTTGGCAAAAAATAAGATAATTGGGTCAGAGCATAGGACAGCAAGTTGGGTGTTTGTTTTGCATGCTGCTGACCTGGGTTCAATATCTGGTACCCCATACGATCCTCTAATCACCACCAGGAGTGACTCCTGAGTGCAGAACCAGGAGTTACCCCCTGAGCATTGCCACATGTGGCCCCCAAACAAACTAAAATTTGCTTGTTACTGGGGGGAAAAGGAAAAGAAGAAAGGGAAGAAAGAAGTGGAGGCATCAATCTGATGGTGGGTGGCATCAAGATTTGGGTGATGGGTGAGGTGAGGCTTATAGATACAGACGGAGAAAGCTGTGGTAAATGTCTATATTAGGTGCCCCAGCAAGGAGGCAATAATATTTAACTAAAAATATGAAAATATGAAGCTGAGAGTTCTAAGGGTTCCATTTTGTGTTAAATCAAAGTTACTACTCATGCCTATTCATTGTGAAAACAACTTTGAAAAAAAAATGTCACTAAGTGCAATTCCACTTGTGTGAGTGGATGTGGGTGTGGGTGTGGTGCATGTGTGTGTGCACACACGTGCAAATTGGGGGGCTAAAACCCAGGACCTCACATTGGCAAAGCAGATGCTCTGACACCAAGCCACATCCCTGGTCCCACTCGAGTCGTTCTGAGCAGAAGAAAGACCTACTCTGCCAGTTCAGGGTGGGATCTCTGGGGCGGCGGAGACAGGGGCACTCTGCTCTCGAGCCTTCACACTGAGGTCCAGAATGGCAGCAGTGCCCACCCTGGCCCAACACCATCCGCAGAGGTCCAGGTTCTGCAAATCACAGTGAAGGACACGTGTAGGGCACTTCCAGAACTCACCTCCTCCAGAAAACCAAATAGTGTTACTCAACTTCAGTTAAACTCCAGTTTGCATGTGGCTTCGAATTCAGACCCAAGAAGGCACTGAAAAGCCCACTCAGTGAGTCACAGGAGCGGCAACATTGAAGGGAAGCAGGATCTAATAAGAGGCTTCTCTCCCGCCGTCATACACACACACACACACACACACACACACACACACACACTCACACAGTCGTGCACACACACAGACTCACATACACTCACACACACACACACACACACACACACACACACACACACACACACTTTTTAAAACTGTGAAGAAGTGTTTTGTTTGGATTGAGTAGGAATTTCAGTTTCCATGGGAAGCTCCACCTCAAGGTAAAACTGTGAACGACCACTCCTCCCTTCCCCACAGCCTCTGAAGGAACAGATTTGTGCTAGGATCCAAGTGCACATCCCATGATCTCAGGCTCATCGTGATACCTAAGATGGGCTGCAACTGCCCCCTGATCATCACGAGAAATTCCAGCATGAAGACAGACAACAAGCAAGTACACAGACCTCCGGGACAAGACCACAGTGACAAAGTGACAAGACACAGAACAAGTGGCCGACGATAAGTCTCCCTAAGCACTACAAAGTCACTTCGAAAATGGTTCTGTGGGAGGCAGCTGTGGGCAACAGTGCTTGTTCAGAGGGGTTGTGGGTTCAGGCTCATTGGTGGTACAATAAACACACACATGCACACACACTGCGTGTGAGATTGCAGAGATCACACACTCATTGTCCCGGATCAGCTGCATTCTCGGGTAGGGGCATGGCTCCTGATGGTCCAGCAGAAACGGTGTGTGAAAGCACTGTTCTGGTCTCACTTCTCGCTTTCGCGCCATCCTCTACAGTTAAATGAGCTGTCAGTCCTCCTCTAGCGCTCTTCCCCCCCCCCCCCCCACCCGCGCTGTGAAGAGCTCTCTGTGGCCCTCCTCCCTCGGGCTGTCCTGTCTTGCTGTCTGCCCTTCGCGGGTGCTGTTTCTTATGCCTCCATCCCTACCTGTGAACCCCAAGTTGCCTTGTGAATTTTCCAGAGGGGCCTCAGGAGCTCCCCTGGGCAGGGTTCAAGCTGCCACTCCCCCAGCATGCTCAGCTCTTGCTTCCAGACGCTGGCAGGGACTCGGCCCCCTCAGCCCCCAGGGCCCATCGCCAACCCAGGCTTTGGCCTGCTTGAATGAATATGCGATCACCCTGCCTTTCCACGTGCTAGGCCGGCTCCAACACCCAGGGACGAGCTGAGGACAGATGAGGGGTCATCCATTCCATCCTGCAGGTTGGTTGGCACTTCGGAATGCTGCTCTGGCCACAGAAGGGAAATTATTTTATGACCTGAAATCACTGGGAGCATTCGGGGGCCCTGGCATGCCTTCTACTGGCTGCCCGCTCAAGCAACCACTCCATTTGGGCAGGTGTTTGCTGCACTAGTCACAGGAAGGCCTCAGTGCTGACTCCCCCCTCCCCCCAGCCCACAGTCAGTTCCTCCTCCCTAGCATCAGTATGACCCCAAATTAATAAAATAACCTTTTTAAAAACTGACGATCGTGCCCTTCATTTTTTCTGCAAATGTCATAAGCATTTTCGCATACATATGTAAACAAAAAAGTGTTTGCACTCATGGAATATGCCCTCTAGTAGGAAGAAAGGGGCACCATGACACAGAAAGGGGTGCAACGAAGGGAGAAAAGGGAAGGCAGAGGAAGGGAAGGTCTCCCTAGGAAGGTGGAGAAGCCAGAGAGACTCAGCCCTCACTCTCGTCCACATGGACCCACAGGCAGGACCCCGCTGGGACACTGAGAAGCTGCCTATGAGCTCAGGGGTGGGATGAGATGTTCCTTCAAAGAGCAATGGGTGGGCCGGTCCAACAGAGAGAGGCTGATTGAGGGGAGCAGCAGCATCATTCGGCAGGAGACGAGGAAGCACACAGAACGATGGCTGAGCAGGAGAGTGGAATATAGTCACCAGGTTTATTTAAGAAAAATAAACCTGGTAACTATATCAAAGTTAGACCAGCAGGTATGCCAGTAAAATTTTTTTATTATTATTTGTCTTATTTGGACTTGGGGGAACACAGAAGAGACGGTGGGGCAGAGAGGGCGGCAGTCGGAAGGAGGGTTGTTTATTCCAGGCACCTGCGGTACAAAGAGGCAAAGGAATCTACACACCCACCCACGCCACAGTTGCACATAATTTGAGGGGTTTGAAGTTCCCCCTGAATCCACCCACAGACAGACTCATCCCAACCTCAAGTTCACTACCTGGATGGTGGAATTTTCTCCCCTTGGCAGTTGCTGGAGATTTGGGGGCTGCAATTCTGAGTCACGGCTCCAACCTTTAGCTTTGTAGAATTTAAGAAAAGTAAAGCCTGGATAAGTTTGGGGGTCTTCCTCTTTTTTTTTTTAGCCTGTTAAAAGGTTCCCAGTCCTAACTGACAAATACAGGACACACAGTTTCTGCAGCCTCTCAGCTCTCCCAGAGGCATTGCTAACCCTCCTGGATAAACCCAGCGCGTCTGCCCACACTCTCAAGATGGCACCTAACACCCACATTTATGAATCATGTGGGTACCGGATCACCCACCGGACTAATATGGTTCCACAGGAAGAGGGGCAGAGTTTGGTTCTTTTTTCAGTCTAGTAGAATGATTGTATGTGATCACTGCCTACTTCCTTACCCTGTGTGAGCAATGGTTAGGTTGAGATTTGGGGGAGTGATTGTTCTCAGAAAATCAATTTTCCTTTTAGAGCAAAGGGGCTCATTTAATGCCCCAGCCTCAAGTTGAAAGCCAGTAGCCCCAGTACCCATAAAGCTAATTACTAACAGTCACAGATCTTCAAGATAAAGCATGCAGGTTTCTAGATATGCATGCATGTGTACACACACACACACACACACACACACACACGGCAGAAAAGTCCCAAGGCAGGCAGACAGAGATGTGAAGTCCTAGAAGATCTGAGATATTATTCTGGTCTAAGAAAAATAAACCTGGTAACTATATCAAAGTTAAACCAGCAGGTATGCCAGTAAAATTTTTTTATTATTATTTGTCTTATTTGGACTTGATCCATATTTCTATTAAATTGCTCCTCTCATTTTCTTGGGTAATAATTATAAGGTTAAACTTTCAAATAAAATAAAATTGTTCCTCTTCTCTCTGCAAGACAGACTACGAAGCAGGTTAAGGCATGTATCTCCAGAGCTGATTTAAGAGGTTTGGGGTACCACCAGGTGAAGAACATTTTTATCCAAGCTCTTATAGTAATTATCAGAGGGCAAGTCACTTGGAAAAGGAAGCAGAGAGCCTTCTCTCGAGGCCTCGGTTTTCCAAGTTTGGCTAGTTAATAAATATATTTTACTAGTTAATAAATATATTGACTAGTTAATAAACGGCTGCGTGCAGATCAGGGCAGGGTAGAGTGGTCCAACCATTCTACAGGGTAAACTAGTAATCTGTTTCCACCCATCCATAGGCAGTCTCTGATCCTACCCCAGGCCTTGCCCTTTCCGTCAGGGCTTCCAGCAACGCAGCAACGCAAGGTCTGAAAACGCCCTGGGTGAGAGACCAGGAAGGAATCTCCTCAATGCCTCAGAACCATGCCGCCACCACAGAGACCTTCCTTGGGCCTCCCTACTGGTCCGCAAGATAGGGTCAAACGGCCTATAAATGAGATATGACTTGCTTCTTATAAAAAGGGGTGTCAGCCAAGTATTAAGGCTAATTAGACATCCACAAATGACCGTCTCATTTACTTGAGGAGAGGTGCACACCCAGGAGTGCCAGGCTCAGCCCAGCAGGTTCTGCATGTGAAGCCCTCTGAGCCTTCTCCCAAGCCCCACGGGGTCTTTAAAAATGATTCCCATAAAGTCACATAATAGGAGACTAACACCTAAGGACAGCAGAAATAAGGGCCAGAAAGACTGCCCCACAGCTTGGAAGCCAATCTCATGTTCTGGGATGGAGAAAGGCGTTCTAAGTAAATGATGGTTAGAGGGACCACTCGGGATAGTAGATGAGTACTGAAAGTGGACTATGGACCAAACATGATGGCCACTTGATACCGGTACTGCAAACCATAACACCCAAAAGGACAAGCCAGTAAGAGGGAATGTGCCTGCCACAGAGGCAGGGAGTGGGAAGGGGTGGGGGTGGCAGGAGGGATACTGGGAACATTGGTGGTAGAGAATGGGCACTGGTGGAGGGATGGGTACTTGAACATTGTTTGACTGAAACGCAATCATGAAAGTTTGTAAGTCTATAACTACATCTTACGGTGATTCATTAAAATATAAATACATAAAAGAGTCCCAACTTCCCCTGTTAGCTGCAGGGCCTCAATTCTCACAAGCTGCATGGGCCGGGGTCACAGGCCCTCTGGCTCTGGGGTGAAGCTAGTCCATGGGAAGCAGGGGTGGGGCCAGGGGCGGCCAGGAGAAAGGAGGCCACTCCCCTTGGCCACTCTTGGCAGCAGCCGCCCTGTGGTTCTACCTCCCATTAGGAAGCAGCTCCGTCTGTGGTCCCAGATCTTGCTGGGTGGCTGCGCACCCCCACCCCCTCCTCCCTTTGATCCTCTAATCCCGCGGGGAGCACCGGCACATTCTTGTTTTGGCTCATGTCTGGATTGCCTGGCGGTGCCTTCCAGCCTTTGCAGTTCCCACCGTAGAACCACCAGGAATGGCCCAGAAGATCCATCCCGGGCTCACAGGCAGGCTGAGTAGCTGAGGTCCCAGAGAGTGCACTGAGGTGGCACATTCCCCCTTTGCGGCCAAGGAAGGGCTCTCGAACAGTTGATTCATGTGACCACCAGGAGCTACTTCTGCCAGGGGTGAGCCAGAGCGGAACACGGGACGGAGATGCCAAGCTCGGGACATGATGTCTCATCATGTGACCTCCCCACACCCTCTGAGAAGCCTGAATCTGAGGTCACTATGCAAATCAGGCCAGTTATTCCTGTCCATTAGCTTCCATCCCAGGGAGACAGGAAAATAGGTTCTAGAAATGGACACGGGTGCTGGAGGGATGGGTTTGTGGGTAAGGATGCTTGCCTGGCGTGTGACCCAACCTGGTTTCAATCCCCAGCATCCTATTCGGTCCCCGCCAGGAGTGAGCACAGAGTCAGTAGTAAACCCTGAACACTGCTTAGTGTACCCACCACCCCCTAAGAAACTAAACGAAAAGCCATAGAAATGGACATGGCCCAGTCAAGTTCGTCTCTCAAAGAACCAAAGGTGCTTTACGCCCTCATCTGATTCTGATCTCTGGGGGTAATTTGCAGGGAAAGTCTTAGCCAGGAGGGAAATGCATGTTTCAGTGTCATGGACGTCTGGGTTCGCTCATCGTGACATGCTGACGACAGTGTCCTTTGTCAAAGACCAGACAGGGAGGTTGAGGCAACTCACCAATGTCAAGGACCCTCTGTTTGGCCGTGTGCTGCCGTGAGTGCCAGTACTTCCAGTATTTCAGCTGCTCGTCTCGGTTCTTGTCCTCGCTGAAGACCACCATCACCACGCTCTGCAGGGGGGAGAATGGGGGAACTTACTTCCAGGGCAGTGTAACTGCGGCCTCAGTGTCCAGTTCTGGGAGTTGCAGCCAAGGGGGAGGGAGGTACAGTCTGTGATGCTGCTCTTGGTGCTTTGGAAACCCCCTTCCAGACCCTGAAGCTCAGATGCGTGGCTCGTGTTGTTTCACAACAGGCAACTGAAATGAGGCTTGGGAGCTGAGTCCAGTTTAGAGAGAGCAAAGAATCCCAAGCTCTTCAACTAGTCGGCTCCAATCTGATAAATCTTCGATCAGCAAATTGATCATTTTGTAGGTGAATGGAAATTCCCAGAATATTTTGGCTCCTATCAGGGCTGGAGTGATAGCACAGCAGTAGGGCATTTGCCTTGCACGCAGCCAACATGGCCGACCCGGGTTCGATTCCTCCGCCCCTCTCGGAGAGCCTGGCAAGCTACCGAGAGTATCTCACCCGCATGGCAGAGCCTGGCAAGCTCCCCGTGACCTATTCAATATGCCAAACACAGTAACAACAAAGTCTCCAATGGAGACGTTACTGGACCCGCTCAAGCAAATCGATGATCAACGGGAGGGCCTTTTACTTTACTTTTACAAAATAAGCCCATGTGTGAAATGTGGGAGCTTTGAAACATTGCACTTGGGATGCCATTTGTAAAGAGCAAACATCTGTCTCCGGCCTGATCACGAGCCACCTGCTAAAATCATTTGCTAAAATCATTAACAAAACACAAGAAGAACTATAAAGATGAATTTCTATTGATGAACACAGAGCTAAGCTACAGATAGTCCATAGGCTAAAAGATACCAGGGAAATTGTGCTGATTTTTTTTTAAGTATGAGGATTTTTTTTAAATTGAGCTTATAAAAAAATTATAAGCAAATTTTACAAAATGAGCCTGCAGAAAGAGGAATGCCAAACTCCTTTCGGTTCTCATAGAGAAATAGCTCCGTTGAACTAAAAAGATGGTAATTCATTGTCATTTACCAGCTGAAAAAGTTACCAAAAACCGGGGCTGGAGAGATAGCACAGCGGGTAGGGCATTTGCCTTGCATGCGGCCAACCCGGGTTCGATTCCCAACATCCCATATGGTCCCCTGAGCACTGCCAGGAGTAACTCCTGAGTGCAGAGCCAGGAGTAAGCCCTGTGCATCGCCGGGTGTGACCCAAAAAGCAAAAAAAAAAAGTTGCCAAAAACCAAACAACCCCATAACTCCTTTCAAGTATCAGGAATCCAGCTCATCCTCACTTTATCCAAAAACTTGTTGGATGTTCCCCTGCAACTCTGAGCGAGTACACGATAGGTGCCCGTTCTTTACTCACATCTCTTTTGTAGCATTTACTTTGCTATTTACAATTATTCTGCAAAGGGTTAGTGCCTTTCCATTGACTTCACCGGCTTAATTCCCAGAGTCTGGAGGAACACTCCTTTCGCCAGGAAGTATATGTGTATTAGAAAATCTAGTGTAGATATATACTAGTTTTTGTTTTGTTTTGTTTCGGTTTTTTCTTTTTGCTTTTTGGGTCACACCCAGCAATGCTCAGGGGTTACTCCTGGCTCAAGCACTCAGGAATTACTCCTGGCGGTGCTCGGGGGACCACATGGGATGCTGGGAATTGAATCTGGATCGGCCATGTTGGCTGCGTGTAAGGCAAACGCCCTACCCGCTGTGCTATTGCTCCAGCCCCTATATACTAGTTTTTATAGTGTAGACACCTGTATGACTCAAACGCATGTTGTTAACAAGC
Organism: Sorex fumeus; assembly: GCF_029834395.1. Taxonomy (NCBI): domain Eukaryota; kingdom Metazoa; phylum Chordata; class Mammalia; order Eulipotyphla; family Soricidae; genus Sorex; species Sorex fumeus. The sequence continues at coordinate 79,143,321 of NW_026606059.1, forward strand.
TGAACCATATGGAGCTGGGTTCCTTGGGTTCACAACAGCATGAACGCCAAAAGCAGAGATGTGCTTGGAAGGGGACCACTGGCTGAGCTAGCAGAACCGTGAGAGCTGCCAGCCATTCCCTCTTCTTCCTCCCACTTCCTCAAATCAATGTGTAAAAGTTTACAGCCTGGCCTCCTAGTATTTTTCAGTGTTTTTGAAAAACAAAACAAAACTTGAAGACAATCTAGCAAATGACTAAATGAGCATCAACTGTGTCATATTCTTGATGTGGATGTTTACTTCTTCAGTAGTCCAGGAAAAGGCAGTTTGGAAGTGCAATGACCAAGCCTATGTGGTAGACACTGAATACAACCCAGCTCTCACACACGGATGCGAGGCAGCTCCTGGTTCCTCCCTCTTACCTGCATCCTGCCCATTCTCCCAGAACTAAGGAGACGAGAGCATCCTCTGAGAGACATCCATGCTCTGCGGGGGTGTTGTGAGGAGGACTCCTCATTTCAACCAAAACAGGACAGGAGGAAATAAATTTTCCACTTGAAATAATTTCCATGTTTTCAAAGGAACAGAAGAGCCTGCACCCAAAATTGCTATTGGTAGGGCCAGAGCAGTAGTCCAGTGGGGAGGGCATTTGCCTTGCACACAGACAACCCAGGTTCAATCCCCGCATCCCATACAGTCCCCTAAGCATGGCCTGGAGTCATTTCTGAGTGCAGAGTCAGGAAAAAACCCTGAGCATCATTGGGTGTGATCAAAAGAAAGCATTTTGGCTGCTACCCATCTGCATCTTTCCAGGGTGATGTGAAGGGCACTGATAAGGTCTGTGTCACACAACGACTTGCAAGACTTGCAGGGGAAGTGGGAAGAGTTCCCAGTGGGGCTTAGGGGGCTGTGTGGTCCAGAAATCAAACCAGCTCCCTCATGCAAAGTATGTGTTCCAACCCTGTGAGCTATCTCCCCAACCCTGGGATTTTTTAAAAGTAAGTAGACCCACTGTCAGCTTACCAAGTATTCACCCTTGGGGTGCAGAGGATCCAGGGTAGGGGTTCTAGAGGAGAAACCAGGCTGAAATCCCTCTGCCCACCAGCCTGGCCCTCCCCACTACCCAACACAGTGCATTGCAGAGGCTCAGAGAAGGTTAAAGAGTCGGAGCGTTTGGATATAACCCAGTTTTGTCACATTTCAGTTACGTAAACTTGGCCCATCTTGAGCTTCTAAAAGGCCAAGTTTTCTTCCCTGTGTTATTGTAAACATAACAGGAGACCCAAGGAGGACTCTGCGGCAAAAGTGTCTGCCTTCTAGCCACGAGGCCGTGAGTCTGACCCACAGTGCTGCCTACATGTGCCAAACACCCTCCAGCAGCTTAGCTGGCCAGGACTGCCAGCGCCTTCACAGAGCGTGTGCCCTGGCACACAGCCAGCTGTGCCAGCACCACATCTAGAGCTGTGTGACTGCCACACCCTGGAGAGTGACCCCAACAGGCACATGGGTGAACACCTTCGTGATCCCCAGGCTGGGACAGAATCAGACCGTGCATGAGTGCACAACCACCTGCAAACAGGGTGCAACCCTACCACTAAGGGGTGCGGCTGCTGGCCAACACCCTGACCGAGTTTTCAGCACCACAAGCAAATGTGTGTGACTCCCCGTCATCTTAACAACAAAAAAATAAAAAAAAGCGGAGAGGGAAAGAACTGTTTCAGAGGACCGTTGGGAGCGTCCAGCTTGCTCGTCACCACCCAGCATGTACAAGACACTCAATAAACAGCAGCAGTGATATCGTGTCTCTTCTAAGGAGGACGGGGAAGACAGCAGAATCCCTCCAGAGTCTCGGGGCCGGGACACACTCAGCGGACACCCACGGCTTCCCAGACTCCTTCCACTGCAGCACCTTCAGCTTTAGGTGGGACATGGGCACACATCTTGCCCTCTTTCTCCCCATCTGGACTGCTTGGGAGGAAGCAAGCTGGATGGAAACATGAGGTCGGTCCTTCCTGGCCTTCCTCAACAACACAGAAGCGGGAAGCCCTGTTGATCCGGAGATGTGCACTGCGAGAACTTCCCCGCGCTCTGAAAGGCAGGCAGGTCGGTGGGCAGTGGACCCTCCTCTTCTTCTTCATCTCTCTCTCTTTTAGTGTGTTTGCTCGGGAAACTGGGAAAGGGTGACTCAGGCTGTGTGGGACCCGAGGCAAAAAAGCCCGGTACACCTCATTTAGTGCTCCGAGGAGCTTCAGAGGGGCATGGATGGGTTCAGGAAGGCCGGGGGTGGGGGGTGTTTGAGGAGAGAGAAGGTGCGTGAATGGTTTTCCCAAGTCCCCCCCCCCCCCAGTGCCCTGCTCTGATTTTCCTTTTCAGTGAAGAGGGATTAGCAGCACCCTCCTTTCTTGGCAGAAGCAAGCATACCCGAAGTTGGCAGGCTGCCAGGGCAGTTTCGTTTCCCACAAAACGGGACTCACATTTGTGAATGTGAGAATTCCTCCACCCAGGGGGCCTCCCACCATACCTCAATCATTGGGCAAAAGGCGCCTACCCTGAGCTGCAAAGTGCCCAGGGACGTGGCGTGAATGGCCGTGTCCTTTATGGAACGGCACCGAAGCCCCCTTTCTGCTCAATGACCTGCTCAGACCCACAACAGCTTACTTGAAAATCTAAGATCAATGGAACAAAAACAAGAACTGCAGTGAGCAGGGGGTGAGGACGGGAGCTGGGAAAATTCCTTTGGACACAATCAGAATGTGTGTTTCAACCATGGCCCTTTCCTGGGGTTTATTGGTTACTGATTAAAATGATAAACTCTACACCAATAAGTTCTCCAGCCCCGATTCTGGGACATTTGTTCTGGAATGTTTTCCAGGCCCTCCTGTGAGGCTGAGGGGCAGCCTTTCCCTGGCCCCTCCCTGCGCTTGGCTGAGAAGCAAGGTCCCTACCCGGACTTTGCTGATGGGGTGCCGGAAGCACTTGTTGTCCCCCGTCTCGCTGAGCGTTATTGCATAGAACTGGCCTTTGTTGAGGTAGGTCATCGGGCCCTCCCCCTGCTTCTGTCGGAGCGACTTGGTGGCTTCTAAGGTGTACTGAAACGTGTCACTGTGGAGAGAGAAGAGAGCTGGTCAGGTTCACACACACCCGTCTGCCTTCCTGATCAATTGCATATCAGAAGCTGCTTGTATGAATATTAACCAATATTTGCTCTACTTCAGAGACAAAACACAGCCTACCGTAACAGGGACAAGAGCAGACCAAAGGTCACTGTTGGCCCAACGTATACGGCATTTATAATAGTGCCCCATAAACCAGATGGTTGGGAAGGGGAGAAAGTCCATGGGGTACCTGACCAATGACAAGGCAGGGCAAGGGAAGCGGCTACGTCTTTGCGACCAACCAGCAATGCTTGAAGCTTAAGAATGAAGAGGATGTGTCACTTTGATCCTAGCAATCAGCCAGATGCTACGTGCTCTCAATCGACTCATCTGTACCCTAACTTCTTTTGGTCCTACCAAGATGTTCCAAGTACCTGTAACTCTCCCTACAAACAGTTCAAAAGGCAAAAATAAAATAATACAAAACATTTCAAAATGTGACACATCAAAGGCTGGTTACTGAAAGCTCAGCTCCTTCCCGGGGAATATGGATTTTGTTGTTGTTTTTTTTTTTTATTGTTTTGTTTTGTTTTGAGGGGCTTTTGGTTTGGGTTTTTGTTTTTTAAGACTGCAGAAGACCTCGAAACAGGGTAGTTGCCCTAAATCAGGACTTTATATTCAACAGTGCTCAGGTGACATGCAGTTTCCAGCCCATCTCGTACATAAAGTTTTGCTGGAACGCATCTCTATCCTTTCACTTATTTTGTTTTGTTTTTGGTTTGGGGCCAGTTCCGATAGTGCTCAAGGCTCTGTGCTCAGGAATCACTCCTGGCAGTGCTCGGGGGACCATCTGGGATGGTCTAACGGGGTTGAGTACCTGGAAGACAAGACCCCTACCCACTGTGTTCTGTTCTGCCCTCTATCCCTTCCCTTATGACTGGTCTGTGGTTGTTGAGCTGTTTGCTCTCCAAACCAGCAGGAATGAGTAGTTGCGGCAGACTGTGTGGTGCTTCAAACCTAACCTAACTACTCTCTGTCATAGGTTAAAGCCTTGGCCTTGCCCAGGCCGAACCCGGTTCGATCTCAGGCACTACATATGGTTCCTTAAGCCCCACTAGGAGCAGTTCTTGAGCGCCTCTTGGTTCGGTCCCAAAACCAAAATAGCAATAACAAAAATAATAATAATAATAATAATAATAATAATAATAAAATAATCAAAAACAAAATAATTACTCTCTTGCCTACTGCAGAAAAAATCTGCAGATTCCTGATCTACGAAATTTCTGGGATATTTTTATGATGTGATTCAACTGACTATTCAAAAACAGAGATTTTTCCCTAAGTATGAAGAATATAGCAATTGTTCAAAAGGAGTAACAGGCATAACCCTAAGTCTTGTTTTTAACAGGTTCTTTTAGAAATATTTATTTCTGCAACACTACAGGGTGGTATACAGTGACGATACAATAATAATAGCTTTGAGCACCTCTGAATCATCAAAATCTCTTCATTGAGTTTATTGACTTTGTAGCTTGCCAATACGCTAGTCTTTGGAAGGTTGGTATAAATATGACTCTCAGAATTTCCCTCTTAAAAATCACCTGCTTGCAAAATTATGAACAAATCTTGCTTTCTAGGTGAGATATTTTTGCAATGCTTAATTAAAAAACTCTATAGTGAGAACAAATTTGGAGGGTAAAAAAGCAGTCCTAATGTTAAAAATTTGAAGTTTAAGCTGGTACGGAAACAAATTTCAGAATAAATGTCAGAGAACCAAGTGAGAAATAAATCATTCAAGACAGAACCAATTCCACTGTCATTTTGCCTGAAGAAAGCAATTTCAATATAGTCAGTGAGTCAGAAAATTTTAGATCTGGACAGGATATGAGGAATCGCCTAGACCAGTCCCTTACAACTCGTCTGGGAAGCAGAACACTGGAAAAACATCAAGAGTCTATCAAGTCTCTTCCGAGGGAAAAAAAAAGGCACATATAAATAAAAATGATTTTGTACATAATTTCAGGAGATTTGCACCCCCAAGCCTATCCGTAACACAGACTACGACCCGCCTTCCCCCTTGCACAGCCAAGTGAAAGCAGAGAAATGGACCCACTTCACTACCTGATGTCGCAGCAAAAAAGAACCAGGTCAGGTCAATGTGTAGGAGGTGCCTCCACATTGGAGGGGGAAATTTGGAACCCTATCTGGGGCTGGTAGGTAGGACATTTGCTTTGCATGCGGCCGACCCGGGTTTGATCCCCGGCATCCCATATGGTCCCCAGAGCACTGCCAGAAGTAATTCCTGAGTGCAGAGCCAGGAGTAACCCCTGTGCATCACCAAGTGTGACCCAAAAAGAAAAAAATTGGAACCCGATCTCCCCACCTTTCCCTCCCCACTTCTTCACCCCATAACCAAATTCTGACTGGGTGGATCTGGGGAGGGTGACATGAGGAGACAGAGATGGCAGCAGGACCTTGAGGGGAAGTCTTCAATGATGAAGAAACCAATCAAGAAACTAGACAAGGACCAAGACAAGAAATCCAGAGTGATAAAGTTCAAAGGAAAGAAGGACCAGCACGGGGGGGACCTGACTACCTTCACAAGAAATTTGTATTTACTCTTGTCTGAACTGGCGTAATCACAGGTAACTTTTATACAGGAAAGAGGAAGTCATTTCTTATTATTCTCTCTTGTCTTCAAGTCACAACCCAGGTTTAAGAATACCTGGGCTCGGGGCCAGAGCGATAGTATAGCAGGTAGGGCATTTGCCTTGCACGCTGCTGACCAGGTTTCAATTCCTGGCATCCCATATGTTCTCCCCAGCACCGCCAGGAGTAATTCCTGAGTGCAGCACCAGGAGTAACCCATGAGCATCACTGGATGTGGCGCAAAAAGAATAAAAAGAAAAAAAAATAATATCTGGGCTCTATTCTTAGAATATACTTAATCTTCCTTCCTCCCCTGGGAAACACCCCTTCAAGATCCACTTCAATTTTCTATGAAGCTTTGCTCCCCCTGCGACCTTGCCCACTCACATGGCCCCTTCAATATATACCCAACCATCAGTACTCCCAGTTTTCTGGTTATATGTCTCAGTTGAAAGGTGTATCATTTACTAAATGAACAGCAAGGTGTCTTGATACCACATTTGTTCTTCCCAAATCCTGTGGGCCCCTTGTATTTTATCAGCTCCTTGAATTTGATGCAAGCAGTATACATTGTTATATTTTAGAATCTTTTCAAAGTTGGTGAACAATGACCTACCTCTTGATCCTAAAATGAGAATCACTAAATGTCTAAGGCTCCCTTTATTCTTATGCCCAACTCCTATCATAACTGTGATACATAGTACAACAATGTATGGTAGTAGTGCAGATACCTGGGACGTGCCAAGTGAAATGGAAGGGGAAAATAAGTACTCACAGGGAGACCAGCTACATTGCAATTGTTTAAAAGAGAACATGGATGGGGCTGGAGCGATAGCACAGCGGGGAGGGCATTTGCCTAGCATGCAGCCAACCCAGGTTCAATTCCCAATATCCCATATGATCCCCCGAACACCACCAGGAGTAATTCCTGAGCCAGGAGCAACCCCTGAGCATCGCCGGGTGCGACCCAAAAAGCAAAAGAGAGAGAGAGAGAGAGAGAGAGAGAGAGGAGAGAGAGAGAGAGTACATGAACTAAGTTGGCCGGAACATGGCAGGTGGGCTGGAACATTTGGTACTTGGAATGACTTGGACTGGTCACTTGGAATAGCAGGAAAGCTGGCAAACCCACTTCTCCCATGGGGGCTAGAAGGAGAGTAAATAAAAGTAGAAACCAGGTGTGAAAAAAAGGAAGGAAGGAAAAGAAAGAAGAGAAAAAGAAAGAATTCTAGGGACACATGCTGGGTAGGAACTACATTAGTTTAAAGTTCAGAGAGGCATTGAAGACAAATACAGAAAAGGTACAGGGCTGAAACATACTGTCTAAGACTGGAAATAGTCATGTAGAAGTCACTTGTATAAGGAAAAGACGTGGAGATGAAGGAAATTGAACTGTTAAATCAGTATATAGAAAAAGAAGTTCTGCACACTTTAGGGATTAGCACCAGTTTCCAAGCATCTCCTGGAAGGGACCTACCTTGATGTCTGGTCATACATGTACTCCTCAGCCCCCACCGAAGCACTTCGAAATTTCTGCAAAATTCAAAAAATTACCAAAATTAAAACAAATAGATAAGTCATTGCGGGGGGGGGGGGGGGGGGGGCAGAGGGAGAACAACCTGATAAGTGTATCTAAATAGGCTAGTCTCACTTCGAAAAAATTTATTCATATTTTGATCTTATGTTTTCAATTTGATGAAAACAGTTACCATTTGTGCCCAGTACACCCATGTCACCTGCGCATGTCACCTGCGCACAGAGAAAGCCAACCAACAGAAAACACACATGTGCTTTGTCTACTGCCACCCACAGGCACCTTGTGCCGGAAGTGCTTGCCGGTACTGGAAACGGTTTCCTCAGAAAAGACAACATCTTTTCTATTTTGAATTTTCTCCCACAGTTAATTCCAAATCCTGAATCAACAGAATTTAGTTACAGAGGGACACGGTGGATTATCAGAGTGGCTAAGCACATTGTTTCTGAAGCAAGGCTGCCTAGAATCAAGTGTCTACTCTTTTATCTGCTCCAATGTCAACTGAGACAAGTGCCTTACTTTCTGCATTTGTAAAGTGTTGACTCTGAGTGATTATATGGTTGGCTGCTCCAACCGAGGTAAAGTACTAAGGACAGTTCCCAGTTCATGGTGAGCTCCTACATATACTTTAAATACTGTGACTTTGCTCTGACTCTCAGAGGCTGAAGAGGACTTGGATTAACTGAAGGAACTGAGATAAGTGATCCAGGTGAGAGAGACCCACAATGAGTCAAACAAAAGAGTAAATAAAGGTGGCATGTATGGGCAGGAGCGATAGTACATCAGGTAGGGTGTTTGCCTTATACAAATTTAACCCGGGTTCCATCCCCTGCACTCCATATAGTCCCCCAAGCCAGCCAAGAGTGATCCCTGACCAAAGAGCCAGGAGCAAGCCCTAAGCACCACCAGAGGTGTGGCTGAAAAACAAAATTAAATAAATAAAGGCTTGTTTTTCTTCATGTGGTATACAGAAAGTCTCTAACATAAGTCTGACCTCATTATGAAGGGAGGATTTTTTTAAAATCTACATCTTTATTGCCCAATACAGAGACCACTAGCCACATGTGGCAAAATTGATGAGAATGAAATAAAATTAAACTCAGTTTTTCAATATATCTGTTATATTTCCAGTACTTAGTTGACACAATATGACCAGAGACTGTCACATTGTCTAACATAAAAATAATACATTTCCAGGTCATAGAAATTATACTAGAGAGGAAAGGCACTTGTCTTGCAGGTGGTGGATCCCAATTTGATCCCAGTACTACCAGTACTCCATATGGTCCTGTGAGCACCAACAGGAGTCACTCCTGAGCACAGAGCCCAGAACAGATCCTGAGCACCTACCAAAGTGGGCCAAGCTCCCTCATCATGGAAAGCTATTTCTACTGAATAAATCATGCTGAATATATTTAAGAATTAGCAAAGTTTGGAGAATAAAAATAACAAAAGAAGAAAGGTAGCTAAAGAAGTGACTTTGAGATAGACAGAATGCACTTCCGAGGTGTTCTTTGGTAGAAGGAATGTGCAGTAATCCACAATATATGATAAGGCAGCATTAACAAACATGAATTTAAGTAAACTTACTGGCCACGCATAGCACTCTGTAGCCTGAGAATAAACTAGTCTACATTGGACTTACAAATGCTATAGTTCTAAGTCCCTAAATGAAGTGGAAAGGGGTGATATACTGCAACAATGCAGACTCAGAGACTATCAACTATAGTTGAGTGAAATAACCTTATACTGATCATATGAGTACATGTGAAAAGGAACTGGGAGAAGTATATAGTTGATACGTTGGACACAGAATAACTTTTCAAGTTTAAAATTTTACTTTAATTATAAAATTAAGGTAATGGTTTAAAAAATGTAATGACTTAAAAAATAATTATTTTTAATGTATGTAACCCTCTATGAGACCTGATCACATTGATAATCATACAATCATAAATGATTTAGTATTAAGAATTAGAACCAGGGACTAGAGAGACAGTATAGTGGTTAGGGTGCTTGCCCTTCACATACCCAACCCAGGTTCAATCCCAGGCATCCCATATCGTCCCACAATCACTGCCAGGAGTATCCCCTGAGTGCAAAGCCAGGAGCTAGCCCTGAGCATTGCCAGGAGTGATTCAAGAACTTAAAAAAAAAATCAGAATCAAAATGTTTGGTTATTCTGGCTATAACCACCAAGTTTCCACAATTATTTGGAGACATTTTAATATCACTTGTGGAATGCTTAAAGGTTATCAGACAGTCAACATCATTCTATCTTCTGTGATTTGTTAGAGTAAAACTATACATTTCTTAATAAAGTAGACTAAACTACTCCATTGCCCCCCTCCCAATGTCCTCCCCACACACACAAACACACACATTGGAAACAGTTTACTTTAGCAAATAAAATTTGCTAACTCAACAAGAATCCTAGATGTTAATAGTCTACCAAAAAGACAAACAACACTTTAGACAAATTTTCCTTAGTGAAATTTACTTGATGAAATTCTCATAGCTTGGGCTGAAAGGCAGTATATTGTAGGTAAGGTGCTTGCCTTGTATGCACCCAACCTGGATTTGATCCCTGTTACCACATAATGTTCCCTGGGCCTCAGCAGGAGTGATCCCTAAGCACAGAGCCAGGGGTACCAAGATAAAAAATCATGATGGATCATTTCATTTCATTCATATCAGAATAATGTATAATATGTAACATAAATATTGACTTTTAATGCTGAAGGCAACTAAAGTATTCCAAATTCAGTGAGAATAACCTTCACATTGGCTCTGGCAAGTTACTTTTCTGCACTTCAAAATAAAACCCCAAATACAATAGCTTCCTTTCACACAACTCTTTATCTGCCACACAAATGCAACTGATAACACATCCCCCTAAGAGCATGATGGTTCCGTTGATATTGGACCATGTCCATGCACTCTTCTGTGACTAATGGAATATTTCCACGCCGTCTGACAAAAACATCAGGGACAACCCTATAGTGATGAAAAGCATGTACTTCACATTCCTATGTGGAGTGGTTTGCTTTTCCTACAGACTCACCCCTGATTGCTTTAAGGCAAATCAAATATTCCGTAATACCCAAGTTTCTATGAGATCCCTTGCTTCGTTTAATTCTTCCCTATTTTTTTAAAGGAAGTGTGTTAATTATTCAAATAAATCCCTGCAGGAAGCTGTGGAAGATCATTTTGAGACAAATACTTTTTTATTTAAAAGAATACTAAATGGATTCTTCGAAAAAAAAAATAAGAACAGAACTCCCAAGTACAGCAATTCTACTTCCTGGCACCTAGCCCCCAAATCCCCAAATCCAAAGACATTAATTTGAAGATACATTTAGTGTTCACTGCAGTGCTTGGGACTATACTCAGGATATGGAAGCAATCCCAATGTCCAATGGCAGGTGAATGGATGAGGAAGTTATAGGCTCTATATGCAATGGAATACTACACAGCTGTAAGAAAAGATGAAATCATGCAGTTGGCTGCTACTCGGATGCAACTGGCAGGTGTGTCATGCTAAGTAAAATAAGTCAGAGGGAGGAGGACAAACACTCAATGACCTCGCTCATTTGTGGACTACAGAGAGACAAAACAAGGAAATAGACAGCATAGAACAATGAAAACCCTTGGCCTTATATTGTGAAGCGTATTACCAAGCAGTCATGAGAGGGACAGGAGGAAATAAGATCAGACTAGAGGTGACACAGGGAATGTGGTGAGGGGTTGAGGGCACTTTGGTGGCGGTGAGGGTCGGAGGTGCTGCAGAAACTTTGCGAATTAATGCCATACATTAACATTACTGTAACCATGTTACCTGAGCTGTGATTTTTGTAAATTAAATTGAAAGATGAAAAGGAAGCCAAATGTCTAACTAAAGGTACCAGAACCCAAGAAAATATGGTAGCTCATAAATATGGCAGGGGATTTAATGAGTCTCACTCTGCTCATTTCCCAGCTTCATAGAGCACAATCAGCATTCAGCAGTGATTGGTGGCAGAAGATCTCTGAACAGCTCTCTGTCATAACTCCCTACCCATGTGCAGAGCTCATCCCTGCTGTCATATCAAATAATAGAGATAAAAGACATTCTGATTAAAAGGAAATACATATGCATATATATATGCTTACCCAGCTCCCGGAAGAGAACAGCGCAGAGTCTCCTGCCCCTGCGCCTGGCTATCCTCACCGGGGTCCCTTGGAGGGGGAGCGGGTTGAGTTTCCCTCCTCGCCCCGAGCAGAGCCCCGGCAGCCAAAGACCTCCAGAACCAGCCACAACCATGCTGAGACCACTCTCCACATGCATGAAGGTACCGGCAGAGGAACAAAGGCATGCGGGTCCCAGGGCTGAGATCTCCAAGCCTGCTTGAATCGGGGCTGAGCATCCTCCACCCAGATCCTCCATCTTCCAGTAGGCGGGGGTCACACCCACCAACTGCCCCCCATCCCCACCGGCACCGTGTAATCTCATCAACGGCCAAGACCCAGAGACTATAAAACCCAGCTCCCAGAAGTGCATGGCCACATTCGCAGCCACACAACATCTTATTATCTCATTCTTACTTTGGACAACCTGGCAGGCTACCCAATGTAACCTGCCCACACGGCAGAGTCTGGCAAACTCCCCATGGCGTACTCAATATGCCAAATACCAGTAACAAGGAGAGGTCTCATTCTCCTAACCCTGAAAGAATCTTGAATATGGCACTTTAAAATCTCAGGGCTAGGACGAAGGAGACATTACTAGTGCCTGCTCGAGGCAATCGATGAACAACAGGATGATCATGATTGTGATCGTGATCGTGATGCATATATAGATATATATATATGCATATGTATATGTATATATGTATATATATACACACACACACACACATTTCCATGAGCCACTGTCTTAAACAACTAAGAATTAGAAGACCCTTGGGGTCAGAGAGATAGTAGAGCAAATAAGGCACCTGCCCTGCACATGGCCATCCTCAACATCTCGTATGGTTCCCTGAGCATAGAGCCTGTAGTAAGGCCTGACCACCACCATATATGACTAGAAGTCACCCACTCCCTCTTCCCCTGTTTCCTCTGGGTGTTAGAGGTGGTGGTTAAGGACAGACATTCTAAATCCAAAGCTGGAGAGATACATAGTGGGCAGAGTGCTTGCCTTGTATGCTGCTGACCTAGGATGAAGAGACAGAGGAGGAGGAGCAGGAGGAGGAGCAGGAGGAAAAGGAGGAGAAGGAGAAGGAGAAGAAGGAGGAGACAGTAGTAGTTCTGGATCCAGACAGAGAGTGACAAGCCACATCTCACCCACTCTTTGTAGTATATAACCTTAAGCACCTATACTCTACATGCCTCAGTTTCCTCATTTGGAAAACAGATGTTGCAATAATAATAGTACCTGCTTCATAGAACTGCTGAGGCTGACATCAATGTATGTGACATAGAATGATGCTGGCACAGGGTAAATGCCCACCTCATCTTCATTATTATTCAGGGTTGCAATCGCACATCTTGTTCAAGTGGCTACTCAGTGGGCAGCAGTTGTCATGTACCACACTCACTCTTTAGTGAAATGAGGATCACAATTGTTCCCCTTCTGCCATTGTCTTTTATGGGCCCAGGTGCACTGAAAAATGGGAAGTCAAAGATCGCTGTCTCAAATAGAGAGGCACAGCTTCTAAATGGCAAGACAGTAAGTCTGAACTAATATTTCTTGAATTCCATTATAGAGTCTGGGTCATAATGGTGATTCTGAGACCAGAGAGATAGTACAGAGGGTAGGGAACTTGCCTTGCATGCAGCCAACCCAGTCTGATTCCAATAGCCCATATGGGCCCCAAGGCCGCCAGGAGTGATCCCCGAGAGCACAGCCATGTGTGGCCCCAAAATAAAAGCAAAAAAAAATTTTTAAACAGTGGCTCCTTAATTGCATCATCAACTGACTGTTTACAAAGATTTCAAAGATTTCAAGACAGTTCAATGGAGACATGATAGTCTTATCAACAAATGGATCAAGAACAAGTATCTAGGGTGTTTGGAGGATCCTCCCAGGAGGGGAGATGCAGGTTGAAAGTAGACTGGACTGAACATGTTCGCCACTCAATGCCTCTTTTGCTGATCACAACACCCAAAAGGAGAGAGAGAACAAAAGGGAATGCCCTGTCACAGTGGCAGGGGGGAATGGGGGGATGGGGGGATGGGGGGGGAGGGATATTATCCTGGTGGTGGAAAATGGGCACTGGTGGAGGGATGGGTATTTGATCATGGTATGACCGAAATCCAAGCACAAAAATTTGTAAATCTACAACTGTACCTCATGGTGTTTCACTAATAATAATAAAAAAAAAAGAACAAGTATCTATCAATTAAGAGAGAAATGTAGTTCAATTCACTACTTATTTCCTATATAAAACTTACCCCAAGTGAATCCTAACCCAACATGAAAAAATAATAAAAATTTTAAATGTCTGAGAGGGTCTGGATATGGGATAGACAGGAACTGGAGAGAGGAGATGCCTTGCATCTTGCTGACCCTGATTCAGTCCTTGACACTGCATATGGTCCCTCAAGCTCCACAAGGGTCACTCCTGACCACAAAGTCAGAAATAGCCTCTGAGCATTTGTAGCATGTAGCCCCACCCCCTCACCCCCAAATAGAGAAAATCTGCCTGATCTCTAGGCCAAAACTTCTTATACAGTATCTCAAATATTTAGTCTATCAACAACAAAAAATAATAATGTAGACTTTAGGAAAATGAAATGCGATTGCTCTCTGAAAGGATAATTGCAACAAAAGGAAACCAGATAGCAGCACATGTTACTGCAAAGGGCTTAAAGACCCATTGTTTAAATAGGAGACTAACACCCAAGAGTTGACGAGATAAGTTCCAGGAGGATTACTCCATGGCTTTGAGGACAGCCGCACACGCTAGGGGAAAAGGCAGCTCAGATAGAGAAGAGAGCACCAAATAAAGGGTGTTGGGAGGTTCCTCTCAGGATGGGAAATGCGTGATGAGAGTAGACTATAGTCCAAACAAGATTGCCACTCAATGTCTCTTTTGCAAACCACAGCACTCAAAAGGAGAGAGATAACAAAAGGGAATGCCCTGCCACAGTGGTAGGGTAGGATGCGGGGAAGAGGGGTGGGAGGGATACTGGGACTGGTGGTGGTGGAGAATGGGCACTGGTGGAGGGATGGGTATTCGATCATTATAACTGAAAACCCAAGCACAAAAATTTGTAAGTCTACAACTGTACCTCATGGTGTTTCACTAATAAAAATTTAAGGGAAAAAAAGACCCATTGTTTAAAGATCTCTCATAAATTAATAAAAGGAGGGCAAATAACCCCATTTAAAAATTGACAAAATTGCTAACAGACTTTCACAAAAATAAGTTGCAGAAATAGCCAAACAGCACAGAAAATGCCCCTTCAACAGAGAAATACAGGGGCCAGAACAATTGTACAGGACACTTGCCCTGCATGCGGTCAGCCCAGGTTTGATACCCAGCACCTCATATGGCCCCTGGGAATGATCATTCAGGAATGATCTCTGAATGCAAATTCAGGAGTGATCCTTGAGTTCAGAGCCAGAAGTAAGTCCTAGCATAGCCAGGTATGGCCCAAACGCGAATACAATAAGAAAATAATTGTAAAGAAAGAAATATAAATTCAAACCACAGGAAGACACCATTACAGATCCATTTAAACAGCTCATATTAAAAATGATAGCCCCAAGTTTTTCCAAGGATGTGGAAAGCAAGAAAACACCCATATGTGGCTGGGGAGGATGATGAGGGTACAGTCACTTTAAAATACTGGATAACAGTACTTACAGTTAAAGGTGAATTTATCTTGGGTCCTAGCAATTCCAGTGCTGGGGTATTTACCCAAGGAGAAAGAAAACAAATGTCCCCGTTAAGACACAGACAGGAATGTCCACAACGATATCATTCATAGCACACCCAACCAGACACAATCAATATCTATCAGTGAATAGAGAGATAAACAGATCAATTTTTACCCTGAAACACAAACTACTACACAAGGAACATAGGTGAATCTCAGAAATATTATACCGAGTGAAAGCAGACAACATACAAGACCAGATTCTCTATTATTCCACTTCTGTAAAATCTTAGAGAACAGAAAAATTGCCACAATAGGAGACAAATTGAGTGTTTGCAGGGGGAGAGGAGAATGTCTCAAAGTTGAGGGTACCCAAGGAAATATTTAGGGTTGAGGATGTTTCATTGATCTTGACTGGACTTGCACAATTTACACAATTACCAAAATTTTCGAATGGGGCACTTCAAACTGACAAGCAAGCAAAGACTTTTCTCTGGGTCGGCTGGACACGTGAAAAAAATTTTAAAAAACAGGTAGTCTCTGTTTGCAAGATACGAGGCACACAGACACGCTTGTCAGTGATTACTAATTCCTCCCTGAGCAGGCAGGCCGACAAGGTATTTAACAGCTACATTGTTTTGTTTTCTTTTTTGAAAGAATGAACAGGCAGTGCCTTTACCTACCACTTGGAAGGTCACAAACTAAAAGAGGTCAAGGTGAAAACTGAGTAGGAAGTTGCGCACAGACATCTCCTGATTCCTCCTACATAATAGATGGTAAGACTTAAACACAAAGAAGATGCCTCACATAAATCACCAAGAACTAGGAAACCAGTGTGTGTGTGTGTGTGTGTGGGGGGGGGGGGGGGGGGGGTGCTATTAGAAACTGGTTATAAGGCGAGGTAGATATTCTCTTTCACTGAGGTCAAAAACAGCCTGACAAATTCCATACTGGCGACCCTAAGGGAAGCAGGGGGCCCAGGCGGTGGGCAGAGCTGGGGCACTGCTGGCACCCACTCTGCAACCTTTGCGCTGGAGACATCAGCCCACCAATCGGAGACCAAGAAAGCACTGCAACAAACCAATCCAAAGCGTCCCAGAAGTGACCTCTCCTGAGAACCTCTTTCGGGGACACAGAACACAGAGCAACTCGCCCTGGCTTCTGGGTCTTGCAAACTTTTTTTTTTCTTAAATTTTTATTAGTGAAACACCATGAGGTACAGTTGTAGACTTACAAATTTTTGTGCTTGGGTTTCAGTTATACAATGATCGAATACCCATCCCTCCACCAGTGCCCATTCTCCACCACCACCAGTCCCAGTATCCCTCCCACCCCTCTTCCCCGCATCCTACCCTACCACTGTGGCAGGGCATTCCCTTTTGTTATCTCTCTCCTTTTGAGTGCTGTGGTTTGCAAAAGAGACATTGAGTGGCAATCTTGTTCGGTCTATAGTCTACTCTCATCACGCATTTCCCATCCTGAGAGGAACCTCCCAACACCCTTTATTTGGTGCTCCCTTCTCTATCTGAGCTGCCTTTTCCCCTAGCATGTGCGGCTGGCCTCCAAGCCATGGAGTAAACCTCCTGTACTTATCTCGGCTATTCTTGGGTGTCAGTCTCCTATTTTGTTACTTTATGTTCCGCAGATGAATGCAGTCTTTCTATGTCTGTCCCTTTCTTTCTGACTTTTGGCCGAGCAGCGCTTCTCAAATACGCATCATTCCTGACTCAATTTTTTTTAAATAGAACATGCATAAAGCAGCTCAGGACCCACGCAGTTCAGTTCCTCCGTCTGGCTTTAAGCAAAGGATCAAAATCAAGGGCAGGGGTTCAGGGTGGCAGGGGGAAGGGCAGAAGCAGGTGGGCATGCGCCTCCCCCGGTCCAGGACTCACCTCCGGGGCGCCGTCCTTGAAGCTCTCGCTGTAGGTGCTGTCGGGGGTGCTGCGCTGGTCGTCCTTGAGGTAGGCACCGTGGCCGGCCAAGGCGGGCACCCCGTACTGCGTCTGCTCGAAGATGACCACGCGCTGCTCATCGCCGTCGCCCCGCGGGTAGGGCACGGGCGGTGGCCATGAACACCGGCGCGAACTCCTCGGCTTTGACCACGGCGATGCCCGACACGGCCACGCCGGCCGGGCCTCTCGGGGACGCCGGCGCCGTACTGCTCCCGCTTGGACGTCTCCAGGGGGTCCGGGTTCAGGGACAGGTTCACGGGCACCGTCTTGAGCACCTGCACCCGGTTCTCCCCGCCGCTCAGGTTGCTCTGGGCTTCCCCGGGGCCAAGACAGTTCCTGCGTGGGAAGACCCGCACCCCAACCGGAGCGAATGAGATGGAGGAGGAGGAGGAGGAGGAGGAGGAGGAGGAGGAGGAGGAGGAGGAGGAGGAGGAGGAGGAGGAGGAGGAGGAGGAGGAGGAGGAGGAGGAGGAGGAGGAGGAGGAGGAGGAGGAGGAGGAGGAGGAGGAGGAGGAGGAGGAGGAGGAGGAGGAGGAGGAGGAGAAGAAGAAGAAGAAGAAGAAGAAGAAGAAGAAGAAGAAGAAGAAGAAGAAGAAGAAGAAGAAGAAGAAGAAGAAGAAGGAAGACAGAAGAAGAAGAAGAAGAGAAGAAGAAGAAGAAGAAGGAAGAAGAAGAAAGAAAGAAGAAGAAGAAGAAGAAGAAAGAAGAAAGAAGAAGAAGAAGAAGAAGAAGAAGAAGAAGAAGAAGAAGGAAGAAGAAAGAAGAAGAAGAAGGAAGAAGAAAGAAGAAGAAGAAGAAAGAAGAAGAAGAAGAAGAAGAAGTAGAAGAAGGAAGAAGAAGAAAGAAGAAGAAGAAGAAGAAGGAAGAAGAAAGAAGAAGAAAGAAGAAGAAGAAGAAGAAGAAGAAGAAGAAGAAGAAGAAGGAAGAAGAAGAAAGAAAGAAGAAGAAGAAGAAGAAGAAGAAGAAGAAGAAAGAAGAAGAAAGAAGAAGAAGAAGAAGAAGAAGAAGAAGAAGAAGAAGAAGAAGAAGTAGAAGAAGGAAGAAGAAGAAGAAGAAGAAGAAGAAGAAGAAGGAAGAAGAAAGAAGAAGAAGAAAGAAGAAGAAGAAGAAGAAGAAGAAGTAGAAGAAGGAAGAAGAAGAAAGAAGAAGAAGAAGAAGGAAGAAGAAAGAAGAAGAAGAAAGAAGAAGAAGAAGAAGAAGAAGAAGAAGAAGAAGAAGAAGAAGAAGAAGAAGAAGAAGAAGAAGAAGAAGAAGAAGAAGAAGAAGAAGAAGAAGGCTCAGACAGAGAAGGGAACACCAAATAAGGGGTGTTTCGGGGACCCTCCCAGGAGGGGAGATGCATGTCGAAAGTGGACTATGGACTGAACATGTTTGCCACTCAATGCCTCTTTTGCAGACCACAACACCCAAAAGGAGAGAGAGAACACAGGGGATTGCCCTGCCACAGAGGCAGGGAGGATGGGGGGATGGGGGTGGGGGGATATTATCCATGGTGGTGGAAAATGGGCACTGGTGGAGGGATGGGTATCTGATCATTGTATAATCAAACCCAAGCACAAAAAATTGTAAATCTACAACTGTACCTCATGGTGTTTCACTAATAAAAAAAAAATTAAAAAAAAAAGAAGAAGAAGAAGAATGGGGAATAATAATATATATTTCTAAGCAGCCCCTCCTGCAGGTTGGCGAACATGGGGAGCCAGGTGGAGGGGTCTGGGCCGCACTAGAGCCAGGGCACGGGGCACCCTCCCGGAGCATGCGCTTGGACCCACCGAGACCTGTCACCATAAAACAGGTAAGTGAAAGCCCGCCCTAAACCTAAACCCATCTTCGTTTCTGACTTCCTGGGGAATGACGGCCACTGGAGCCAGGACTGACAGGTCACCCAGGAGAAGCCAGCAGACATCCCAGAAGGAATCACATTCTTGCCCACCTGCTTTCTGTAAGTCAGGCACCTGGAAAAAGGAAGGCAGGTGGGGAGATGGTTCCAGATGGAAGGACATGTAAAAGATGTCTGTCAGGCAGGAGAAGACCCTGTTTGGATCCTGGCCTGAAAAAACTTAAGGGACTTCATGGAACACTAAGATATTGGAGGGGTGCAAGGGAATATGAATTAGGGAATAATTTATAGCTGTAGTGAATCTAGCTCCACGTAATCGCAATTTTGAGATGGCATAAGAAGATGTCTTTGTGTCTTAGAGATGCAAGTCAGAAGTGGAATGGTGTATCAGGGACTCCTTTTAAATACTGCGCTGTAGCACTGGCCTCCCATTGTTCATCAATTTGCTCACGCGGGCACCAGTAACGTCTCCATGGTGAGCCTTGTTGTTACTGTGTTTGGCTTATCAAGTACGCCACAGAGAGCTTGCCAGGCTCTGCCATGCAGGCAGGATACTCTCAGTAGCTTGCCGGGCTCTTTGAGAGGGAAGAGGAATCGAACCTGGGTCAGCCGCGTGCAAGGCAAATGCCCTGCCCGCTGTGCTATCGCTCCAGCCCATTTTAAATACTACAGCAATTAAAAAGAAGAAAGGAAAGAGAGGAAACAGGCATAACAGTGATCATTGGGCCAAAGAGACAGAACAGAGAATAAGGCACTTTTGTCTTGCACATAGCAAAGCCCCAGCACTACATATGGTTCCCCAGGCCTTGCCAGCAGTGATCCTGGAGCACAGAGCCAAGAGTGAGCCCTGAACACTGCCAGGTGTGACCCCAAGACTGAAAAAAAAAACAGTGACAGTTGTTGAAACTGGAAGTTCAAATAGGTATTGACAAGTTGATGATACTGTCCCCTTTACAGCTTTATACGTTTGAAAAAGAATGGTTCTGGTTGTAAATTGCTTCTTCTTTTTTTGTTAAGGCAGGGGAAAGATTAATTGGGGGGTCAGGACGGGATAAGGGGAAGGAAAGGATATTTTCTCCCATCCTGTGGGGTAAACTCTTTATAGGAAAACAAGATAAGGTTTATCATGGAGATCGTTTCGCTAAATTGAGTAATAACATGAGCTCACTGATATCCTCAGCATTGAATTACTTGCAGGGCTTAAAAAAGTGGTATGACTGGGTTTATGTAAAACAAGATCTCTCCAAGTTCAGACCTCCTGGCTGGTACAAAGAGAAGGAGAGGATTTAGAAAATTAATTCCTGCCTGGCCAGATGAAATACTTTAATTTCTATTAAAGAATTCTGTAAGAGGGTGGAAGTAGAAAAAAATCTGGTTAATGGAAGATGATTATTGGTGACAAAATGATTTTTCTATCAAAGACCCTGTGGGGAAAGGCTTTGAGGTTGCTACTCACTTAGTTGGGGGGTTTCTAAAGGAGCTGGAGAGGAGTCACATGCTTTGTGTGGAGTTCTGTCTCCACTGTCTGCTTCTCTTAAAAACATCAAGTGCTTTCTGGGGCTTACTGGCAAATCCCAATGGGAGAAATATTTGAATAAACTTGGTTCTTCCAAGAACGGAGCTTGCCTGCTACTCTCGGGAAAGAACGTCCATTAGTCTCTAGGCATGCCTGATTCAAGCAACTTGGTACTTTTGGCTTTGATTTTTCAGATAAAACTTCAAAGTAAAGCTTGAAGAAAGAATGGCTCCACCTGAGCAAAGCCAACAGAAAAATATCTCCTCTGCATGTCACAGATCTGTAGTGATCATTCTAGAAAATAATCCTTTAAGGACTAAACGTGCAAGTCTACACAAAACAGTCTGTCTTTTAAGTAGTAACCTGCTTTCATAGCCAAATCAATACTGTGAATCTGTACCTCAGACTAAATATAAGTAAAAATTTAGAAATTATGTTTAATCTGAATCCAGCATTAGTTGAATAGTGCCAAAACCCAGACCACCCATTTCTCTCAGTGCATCGTCAACTCCATTGTTTAGAACTTTGTATGGAATGTTAATAGATGTGCCTCAAAGAAAGGAGGCCATGATAAAATCAGTATTTAAGACACACAGACACACACACATTTTCATAACAAGACCACCCTGGGTGGGTCAGACACATCATGAATACAGTGAAGACCCCACACACATTCTTTCACCTGTTTAATTATCACTCCGAGCTTCCCAAGCTCATTTTACCCCAGACCCCTAAAGGAGGAATATCTATGATAACTGGACAGTGTCCTGCAGGTTAAGAGTCTAGTTTATACTGACCAGCTACCAAAGTTATGATCCAGATCCATTCTTTACACAAGGAAAGTCTCACTGACTTTGCCAGAACATTTAAAGTTAACCAGATCCTCTAAATGTCGTGTCCTTTTCAGATCAAATTAATTACTTGTGTAATTTGGGCCTAATGCAAAAACCCTTATGCACTGCCAGAAAACAAATGCACAAACTCTAAAAGAGAAACATAGGAGATATTTTTGGTATTCTTCTGAACCACTAAGCAAACTATAGGTTGTATAAATGGAGCAAAATCTCCGAAAGAAATGGGTATTATTTGATGCCATTTGATGTAAATAATTGTGAACACTATCCTGCGTTGCCACAGCCTCATTTGACTAGCATTGGTGGGGCCAGAGAGAGCATAGCCAGGTGTGACCCCAAAACAAAACAAGACAAGAAAGAACAGCATTGGCATTAGAACCCTGCCAGAGAACTTTAGAAAGATATTCTCCCCACACATCTGAAGTAATGATCAGAACCAGACTGAAATGATTGTGTGCTACTCCCTGCCCTGCTGTGGAATGCAAACTGGAGCCAAATATTGCAGTACTGGGGGGGGGGGGGGGGGGGGGGGTGATGCTCCTGCGAAGATTGACATATCAAATCATCAAATATACTTTTTAAAAAGTCAGGTCACATCATGGGGAGAGTCTGTTTTTCCAAGTGGCAAGTTCTGGACTCTGGCAGTTGTAATGGTAACATGATAGCACATGGACACCCCCTGTGCCAATACTGTCCCTTCCAGTCACTTTCAGCCACTTGTTGACTAAGTCATACATCATGTATAGGGACAGGACATTTGCTAGACTTCGCTGCCAGTCTTTCAATGACTCCATGAAATCCCAGAAATCACCACAAAAACACAAGCATTAGTTACTCTTTGACAGTGTTCTAAAAAACAGTGTAACGAAAAGAAAGTATGGGGGGATGGGTGGGGGGGCGGGGCTTTTTTTTTTCTAACCTCGAATGTCTGATGCACTAGAATAGGCCTGTTTGCTTTCCCTGCTCCTCTGTGCCTGGGAGTCGCCTGTTTAGCCTAATAAATATGGACTGAGCAGAGGGAAAGGTGTGGGCAGAGTTTTAGCTTCTTTCTCCCTGTCACCACCGCTGCCGGCCAGGGCTCAGAGCAGACACAGTCCCTGCAAAACAGCAAGTCAAAGGCAGGCGTGTCCCTGGATACTCAGATTATGGCATCTGGCTGTTGGGTGGTCCCACTGCTATTGTACAAGAAAAGCAGAATGTCACGGGCTGCGCCTCTCACAGCCAGGGAAGTCTGGCCTGTCTGCTAGCAGAAGGCCTTCTCCTTCCTTCAGAGTTCCACATCACAAAGGTCCAAGAGGAAACCTCCGTGCATCTCTGCTGCTGGACTGGGCAGGAGATGGCTGACTCTGGTGAGTTTGGAGACGTAGCTGAGTTAAGAAGTTCAGGCCCTTCTGGGGACTCTTTTCTGTCTGTATCATTCTGGCCAAAGAACTGGGATATTACAGTCACTACCACCAAGTCACAAGTATCTGGTTCTTATCAGAAAGTTGAAACAGGCAGTGTAGACATATTTTAAGTCAGAATAGAAACCAGATTCTGAATGACATCCTGCCATTGATTTCAACAGAGAGAAAAATGAATTTTTCCTGTCTCATCTCAGTCTTCCTGACTATCTCATCTTTCAAGCGGGTCTCGATTCAGGACTGCAGAGACCGGGAAGGGATGCTATATGACGAGCCTATGAGTGACTTGTGTGCACAACTCAAATATGTGGTTCTGCTCCTCACCAAGAGGTCCGGCATAGGTCTAGACTTTGGCAGACAGGCGCTTCATACCCTGTGACCTCCCAAGACCAAACACGACAGTTTAGTCCTTCTGTTTGATGTTTCCAGCAGCACAGAGCAAGAGCGCTCTGGAGAGCCAGCACGCGCGAGAATATTGTGCCATACCTTTTTTCCGGGTCTTCTTGACTGTCACTTGCTTTAGTCACCGACAGCAGCCTCTTGTCTCGAGGAACCTGTAATATCCCCAACAATCAGTCAGGCTTACAGAGGTGACTGCCACCAGGCCGCAGAGGATGGGAGCTGAGAGATAGTACAGGAGCTAGGGCACTTGCCTTGCATGCAGTTGACCCCAGTTTGATCCCCTGCACTGCAGAGGGGGGCTGACCACTGCCAGGGAGCACTCCTGAGCACAGAGCCCAGAAGAAGGCCATGAGTACTGCTGGGTGTGGCCAAAAGAACAAATACAAAGAAGAGAGTTCAATGAGTTATTTTAGAAGAGAATACCTAGAGTATTGGGTGCTTTGGAAATACATGTTAAATAAAAATAAATACGTTGTCAACCCTTTCATCTATTGATTTGGGAACATCTATAATGGGCCAGCTGAATGCGGGATAACAAGGAGAGGAATGAAATAGGGCTCCTGTCATGGGACAAGAATGCCCAGGGCACCCACATTCATAACAGCGCTGGTCCCAGGCACCAAAAGGTGGGAATAACCCAGGCCCCTTCCCACAGATACAGGTCTTACAGCTGATAGGATCATTTTTAGCCTTCAAGACTGGGCTTGTGGCTAGGGCGATAGTACAGTGGGCAGGATATTTCCCTTGCATGCGGATGACCTGGGTTCACTATCCAGCATCCCATATGGTTCCCCCTTGCACTGCCAGGAGTGATTCCTGAGTGCAGAGCCAGGAGTAACCCCTGAGCATCATTGGGTGTGACCCAAAAAGCTAAATAAATAAATAAAGAAAGTCTGGGCTCAGAAATATGCTTTAAACAGAGGCGCGTGAAGACACGATACATGGGGAAAGAAGCCAGACCCTAGGGGGAAGGAATGTATGTCTCCACTTCCCAGAGGGAGTGAGGAAGGTCACATTCAAGCACTAAACAGTAGAACAGTTACTCACAGGAGCTGGGGGTTGGGGGCTCTATTTTCCTAGTAGTATTTCAGTCTGAAAGATGCAGTTCTGGATAATGGTAGCATAGCAATATGCATGTCCCTAGGCCATCAGGAACGGTAAAAACAGATTTGATGTGGTATATCTACCAGAGAAAGGACCAGCCATGTAAGGCAGTCCAGGAAGTGAGTGTTAACAGCCGCTTGGGGCTGGAGAGATAGTACAACAGATAGGGCACAGGGCCAACCCCAGTTCAATCCCCGGCACCCAGTATGGTTCCCCCCAAGCACTTCCAGGAGTGATTCTTGAGCATTGAGTCAAGAGTAAGCTGAGCATTGCCAGGTGTGCCCCTAAACTCCACACACTTGAGAAAGGAGCTTTGAGGCGCTGCCTATTGGGTGCTCTTGCCTGGTCCCGCCACGGGGCACTTGGCCCCTCCTTCTGAACTAGTGCCAAGAGTGCTTTAAAAATACAATATGCAGTGACAGGAGATACAATTGAGCAAAGCCCACTGGGAGTCGAGAGCTTCAAGTTCCCCAAAGGGACTCCAGGGAGGAATTTGTGAAGTGGAGGATGGAGAAGCTTTCCAGTCAGGAATGGTGATGACGGTTAGGAAAAATGAAGTCATAAAATTTGCTTAGGGTCGGAGTGATAGTACAGCAGGTACCTTGCATGCGGCCGACCTGGGTTCGATCCCCAGCATCCCATATGGTCCCCCAGCACTGCCAGAGTAATTCCTGAGTGCAGAGCCCAGAGTAACCCCTGAGCATCGCTGAATGTGACCCAAAAAGAAAGAAAAAGAAATGCTTATAAATGGGTGGATATGGAAGTATGTATCATGCCAAGTGAAGTGAGTCGAGGGAGAGGGACAGATAGAGAATGACTGCATTCGTTTGTAGTATATAAAAATATATGGCAGAAGACTAATATCCAAGCCGAGGGAAAACAGGGACTAGGAGGATTCATCAGTGGTTGGAATCTATCCCAAGCATGTGTGCAGCGGAGGGTAGGTTGGATAGAGAAGGGACCAGTATGACAATAGTAGTTGGAAATGATCAAGCTGGACAGGAGCTGAGGGTTAAAAGTAGGTAATGGGATAAACCTGATAACCTTTCAGTAGTGCAAACCACAATGCCAGAGAGAGAGAGAGAGAGAAGTGCCTGCTACCTGCCATAGAGGGAACCTGGGGACACTGGTGCCAGGAAATGTACACTGGTGGAGGGATGGGTGCTGAAACACTGTATGACTGAAAGAAACCTAATCACGAACAGCTTTTAAGTGTCTATCTCAGTGATTCAGTTAAAAAAAAAATGCTGATGAAATGCCGCAGGGTATCACGGAAGAGAAGACTGTGTGAGGAACTAGGAAGGGAAGCAACAGCTTGGAGAGGAAGGGTCTAAGTCAGGTCCAGCATCATCTTCCTGTGCCACGTGCCATGCCATGTCTATACCCACATGAGTCTGAAGGCATCCTCACAGTCTCACCTTCCAGTCATTCCCTGTGTCCACTCTCTGTGAGGACCCACCTCCTCCATCTCCCACAGGATCTACTCAGTGCACCTTCTGACCACTCTCTCGCCCACCCGGCCCCTGCAGAAGACCCCATGTGCTCTCAAACATGGGAGTCTGGTCCCAGCAGTCTCTTCCTTCCAGCTCTTCAACACACCCCTCGGGAACATGAAACCCGAATGCCTCCATCACTGTCATTGCTGGACCCACAGCCCCTACCTCTGTCCAGGCAACACACCACAGCCACATCATCCTACCCCCTTGAACTCACTCCTGCCCCTCCCCCATGTGTCTCCAGGCCAACGTGAGCACAGAGTTCAAGTCCCATATCCAAGGCGGATGCAGTCTCTGCATGTGTCCACCTTGTACTTGGTCATGTCCCAAGGTTGGAGGAGAGCAAGTTCTCACTAAATATTATTGAAATGGTTTATAAGGGTGCATCAAAATGTTCAAAAATGAAAAGAATCAGAAAAAAAAAAAACAGATTCCAAACACTTAGTACATGTTAGCGACGCCCCCAAGCTCATAGAAGTGAAGTTTCTATGGCCAAGAAGCACCAATGCCCAACCAGAGCTGACAATGACTTCAGTGTCCATGTAGGTGCTGATTAACCTTTGGGCTCACTCCTCCCGGGCCTGTTTGAACCATGGTTATCTTTGCTTTCCCGACTGTCCTTCCACAAACTGAGGTTCCTTCCCCCCACCCCAAGCTCTGTAGTCACAACCACATTTTTTTTGCCTACATCCCTACCCAGACACCTACAAAGCACGTCAAAACCAATATGCAATTATCCTTCTCCCCAAAGTCCTTCTTTTGTACCAGGAGTGGTCCTAGACATCTTGTTACCAGTTGGGCTGCCCTGACCAACTCATACCTGTGTACACCCATAACACAGAGACACACATAGAGAGAGAGATAGACAAATATGTGTGCTCACACACACACACACACACACACACACACACACAGTCATCTCTTGGTCAAACAAACATAAAAATTTCTTGAATGCTCAGCTTCATTTCTATGTGGAAGGTCACACCACTTGTTCCCCATTATTTTCTGGCTGGCAGGCTGGTAGATAGGTGAGCGGCTGGATAAAAATAGGGAAGCAAACTGATTTCAGGTACTACCAAGTCAGTAAGAAGAATCTGACTAGGGAAGCTCTATATTTTCACTGGAGTTGGAATCTTGATTACAACCACCAACTCCCTCAGAAGGAAATAAAGTCAACTAAAGTAAGTACAATCACATTTTAAAATAACTACCCAGTGGACTGTTATCAATTTCTATCATGACAAAAATTCATCCAAAGATCATTCTCTACACTGATATTATAAGTAGTAAGTAGCTTGCACTAGATAGAATACTGGGCTAGTATTGGAGTCCCTAAATCATGAAAGTCTAGCAATATTTTTTAAAATACTTTTAAGCTAAAAATGTGCGTGTTAAAATGCAAATATGTCCCTCTGCCTCTCATCCATAAAGTCCCTCTGTGAAGGGCCTAACCTAGGATGACAATGTGTTAAGACAAGATCTATAAGAAGACAATTAAGTGAAGTGAGGTCATAAGGGTGGGGCCTAAGTCAATAAAACTAACGTCCTTATGAGATGAGGAGGGAACACTAACACAGAGACGGTCAGGCTCGTGATGCCACATGGGAAGGGAGGGCAGGGAGATGCCACCTGCACCTCCCGTGCCAGCACCCTGAACTTGATTTCCAACCTCTAGAACCAGGAACACCAAGTGCCTGTGGTCTGGTCTGTGTTTGGAGCTTGTGGTCCACGTGGGCGTGACAGTGTAACGAAGTGAATGTTAGAAAAGGTACAGAATCATCCTGTGACCCAGGAAATCCCACTCGGTTGCCTGAACTTCAACACAGAAAATGGGCTTCACTGTGGTGCCCAGTTTAAAATGTAGGTGAAAAGACCTAAATACGCCTTTGCCATCTCTGGGGACAGAGACCCCCACTTCTTGAGTGAACACTGGGTGTCACAGACTCCTTTACTAGTAGGACTCCTTTACTTTCCTCAGGTAATAGTGTGTTTCACCAAAAGAATCATAACTTCCAGAAAGGTAGACAATATTGATAGCACAGGGTTCCCATTGCACATGTGAAAAGACTGGAAACCACCAACCTCAGGAATCTAAGTTATAGCATGACAGCAAATGATATAATACTGTGACTTCCCGGGCAGAGGAATAATACAAGTAGGGCACTTGCCTTTCACGAGGCCAACCCAGGTTCAATCCCAGCTCCTCATAGGGTCCCCAAGCCCCACCAAGGGTAAGCCCTGAGCACAGAAACAGGAGTAAGCCCTGAGCACAGCCAGGCATGGCCCCCAAAAGAAAAGCAAACTAAACATAACTGTCCGACTTTAAAAACAGGATCGATCTCTCTTTCTCTCTCTCTCTCTCTCTCTCTCTCTCTCTCTCTCTCTCTCTCTCTCTCTCTCTCTCTCCTTCTTTCTACTATGATAAAAAAAAGGCCCTCCCGTTGATCGTCGATTTGCTCGAGCGGGCCCAGTAACGTCTCCATTGGAGACTTTGTTGTTACTGTGTCTGGCATATCGAATACATCACGGGGAGCTTGCCAGGCTCTGCCGTGCGGCGAGATACTCTCGGTAGCTTGCCGGGCTCTCTGAGAGGGGCAGAGGAATCGAACTCGGGTCGGCCATGTTGGCCGCGTGTAAGGCGAACGCCCTACCCGCTGTGCTATCGCTCCATGATGGCACTGTGATTTACAAAGTTACTCATGACTGAGCTTCAAGCATACAATGTTCAAACACCAGTCCCATCACTATTGTCACTTTCCCTCCACCGATGTGCCCAGTGTCAAGAACTGAATCGCCTTATTCAGTTAACATTGAACTTGACCTCAAAGTAGGTTTGACTTCCTTATAACTTCAATACAGCTTATGTGAGCTGTGAACAGCCGTGGGACTATGGACTACAAATGAGCATTTGGGCAATGTCTGGAAAGACTGTAGAGCCTCCTGCCCTGAGAGGGTAGAGCACTTACCTTTCATGCGGCTGACCTAGTTCACTCCTGGCACCCCTTATGGTCTCCTGAGGAATAATTCCTGGGTGCAGAGCCAGGAATAACCTGTGAGTATTGCCAGGTGTGGCCCCAAAACATATATATATATAGTACCTTATTATTAATACTTTTCCTCTTGGCTTATGAGAAATACAACATTGCTTTGATAAAGTTTTTGTTTTTATTTTAGGGTATCCCTCCTCCTTTCAATAATGCACAGTAATTGCCATCACATACAGATACTTGAAATTTGTCAAATTCATAGCAATAAAATTAACTCTAATTAAAAAATAAACAAGAGAGACTGGATCGATAGTCCAGTGGATAGGGCATTTGCCTTACATGTGGCCAACTCAGACTTGATCCCGGCTTCCCATATGGGACCCTGAGCCCTGACAGGAGTAATTCCTGAGTGCAGAGCCAAGAGTAACCCATGAGCATCACCAGGTATGGCTCAAAAACAAAAAAATAAACAATATACTTATTTCTCCAAAATATCTTTATACTTTCATTCAAAGCACTATGGACTAATATACTAGCTTAATATTATTACAAAGAAGTTTTAATGACCCAATTGATTTTATCAGGATCACTTTAATGAAATGTCTACTAGATTTTAAAAACTAAGAAAACTGTCAGGTTGTACTGACTTTTTATCATAAAGGATAACTGCCTTGTGATTCCTGTGAAGGAATGAACCTGTTCCTAAACATTAGATAATTGCCCAAAAGTCTAACAAAGCTGGGCACCATATATGGTACCTCGGGAATGATCCATGAGCAGAGAACCAGGAGCCCTAGCACTGCTGGGCGTGCCTCCTACCCTCAAAAAAAAAAAAAAAAAGCAAACCGAAAAAAATACCCTGGCTTAAAATACCGTGAATGGGCCAACCTGTCTTACTCACAGGTTGGTTCTCCATTTAGGTAAGGGGACTTGACTTGGCTTTTTGTTCTTTTCCTCTGGGGGGCACCTGGGTGGGAATTTTACTAGTCAGCAAACCTTGCTGGAGGGAGCAGGAAGAAGGAAGCAAGGAGGGAATAGGAAGCTGAGACTGAGGCTTACTGAAAGGGAAACTGCTCCTCTCTGGTGATTGTCTCCTGAGAGAGTAGAGGTGGGGATTCGGTTCTGATTGCAAAATAAAGAACTCCCTGTGCCCAGGCAGCAAAATAAACAGCCATTCTCACCTTCGTGCCAATAAGCCACAAGGTGTTTACAATCAAAGCAGGTAATAAATCTCCTCATTCAGTCAGTACTTGTGGGATTTTTGTTTCCTTTGGTACCTGTTCTAAGGGAGTAGCTGGGAGTTTTGCACATTTAGAAGAGCACAGTCATACCAGAGACAGCCATTTATAACTTAGATAGACTCTTATTTCTTGTGTGATTTCTTGAAATACTCCAATGTTGAAAGTACTGTCTGGCAGGTACTTTGGTCACGCATGTGACTTATTTTTGTCCGAAGCATTCTCCCACTCAATACTGAGTACCCATCCAAACAAATGGAAAGGGGATGCTAAGGAAAACAAGTTTTGGAACAGCTGCGAAAGTCTTCCACAAAAGCATTCCTTGGAATAGCCCTTATCAAAATGAAAAATCTAGACACTCTGAATGCTTCTTGTGAAACTAAAAAAAAAAAAAATCTGAAAGGAACCTATATCTCCAACAACTAATCAGTAAGCAAATAACATTTGGGTTTCGCAAGAAATAATCCTCCTTCACAAAAGCTAGATGTTGGAGCAAAGATGGCAGCCGGGAGCTATTGCTAGCGTGCTATGAAGTAAGACAATCAGGGACAGAGGATACAGTCACTCACTGCCACAGGGAACACTTGGCAATGAGAAGAGGAAGAGGCTGGATTCAGGCCCTGGGTGGAATACCATGGCTTCCTCGCCCGGGAGAGAGCAGGGCCTCAGGTCTACCTTGTAATAGTCGTACAGCAGGCCCAGGGCAGCGGCACTGTCCTCGTCCCCATTGATGCTCATCATAGCCTTGGTGGCTGCCGTGAGGGGGTTCTCCAGATAAGACTTCCAGGCTTCATCCTCGCTGGTATAGGCTCTTCGTGTGTTGAATGGAGGGTCGCCAGGCATGGGCACTAAGGCCACAGATCGTTTATTACTGTGAATGCAAGATAAATGTGAGGTTTGCCATCAGAAGCACGTTCTCAAGACACACACAGTAGCTGGCTAGTTGACACAAGCCCCAAAAAGGAGTAGAATGGAAGAGTTAAGGGAAGGTGCTGCCACGTGGAATTTACAAAACCCCAACGTCACCCTTTTCACTGTCTAACTCATGTAACAATGTTCTTTCAATGGTTGACAGTGAGGAAGGTCTTGTAAACCGCCCCCTCCCACTCCTTTGCTTGGTTTTCCAAAATCATTTGACTGGATTATTCTTTGTGAATGAAAATATGAGAATAAAACCCTGAGAAGTAGAAGAGATCATTAACCCTCTGAGTTCTAATATGCACCACGCATTAAGTGTAATCACTACATGAATGATTACTAAAAGCTGTTTATCTCATTTAATCTACAGCTGAAATTGTCAGCAAATTACAGATTGGTCTATAATTAAAAAGGGCTCTATCAGCTACTTTACAAACAAAACGTATTACAGGTGTGCAATAAGGTTGCAAAGAATAGCAATGGGACAGACTCCAGAGAGGAGCGTGTATTGCCACAGGAGACTCCACCCATGAGGCTGTAAAATCTAAAAGCCACAGAATCATCAGAGGGGGAAGAGCGATAGAACAGCAGGTAGGGCACTGCCTGGCACACAGCCCATCAGGTTTCCATCCCCAGCACTACATTTGGCACCCCCAAGCCCCTCTGGGAGCAATCCCTGAGCCAGGAGAAAACCCTGAGCGCCACAGGATGTGGCTCTATAAAACAAAATCACCACAGAAACTCAGGAGCATAATTAGAGGATTTTCAGGAGGAAGAGAAAGGGAGTGTCATCATAGGGCCACCTAACTGAGTCAGACTTGGGGAGAGAGCAACTGACAAGCAAGTCCATTTCTTGAGGAACATGCGGTCATGACTTGCATGCCCAATAACCATGACGGTCCTCAGCAGCTCCCCAGGCTTGTTCACCGGAATGAAACCAACATGGAACACAGAGAACCAATATTTCATGTCCTCTTACGGTAATATGGCACAAGCAAGTGACAGGACTGGTGACCCATGGAAATGTAGTCACCAGATCTACAACAGACCCTTCAGTCCCTTTCTGCTCATAGCCTGAAGAGCTCCCCAATGGGAGATGGTCCTTCAGCTCCCCACTAAAATGGAGAATTGGGTGATGCTCAAGAGAGGTGTGGAATGTTCCATGCATCGATGCAAACTCAGAAATGTGCATGGACACTGGGGAGACGTACTAGGTGGGGGTGGGGGTATGAGCTCCTAGGCAGGAGGTCTCTAGTCCCTAAGGTCACCACCTGTGCCTTGGGGTTTGTTGGAACTGAGAGGGCAGAGAGAATATTGGCCCAATGACCCGCCAGGCAGCTTCTAGGAAACCAAAGTCTGGGTTCTGGGAGGAGTATGGTTGCAAAGCTGAAACTTAAAGGAACTGACAAAAGGGCACCGCCGGGAGTGGAGCCTCAGGAAACCTCCTTCGGCCAACACGGACAGGATTGACAGACTGCTAGCTCTTTCTCAATTCCTTGGGTGGTGGTGCATGGCCATTATTAGTTGTTGGAGCAATTTGACTGGATAATTGCGATAACAAATGAGACTCAGGCATGCTAACTAGTTACGTGACCCCCCAAGAATATTGACCCTGGCGCAAATAAACTGGATTAAAAAGGACTGGCACAAGTCTCTGGGATTAAAGGAGAGCACTCAGTTCAGAGAAACTCCCTGAGTTTCAGTTCTGATTTGCTTGAATAAGGACAACAGTGGCCACTCTCCCTCCCTCTCAAGAGGACAGTGAGAAGACAGTAATGGAGAAGCAGAACACCACCAGCAGGTACAGGGATAACCCACTTTGCGTTTCAACTCCAGGCCTTCTCAGAGATGGGCAACATCCCCCCACCTCCCTGTACTTCCGGAAGACCAGGCAGCCATGCCCACACCTCACTGCCACCGCCAAGTACATCACCTACTGGCCTTGCTCCAGAGACTCATAAATAAATCTCAAAAGAGATCAACTAGCCACAAAAATTTCTTAGCCGCCCATTCCTGGCGAATGGAAGCAATCTGGGGGGCGAGAGGGTGGGGTGGTTGGCAGGCCAGTTCTGGCCCAAACAAAGCCCTGGAAATTGCTCCCACACCTGAAATCCACCGCCATGCCCCAGGCCAGACTGCCCAATTAAATATTCTGCATTTTCCAGAGCAACATCTCCAAACTCTACAACACTGACACCCCAGTAGGAACACACCAGATTGGGTGGGACGCAACGCAAAAGTCAATAGATCTCGACTAACAAAAACATTGACATTAACACAGAAGCTTCACTTGCAACAACAGCTTAGTAAACCCTCAGACAAGGACTTCGTGTCCCCATGGTGAAATATAACCATTTTCACAAATTTTCTTCTAGGGAAATATTTTTGGATCATTCCATTACCCATTTAATGGCAACAAGCAATATGACATAAATGACTGTGGGTCTGCTACAGGAACAGACGTGAGGGGTAGTTGGGTAAATAGAGACAACGGTGGAAGGAACGTGACAGTGCTGGAGGGGTTGGTGTTGAAATATTGAACTCCTTGAATAAATCATCATGAACAATTTTGTAAACCCTGGCGCTTAAATATGTGTGTTGGGGGGAGTTTTCATCTCACCACTTGGCTGTGATAAAAGACCTGAATGAGTGCCTATTTGCAGGAGCAAAGGCCATCAGCTGGTTTGCTCCTACATCCGTCTATGTTTTGCTGTAGCTGTTCTAGAAAGTACCCTGCACAGCACAGAAGCCCCACAAAACTCCTGTCTAAAGCTCCTTGATGGAGTCTGGAGATTCACCCTCTACTCCTGCTCCCATACATGTGAGTATAATTTTCAGTCTTAAATGTCTAGCATAAGGGGGTAGGTGATATTGGAGGTTCTCCAAGCACTCAAATATTTTTCTATGTAAGTTAGTGCTTCTACACTATGTATGTTAGTGCTAACTATGTAAGTTAGTGCTACAGCTGCTTCTTTCTGCCCTTTGAGAGGTTTCATAGGAGTACTTTGCTTTTGGATAGTGAAGGGAATCTGAGCACAGGCCTGGGTTAGTGTCAAGTGCATGAGCATAGCAATTTTGGAGTGGAAGTGGGTTCTGATTTTAAAGAGCTAAAAGATAGGATCAGGGAAATAGCTCAGTGATCAAGCACTTCTCTGGCATAGTTAAGACCCTAGGTGTGATCCCCAGCACCACAAACAATTAAAAAAAAACTAGGGCTGGAGCAATCATACAACAAGTAAGGTACTTGCCTTGTCACAGACAACCCAGATACAAGCCCCAGCGCAATAGATGGTGCCCCAGTTCCACCAAGAGTGATCTCTGAGCCAGGAGTGTGATCCCTGAGCGCAGCTGAGTGTGACCCTCAAACCCCCAAAATAAATACATAAATAAAAATTATAAAAGAATAGTGGATTTATTTATCAATATTCAATTATCAATCCCATTATCTGTGTTTGTTGTGAGTACAGAAAGTCCCAGGTAGCACACTAGCTGTTGAGGATATATACAGTGGCCAAAGAAGATCGTGTAGCCCAGGGATCTTAGCACAAGGGAAGAGAGAGCATCCCCATTACAAGAACGCGGGATGTGAGAAAAGAACTGGGCAGTGACAGTGGGCGGAGCCAGAGTCAGGAAGGACTAATCAAATCAGAGCAGCAAGGAGGAACAGAGTTGCCCCAGAGATCTGAAGGACAGGCAGGTGGGCGCTGGAAGTGTTGAAATGGCAAGGTGTGAGAAATACATACTAAACTGAAAATTATTTGGAGGCTGAAAAGGGCTGGCGTGTAGGCTTTGCATGCAGGAGGACCAGGTTCGATGGCATCAAGGGTCTCTGGGGCACCCTGAGGAGTGACCCCCAGGCGACATGCAAGGAGATCCTGAGCATGGACCTGAGTGTGGCCCAAAGGCACAAACAATATTTTGCAATACAGAATCATGGAATTCTCTGCCACAAAGAAGCACAGGTGTGTTCATTCAGAAAGAGAAATTCACACGTGTGGCTCAAACAATAAAATGGCTTTTCTGAGTCATAAAACTTGCTAATCACAGAGGGGAGAACTGGATTTGGAACCAGACTTCATGAATTCCTAAGTCTATATGCAAAAAGAAGTCTTTGGGGAGGGGCTGGAACGATAGTACAGCAGGAAGGGTGCTTGCCTTGCACAAGGCCAACCTGGGTTCGATTCCCAGCATCCCCTGTGGTCCCCTGAGCCCACCAGGAGTGAACCCTGAGCACCACTAGGTATGGCCCCCAATTAAACAAGAAATAGGTCTTTGGGAGACCCAAGAAGACAGAGGTAGTAGGCAGTGCCTTCCATCCCGAATTCAGTTGTTTAGCTGGAGTCACTCTGTGGGCGGTGTCTGCAGCCTTCACTTAGGGGGTGAAAGAAGGAATTTGGAATCCTGAGCACTGCACCCTTGAGGCCTAGCCATTCTGAACACACACTTGCTAGCATGCTCAATCCTCCAAGAAGGAAGGAGAACTCCAAGGGTTTATTTTAAACTTTAAAGCAGGCCAGGAGTTGGTCTTGGGAAATGTGGTCTGCAGGAAAGATGCTGAATCCAATCCACAAAGGACTCGGCCATTCAGTTCTGGCTTGAGGTACACTGGAAGAGCGGGGGGTTGGGGGGGGCCTGATTCTGCCTCATCTTAGCAGGGGGGTGGTTACTAGGGGAGCTAAGGCTAGGGTCTAACTCCCCGCATCACATCCTGAAAAATCTACTTTTCCACTCTCCTCGGGGGGGATATGGCTAGCATTTTTAAGTCCCCAGAAGCCCGAGACCTGATACATCACTTGCAGGGCCCTGACTATGGAAAGCAGACTGCAATGTCTGGGGCTAGACAGAAGCACTGGGGAATGTGTTCCTGACCGCACTGGTCAACTTGCAGAAGGTTAGCAGAGCATATGGAGCTGAAGAACAGCCAACTCAAGTGACAGAGAGAGCAGTGGGTTGGGAGTGATCCCTGAGTGCAGAGCCTGAGCACTGCTGGGTATTGTGCAAAAACACAGTGGCGAAGAAAAAAAGACATTAAGAATCAACTCTTGGTTGACTATAAGTAATCAATGCCTCACTTCCCTGGGGAGATTTTTGCCTTCGTTGGTTCTTGAAGTCCCTACTTCCTCCTACTGAGTCTCCTGGATGGCTGATTTCATCTGTGCCTGGCACAAATGTTCACCCAGAAACTGAGATCAGTCCTTTCCCTCTGATAGAATGGCTAATGGATCTTTACCTGAGCAATGGAAAGGAAGATTCTAGCTAGCACACACAACTGGGTCGGCCATTTCTTTTCACTTAGTTAGAGTTTCTGATGTGTATTCCTTCAAATGTTTTATGATTTCATGGTGAGGGGAAGAGAAGGGTCTTCGTAGACTATAATCTCCCCAGAATAGAGTACTAGTGAACAGAGCACAGTTGAATAAAAACAGAATAATCTCTCCGGTACGCTGAGCAAAAAAATGCAGACTTGCATGAAAAGGACAGTTTTGCCAAGCAGCTTTTTGCAAAGCTAGAATGCTAGCTGAAGCAATTCATCACTGCTCTGCAGAATGGCAATTCAGGGGTGTGTGTGTGTTAGAGAGAGAGAGAGAGAGAGAGAGAGAGAGAGAGAGAGTGAGAGAGAGAGAGAGAGAGAGAGAGAGAAAGTACAGCGGCTAGGGTGCCTTACATGCAGTTCACCTGGGTTTAATCTCCAGCACCCCATAAGATTCCCTGACCCTTCTGAAGTGATGCCTGAGTGCAGAGCCAAGAGTCAGCAGCCTTGAGCACTGTTGGGTAAGGCCCCAAAGAACAAAAGGAAATAAAAACACACGATGGCAATTCAATTTCTGCACTGGTCAATGTTTGCAAAGTCCGGGATGGAACCCA
The DNA here is from genome assembly GCF_029834395.1 of Sorex fumeus. Classification (NCBI taxonomy): domain Eukaryota; kingdom Metazoa; phylum Chordata; class Mammalia; order Eulipotyphla; family Soricidae; genus Sorex; species Sorex fumeus. The sequence goes on from NW_026606059.1 coordinate 79,180,013, forward strand.
GCACCTAAGGCATGTACTCTCCACCTCCCCTTCACTCACACTCACACACACACACACACACACACACACACACACACACACACAGAGCTACCTGTGACCCTTCACCCACCAGTCACACCCCCAGACTCTCTGATCAGCTCTGTAAATACCCTTGGTGTAGCTTTAGGCATGCTAGGTTGCAGTTAGCCTCAAACACAGAACGGAAAAGGGTTTCTATAAACCAGATCCCTGGCCCCATGGGGAAAAGTAAGTGTACATCAACATTCTAAGGTCTGTTAAATCCTGACCCCCTGCCCTCCTCCACCGGCCCTGCTTCACTCCATCCCCCCATTCCCCCAGCAGGTTCTTTTTCTTTCATCCACAACTTCATGGAATGGATGTTGGGAGAAAGTAAGAGAGGTAGAGCTATCAGCTGGTTGAGATCATAACCACAAAAACCTCCAGATCACTTGACCAGAGAAAACCTCCCATCAACACCCCTGACCCACCCCCTTTGCAAGCCCCACATGGGACACTAACAAGAGTCTAAGGCAGGGGCACTGTGCTGGGGAGGAGATGAAATCCAGCTTCCTAAAAGGAAGCCCTCCTGCATCTTTACAGCATACAGCCGAAGAGAAGGGCCACATGGAGGACTGGCTCCACAGCCCCCGGAGAAAAAACCAGGTTCCAAAAAGAGCCGAGATCATCAAGAAGTCCCAGATGGGGTAGGTACCGCATCCCGCCTCCCCCAGATGGAACCCCGGTGACCAGAAGCCTCTACAAGCACAGCTCGAGTATGCGGGAACTAGGACTTTTGCTCAAAACCACGCAGCCGCTTATGCGGCCGCGCCACATCTCTCTATATACAAAGTGATCCATGGGAAGTAAACCACCCAACCTTTCTCCCTGAAAATCAGAGTTAAGTTTGGAGCACGGCCACAGCCCCAGAAACACAAGGACTTAATGCAGAACCCAGCAGCTTGGAGCAGAAAAGTGAACGGACTATGCATTAATCCAGGCCATCATGTCTGCCAGGAGGGGAAAGGGTGTTGCCCCATTCGCCCTCTCTTCTCTGGAAAGAAAGATGGCAGTCGCATGGGAGCCTTGTGGACAGCAGGTATGAGTTGGGGGTGTGGGGGCAACCAAAACCTCATGGGAAGGGGGGCGTTCCGGTCCGTCCTTCACGCCCTACCGAGGTCACCAGTTGCCCCCCATGAGCGGCTCTCCAGCACGGCCACAGCCCCAGAAGCACAAGGACTTAATGCAGAACCCAGCAGCTTGGAGCAGAAAAGTGAACAGACTATGCGTTAATCCAGGCCATCATGTTTGCCCGGAGGGGAAAGGGTGTTGCTCCCTTCCGCCCTCCTCCCTCTGGAAAGAAAGATGGTGGCCGCATGGGAGCCTTGTGGACAGCAGGTATGAGCCGGGGGTGTGGAGGCAACTAAAACCTCATGGGAAGGAGGGTGTTCCGGTCCGTCCTTCACGCCCTACCGAGGTCACCAGTTGCCCCCCGTGAGCGGCTCTCCAGCACAGCCACAGCCCCAGAAGCACAAGGACTTAATGCAGAACTCAGCAGCTTGGAGCAGAAAAGTGAACGGACTATGTGTTAATCCAGGTCATCATGTCTGCCAGGAGGGGAAAGGGTGTTGCCCCATTCGCCCTCTCCTCTCTGGAAAGAAAGATGGCGGCTGCATGGGAGCCTTGTGGACAGCAGGTATGAGCCGGGGGTGTGGGGGCGACTAAAACCTCATGGGAAGGGGGGCGTTTCGGTCCGCCCTTCACACCCTACCAAGGTCACCAGTTGCCCCCCACGAGCGGCTCTCCGGCATGGCCACGACTCCAGAGCACAGAAACCAATTTCTTAATTATTTGACTTTCAGTAGAAATACTTCCAGGGTTAATAAGTAAAATAGCAGAAATCCAAAACCAACATTTAATTCTTGAACCCAGCTGTAGAAAGCAAATCACTTCACAATGCTTTTTCAGCATGTCTGATTTGGGGGGGGGGGGGGTAAACTCTAAATAATAGTGGTGAATCTTTTATTGAAACAATGAATCTAATCAAAGCAGATAGAGTGCTAACTAGAATTCATCTGCCTCACAGGGACTGGGAGGGGTGGGGGGTGGGGTTTTATTGGGGCTCTTCATGGTAAAAAATAAGTATTGGTAAAGGGAAATGTGTTTGATATTTGCATGACTGAGACCTAAACCTGAAAGCTTTGTAACTTTTCCCACAGTGATTCAATAAATAAATAAGTTAAAAAAAAAAAAAGGAAGGCCTCCTAAAATTATGAGGCTACAGCCACAAAGCCGCCGAATCCCATTTCCAGCGGGACCCAGTTACAAGATGGAGGCAAACCATTGCTCTCGATCTCCCCAGCTCAAAGAACACTCTGTAGAGGACGGCCTTCCCCGATAGAGACGGACCGGTCTTCGGTCGAGGGTATACGAGTAGCTGCGCTCCCCTGCTAGAACCTCCAAACAAGCTCAAAGAACACTCTGTGCTTTGAATTTTTTTTTCCATTTTTGGTCTTAATCTATGCGGGGGATGACTTTAGAGTGGAATGATCCTCAGCTTTACTCTCACTTCACTATTGCCTCGCAATGAACACTTCCGTCTGCAGATTTCTATTTCTTTGTCTCTATCTAGATATGTGTCTCAAAGACGGGGTGCCCAGAAGCAGCTCAGATATTTACTATGAAGCGGCTGGCATATAAAGACCGTCCATAAACAAGATGCCCAAGTGCTACTTCCCTTTAGAAATGATTCTGCTAATGATCACTGCTCAAAAATCCAACCAATTTTACTCTCCTTGGGCTCTCATGGTCATTTCTCCTGTCAAGTTTGACCTGACCTCGCTTCCAAGAACCTGGACAGAGGGTTTCCTCTTGAGCCAGTCATTCTTTTCTACTTCCTAATCCACATGGACACTCCTCTCCTACATTTCTTTAACTCTTATCATGGAGAGATTCTTCGCTAATTCCTCTAATGGGTGTCTTCTGTGTTTTCATGGGTCATGTCCAACCTCTAACTTGGGTATCACCTGGGAGCTGGTCCTGTACTTTAATTCACTGGCTCCCAAATTAAGTGAGACGTTGTGTTGCAATTGGGCACTAATCACCAGGCCCCGTCATACATATCTTGCTTACTGGGTTGTATTGGGTTAAAATGCAGACACTGGAGTTGGAGAACAGCCTAGTTCAAGTGGCAACACCTTCAGCTGTGCACTGTGGACTAGTGAAGCAACCTTTGTGTAGTAGCCTCCTCCCTCGAAAAATGGAGAGGTACCCAAAGAATGATAACATCTACTCACTGGTATTTTTACCTGAATACAATGCTGATCCCATGTGAGAGCCACCTGTTAGTTTATGTTCTCTTTGCCCCGTGTTTGGGCTCATCACAGCACAGACTACCACAGCTCTAGTCTTAGCTCTCCCTCCCCTTTTTTTCTTAATTTTTTATTTATTGAATCACCATGAGAACAGTCACAAAGCCTTTCAGTTTAAGTCTCAGTCAGTCATACAATTATCAAACACTCATCCCTTCACCAGTGCACATTTTCCACCACCAAGAATCCCAATATACCCTTCCCCCCACCCTTCCCCCTGCCTGTGTGGCAGATTTCCACTTTACTCTCTCTATGTTGATCACATTCAATATTACAACAAAAGACCCACCATTATTATTTGGAATTTCCCTCAACAATCAGACCTGCCAAAAAGACATCATTAGATAATTTGTTTTCTATTGCTGGTTATGAAGAGCATACGATGTAGCGTGGCCGCTATCACAGCCACACGATTTTGGATTTCTGATATTCTAGTAATAAGTCTGGAGGGATTACTGCCAAAAGCCACTGGATTCTGAGATTTGTTTGTGTGCCTCTGGGATCATGGTCATTCAGGAGCCAGAGGAGGAATTCATGGGTGGCTACTCAGGGCCTTGTCAGGGCAGGGAGCAGGGCTGGTTCCATGCCCCATTCCATGAGGCCCCGCATGCCTCGTCACTGCAGTCTCATACCTGGCTGTCCATTAGGCTCTGAAAGATGGTGACCACCATGCCACCGCCGCCAAGGGGAAAAAAAGGCAGAGGGACAAACACCCTTCCCCTCCAGGGGTGCCATAGTTTAATTCACAGTCCAGATGCAATTCTGCCAAAAGCTGGTAGTATCCAAGATTGGTTTGTGTGCCTCTGGGATCATGGTCGTTCAGGAGCTGAAGGAGGCATTTGTGGGTGGCAACTCGGGGCCTCATCAGGGCAGGGAGTAGGGCTGGTTCCACCCCCCCCCCCCCATCCCATGAGGTCCTGCGTGCCTCATCACTGCAGTCTCATACCTGGCTGTCCATTAGGCTCTGAAAGATGGAGGCCCCCATGCCACCGCCACCAGGGGGAAAAGACGAAGGGAAAAACAACACCCTTCCCCTCCAGGGGCAGCATGGCACTGTAGTTTTATGCACAGTTCAGATACACTTCTGTGGGGCATTATATTTTGCTTGAATTTTCCCACCACCATTCAAGCCTGCCTTCCAGGAAGACGCGAGATCATTTACTTTCCATTGCTCACTTTGCATATCAAGTTTGGAAGAATAGTCCTGATGCCCACATACCGGAGCCATGCTTGAAGAAGCTCATGGTCGCCAGGATTCCATCTGGAGAAGGCGAGCTCTTCCCACTTTTGACTAGCATCTCTGCTCTTCGAGTTTGTACTCTTAAATCCACACTGTAACTCTGGGAAGCCATCCCCACAGACCATGTCAAGATTATTTGATGAGGACTAAAGCAAAAAGACAGCGTGTAGGGCATTGCCTTGCATGTTCCCAATCCAGGTTCAATCCCTGGCATCCCATACAGTCCCCCAGTACTGCCAAGAGTAATTCCTGAGTGCAGAGCCAGGAGTCACCCCTAAGCATCAGTGGATGTGACAAAGAAAGACTATTGTTCAATGGTTCCTAATCATCTGTCAAATCAGATACAAAAATCCTACATCTGATATTTAAGATTCTCCATGCTCAGGGCTGGCAATGTGGCTCAGTCGTAGAGTGCTCACCTTGCATGCTATAGACCCCGGGTTTGAGCCCCAGCAAGAATCGCACACACACACACACACACACACACCAAAAGGACTCTCCACTATCAGACTCCAACCTACCTATTTCTCAATTTTTATGATTTTCCTCCTACTGTTCTCGTGTCTGAAATTCACTTCCAGCTTTTACCTGAATTCTACTCTGAAGTTCAGCTGCAATATCATTCCTTCTCCCCCAGAAAATCTTCCCCAATTTTTCCAATTATAATCCTTCAGGAACATCCCTTTTTTGGGGGGGGGGGTCACACCCGGTGATGCACAGGGGTTACTCCTGGCTTTGCACTAAGTAATTACCCCTGGCGGTGCTCAGGTGACCATATGGGATGCTGGGAATTGAACCCGGGTTGGCCGCGTGCAAGGCAAACGCCCTACCCGCTGTGCTATTGCTCCAGCCCCAGGAACATTCTTTTTTAAAGAGAGTCTATACATTCATGTTCTATCATTTAATTTTCATGATACAAAGTAAGTGTCACGGGGCCAGAGAGGTAGTACAGTGGGTAGGACACTTGCTTGCTTGCAGCCAACCCAGGTTCAATCCCTGGCATCCCATATTGTCCCCTGAGCACCACCAGGAGTGATGCCTGAGCACAGAGCCAGGAGTAACCCCTGGCCATCGCTAGGTGTGGTCCCAAAACAAAACAATAAATGGAAGGAAAGAAAGCTGTCATTTAGCTGCCACATCCCTAAGTGGCATTCGTTACTCACACAAAAAAAGGCTGGAGAGAGAGAAAAGTGGGTAATGCGCTTGTCTTGCATGCAGTTGACCCCAACTTGGTTCTTTCTGGGCACTACATATGGACGCCTGAGCATCATGAGGGGCTACTCCTGAGCACAGAGCCAAGAGCAGTCCCTGAGCACAGCCAGGTATGGCCCCAATCCTTCCTCCACCAAAAACTAAAGCAAAAAAAGAAAGAAAAATAGCAAGCAAAGACTTCCCATGACCTGTCTTGGCTTTCAAGCTGATTGGCTCCCCTCAGAGATAGAGTTCCTCTTCCCCAACATTGCCTTCTTTACTAGTCTCCATCCCAACCCCCACCCCTGTGGTGCATCACATGCGTGCACAAGCATACACACACACACACACACACACACACACACACACACACACACACGCACACACACCTTTTCTGAGTTAATTAACAGCCTGGCACTGACGTCTTTAAAAGGCATCTAATGCTTCTTTGTGCAAAGGGGCCACAGGAAATGGTCCTGGATTCAAATCTTAGCTCTGGCCCTTACTGACCTCATGTCACACAACAAGTTACTGGCCTGCTCTCAGCTTTGTCTTTTGTGGAGCAATTGCCACATCCATTCCATAGGATTGGCATGTGCAATGCCCCTTGCAGAGCGCTAGGCACTCGGGAATGCTCTCCCCTGGGCCGCCACACAGAGACGCATGGAGAATCACGGCAAAGCCAAGACTCCAGGCTCCAACCTCCCCACCCCGCTGCCAGCTAACCTCAACAACCCTGGCTCAGTTGAAGGTTACACCACCCTCCTCGATGCAGTATTTGGAATCATCCTTGACTTCTCCTTAACTTACATCCTCTCCAACATGCCTTCGTCAGGGGGCCAGAGACACAGCCCAGTGAGCACATGCATTGTCTACTGGAGGCCTGGACATCATCCAGACACCACATATGGTCCCCTGAGCACAGAGCCAGGAGTAGGCCCTGAATACCAAGGGGTGTGGCCCCAAACCCTTCCAAATGCACCCCAAAACCCAAAAATCAGGTCATGCCACTGCTGTGCTCAGTTCTAAGTGACTCCTATTTTTCTTGACCAGACAAGCCATGGTCCTCACAAAGGCTGCCTCTCCTTCCCCAGGACCCTCACTGACCCCTCTGGCCTCTCCCTGCCTGCCCTCCCCTCCACACTGGTTCTCTCCCTGCTAAATGGGATTCCGGGTCTCCACCTTGGCCACCGCGGTTACATCTTCCAGGGATGTTCTCCCCACAAGCGCCCATGGCTAATCCTCTTGTCTCCTTGAGGATCATTTACCCACACTTTGACATCTTATTTTGGTGGATCTAATAAGCAGTGAGACCAAGGCCCCTCCCATACAGCCAACGTGTTGAATGGTTCAGTGCTTGGACCCAACATATGACACTTCTGAAGGGTTTCCAGGAGTACCCCTGGTGGTGTTCAGGGGGTCATGCCAAGAATCAGACTCAGGCCTCACACCTGCCAAGCACGTGCTCCAGCCCTTTGCACATCCTGTCTACTTGAATGTACCCTCCCTAAACCTTCCAATCCTCATGGAACTTCCTGTCTTCCTTTCCCAGTTCTCCAGTCTTTCTTCCTAAGCAGTAGCCATTTTCCAACACAGAGTATAGATTCTCTATTGGGTTCAGCATGCACTGACTGTCACCCCTGTTGAGAATATACACTTCTCAAGAGTGGGGTCCTTTGTTTTGTTCATGGACCGATGACAAACATTTTCAATGTGCTAGTTGCTAATTTAGGACTCGGTCACTTCTGCTGAATGAGTGAATTAAAGCTCAGTTGAAGAACTGAAGTATAAAGTTGGGTTTCAAGTGAAGAAATGGGGAAGCCATATTATTCTTATTTTCCTAAAATCAATTGATAAAATTGTTATGAAGTCAATGGTAAACTGTGAATGTCTGTAAATGCAAGCTACCCTGATTTCAGGAAGCACGATTGTAAAATTAACCAGCACTGGCCTACTGCACTGTCTCTTGGGCCCTAATTCTTACTTCATGTTAAACAAAATGAGGTTTTCTCCTCCTATTCTAGCTCCATACATATGAGTTAGAATGCTTGCAAAGCAAACACATCAACATGGAGATCAGAGGATGATCTCGTTGAGGGCCAAGACCCGCCAGCAAAGATGTTCATGAACCTTTCTCCCACCTGGCATCCATCATTCCCCAACACTTGAGCCGGAGGCAAAAGAATTATCCAGCCTAGGATAGGCCATTTCCCTATCTTGAAGAAGTGAAGCTGTAAGAAATTCTCAGGATTCCATCCTATGTCCTCTGTCTCAACCTTCTCCCTATCTCAGCTCTCTGCTCTGTCTTTCTTCACACACACACACACACACACACACACACACACTCACATCCACATATCCCACATATTATCATGTTCATGCATGTGCACATATACACAGAGTCTTCTTTATCTTGAAACTGGAGAGATTTTATTCAATGAGAATATCCTACATTGTACTCTGAGTCTTCAGAAATAGAAGCTCAATGTTTATCCACTTTAATTTTTTGTAGTTGATTTACAGTAGGTGATGACTGACTAAAACTGCTTCTACTCCCCCCCGCACCTCCACCACCACCAAAAAAAAAAACAAAATACTCATACCCTACACTTAAGAGGAAAGTTTCAAGAGTGAAAATTATTCTTTTCTTTGGAATTTTACATTTTTCTCCCTGAACAGAATGAGATTTTCAAGTGGGAATTAATGAACCAATCACCCCAGCCAGGGTTAATGTCACAATTTAAATTCCAATGACATTAGTCAATTCCCTGCCAGGGACTTGGTGATATCCTTCCTCTGGTGCTTGCTAGAGGCAAATTGACGAGATAACAGATACTTTCCATGTTAGAACAAGGGCTGGAATTTATTAGGAAGTTTGAATACTGAGCACTTGTCCTCAATAACTCTAGCCTTTCACTCTTGACATAATATATATAAAAGTCAAGAGAAATAAAATTCTCAAGCATGGGGTGATAATAACCAATTTCAGGTTAAAGAGGGAAATATTTGAGAAAATGATGAATTTGATGAATTCAGTAAAAATATTGTGATACTCTCCACGTTGAACAAAGAATAGTTTTTAAAAATAATAAAACATAACATCCATCTACTGAAGTTAAGATGCAGGATTCCTACCCCACTGAAAGACAGAACATTTCTATGAAATCCTCTGTAAGGCAGAATGACATAAAACCAAGAAGCAATTGCCATTAATCAATGTGGCATTCCTAGACCCCCCCGAAATAATGTACCAAAGCACACCAAGTAGCACATTATACCTAAAACAACACTCGCATAAAGGCAGGAATGAAATCATAGACACACAGCCTGTATGAATGGCCATTGGAGAAAAAGCATGGTGAAGACACTCACCAATCCTTGGGTGTGTATTACCTATGGAAAGGCCACTGCAAAGCAAATGCTGAATGCTATTCTTGCCTCCATCAGAAAAGTGAAAGTTGTCTCTTGATTTCTTTTTGATAAATGAAGACAAGTATTTATTTAGCAAAAGGGAAGTGGTATAACTGAAACTTTGGAAAAAGTGGTGGATACTGATAAAGCAGAGATAAATTCTATTGCATACACACTAGCTGTAGACTAGCCACCAACAAAGAAGATTCAGGATATAATTAAGAAAGAGCAGGAGGACTGGAAAGATACTACAGAGATTAAAGTGCTTGCCTTGTTTGTGGCCTACCATGGTTAGATCCCCAGAAGTACCCTGAACACCCCCAGGAGTGATTCCTGAGCAGAGAGCCAGGAGTGAGCTATGAACACAACTGGGTATGGCCCTAAAAAAAAGAAAGACAACAGGAAAAGCACATAATTGAGCACTAAAACATTTATAAGGAAAAAGATATCACAAGAGAAGGTGGGGAGGAGGAAAATGAGAATATTCTAGATGTGGGGTATTTATAGAGAACAGAATCTATGAAACAATAACAATTGATTAATATGTGTACAAATGTAGATCAAAATACAGAATGTTAATGTTTAATGATTATTGGTTGATTTTTTTCTTAGTGTCTTTGTGCTTTTTCTCATTTCAGATAGCCTTCAATAATATCACACATCACACAGAGTCAGGAGTGGGCACCCTCCCCCATCTCCCTGTGCTTCCAAGATCCTGGCAGTCATGCCCGTGAACTGCCTCTAGGCACCATATAAGCCACTCATTAGCAGTCATGATTCAGAGACTCACAAATAAATCTTGGAAGAGAGCAGCACACTACAGAGATGCCTCTGGACCCCAAAATCACCATCCTCTTGAAAACTCTAACTCTAACACCCTATTTAAAATTTTAGAATTCCTGGACGTCTCATTCTTTATGCCCACTGATATACCAAGAGTAGCACACCACATTTGATGGGGTATAAAGTAGAAGGCAAACAATATTGATCAAAATATATATATATATATATATACATACATGTATATATCACTGTCACTGTCACTGTCCTCCCATTGTTCATCGATTTTCTCGAGTGGGCCCAGAAACGTCTCCATTGTGAGATTTTGTTGTTACTGTGTTTGGCATATCAAATACGTCACGGGTAGCTTGCCAGGCTTTGCCATGCAGACAAGATACTCTTGGTAGCTTGCTGGGCTCTCCAAGAGGGGCGGAGGAATCGAATGCGGGTAGGCCATGTTGGCTGCGTGCAAGGCAAACACCCTACCTGCCGTGCTATCACTCCAGCTCACACACATATATATATACAGCACACAAGGCTCAACCTGTAACAATATGTTAGTGATCTCTTATACAGGGGCTTAATGATTTCAAGATGAGATACAACAATCTTCTCACGTTTTCCTCTAAGAAAACTTTATGGATGATTTTTAGTGGATTATTCATAACAAGCAATACAAAATAAATGACTTAGCATCTGCCTTTGGGGCCGGCTTGGGTGGCAGTGGGAAAATTCGAAATAATGGTGCTAGGAAGCCAAATGGTGGTAGGAAGCCATAATGGTGGTGGGATTGGTGTTGGAATATTGAATGTAATAAATTACTGTGAACAACTTTACAAAAATAAAATTAAAAAATAAATAAACAGTAACACACCTACTTATTGGGCCCCTACCCTATGGCAGTGTTCCAAGCCCTACCATAGGCTGATGGAAGCGAAGAACAACAGCCCAAGAGTGAGCATGATGATCATACTCTTTCCACAGAGCACAGTAAGCAGTTATGAGAATTTGCCCAGGGTCTGAGTTCCAGAGCCTCTGTCTTTGGTGCTAATTCTTGATATGTCTGTTTCCTTTATGGGGCACTGGGGAAGGTTGACTAAAAAGAGGGAACTAGGAAACAGACTGGATTCAAGAGTCCCTGTGTTGGGGATTTCTACGATGGAAATTAAGTGTGACAATGTCCAGATTTAGAGTACTACAGAAGGGAGACAAAGGGGAAGTCCACGCTCTCCCTGGAGACAGAGATATTGTTTTACTATTTGTAGAAGCTCAAACGCAGAAACATTCTGCAGGACAAATAACAAGCAACACAAATTGTGTGCAAGAAGGAACAGCCACTCTTCATACTCCTTGACTTTGACACAGCTAGAGGCCATTTGTTTTTAAATGTCTGACAGGAAAATGTTAAAGAGTTGACACTGATGGATATGAAATGATGAATAGGCTGGAGTGATGTTTCAGAGGTTAAGGTGCTTGCCTGGCATCCGACCGACTTCCGATCAATCCTGATCTGACCTGATCCCTAGCACCACTAATAATAACCCTAAACACCAAGCTAGGAGGAGCCCCACACACCACTGTAACTCCCCACCCAAATAACTGAAATGATGGGAAGATAAAAATTCTATTATTAGGAAACATCCAAACATTTCATTTACTAAAATACATTATACCAAAATACATTACAGCAACCAAAATACAATATTTTAAAGGAAATAATTATTTTCAAACCAAACGTGTTTTTAAAATATGAGAGGTGAATGACAACTTCTGGAGAAATTGTTCTGGCTTAAGTCTAGCAGTAAGTATGAAATACAAACGTCTCCTAAAAGACTCTAGAATGAACTTCCAGTTCAAGACCATTTTGTACATATCCTTTCACTCCCTCAATGAGTCCCTGACAGAGAGAGAAGTGATCATGTGTAAACTCAATGTGGACAGGGATTAAATGCAATTCTTGAAGACAGAATGCAGAAGAGATGGGAGAGAGGAGAGACCCATTTCCAGAAGGCCCTACCTGGCTCTGGAGCGGAGGGAGTAATGCAGAAACAAGAACTGCTTTTCCCTCTGAGATAGATAATCTAGGGCCCAATTTGCAGTATCCTTGACCAAAGTAGTTTCTGTCCAGTGTACTCAACAGAACTGGCTACAGCATCTTCTTCTTGAATCACCACAGTGTTTTGTTTGTTTGTTTGTTTTGTTTTGGAGTGCTTATTGTTGTTGCTGTTGTGCACTTTTGGGGGGTCAGGGGGAGTATTGGGGATCACACAGGGAAGTAACCAGCCTTTGGGGAGTCTTCACAGCAGAGAAATCGCTGAACAAAATGCCTGGAGTAGCTTAGAACCACCAAAGGAAAACTTCCTCTTACAATAGGAAAATCCTTCAGTGTCAACTTCCAGCACCTCTTCTTGAACCTCACTCACAGTCCTGCAGAAGAACTTTCAGGTTCCCTTTAGTGCTTGTGGCCATTCCTTCCACCGCAGAGAACAGCTGGCCCTGGAAGCTGGAGTTTCATTCTGCTAATAAACTCTATTAGCTCTGGGACGTGCTCGGTCCAACCCTTAATTTTAATAGGAGAACTAAGAATCACCACGGGTTTTTTTGTTTTGTTTTGGTGGCTTTTGTTTTGGTTTTACTGTTTGGAGGCCACATCCATCAATACAAAGGCCTTACTCCTAGATCTGTGCTCAGGGATCACTCCTGCGAATACTCAGGGAACCATAAAGTCACAAGGGAGTAACAAGTAGCCTGTCTTCTGTACTATCTCTCTGGCCCCTCACCAGGTATTTTGAAGCAGCCTAATATGAGTGAAAGACAAGTCCAACATGAATAAGACAGTGTATTGACGAGGAAAATAATTTATGCTGGATAAAGAAGATAATGTCACCAAGATTAGTCCACTATAAAGTAAGCACAAATTGAAAAGGAAATTTACAACTTGACACATCAACTTAAACAAGACACATAATTTCTGAAATAAAAATAAACAGTTTGAGGGTTAATGATCTGAGAGATATAAACAAGAAATTGACCTACTGTTAAAAGAATTGTGGAGACAGGGGAACAGAAAGTAGGAGAAAAAATTAAAAGGCTGGATAGATCTGGATGTTAAGTGTTTGAGAAGAGACAGAAAGCAGCATAGGATGAAAGAGCAAAGAAATAACCAAAAAAAAGCATGATTGCCACTCAATGCCTCTTTTGCAAACCACAACACCCAAAAGGAGAGAGAGAACAAAAGGGAATGCCCTGTCACAGAGGGGTGGGAGGGGGATGGGGGGGAGGGATACTGGGACCCGTGGTGGTAGAAAATGGGCACTGGTGGAGGGATGGGTATTTGATCATTGTATAATTGAAACCCAAGCACAAAAATTTGTAAGTCTACAACTGTACCTCATGGTGTTTCACTAATAAAAATTTTTTTAAAAATTGTACACTGCCAGGTATGACCCAAAAATAAAAAAGAAAAGAGAAAGAAAGAAAGAAAGAAAGAAAGAAAGAAAGTTTGTATAAGAACGGAAAAAAAAAGAAAAGAGAAAGAAAGAAAGAAAGAAAGATTAAAAAATGGAATCTTGAGAATGCAAAGTTCCCAAATGCTAGAAAATAAAATAAAAAGAAATTCTGGGGGCTGGAGAGATAGTCTAGCAGTAAGGTGCTTGCCTTGCATGTGGCTGACCTGGGTTCGATCTCCAGCCTAGAGTCCCACCAGGAATGATCCCTAAGTGCAGAACCAGGAGTAAGCCATGAGCACAGTCAGGCATGACCCAAACCACACACACAAAAAGTTCATTTATCCGTGTCCTGCTGTGTTCCATTAAAAGAGCTGTGTTAAAGATTAAATGAGAGAAAAATGAAGTAACTTTCAACAAAACAAGAAACAGTTAATAAACATCTTGTCTGCATCATTAAATGCTGTTTTAAAAAGAGAGAGAAACGGGACTTGAGCCTGAGCATGGAATTCTGTTCAGTTGGGGTCTTTTTGTCTTTTCTTTTTTGGTTTTTGAGCCACACCCTGCAATGCTAAGGGCTTGTTCCTGGTTGTGTGCTCAGGGATCACTCCTGGCAGTGCTTGGGGAACCTGGACTGTTCTGAGATCAAACTGAGGGCCACCACATTTTTTAAGGCAAACACCTTCATCTCTGTATTATCTCTCTGACCCTTGAACATAGGAGTTTGAATATAGCAACAGGTCAAGATCAGTTGTGGAATAGTAACATACAGATGGGCTTCTATATGAAAGGGTTCGAGAAGCTTCCTACTCATAGAACCCTTTGGAAAGAATTCTTTCCCAACTCCACCAACTCCATTTGAATCATCATCAAAATGAAGATTAATGCATATGCAAGAAATATGATATAGTCATCAGAATAGCAAATAAACCAGGAAGGCATTCAATTAATTGAAGCTATTTCTGTTCACAGAAATAAAAAATTTAAGTTCTGGAAGGTATAATACCAAACGAATGAAATCCCTGAATGGTGACAGGAGAGATTGTTTTAGAAATATGTTGGATCTATATTGGGATTCTATGGAGGAAGAAAAAGTTTCTTCTAGGAGGATCAATTCCTCAGACTGACAGAAAAATGAAACATGTTTGTTAAATACACAATAGTAAATAAGCACTAGGATCAAAAATAATGATAGAGGGGGATAGAAACATAGTACAGCATGTAGGGGGCTTGTTTTGCATGTCTGTGACAATCCTGGCACCCCAAAGCCCCTGAATCTACCAGGAGCGATCCCTGAGCTCAGAGCCATACATAAGCCCTCAGCATCACTGGGTATAGCCCCAAAACAAACAAAAAATTATGATGCAGACATTTTAGACCAGTCATTCTGAGTTTGGTGTGTGACTCCTCAGATCTTGTGGGATCAAATAATTTTTTTTAAGATTCTAAAATTTATTCTTTAAATGTTAAAAAAAATCTATCACAACTGAATGAGATACTACTATTGATACAGCAAACACAACTGATACATCTCATTGAGCAAAATAAGCCATAAACAAGCAAACAAGATATTATTCTTTGTATTAATTTCAAAACCAGACTAAACAACAATGTCCAAAATGAGTACAATGATGATTCTTGAGAAATGTGGGTAAGTAGGTAGTGAAAAGGGGGGCTACGGAATCCTATGATGTTAAGCTATTTTATTTGAGGATTGACTACAAAGATGTTTTGACTTCGTGGAAACTATTTGAGCTTTATACCGATGATATACAGGTTTTTATGCATGTAACAGATATCGTGTAATGAAAGTACTTAAAATATTTAACATGCACATGTAATTTTAAGTGAGAATACAGTATTACCATTGAACAAAGATCATCTAAACCTAGACATGCCATTATTCAAATTGATTATCCCAAGCGCTGTGACATCTTATACTTCATATATCTACTGAAATAGGGGGAAAATGTACATTTTCAATTTATTTATCTTAGTTGCGAATAAAGTGGAATACTCAGTCTTTGCCTTTCACATTATTTGAAATGGGGCCCGGCAGGTGGCTGGAAGGGCTAGAGCCCAGGCTTTGCATGCAGGAGGCCTGGGATGGATCCTGCTCATCGGTGCCTGTGCACGGCTGCATGGGCCTCCACCTGCCCGCCTTCCCCGATAGAGACGGACCGGTCTTCAGTCGAGGGAATACGAGTAGCTGCGCTCCCTGCTAGAACCTAGGAAACTACCTCCTAATAATACTGAGACACGATTTTCCTTTCATCAGATTGACATTTGCACTGCTGAATAAAGGTTCTGTTTCTTGACATGAACCAAGCCTGTACTTGGGTCACTTGTGTTCTTACACACACACACACACACACACACACACACACCAAGCAAAATTTAAAAAAAAAAAAGAAGAATGTTCCTTTCACTTGAGAGTGCCCTCAACCTTCATTTTATTCAACCTTTAGGTACAAAGCAACCTTTTTCGGTTGGCAGCGGGGGGGGGGGATGGGGGGGCGGAGAGGCGGGGAGGGAGGGCACGGGCACATCCAGCTATACACAGGACTTACTCCTGGCTCTGTGATTAGGGCTTACTCATGAAGAGACTCAGGAAACCATAGGTTGTCCTGGTGATTGAACTTGGCTTTGCTGCATGCAAGGTAAGTGTTCAGAACTGCTGTGACTCTGAAGTTAGTCATTTCCATGCCAGATGGGGAAGCCACATTTCCGCCAGAACTGGCCTAATGGCACCAGGTGGGCAGGCGGTCCCAGACACGGGCATTCTGCAGGCAGACCAGGGTTCAATGATTCCCAGTGGCCTCCAGAACATTCCTCAAAAGAAAGGGTGTGTATGGGGGGTGGGAGGGGTGGCTTCCAGGCCACACCTGGCCCCTTCTCTCCTTCCCTCCAGGTGGTGTGAGATGCCCCCCACCTTTGCCAGCTCCTACCCATCGCTGTCTCATAAAGTCCTTGCAGGTTTAAGCCCATGTCGGAGTCTTGTTCTCCAAGAGGCCTGACAAACACAGGATTAGATTTCAATGGACACAGGGTTGCTTCAAATGGGGTTACTGGAGAAGTGACACACTGAGGCATCGGGGTCCAAACTGGCAGTGGGGGTAGGGGGAGAGCAGTACGCAGGACGTCCAAGAGGCTGAGTTCCCCCTGGCACAGGGGCTGAGCAGGCAAAGGCAGCACCTAAGGTTGTCCAAGGGAAAGAGCAGGTACAGATGTTGTTTAAGAAGCAGGCATGAGTCTTATGAAACAGGCAGGAATTGAGGCAATGGTACAGCGGGGAGGGTATTTGCCTTGCATGCAGCCAATGTGGATTCAATCCTCAGCATCCCATAGGGTCCCCCAAGCACCACCGGGAGTGAGTCCTGAGTGCCAAGCCATGAGTAACCCCTGAGTATCGCCAGGTGTGACCCAAAAATCAAAAAGGAAAAAAGAAATAGGTGGAGGACTGTTGAGACTGGACAGGGGTTAAGGTGTTTGCCTTGCATAAAGATAACCCCGGTTCAATCCCCAGCACCATCTATGATTCCCTGGGCACCTCCAGGAGTAGGCCTTGGGCACAGTCAGAAAGGAAGAAAGAAAAGAAAGAAGGGAAAAAGAGGGAAGGAGGGAAGGAGGGAAGAAGGGAAGGAGGAAGAGAAGGAGGCAGGAAGGGAGGAAGGGAGGGAAGGATGGGGGGAAGTGAGAGAGAGAGGGAGTGAGGGAGGGAAGGAGGAAGAGAAGGAGGCAGAAAGGGAGGAAAGGAGGGAGGGAAGGAGGGAGGGAGAGAGAGAGGGAGGGAGGGAGGGAGGAAGGACAGGAGGGAAGATGCAGAGGCCACATTGTACCAGGATCATCTAGATTCCTTTCATGGTCAACATATTACCCTCAGTGTCTGGGGTAGGTGTACGGAGCTTAACGATGGAGAACTTGCTCAAATGTGTTTTATTAAATCTCCCTGGAGGTCAAGAAAGAGAGAAAGTGCAGGTGGGGGCACCCAGGGAACCTAGGCTTGAGCCCCCCGCCCCTCCCTGATCCAGAAACGAGCCTTCAGCAGGGAGCCAGGGGGAACCTCTGAGACCACCAGGTATAGGTCAAAACCCAAAAAGCTTTAAAATAAGATAAAGTTTAAAAAATTCTCTTTGACTGGGCTGGAGAGATAACACAGTGGGTAGGGCATTTGCCTTGCACGCGGCCAACCCGGGTTTGATTCCCAGCATCCCATATGGTCCCCTGAGCACCGCCAGGAGTAACTCCTGAGCGCAGAGCCAGGAGTAACCCCTGTGCATCAGCGGGTGTGACCCAAAAAAACAAAAACCAAAAAAAATTCTCTTTGACTAAAGTGAATGAACTGAAAGGAAAAGAGCTGCCAGCTGCAACAGTAGCAAAGAGATCACTAAAATAAAATATCCGAAGAAAGCAGTCAGTTAAGAGATTATTTTTGACCCCAAAAGGGGGAAAAAAACATCATTTTTATAGGGTCGCCCTTAAGATTTTGCAGTCTTTTCCCCCTAATCTCCAGGCATTCAACATTGTAAGCTTAATCTTGATTTAGGTCCGAGTTTTAAATTTCACTCTCCTTGTGCAACTGGGCATGCACTGTGTCTTACTCAACTGGTGACGTCACTCACTGTGTTAAAGATTTAGTCCACAATCTTCAGTGTTAACAGGAAAATTTGGTTTGTGGTCAATTTGTAATTCACATGGCATGAGAATTAGTCTGCATTTTTGAAGGTTAACAGAAAATCCTGTTAATGGTCAATAACAAAACAAACCTTCATCTTTAACAGAGGAGGAAACAGATTAGAGAGACCCATGGGTGCTAGGAGGAAATCATGAAAACCTGCAAAAAATCCAGTTGATACGTAAAATATTCCATCCCCAAAACAAAATGTGGCAAAATGTGTGGACCTGATAATAAATTTGACCTAATTTAAAAATGCTGGAAAAAAAATTAGTTCAACTCTGACTTGTTGTGTGCTAATCTAGATGACCTTCTTAGAATGCAACTGGAGAAAAAATAAGCACTTACTGCTTATTTCTGCCCTTCTGGACAATAATCAAACGCCTCAAAGGGCCCCTCTCGCCTTGGACATGTGCCGAAAATTAAGCTGGTCTCACACAAACATATTTATGTTCTATGAATGTGCATGAAAACACATCTGTGCCATTATCTTTATCAAGTCATTATGGAGGTAGAGGGGGGTGCCAAGGGGGTGCCGATGTGGCTGAAGGGGTATGGTATGGAAAGAAGAGGCAAGAGAGGAAGAAGGCCTGGAATCCACTGCATGATCACACTTACGCATCCACAAAATCATGGGATGATGAAATAGATACACAGAAAGGAGCTGTCAAGGAAGGGAGAAGACTGGAGGAGAAAAAGGGAGGAAGGAAGGAAGGAAGGAAGGAAGGAAGGAAGGAAGGAAGGAAGGAAGGGAGGGAGGGAGGGAGGGAGGGAGGCTGGTTTAATTATGAGGAAGGAAGGAAGGAAGGAAGGAAGGAAGGAAGGAAGGAAGGAAGGGAGGGAGGGAGGGAGGGAGGGAGGGAGGGGAAGGGAGGGAGGGAGGGAGGGAGGGAGGCTGGTTTAATTATGAGGAAGGAAGGAAGGGAGGGAGGGAGGGAGGGAGGGAGGGAGGGAGGGAGGGAGGCTGGTTTAATTATGAGGAAGGAAGGAAGGAAGGAAGGAAGGAAGGAAGGAAGGAAGGAAGGAAGGGAGGGAGGGAGGGAGGGAGGGAGGGAGGGAGGGAGGTTGGTTTAATTATGAACAAGGAAGGAAGGAAGGAAGGAAGGGAGGGAGGGAGGGAGGGAGGGAGGGAGGGAAGGATTTAATTATGTCCATTCTGAGATTTTGGTCATGGAGCAAATGTTGAGCTTCTTGTCTTATTTGGCCCTCAGAGAAAAGTGAGCATGGGGGAAAAAAAGGCAGGGATGGGGTTCAAGAGATCATACAGTGGGTAGGACACTTGCCTTGCTAATGGCTGGCCCAGGTTAGATCTCCTATAGTCCCCAAGCCCCACCAGGAGTGATCTCTGAGCTCTGAGTCAGGAGTAAGCACTGTTGGATATTGACCAAAAACAAAAGTCAAAAAATTTCTGGAACTGGAGAAAAGGTACAGGGGTGGAGAGACAGTACAGGATTGGAGACATAGTACAGGGCCCAGAAAAATGATACAGGTTGGTAGAGTTGTTCAGGGGTTAAAGAGGTAGTCCGGGACCGGAGAGATAGTATAGGAAAGGAGAGGCAGTCCAGGGGATGAAGAGATAGTCAGGGGATGGAGAGATTATATAGTAGTAGGAGAGATAGTATAGGGTTGAAGAGATAATCCAGAGATAGAGAGATAGTCCAGGGATGGAGAGATAGTATAGGGTTGAAGAGGTAATACAGGGATGGAGAGATAATCCAGAGGATAGAGAAATTATATAGGGATGGAGAGATAGTGCAGAGATGGAGAGATGGTATAGGGTTTAAGAGATAGTGCAGGGATTAAGAGATAGTGCAGGGATGGAGAGATATATAGGGGTTGGAGAGATAGTACAGGGTTCAAGATATTCGTACAAGGTTGGAGAGATGGCACAGAGGTTAAGGCACTTTTCTTGCATGTGACTGACCCCCGTTCAATCCCCAGCACCAGATGGTCCCCCAGACACCTTCATACAGATTCCAAATAATCAAAGACAAATATTTTCAAAAGACTGAGTCCTTGGTCAATGCCAGAACATTGCCGCTTAAGTGGCTAAAGACCTACAGCAGGGAGGACACTTCCCTGGCATGGAGATGACCTGGGTTCCTGACATCCTCTATGGTCCCTGAGCACCACTAGGAGTCATGCCTGAGTGCAGAACCAGGAGTAACCCCTGAACATCGTCAGGTGTGCCTGGCCGCCAGCCCAGGGTCCATAGAGGCAGATTTGTTTCTCTGACAGAAGGACACCATGGTGCCATGGTCTGAGGGACCCGGAGACTGGGGCAAACCAGGGTGGCCATCTGGGCACATTCCCTGCCCTCTGTTCTGTCCCTAGTCTCCAGCTTACTGGAGCAGTTAGGGTGAGTGAAGAAAGGGGAACACAGACTATCCCCAACAGTAATGAGGGACTGGACAGGGGGAAATCAGAAGGGCCGCAAGCAAGGCCCTGGATGGGAGGAGGCTGAGGAAGATAGCAGGACGCCGCCTAGCGCCTTGAAACCTGCCCTTTCCCTGAACCCCAAGCGCACTGGCAATCAGGAGGAAACTGGAGATGCAACAACTGGCCTACAGCAGAGGCAAAGGCCCCAGCGTTCAGTGGATGAATATCTAGGACCCAAAGGTGTGTGTGTGTATGTATGTGTGTGTGTGAGCGTGCGTGAACACACACACACACACACTTGCACACACAGAGGAACCGGCTGTCTTCCTGTAGCCATGTGAGTGAGCCCTGTCCAAACACATCTACACAAGAGCAGCCTGGGCCTCCCCACCCACCACAGTTTCAACTGTGCAGGCTGGCCGGGCCCCCTCAGGCCAATGGCTTTCCGAAAGAGAGCAGGATAGTTTATTTTGAATGGATGGTTGCAGAAGACTCACCCAAAAATATCAAACAAGACAGTCCAGCAAGAAAGACACTTGCTTTGCATCCTCCCATCCCAGTGTAAACTCCTGGCACCACCAATGGTCCCCCAAGTACCAATGCTGAATACAGAGCCAGGAATAGTCCCCGTGCACCAGTGGGTATATCCTGAACCTTCAGATAAAAAAAGACATGGCAGGGGGCCAGAGCAATAGCACAGCGGGTCGGGTAGGGCATTTGCCTTGCACGTGGCCAACCTGGGTTCAATTCCCAGTATCCCATATGGTGCCCCGAGCACCGTCGGGAGTAATTCCTGAGTGCAAAGCCAGGAGTAACTTCTGTGCATCACCGGGTGTGACCCAAAAAAGAAAAAAAAGATAAAAAGAAAGACATGTCAGAGCTGGGGAGGCAGTTCAGCAGGACAGCTGACTATCCACTACCTAGCAGGTGTAAGGTCCTGAGTTTGATCCCTTCTACACACCTCACACACAAAGTTCATGTCAAAAAGCAATGGCAGGGACTGAAGCAATAGCACAGCGGGTAGAGCGTTTGCCTTGCACGCGGCCAGTCCAGGTTTGATTCCCAGCATCCAATATGGTCCCCCAAGCACCGCCAGGAGTGATTTCTGAGTGCATGAACTAGGAGTAACTCCTGTGCATCGCCGGGTGTGAAGCAAGGAAGGAAGGAAGGAAGGAAGGAAGGAAGGAAGGAAGGAAGGAAGGAAGGAAGGAAGGAAGAAAGAAAGAAAGAAAGAAAGAAAGAAGAAAGGGTAGGGCCAGTGCAACAGTACAGCAGGGAGGGCATTTGCCTTTCAGGTGGCTGACCAATGTTTGATTCCCGACATCCCATATGGTCTCTTGAGCACTGCCAGGAGAATTTCCTGAGTGCAGAGCCAGGAGTAAGCCCTGAGCATTGACAGGTGTGACCCCAAAAGCAAAACTTAAATAAATAAATAATAAACAAAAATAAAAAGGCACAGTAAGAAGTCAAAAAACACTGCAGTCAGAATCAGGTCACAGGAAAACAGTGATACCCAAGACATTGGAATCAATCATCCTCTCCATCACAAGAACAATATCCCTTCATCACTTTACAGGCAAAATGTGAACTCAAAACAAGAAAGTGCAAAGTGAATGACCTAATCAAGTTGGATCAAAAAAGAAAGTGAAATTGAAAGAGCTAAGGTCCAAACAAAAGCAGCGATGAGCAGATCCTTCCGAGAACGGAAATAGAATTAGAGGTGGGGGAAAAGACTCGAGACCCCTCAGAGGGAGAGCAGAGGGGGAGAAAAGAGAGTGATTAGGTCATCGGAGACACACGCAGGAGCACGGAAGAAATCATAAACGTCCCAGAAGTAGAAGAGCGACCTGAGAGACAGCATTCTGAGACCCGGGCCGGAGGCTGCTGGGACGCAGGGCGGAACACATTATCTGCAACTCCAAGAAGATAAGGCTGAAGGCTGGGGCTGGTTCAGGGCACTGCAGCCCAGGGCTCGCCTACAGAAAGCTCAGGCTCCGCCCCCAGGACCACAGATGATCCCCTGAACACCAGATTGGGAACAGCCCTTGAGTACTGCCAGGTGTATCCCCCACCCCACCCCCAAAAGCTCAAGAGGTCAAAGCCTCTCAATTGTACCACCCAATAGAGACAGGGTCAATATACTAGAAAGCAGAACTACAATCCAGCCAATAGCAGAGTGAGGGTCCCCAGGGAGGGAGGGGCGGAGGAGAAGGATGTGGGCCTAGGCAGAGGGGGAAGGGTGCTGGCATCGGGGTGGTAGGTACTGTACAGCCCTGTACCTTAAAATGTGCATGGTCCTGTAAACCAGCATTAGTTCAAAAAAAGGAGCAAGGGAGCATGCTGGCATAAAGGCATGAGAGGAAGCACAGATACCGGCAAGATGTTCCAGAAGAAATGTGGAGGGACTGGGGGCAGGCTTGGGACCACATGTGTTCCTCTCCAGTTCTCTCACCTTAAACGGCCAGTCGGCCTGCAACCCCCTCCCACAGGGATGGATTGTCCTGCCAGGGGCACTGTGAACACCCAAGGCCGAACTGGGCCCATCCCACACAGTGGAGGCAGACAGTGGCTCTTGATGGAGAAGGGGTGGGATGGCCCCTAATCAGTTATGTCACCTCCATTCTGCCACCAGCTTTCAAAAGCCCCACACCATACCTCAAACCAGAAGGTCCTTCGCTGGAGTTAATCAACGACCTTGGGGGGGGAAAGGCTCAGTTTGGGGTGACACAAAGAAATGGCTCCCTGTCTTTTTCAGTTTGAGAGGTGAGGCGAGACATCCGGCAGTGCACAGGGTTTACTCCTCACAGGGGTCACTCCTTATAGGTCTTGGGACCATATGAGATGCTGGAAATTGAAGCCAGGTCAGGCTCGTGCAAGGCAAATACTCTTCCCACTGTCCCATCTCTTGGGTCCCCAAGACTCCCTGTCTTACCCCAAAGACACAGCTCCGGTCAACCAACATGTCCCACATGCTCTGTCAAATATCCATGTGTGTGTTTGTGTGTCTGTGTGTGTGTGTGTGTGTGTGTGAGAGAGAGAGAGAGAGAGAGAGAGAGAGAGAGAGAGAGAGTTTGTGGAGTGTGTGTATGTGAGAGTGGTTCTGGAGGGCAGAAAAAAAAGAAAAACAAAAAAAAATAAGTGAAATCAGGGGCTGGAATAATGGTACGGCAGGTAGGGCACATGCCTTGCATACAACCAACCTGAGTTTGATTTTTCCCCGCATCCCATATGAGCAGCACCAGCAAAAATTCCTGAGCATAGAGGCAGGAGTCACCCCTGAGCAACCTGGGTATGACGAAAAAAAAAAAAAAAGAAGTGACATCTGATGAACAAAAAGAGAGCCCTGAAAAAGTATAACTTCTTGATCCGGACAAAGGAATTCCTGGAAAACAGAAATGCTCAAAGTCAGCCTCCAGCAGAAAGCCTGAGCAGATAAAGGAAGCACAGAAATTGGAACGTTAATGAAGGATCTTCCCCAAGTCCAGCCACCTTCAAGGAATAAATTCTGTCCAACATTATGTTAATTATTGCAAAGTACAATTGGACATGGAAAATGTCCCAGTGTTGCTCAGAGTGCTAATCAGTTAACAGGGAGATTAAACCACAACTAAAGAACCAGCCTGCACCCACATACATACACGTGTACACACACACACACACACACACACACACACACACACGCACGCACACCAGAAACCTAGGGTTTGCTCCAACAATAAAAGTAATGAAAGCTGAGGCTGCAGAGATAGTATGGCAGGTAGGGTGCTTGCTTTGCACATAGCTGATCCAGGTTCGATCATTGGCTCCCCACATGGCGTGCCAGGCCGTACCAGGAGTGATCCCTAAGCAGAGAGCCAAGAATAAGCCCTGCTGGATAAGAAAAAAAGAAAGGAAGGAAGGAGGGCAGAAAGAAGGAAGAAAGGGAGGGAGGGAGGGAGGGAGGGAGGGAGGGAGGGAGGGAGGGACGGCGGGCTAATAAAAGAGGGGGAAAATATTTGCAGGCAACATAACTGCTCACTAGACTAGTTGAGATTCAGTAAAATAGAGAAAGGGGACGGAATGGGCAGATATTAGACCAGAGGGGACATAGATATTAAAAGGGGTTAAGGCACTTGCCTTCTACACTGCAGACCCTGGTTCGATCCCCTGGCGCCAGATATGGTTCCTCAAGCACCACCAGTTGTGGTGTCTGCGCACAAAACCAGGAGTAAGTCCTGAGCAACACTGGATGTGACCCCAAACACTTTCCAAATAAAAGAACGGGGATTAGATATAAGGTTATATCAAGCAAAAGATTTGTCAAAGACCAGATCATAGTTAATGCAGAAAATCAAGGAAAGACAAGGAGAGTCCCTCTCACACCTGGGAATTAGCCAACAACCTGCCACAGTGATGGGCCTAACCCAGTGAGATAGCAGAAGGAAAGGAAAGAAAAGGGATCCGCTTAGGAGAGATGAACAGACATTGGCTGCGAACCACAGGACAGCACATCTGGAATGCCTAAGAGAATCACAAACCAAAGCAACACTCAAAAACATAAGGCAGGGGCTGGAGCAATAGCACAGCAGGGAGGGCATTTGCCTTGCATGCGGCCAACCCAGGTTCGATTCCCAGCATCCCTTATAGTCCCCTGAGCACCACCAGGAGTAATTCCTGAGTGCATGAGCCAGGAGTAACCCCGATGCAACGCCGGGTGTGACCGAAAATGCGAAAAAAAAAAGAGCCATAAAGCAATAACCCCAAGTGTTGGGATCACTGTATCACTGTCATCCCATTGTTCACCGATTTGCTCAAGCAGGCGCCAGTAACATCTCCGTTTGTCCCAGCCCTGAGATTTTAGCAGCCTCTCCTTACTCACCCTTCCCAACACTACTGAATTGGAGGCTCTTTCAGGGTCATGGGAATGAGACCCCTTATTGTCAGTGTTGGGATGCAATATAATATTGAAAAAGTTTCCCAAACAAAAGTTCCAGCCAGCTAAAACAGAGGCAGGAGAGATTCCCATTAAAATAGTATCAGAAATGTGATGGATTTTTGATAAACTGGACAGTGAAAGTGCAAAATCTAAGTAAATGTTGCTTGGCTTGGCTTAGTGACCATTCCCAGTATGCCTGGAGGGTCAAGGAGTACCAATGGCCAGGCCAAGGACTCCCAACGAGCATAACCTGAGTTCCAGCCCTTGGAGGAATTTCCCGGCCCCATGTTTGAAATGCTTTCATGATAATGAAGAACAAAGATTTAAACAGATGGAGCAAAACAAACACTTCTATACCAAAGTTACAAATTAAAAATACTCCCTACTCTCCCCCCATAGCCGTGCCACGTGCAAGCATGTGATCCCTACACACAACAATCAAGTGTGTGGCCCCCGGTATGTCACAACAACAATGACAGCAAAAGGGAGGAGGAGGAGAAAATAATTTACTACAAAGTCAGAAAATAGGCAAATAATAGTGACCATCCATTGGAAAAAATATAGGAATAGCTTTTAAATGTATGCAAAGAGAATCCCACAAATAAATCTCAGAAGAAAACAACAAGCTGCAGAGATGCCAGGCTGAGTCTCCTCTGAGGCACTCTGGAGGGGGGCAGGTGAGCCCCACCACACGCCCAAACAGCCCGGGCAGCTGAAAATCTCCAGAACCCAATCACTGCCATGTTCATGGCTGATTTCCACAGGTTCAGGACGAGACTCATCCATAAGAATGAATCTGCTGAAAAATTCAGGTATGAGGGTTTTGTGACTGAAATCTCCAGGTTCTCATGGAGTTGTGAATGGGTGACCTCCCCCAACTCCCTGTTCTTCCAGGAGCCTGGCAATCACACCCACAAACTGCCCTAGTGCCATATAAGCTCATTAATGACCATGATCGATTGATTCACAAATAAATCTCAGAAGAGAGCAACAAGCTGCAGAGATGCCCAGACCCCAAAGTCACCATCCAGTTAAAAATTTAAGTCCAGTTGTATCGCCCTATTTAAAATTTTAGAATTCTTGGAGCACACGGATGCAAATACTCTATGCCACTGATGTACTAAGAGTACCATACCACATTTGATGGGGTATAAAGCAGAAGGCAACCAATCTCAATCAAAAAAGTATATATATTAGCACACAAGGGTCAACCTGTAACAACATGTTAGTAATCTCTTATACAAGGGCTTAATGGCTCCAGGGGGAGACACAAAAATCTTCACACTCTTTAAGAAAATGTTTTGGATCATTTTTTGCAGAGTATTCATAACAAGCAAGAAAAAAATAAATTATTTAGGACCTGCTTCGGGGGCAGGCGTGGGTGGTGGGAAATTTTGAAATAATGATGGGAAGGTGTAATGATGGTGGGATTGGTGTTGAAATGTTGAATGTAATAAATTATTGTGAGCAACTTTACAAAAATAAAATAAAATTTTAAAAAATAAATGTAAGCAAAGAGTTAAATATATGTAAATTAAGAGAACGATTAGCAATTTTCATGTTAGGAAGAACATTTATAAAGCTGATCAAAAGGTCAGAGACAGTGTACAGGACATAAGGTGGTTGCCTTGACAGGCCTGGCCCAGGTTCCATCATTGGCCCGGCATATGGTCCCCCCTGAGCACCACCAGGAGTGATCCCTGAGCACAGCCTGACCTGGCCCCCAAAACAATTTTTTTAATAAAAATACCAAAGCTGAGAAGATCCTTTCTTATGATGGCAGTCAGAGATCGACACAGTGAAACATTACTAAGTAGATTAAATTAGAGCAGCATTTGGAGAAATAACTGGAAGTTCTTTCCCTACTAAGCCGTTGCACCAGAAGTTTTGCTACTATTATTTGATTTTTTTTTTAATATTTTTTTTCTGACTCTGGAGCAATAGCACAGCGGGTAGGGCATTTGCCTTTCACACAGCCGACCCGGGTCCAATTCCCAGCACCTCATATGGTTCCCCAGCACTACCAGGAGTAATTCCTGAGTGCAGACTCAGAAATAAACCCTGTGCATTGCCAGGTGTGACCCCAAAAGCATATATAAATATATATATACATATTTGCTTTGTTTTTGACCACACCCAACGGTGCTCAGGGCTTACTCCTGGTTCTGAATTCAGGGATCATTCTTGGAGGGGCTCTGGGGACCATATGGAGTGCCAAGGATTGAACCCGGGGACCATATGGGGTGCCAGGGATTGAACCCAAGTCAGCCACAAGCATGGTAAGCTTCCTACTGGCTATACTAACACTCCAGCCCTTAAACAAATCCTTTTTGATTGACCTTTGGTTTTTGGGTCACACGTGGCGATGCTACAGGCTTGCTCCAGGCTCTCCTCAGGGATCATTCCTGGAGGAGGTAAGGGGGCCATATCTAGTGCTGGAAGCGAACCCAGACCAGATGCATGCAAGGCTAACAGTGCCTGTGCCTCATACTATCTCCCTGGGCCTGCTAATGATGTAAGACTGTGCTTCGAGGTTTAGGGAGATGACTTTATTTGCAGTTTGCCTAGTGTAGTCTCTCTTATCAAGTGATCCTAAAACTTAGAGTGTTAAGACTTGTAAAAAAAAGGAGAAAGTGTAGCAGGCATCACATGAAATTCTAGATAATCAAAGAATGCATTTAAAATAATGAGTTCAACCATTTACTGGAATTAAATATTTTTTCCCTTAATCGGTCGCCAACTCATTAAGCTTAATTTTTCTTTTCATGCCCTCTTTAGGAGATCTGAAAGGGGGTTTAAAAAAAAGAAGAAGAAGGCATCCAAAAGGCAATCAGAAGACAGAGACTGACAAAAACAGCCTAGATAATTCAAAGTCCAAATAATGAGTTTCTGATGAAGGC
This sequence comes from Sorex fumeus, assembly GCF_029834395.1. NCBI lineage: Eukaryota > Metazoa > Chordata > Mammalia > Eulipotyphla > Soricidae > Sorex > Sorex fumeus. Next base: position 79,208,318 of record NW_026606059.1, read on the forward strand.
CACTCGGAGACCACGCCTTTTTAAAAATAGATTCCTAATTGTTTAAAATTCTTCATGTTGTCTCCATCTAGAAAAGTACCAAATAACTTCCCCAAACAACCAGTGTCCACAGACAGTCCCATTAAGATTGCCAGCAACACGCAGGGCACAAACCAACCCAAGTTTGTATGCACACTTTCAGAACTGTGTTGACAAAAAGGGGTCAGGGGCTGGAGCAATAGCACAGCAGGTAGGGCATTTGCCTTGCACGCCGCCGACCCGGGTTCGATCCCCAGCATCCTATATGGTCCCCCATGCACTGTCAGAAGTGATTCCTGAGTGCAGAGCCAGGAGTAACCCCTGAGCATTGCTGGGTGTGACCCCCCCAAAAAAAGTGGTCAGCACAGATTTTCCTTTGGACAGAGACTCCATTTGAAATCAACCTACTATCGAAATTAAGTGTTTCCCCAAGAATAGCCGAGATTAGTATCAGGAGGTTTACTCCATGGCTTGGAGGCCAGCCACACATGCTAGGGGAAAAGGCAGCTCAGACAGAGAAGGGAGCACCAAATAAAGGGTGTTGGGAGGATCCTCCCAGGATGGGAGAAGCATGCGGAAAGTAGACTCTAGACCAAACATGATTGCCACTCAATGCTTCTTTTGCAAACCACCCAAAAAGAGAGAGATAACAAAAGGGAATGCCCTGCCACAGAGGCGAGGCAGGGTGGGGGGAATGGGGGTGGGAGGGATACTGGAATCCGTGGTGGTGGAAAATGGGCACTGGTGGAGGGATGGGTACTTAATCATTGTATAATTGAAACCCAAGCACAAAAATTTGTAAGTCTACAAACTGTACCTCATGGTTTATCACTAATAAAAATTAAATTAAAAAAAGAAATTATGTATTTCTTCGCCTTTCATAAAAGAACTACCCAACAAAAAGTGAAGGAAAAATGTGACCAAACTTGAGACATGAACAATCATAGCAAGTTTTTTCAAATCAGAACAAGGGGGAAAAAATTGAAATCCCTACTAGTTTGTCTTTTGGTGAACCTGTTTCCCCGTTTCCCAAACCTACTACCTTGGGAAGAATTAAAGGCATTTTTCCCAAATAAAATTTAGTCTATTGATACTGTTTGACTCCTCCTTAGGCAACCTGGTGGTCCTCCGCTCCCGGAGGGTCACCACATTGATGCCGAACTTTGTGCAGACACCCGATTGGCATAGCGCACTACAGCCCAGAACTCCTGGACTCAAGCGATCCTCCGGCCTCAGCCTCCCGAGTAGCTGGGACTACAGGCGCGCGCCACCACGCCCGGCAGAGCCTGACAAGCTCCCCGTGACGTATTGGATATGCCAAACACAGTAACAACAAACTCTCCAATGGAGACGTTACTGGGCCCGCTCGAGCAAATCGATGATCAACGGGAGGGATACTGTTTGAGATTCTCAAGCCTTTGGTGGGTTGCCAGCGTCATCAATGGACAGCCTACAGCGCTCAATAAACCACAAAGTGGGCTTATCTTCAAAGGGCCCCTCGTGGCTTCTCGGGACATATTTATCCTCAACCCAGGCACCAGTGACTGGCCCCAAGTTTCTTCTGAAAAACTCAGGTATGAGGGTGTGACCGAAATCTTGAGGTTCTCACAGAATAGGAAGTGGGTGACCTCCCCCTCATCTCTCTATTCTTCCGGGAACCTGGCAGTTATGCCCACGAATTGCCTCTGGTGCCACGGAAGTTCATTAACAGTCAGATGCAGAGACTCAGAAATAAATCTTGGAAGCAAGCCCCAAGCTGCGGAGATGCCTCCAGACCCCAAAGTCACCATCCAGTTAAAAATTTAACTCCAGTTGTGCCACCCTTCCCCTGACTATGTTTCCTAAATCTGCGCCCTTGGATTAAAGAATTTGAGTGAGAACCAACCAGGTCGTTGCTTTAAAGGGAACAGGAGCAGAACAAGACGGTTCTCAGAACAGTGGTGGGCATGGCGCGGAGGACACTGGCTGGGCACTCTGCTCGTGCCCTTTAGACTGGCACTGAACCTGTTACAAAATCACAAGGGCTTTTGAAGGAATCAAAAGACTACCCGGATTCAAAATGAAATGCAATCGTGAAGCTCTGTGAGATAGGAAGCACATCTGAGTAAGTAGGAGTCGATTCAAAACAGCTAGTTCCTGTATCGCTGGCAAAGACCGGAAAGAGAAGAGCACCTATGCTGGGGAAGGAAGGGGAATCCTCCCTCCACACAGAAGGCAGGACTGTTAATAAGAAGAAAATGTCTGGACATAGGAGTCAGATACCCTTTAAAAATGCATGTTTGGGGGGCAGGAAGCAGTAGTACAGCGGGGAGAGCACTTGCCTTGCTGGGAGCAGACCCAGGGGATTGCCCCGGAACCCCCTATGGTCTCCCCAGAACCACCAGGAGTGATTCCGGAGCACAGAGCCAGAGCCAGGAGTAAGCCCTGAGTACCACCTGGTGTGGTCCAAAAGAGAAAGAGGAAAATAGAAGAAAAAAAATGCATACTTGGGCTGACCCAACAGTACAGTGGTTAGGGAGTTTGACTTGGATGCATCAGACATAGGCTAAATCACCAGCCCCCAAGTCATGCCGGGAGTGATCCCTGAGCTCAGAGTCAGGAGTAAGCCCTAACCACTGATGACTGTGGCTCCAAAACAAAGTAAGTTTTACAATAAAAATGATAAAAATTTACTTTGGGGGGCTGGAGAGATAGAATCGGAGCTAAGAAACTTGCTTTGCTTCCCACCAACACCAGTTCAAATCGCTGGCACCCCATAGGGTCCCCAGAGCATTAACAGGGGCTCACTCTCAAGCCATGAACAGCCCGAGCACCACCAGATGGGACCCAAAAACCAAAAGAAAAATAACAATTTGTAGGGAGGTGGGGCATTGAAGGGCCACACCCAGTCGGACTTGGCACTACTCCCAGTTCAGTGCTCCAAAGCCTCTCCCAGCAGTGATCAGGAACCTTGCAGTGCCAGGTATGGAACCTGAGGCTCTGACATGCAGAACCTGGAACTGTGTTCCAGTTCTTCAAAGCATCTTCCCAGCCCTTCGATCAGTAATTTTAGCAATGCATTTTTAAAGAGAAAAAAAGAGAGAGAAAATGAGGGCTAAAGAGACAGCTCCGAAGGCTGGAGCCTCAGGTTGAATCTCCAGCACATCATGGTCCCCGAAGTGTAACAAGGAGCGACCCCTGTTCCAGGAGTGCACCCTGAGCACCCTCAGGTGGAAGTTCCCCCAAATAGGATAGTAGATTGGGGAGGGGGGAGGGGTTGAAGCCACACCCAGGGTGCTCAGAAGTTACTCCCAGCAGTGCTCAAGGGCCCATGTGGTGCCAGGGATTGAACCAGAGTTGGTCACAAGCAAAGCAAATTCCTTGTCCCCTGTACTAGCTCTCCAGTCCCTGGAGATGATAGATAATCCATAAATGATACAAAGAAGAAAAGCTGAAGGACTGGGGGAAAAAAGTAAGTTTCCCCAAGAAATGGCATTTAAAGCAAGCAAATGCAAAACCAAGTCCTGGAATCAAAATCGCCTTGGCAAGAACATTGAAAGCAGTGAGCTAAATGGCTGGAAATGCCTCACGACGAAGATCTCTGAGGCCCTCACATGCTCAGCGTTATGAAAATCTCAGCATTGCAAAAACATGTTCTGTTTCTTCCATGTTCCAGAAATGTTTGGTGAGGGCAAAACAACGGCAAAAATCGGGAGAACCCTTGGAGATAGGTGGGTGCAGCTGGGTCTTCCTGAGCCACCTTGGAGGTGACACCGTAGAAAAGCAGGTGGCAGGCACTAAATGTGTGTTGGATTCAGACCTCTAGGTTCTTGCTGTCTTTGCTTGAGGGGGGAGGGGAGGGTTACTTGGGGCCACACCGGGCAGCGCTCAGGGCCTCCTTCTGGCTCTGCACTCAGGAGTCACGCCCGGCACCCTGCACAGAACATATGTGATGCCAGGGATCAAACCGGGATTAGCCTCATTACCTCCTATACTCTCTCTCCAGCCCACCAAGGTGGTTTTTAAACAAGAGAAAGAGGAGAAAAAGAGTACCGTAGTGCCTTTCAACATCAGGATATCGGAAGTGACAAATAAATGGTGTCCTGAGATTTGTGGGCAAATTCAATAGGCAAATTTGTGGTCTTGTGTGGTCGATGAGACAAACCATCACTATGCTCTTCTTTTGCCCATGAGCTTTGCAACAGAGCAGCCCGAGACAAAAGACCATTGAGAAGAACATTCAGAGCCAGAGTCAGAGAGAGAGTTCAGCAAGCAGGTCGCCTGCCTTGCATCACTGAGTCGAAGCGGGCTCCGTTCGCTCCACCGCAGCAGCTACGTTTGCCCCTCCTACACTGAGCCCCATCACAAGTGACCTCAGTGAGAGCCAGGAGGAAGCCCTGTCACTGCTGGGTGTGGCCCCAAGACAAAAACACAAAAGGAACTGCAAGTGTGATAGAGGTTGGCTGAAAGAGAAAGGAAGGGGGGCCTAAATCCACAGGCTCAGTGTCCCACAGTGTCCCAGTGACCCAGGCTGCCAAGCCTGGCTTTGAAGCTGCGGACATTAACAAAGTTCGTTACACACACCACACACACACACACACACACACACACACACACACACACACACTGTTGGCCATTTCAGTGATTCTGTGGGGTCACTTTCTCCATCCTTGTTCCACGCTAAACTTTCTGTTCCCACCTTGCGGATGCTCCGGGGACGTGTTGATAAGCAAATAATTTTACATTTGCCACAAAGCCTCCTTTTAGGGTGCCATGATGCAATCTCCGCCAGCTTAACGGACCGGGCCTGCGTCTGGCATGATCTGTGTACCAGCTTGTAGAAGCAGGTAGATGATGAGTCATCGGCTCAGCCCAGGGGGTGGTGGAGGGGAGGCAGAGCATGGAAAAGTCATTTGCTAAGAAAAAAGAAAAGAAAAATCCAAACTCGCCTACAGTGATTTCTTATTTTTCTGGAAGCCCCAGAATTCCTCGGGGAGATTAAATGCGGCTGGTTCTCACCTGGGTGGGGGCTGAGAGGGCAGGGGAAGGAACGTCCCAGGCAGGGAACATTCTCCACGGGAGATGGCAGGCACACGACTGAGTGGAACAAATTGAGTTTCTTTCCTTCTTAGTCATACCCAGCTTCCAGCCAGACAAAGGCTAGAAACTGCCGTACTTCTTGGTGGGGGTTGGAATAACTGCTAGCAGGGTTTAACAACTGGGCGGCGGGAGAGAGCTGAGGGTGGCTGTGAGTGGCCGTGACAGCGCCAGTGCACGCAGGTGAGGGAGGCGGAGGGCAGGGCACACATGAGACTGCAGCCAAGGGCAGGGCGGGGAGGGCTGGCACTTCCCGGAATGGGGCGCCCCTACCTGCAACAACAGGGGAGTGGGGTTTTTTCCCTTTTATTTGGGCTAGGTGTGTACTTTTGAAATATCTCCCTAGTGGAGTGACTATTCACAGAAATAGCCTTTAAATTTGTCCCCTTGATCATAAAAGCAACGCCAGATCACTTTAGCAAACTGGGAGAATACACCAGGGATAACCTGGAGTTTATGTATAATTAAAAATAAATAAATAAAAACAGGGAGTACAGATAAGAGATAAAAGTACCTTGAATTTGGCCATGCAGAGAGCAAGCCACTGTCGGCCTACTAGGTGGGGCTTTCTCATAATGACTTCCTTTGTATTTTCTATGCCTATAAAAACATCATGAGCTAATATAATAGATCATGAACATATTTCCCTGCTAGCAATTTTTTTTCACAGTATGACTTAACAATGCTTACACAGTATCTCTGACAACTAGGATTTCTAAAACGAATCCTCTGTACTTGCACTGGTCATGTTTTTGATTTTTCACTTTCAAAATGGATACTACAATCAATATCCTTGATGCTCGCTCTCTCTCTCTCTCTCGCTCTCTCTCTCTCTCATCTCTCCACTTTGTACATGTATTGGAGTGAGGAGGGGGGGCACCTCCTCAGTGGTGCTTGGACCTGGGGTGTTATGGACTACCTAGGACCACCCGAGCTGTGCTCAAGCTGCAGCAAGCAATGCTCAAGGGACACAGTGCAAGGGATGGTGCCAGGAACATGAATCTTAACCCTTGTACAGTTTCTCAGGCCCAGTTATACATATTTATTTTTTAAGCAGACAGCAAGATGCGATGCCAAAGCAACTAAAAACTCATTGTTGACAGAATCTGAGTGAATGCATTTATCAGGGTCTTAGGAAGAGATAGTACAAGGGGCAAGGCACTTGCCTTGCACGCAGAGGATGTAGGCTCTATCCTCAGTGCCCCACATGGTTCTCAGAGCACAGCTAGTAGTGATCCCTGAGTGCAAAGCCAGGAGTAAGCTCTGAGCACCACCAGGTGTGGCTCAAACCACCTCCCCCCACAATAAAATGGCCTTGAGCTTGTCCACAGGCTTCCGAGGGGAGCTCCTGCCCGCAGCACATGTTCTGTCCTGGTGCCAGGATGGGCTTCCACATGTTTCATCTTACAACATTGAGAGACCAGAGAAGGCGCCTTTGTTCCTGACCTTCTGACCTGGCACCCTGTGACTTCCTGGGCGCCCTGGAGAGTGCTCTGGATCCCTGGAGTCCTCCTAGCAGATTAACTCTTCCTCCCAATCTCCCAACCCAGCCAGGGCTGGGAGCGACCTGAGAAACCCTGGGATCTGGGCTGGCAACCTCTCACCGGCCACGGGCCGTTTCTTCTGTCCATGAGTCAAAACCTCTCCTATCTCCCTGACTACTACCCCCCTTTCTGCCAGGCTCCCACAGCCCAGACACCCCTGGAGAGAAGAAGATTCACCCTAATTTCTGAGCAAGGGGTTCTTGTGGGAAAAGATGGTCCACAAGTTCATCTGAGAGCCAGACGCCCCAGAGCCTGTTCCTCTACCCTTCCCTCCGTGACCCGCTGGAATCCACAGAGGAAAGGGGTCAGCTCCCCCCACCTCCAACCCCGTCCTTTGTTCCTGCTTCTTGCAAAGTTCAGATCCAAGAGTTATAGAGAGCCGTGATTTCACAGGCTCACTGAACTAAGCACTCAGACCAATGACTGTGGAGGGTGAGTGCAGGAAGTGAGTCTGGGTGCAAGCGGTATGCAAAGGGGGAATTGTCCACACTCATATCCCTGCGTGTCAAGAGTCAATACCTCAGGGCCGAACGATAGTACAGTGGGTGGGGTGTTTGCCTTGCGCACAGCTGGCCCGGGTTCAATCCCCAGCATCCCATAGGGTTCCCCAAACACTACCAGGAGTAATTCCTGAGTGCAGAGCCAGGAGTAACCCATGAGCCTTGCTGGGTATGACCCAAAAAGCAAAAAAAAAGTCAATATCTCCCCTGTCCCCCGTGCCCCCACCCAAAAAGTTCCCTCCCCCCAAATGCACCAAAACTTTAGATTCCCAACTTCCCCTCCTCAAAACCATGCCCCCCCCACCCCCTGCACATCACAGAGACACAGCACGTCAAGATTTTTCCTCTTCAAATCAGATGCTCAGCTCTGAATCCTGCATTTGGGGACAGGACACAACACGCTAGCTGGGTCAGCTAGCTCTGTCAGGGCTCTGCCTCTCCCTTACTCTATTCTACTGAGAGGTTCCCGCTGTGCAGTTAGTGGCTAAAGTAGTTCCCTCCTGCTCGCACTCTTCTCCCCCTCCTTCCCCCAGCCTCTCCGCTCCTCTCAAGCTCAGCTCAGAGGAGGATCTTTACAGAGCACACACACACACCCACTGCCACTCAAGTCAATGACAGGTGTCAACATAGAAGCTGGCTTTTCCTGTGGCACTTCCCAGGGTCTCATCGTGTCCTGGGGAGTGCAAGGGAAGCAGGACCCCTTTAGGAGTGCTCGCCACAAGGTACAGACCCTGCTCATCACAAAGCACAATGAGGCACTTCCCGATGAATGCCCACGCAAATGCACAACCTGATTCTTTGCAACCCTCTGACTTCTTGCCAAAACACGCCTTAAAATCCCCTGAAATGGACCAGCTTTCCCACGATGTTCCATAAAACTCCGGAGAAGCTGCACCACCTTGGTACTACATGGGCTGACTCAAACCATGGTGTTGGGGGCCCAGAGCACAGTGTACAGTGGGTAGGGCGTTTGCCTTGCACACAGCCGACCTGGGTTCAACCCCCGACATCCCATATGTTCCCCCAAATACTACCAGGACTAATTCCTGAATGCAGAGCCAGGAACTGCTGGGTGTGACCCAAATAAAGAAAAGAACAACAACAAACATGTGCTTTGAGAAATGTGACTTTAATCCTAAAACTCACTCAAATGTATCAAGATGAAACTCCTTTTCTTAACCCTCTTCCAACTATAAGTTGGAGTGGAAGAGGGGAGGAGGAGGGAGTGACATGTGAGCCCCAAAGAAATACTTGTGCTTATCTCTCTTAAACTGAGAATGCCAAGTTCTTTCTAACCCTTACCATTAAAGACAAGATGGAGCTGGAGCAATTAGAGTGCAGCTGGTAGGACACATTCTTTGCACGCACCAATCTGGGTTCAATCACCGGTATCCCATAAGGTCCCTCGAACACCACCAGGAGTGACCCCTGAGTGCAGAGCCTGGACTGGGTGTGGTCCCCAAAACAAACAAAAATAAATCGACACATGAATGAAGAATAAATAGTAAGAATCAGAGAAATAGCTCAGAAGGGGCTGGAATCCGGGGAGAGGCCCTGGGTTCTAGTTCCACCCCCACCCCACTGACCATGTGAATCCCCCAAGCCCTGCCTGGAGTGATGCCAGGGCCACTGAGGAACCAGGATCTCTAAAAGGCTGGAAAGAATCAGGACCAGTGGCGTACAGGTAACACTACATTTTGGAGGTAATGCAGGACGGTGAGTGGGGGAGTGAGGGGGGTGCTGCTGTTGCTAAGCAACCACCTGTGTCCTTTTGGCCAAAGCCAAAATTCCTCTCTCGCCTGTCGCTGCTCGCTGAGGAATTTTCCCTGGACACGTTTGCCAAGGCAATCATGGCCTATTTCAGCGTCCACGTGGGTTTCTGTTTGTTTGTTTGCTCGGCTGGTTGGATGGTTGAGTTTTGGCGCTGGCAGTTATCGTGAAGAGGGAACCCTTGAGTACCTTCGGTAAAGGCAGAGGATCGGCACAGCCTGGGGACAGCCCAGGTTACCAGGGAGGACCCTGGGGAATTTAGGATCAGGCGTCCTCTCTGATGCCTGAGAGTGCGTGCGGTCCAGACTTAGCTTGGGTAGGGCACCTGCCTCTGCAGAGTCCCGGGCTAAGCAGAGTGCGTGTCCGTAGGCAGGAGCTGTGCTCTGCCCATTCCCACCTAGCGCAGCAGGAAAATGCATCAGACAGACCGAGTGAAAGAATAGATGCTGGAGGGAAGGAACGGTAAAATAAAAAATCTATGTCTGTTTTCAGGCCACACCTGGAAGGCTCAAAAACTACTCCCAGCTCAGAGTTTGAGTGTCCTGGGCACCGTGGCTACACTGGGGATCGAATGAGGCCTCCAGCACACACACACTTCGGCCCTTTGAGCGAGCTCTGTGCTCAGGGATCATGTGCTCGGGCAACATTCAGGGCACCATGTGCAAAGCCAGGGCCGCCTCCTGCAAGGCAAATACCTCAACCCCCACTGCTTTCTGATGGTGTTGGAGATTGGTACTGCTTACCTGGCTACTTGTCGAAATTCTCCTTTGGACTGGTGCAGTCTAGGAGAAATCACGAGTTAGAGCTCTTCAAAGCTTCCTCTGCACTTACATTTAAGCCTCCTTAAATCTGACGGCTCTGGCCCCTGTGGGGAGCCTGGTGTCTGCATTCAGTTTCAAACAGAATCCATGCAGACCAACAGAAGGTCTTGAACAGAACTGTGGAAATGATCTGGTAGGCTGGAGAGGTGGACAATAGCTTTGGGCCTTTCTATTCCTTTGCTTTAAAAAGGCAGATTTTCACCACGGCAGGGATTTTTTTCTTTTTTTTTTTTTTAAATGATGGCAATAGGGCGAATAAGTGTGGGAACATCTGGTCTAGATGCGTCTCAGCAGCGCAATTCACCAAGTGCCCATTTGCAGGAATAAAGAGATAATCCGGGCAGGAAAGGCGCTGGCGCTGCAAGCAATAGACCTGGCTTCAACCTTGGCACTGCCTGGGAGGGATCCCTGAGCAAGAAACAGGAGTGAGCCCTGAGCACAAGTGAGTGTAGCCCCAAAACAAACATAAACCCCCTCCTGCAACCATTAGCCCACTAAATGGTTTCTCCCGGGCCCAGCAGCAGGCAGGAGAAATCTGTGGCTCTGTGACAGGATCTACCTTCAGTGGGATGACCATGTGCAGGGAAGCAGGCGTTGGTTTTAGGCTCTAATGTGAAAATGGAGACAGACAAGGTTGGCTTTCCAATTCCAACCCACCTCCCTCAACTCCAAACTTGATCCCTTAGCCATAGGCCCAGCCGGCCCCCCCACAGGAGACAGCACCCTGGTCAGCTCTTCGGCCACGGTGGAAATGCATGAGCTGCACACAGGGTCCCCTTCTCCCAGAAAAGGCAGAACAAAGACAATGGGCATTTGGAGATGGGAGGACGCTTACACTCAAGTTGAAATTCTATCAGAGCTGCTCAACTAGAAGTAGTAGCTGGAGAAATAGTGCAGAGGGTCAGGCACAAACACAAGGCAGACTTTGATTTGATCCCTGGCACTCCATAAGGTCCCCTGAGAACAACCATTGAGTGACCCCTGAGCACAGAGTCAGGAGCGAGCCCAGAGGAGAGCTGGGTATGGCCCAGCATTTTTTTTTAAAAAGGAAAAGAAGTAGTAGAAGGAACTTCAAGTCCAGGTTTCATTTCCCTTACACACAAGTTATACACACACCCCAAAGTGGCATATAAATACTTTTCTATGTAAAGTTAGACACTGTGTCTAATGAGCCCTAACTATGTACTCAGAACAGTACTGGGTTTTTCCCCAGGAGCAGCAGTTAGAGACTCCTGGTTCTCTGCTCAGGGTCATGCCAGGCCATGCGTGGGGTACCACAGACAGGGATGGACATTTAACCCAGCTCAGCCAGGGACCAGGTGTGCAACCCCGGTGCGATTCCTCCAGCCCCTCTGCTGAGGAATCGAAGTCCAGGTCTGGTGAGAGCACAAAGGCTGAGAGCCCCAGGATTAAGCACTGCATGCTCCTCTGAGCACTGCGTGACAGATCTCTGAGCACTGCTTAATTCACAGCAGTCTGGGGAGGGGCCCAGGCATCCAGGGATTACCAAGAGCTCCGGGTGATATTTTTGTAATCAGCCGAGTTTGGGAAACAGTGAGAATTCCAGTGGAAATTCCTACATGCATAACTATCCTTATAATTCCAGTGGAAATTCCTACATATATAACTATCCTCAATTCTGATGGGGGGGGGGGGGGCGGGAGGTGAAGGGGGCCACACCCAGCAATGCTCAGTGGTTACTCTTGGCTCTGGACTCAGGAATTAGTCCTGGCGGTGCTCTGGGGACCAGATGGGATGCTGGGGATCAAACCCAGATGGGCTGCGTGCAAGAATCCTCCCCTGCTCTGCTATCACTCTGGCCCCGATTACTCTGATTTTGTGATCCGTCCAGATTTCCAGAATGTTGTCTGGCCTTGTTTTCCTCCCAAGTGGGTTCCCTTTGCCTGTGCCATCGCTGAATTCATGGAGATGCCGCGCTGACCCACACAGGCACACCGCTGGCCAACTCTCACTCTCAGCACAGCGGACAGGCACCAACTATTCCCCCACATTTCCTATAAATGGCAGTTGGCAGATGCAGGAAAGGACAGCGAGAGGCAGCACGGGCAAGCTTTCCCTGCAGAGACTCCTGGAAGGAGGAGGGGGCCACTATGAGGCGTGGGCGCAGAGTGTAGGTACGGCAGGGAGGGGAACAGAGCCAACATCATCCACATTTGAGCCCCGATCTTCGGCTGCGGAGGACTCAGGGAGTTGCGCCTCATCTCGAAATCGGGGTTTGCAGCGTTTGTTTGACTATAGGCGAGAGTACAGGCCAGTGCCATTACCTGAATCTTTTTTATTTGCTCGCCTCTTGACTGCTGGGACCATTTATAAGCATAATTCTGGCTGTTTTCGAGTCTGCACGTGTCTGGACAAGTACGTAAAGAACTGCTTCTTTTCGTCCACTTACTGGAATCTCTCACTCTCGCTCTCTCTCTCTCTCTCCCTCCCTCCCTCTTCTCTCTCTCTCTCTCTCTCTCTCTCTCTCTCTCTCTCTCTCTCTCTCTCTCTCTCTCTCTCCCCTGCTCTGATCCACCCACCCAGGGCTCTTCAAGCACTCTCACCACCTCCTGGGCTTTTGCCCAGGTCCTTCTCCGGGCCTGTGTACCACACTGCAAGCAAACTGCGATTCTCTTCCCAGCCAACCCTCCCATTCTGCCCCTCTCTGCAAAACAGGCATCTCACTCTCTTTCTACTGTACGTAAAGAGCTCCCCATTTTGTTCCTATGCTGCTCCCCTTTAGCCTGCTTCACCAGACTTCACAGCACTCATCATCCCACCCCCATCACCCTCTAACGAACACTTGTTTATGTAAAAAATGCTTGCAATGTAAGCCCCCAAAGCGGAGATTCTAATTGCCAGGATCATTCTCAGTAGAGGGCAGCATTTTAAACAAGTTTTTCAATGGGTCGGTGAAGATACAGCTTTTTTTATCCGGGGTGGAAGGGCAGGGCAGGAGGGAGTATTTTGAGCCACACCCAACAGTGCTGAGGACTCATTTCTGGATGTCCAGGGAGCTGTGGGCTACCATGAATGAAACCCAGAGCTTCTGCACGCTCCAGCTCTTTGAACCACTTCCCCAGCCTAGGATTTAGTTTTAACATATGCAATCTAAGGGGCAGAAAAATAGTACTATGGACTATGGGTAAAGCTCTTGTTTTGCATGCCACTAACCCAGGTTCAATTGCTGGCATCCCATATGGTCCCCCATACACAGCCAGGAGTGATTCCTGAATGCAGAGTCAGGAGTAACACCAGAGCATTGCCAGATATGGCCATAACCACGCCCCCTCCCCAAAGTTAAAAAAATAAATAAATATATATACACACACACACACACACACACACATATATGTACAATAAAGACATTTTGTATGAAGGGGTGGGGGAGCAGGTTTGCACCATATGGTCCCCACATACCTCTGGAAGTGACCCTGACGCACCTACCCAAAGTAGGTAGGGAATATTGCTGGATATGACCCCAAAGTCAAAATGATAATAAAAAGATACTTAAACAAGTGGAAACAAATAATACGCATTTATAAAACTAAGAATATAAAACTAAGAGTAGCAAATTTCAAATATTCATCCCCTTACTGAAATAAGATAGCTGTTACTTTCTTCAGGACTGAAAAACTATAAAACACAAGGAATAACTTAAAATTAAAGAAAAATGGGTAAGAAGAGGACTGATATAAATGACCTCATATCTACACCCCTGCATTTTCTTTGTCACTTCTGGAGCTCTGACCAGATGGGCTTTACCTAAAAGTACGTCAGTGGCAGCTGGAGAGATAATCTAGGAGGTAAGATCTAGCTTGGCATGCAACCCACCACAGTCTCATCCCTGACGCTCCCCATATGGACCCTGAAGCCTCAACAAGAGTAACCCTTGCACAGAGCCAGAAGTAACCCCTAAGCGGTTCATTCTCACACAGGGTCTATCTGAGCTTGTTGCAAAGAATACCAAGCAGCAAACCATGGCAGAGCGATGAGACAGCAGGTAGGGTGCTTGTCCTGCACATGGCCACTGTGTTCGATCCCCCACACCAAACAGGAAACTCCTCCAGGTCCCACCAGGAGTGATCCCTGAATGCAGGAATAAGCCCTAGGCACCACCAGATGTGGCCTGGATACAGAGCAAAACAAACAAACTGACCCCCTCTCCCCCCCAAAAAAAAGAAAATCCATTTATGTAATCAAAACTATCTGTGGCCAAATGCATTATACTTTAAAAAGATGTATAATTATAAACATACAAAAACATTTGGAGAAATTTATGTATTTGATCTCTAGTATAACAAGACATTCTATTGGCTGAAGACGTTTGATATATTTGGAGAGGGAAGTCAGAGCTTTTAAGGCCAGCATTGATTACCTTGTTAGAAGGTACATGTCTGTTGACAAAGATCAGGAATCGCCATAAAACTTAGGAAAGGGGGCAGAGCAGAGAATTTAAAACTATGTACCAAGACAAACTGTCCCAGTGCATTTTCCTTGAATCAGCGATAGCATCTGCCCTGCAGAACAGAAAAAGCAGAACAGTTTAATCTGTAAAGTCCGCAACCATTTAAAGGAAAGGGGGGAAAAAAGTTTCTATTTCATGTCGGACTTTCTAACTGGAATTTCTCTTCCTTGCTCTCCAAAGACGACCTCCCCTTTGACAGGTTGGGGGTGCGGTAGGGAACCCTGTGTGCATTCCCTTAGTGAAAATCCACTCGCGCCTCCAGGGACGATTGTCCACGAAGCTGCTCAAGCTCGGTTTGGCTTTGGGACCGGCACTCCAGTTCAGGCGGGAAACCCCAGCAACTGCCTCGTCCCACCCCAGACCCCGCCAAACGCACACAACCACATAAGCTTTAGGCGGGTGCAATCTTCTCCGGCCCCAAATTCTCCTCCATTGTAACACTGATATTAAGAAAACGAGGCTCGGTTTTGTAAAGAGAAGAACAAAAAAAAATCCCAGGCGGGGGGTGGGGGGTGGGGGCGGGAGGGCCCATGGCGGGGTCTCTTTATGGGGTTATTTGCATGACTTTTCCCAGGATTCAAAATTAAGTCTTGGAAACCAGGACTAGATAAAAGCGACTTTCATTAAATGTCAATGTGCATAATCGGCGGTAGTTATTACCCATAAAAATTAGATCATGCATCGGCGTGAAACCAGCTGGCAAGGGCTCAGAACTTATTTTCAAGGCTACAAAAATTGCCCCGAGTGGAGGTTCGGTGCAAAGAGGGGGTGCGAAAGAGCCTTTTTTCCCCTGCTGAATTCATTCCGGGTCACCTTCCGGGACAAAAAGGAGCGGCGCGCGTCCCCGCGCACAAATGCTAATTGTGTGACTTCATTAAGGAATGCCAACAATCTGCGCGCGAGAGCCACCACGTTTGCAACCATTTGACGCGCGGCTCCCAACAGACCCCAAGCCCTACGGCTGCCCGGTCTCTGGGCTCCGCCAGTTTCCAAATTCAAGGAGCTGCGCCGGCAAGGGGAGGGGATCGCCCCCCGCCCCTGCTTCCCCCCGCACCCCCACCCCGGGCGGGACGGACCCTCCCGGGCCGTTGTGCGCCGCGCGCGCTTGTGTTCGGCTGCGAGCACGGCGCGCGAAGACCCATTTAAGGTGTGACAGTCTGTGTGCGTGGACGTGCGGGCCCCGACTGGGGCTCCCTGCCCCTGCACAGGTTCTCGGGGTCCGTCAGCTCAGGCCAGGTCCGTCTTGGCCATTTTCTGTCCCGGACGGAGCCCCGAACCACCTGCCCCCGAGCCCCAGACGGGCGTCCAAGGTGGTCACACGCTCGGCAGGTCGAATGCAGGGACAACAAGAAAG
Organism: Sorex fumeus; assembly: GCF_029834395.1. Classification (NCBI taxonomy): domain Eukaryota; kingdom Metazoa; phylum Chordata; class Mammalia; order Eulipotyphla; family Soricidae; genus Sorex; species Sorex fumeus. The sequence goes on from NW_026606059.1 coordinate 79,223,869, forward strand.
GTTGTCCCCTGCGCACTTCCCGTCCCACGTCGCCCGTTGCAGCTGGGGCGGCGGGCGCGGGGCGGGGGAAGGGCGCCGGCCGCCGAATCCCGAGCCAGGCCGCGGGACCCACCTCCGGCTGCCGGGGCGCCCGCCCTCGCCCCACCTCCCGGGCCTGCACAAAGCCGTCCCGAGGGCGGGGGCCCGCCTGCAGGAGGCCGCCGGGACGCCCCACCCCACCCCCCAACACTGGCCGGGAGAGTCGCACGCCTCCGGCCTCCTTCGCAGACCGTGATCCCCGGCCAGTGCCCAGCGCCCGCAACGGGCGCCCCCCGCCCGCGTCCCCAGCCCTGGCCCTCCAGGGCGTCCACCCCCACCCCCACCAACCAGGCCCGGCGTGGCCCGGGCAGTGCCACCTGGCTCGCACCGGAGGGGCCGGCCTCCCGGAAGGAGCGCCTGGGCTGGCGGGGGTCGTCGGGCCGCGGGCGGCCGCCTCGGAAGTGGGCGCCCCTCTGCGCCCCACCTCGGCCCCCCGGGTCGGGGTGCAAATCACGTCCCCGCGTTTCCCGAAGGCCGGGCCTCCCCGCACCTGCAGAAGGCTGCCCGACCGTGCGGGGCCCGCTGGACGCGGAGGACCGAGCCCCCCTGCGCCCCCCGGCCCTCCCCGGCCGGCCTGGCCTCCCGTCGGGGGCGCACGGGCGGTCGCGGCCCCCCGCACCCTCCCTTCCCGGTGCGGGAAGATGGCCGGGCTGGCTGCAGGATAAAGGCTCTTTGTTAACGCGCACACAAAAGCAGCCTCCACCCGCGCCCCTGCAGGCCCTCCGAAGGCGCCGAGGAAATCAATCGACCGCATTTCCAAACGGCCTGGAAGCCTGCAGCGGGCTCTGGGGGTTGGGGCGACGGGGGGGGGGGGGGCGGGGAAGGAAGGGGTCACCGCTGGCCTTCCCGCCCGCATCCCCCCAGCCGTCCTGGGCCCAGACCCGAGGGTCGGTCCCGGGGGAGCGCGAAGAAGCGAAGCGCAAAACCGAGCTGGGAGTGACCAGGCCCCGAGGGGAGTACGAAGCATTCACGTTCTGGTTCCGTTTCCCCCCTTCACTGGGGTGGAAACGTTGTCGGGGAAAGTCTGGATACATCCAGAAATAATAGTAATAGTAATAATAACAAAGCAGGGGGTGGGGAAGAAGGAAAATGCATCAACAATAGCAACTTTCAAAACACACAACACACCAGTTGCCAGCAGCCCGGCGCGGCGGTGGCGGCCGCCGGCGCGTGTGATCCACTTACTTGTCCGACTCTTGTGACATGTTTGATCCAATGAACTCGCTCCCCTTTTCCCGGAGCCTCAGCCTCTGGTGGAACTGGACTTTCAAGTCCGTGCAGGTGAAGGTGTGTGAGCGCGCCCGGGATGGCAGAACAAGAGCTACAGGTAATTCTGCTTTTGCGTCCCCCTCGCCTCTCGCTCGCCCGCCCGCTCGCGCCCTCACCTAGCCGGAAAGGTGGGACCAGGGGAGGGGGCCCTCGCATGGGGCCCGGGCTCGAGGCGGCGGCGCGGCGCGCGGCGTCCTCCGGGGCGGTGGCAGTGGGCGGCCGCGGCGCGGACAGCGGCGGCCCTGGCGCCCGCAGGTAACTTTCTCGCCGGGCGCCGAATTCTTTCACTAAAGGGTACGAGCCCGAGGGACGAGCCGCGCGGTGATTGGCTGCGGGGCGCCCTCAGGTGCGCTGCCATTGGCAGAGGCGCGCTCAGGTAAGGCCCCGCTCCCGGCGCAGGTAACTCACTCCCCGGCCGGCCTGCGTGGAGCCGCGTCGCGCCGCGGGTGCGGGCCAGCGCGGGAGCCTCCCGGAGGCCGGCCGGCCGGCGGGGGTGCCGGTGGACGGGCGGCCGGAGAAGGGACCGGGCAGGTAGAGGGGGGCGGGGGGAGCAACACCTGCGAGCACTAGGCATTGTGGGTGGAACGGAAGGACGAACGGGAGCCGAACGCAGGTAGCCCGAGCCGACGGGAACCGCGGCGCGGCCCGGCCACGAGGGCTGGAACGCCCAGCGCTGCTTGACCGTGTCGGGAAAGTTCGGGGACGAGGTTTCCCGGGGGCACTGCGGGGTGAGTGGGGGGCGCACAGGATGGCCGGTCTGTTGCATCGCTGCGTTTCGTAACGTTCTGACGCACGGCGAACACGGTGGCCGCCTAGGTGGGTCACGGACCCCAGGAAGAAGCACAGATTTGCCGACAGCTGTGCAGCCTCCTTCCCCGGGCCCGGCGGGTGGGCAGCGCTTCCGAAGGGGCGGAACAGGTAAGAGCACCTGGTCGCAGTCTGGCGACCGGGATGCCAGGGCTGCAAACAACCCGCCTGTTTCCGCAGCCCGTTGTCATTCGATGTTTCCAGGCAGGCATCAACATTTACATTGTAATTCAATCGAAGCAGCAACTACAAAGGTGCTTTATGCTCCCCGGCTTAATATGGTTGCTAGGGAAACAATTGAGAATGAAATGGACTTTTCTGAGCTTCTGTTGGAAACAACGCGAATCAGCAAAGGTGTGACGTATCATCGCTGTGGAAGTGGAATCAGCTCAAGCCCATTCCACCAAAGGGCGTCAAAAGTTGACCGTATTTTTACTTGGAGTTTACGTCCAGCCTTGGTGGGTCAGATAGTTCCTGAGATTTACACTAGGAGACAAGGGGGGTTGAAGCATATTTTTACTTTCAGCAAATGAATTTCAAAAATCCTTACTTTTAGAACCGCAGAACAGGGGGAGTAAGGCACTTGGCTTGCATGCAGCTGAGCCAGGATCCATCCCTGGCACCCCATTTGCTTCCCTGAACACCGCCAGGAGTGCACCCTGAGCACAGAGACAAGCATAAGCCCTGAGCACTGCCCGGTGTGCCCATCTCCCGTGGGGAAAAAACTTCCATTTAAAAGACAATAGAAAACACATTCTTAATGGTAATGTAACCTTCTGAGATGGTACCATGGCCACCCCACCACCACTGAAAGCTCCTTCCCGCTTTTATCCAGAGGCAGCCACATTCCTCGGAGCTGCCTCTTCTGTCACTTACCTCCCTATCTCCAAATAATTTACACTGTTATCTCTGGATTTCTCCATTCAGATGCGGAGCCTTGACCACTTGCTGCCTTAGATAAGCATTTAACGTTTCTGCACACTCGGCTTTCCCCTTGCATTGAGCTCCTGACATAGTTCCACCTCCGTAACCCTGCACTGGCTATAAGGCTCACAGCAGGCACAATTAACGCATAAGAGCTTCTCTGCTTGTTTCTTAGCGGACCTTTAATCAGGTTTCTCGGGCTCTTATGCTCCCATTCTAGCATTCTTTTCTGCAACTAACCCATCAGAACATCCAATTGATTTTCCAAATGATGGCTCATTTCCTGTCTCCCCCGAAACTACTAAAGTCCGCTGTCATTCTGTTCCAAAGAAGATAATCTATTCCCTGGACAAGCTGTTCAGTGGTCACTCAGGTACACACATTCATCTCCAGAATCAGAGCTGTGTCTGTCCTGTGACTTTTTTTCTTGGTTTACTACCGCATTTTCCAAAGCATGTGTTCTAGTAATAACCTAAGAATAGAAACTAAAGGTGAAACTCTCTCTCTCCCTCTCTCTCGAAGGTGAAGCGCTCTCTCTCTCTCTCTCTGTCTCTCTCTCTCTCTGTCTCTCTCTCTCTTTCTCTCTCTCCCCTACACACACACACACACACACACACACACACACACACAGAAATCAGGGTCTCACACTTGCTAGGCAAGTGCTCTACTTCCAATCCATATTCCTTCCTGGTCCAAAACTTTAAATCTCTTTATTCTACACTTATTTTTTGAGGGGATGTGGTGAGTTGTTACCCCTGGCTTTGCACTCAGAGAATCCTCCTTACAGTGCTGGGGGACTGTGTTAACCTAAATCGTTAACCTCTTTTATCTTCCAGCATCCAAAACTACCATCGAGAATTCCAGTGCTAACGCTGTTCACATTCTTTTTGGGCCTGGCACCTTTTTTCATGGATGTGTATGGTGCTAGGGACAAATTCAGGTCGGCCACATACAAGGCAAGTGACTTATCCCCTGTACTATCTCTTAGTCCCCCCCCACCTTTTTTTGGTTTTGGGTTTGTGAGCCATTTCTAGAAGTATTTGGGTCCTACAGGGACATAAGGTGGCAGGAATCTTGCAGGAAAACCTGAGTTGTCTCTCTGCCCTCCACCCTGACTTTTATGCAATGTGGGCCAAGTGCAGGATTCAGCATTGGATATTTTCATTCCTAAATCGTTAACCTCTTTCATCTTCTAGCATCCAAAATTACCATAGAGAATTCCAGTGTTAACGCTGTTCGCATTCTTTTTGGGCCTAGCACCTTTTTTTTATGGATGCATAGAGTAATCTATCTCTACTATCGAACAATTTTTATAATCATGTGCTTCCAAAAGCCAGGATTCTGCGATGTCGGCATGTCAGGGGCTTCAACCAAAGGTCTACAAACCTTTGACTCTTCGTTCATATTTGGCAACACCAGAACAAACTCCACCAGAAACGGCTATGTAGAGGCAAGAGAGGAGGCTGCCCCTCTGGTGAGCTGGTGATGGCTTGTCTTTCCCTAGGAAGATCCCAGCAGCCAGAAATAAGAGATCTTGAGCATTGGGCCTCTCAGTTTCTCAAGAGAGAAATATCTGTGATCTCTTAGCCAAGGGGCCTTTGCCCGGCTTTCAGTGTTCTGGAAGCATTTCAGGATTCTGGTGAGTCACTCCCCAGAGGTGGGTCTTCTTTGCTTCTAAGTTCCCTGCTCCTGCCCTTTCTTCTGCCTGTGAGCAAGTGTTTAGCCTCCTGTGGTTTCCTGGCTGCCAAGTGGAACAGGGGACAGAAGGGGCTCCTTCCTCCTTCCTCCTTACTCCTTACTCCACTCAGCCTCCTGCCACCAGCTTTCCTTCTTCACTCTAGAATCGTGGGGCCTCTCATCAACCACTTCAAGGCCCTCTGGGTCCAGCCTTAACTGTACTGACCTCTAACAGGGCGTCAGAATGTCCCCTCCTCTGTCCTGTTAACCCAGATGCCACACTTTGTGCAAAATTCGGTGAAATAGTTGGGTGCAGGTGACCTTCCTCCATCCTCTTTGCAGTTCTCATTTCCTTTCACGTTTCCTTCCTTTACCGACATTCCTTTTTGTCTTCTCTCTTCAGGAGACAAAATGAGTATGGGTTAGTTGTGATCTTTAATTTGAATCATGTCCAAAATTATTCAAAAGCTGTTACCAGCTGGGGCCAGAGAGATAGTACCAGGGCGCTTCTTTGCGTGTGGCCGACCCAGGTTGGATCCTTGGCATCCCATATGGTCCCCCAAGCCTGCCGGAGTTATCCAGAGCCAGAAGTGAGCCAGGAGCCAGGGCTAAACCCTGAGCATTGCTAGGTGTGACCAGTCCAGGAAAAGCAGTTACCAGCTGTCCTGAATTATGTTATATGGACAAAACCAGAAATATTTTCTTTTTAGGCTAAGCATATCAAAATTCCCTTTCTTTCCCTCTAGCATACACTGACTTAGCTTTGATCAGGTAGTTTACTATCACTTAATTGACTAAATACCGCTGTGTTGACTGTTTAAATTAGGAAGAAAATGAGCTGGAAAGATAGTATAGTGGGCAAAGCGCTTGCCTGCCAACCTGGGTTAGATTCCTTGTATCCCAGATGGCACCCAGAGCCCTTCCAGGAGTGATCTCAAAGCACAGAGCCAGGAGTAAGCCCTGAGCACTGCTGGGTGTGACCCAAAAATAAAATAAAATTTTATAAGAAAAAAAAGGTGAACTCAGGCTGTGTGAAAGTATCACCCACTGAAGCTGGGGATGTGGCCAAGTGCGAATGCATAATAGGCCTCGCATGTGTGAGGCCCTCTGGACAATGGGCAGCACTGGGTGTGTCCCAAGTACCACTGGCTGTGGCCATCACGACAATAAAAGTAGATAAATAATACACTACAGAGAAAGAAAATTGTCAACCACTAAGTTCCTCAGTTGTTTTGATTCTTTCAGTAGCTGCTGCACACCTGCTAAGAAAGCACCTTTTTCCTCCTCACCCCTTTATCTCCAAACACTTTTATTAAGCAAAGCAGTGGTTCTCCAAGTGGGGTCCCTCAGGGAACCTTCAATTCCAGATTCCCTGACAATGTGTGTATTCACCAATTCACCCCCTGAATAACAAACTAAAGGAAGCATTGATGTTCCAAAAAGCACTCCCCATCCCCCTAACACCGCCCCCAGCCAATGGGTTTTATTTATTTATTTATTGTCATTTTTGTTTTGGTGTTAAATCCCCTCTGCTCAGACTTACTTCTGGCCCTGCGCTCAGGGATCACTGCTAGAGGTGCTCCAAGCACCATATGTGGTGCTGGGGATCAAATGTGGGTTAACCACGTGCAAGGCAAGTGCCCTATCCACTATATTACCTCTCCAGCCCCTGTTTCTATTATTTTGACATCTATTATGATGGCTAATCCTATATTCCTATTTTTTAAAGATTTTTAAAAGCAAAATTTGAGTCTTTTTTAAAGTCATTTTGTGAGACTGGCTGATAGGCATTTGCCTTGCACGAGGCCGACCTGGGTTCGACTCCTCCATCCCTCTTGGAGAGCCCAGCAGTATACTGAGGCAGGCAGAGCCTGCAAGCTACCCGTGGCATATTCGGTATGCCAAACACAGTAACAACAAGTCTCACAATGGACACGAGCCCGCTCGAGCAAATCGATGAACAATGGGAGGACAGTGCTACAGTGCTTAAGTCATTGTATCAGTTTTTATTCTGGGTCTTGGCAGGGTCCACACTGCAGCATCCAGCCAGAAATATGTGCCATATTCAAAGGGCCACATCCCCCACCAGACCCACCTCACTGCATGTTGCCTGCTGTCTGTGTCCATCACAGGCCACCACAGCAGGCCTGTCATCAAACCTAGGGCCCAGTGAGACAAAGGTGGCATCTCCTGGATTCTTCTGACTCTAGAAATGCAACGTTCTTTGATCAGCACATTCCCAAGAAGAAAGCTTGTGGGAGGTAAAACGGGCACAGGCGTCTGAACTGACTATCAACGGAGACCTCGAACTTCGCCGAATAAGGACCAGAGAGATGATTCCGGGGGAGATCTTTGCCTTGCACCTGGCCTGCCCTGGTTGAATCTGTGGCAAGAGATCCCCTTAGGGCTTACACAGATCCAGGAGCAGTTCCTGAGCACTTCTGGATGTGACCAGTACCCCACTCCATCCCCGCAAAAAGAGGATGGTGACTATATTTGACAATTAGAAAGTGACTGAAGGAGGAAGAGTGAATTTAGCTCATCTGAGAAAGATAAAGACAAGGATCTGTAGACTTGTTTGGCCTGTAGAACCTCAGAAGGTCAAGTTTTAAGCCATGAACATCAAGTTTTCACTTAACTACCTAAGTGAATAGGCCAAGTGAATTAAGTTTTTTTGTGTATTTGGTTTGGGTTTTTGTTTTTTTGTTTGTTTGTTTGTTTGTTTGTTTGCTTTTTGGGTCACACCTGGCGATGCACAGGGGTTACTCCTGGCTCTGCACGCAGAAATCACTCCTGGCGATGCTCAGGGAACCAGATGGGATGCTGGGAATCGAACCTGGGTCGGCCGCATGCAAGGCAAACACCCTACCTGCTGTCATATCGCCCAAGCCCCTGGATTAAGTTTTTAATAATTGTTGGAGGTGGACTCCAATGGCTAGGCAGAAGCCAGAAGGATCCGTTCCAAATCTACCCACGTAGTTAGGCCCAGGTTCCCTCCTCCGCCCAGTGCCATCAGCTCCATCCGGTGAACTTGCCAGGTTCGCTCAGCCATCTTAGCCATCCAGGCTGACTTTCTTTTTTTCTTTTTTTTCTTTTTTTTTTTTTTTTGCTTTTTGGGTCACACTCAGCGATGCTCAGGCTCTGCACTCAAGAATTATTCCTGGCGGTGCTTGGGGGACCATATGGGATGCCGGGGATCGAACCCAGGTTGGCAGTGTGCAAGGCAAATGCCCTACCCGTTGTGCTATCACTCCGGCCCCCAGGCTGACTTTCTTTTAGCTCCTGAGATTCCACATCCAAGATTGAGCCTTGGAAGGTTAGTTTCACTGTCTCCTTGGCTTGCTGATGGGACTTTTCACTGTCTGGATCCCATGTCCCACTCACCTCTCCTTACAAGGACTTAGTCATCACAACCCACCCAGGGAACCTCATTTTTTTTTTCTCTGTTGTATCTCTCAGAGTCCTCTCTGTCAACTCACATTCTGAGGAACCAAACTTAGGATTTCCAATGCAGGAATTTAGGGAGACTCAGTTCAACCCCTACCCCTTGCCTTCTCCAGGCTGGTAGAAGACAGAAGTGTGTTCTCATCAGACCTGCAGCTTGGAATGCTACACAGAGGGGACAGGCCAGCTGCTGGTCTATGCACTGTGTGGATAACCCTAACCCTAACCCCACCTCCACCAACTGAGAGAAAACTCTGAGTTTGCCACCACCGCATCCATCACTCTTTAGGTATTTTGTTGGTTTGTTGAAGATTTGTTTTTGTTGTTTGGTGGAGGGACGCCCACAGCCAGCGGTGCTCAAGGCTTACACCTGGATCTGTGCTCAGTGATCACTCCTGGCAGTGCTCAGGGGACCCTATGTGGCACCAGAACTCCAGTCAGGGTCGTGGCTACTGCCACAAGCACCTCAACCTCTGTACCATCTCTCTCTGACCCCTAAAATAGTACTTGTTGGTGTGTTTTGTTTTGTTTTGGGAAAACACCTGGCGATACTCAGGGATTACTCCTGGCTTTGCACTCAAAAATTATTCTTGGTGGTGCCTGGGGATGCTGGGGATACAGCCCATGGCAGCCACGTGCAAGCCAAGCACCTTACCTGCTATCACTCCAGTCCCTAAAATAGTACTTTTAAGAATTCAAATGTTCTAAGTCTTCCCTTGATATGACCCATCTCCATACTCTGGATTCTTTTTTTTTTTCTCTTTTTGGGTCACACCCAGCGATGCTCAGGAGTTACTTCTGGCTCTGCACTCAGGAATCACGCCTGGTGGTGCTTGGGGAACAATATGGGATGCTGGGAATCGAACCCAGGTCAGCCTTGTGCAAGGCAAACGCTCAACCCACTGTGCTATTGCTCCAGCCCCTAGATTTTTTATGGTGTAAATTGAAAAAATGATCATTGAATGTCTAGGCTGAGCTTTCCAGTGAATAGAAGTAAATGAAATGAGCAGAGAGGAATTGTTTAGACACACAATTAGGAATCAGAATATGTTCTCTCTCTCCAGAACACTGCCTGCTTGAAGATCTCAGATAGTAATCTTTAATACTGAATTCTATGCCCAGACAAGTTACAAATGAGGTTTATAAGTAGAATAAAATTTGGTTTCAGAAATGCCAGGTCTGGGTGCCAGGGAGATGTCTCAAAAGGCTGAAATGCATGTTTTACATGGCAGAAGTTTGATCCCTGGCACCGAAAGGTCCCCTGAGCACTGCTGAGAGTTCCCCTAAGCATAGAGCCAAGAATTAGACTCTAAAACCACTGGGTGTGGCCCCAGTCAAACAGAAATGTGATTTTTTTTCTGAAAAATTGCTTTCCATGTATACTTTCTCAGATAGGCATTGTATGATATGCACCATTAAGACATGCTAAGAACTGGAGATATAATACAGTGGGTAGACACATGCCCAGGTTCAATCCCAGGTACCCCATAAGGTTCCCTGAGCCCTCCCCAGAAGTGATTCCTGAATGCAGAGCCAGGAGTGAGCCCTGAGCATGGCTGGGTGTGGCCCCCAAAAATAAAAATAAATGAAAAATAAGACATGAGTGAATGGTCAGAAAAGATGGCTCCAAAGGGCTGGAGTGCAGGCTTGGAGCACACAGGGCCTGGGATTTATCTCTGACACCACAGGGCCACCACAGTACCACCAACCATAGCCCTATGCCAGAGAGGGAAAAATAAAGACATGGTAGAATAAGAAACATATGGTCTTCAAAGTCAGGAGAAGGCTGGAGTTAGAACACAGTGCTTGTCTTGCACGTGGCCAACTCAGATTCTAATCACTGGTTCCCCATATGGTCCCCTGAGGAGTTCAAGGAGTGATCCCTAAATACAGAGCCAGGAGTAAGCTTTGAGCAATGCCAAGTGTCCCCCAAAACACAAAACAAAATGAAATAATGATCGGGAAACAGGCAGACCCAATAAAAGAGAAAGTCAGACCACGCTGGGCATGGCTCTCCCTAAAGATCAGACATCTCTTTTTCAGCAGAGGTCTCTGGGCTGGAGGAAGAAGGGAGGATCCACTTACCGAGTTCAGTATTGTGGGAAAGTACAGTGAGAAATTTCTTTTGAAGTGCAGAAAGCCTTCTTAATAGTTACAGAGAAACTAAGCCCACTTTTGTTACCAGGGGTTGGGGGAAGCGATAGGGAAGATGGGATATGATACAAGAATGGAAGTAGGACAGTGGTCATCTTAGGCCTGGGGGGAATGATGTTCATAAGATCAGGAGAACGAAATGAATGGGAATTTAGAAAACTAGGCCATGGAGACGGTGAAGAAAGGCGACATGGTATGGTATGATGAAGAGAGACGGGGAGATTCCGGGGTCACCCACTACCACACACCTCTGCAGCCTGAAACTCATACATCAAGAACATCGAGCATAAATATCACTGAGGAAATCTTGGTCTGATCTTCACATCAATGCTGATGGAGAGTTTAAAATGTTAGCAGTTGCAGGGCTGGAGTAATAGCACAGCGGGTAGGGAGTTTGCCTTGCACGTGGCCAACCCAAGTTCGATTCCCAGCATCCCATATGGTCCCCTGAGCATCGCCAGGGGTAATTCCTGAGCGCAGAGCCAGGAGTAACCCCCATGCATCGCCGGGTGTGACCCAAAAAGCAAAAAAATTAATAATAATAAAATAAAATGTTAGCAGTTGGGGGCCAGATTGATAGCACAGCAGGTAGGGTATTTGCCTTGCACGCAGGCAACCCGAGTTGATTCCCAGCATCCCATATGGCCCCTCGAGCACTGCAAGGAGAAATTTCTGAGTGCATGAACCAGGAATAACACTTGAGCATCACCTGGTATGACCCAAAAAGCAATAAATAAATAAATAAATAAATATTTAAAAAATGTTAGCAGTCCCCAGTGGGCCTGGCACCTGGCATATATCACAAGTGTCAGCGGGGATGTGGGGCACAGGATACTCAGAACTGGTACAAATGTCAACTTGCCCAGACACTTGGTATTTTGTTTTGGGAGCCATACCCAGCAATGCTTGAGGCTTACTCCTGGAACTGTACTCATTACTGGAGCGGGGTGGGGGGTCATTGCAGCCCAGTCCAGTCATTTTGGAAAATAATATGACTCCCCAAAATACTAGGAATCAAGGGGCTAAAGAGATAGTACAGCAGATAGGGTGCTTGCCCTGCACAAGACTGACCCGGGTTTGATCCTTGTACCATGTGTATTCCCAAGCCCCACCTGGAGTGATCCCTAAGCACTGAGCCAGGACTAAGACCTGAGCACTGCTGGGGATTCCCCCCCAAAAAAAACAAAGAAAAAACTGGGAATTAAGCTCCCATATGAGCCCACAATTCCAATTTCTGGTATCTACCCCAAATACTCGATTCAGAAAAAAACATTCGCACTCCTATGTGCATTGCAGCTCTATTCACAATCGCCAAAATCTGGAAGCAGAGCCTGGAGCAATAGCACAGTGGGCAGGGCGTTTGTTTGCCTTGAATGAGGCCAATCCGGGTATGATTCCCAGCATTGCATATGGTCCCCCGAGCACTGCCAGGAGTAATTCCTGAGTGCAAAGCCAGGAGTAACCCCTGAGCATTGCTGGGTGTGACCCAAAAAGCAAAAATAATAATAATAATAATAATTTCTGGAAACAACCCAAGTGCCCAGGGACAGATACTAGCTAAAGAAACTGTGGTGATATACACAATGGGATACCATCCAACCGTAAGAAAAGAGGGAACAGTGCAGTTTACTGCCACTTGAATGGATCAGGAGAGAATCATGCCAGTTAGTCAGAAGGAGAGGGACACAGGGTTGGATTTTTTTTTTGTAAGTGGGGTATAAAGAGACATAATAGGGGAATAACACATGCCCAGAGGCAACAAAACCTGACCTACAGTCCCATGAGAAGCTAATGGCAGAAGGAAATGGGGTGGGGGGGGGGGATAAAATGGAGGGAGACTCCAGAATAGTGACAGAGGGAAGAAGCCTCAAAGTGATTCATGCAAATAAACCCTACAATATCAACATATTAAAATGTTAATATAAACCCTACAATATTTAACAGTATTGTAAAGCACAGTGTCTAAACTAAAAAGTTAAAACCAATTAATCAAAGGTTAGAGCTTGGGTGCGCGCAGGATAGAACTCAGGTGTAGAGCACGTACTTGTCTCACATGTGTGAGGTATAGGGCTTGAGGGGAATGACCCTGATGGCCCTGAGCATTGCTGGGTGTCACCTGAAAACACAAGCTAGGGCTTGATCACTTGATCACTTGACATCCCCTTACTCATCTATTTGCTCAAGCGGGCGCCAGTAACGTCTTCATTCATCCCTGTCATGTACTAGCGTAGCCCAATGGCATCTGCTTGTTCTAGGAACACGAAGAGCCTCAAAGCAATAGTTCAAGGTCTTAACGAAGAAGGCTGATCATCTTGTAGGTGGGCGGCCAAGCAATCTTTTGACATCCCGTGGAATCCAGTCAGTAACAGCTCTAGTCCAGTGGTCATCTCCAAATCTCATTACATGTCCAGCCATCTGATTTCGACCCCTTGGCAAATGAGACAGCATCCCTGATTCTTGACTGTCAACAGAGGTCAGAACTCCAGATTCTTTCTCTCATTTGAGTGAAGCGTGATACTCCAAACATAGCTCCTTTGATTCCTCTTTGGGAGACCCAAATAGTGTTCTCATCCTGTTTTCATAGAGCCCAGGTCTCTGAGGCATATGTTAATGCATGAAGAACAGTGGAATCTAAGAGATGTGCCCACAGCCAAGCTTCTTCGTCCTTTTAGCTATTTCTTCGACGTTCTTGAAGGCGTTCCAAGCCGTTCTCTTCCTCCTGCCCAACTCAGGTGCCAGGTCATTTGTCATGTTGAATTCTCAACCTAGGTACACATAACTGTTGCATTCAGAGATGTTCATTCCATTGAGAGCGAATGGAACGTCAGGAACGAGACTGTTTCTCATAAACACTGTCTTCATGAGATTCAGCTTTAGTCCTGCCTTTCCACACTCACGGTCGAAGTTGGCCAGCATTTGTGCTGCTTGGCTAATGTTTGGTATTAGAACGATATCATCAGCAAAGCAGAGGTGGTGTAGTTGCCGACTGTCTATCGTCACTCCCATTCCTTCCCATTCCAGTCATCACACGATGTTCTTGAGAGTGGCACTGAAGAGTTTCGGTGAAATGGTATCACCCTGCTGAACCCCTCTCTTGACGTCAATGATCACCTCCCTGTAGAATGGTGAGATCCTGGTAGTGAATCCATAATACAGCTCACAGAGGATCCTGATGTATTGAGTTTGAACGCCCTGTTTGGCTAGGGCCTCGATGACCGCTTCCATCTCAACAGAATCAAAGGCCTTCTTTAAATCAATGAACATTAGACAAAGCGGCATCTTGAACTCCCGAGAAACCTCATTGAGCTTGGTTACCATGTGGATATGGTCGATCGTGCTGAATCCTTTGCGGAACCCGGCTTGCTCGCATGGTTGTCCTTCATCTAGTATTCTGCCAATCCTATTCAGGATGACTCGAGTGAATAGCTTGTAGATGACAAACAAGAGGCAGATTGGGTGATAGTTGCCAATGTCATGAATGTCTCCCTTCTTGTACAGTAGAACAATCCTGCTGGTTTTCCACTGGGATGGAGCCTTGCATTCAGACAGGTAGTGTGTAAAGAGCAGAGCCAGTATATTTATGAGTACTTTTGGTAGGTTCTTCAGGTGTTTGGGTCTGACCTTGTCTGGGCCGGGTGGTATTCACTTCTTTACCGATGAAATGGCGTGTCAGATTTTGGAAGGGAGAACGTTGGGAACAACATATCCATCCTGCGGAATTTGTTATGTGGGCAGGTGGATGTGGCTATCGAAGAGATCCAAGTAGAAGTCATGGATAATCTTCTCCATTGCCCTTCTGGAAGATTTGATAGATCCATCAGGACATCGGAGGGCAGTCATCTTGGTCTTGTAGTTGGCGAAGGACAGGTGGGCGTTGCAAATGCTTTTCCCAGCTTCTGCCACATCTGCCAGCACTGCTGCTCTTCTCTCTTTGAGGTCTTCCTTTATCGCTTCTCTGCACTGCTTTATAAGCTCGGACATTGGCTTTTGGTTGCCTGAGGCTTGTGACAAGCCACGTTTTAGCAAATAAGCTCAAGAGTTTTAGAAGACGGGTGTTTTTTTTTTGTGGCTATCTAACTCTTGGCATTCCTCGCACAATCATGGAGGTGCTGAACCAGTCGACTGTATTCCTCGTCAATGTTGTCAACGAAGGCATCTCCCCATGTTGCAGCAATAGTGCCAAAGAGTTCCCTGTTCGTGGTTGTTCTGGGAGTTCTCTTTTTGAACTTTGCAGTCCTTTCTCCCCACTCCGTAAAGTAGAATTTTGCACAAAGGAGACAGTGGTCCGATCCGGTTTGGAATTTGGGGACAACAGCGACATTGATCAGGCAAAACCACCGATTGAATATGATGTGGTCAATTTCGTTGTGGAACCGTCCACCGGGAGACTCCCAAGTCCAACGTTTAGATTCAGACTTCTGGAACTGTGAGTTACCATGGATAGTTTTAGTCAACATGATGAACTCAGACAGTCTCACACCCTGTTCGTTCCATTCTAGGCCATGGGTCCCAATGTGGAGTTCTTCAGCTCATCTTCTCAGTCCTATTTTGGCATTGAAATCACCAACAATGATCTTGTGGACGGTGTGGTCTTCTTTATAGAACTTCTCCAGCTCCATGTAGAACTTCTCAATTTCTTTTTCATCATAATGAGATGTTGGTGCGTAGACAACGAAGATAGAAACTGCCGGCAGTGAGCCACATCTATTCAAATGTAAGCTAGGGCTTAGTTTTTCTTATTATTTTTTAAAGTGATCTGGGTGGGGAAGATGACTCATGTATCAGGGTACATACCTTGCATGCTCAGGAACCTAAGTTGGATCTCCAGCTCATTTGTTGATCTGCCTCATATTCCTGCTCTCTTACCCCCCTCATCTACCTGCTAGCCCACCCTCAGGTCTCTCCCCCCACCTCACCCCAGGGAAGTTGCTTTTGCTTTCCCAGATCAGGACTAGAGCCAGTGGGGAGATCTCTCCGTCCTCTGTTAAAGTCTCCACATGCTCCTTTCCTGTTTTCACCGGACGTGGCTGTGACTTCCCTCTTACCCTGACCTCACAGTGGACCTGCCATTAGCTCAGCACGGTCACCTCAGGGCTCAGCACATTATCTGGCCTTTAGGAAAGACCTGATGAAGCAAAGAAGGAGAAAGAGTGTCCTTCCCACTGTATAGCCTCCTGTCCTCCGGGGAAGGCCTGGGATTAGAGAGATATCTGAATGTACCTTCACCAGCAATATTGGGTACGTGAGGTCTACAGGCGTTTATGGCACTCTCTACATTCCAGGCCGAAACTAAGATCTCCCCTAGATCTTAGTCTTGGTCTATGAAACTGAATCTTGCAACACTTCAGCAAATATTCTGGTCCCCCAAAGAAACCCAGCCACTGAGATGGGAGATGTTCAATGCGCAGCTCTGTAAGTCAGAGCTCCAAGTCAGCGTCTCTGCCTTCATCTACCTCATAGGGTGAAAGAAGCATGTCTTTTTTTTTCATATGAAGACACTTTATTACATTTTTACTATATAACATAATAGTGAATATACAGGACTACATTTTCTCAAATGGCAAACGAGACAGAGAACAACATTCTCTTTGATTCCTCAATCTCATCTGCCTTTTGGAGGATCCAGTTTCTTGCAATGTGTACAGGGTACCAACGATGTTTGGTAGTAAAGAACACTTTGTTAAGTTATTCTATCATGGGTCCTTGTTCAATATATTCACTTTTTTCTTGTAATTTGGTTTTTAGGACTTGATCATGTGTTTCTTCATTATTATGCACAGGATCTAGTCAAGGAATAGGTTTTGCGTGTTCATACAGAATGTCCACAGAAGGATGATAGCATACTATGATCCTCCCATCAGATGTCAAAGCAAGCTCAACTTTGCAATTATAGTCATCTGGGAGAGAAGAAAATGTAGATTTATGATGACAACCCTAATACAAAGCTCCATTTTGACTTGGAAGCAAATATTTCATGATAGTTCTGCTTGATGTTGCCCATTTTACTACCCCTAGTGCCACGGTGAATACAGAAACAATTTTCATCCCTTGACAGCTACTCACCAAACCCCCCCACATCTGGCCTCCGAAGAAGCATGTCTCAACCAAGTTTAGATATTCAGCTCAAGGAGGGCTGTCTTTGCAGAAAACCCATCAGTCTTCCCTTACTGCTCACTGTGTAGCACTGGGTCCCGAGGCAGCATAGCCTAGAAACTGGCTCCATTTTCCATGAGGTCAAAGAATCTCCACATTTGAATAAGTCAGGGGCATTGTGGCAAGAAAGATGTGAAGCCTGGGATTTGGTTGAAAAGAAATCAGGGGATCTGGAGAGTTAAGATGGCTGGTAAAGCGCTTTCCTTGCACGCACCTGACGCTGTCTCAGTCTCTGCCTCCTTACAGGGTCTCTGAGCTTCCCCAGGACCGTGAGCACAGAGCCAGGAGAAATCTTTGAGCACTTCCAGGTGTGGACCCTCCAAAAATCAAGGAGGTGGGGGAGAGAGTGAAAGGGAGGTAAGGTAGAGGGGGAGAAAAAGAAGTCAATAGTATAGCATAGTTCTAAAATAAAAAATAGTATAGCATGGTTCTAGGGGCTTCATAGTGCCGATGATAACCTTGACCTTTATTTTGTTTTTGTTTTTGTTTTTTTGCTTTTTGGGTCACACCCAGCGATGCACAGGAGTTACTCCTGGTTCATGCACTCAGGAATTACTCCTGGCGGTGCTCAGGGGACCCTATGGGATGTTGGGAATCGAACCTAGGTCGGCTGCGTGCAAGGCAAACGCCCTACCCGCTGTGCTATTGCTCCAGCCCCCTTGACCTTTATTTGGGATGACTCCAGTGGCAGGTTCGGGAATGGAAGTCCAGCCTGCCTTACTCCTAAGCCTTGCACTATTCACCCTCCCAGTCTTGACTCACCTCTTCCTCTACCAGGACACTGTGGAGGTCATCATTAAGGCCTCTCTTGGGCCAGTTTCTCAAGGGCAGTAAGACAGAGTGGAGTGAGAGGGAGAATCAGCTGGTATCACCCTGTCCACTTCCACTCCCATAAAAATGTCTTCACGTATCACTCAACAACC
Source organism: Sorex fumeus (assembly GCF_029834395.1). Taxonomy (NCBI): domain Eukaryota; kingdom Metazoa; phylum Chordata; class Mammalia; order Eulipotyphla; family Soricidae; genus Sorex; species Sorex fumeus. Next base: position 79,241,298 of record NW_026606059.1, read on the forward strand.
AGCTCATCTGTCCCCAAGACGGGGGCTATTATTGCTCCGATGGTCTTAAGGAACTGTAAATAAAATGAGACGAGATGACATTTACCCAAGGGAGAGTTCCAAAAGTTAGAACCCAGAGACCATGGCCGGGGCGCTGGAAGAACAGGATGTTCTCTGCGAGTTTTAATGAGGCCTTGCTGACAGTTGGAAAGGACTCAGCTTGGAAAGAACATGTTCCAATAGCTCTATATCATAAAACTGGCTCTTCCTGGTTCCAGTAACTCCTCGGAGCACAAAGGGACATCGCACCTAGGACTGGAGACTTTTGCCATACATGCCACTTGCCTGAGTGTGCTAATGGGGTTGTGAGTTTCGGGTAGTGTAATGTGGAATATGCCAGGGTAGGCTGAAAGGAATAGGGGCTGGTGGCCGGGGCTTGGCTGTAGAGCCCATGTCTGGCCTGGAGATAGCCCTAGGTTTCATCCCCACCTCACACTGAGACAAACAAAAACACACTGGAAAGAACTGTCCTTGTCCAAAACTTTGGAGCCCTAAGTCCCAAGTATAAACAAAGGCAAAAATCACAAATCGAAACTAGGAAGTGGTTAAAAAATTTGTAATAAAAGGTATCTGACAAGGGACCTTAGGAGGCACAAAAAGAAACATTAAAACTGGTCATTCGGGGCTGGAGTGATAGTATAGGGGGTGGGGCATTTGCCTTGCACGCGGCCGACCCGGGTTTGATTCCCAACACCCCATATGGTCCCCAAGCACCGCCAGGAGTAATTCCTGAGTGCATGAGCCAGGAGTAACCCCTGAGCATCGCCGGGTGTGACCCAAAAAGAAAAAAAAAAAACTGGTCATTGGGCAACAGAGACAAGAGCCAGGAGAATTGCTCCACGCTTGGCAGCCTGCCTATGAGCTGGGGGAGAAGGCAGCTGGGATAGAGAAGGAATCTCTAAGTCAATGATGGTTGGAGGGATCATTCAGGATGGGAGATGTGTGCTGAAAGTAGATGAAGGACCAAATATGATGGCTTCTCCTTATCAGTATTACAAACCATACTGCCCATAAGTAGAGAGAGAGTGAGAGGAAAATTGTCTGCTATAGAGACAGAAGCAAGGGTGGGACGGGGGCAGAGGTGTGTGTGGAGGGGTACTCGGGACATTGATGATGGAAAATGTGCACTAGTGAAGGGATGGATGTTCGATCATTCTGTGACTAAAACTCAAACATGAAAGTTTTGTGACAGTAGCTCACGGTGATTCAATTAAAACAAACAAAAAAAACTGACCTCTGAGGCCAGAGAGATAGTACAGTGGGGAAGGCAGTTGCCTTGCAGACAGCCAACCTGGGTTCAATCCCTGGCACCATGTATGGTCCCCTAAGTCCCTCCAGGAGTGATCTCTGAGCACTGCGGGGTGTGGCCTGAAAACAAAATATGAAAAACGGGGTCAATTGAGTCTGAGGAGATAGTACAGCAGGGCAGGCATTAGCTTTGCGGCCAACTTGGGTTCAGTCCCCTGTACTGCCAGGAGTGGACCCTGAGCACAGAGCCAGAAAGAAGTAAATTCTGAGCACTGTGAGGTGTGACACCAAAACAAAACAAACAAAACTGGGTCATGGGCCAGGCATATGGTTCAGTGACCCAACACTTGACCTGCTGTGTGTGCGATCCGGGTTCAATTCCCAGCCATGAAGAGTCCCCTGAGCACTAATAGGAATGACCCCTAGGGGTGACCCCAAAACAAAAACCAGGTCACAAGAGCTAGAAAGATAGGATGCTTGTCTTACCTGTGGCCAACCTGGGTTGATCTCTAGCACCCATTTGGTTTCCTGAGTCCTTCGGAGTGATCCCTGAGCGCTGAGTCAGAGAAGACCCTGAGCACCACCAGGTGTGGCCCCAAAACAAACCCCCCAGAACAGGGTCAGAAAATAGAGCCAAGAGATTGGAGCTACTGAAAGCTACTTGGGAGGGACTTTCGAGGAGCGATTGTACAGCAAGGAGGGTGTTTTGCCTTGCACACAGCCAACCCAAGTCTGATCTCAGCATCCCATTTGGTCCCCCAAGCACCATCAGGAGTAATTTCTGAGTTCAGAGCCAGGAGTAACCCTTACCATTGCCAGGTGTGACCCAAAATGAAAATAAATAGATAAAATGAAATGAAAGCTAATTGGGAACAGCACATTCAGAGGGTGATCCGTCTAAGTCAATCGGCCATCCTTAGTCTTTGCTGCTGAGGATAATTTGCTTTTTATCCACACAAGTCCTGGTTCAGCTGCCCTCCCTTCCCTGCATCTGAGATTTCGGTTCTTCCTGCCTGAGCCTGCCAGAAAGCTCTGCCCCTTTGAGACTCGTTGTGGACAGCAGGCAGCCCCGGTGGCATGGGCTGGTCTGTGCCCTTCTCATGTACCAGGTTTGGGAGCTGGGCAGAAGTTCCCTGTGCACTCCAGCTGCAGTCTGGGCTTTTGGCCAAGATGTGGGTGGGAGGGGAGAAAGGGCCATCGTGGACATGGGCTTGGCCCCTACAGGCAGAGACCCTGTAGGGAGGGTTCTGAGGACATGGACCATCCTGGCCACCTACCCCCAGCAGAAATGTTCTGTGTTGGAAAAGGATAAATTATCCATGATGAGCATCCTGCATTATGCCCAGTCCAAGCGTCCTTCCTGATGCTCCGGTCCTTGGGCATAAATCATGCAAGAGTTTCTTCAGTATCTGAGTGGCAAGAAGCTCTTATAAATCCTGGGGCTATTCCATTAGAGAGGCACAAGGCAGTTGCTGTAGCAACTGTGGCAAAGACCCATGATTTGGGTCCAACTTGGGCACCCATAGGAAATACAGACCTCCTGATCTACATCTTAGCAAAATGAATAGGGTGGGTTTTAATTTTTTGGCTGTTTGGGGGGCCACATGTGGCAGTACTCAGAGTTTCCTCTTGGCTCTGTGCACAGGGATCACTCCTGGAAGGGCTCAAGGAGCATATGGGATACCGGGGATCAAACCTGGGTTGGCTTTGTGCAAGGCAAGCACCCTGCCCACTGTGCTATTACTGGCCAAGATTAACAAGATTGAAGAAGCACTTGTCGAGGTCAGAATGACAGCTCATGGGGCAAGAAGCTCACCTCGAATAAGACCAACATGGAGCACCCCAGGAGTAATCCAATTCCCTTGGTCCCTCCAGAAGAAAAAAATACATTTGTCAAGGACTACAAAAGTGAAGGAAGTTTCTCCTAGGAAGAACCAGGGTGGACAGCTGCAGAGGAGTTGTCACTGGTGAATTAGATTCCTCCTCAGAACCCAGGCACTTGCCTTGCAATCAGTCAACCCAGGTTTAATCTCCAGCATGATCCCAGGAGTGATTCCTGAGCACAGAGCCAGGAGTAACCCTGGGGGTGTTTCAAAAACAGCAACAACAAAAAAACGGAAATAAAAAGAACTCACTTGGGGTTAACAATAGACAAAGCTAAGATGAACAGTTTCTGGAAACAGGTTCTGGGAAACTTTATGGCAAGACTCAGCACTGCTCAGTGGCTGCCCCTGGCTTGGTGTTGTGTGTGTGGGTGGGGGTGGGGGGAGGTGCCCTGGCAGTGCTCCCCTGATGGTGCTCAGGAGAATTTGGCTGTGGGGGGGGTCTAACTCAGGCCTTCTGTACGTAAAGCCTAAGAGCCCTATGAGCTGTCTCCTCATCCACTAACTTACTTTAATATTTTCTAAGTAGAACCTGTGACAGAGGCTGGACTCTGCTGGTAGTGCTCAGGCCCTACTCCTGGCTCAGGGCTAAGGGGTCACTCTTGGCAGCAATGCAGTGTCGGGGAGCCAACTGGGGTCTACTGCTTGCAAGGCAAGTGCCTTCACCCTGCATTATCTCTCTGGCCTAAAGCAGGTTTATTTGTTGTTGTTGTTTTTTGTTTTTTTTTTTTTTAGAAGCAGAAAAATTGCAGAACTTTATTTTTACATTTGGCTTCAAGGAAGGGAGTGCTCAGGTGAAAACGGAAAAGAGGAATTTGACAAGACTTTCAGTCAGGAAAATGTGAGAATAGCTAATATCACCACCTTCCATTGGCCCATGGGTGGTGTGTGTGTGTGTGTGTGTGTGTGTGTGTGTGTGTGTGTGTGTGTGTGAACGCTCTGTTTGGAAGCATGATGTGTATGCAGAATAAACAATTCTTCCTGGAGAGCCAATAAAGACTGAGCTGAGAATGAAATCTCCAAGGGTCAGATTAAATAAGATTTTTCTGTGAAATGATACTTTAAGAATCTCCAGAAATGGGGGCGGGGGAGGGGGGAGAAGGAAAGTGCCTGCCAGAGAGTCATAGAGGCAAGCTGAGGATGGGTAGTGGCCGGAGGAAACTGGGGTCACTGGTGGTGGGAAATGGACACAGGTGGAGGGGTGAGTGTTGGATCATTGTATGACTGAAACCTGGTCATGAATAGCTCTGTGACTGATCATGAATAGCTCTCATGGTGACTCAATTTAAAAATTAAAAATTTAAAAAAAAAGTGGGGGGCTGGGGCAATAGCACAGCCGGTAGGGCGTTTGCCTTGCACGCAGCCGACCCGGGATTCCCAGCATACCATATGGTCCCCTGAGCACCGACAGGAGTAACTCCTGAGTGCAGAGCCAGGAGTAACCCCTGTTTTTGGGTCACATCTCCAGGTGTGACCCAAAAACAAAAGCAAAAAAGGAAGAAGAAGAGGAGGAGGAGGAGGAAGAGGAAGAGGAAGAAGAAGAAGAAGAAGAAGAAGAAGAAGAAGAAGAAGAAGAAGAAGAAGAAGAAGAAGAAGAAGAAGAAGAAGAAGAAACAACGACTGACTTGAGAGAGAGAAAGAGAGAAGCCAAAGCTACTTGTACGCCAATTTGGGGAGTAACACAGCACCTCTCCTTCTATGTATTGTTGATCACGTCATCATGGTGCAATGTGGCTGAAATACTGAGGGGTAAGTGCGAGTGGGGGTCACATCAGGAGTAGAGGGGCTCAGAGCCATATTGGAGGGTGCCCCAAACCCAATAAAATATGATATACATCTTTTTATTTGTTGTTTGTTATGGGACCACACCCAGAGGATCTTGGGAGCTATTCCTGGAGAAGCTTATTATTGTTATTAATACTATTGTTATTTGGGGCCACACCCAACAGTGCTCAGGGTTTACTCCTGGCTCAGGGATCACCTAGGCAATGCTCAGGGGATCATATGTGGTGCCAGCGATAGAACCAGGGCCAGCCACTTGCAAGGCAAGTGCCTAAACCTCTGTATTATCTCTATGGGACCCTAATATCTATATGACAAAGTTATGTACAGGGGTAATGGCCAGAGGGAACTGCCGGAGTAGTGAGGGCAGAGCTTACTTTGGAGATAACTTATTTATCATGAAGGTAATATGCATTATATATAGTAATATTCTATAACTCTCAGAGAGCCCAGCAAGCTACCGAGAGTATCCCGCCAGCACAGCAGAGCCTGACAAGCTCCCCGTGGTGGATTCAATATGCCAAAAACAGTAACAAGTCTCACAATGGACACATTACTGATGCCCACTCAATAAAATGGATGAACAATGGGAGGACAGTGCAACAGTGCTACCTTCTATAAAATTTATGATAGGCATGGTAATATATGTTTTATTACATATACATTACAGAATGCACATGATAGGCATTGCACTATACACTCTCTAATTACATTCTCTAAAAATTATTCTATCTAGCAAGTAATATGCACTCTGTAATCTAGCTTCTATCACAGACAGCTGTATGTACAACCTCAGAATGTCACAGCATCCTCTAGGAACCCTCCACGGGTCTGTAAGGAGCCTACACAGAGTGATTGTCGTTCAGGATTCTTTAATGCTTAGCTCTTCCCCACAATCAAGGAAATCAATCCTCTCTGGTTTACCCATGGCTCTGTTTTATCCCAGATTCACACTAGCAGTTCTCCAAGTGTCTAACAATGGGCAGAAACTGAATCAAAGCTAAGAAATTGAAGCAGCAAGAGAATAAAGGGGAAGGAGGGAGGGACGAGGGACAGAGGGAGGGAGGGAGGGAGGGAAGGAGGGAGAGGGAGGAGGGAGGGAAGGAGGGAAGGAAGGTTTGCAGGAATGGCAGAGAAAGTACCTGAGTCCCACAGGCTCCCAAGTGCTGCCCCTGGCAAAATGCAAAATAGGTCCGTGGCTAGACACGCCCACTCTCCCACCCTCTCCCTTCCCCATGTCTCAGCCCTTCAAAGAAACACCTTCAACAGACTGTATGATACAGGGCACCCTTCACATACAACGGGCTCAAGGTTTCCTGCTCACTAAGGGCGTCCCCCAGGGGAACTGCACAAATGCATTTGCTGAAATGCTCAGTGACATTTTTTTTTCTTTTTGGGTCAGACCCAGTGATGCACAGGGGTTACTCCTGGCTCATGCACCCAGGAATTACCCCTGCAGTGTTCAAGGGACCATATGGGATTCTGGGAATCAAACCCGGGTCAGCCAACGTAAGTAAGGTAAACGTCCTACCCACTGTGCTATTGCTCCAGGCCCTCAGTGACAATTTTTTGAAATGAAAAAATAGTTTTGTTAAGTAGGATTTCAGAGAAAACCCCAATTTCAACATCTTTTTTTTTTAATCAACGGGGGCGAGGGTGCTGCTGGAGAGATAGTACAGAGAGTATGCAGTGGGTATGCAGCTTGCCTGGGTTACCCAGGTCTGATTCCTGGAACCCCACGTGGTCTTTTGGTTTGTTTGTTTGTTTTGCTTTTGTGGTCACACCCAGGATGCTTAGGGGTTATTCCTGGCTCTGCACTCAGGAATTACTCCTGGCGGATGCCGGGGATTGAACCCAGGTGGGCCGCGTTTAAGGCAAACGTCCTACCCACTGTGCTATCGCTCCGGCCCCTACCACGTGGTCTTTTGGGCCCCTCCAGGAGTTAACCCTGAGCGCAGAGCCAGGGGTAAGCCCTGAGCAGCACTGACTGTGGTTCAAAACAACAAAAAAGTAAACTGGTTTGATCATTTCAGGCCTGGGCTCACACAGCAGCCGGTTGCCTGGGTAGCTTGGTTCTCCATGGATGCTCAGCCTCTACCAGGCCCAGTACCAACTTGCCCTCCTGGGCTGACAGATGTCATTCAAAATCACTCCTCCGCGACTTTTCACAAACGTTTGTGCTCTTTGGCCTGTACATGAAGTTAGAAAAAGAGTATCAGGATTTCGAGGACCACCTGCTTTAAGGAAGTCACAAGAGCATCTCTTTCTCGGTGGAAATAAAGACTTCACAACATAAAGAACAATGATCTATATCAAGCATCCTCCAAAGGCAGAAGGAAAACAAGGGTAAAGTTGACAATACAGAACGCATACCCCACCAAACTCAAAGAGGGGGTCACACATTTCAACAGTGTGTTCTGCATGCGACTTAAACCCGCGGATCAGTACAAACACAGAAATGCCAGGTCAGGACATTTAAACTTCTGACATATGGCAGATTTGTGAAAGCGTCCATTGGATGTAGTTGAGTGCCTCTTCCCTAGCCAGCAGTTTAGTAGGTGGACAGTAACAACTCATCATGAACAACTTTATAAACCAGGTGTTTATATAAAGGGGGAAATTGACAGATGCAGGCCTTACCTATCCCATATAAACTCCAAAATCTATTAACACAGAATTGCTTTTCAAGTGTTACTAATGACAGGTGAAGCATGATTATTACCATAACGAGATCTAAGTATAAAATAATTTAATGTAATGTACTTTGATTCCAGAATTGAAACATATATAAATATATAAGAGAATAGGTATTGTTTTATATTGTATACAATAGTTTTAATTTTCTTTTTCTTTTTCTTTTTTTTCTTTTTGGGCCACACCTGGCAATGCTCAGGGGTTGCTCCTGGCTCTGCACTCAGGAATTTCTGCTGGCAGTGCTCGGGGGACCATATGGGATGCTGGGAATTGAACCCGGGTTGGCCATGTGCAAGGCAAACGCTCTACCCGCTGTGCTATTGCTCCAGCCCCCAATTTTCTTTTTTACATAGGTCAAAATTATATAGTTCTCACTAACTGGTACTTACTGATTTATTTTCTGATCATTCTATTTGCAAGTTCTTAAAGTTTTATTGGAATAAACTACATAAAGTAAATTTGTTATGTGCCTCAGTGGGCAGGTTGGGATTGGGCGGGAAACTGGGGATATTGGTGGAGGGAAGGTCACACTGCTGGTGTTGAAGCAATGAATGCTTAAAACAAATGTATCATGAAGAACTTTATAAAACACATGTTTTTAATAAAAATCAATACAAAAAAATTAAAAAGATGGGACCGTGACATGTTTTCTCTCATGTACTCTTTGTCTCCACTCAGCTCCTAATCAAGGTAAGACCCTGGCAACATATTTCGAATGGAAAGACACTTGTGTGGGTCAGGACTTCATGAAACCCCATTGTTGGACATGCAGCCTCGAGTCCACGGTGACCTGCCCCCAGCATACACTTGAGGACCCTTGGGGGTGTCCTTCCAGGTCCTGGCCAGGCAGCTAGTTGGGGTTAGCAGGATACTTCCTTACCCCCTTTGAGTAGGGATTATTCAACTATTTCTTTCCAGAACCCTCAACTACCTCCTCCCCTTCTCTTTCTCTGTTCCCTGGAGTAGTTTGCCCTACTCAAGTCCTGCCCAGGGTTTAGTGACTGGTAGCCAAGCACATGCCTCACAATCATGAGGCCCTGGGTTGGATCCTGCCACCTCCCACAGACACATACACACATGACGGGTATAATAGTGGCACTTCCCCTGAAACACCAAAGCTTGAATGAAGCTCATCGCGAAGGCTGATCAGGGGTTCTCTGTTGAGGGACCCTGGAAGGAGGGGAAGTCCTTGGGACTGTCTCCAGTCCTCTAGATTTGGAAAGACCCAGCTGGGCCGTCTTATCTCTCAGGGAAGTGGAGGATCCAGATTCCAGGCTTTTGTGGAGTTTTTGTTTGGCTGGTTGGCTTTTGAACCAGATCCAGTGGTGCTCGGGTCTGACTCCTGGCTCCATGCTCAGGGATCGCTCCTGGCAGGGCTCAGGAGACTACATGGGGTGCCGGGGATGCAACTGGGTCTGTGGCGTGCAAGGCGAGTGCCCTCCCCGCTGTACTATTGCTCCAGCCCTGGATGATTCTTTGTATTGAAAACAAGCTCATCTGGATGGAGGCTTTCCAAAGCACTCAGGCTGGTTTGCGTAGAAACAACAACTCTCTTTGTGTTCTTGCTCCTGTTTCCTTGCTTTATATAATACCAAGTAAATCACTTCCACGACAAGAGGCATAAGGAGGTCAGGTAACAGGCATGGCCGAGCCTGGTACGTTCAGCGATCAACAGAGGGGGGTGTCTGTGTCCAGGGTGGGGGCCACAGAAGACATGAACGCCCTGACCATTGCACAGAAATACTGACCAGGGACACTCCCGACCACAGCTTCATTGTATTGTTTATCTATGGGCTTGGGTGACTTTATATGACAATTTTTTAATGCATGTTCTTTTGGGGGTAGGGGGGCGGGGGGCTTCCCAGTCAGCACTGTGGCACTATGCTCAGGAATTGCTCCTGGTGGTGCTTGGGGGAACCACAAGCTGTGCCGGGGATTGAACACTTGTCGGCTGCATGCAAGGCAAACATCCTACCCGCTGTACTATCGCTCCGGTCCCTTTAATGCATGTTCGTAAGGGCTTCTTTGCAATTATTCACTTCCTACATATATAATCTGGGTGTTCATCCAGATGACACACTTGAGACACTTTTTTGAGGGTTTTGTGAACAAGAAGAAACTTAGAAAAGGAGAAAAACCTATTTTGTGGATCCTGGTAGAGAAAAGAGACACTTTGCAGAGTTGACGAGCATCTACAGCATGAAGCAGACCTCTCTGTACTGTTTTGAAGGGTTGGGGGTCGCAGGAACAAAGCTCAGAAACCACTCCTGGTGGGGCTCAGGGGTTTATAAGTGGTGCTGGGCATGGAACACGGGGCGGCCATGTGCAAGACAAGGGCCTTCCCCTGAACCGTCTCCCTCCCTCTCTCTCTCTCTCTCTCTCTCTCTCTCTCTCTCTCTCTCTCTCTCTCTCTCCATACAAATGGAAATTGAAGTGGGAATCAACCATTAATCCATTCATCCACCCACCCCCTTTTGTCTTTATTTGTTTATTATTTGTTTGCTTGGGGGCCACACCCAGCTGTGCTCAGGGCTCTCTTCTGGCTCTGCCCAGGTGTCTTGGCTGGCAAGGCTTGGGAGACCATATCTTGGGAGACCATATGTGATGCCGGGGATTCAAAACCCGGGTCAGCTGCATCCAAGGCAAGTGCTCTATCAGCTATGCTCTAACTCCAACCCCAGCTCCTGGTCATAGTTGGCTGGAGTGATAGCATAGTGGGTAGAGCATTTGCCTTGCACTCGGCCCGACCCGGGTTCAATTCCCAGCACCCCAAGCACTGCCAGGAGTAATTCCTGAGTGCATGAACCAGGAGTAAGCCCTGTGCATCACTGGGTGTGACCCAAAAAGCAAAAAAATAAAATAAAATAAAATAAAATAAAAATAAAAGGCAAGTGGTGGGCCAGAGTGATAGCACAGCGGGTAGGGCGTTTACTTTGCATGTGGGTTCAATCCCCAGCATCCTCTATGGTCTCACCTGTGCACTGCCGGGAGTAATTCCTGAGCGCAGAGCCAGGAATAACCCCTGAGAATTGCCAGGTGTGACCCAAAATGCTAAAAATAAAATAAAGGCAAGTAGGGGAATGGGAGATAGTACAATAGGTTGTGGTCAAAGTGACATCAGTCCCTGGCACAGCTAGGTATGTCCTCCCCCGAAAAAAATAGAGGCTGAATATGGATAACTGGGTAGGCTGAAGCTCAGACTTTGCAGGCAGGAGGCATAGGTTCATGGGACACCACATGGTCCCCTGAGCACTGTCAGGTGAGGCCCAGGAGCCAAAAAATGGGGGGAAAAGTTACCCAATTAGCTTTTTTAAAACCGAGTTATATAATAACAACTTTATGTTCTGCTTTGTGGGTCACACCCAGCAATGCTCAGGAATTACTCCTGACTCTGCACTCAGGAATTACTCCTGGCGGTGCTCGGGGGACCACATGGGATGCCGGGGATTGAACCCAGGTCAGCCTGGGTACGAGACAAACACCCTACCCACTGTACTATCCCTCCATCCCTGCAACTTTATTTTTATTTTTGTTAATTTTTACTATAAAATTAAAGTCATCACTATTGCAAGGAAGATTCTGCTAAGTACTTATAACCTTCCCACCGAACTAGTGACCCTGGTCCGTTCTTCCTGCGGGGGGGCGGGGGGAGAGAGAGGGGGTGGGACCACACCTGGTGATCCACACCTGGTGATGCTCAGGGCTTACTCCTGCTCTGTGCTCAGGGACCGCTCCTGGAAGTGCTTGGGGGACCATATGGGGTGCTGAGGATTGAACTGGGGTCCCTGAAGTCCAGGCACTGTCCTACCCACCATACTACCTCTTCAGTGCCTCTTTCAGAAACTTTCTTTTGGTTACTCCTGAAACAGAATTTGGAATCATTGTGTGAGAGACTTAATGCACCATTAGGAGCCTGTCAACCTGGATATTCCTTTGTTAAAATGTTCACACACATACACAAATACACCCCTCTTTCCTCATTAAAAAAAAACATTTTTTTTTTTGGTTCTGTAACATTTTCTACTATACACCCCATGATTTGTTTTCACTGGTCCTTTTCTGACACTTTTGTGTGTTTAGACCAGAGACATTGGAGGGTAGAATCCAAATAAAGCCTTGTTTACTTTTCCACACTTCAGGAACCAAAGTCAATACAACCCCAGAAGCCCAGGGGGGGAAGAGAAAAGGAGAGAAAGAAACAGCAGGCTTCCCCCGCCACTGAAAAGAACAGAAAAGGTCTTGTTTACTCCTGACATTAGCGTCCTAATGAAAAGGGCCAGACAACACAAGATAATGATAGATAATTGCCCCAGGGGTAGCTAGTGATGAGCCCTTGCCAGCAAGGGGGGCGGGGGGGGGGGGGGGGGGCGGCTGGAGACCTTCGAAGCTGACAGGGTCAGGGGGCTGGAGCGCTAGCACAGCTGCCTTGTACCCGCGTCCAATTCCGGACTTCCCATCTGGTCCCCTGAGTCCCAGCAGAGTGACGAATCCTGAGTGCAGAGCCAGGAGTAACCCTGAGTACTGTTGCGTGTGCAAAAAGTTAACAGGTTCTAGCCCTTTCCAGCTGTGCACTTTGAAAGTGTGTATGTTTCCCCGGGCGGGGGTAGGAGGGTGGGGGTGGGGGGTTGCCAGCTCTTTGCACAGGTTCAGTGAGGAGCTTTATCTGGTGGCGGAGAGGGGCTTCTGTCTGTCTGCTTCTGTTGTCTTTATGGGTTGCCTTGTGAGACATGGCCTGATACAGGTGAAGCTGTTAAGCCCAGTAAGGGGGGTGCTATGCCCCTTTCTCTAAGGGTTCAGCTCTCCCCCGCCCCCTGCCCCGCCACTTTCACAGGGGTCTTTGCTGGGGACCTGGGTGCTGGGTCTCAGGGAGGGATTTCAGGTATTCACCTCCCTACGGGTGCCAACCTAGGCAGTCAGGAGACTTCATTGACTGGCTCTGTGCTCAGAGATCACTCCAGGTTCCAGGTTCAGGTGACTATTGGCCATGCCAGGAGTAAGTCCTGAGTATTGCCAGTACGGCCTCAAAACCAAACAATCCGAGACACCCCCCACCCCACCCCCCAAAAATGAAAACAAATTAAAGAGCTGCACTGGCTTTAGCCAAACTTTTCTTCCAAGGATAGGCACTCTCCCATCGGGAACAGGAATGCGGGTCTCCTGATCCCTTCTTCTCCGTCCCTATTTTGCTGTTGCTGGCTGACAGGCCACACCCAGCTGGGTGCAGGGGCTACTCTCAGTTGGATGGGAGAGATGCTTGAGATCACCTGATGCTGGGAACAGAACCCAGGCATCGACCATCACAGCACTGCTCCAGCCCCTCTGAACCTCTCTCCAGCCCCCAGAGATACTCTCAGCCAGAATTAACCGCTATGAGGAGCAAAATGAGGGAGCTTTAGGCCAGGAGGAGAGAACTGGTATTCCCTGGAGATGCTGACAACTCACTAATTTCTCTGGCCATCAGCACAAGGAGGCCAGGCCCTGTTGACCAGTTTCTCAGCAGGTGGAAGCTAACAGGTAGACGTGATCTCATTGAGATATAGTATCAAGGCCAGTGTTATGTACTATTTCTGTCTTTATTTGTTGATGTATAAAATAATAATTTCCTGAAAGTCAACAAACACTTCGGTAAAGACTTACGATATCAAAAAAATACCAGGCAGGAAGAAAAAAGCAAGCAAAAGATTCTAAAGGATGGTTGGAGAGATAGCTCTAAGGGGTGGGGGTCACAAGGATGTCACTGGGCGTTACCCCTGGATGTCACCCCTGGCATCACACACCCCCAATGCCCAGTGGTCCCCAAGCACCGTCAGGGAGGCCTCTGTTAAAAATAAAGATTTGGGACAAAGAGATAGTACAATGGGTAGGGTGCATGCCATGCACTCTTCCAACCTGGGTTCAATGCCTGGCACCTAATAAGGTCCCCCAAGCCCTGTCAGGACTGATCCCTGAGTGCAGGGCCAGGACTAAACCCTGAGCACCACCAGCTGTGGTCCAACACCCCCCAAAACTATAAATAAATTAGGGTCCTAATGGAATATTTCTAGAAGGAAAGCCAGCGAGGTTGGTGAATTGGAAGCAGAGAAAGGAATAAGCTGTAATTTGGGACCCTGCTGTGTGGGCTTCACTGCACAGTACTCAGGGGCTACTTCAGCTCAGCATTTAGTGCTCATACTCCTGGCAGAGCTTGGGAGACGATGTCCAGGGGGTGGAACCCCAGAAGCCTGCACGCAGAGCATGTGCTCCAACCTGCCGGGTCAGCTCTCTGGCTTGACATGTAGTTTCTTAACTGTAGGTCACAACACTGAATGTGGAGGTCACACAAAGTCTTTTAAAAAGTGGTATAGAAGCTGGTGAGATAGTCCAGTGGGCAGAGCACGTGTCTTGCATGGGTTCAATCCCTCCATCCCATACGGACCACTGCTAAGAGTGATTCCTGAGTGTAGAGCTAGGAGTAACCCCTAAGGATTGTCGGGTATGTCCCCCTGCCCCAAAAGATGCCTTACACTTAATTTCTGTATGGTTTATTATCAGTAATGTCCGATTTGTAGACTTGTTTTATATACAGATACACCCAGGTTTGCTTAAAAATATCTCAGGAGAAGTTTGGAATGATCGTACACACAGCTAGCCAGGGTCTGATCCCTGGGACCCTGTATTGTCCCCAAAGTCCACTTGGAGTGATCCCTGAGCACAGAGCTAGGAGTAAGTCCCAAATGCCACTGGGTATGATGCTATCCTACGCCAATTTCTTTTTCTCAGGTGAAAAGGAGTTGCAGGTGGCATTCTGCTCATCCCTGGCTGTCTTTCGGAGGAATCTGCGTCTGATCTGAGTGTTCTCCCTGCATGGACATTCTTCACAGAGCCTGATCACCTGTATAAACTATAAACAAAAGCAACAACTATCTGGAGTGTCTGGTGCAGGGAAATGCAGGCATGTCGGGGAAGGAGACCAAGACTTCTAAGAGAAAGTGGTTGGGGTGGGGCTTCATTTACAGTGGCTGGCAGGAGGACTGGGCTCAGGGAGCAACTGAGCAGCTGACACTGCCGGTGAAGAAACTAAACTAAAGGTCAGCTGCATCTGCAAGGGCTGGTGAAGTCCTCAGACATAGGCTGGTTTATCAAAGTAGATTCTGGAAGCCTCTTAGGCATATGAAAAAATACCTATGAAATACCACCGAAAGGGCTAGAGTGATTGGACGCAGGCAGGGTGCTTGACATTGCCGACCTGGGTTCAATCCCCAACAGCCGACATGGTCCGTCCCAGCCCTGCCAGGAGTGATCCTTGAGCACAGAGCACAGAGTAAGTCCCGAGCACTGCCGGGTGTGGCTCCAAACCAAAAAGAAACATTTAAGGAAAAAAAAAAAAAAAACCATCAATAGGTTAAGTAAGGCATTCACCTCACAGTCAATCCTGGTCACATCCCCAGCACCACATCTGGTCCACTGAGCACTGGCAGGAGTGATCTTTGAGCATAACCAAGAGCCTGTGGTAGTAGCTGAGAGAGCCAGGTGGAGGTGGGGCCCCAGAGAGGAAACAAAGTGTCTCCCCGCAGAAGCAGGCGGCAGATCCGCAGATCCGTTCAATTTAGTGCTCACATTATTCCCGCCGGACCAGCCCCATTATAATTTGTTTGTTTTTGTTGCACACCTGGAAGTGCTAAGGGATCACTCCTGACAGTGCTGGGGGGTCACACGGGGCACTGGGGATAGAGCCAGGGTAGGCTGTGTGCAAGGCAAGAGCCTTAATCCTTGCACACTCTCTCCCTCACATAGACTGGAATCTTGTGACTCCTCCTTTTCTGCTGTCCCAAACCTGCTCCCTCCCTAGTCCTAGTCCCTTGTAAGTGTGGTCTCAGGAGCCTGCTACTGAGTGCTGCCCTTATCTGCTGCCCCTCTGCCCCCCAGGCTCCCTCTCCCCTCCAGCCCAGCCGCCCTCCAGTATGCGGCACACATGCTCTTCTGCCCTGCCCTCCCTCTGTTTCTGTGGGGACGCTGGAAGTAACAAAGAGAAAGACAATACAGAGAAATGTCTGCCCACATGCCTCCCACCAGCCCAGTTCTTTGCTCTCACACTGTGTTCCCAGAAATGGATGCGGCCTCACCACACGGAACAATTTACACAAAGTTCCATGGCGCCTCTCAGCTGAACCACCCAGAGCCTTAGGACCCAGCTAGGCCAGGAGAAGGCCCAGAAGCCAACAGCCCAGATCATGGCTCCCTGGCTCTAAGTAGGGTGCTCTGGGGGACCCAGGCAGGCCCTGTCAGAGGGAGCTTGGGGGAGATGCGGACCTTGGAAGAACACGCCCCCCCACCCCAGGATTGGAGATGCTGGAACTGGAGTAAGAGCATAAGGGGACAAAAGGGGGAAGGTACAGGGGGAGGAAGAGGACAGTGCAGAGTCTCCTGCCTCCGCGCCTGGCTGTCCTCACCCGGGACCCCTTGGAGGAGGGTGGGTTGAGTTTCCCTCCCCACCCAGAGCAGAGCCCCGGCAGCTGAAGACCTCCAGTTCCAGCCACAGCCATGCTTAAGACCACTCTCCACACTTTCGGATGAGCCTCACACATGAAGGAACTGGCAGAGGAACCCAGGTGTGCAGGACCCAGGGCGTAGATCTCCAAGCCTGCTCGAATTGGGACTGGGCCTCCTCCACCCAGATCCCCCATCTTCCAGTATGTAGGCGTTACACCCACCAACTGCCCCCGGCGCCATGTAACCCCATCAATGGCCAAGACGCAGAGACTATAAAACCCAGCTTCCAGAAGCACGCTGCCGCATTTGCGGCCACGCAATATCTTATCATCTAGTTCTTACTCTGGACAACCCAGCAGGCTACCAAAAGTATCCTGCCCACACGGCAGTCTGGCAAACTCCCCGTGGTGTATTCAATATGCTAAAAACCAGTAACAATGACGGGTCTCATCCTCCTGACCCTGAAAGAGCCTCGAATGTGGCACTTTCTAAAATCTCAGGGCTAGGATGAAGGAGATGTTACTGGTGCCTGCTCGAGGCAATCGATGAACAACAGGATGACAGTGATACAGTGATACAGTGGGAGGAGTATGGAGAGGAGCCCCCATCTGAAGCCCCACCCACAGGCACGGAACCCAGCTCCAACTCTGCTTTGCTGTTTGCCCTCAGAAAATTTACCCCCCTCTCTGAGCTTTCCTCCCTCATAAGCATCCACGCTTACTTACCTCACTGAGTATTTGCAGGGTTTAAGACATGGGCGCTGGGGCCAGAATGGTAGTACAGGGGGTAGAGCACATGCCCTGCATACGGCCAACAGGGTTGAATCCCCAGCACCCCATATGGTTGGTCTCCGCCCCCCCCTCCCGCCCCCGCAGCACCGCCAGGAGTGATCCCTGAGCACAGAGCCGGGAGTAAGCCCTGAGCACCTCCCGGTGTGCCCCTCCCACCTCAAATAAAAGGTGAGTGTGTGTTCCCAACCCCCAACCCACTGCTCAGGGAGTCAGCAAATGCAAATCCACCGCAGCACTTCCAAGAATCTAAAGCGGCTTCAGACAACTTCCTAACCTCAAGGCTCTTGGCTGGTGGTTCTACAAACTAAAACACAAAAGAAGTCAAGAAAGCTCGCCAGGGGTATCCCTGTCTGTGCTGGGGTATGTGGGGGGGGGGGGAGGGGTCCTTGTGCTTTCCTCCTGGGGAGCAGCCTGAGATCTGTCTGAGGTCCCTGACTCCATCCCATGCTGGGCACCAAAGATTCGCCCTTTGTCATTCCACAGGGCTACACCTCCAGAGAAACCGGGACAGGTCTGAATTGCAGACTAGAGAGTGCCTTTACGGAAAGCGACAGCCTGGCGGGGTTCAGAATCCTGAGGCGCTCTCCCCTCCAACGCCAAGGGGTGGTGATGCCGGCCACGTCCTTCTTCCTCTCTCGGCAACATCAAGCTGAGCGTGGGGACAGTCGGCAGCCACGTCTCCTCAGCCCCTCCGCTTTTCACTGACGGGGTTTTAAGACTCAGCCACCGCCCCCACCCCCTGCGGGACTGTTTCCTTTGGCCCCTGGAGCTGGAGTCCCCGGTCCCCGGTGTTTATCCAACAGCTTCCTTGAACTCTCTTCCCCAAGTGAAATCAGCCTTCGGGAAGAGCGGGGTCCCTGAGCGGGGTGATGCCCCTTCCGTCACTGTCCCCCCGGGAGGCCGGGCGCTTTCCCTCTCGCAGGACCCGGGGACAACATCTCACTCGGCTGCCCCTCTCCTCCTGGGCTTCCTCTCTGGCTTTCCCAGAGAAATTCAACATAGGCAAATGAACAAAAGCAGTTCGATCAGCTCTCGCTCCGAACGCTACAGTGATGCCCTCTAACTCTCTATGCCTGGCAGATTCGTGTTGCTGCTGTTATTGTTGTTGTTGCACCTGGCAGGGCTCAGGGAACCATGTGTGGTGCCACGGACAGAACCCCCAGTGGGCCGCGTGCCAGGCAAGTGCCTTATCCGCCGTTTGAGCTCTTCACCCCGTGCAGAATTTAAAAAGCCGCAGCCACGTGACTCAAGCAGCAGTTTGTTTCACGCTTCTGTGTGTGTGTGTGTGTGTGTGTGTGTGTGTGTGTGTGTGTGTGCTCACAGACTCAGGAGCTGGTAATTAATTTTCTGCTCCTACATTGCTCTCCGTTTACCTTAGCACTGGCCCTCTGGGTATGTGGCAGTTCTTTCTGTGGGGAGGCTGACTACGATTCATTTTGGCCTGCACTCCCCTCCAACCACCCCCCCCACACACACACTTTTTTTTTTCCTTTTCTTTTTAACAACTAACTATTTTAGATTGCAGCAGGGGCAGGATGGTTGCCTTGAGGCCTGCAGGCGTTTGCATCCAGTGGGGGGGGGGGGGGGGGCGAGGCTGAGAGGAGGGCAGAGAGCAGGCAGAAAGGCGCCTGCTTTAGACAAATACAAGGTAATGAACTTGCAAGAGCTAATATTTTCTCCAACACCCTTGTCTTCTCAGACTTGCTGTCATGCAGTGGCTGCATTTGAAGAGCGAGTCTTCATGCACAGGAATAATGCACTGGCATCTACCGCCAGAGCAGCTTGTCCTCCCCAGATGCCCAGATTCTGTTGGGAGGAGCGTCAGTTCATTCTGCAATAAAGGACTCGTCCACAGTTGCCGATTGTGTGCTTGGCTAAAGTGTGAGGCAAGCAGCTGAAATGTTATCAAATATTTGACACATGGTTTTAAACTTTTTTTTTCTTTTTGGGTCACACCCAGCGATGCACCCAGGGGTTACTCCTGGTTCATGCACTCAGGAATCACTCCTGGCAGTGCTCGGGGAACAATATGGGATGCTGGGAATCGAACCCGGGTCGGCCGCGGGTAAGGCAGACACCCTACCCGCTGTGCTATCGCTCCAGCCCCATTTTTAATCTTTTATGAGAGATTCATGAGATTCACCTGGGGGTGATTTTAAAAAATGGCTCAAAAGAGTCAGTGGGTATAGGCATGGGTCTATTTCAAAGGATCTCGCGAGCAGCCAGGGTCTGCAAAGTTTGGGCAAGGGCTCTCTCCCAGAGAGATCCAGAATTATTTTCAAAGATTATGGCCGACCACGCGGCCAACATGGCCGACCCGAGTTCGATTCCTCCGCCCCTCTCGGAGAGCCCGGCAAGCTACCGAGAGTATTCGATATGCCAGACACAGTAACAACAAAGTCTCCAATGGAGACGTTACTGGGCCCGCTCGAGCAAATCGACGATCAACGGGAGGGCCTTTACCTTTACCTTTATGCAAAATAGACTTGTTTGGCGTTTCTTCCTTTTCTTTTCTCTCCTTTTCCTCCTCCTCCTCCTCCTTCTCCCCCCCCCCCCCCCATTCCATCACCTCCCTCCCCTCCTTTTCCTCCTCTTCTTTCTCTTCTCTGAATACCTTGGCTGTGCCCCTGGCTTCCTCCTGGCCCTGTGCTCAGGAATCACTCCTGGCAGTGCTTGAGGGACCATGTGCAGTGCTGGGAATTTGAACCCGGGTTGGCCGTATGCAAAGCAAATACCTTAACTCCTGTGCTGTCACTCTGGCCCTGTTTGGTGACATCTAACTACTAGAGTTATCAGGCAGTGTTTCATGTCTATCCTTCGATCAATCCAGTGTTAACCCTTCAATCCGGAACAGCCACCCAAACGCCATGTGACATTTAGACCAAACTTTGGATCTCAGACTTCTCAGCTATCAACTAGAGGCTCCGATGAGCTCCTATTTCAGAGGCCCCTGCCAGTTTCGGCTTTCTGGAATATGTGATTTTCTTTTTTGTGGGTCTGGCTTGAGGCCCAGGCCAAGAGATGCACAGGGCCTGCTCCTGGCTCAATCTTGCGAGCAAGTTCTTGGTTTGGTGCTCAGGAGCCCCGTGCTGGTGCTCAGGGGACCACAGACAGGGGCCCTCAGACCCAGGGCTTCCACGTGCAGAGCCTGTGTCCTAACCCTCTGAGCCATCTCCCTGGCCTCTGGGATATTATGATTTTTTTTTTTGTTCCACACCTGGCAGTGCTCAAGGCTCACTCCTGGCTCTGTGCTCAGTAGTCACTCCTGCTGGGGCTCAGGGGATCGTATGCCTTGCCAGGGACGGAACCTGAGGGGACTGTAAGCAAGGCAAAGCCTTAGCTGCTGTACCATGTCTCTGGCCCGTCATTTAAATTTGTGTTTGTTTGGGGGCCACTTCTGGCTCAGTGCTCAGGAGTTACTCCCAGCTGAATATTTAGAGGTCCCTCTCCAAATGCCATGGAGTACCAAAGACTGAACCCGGGGTTCCCTCATGTGAAGCGTATGCCCCGGCCCTCTGAGCTACCTCCCCAGCTGCATTTCTTCATTGGCTCATTACTCAAATTGCTGGAGAGGATGACAGCTGGTGGAAGGAAGCAAGGTTTGAAAGAGGCTGGAAAATGAAAAATAACTCAATATCAAATTGCAAAATGACTTCCTAATGCTCAATTCCTCTGGGGATTAATCCTTTTTCTCTGATCATGCCCTGGTTCTTCCACTGCCAATTTGTTTTTTCCTGTCCAAGATTATCATCCTGCAAGAGTCACCATAGTTCTGTGGTAGGATTCAGACTTTGGGGCTGGGAGGTGGCAAAGGTAGAACCCGAGTTCCATCACTGGTACCCCCACCCACCTGCACCACCACCACCAAACAGCACAGGGCGTGGCTCCGAGCATTTGTGCCAGGCTGAAAAAAGGTAAAGGTAAAGGCCCTCCCGTTGATCATCGATTTGCTCGAGCGGGCCCAGTAACGTCTCCACTGGAGACTTTTGTGCCAGGCTAAGGCACCAAAACATCAGGCCCACGCCTACTGTGGGACTGAGCATTGCCAGGAATAGCCTTTATGAAAATGGATGAATGAAATATAGATGCAGTGGAACTCAGTCTCTTGTGATCCTGGTCTGATTGCTCACCTTCTGGGCTTGGTCACGGAGGCTGGGAAGTCCAAATTCCAAGAGACCAACCTCCATAACGTGCAAGACAGAGAGACCTCTTCCTGTCTTGCAGGAGGCTGGCTTCTCATCATAGCCTCTACCCCCCTCCCCCCCACACACACATACACACAGAGGGGGGAGAGAGAGAGAGAGAGAGAGAGAGAGAGAGAGAGAATCGAACTCTGATGCTATTAAGTTTGGGCCCCTCCCCTCTGACCACATTTATCCTTAGTTACTGCCCTACTCCAAATACCTTTGGAATTAGGGCTCCAACATGTGAATTTGGGGAGGAAAAGGGAGCCTAATTCAGTCCATCAAAATGACCAAATGTTGGCTTATCCTGGAGAATGTTCTGTGGACACAGCAATGATATCTATCTGGTTGGGTAGAGTTCTAACAAAGTGTTGGTTCTCTGTTTTCTATAATTATTCAGATCTATTTTCTTGTGATCTGTTTGCTGGCTATCGAAGTTCTGTGGTCAACTTTTTAAGACTGCCATGGAAAACACACAGGAGCCCCCCTTCTAAGGACCTATGAAGCAGTTGTTATCAAAACCTCAGATTAAGTGATAATAAGTTCACTACCTTTGAAAAGTGGAGGCCTGATGTGGCTTAGTGGGAGCGATCACACACAAAGTACAAGTAGAGGCCCAGGGAACTGATATCCCCGGGGTCACAGTGAATGAATGATTCATTTAAGATTACAATGAATAAATGATACCCATAGGATCACAGTGAATAACACACCTAGGATCACAATGATACCCATAGGATTGCAGTGAGTGTGTGGTGTCCATAGGATCACAGTAAATGAATGGTGCACCCAGGATCACAGTGAAGGAATGATCACAAGATCACCATGAATGAATGGTGTACCCAGAATCTCAGCAAATGAATGATGCCCATAGGCTCACAGTGCATGAATGATGCCCATCAGCTCACCATGAATGAATGATGCCCATAGGTTCACCATGAATGAACGGTGTACCCAGGATCTCAGTGAATAAATGATGCCCATAGACTCACAGTGAATGAATACTGCCCGTAGGGTCACCAGAATGAATGGTGTATCTCAGTGAATAAATGACGCCCATAGGGTCACCATGAATGAATGAACGGCGCAGGCAGGATCTCAGTGAAGGCAGGGCTGAGCAGGGACAGTGGCCGAGTTCTGACTGCTAGGCTTTCCTTTCCATCAGAACCAACAGCCTTCCACACAGACCTGAGACAGGTTAGCAGAGCACAGCCGGCCACACTGCGCGGAGGCTGTGGGCGCGCCTCTGAGCGTATGAGACAGGAGACAGAAAGTACAGCGGGCACCTGTGACTTTGAATTTCTGTTTATCCTGGAGCTGCAGTGGGGTTTAATCATTCCTGGAATTCGGCTGCCTGTGCAGGGTGTCGCTCTGGGCTGCTATTTACACAACACTGTCCTCTCCCGCCTGCCCCAGGGGGAAGGGTTTTTTCTCAGGAGCCAGTGGAGCCGGCCCTCCACCCCACCCCTTCTCTGGGCCCAACTGCGGCGCCTTCGGAGAGATGCAGCCAGTGGACCCTTCCCTGCAGCGTCCCTCTCCCCTTGGCTGTCGGCCCAGGACTCACGCCTTTGATACTTATCGATTGGCTTCTGGAGCAGAGCAGGTTAAGGGCCCTAGTTAATAAGCTTGCGACAGGCCGGTCCCCCGGGGGCCTCCTGGAGTCTCTTTCTGGAGAACGCTCTGTGGAGGGAGACAAGGAGGCAGGAGGCAGACCCTGGGAGCCGGTCCTGCTGAGTCACCACGTTGCTCCTTCCCAGGGATCCCCATCCCAGGTCTCCTGGTCCGTGTTCTTGGCTGTGTGTGTGCTCCATCTGGGAGATACCTTATTCCTTCCCTGGCTTGCTTTCACATTTGGATTTGAAAAAGACCACCTACATTGTGCCAGGCTTCCGGGACAGTGGGGGTGGGGAGAAGACTCGAGCTTAATAAAGTGGGAGAGCCAGTGTGCCATGGATGCACAGGGAGGCCAGGACAGGGATCTCAACCCCTCTCCTGCAGTCTCTCTCTCTCTCTCTCTCTCTCTCTCTCTCTCTCTCTCTCTCTCTTTCTCTCTGTTCCAGCCCTACACGCTCAGCTCTTGCCACCCTCTCCGCTGCCAGGATTCAAGCCAGTCCATGGTCATTACAATCCAGACAGTTTCTCCTGAGGAAACATTCTTTTGCGGGGGAGGGGGGGTGATGGGGGACTTATTGCCTGGGGATCACTCCTGATCATGCATGGGACCAGGAGGTATGGGGAGCAAACCCAGGCCCCCTGCATGCAAAGCAGAAGCTTCAGCCCGTTCAGTGTGTCCCTGGCCTTAAGGCAGAGTCTTCCCCATCGCCCAGATTTGCTCCTCAAAGACTCCTTTGACCAGAAGTGAATGGGCCACAGGAATGCACACCAGAACATTCTCTTCCTCCTCTAGAGAGAGTCTTTTTAAAAAAGAAGAAGGAAGAAGAAGAAGAAGAAGAAGAAGAAGAAGAAGAAGAAGAAGAAGAAGAAGAAGAAGAAGAAGAAGAAGAGGAGGAGGAGGAGGAGGAGGAGGAGGAGGAGGAGGAGGCGGAGGAGGAGGAGGAGGAGGAGGAGGAGGAGGGAAAGAAAGAAAGGAAGAAAGGAAAGAAGGAAGGAAGGAACGAAGGAAGGAACGAAGGAAGGAAGGAAGGAAGGAAGAAATTTGGCTTTTATGGGTTCTACCTGGTGACGCTCAGGGATGACCCCTGGCTCTGCACTCAGGAATTGCTCCTGGCGGTGCTTGAGGGACCATATGGGATGCCAGGGATCGAACCCAGGTCTGCTGCATGCAAGGCAAACGCCCTACCCGCTGTACTACGCTCTGCCCCAGGAGCAAGTTTTTGGGTTGTGTGTGTGTGTGTGTGTGTGTGTGTGTGTGTGTGTGTGTGTTTTAAATATATATAAGTTGTTTGTGCTTCTGTTTGGCTAGGCTCAGCTGTGCTCAGGGCTTACTCTTGGCTGTCTGTGCTCTGGGTCACTCCTGGGGGGACTTGGGGGCCATATGGGGTGCCACAGTTACCCCGCCCACTATCCTATCTCTCCAGCCCACTGTTCACTTCGGAGCGTTTCTGCTGGACACTTGCTCTTCCGGCCTCCCGCCCTGCTTGGGGGCGACTCTGCTGCTCCCGAGGAAACCCAAAGGCTCCAGGACACACCGGGAGCTTCGGCCGCCTGCGGGGAACCGCCCTAGACGGGGGCTGGGGCCGGGGGTGCCGGGCAAAAGGCTGTTTGGACTTGGTGGGTTATCAGCGGCAGCCAGTGGACTTGGAGAGAAAGATAAACAGACAACAACTGTTCGAGCCGGGTGAGAGGAGCGCTGATGGAGAGGAGCCTCGCCGGCTGCGGCAGGGAAGAGTCTCAGCCCCGGGATTCCGGGCCCACAGTCCCTCCCCGACCCCGCAAGAACACTCGGGGGCCGGCGGCGGCGGCATGCCACCAGGCTAGGACACTTGCCTCGTCCATGGCCAGGCCCAGGCCGGATCGCGGGCACCGCGCAGGGTCTCCAGCACCGTCAGGAGCCAGCCCTGAGCTCAGCGCCAGGAGGCAGCCCCTGCGCACCACCAGGCGTGGCCCCAACGAGCAGGCGCGCACAAAGAACATTCGAGGGCTCCTGAAGTCCAGGTGTGAACGAGGGATCAAAGGAGTCCGGACATCCCTGCAGCCTTGGTGCGGAGGGGGGCGGGGTAGGGGCTCCTCCTGCACACACAGACACGCTCAGATACCGCCCCAGCCTCGCTCTCGCAGCCTTGAGCTCAGACGGGCGCGCACCTAGGCACCTAGGCGGGCCGGCTCCCGCAGGCTCAGCCCCGGGCGACGTCCGCGCCCACCCACGCACCTCTCCGACTCTCTCCCTTCTGCCAGCGCCAGGCGGGCGGATGCAGCTACACCAGCCTGGTCCACCTCTCAATGTCTCCAGGCCCCCCCTCCCACTCCTCTTGGTCTGGCCGCTGTTCCTGACCACATGGGTGGGGGGGGGGGGAGACCGGAAAAAGGGGTCCTGGGCCACCCTTCCAGGGACCCACAGTACCTTGAACCTCGTCTGGTGCCAGGCTTGGAGCATAGGCTTTGGGAAAAGTAGGATGAGGCAGGATGCAGTCTCGGGACCCTGAGGGGCTGCATCCAGCTCTAGGCCTGGTTGCCTCTGCTGTGCTTCCTCTCCTGCCCACCCCACTTTTCAGAAGAGGAGCCTACAGACAACCACCTGTGTAGGGAGAGAGCCTGGATGCTGACTCTAGTGAAAGAATCCATGAGGAGAAAACTTGTATACACTATTAATGGGGGCCGCGTCCAGTGGCACTTGTGGAGGAGCTGCATCTAGCCCTGTGAGGGATCAAACCCAGCCCGGCTGCAAACAAGTCTTAACTCCGGCACATCTCTCCAGTCCAAAGCCCCTTTCAAAGTCTGGGCACTGGAGGCCAGAAGAGCTAGTGTCCAGCAGAAATGCTTCAGAAGTGCAAACTGGACCAGAGAGATAGGACAGTGGGTAGGGTGTTTGCCTTGCACATGGCCAACTCGGGTTCAACCTGCAGCACCCCATATGGCCCCCGAATCCCACCAGGAGTGACCCCTAAGCACAGCCAGCCAAGAGTAAGCCCTGAGCACGGTCAAACAGAAGCACAGAGAATAGTGAGCAGTCTGGGAGGAAGTTCTGTTCTCCAAGATGTCACACAAGGGACATCTGGGCACCCAGCCAGAGCTCATGCATGTTTGTGGCTGGGTGGGTGGGCGAGTGAGGGTTACTCTGGGCTCCAGAATCCCAGGAGTTGCCCAGGTCCCCTTAGCTCTGTATCTGGAGCCCAGTGGACACGTAAGCAAGCTGCTGGGTGCCACAGAGCTGGTTGTACACAGACCAACTCCAGGATATGGCCTGGACACAGCCTGCAGGCACATCCCCTAAGATTATCCCACACCCTAAAGTGACCCTAACTACCCACAGAGGCCCAGTGCCAACTTTCTATTGCACGATCACATGAATGCATGAATTATTGTATTGTTGTGGGTTTTAATAACATTGGACAACAGGACGATAATCTGATCTCAAGACTTCCTTGGTTTTATTTGCTTTTTTAAAAAAATTTTATTAGTGAAACACCATGAGGTACAGTTGTAGACTTAGAAATTTTTGTAAGGACTTGGGGGCCACATCCAGCGGTGTTCAGCGATTACTCCTGGCTCTGTGCTTGGGGATCGATCACTCCTGTTTGTGCTCAGGGAACTGTATGTAGTGCCAAGACCAGCTAGAGGGCTGCCGCATGCAAGGCAAGCATTTTAACCCCTGTACTGTGACTCAGGCCCATATAAGTCCCTCCCCCCCTTTTTGTTTTATTTTGTTTGAGGACCACACCTGGCAGTGTTCAGGGCTTACTCCTCGCTCTGTGCTCAGGGGTCACTCTTGGACATACTTTGGGGACCATGTTCCATGCTGGGAGTTGAACAGGGCTTGGTTTCCTGTATGACAAAGGCCTCAGTCCCTGCACCATCTCACTGGCCCTGGGCCTGGGGCTCTCTTTCTAAATGCTTAACAATGCTTATGTGCAGGAAAAGGGAAAAAAAAGAAGTCAGGCCTAAAGCGATGGATCTAGAGCCCAGGTCCACCTTGGAATCTGGGGGTTCTAAGAAACAAGCAGGACTGCTCCTCTTAAATGCACTTCAACAGAATCTCAGGGGCCCTGCTGGGGGAATTTTTTTCACTTCTCCCCAGGTGCGGTCAAGGTTGAGAGCCTCTGGCTTGGAGAGTATCCAGGCACATCCAAGAAGCTTAAGAAACCCACCCAGCAATCATTAACTCACTCTTAAACACCCAGCGCCAGAGCTATGGAGCCATGGGGCCGGGTGAACGCCCCGCGGCAGCAGGGAGTGTCTTTCTCCTCTGGTTCTGAGTCAGGACAGGTCGCCAAGGACTTCTCTTTACAGTGCACTGTCCCTGCTGGTCCACGCAAGGTCCGCCCTCATTTTGTCCCCCTTCTTTTCTCTCCAGCCTTCCACAGCAATGGTTTTAAAACCCATGATGCATCCACAGTGTCCCCTCGTGTTTATCACGTGCATGCTTGAGTCCATGTGTTTTGTGCCTCTGACACTTGCATTTTGCTTCTAGGTGACGATGCTGGGCTCTAGCACCATCAAACTTTCTTTTCTTTTCACACCGTGATTTACAAAGTTGTTCGTAATACCATTCTTTCCGGCATTCAGTGTTGCAACTCCAATCCCACCACCACTTGTGACCTTCCCCCCACCAGCGTCCCCAGTTTCCCTTCCCCCCACCCCCACCCCAAGCCTGTCCCCTTCGTGGGCATAAATTGACCTCACATTGCTTGAGTTTGTTTTTTGCTTTTTGTCTTTTTGATGTTTGCTTTTTGGGTCACACCCGGCAATGCTCAGGGGTTACTCCTGGCTCTGCACTCAGGAATCACCCCTGGTGGTGCTCAGGGGACCATATGGGATGCTGGGAATTGAACCCAGGTCAGCCACATGCAAGGCAAATGCTATTGCTCCAGCCCCTCATATTGCTTGTTACAACAAAAAGGCAAATGGAATTATCAAAATCTAGATCACTGGCTCCGTTCGCAATAGTGGTGTTGGGGTCACGCCCAGTGACACAACACAGTGGTGTTGCTAAAGTCACGGCCTGAGGATTCGCTGGGCTGCTTGGTGCTGGCTGGGTCTCCCGTGTTGCTGTTCTTTATCCGATTTGCTAGGCTTCTGTGCAACTCTCCCATCAAATTTGCTGTGCTCCCAGTGGGCTGTCAGTGTGAGATCAGGAGCTCGTTGCAGAAACTGTGGAGCTGGGGCAGTGTGTGGCTTGATGACGTTCTGTGCAGAAGCTGTGGCTGTTCCTGTGCTGGAGGATGTCAGACGTGGGGGGCAGCTGTGGGGCCCCCTCTGACTTTTCACCCATCCACGCTGCCCTGGGTGCATCCTTCACGGCACCTGAAGCTGCAAAGGATTCCAAGCCCCGAGCATCACCTGACTGCATTGCTCCCCATTCCCCAAGCCCACAGCACATCCCAGGTCCCCTGTGCTGAAGGGTCTTTGTGAGACATATGCCCCCACTGGCCCGGCAGATGTATTGATGATGTTCCGATACATGGTTTGTGTGCTTTTCTGCCTAGCAGACACATGCCCCAAAGTGATTCGTGTCATCTGCTGATTAGACCAGTGAGTTCCAGACAATCAGAATGACTGGCATTCAAAAATGAAAAAAGCAATCAGAGGAGGCCTAAACAATAGGACAGCAGGGAGGGCACTTGCCCTGCACACAGCAGACCTGGGTTTGGTCCCTGACATCCCATATGGTCCCTCGAACACCGCCAGGAGTGATTCCTGAGTGCAGAGCCAGTAGTAATCCCTGAGCATCGCTGGGAGTGACCCCAAAAAGAAAAAAATCAGAGGTTGAAGAGATTGTGCAGGGGTCAGAGAGATCATGCAGGGGTTAAGGTTCTAGGCTTGCATCCTACTGACCTCCATTCAAATCCCTGGCAGCCATGTGGTTCCCTGAGCACCACCAGGGGTCACTCCTGAGCACAGAGCCAGAAGTAGCCTCTGAGCACCACTGTGTGGCCCCCAAATCTTCCCCTGGGGAGGAAAAAAATCAAACACACATAACACCTTTGGGGGAAAATGGGATTCTTGGATTTCAGTGTCCTTTAATCCTGAGACTCCGACAGGCTGGATTTTAGTAGAAGAGGCCAGGTCCAGCACAGAAATCCATTTCTTTTTTTTCTTTCTTTCTTTTTGGGGCGGGGGGACATCCAGCGATGCACAGGGATTACACTCCTGACATTGCTTGGGGGACCATATGGAATGCTGAGAATCAAACGCAGTTCAGCAGCATGCAAGGCAAATGCTCTACCCATTATTGCTCCAGCCCCCAATAATCCATTTCTTGACTTACTCCAAAATGCCCTTGGACTGAGAGTAGGTAAGGTAGAGAAGGGACCAAGATGACAATAATAGTCGGAAATGACTGCGCTGGACTGGAACTGAGTGTTAAAAGTTTCATACTCTGTTAAAAGTTTCATACTCTGTAATCACATAATCTGTAATCATAATGCCCAAAAGGAGAGAGAGGGGGGAGGGAGGGACAGGGAGGGAGAGAGAGAGGGAGGGAAAGGGAGAGGAGAGGGAGGGAGGGAGGGAGAGAGAGAAGTACCTGCCATAGAGGCAGGCTGGGGGTAGGGTGGAGAGTGGAAGGTAATGGGAGGGAAACTGGGGGACACTGGTAGTGGGTAATGTGCGCTGGTGGAGGGATGGGTGTTGGAACACTGTATGACTGAAACCTGATTATAAACAGCTTTGTAAGGGCCTATCTTTTTTTTTTTTTTTTTTTTTTTTGCTTTTTGGGTCACACCCGGTGATGCTCAAGGGTTACTCCTGGCTCATGCACTCAGGAATTGCTCCTGGCGGTGCTCGGAGGACCCTATGGGATGCTGGGAATCAAACCTGTGTTGGCCATGTTGGCTGCGTGCAAGGCAAACGCCCTACCCACTGTGCTATCGCTCCAGCCCTGGGTCTATCTTATAGTGAGTCAATTAAAAAAAAAAAAAGAAAAAACAAACAAAATGCCTTTGGATAAGACTCTTTTCAGTTTCCTCTGGACCTTAGTTGACCTTCTTCCAGATTCCAAAGGAGTGAAAATTAAATCCTGATGGTCAGCGTTCAACCTAACTTCTGACAAAACCAGGCAGAATCAGACATTCTCCTTAGGGGAAGAATGACATTTTGCCAGAACTAGGCTCACTCCAATCAGCATTATCAGCTGAATGGAATGTTTGGAGAATGCTTTAGCATTTCCTTGGCGGATTTCCTGAGTGGTGGGTCATCACAAACCCTTTGTACCACAGCCCCGCTCTGCAAACCCCTGTATCTCTGAGCCCACAAAATTTCCTTTTTAAAGCAGCAGGTCCTTGAGCAGAAGCATTGTTAGTGCTGAGACTTGTGCTAGATTTTCTGTTAGCCCCAAACTTAATACTTCCTGACCATTTATGCTAGTAGAATAAGGCACTGGCTAGTAAGTATTAGCTGCTGGTTTTAAGCAGTAGTCTGGTCGTAGTTACTAGTACTATTAATAGTTCCTGAAAAAACCTAGACCCTGGAAGAGCCTCCAATGCGGCACTGCTGGGAAGGATGAGTCAGGAGAGGCTACGAAAATCTCAGGGCTAGGACTAATGCAGACGTTACTGGTGCCCGCTGGAGCAAATCAATGAATAACGGGATGACAATGCTATAGTGATATACTGATTACTAGTTCCATCTCCTAGAACCAGGAGATCATCCTGGGTCTGCTCAGTTTCTCCTTTGAAAAATGGGTGGAGCCAGAGCCATATGTGGTGGTGTGCAGTTAAAGGAAATCCCACAGGCTAGGGATTTGCATGTGGCACATCCTGCAGTAAAACAGTCCCTGTCCCTGAGACACTTAACATGTCTCCTTGTCACGATTTAGTTGAACATCCTGGTCAGAATTGGAATACTTCAAGCCTAAGGTTTTTCTGTTTGCTTCGCTTTTTGGCTTTGGGTCACACCTGGAAGGGTTCAGGGCTTACTCCTGACTCTGCACTCAAGAATCACTCCTGGTTGGCTGGTTGGCTGGGGAGCAATATGGGGTGCTGAGGACTGAACTCAGTGTTGGCTGTGTGCACGGTTAGTCCCCTAACCACTGCACTATTGTTCCAGCCCCACAAGTCAACTAACTTCCTTCCTTCCTTCCTTCCTTCCTTCCTTCCTTCCTTCTCCCTCTATCCTTCCTTCCTCCCTCCCTCCCTCCCTCCCTCCCTCCCTCCCTCCCTCCCTTCCTTCCTTCCTTCCTTCCTTCTTCTTCTTCTTCTTCTCTCTCTCTCTCTCTCTCTCTCTCTCTCTCTCTCTCTCTCTTTCTCTTTCTTTCCCCATCTCTCAGTGCTCTAGATTCACTCCCGACTGCTTGGAAATTGTGAGGTTCTGAGAATCAAACCTGGCCCTTCCCCATGCAAAGCGTGACCCATCAAGCCGTCTCTCCCTGGACTCCAAGTCATTTCATTTTGCGGGGAGGAGGGCACACCTGCTGCTCAAGGGCCATCCCCAGTGTGCTTGAGGGACCATATGTGCTGACCTTTGCACTATCTCTCCAGCTCCCAAGTCATTTTTTAAGACCCATTTACTCTTCCCTGGCTCCTGGGCCCTCAGGCTACCAGAGTCCCTGGCCACAAAAATCAGTCTTGTTCTTTCTCTCTCTCTCTCTCTCTCTGTAATTGGGTCACACCCCACAGTGCCACAGTACTCAAGAATTACTCCTGATTCTGTGCTCGGGAATCGTTCCTGGAAAGGCTCATTGGAGCATATATGGTACCAGGGATAGAACTAGGGTTGGCTGTGAGCAGACAAGCGCCTTCCCCGTGGCACTGTCTCTCCAGCCCCACAAATTTTCTTCTCTTACACTCTGCTTCTCACTGCTCCTTGCGTGGTCTTTAAGTAGATAGAACCTGGAGGGAATGGATAGCTCTTCTGCTCCGTCTTAGGGAGACCTCAGCAAGTCTGAGATCGCAGTTTTAGTAAGAATTCACCAAGTGCCTTTGAAGTGTTGCTTGCAGAAGAAATTACCTATGGATTGATTCTGTAACAGACACAAGAAACCTGAACGCTGTCCCTTTTCCCTGCCTCTTCCCCAGAACAAAACTGAATTCTCCAAGAATCCCTTGCTCCATGAATGGGCTCCTTTTTCTCCAAAACTCAAAACTCCCACCAGGGGTGACATCTGCTTTGCTTTGGATACGGAGATTTACCGTCCTATTTTCCTCTGTAGCATGCTGAGGAGGTTCAGGAGCTTGGAGGTGTGTGTGTGCGTGTGTGTGTGTGTGTGTGTGTGTGTGTGTGTGTGTGTGTGTGTGTGTTGGTGGAAAACTAGAGCTTGTCTTTCCCAGTGGCTTCACAGCCAGAAACCGCATACCATTGCAAGTTACTATCAGGCAGTCTTATGAAACACTGCTACCCTTCACAGGCAGGAAGTTGGATGCATTTCAATTGTTTCGCTCAGCCACTAATTGATTCATGGAGTTTCCTGACAGTCAAGTTTAGACCTATTGCTTCCATACCAGAAGCAATACTTTCCACTTTGGGGATAGGATCTGCAAATTCTTATTCCCTTTTTGTTTTGTTTTGTTTTGGGGCCACACCCAGAGGTACTCAGGGCTTGCTCCTGATTCTGTATTCAGGGGTCATTCCTTGTGGGGCTTGGGGGATCATATGGGACGCCTGGGATCAAACCTGAGTTGGCCACGTGCAAGGCAAATGCCCTCCCCTCTGTACTACAACTGCATCCCCAGGATAGGCAAGTTTTGATGTGTTCTGCATCTCCTTAGAATCTGGAACCTTTTCTGCAGACTAGTTTTTTGATAAAGACCTTTTCTCACCCGGTATGCTGATTTCTTAGGACTCAGAGAGATAATACAGAGACCAAGGCACGTGTTTTGCATGTGCTGGCCCTGGTTTGAATCTGCAACACCACATATGTTCTCTTTTTTCTTTTTTTTGGGGGGGGGCTTTTTTGGGTCACATCTGGCTATGCACAGGGGGTTACTCTAGGCTCTGCACTTAGGAATTACTCCTGGCAGTGCTCTGGGACCCTATGGGATGCCAGGGATCGAATCCAGGTGATCGGTGTGAAACGCAAACGCCCTCCCCCCTGTACTATCTCTCCATCCTCCCACATATGTTTTTCGAGTGCCATGAGGGATCACTTCTGAGCAAAGAGCCAGGAGTCGTCCCTGAGCACCACCAGGTATGGCCCCCAAAGCCCCCAAATTAGAAATGAATAACACACTATTAAAAGAGGTTTGCCCAGAATGTGGCCTTAAGGTGCCTTTTAAGTACTTCTGGGTATAAAATGGGCCCATCTGAAAACCGAGTATCCCGAAACAGATGACAAGATACAGAAGCTACAGTACACACCACGGTGGAATGCTACTCAGCACTAAGAAAAGACAAAAGCCCTGCAATTCCCCAGGATTGGGTGGAAGGATCTGGGGAATATCACGGGGCATCGGGAGGAGGACAGAACGTCTCCTCCCAGTGTGGGACATAAAGAAACACGCTGCGGGGTAACAAACGCCCAGGGGCAGCAGACTCTGGGAACTGACCTTTCAGTAGGAATTTTATCACAGGGCGAATGAAGGAAGCAGAAGGTGGGAGGGGGGAGCGCCACTGGGACAAAGGTGGAAGGCAGTGACCACTGGGGGTGGGGTGGGGGGGGGGAGTTCTGGATTATTTTATCCATGAATCCCTATCCTGAACAGTATTGTAAATCACAGCCTCAAAAACGGAATTCAGTAATAATAATAATGAGGAGGAGGAGGATGTGTGTGTTGGGGTGGGGGTGCGGGTGACCCATCCAGTGCGCTACCCTGACCCACACCTGCTTTCCCGCCCTCCCCCTCCCCCAGAGGTCACGTGTTTGCTTGCGGTTGAACATGTGGCAAGCTGGAATGTTCCAGTCCGCCCCCGCAGACTCGTGGCCCCTGACGGATTCTTGGCGCAAAAGGCACAGGCCTGCACCCCTGGGCCCTCTCTGCCGCCCACCCCAGACCCCGGCCCTGCCTTCGTGGGGGGCGGGGCGAGCTCCCGCTTGTGTTCTCTGGGCGGTTGAGCTGCTCAGCGAATCCAGAGAAAACCCAGGTGGGCCGGGCAGGAGGTGCGCTGGACACCTGCGGGGCCTGGAGAGGCTCTGGAGATGCTGCAGGCAGACGCCCCCCACAGGAAGCCGGCTCCAGGCCCAGCAAGATCTCTGCCCTCCCCCCCCTCCCCGTAGCCAGCTCCAGGCCGGGCCTCGCCCACCTGAGCAGAGCAGTTGGAAATACTCAGGTGCTCATTCATATGCAGAACCTGAGGGCTCCAAAAGGCCGGTGGTTTCGTGGCCCGGCAGCGGAGGGGGCTGCAGGGATGTTCACGCTGGCGGGAACTCCTGGACCACACATCCAGCCAACTGTCCACCGCTCCCACAGGCGGGACTCTGACCCCACCCTGTGTCAGAGCCTGGCGTGCCCTGGCCGGCTCTCATTCTTGAGAGAGAGAGATGCCTAGAAGAGGATTTTCAGTCATTACAAGCCCCTTCCTCCTCCCTCCCTTCTTCCTCCCTCTCTTTCGTCTTTCCTTCTTCACTCCTTTATTCCTCCTTCCTTCCCTCTTCCCCTCCCTTCCCTGTTTCTTCTTACTCTCTTTTTTTCCTCCCTCCCTCCTTCCCCTTCTCTCTCTCTCCTTCCTTCCTTCCTTCCTTCCTTCCTTCCTTCCTTCCTTCCTTCCTTCTTTTGGTTTCTCAGTTACATCCAGCTGTGGTTGCTTAGAGGCAGCTCCAAGATCAGAGTTTAGGATTTGCCCCCTGCAGTGTCTGGGGGACCCTGTGGTGGCAGGGACAGAAGCATGAGGGCCTCCTGCCTGCAAAGCCTGTGCCCAGCTGTCTCTGGCCTTGCTGTACAGCCGCGGCCAGCAGCCCTTTCTTTCTTTCTTTCTTTCTTTCTTTCTTTCTTTCTTTTAAATTTTTATTAGTGAGACACCATGAGGTACAGTTGTAGACTTACAGATTTTTGTGCTTGAGTTTTAATTATACACTGATCAAATACCCATCCCTCCACCAGTGCCCATTCTCCAGCACCACGGGTCCCAGTATCCCTCCCACCCCCAGCCCCCATCCCACCCTGCCTCTGTGGCAGGGCATTCCCTTTTGTTCTCTCTATCTTATTGGGTGTTGTGGTTTGCAAAAGAGGCAATGGGTGACAGTCATGTTCGGTCTATAGCCTACTTTCAGCATGCATCGCCCATCCTGGGAGGATCCTCCCAACACCCTCTATTAGGTGCTCCCTTCTCTATCTGAGCTGTCATTTCCCCTAGCATGTGCAGCTGGCCTCCAAGCCATGGAGTAAACCTCCTGGTACTTATCTCAGCTATTCTTGGGTGTTAGTCTCCTATTTTGTTACTTTATGTTTCCCAGATGAGTGCAGTCTTTCTATGTCTGTCCCTCTCTTTCTGACTCATTTTTCTTAGCATGATACTTTCCATGTAGTACCACTTGTATGTAAATTTCATGGCTTCATCTTTTCTAACAGCTACATACTACTCCATTGTGTAAATGTACCAAAGTTTCTTTAACCAGTCATCTGTTCTCGGGCACTCGGGTTTTTTCCAGATTCTGGCTATTGTAAAGAGAGCTGCAGTGAACAAACAATCCAGTAGCCCTTTCTTGCACGGGCTGTGGTTCGAATCTGCCTGTGCAAGGTCTGAGGTCAGTGATACCCAACCCCAGCCTACAGGCCCAGCACTCCTGGGTATGATCCCTGCCCCAAAAATATGCTTTCTCTAAAAATCTGCAGTGTAATCTGTGTGGGGCACAGAAAGGAGGGGAGGGAACAGTCCCCTAACACGGCTACTGTCACGTGGGCAATTGAAGGAGGAGGCAGGTTGAGGCGGGACTCCCCCCCCCCAAGTCATAACCTCCAGCCCCTTCTCAGTGAATCAGCCCCTGATCTCTAAGAACACAGCCAGTAGAGCCGGTGAGAGGAGAGGATGAGCGGGAACAGCCAGTGCCTGTGGAAGGGGAACGAGGGAATTCTGGGCTCTTTTGACATTATTTATTTGTTTGTTTTCTGAGTGTGGCGGGGGGTGGGCTGGGCCTCACCTGCTCAGGACTTATCCTGGCTCTATGCTCAGGGGACCTTGTTGGGGTACTGGGGGATCCAACTGGGCTCAGCCGCGTGCAACGCAGGAGCCTCACCCTAGTCCCACCCCTCCAGCCCGAAGTCGGGGCTCCGAGGCGGCTGTGCATAGTGTGCGCTGTGCGCTGCTGTCTTTCCTCCCGAGCATCTGTCATGTGGTTGAAATGACACCCACTTGGGGCCCCCCAGGGAGAAGAAAGAGAAGGGCTCCCTCTGGGCAAGTCTGATCTCTCTTACGGCCCACGGCACAGAGCGGCCCTCAGGAGTTAAGGGGGTGCCAGAGTGCAGACTTCTGCTGGGGGAGCTCCACTCTGTTCTTTTGCTGGTTATGGTTTATTTTTTATTTTATTTTATTTTTTTACATCTGGCAATCAAGGCTTATTCCTTAGCTCTGAGCTCAGGAATCACTCCTGGAGGGCTTGAGGGCCCATATGGGGTGCTGGGAATTGAACCTATGCATGCCATATTCTGCACCCCTAAAGTGAGTCAGCCTCACAAGGATGCGAAGGAGGTCACTAGACACTGGACCACACTATCCCAGAGCGCGCTCTCTCTCTCTCTCTCTCTCTCTCCTCCCCCTCACCCCCCTTCAGAGCCTGCAGTACCGGTTTCGCTGTGGTGGACAAGTCTGAGCTGGCTCCACAGAGCAGAAAATGCCAGTTCCTGCTCCGCACGGGGATCCTGAGCTCCCTGGAGAAGAACCTGTCTGGGCTGAGAGGCGAGAAGCCGAAAAGCCACTGCAAACTGGCCCGACAGCCGCAGCCCAGAGCCTGGTCTTGGGAAACAATGCTATGGGCGCATCCCGGGTAGCATCTGCAGAAGCCGGTGCCCTGGCACTGGGGTTCTCGGCAGGCTTGTGTGCCCCTCCCCCCAGGTCCCCAAAGTGAGCCTCCGGTGCAGCTCAGGCCTTGCTGGCTGCCACTTCCCCGCTTTAGAGCACAGCACTTTGGTCTGCACCATGAACTGGTGAGCCACAGGGAGCGTGGAGTTTGGAGTCTGCATTCAAGATCAGACTCAACCAGATTCAACCCTGTCACTGCAGTCATAATAACATCACGAAGATAATCCTGCACTCACTGGATGGCGGCCGAGGGGACACTGAGGCTATAAAGGAGAGGCTGTCCCCAAAGCGGAAGCCGGTGCTTTTCCAAATCCAGGGGATTCTCAGACCTGCGAGGCAAACCCAGGACCCCAGGCGGCACCCCTGCCCCCTCAGATAACTGGGGAAAAGAGGTCTGCCTTTCACGACAGGTTGCCCTCACCCCAATTCGGGGTGGCAGCCAAGAAGCCTTAGAGAACTGGTATCAGAAGGGTCCTGCCAACCTGAAGTGCACATCCCCCCCCCATCTTTCTTTCCTGAGGAGGACGCTGTGGCCCAGACCATTCATGGGATGGAGGCAGGGCTCAGCACACACCCCGCGGGGAGGGAGTTTTCAGGCTGAGTCACCCAGTTTTTCTCCACACCCCCTGTTGGGTTGGAGTGGACTGCCTGGGATTCCCGTGAGTGCCTTGCATCAGCACCCACGCTGGCCTTACCCCCCCGCTCCCGTCCCACACACTGCACCCCACCAGCTTGACCAGAACCAGGCGGGGAGCAGCGGGCAGCCGCCAGGAAGTCATCTTCGGACGGGGAGCCGGGCTGAAAGCATCCCAGTTGCTGGGGAAGTACGGAGAGGTCAAAGGTTGGCAGGTTTAGGGTTTCGTGGGAACAGGCGCGTGTTTGGAAGGGACCCAAGTGCCTGGTTGACCTGTTTGACAGGTAACAATTACCGCGCAGGGGCTGGTCTGGCTGGAATGTGGCGGCAAGGCCGCGAGGATCCCGAGGACCTGCCCAGCAGGTGGGGCGGGCCGAGGGGCAGGCATGTGCTCGCACAGCATTCCAGAGAAGCGTTTTCTTTTCAAGACGCAGAGATGCCTGCGGGGCACAAAAGGGTTGGGCTGGGCCCTGGCTCGGGCCGTTAGCTATTTGCAAGGTAAAGAAGCAAAATAAATAGTTCCTGTAGACAGCTCAAGGAAGAAAGCAGAGGGCATTCACAGGGTTTGGGGGTGGTTGTTCGGCTTTCCCCCCACCTCTGTCTAAAACGAACATGGGCTTCTCGGCCTGTGATGCCCCAGAGTGGTACCAAATGTCAAAGAATTCTTGAAGAGTCCTGCCCTCCTCGAGAGCCCCCCTCCCCTCTCCATCCCTTTTCTCTAAAGAAATCACAGAGTCTGGGGACACGCTTTGGGAGAGTCTAGTGTTGCTGTTTCTCTTCATTCAGCTCCAGAAGACATCCAGAAAGGCCAAGTCTGGGGGGGAGGCGGGGTGTGGGGACTCCCGTCCCTCTCAATAAGTTACCTATCATGCATATATTCTGAGTTTGGGCAGTAAGAGATCCCATCGGTGATTCTCAGGGCTTACTCCTGGCTCTGTGCTCAAGAATAACTCCTGGTGAGCTCCGGAGGCCATCTGGGATGCCAGGGGATTGAGCCCGGGGGGTTGCATCCAAAGCAAGTGTCCTACCTCCCAGAATATCATTCCAGCCCTGAGTTAAAAATATTTGGATAAAGCATAATGAAAGACATCGATTAGGGACAGAGCAATAGTTCAGCAGGTAGGGCGCTTGCCTTGCAGGTGGCCAAGCCGAGTTTGGTCCCAGCATCCCATACGGCTCCCCCTCCTTGCTCTCCCCCACCAGGAGTGATTCCTGAGCACAGAGCCAGGAGTCAACCCTTGAGCACTGCCAGGTGTGAGCCCCCCAAAAGATGATCGATGAAAAAGAACAGAGGAAGGGACGCAAGTACTGTGGGGAAGGCACTTGCCTTGCACCCAGCCAAGCTGGGTTCCATCTTGGCACTTCATAGGGTCCCCTGAGCCCTGCCAGGAGTGCTCCCTGAGCACAAAGCCAGGAGTAAGCCCTAAGCACTGCCGAGCATGAGCCCCCCATGACCCCCCTCGAATAATAATAGAAGGAGATGATGAGATGGTAATGTAAGGAAGCCAAGGGGAATGGGTGCAGACACAGACAGGCATGCATCACAGGACTCCCTGGGGAATGCGAGGGGTTGGGGGCATAATTCATTCCACGACCCCCCTCCCCACTGCATCCATCAAAATCAAGCGGGGTTGGGGGAGGTGTGTCAGGGTGGGGGGGAAGATGGAGAAGCCAGGCAACAGGGCTATGTTAGAAAGAATATTTCAGAAAGAAATTCAAAACAGAACATAGCCCAATAAAAATTGTTTAAATGTACCTAGTTTTCTTAAATAAATAAACACCCCCCTGCAGAACTGATTGGAATCAGCTGCAAACAAGTGAGCCTCTTACACCCTGAGGCTCTGTGCTTTGGGAGATGGGGGGATGGGAAATGTACACCCCCCTCCCCAGGTCCTGGAACTGAGGTGGAAGAGGAAGGATCGGCAGCTGGTGATTACAGGGAAGGCACCACACCAGTTCAAAGAGTTAATTATAGTGAAGCCCAGAGTCTTCAAATTCAATGGGCAGAAACAAACAAGCAAACAAAACCTTTGCTGTCTCATTGTTGATTCTTGCTGCTGGAAGCCGCTGCTAATGTGGCCCTTTCCCTCTAAGTATTTGCGCCTTTGGAGATGAGCCCATAGACCCTTTACCCGGATTAATCAAAAGTCAGATGTGGGGGCAAGAACGGGGCTTTATGGCCCCACTGAGCACCTCTTACCTTGAAGGTTTGAGTCCCTGAGGTCAATCCCTGGTCCTGCTAAAGCAAACAATCATCAGTGAGCAAAACAATGAAAATACAGAACAGCAACACGCAGGAATGATGAATTTGCATCGCGCCTTGCTGTGCTGCGTAGTCTGCCGCTTTCTGTTGGATCTCCTCGGTGACCTCCTCTCAGTGCTCTCCTGAAGGCCCCTCTAAAGATCAGGAGGCCAACAGAATTCCAGAAATTCCAGGACCTGCCTGAGATCACACAGCATCAAGAAGCAATAAGGCTGGGATCTGACCACCGGAACCCCATTCATTCATTTATCTATACGCTTATACATGCATGCATACATTCATACATTCACTCATACATGCACGATGCACACGTCCATGCATTCATGCATCCATTCGCTCATACATGTACTCATGCATTCATCCGTTCATGCATGCCTGAGTGCATGGACTGATTCACTTGCATGCCGGAGCCTGAGGTGGGCATGGGGCCAGGCGCTCCCAACACTAGGTGATGAACTCTCAGTCGTGGTCTTTCCCGCACAAATTCAACTTGCCAGTGTCTGGTTATTGTCTGGACTCTGAACTCTCCCTGAGAGGGTCTCGGAGACCGCCCAGGGGAGCCCAAGTGGACGTCCATTGTCCATAGCAGACCCCGGGCCTCCACCTTCTCCTACTCAGCCCTTGCCAAGTCCTGTCAGCTCACGGACACTTCCTGGCCACCTACTACATACATGTCCTTTTGGCCTGCCATATTGGACTTGCCTGGCTTCTGATGCAGGTCCTCCAAGCCAAGCTTGTGACGGTAGAGGGAAGCAACCAGTAACTGGATTTCTTTAAGGCCGTAGAAATGCTGAAAAACTGCTTTCTTGGGTGGAGAATTAATGCTTCAGTGACGATAATAAACAGCGAGAGTGGGCTGGAGCGACAGCACAGTGGTAGGGCGTTTGCCTTGCACGCGGCTGATCCAGGTTTGATTCCCAGCATCTCATATGGTCCCCGGAGCACTGCCAGGAGTAACCCCTGTGCATCACCGGGTGTGACCCAAAAAGCAAAATATTAGTAATAATAAACAGTGAGAGGTAGATAGGGGCACAGAGCGATAGTACAGAGGGCGAGGCACAGGCCTGGCTGTCTCAGTTTGATTGCCAAGCCCCACTTTTGGTCCCCAAGCCCACCACAAGTGATTTCTGAGCATCGGAGCCTGGAGTAAACCCCAAACCCAGACAGGTGTGTCCCCAAAACAAAGGTAAAGTAAGTAAAGTAAAGGCCCTCCCGTTGATCATCGATTTGCTCGAGCGGGCCCAGTAACGTCTCCATTGGAGACTCTGTTGTTACTGTGTCTGGCATATCGAATACGTCACGGGGAGCTTGCCAGGCTCTGCCGTGCGGGCGAGATACTCTCGGTAGCTTGCCGGGCTCTCCGAGAGGGGCGGAGGAATCGAACTTGGGTCGGCCATGTTGGCTGCATGCAAGGCAAACGCCCTTCCGCTGTGCTATTGCTCGTCTATCTTTAACACAAAGTTAGAACCATTTGGTTTCTTGTCTTATCAAGTGACATCCAGTCTCTGAAATTTATTGATAATCTTGTATTAAATCTTATTTTTATTTTTGTTTTATATGTGGCAGAAAAGGGAATTTTAGATTAGATTAGTTAGATTAGTTCTAGAGGGGCCAGAGTTAGTATAGTGGATAGGTGTTTGCCTGAACACAGTCAACCCAACTTCAAACCCCAAAACAAACAAAAAAAAAATACAATTGTTTTCAAATAAAACTAAATGGGAGGGGGACTGTGACAGTCAACTTGGCTTATCTAGAATCACGGCAGAGGCCTCAGTTTATCTTCTGGGACACGATGGGGAAGAGGGGGCGGCATCTGTTGTTTCCAGAAGCAACTGACGTCAGTGGCCATGCTGAGGTTCAGAGCAAGGCTTTACTCCAGAATGTGGGAGCGAATGGCCAAGAACGGCTTGGGCCTGTGCTGTGGGGTTCATCACGGGCTCTTATCTGGGTTCCTCCAAGCTGTGAGACACAAACGCAGGAAAACAGCTTTTCCGGAGAGCAGGCAGCATGCAGAAGACACTGACCAGGGCACGTGGAGGGACTGGAATAGTCCGAAGCAAGAGTGGAGGCGCCCACTTGGGGGTTGGAGGGGGGGACCCTAGATCCAGCAGTGCTCCTGGGGCCTGAGTGGCCCTCATGTAAATGTCTCTTTTTTTGGCTTTTTGGGTCACACCCAGCGATGCACAGGGGTTACTCCTGGCTCTGAACACAGGAAGTATTCCTGGCAGTGCTCGGGGGACCATATGGGATGCTGGAAATTGAACCCCAGTCAGCCACATGCAAGGCAAACGCCCTACCCGTTGTGCTATAGCTCCAGCCCCTCATGCAAATGTCTTAAACCATGTTTTATGGTTTAAGAGAGAGCGGAACTTTCTAGTAGCACCATTTGGCGGGAAAGTGGCCACAGATGCTTCCTAAGTGGGCTGGAGATGGCCTCGCCGCATGCCATGGCCTGCGTACCAGCCCCATGCCAACTCCCCACCTCGCCCCCCATCAGAGTGGCGTCTTGCCCGTCTGCTCTGGCTCTTCCTTTGACATGGTTTCCCCGCAACAGCTTGCCTGGAGTGTGTCTGGGTAGCGCGGGCTGTTTAACAGATTACCCACGGGCCTCCGGGGATGGCACTCCGCGCCCACAGCTCTGCGCCTGGAGTTTGGAGCCCGCATGCTTGAAAATCTGAGGATTAAGGCTCGCTCCTCCTCAGAGGGGTGAGGAAGGGGCTGAAGCCGGTGAGTGACAAACGTCCCAGATACCGATCTGTTAGGCGGGAACCTCACAGACAACGAAAATCCCCGGGCAAACGCCAGAAAACTTTCCCTGGATTCATTCCTCACCCCCACCCGTGGGTCGGGCAGCAGGAGGGATTTCGACCAAGAGCAGAACGGGCGCGCGGCTGCGGAGTCTGGCCCCGCTTCAACTGGGCAACAGAGAGCCGGGGAGTCCTTCCAGGAGATTATTCACCCTGGAAAAACAAGGTGTATTTGCTCGCAGCAGCATGTAGGAACGGCGGCTGCGGAGGGCGAGTGTGGACTGGTCGCTGTCCAATCGGCGGGTTCGGATCCAAGCCCGGGATCTGATAAGTGACACATTGCCATGAGAACCTTCGCCGCAGAGTCTCTTCGGGTCCCCCACGTCAACGCCAGACGGGCTAGTGGGGCCGAGAGTGGAAAACA
The DNA here is from genome assembly GCF_029834395.1 of Sorex fumeus. Classification (NCBI taxonomy): domain Eukaryota; kingdom Metazoa; phylum Chordata; class Mammalia; order Eulipotyphla; family Soricidae; genus Sorex; species Sorex fumeus. The sequence continues at coordinate 79,283,960 of NW_026606059.1, forward strand.
AACGCGGCGCCCGGGCACCTCCGTCGGTGTTCGTGGAAGTGGGGCAGAGCTTTGGCCCTGGATACGGTCTGAGCCCCCTCGTGGATGCCCTGGCACATGTGTGCCCTGCTTCCCAGCACCCCTCTCTCCCCCACAAAGGACAGACTGGTCTAGCTGCATGAGAATGACACACCAGCAGCCTTTGTGCTACCTCGAGGGACAGATGATCACAGTCTGTATTCTTATTATTCAATCAATTCTGTTTATATCGGTCAGGAGCACTAGGCGGTGATCAGGGGCTATTTCTGGCTCTGGTCAGAAGAAGCCCCTGACATAGTGCCCAGGAGATCCTAAGTGATGCTGGAGGGCAAACCAGGGCCAGCTGTGTGTCAGGTGAACAACTTACTTCCTGTACTACCTCTCTGGACCCTAACTATGGTCCCTTTATTGTGGGGGGCACACCTAGCAGTGCTCAGGGATAACCTCTGGAGGTGTTTAGAGGACTGTGTGCAGTGCAGGGGATCGATGCTCTACAAGTCACTTGCAAGGTACATACGTTATGCCTGCACTATCTCTTGGACCCTCCTTATCCTGTTGTTCTTTTTTTTTTAAAGCAACAGGGACCAGAAAGATAGCACAGGATTTCCCTGCAAGAGATGCGGGCTCTACCCCTGGCACTGCCTGTTCGCCCCAAGCCCAGAGCTGGGTATAATTCTGGAGCATTATCAGGTGTGGCCTCAAAGTCAAAAATTGAGAATATATTATTTTTAAAAATTAAAACCAAATCACAGTAATTTTCACCTACAACAGAATCTTTCTGTTATTTTGGTTGGGGGCCACACCCAGCAGTGCTCAGAACTTACTCTTGGCTCTGCACTCAGGGATCACTCCTGGCAGGGCTCAGAGGCTCAGGAGGGTCAGAGAGGGGGGTCAGGGACTAAACCAGAATCAGCCGCATGCAAGGCAAGTGCATAACCCCGGGACTATCTCTTAGGCCCTGAACAGAGTATTTTTGAATAAAATTGTCAGCCTCTTTCAAGCCAAACTTTAGCATTTCCCCTCCCCACATTGGGAGCGACACTGGCAGGGATGAGGGAGTCACTTCCTGGTAGTGTTGAGGGACTTGCAGCATGAGGGGGCATTCTGGGTTAATCCCAGCACCACGTGATCCCCAGAGGTCTGCTAGGGGTAGCCCTGAGGGTCTCCAGCACCCTTGGGAAGTCCTCCAAAAGGGGAGGAAAAGGTGGTGCTTTTTTTTTTCCAGTGTTACAATTATTTATTTATAGTACAAATCTCTGCCTCTTTTTTTTTTTAATTGAATCACCGTGAAACCCACAGTTACAAAGCTATTTGTGATCCGGTTTCAGCCATGCTATGCTCCAACACCCGTCCCTCCTCCAGTGTCCATTTTCCACCACCAATGTCCCCAGTTTCCTCTCCCACTCTCCCCCGCCCCTCTCCTACCCGTCAAGGTGGGGCTTTTAAAAAACAAAAACAAAACAAAACCAGTTTATGGGGCCATAACCACAGCACAGAGGGGAAGGCACTTGCCTTGCATGTCCAACCCAGGTTCCATGCTCAGCGTCCCATCTGGTTCCCCCAGCACCACCAAGAATGATTCCTGAGTGCAGAGCCAGGAGTAACCTCTGAGCATCGCTGGGTGTGACCCCAAACCAAACAACAACAACAACAAAAACCAAGTTTAAAACATCTGGCATAGGCTGTTTCATTTGGGGCACTCTGGAGGGGGCACGTGAGGCCCCTCTCCACCCCAAGGGACCCAGCCGTAGCAGCCGGAAACCTCCGGAACTCAACCTTCACCATGCTCCGCTCTCCACACACTGGGGCTGAACTCACCCATGAGTGGACCTATTCCTGGACCACATGACTCATATTCCAAGAGTAGCACACCACATTTGATGGGGTTAAAGTAGAAGGCAACCAATCTTAGAGGGTAATATATTTTTTTTTTTTATTTATTTATTGAATCACTGTGGGAAAGGTTACAAAGCTTTCAGGTTTATGTCTCAGTCATGCAAATATCAAACACATTTCCCTTTACCAATACTTATTTTTTACCATGAAGAACCCCAATAAAACCCCACCCCCCACCCCTCCCCGTCCCTGTGAAGCAGATGAATTCTAGTTAACACTCTATCTGCTTTGATTAGATTCATTGTTTCAATAAAAGATTCACCACTATTATTTAGAGTTTACCCCCCCCCCCCAAATCAGACATGCTGAAAAAGCATTGTGAAGTGATTTGCTTTCTACGGCTGGGTTCAAGAATTAAATGTTGGTTTTGGATTTCTGCTCTTTTACCTATTGACCCTGGAAGTATTTCTACTGAAAGTCAGATAGTTAAGAAATTGGTTTCTGTGTTCTGGAGTCCTGGCCGTGCTGGAGAGCCGCTCGCGGGGGGCAGCCGGTGGCCTCGGTAGGGCGTGAAGGGCGGACCGAAACGCCCCCCTTCCCATGAGGTTTTAGTCGCCCCCACACTCCCGGCTCATACCTGCTGTCCACAAGGCTCCCATGTGGCCGCCATCTTTCTTTCCAAAGAGGAGAGGGCGAATGGGGCAACACCCTTTCCCCTCCGGCAGACTTGATGGCCTGGATCAATGCAGAGTCCGTTCACTTTTCTGCTCCAAGCTGCTGGGTTCTGCATTAAGTCCTTGTGCTTCTGGGGCCGTGGCCGTGCTGGAGAGCCGCTCGCGGGGGGCAACTGGTGACCTCGGTAGGGCGTGAAGGACGGACCAGAACGCCCCCCTTCCCATGAGGTTTTAGTCGCCCCCACACCCCCGGCTCATACCTGCTGTCCACAAGGCTCCCATGTGGCCGCCATCTTTCTTTCCAGAGGGAGGAGGGCGGAAGGGAGCAACACCCTTTCGAGGGTAATATATTTTTACAGATATCTATATGTCTACGTGTGTGTATAAGCAATGTACATGTATATATGTAAGCACACAAGGCTCAACCTTTAACAACATATCAGTAATCTCTTCTAGAAAGGCTCAATGGTCCCTGGGTGAAATGCAACAGTTTTCACACACTCTCCCCTAAGGAAAGTGTTTTGGAGCATTTTCAGCAGTTTATTCATAACAAAAAATACCAAATAAATTATCTTGGCAGGGGTTGGGGTTCGGGATGGAAACATCCAAAATAGGGTGGTGGGAAGGTGTCATGGTGGTGGGGTTGGTGTTCGAATATTGTGGACTGCCTTATAAAAATAAAATAAAATTTAAAAGAATATAAAAAATAGGGGGTTGGAGTGATAGCACAGCAGGTAGGGCATTTGCCTTGCACACAGCCCACCTGGGCTCGATTCCCAGCATCCCATATGGTCCCTCGAGCCGTGCCAGGAGTAATTCCTGAGTGCATGAGCCAGGAGTAACCCCTGTGCATTGCCGGGTGTGACCCCAAAAGCAAATAAATAAATAAATAAAAAACAAACTAAATGAACCCAACTGCCCCCCCCCGCCCAAATTTGCCATTTTGAAATAATCTTTGAAAAAAAGTGTGGCATCCCCACAGCGGCGTGCAGGAGCACACTGGGGAAAAGCCTGCCCGGCTTCAAGGAGGTGGGGAGCAAGCCCAGGACTCGGTGGTCTCCCCACTCCAGCCTGGGACACGACGGTGGGTCCCAGGCTCTCTGTGACTGTTGGGTCCCTCCCCAGCTACTTCCTCACCTCCACAAGGTCACTTCCTGTGTGAGGAAATTGAGTTCCCTGGACTCGACACTCCTCCCTGCCTCTGGATCTCATATTTTCCAAGCTGCTGCCCGCGCCTCATCTGGACTCCTGCAGATCTTTCCTTCTCTTCTCCTCTCTCTGGACTGCTGCTCACTCCAGTGGGGGACAGGAAAGTCCCAGTTCTCTAGGGGGTGGGGGTTGTGTTAGCGCCTGTCGGAGGAGTTGGAGGGGGAGAATTTGGAGGTGAAGGTAGGAGGTCACATCCAAACGTGCTCAGGGCTGACTCCTGGATCTGTGTTTAGGATTCACTCCGGGTGGTGCTCAGGGACCGTATGCGATGCTGGAGATTAAAACCGAATCCACTGCCTAGCAGACACGCGCCATCAGCCCTGCACCAGCTCTCAGGCCCAGTTGCTGAGTTTTAAAAGTGCTGCCTGGATGGGGACCAGCAGGCAGGAAACAGGCGGCGATTCCCTGCTTTGACTGTGCACTTGGTTTTCCACACCAACCCCACAAGACAGAAACGTCGACCCACAATCCCTCCCCTTCGCCTGCACCCCGTTGCTTTCCCTGGACTAAGAGCTGTGTTCAGGGAAGGGAAGAGCCCTTCTTGCCAGCCCTTGAGGGTCCTGCCCGCGCAGACACGGAGCTTCCTTAGGCGAACTCAGAGTGGCTGCCTCTGCTTGTTATTAGTCCATCAAGTCAAATCAAAGTCATCCTGGGAGCCAGGTCCGGGCGTGCGGCTTTTCCAAAGTGGGTGATCAAAGGCATCAATCTGAACCCAATCGACTGCTGAGCTCGAAAACTCTTGGCAACTTTTATGAAGTGTCCTTTTTTGCAGACACATTTCTTTCCCGGAGCTAGAAAGCTCATGCATGAGCGACGAGAATTCCACTTGCCCATGGAAAAGGAACCGAATTACTGATTGAGATAGGTTTGACATCAAAACAATGTTTCTAAAATTCAGGCCAGGATTTTCTCTACTAAAAAGACAAGGTGATTTTCAAAGCTAGGGGAAAAAGGTTACATATCAGGCTTTCCCAGATTTTTAGTCTAAATCGTGAAAGAAATGATAGAGCTTTAGGGGGCTAAAAAGAATAAAGAGGCAAAGGAGTTTGCCTTGCATGTGACTGGCCCTGGTTCCGTCCCCTGAGCATTGCCAGAAGTACCCTGAGCACAGAGACGGGAGTCGCTCCTGAGCACCACTGGGTGTGGCTCAGACTTACCCTTCCCGCTTCCTCTCACGCCCCCACCCCTGCTTCTTCCTCCTCCAGAAGAAGATACACCTTTAATTGGTACAATAAATCCTGGATTGGCTAACATTCTTGCCAGAATAGCATGCATGATTTTCTCTACTTTGCACGCGGCCAACCAGGGTTCGATTCCTCCGCCCCTCTCAGAGAGCCCAGCAAGCTACCGAGAGTATCCCGCTCACAGGGCAAAGCCTGGCAAGCTCCCCGTGGCGTATTCGACACGCCAAAAACAATAGCAAGTCTACAATTTGTTGTGAGACATTACTGGTGCCCGCTCAAGCAACTCAATGAATAACGGGAGGACAGACAGGACAGTGCTACTTTGTTAAAAAAAAGAAAAGTCTCTAGAACCTAACATGATCATTCCTTGCCTCCTGCTTTCCTCTGTCTCTCCTTACAAATAATTCAAAGAGATGCAATTTCATCTTTCAGTTCTCTTGGTAAAAATTATTCCACCCAAAATTTCACCACTCTTGAGATGATTCTTGGGACAAGGAAAGTCTAAGGTTCGTGGACAGTTCTCCAATGTGCCTGCAACAGTTTCCATTCCTTTCCCTGTAGATGGCTACACTCGGAAAACAAGCGATTTGTTCTTTTGTCGCTGTTGTTTTGTTCCTTTCTGTTTGGAGGCCACACTAGATAGTGGCTAACTCCTGATTCTGTGCTCAGGGATCACTCCTGGCGGAACTTGGTGGACCATATGGGATGCCAGGGATCGAATCAGGTTCGCCCAGTGTAAGACAAAAGCCCTAACTGCTGTACCATTGTTCTGGCACCATCGGTGTGTTTTTGCCTTTGCCCCTTTTGCAAGGAAATCTCCAGTCATCAGGGGTGCCTGATGCTTTTCCCTAAGACGGGAAAGCAGATCCCCTAATTCCTATTGACCCTTTGGCCAGAGTCTAGAGCCAAGGTTTCTTTTTGGTGTTGCCGATGCCAAAATTCTCCCCATCACAAGGAATCCCTGTTTTCACCACACCATGCTCCAGAAACCCGATTCATAAAGTTAGTTGGTACTTTCTAAAGCAAGTTCTATCTTCACAGAGGAAGGGTGAGCTTCAGAAAAGAAGCCAGAAGCCACATATGGGCCCAAAATGCGAACTAAAAGACAGAGTCACTTCTGGCCTGTCGGCTGTCCAGGACAATCACCTCTAGGGTCACAGACATCAGTCAGGCTTGTGGATGCTGCCCCATGCAGTGCTGTGAAGGCAGGGGAGGGTCGGGAGGGTCGCTCATGGTGGTGCTCAGGAGACCACACAGCGCTGGGAACCCAGAAATGGGGGGGGGGGGGGGCGTGCTCCTGCATACAATGCAAGTGCCCTGGTCTTCTGCCCACACCCCTGTGCCTTGCTTCAAGTGTCGCTGACTCTCTTTTTTGGTGGGATGACGTGGGGTTGGGGCCACACCTGGTGGCGCTCCGAGCTTATACTCGCAGCTCTGTGCTCGGGGATCCCTCCCGGGGAGGTGCCAGGAACTGGACCCGGGTGGACCCTACCCGCTGTCCTCTCCCTGTTGGTCGCTGTTCTGCGGAGTCTGTGCACAGTTCCTGAGCAGATCTGAGGGTGACGGCGCCTGTCCCGGGGCTTCAGAAGATCTGTGAGCTCTCCAAAGCACTGGGAATGCTTCTAAACATGCACAGCTGTTGCCGACCGGGAGAGCGGGGTCCGATCTTGGCTGGCAAATGCAACATCCTGATCCCTCTGGCCGCTATTGAACCATTCCATCACGGAGGGCAGGCAACGTGGCAACACAGGGGCTGTCCTCCAGCTCAGCGACCGCACCCCGGGAAGGAGCCATGCACGCGTGCAGGCGGGTGCTGCTGGGGGCTTCAGGGTGGGAGCAAGCCGCGTTAAGTAACAGCGCCCCCACCCCAACCTTGAGCTCATGGTATGGAGGAGGTGAGGGTGCCGGCTTCCTCCGGAGGCTTCTGCTGAAGCTTCTGCTGGGATCGCCCTTGACCTCCCCTTTCCTGATGGAAAATCTCCAGCTGTGGCAAAGCCCAGCTGTGCATCCTTTATTCTGCAGTTTAGGGCAGAATGAAGACAAAGGATGAAAGGTTCAAGAGTGGAAGATTTGTAGCTAAGGGCCTTGGGAGGAACCCGAGAGAGGGGAGAGTAAGTATGTCGCTAGCTGTGGCTGCTGACGCTGCCCCGGCCCAGGGGAGGAAGTCCAGCCTGCGGTTCCAGCTTCCTTGGATTTGGGGAAACTCAGCCTGGCAGTTGAAGAGAGCCAGACCCCAGCTCTTACCACCCCTCCGTTAGCCCGCTGCAACAGACACGGTCCAAAGAAGAGAGGCTAAAGACAGCATAGAAGAGAGAAAAGGGGCTTTCGTGGGGCAGGGAAGGATCCATGGGAGGGCGAGGAAGGCGAGGCGCCTAGGAGCAGTGAACAGGCACAGCTACGGACGCCGCTTCAGAGCGGCATAGCCCCAGAGCCTATGCAGCAAATGTTTCTCCAGTGAAAAAAGTGAGGCGCTATTTTATTTGGTTGGTTTTGGGGGGGCCACACCCAGCTGCATCCAGTGTTTACTCCTGGCTCTGTGCTCATGAATCACTCCAGAAGGGTTTGGGGTCCTGGGGATTGAGCCTGGTCAGCCACTGCAAGGCAAGTGCCTTGCCCACCATGCTATCTCACCCGTACCCGCTAATGCCCAATTTTAAAGCTCTCGAGAGAACCCCAGCATCACAAATCCTTCCATTTGTTGAAACAGAACGGAAATCAACTGAATAGACTTGTAAGAAGTTCAGGAAAAGACAACTGGGGGTCTTTGACCTCTTCGGCCTGGTCTCCTAGAAAGAACCTCAGGGCCGGAGGGAGGGCCAGAGAGAGCCCCAAGGGGCGGAGCACGCACTCTGCGTGGAGGTGAACCCTGGCACTGCACCGGGGTCCTCTAAGGCCCACAGGGAAAGACCCCCAAATGGTCAACAGCTCTGGGTGTGGCCTAACAAAAGAAATTTAGGGATGGAGGGTTGTGAATGCCAGAAAGCATGTCGTGTGTGTGTGTGTGGGGGGGCGTTGTATATGGGGGTGCTTAAAGGCTATTCCTGGCTGGTGCTGAGGTTGAGCAGTTGTTGGCCACCGGCCTGCTTGGAGGGGGTGGCCTCGGAGACGGGCCCCTCATCATGGTGAGATTCAGCCTACGCAGGGGCTGGGTGAGTTGCTTCTCTGCTCATATGTAACAGAGGGAGGAATACCCACCCCCCCTCACAGAAATAGGCCTTTGAGGCCCTGACTGGACTGGGGGGTGGGGGGCAGAAATCAACCCAGGGATAGCTCTAGAGTGGGGATCTGAACCCAAAGCCAAAGAGTTGACCAAGTCTGTCCACGGTGTCTTTGGGGATGAGGAAGGTCCTGCAGCAGGGCAGGGGCCTGTGCTCACACAGTTCTCAGCAGCTCTGCCAGCTCTGCACCCAGGAGAAGCCTCCACCACGCCCCCTCCAGACAGGGCGAGCGAGGCTGAGAGTGTGTGGTCAGTCTCCGCAGGCAGAGCTTGGCTGGTGCCTCAGCTGAAGCTGCCTCCAGCAGAGAAAGCTGCTCTGTCCCCGACTCCGCCCCTTTCCTGGAATAGCACCGGAGTCCGGAACTAAAACTTGCTTCAGGGGCTGGAGCACTAGTACAGAGGTCAAGCACTTGCCCGGCGTGCCTGGGTCTGATCCCCGCCTGGTCCATGAGCACTGCCAGGAGAGACTCCTGAGTGCAGAGCCAGGAGTAAGCTCTGAGCACGGTTCAAAAGCAAAGCAAACCAGGAGAGAAAGGCGCCTCCAGGAGCAACAAGGACAGACCTCAGACAGGAGACGGTTCTGCAGTTGGGCGAGGGCCTTACACCTCTGAGGCACCGGAACATCCTGGCATCGCAAACAGCTGCCACAGCACAAACCCATCACAGCATCTCTTTTGTTTAGGGGTTAACCCTGGCTGCGCTCAGGGGCTACTCTGGGCTCAGGGATCCTCCTGGCAGTGCTCAGCGGGTTGTCTGCAGGGCCTGGATGGAGCCTGGGGCTTCTGCATGCACAGCACAAAGCACCTGCTCCAGGCCTTGCGCAGCCCAACAAGTGCGTCCTACCATGAACAGTATCCGGTCATTCCAACCAAGCTTCGTGAAAATGCACAGCAAGCAAGATCCCTACCTCGAGACTCATCACAGGGGCTGGAGTGATAACACAGCAGTGAGGGCGTCTGCCTTGTACATGGCCAACCAGGGTTCAATCCCCAGCATCCCATATGGTCCCCCAAGCACTGCCAGGAGTAATTCCTGAATGCAGAGCCAGGAGTAACCCCTGAGCAACGCTGGGTGTGACCCCTCCAAAAAAAAAAAAGCAAAAAAAAAAAAAAAGACTCATCACAGAGTTCCGTAAAAAGACTGAGTCTGGCGGGAGACACCCCCTCCACAGTGACCCTTGTCCTGTGTTGGGTACGTGGGACCCCACATACTTTTCTCCTCGTTGTCCCGACTTTGTCTCAAAACTGCTGCTCTTATCTGCAGACGTTCTGATGTCATTCTTCATCCTGAAGCTCATGGCCAGGAGCATGGACGGTCTCTGGGAGGCCAATCCCCCCAGTTCTTTTGCCTAAAAGGAAGGGAGGCCCCGACTGGGGTGGGGGTGGGGGGAGGTTCTGCCCCTCACACAGAGGGGAAAAAAGCCGGAGTTCAGCCCCAGGCCAAAAAGCCGGAGAGCAGAAAATTAGCTGCCGGGCACATGGTGGTTGGCATGATCCGGGCACCCATCTGCCACAGTTCCTCATAAAGCCCCAGAAGAGAACAGGGTGACCTCTGGTGCATGATCAGATCTGGCAGCCTGTCCCCATTGTGCAGTGGCTGGGACTCAGAAGGATGCCATGGCTGGCTCCAGACCAGCCCTGGGCTCCTGCTGCAGTCCGGCTTCCTGTTAAGAGCCCCGGCACTCGGGGCTGCAGACCCAGTGCTGGGCCTCAGCTGAGTGCCTGCAACGATCCCAACAGCGATTACCTTCTGCCAGCTTCTCCCTTCCCGCCCACACCCCCGGCTGAGGTCAGCTCTGCGCTGTCCTGGATCAACTTCCTGGGTGTGGTTCAATAGGTGCCCAAGTGTTTTGTGCTGGAACAGGGACCTGATGTTCCTGGGGACAGAAACTGGTCTTAGTTCACTGAATCCAGCTAGTGGCCGCTTTTTGTTTGTTTGTTTGTCTGTTTGTTGTTTTGCAGGGGGTGGGTTCATTTGGGGACACACCCAGGGGTGCTCAGGGCTTAATCCTGGCTCTGCCCTCAAGGATCACTCCTGGAAAGGTTTAGGGGACCATAGCGGGTGCCAGGAATTGAATCGGGGTTGACTATGTGCAAGGTAAGCGCCCTACCCTGCCTGGCTTACAGGGAAGCAGAAGCAGAAGAGTCAGCAGTAGAGGGGGATAGAGGACCTGGGCCCTGGTTCTGCCCCTGGGCCAGGCAGCCACACTCAGTACTCCCCCCATATCCTGAGCGTCCAGCTGATGCAAAGCCACCAGCCTTCCGTCCTTCCTCTGCCGAATCAGCAGCCGACACAGACGGAAGCCCAAGCACCCCTTGACTAAGCCGCGTTTGAGTTCATCAGATAATGCATCCCCCATCCCTCTGCTGGGAAGGTCAGTGACCATCGGGCGAGGGAAGCAGCTCAGCGGTGATGTGCATGTCTGCCTGCACGAGAAGAACTGAGTTTGATTCCCATCCCTGCAGAAAAATAAAGTAAGAAGTCAAAGATGGTTTCGCCACTGGTCTTGTGTTCATGCACAATCAGCAAAGGGAGAGAGAAGCAGGAGAGCCAGAGAATTCGAGAGCCGTGTCAGGACACAGCTCACTCCCAGTTCCCCACCCCAGGGAGAGCAAAGCGAGTTATAAAGACACAGAAACCACACTAACTTGGGTTTAGTGTTGGGGAGCAGGGGGGCTCAGCCTAGTAGAGGCATGGAGGGGCTGGGGTTTTCGCAGGTCGGACCCCCGCTGTCCGGGACCTGAGTGCTGACCAGCTGCCGCCTTGATGCAGGCCCAAGACTGGGCTTGGATGCACCTGGGTTGTTCCCTGGCAAGTTCAGTTCTAGGTAAGTGGCAAGTGGCAAAGTTCAGCCCAGGGAGGGGGGATTCTCGTCAAGTCCTGGGCAGAGAGGCTGAGGGGCTGGCTGAGTCCCCCACTTACCCCTTAAGCCTCCATCACCCGCTCCCAGAAGCCACCTCTCTCTACACTCGGAATATTCCCCATCCCAGTAGCAAGGTGCACCCATGGCCAGGACCGTCTGGTCCCAGCCTGTTCCCAGGCAAACAGGAAAGAACGGGTGTCTCTGAGTTCCCCACTGTGCCCACTAGCAACGCCTCTATCCAAGACACACCTGCAGAAAGCAAGGACTTTTTTGTTTTGTTTTGTTTTGTTTGGGGGCTGCACCCAGCGATACTCAGGGCTTCCTCCTGGCTCTGTGCTCAGGGATCACTCCTGCAAGTGTGTGGGGACCACAGGTGCTGCTGAGGAATTACAACTGGGGTCAGCCATGTGCACTGCAAGTACCTTAACCCCTGGACTATCTCTCCAGCCCTAAGAGAGAACAATTTCACAACTAGGTGTCAGATAAGGGGCTAAAAATCTAAAACAAACAGTCTGATCTGATGTTAAAATGGGTCGAAGGGCTCAGAAAGATAGTAGAGCAGGGAGGATGTTTGCCTTGCTTCTGGCCGAACCAGGCTCAAGCCCTGGCGTGGCTGTTTGTCCCAGCACCTCCAGGAATGATCCCTGAGCACAGATCAGGAGGAAGCCCTGAGTACTGCAGCCCACGGCCCCAAACAAACAAACAAACAAACAAAAACTAGGAACTAGATGGACATATTTTCCCCAAGAAGACAAACCAGGGCAAGACACCTCAACATCACCCTCAGGGTAATGCATGCCTAAACCACAACGAGGTACCCCCACATCCCTATTATGAAAGTTGCAGAACATGGGACTAGAGAGGTAGCATGGTGGGTAGGATTCTTGCCTTGCACTCAGCCCAACCTGGTTCTATCCCCAGCATCCCATACAGTCCCCAGAGCACCACCAGGAGTGATTCCTGAGTGCAGAACCAGGAGTAAACCCTGAGCATTGTCAGGTGTGGCCCCCAAGCAAACAATGTTGAATAACAAAGAGGAGAGGTGTTACAAGTGGCAGGATGTGTGTGTGGGAATTCGAAATGCTCTGGTAGGAAGGTTGGCAGGAGGGGTGTGAATTTATGGTTATAGAAAATAATTAGCAAGTGCCTAAAAAAATTAAAATTAGAACTAAGAGAAAGAGAGAGAGACAGAGAGACAGAGACCAAGAGAGAAGAAACGTGCCTGCCCCAGAGGCGGAGGGGGGGCTGGAGGGAAACTGGGGATCTTGGTGAACCGTCTTGAACAACCTTGTCATTGTGTATCTCACTGTGATTCAGTATAACTTTTTTTTTTTTAATTAGAACTTCCACATGATCCAGCTACTCCACTTCTGGGTATTAACCCAAAGGAAATGAAAAAATAATGTCCCAGAGACATTCACACTCCTGTGTTATTGCAGTTTTGTTCACAGTGGCTAGCCCAGCAGCCCCAGTGGCCACCTGTGCAAGAACCCATAAGCAAGATTCGGAGGCCACAGGCAAACAGAAGCTTCTTCAGTCACAAACCGCCATTTGCAGCAACCTGGGAGAACTTGAAGACACGTCGCTTGGTGACTCATATTAGGCGGCAGAAAACAAATCCTGCTGGGTCTCACTTCTAGGGAGACTCTAAGAAAATAAAAACCCAAACACTCATAATAGAGAGTAAGATGGAGTTATCAGGGCAACTGGGCAGGGTGGGGGCCAGGACTGTCTTTGGGGACAAACGCCATGAGAAGTCATAAGTTCTAGCCTTCTAATGCCCTGTCTAGTGAGTGCAGACAATGCTGTACTATAATCAACCTCCTAAGAGATAGGGACGGATATGTCATGTCACAGAGGTGCGAATTACAGCTTACGTAGCACATTCTATACATGTGTTCCGTTGACCTGTTTGGCACGTTTATACAATAGTATCTATCAAATATATTTCGATCCATCAATCAGGGGCCAGAGAGATAAGATAGCAAGTTAGGCCTTGAATGTGACTGACCCAGGTTCAATCTCCAGCTCCACACAGGTTTCCCCAAGCCAGAAATAAGCCCTGAGCATCCCTGGGTGTGGCCCAACACCCCTCAGTTCATTCAGTGTGGGGTGTGCTCATGCCCACCTCATAAGGATACAAGAAGTTCAGTGGCTGTTTCTCAACTCTCTCTTGGTCCGACTTTCAGTCCCCTGAATGTGGGGTGTCTCCCGTCTTCTCACCCAGCACTGACACACGGTAACACCCCCAGCCTCGGTGGCAGGAAAGAGCGACATGCAACTCCGTGTGCCTCAGGGTTCACTGCCCAGGACACAGCTGGGCAGCTTTGGAGTCCACTAACCCCACCAGCGCCAGAGAGGCAGAGCATGAGGTCCCAGAACTGAGTGGATGTGGAGGAGCCAGGTTCTCCTGCCCGGGTGTTGAGGAGAGGGGTATATGTGGGGGCAGGGCAGGGAAGACCAGAGAATTCCCCTTTCCAGGAGAGCTAAGTCGGGGGCCAAGTCACTTCAGAGGAAGAGTGAAGCTGCGCCCCGCACAAAGGCCGCGTCTTCTGTCACAGAGCTGGCCTGGGGTGCGGGCCCGGCTCGGTCCTGCAAGATGAAGTTCCTTGTGTGAGATGCACCTGATACCTGGTGGCGGCTTCCAACCACTTTGCTGGATCTTTTTTTTTTTGGCGGGGGGGTGGCGGGGGGAGTCACACCCAGCAATGCACAAGGGTTCCTCCTGGCTCTGCACTCAGGAATCACTCCTGGCGGTGCTCAGGGGACCATATGGGATGCTGGGAATCAAACCCAGGTTGGCCGTGTGCAAGGCAAACGCCCTACCCGCTGTGCTATCGCTCCAGCCCCTTGTTTCATATGTTTTAATGAATCACCGTGAGATACAGTTACAGACTTAGAAACTTTCATGATTACATTTCAGTCATACAATGATCGAGTACCCATCCCTCCACCAGTGCCCATTCTTGACCATCAATGCTTGCTGGATCCTTGAATCACCCAGGCCTGAGTGGCTGTGCCTTCGACTTCGGTTCTGAGGGAAACAGAGCCCAAGACTGCATCCCTAGGGAGAGTGGAAGCTCTATCCATCTGCATGCTTACAGAGTTCATGGGTCCACCGTCAAACTCCCAGTGTCCCTCGTCACACAGGAGATGTGTCTACTCACTACACACACACACACACACACACATACACACACACACACACACTGAAACATGCTTTGTTTCTAACAGAGGACAAGAAAGAGGGGCTGTGGGCGGAGCAACAGTACAGTGCTTCGCTTTGCACACGGCCAACCCAGATTGGATCCAGTTCAACCTCCGGCATCCCATCTGATCCCTGAGCACCACCAGGAATAATTCCTGATGAGCAAAGCCAGGAATAATCCCTGAGCATTACCAGATGTGACCAAAGACCAAAATTTTTTTTTGATTTTTAAAAATTTTTAAAAAGAAGGCCTGGAGAGATAGTACAGCAGGGAGGGTGTTTGCCTTGCACATAGCTTATGCAGGTTTTATCCCCAGCATCCCATATGGTCTCCAAACCCCATCAGGAGTGATCCCTGAGCACTGAGCTGGGAGTAAACCTGGGCACAGCCAGGTGTGGTCCAAAAATGAATGATAATAATGGTAATAATGATGAAAAGAGGAAGAAGGAGGAGGAGGAGGGAAAGAAACGCAAGTGTTTGCACTGTTCTTGCTCATTGCTTGCTGCATACATTAGTAGACTAGGCTAGGAATTGTTACTCGTGCCCCTGTTTTTACCTGGCCATGGAGTGACTGAGTCTCTGTAAAACGCAGTGTTTCACTCTCTGATACCTTATAGGGTCCTTGCTTTTTTGGTCACTCCTGGTGATGCTCAGGGATTATTCCTGGCTCTGCACTAAGGAATCACTCCTGATGGTGCTCAGGGGACCATATGGGATGCCGGGGATCGAACCCAGGTCGGCCGCATGCAAGGCAAGAGTCCTCCCTTCTATGCTATCTCTTCAGCTCTCTAGAACATTTTTATGTTAATTTTCACTGACTTTTGTGGGGAACAGCCCCCAATTTCTCTCCTGTGTGTGATTACGCTTCTGCTTGGTGCCATAGCATTAAATGGTTGCCATGACTCTGGTCCCTTATAGCAAAGGTGACTAACTGGCCCTGATCTAGTGTCCGAGTGCCGAACAGACAAGCACAGTAATGCTCAGGTTGAACTTTAATTATGCTGGTGGAGCTTCAGCTCAAAAGGACAAAGAAGAATTAGAGAAAAACGGAATGGTCATTCTGAAATCTCCAAGGGACCAACACAATGAACAATAAACAGAGGCTAAAGGAGGCAAGGGATAAAACGTTAGACGAGAGATAGGATGCAAAAATTAGGAAAACTTCAGGCACTCAGCACTGGTTGATACGGCAGACGTGATTTTCCCCCCCTTAATCTGGAATCAAATGGCACGAGAAGGGATGAAGAGGATTTGGGAAGTGGGCAGGTGACGTCAGCCTGGCTCCAGATTCCTCATACAGGAAACTGACGTATCGTGTGGCCGGATACGAGCAGAATCATAAGAGATCTACAAGAGTTGAGCCAGGCCGAGACTGGGAAATCCATCTTTATTCTGTGCGGGAAATCCCAAAGCTCTTTAGCAGCCGGGGGGCTGCACAGTGGATGATCAGCACAGCCTGAAGCATCCCCCCCGCCCCCCCCCCACACACATCCTCCCTCTTGTCCTGCCCGGGTTCCGTCCACTCTGGAGGAATAGGAGCAAAGCCAGTGGAGGCAACCACATCTCAGCTTGCTCACTTCCATGGCAAGTGGGCAGAGGTGAAATTTACCTGGGATCCAAACCGTTGGCCATCAAGCAGGTGACCCAAACTCGCCGTGTGGGAAGTGGTTGGAATGTAACACTGAAGTGACTGAGTGGACAGGATTTTCCCCTTCAAATTCCAGTCAGGGGCAATGATCTGCCAACATGGGGTGACATATCTGGGTCCAGCGGTGTGAGAGGGCATGAGTCTGCCAGCTGGGCTGCTGGGGTCATCTCCAAAATTTGAATAGCCTCCATGGTGGGCAAGTTTTGGAATCTTTCAGAAATGATGAGCAATGATAATGATAAGAAGAATGGTAGGGGCCAAAGAGACAGTCCAGTGGGTAGGGCACTCGCCTTGCATGCCACTGAACTGGATTCAATCCTCAGCACCCCATATGGGTCTCTGAGCCCTGCCAGGAGGAAAACCTGAGCAAAGGGGGAGGCCCCGAGCACTGCCAAAAACAGAAGAAGAAGGAGGAGGAAGAGGAGAAAGAGGAGGAGGAGGAGGTGGAGAGGAGGAGGAGTGTGTGTGTGTGTGTGTGTGTGTGTGTGTGTGTGTGTGTGTGTGTCGGGGGGATAGCAAGGGGACCATATCTGAGCTACAGGGGATCTGTCACTGAGATTATGGACAGAAAGTAATTGTTGCTGAGTGTCCTCTGGGAATATTATTTAGACGCTATTGGTGGCAGGAACCAAGACTATGGATGTCTGGATTGGAGTTCCAGTTTCGCCAGGGGGTCGCCTTGTCATCATGAGTAAGTTACTTCGACTCTTGGAGCTTTTGTTTTCTTCTCCAAAGATCGTGACAATGAGCCAGAGCGCAATGGGCTGAGCTCTGTGTCACATGCCAGAGGTCCAGGGTCTCCAGGAGTGACCCCCAAGTATGAAGCCAGGAGTTGGCTCTGGGCACCCCTGTGTGTGCTCCCTAGCTCTAACCCACTCCCCCCCCCTCATAATAGTGATAATTCTATACTTCCCCCAAGGGCTGTTGTTCCCAGTTAGTAAGACACAGATTCAAAGTGCTGGTTGTCCTCCATCAGGCATCCACCGCAGCCCCAGGATCAGGGTGGTGGGGCTGGAAGGTCCTGGGGACAGAGACCACCATGCCACCGCAAAGATGGACATGGGTATTGAGCAGCCTCGGGTATTGTGGGGACTCGGAGTTCTGGGCCCAGGTGAGTTGTTGGTGGATCTGTTTTCCTTAGAGGGGAGTCACACCCAGCAGAGTTTGGGGTCTATCCCTGGTCTGGTGCTCCAGGGACCCTGAGATGCCAAGTTGCAGGGTATGGGTGCGAACTCTGGAAGCTCCAGCGTGCAGGGCTGAACCACCTCCCAGCCCTGGGTTTGAATTATAGGGTGCTGTGTAAGGAAATTCTGCAAAGTGTGGGGGGCTTCAAACAGATGAAGAACGTGCCATTTCTGGGAGCATTTGAGGGATATGCAGGATCCATGCACCCCTGGTCGGGGATATGACTTCAGGGAGAATCTGGCATATGTGAGACCCTGCATTTGACCCTTGGCCGAGCATGGTCCCAAAATACCACCAAGTGAAGTCCCCCCCCCGCCCCGTAGCAATAATAAGAAGAAATAAATGTATAAATAAATAGGGGCCGGAGTTATAGGACAGAGGGTAGGATGTTTGCCTTATATGTGGCCAACCTGGATTCAATTCCCAACATTCCATATGACTCCCCAAGTGCCACCAGGAGTAATTATTGAATGCAGAGTTAGGAGTAAGTGAGCATGTCTGGGTGACCCAAAAACCAAACTAAAGGCAACCAATCAATAGGGGCCAGGGAGCTGGTACAGGGTTTGTGTCCTGTATTCATTCCCTGGCACCTCAGGCTACCCACCCCAAACCCACCCCAAGCACAGAGGGATGTATCCCAGAGACCCCCAGCATCACTGTGATGGCGCTGACACTCATCACTCCAGCCTCAGACCCAGGCACTTGCCAGGAAATCAGGGTTTGTTGAATAGTGCCTCTGGGACCCCTGAATACCACTAGGAGAAGGGGAGAGAGAGAGAGAGAGAGAGAGAGAGAGAGAGAGAGAGAGAGAGAGAGAGAGACAGAGGCAGAGACAGAGAGACAGAGACAAAAAGAGATAAAGAGATAGAGAGAGAGACAGAGGGGGAGAGGAGGAGGGAGAGAAAGAGGGAGAGGGAGAGGGAAATAGAGGAAGGAAGAGAGAAGGAGGGAGGGAGAGAGAGAGGGAGGAAGGTGAGAGGGAGGGAGAGAGAAGGGGAGGGACCAGAAAGACCAGAGGGCCCAGAGGGACAGAGGGCCCAGGGTGTGGCATTGCAGAGGCAAACATGGGGCCAGAGAGCAGGTTCTCTTGTTGGAGGTCCGCCTTGGGACCCGGGCACCACATGGTCCCCTGAGCACTGTCCAGTGTGACCCCCCCACCCCCTGAATAGCTGCCTTGGTACTTCAGTGGAGCTATAAAGTTGGGGCCACACTGGGGAGGGGCTCGGGAACTGCCCTGGCTCTGTCCTCTAGTTGTGCCTGCCGTGGGGACAGGGTCCGGAGCATTTCTGGGAGGGTCTTCAACTCTGCACTGGCTCTCTGCCCCTCTAGCTCCCGATTGATTGATTGATTGATATTTTTTATTGGGGGGCACACCTGGTGGTACTCAGGGCTCGCTCTGGCTCTGTGCCCGGGGATCACTGGCGGGGCTTGGGGGCCCAGGGTCGGCCACATGCAGGGCAAACCTGAACCTGCTGGAGTATCTCTCCAGCCCCCTCTTGCTCCCCTTGCAAAGGCAGGATGGTCCTTGGGAGCCTTGGGGGCCTGTCTGTGCTCTCCTCCCCCTCCCCTCATCCTCTGACCCCTCCTGTCCCCAGCCCCTGGCCCAGTGCTCACTCCTGCGCTGGGGCCGGAGCTGTTTTGCCCTGGCTGGGCGCTGCCCGTCCTCCTCTACAGGAACTTGTCTGCAGGGCCGGAGAGCTGGTGAGAAGGCAGATGAAGCTGAGCTGATGGCCATCCGGCTGGGAAGCACGTCATCACTCAAAGCCCCCAGGGTTTCCTGAGTCCACATTACGCCCGGTGCCATCTGCAGCCGTGCTGGCCAGTAAAGCCCTCTGCTCGTCCCGTGCCTTCTGGCCAGAAATCCCGTGCCCGAGACCCCAGCCTGGCCATCCCCAGGCCTGTTTGCTCAGAGCTTTGTGATCTCACACGCAGTGGCCTGCGCCCGCCCTTGCCCCCTGCAAACGCTCTGCTTCCTCCAGGGCCTCCACTCGCAGGCAGGACTGTGGCTGGGCTTTGCTGTCTTTCCCCCGAGATCCCTTGGCGGCTCCAGCCCGCAGCTGAATTTGCCCAGAGCAGCTGCGGGTACCAACCTGGTCTCAGAATCTCCACAGCTAACCCCCCCAACCCCACCCCATGGCTCACAGACCCTGAAACCTGGGGCGCTTCCTGAGCGCCTGCACCCGTCTGCAAAACGACATAAACGTCTTCCCCATCATTTCTGTTCCCGGGAAGGTTTCAAGAGACCAGCCTCGGTCGGGCCTCAGTCGGGCTCAGCCCTCTGTTCCCCGGGAGTGGCCAGGAAACGTGAGCGAGTGAGATTCATGCTGTGGGTGGGTGAAAACCAGTGTCCTGCACGCCAGCAGTGCTGAGCTGAGCCCCTGCTTGGGTTTCTGCTTGGTTTGGCTCTTTGTGTTTTTTCTCATACATAAATTCCATTTTTATTTTTTTATTTTAATGACTCACCGTGAGATACAGTAACAGACTTACACACTTGCATGATTACATTTCGGTAACACAGTGTTCAAGTCCCCATCCCTCCACCCGTGCCCATTCTCCATCACCGATGTTTCCAAGTATCCCACCTGCCACCCTCACCCCTTCCTCCCCCGACCCCTGCCTCTGTGGCAGGCATATTCCCTCTTACTCTCTCTCTCCTTCTGGGTGTTATAGTTTGCAGTACAGGTACTAAGCGGCCATCATGTTTGGCCCATCGTCCACTTTCAGCATGCGTCTACCATCCCGAGTGAGCCCTCCAACCATCATTTACTTAGAGGCCCTTCTCCCTCCCAGCTGCCTTTTCCCCCAGCACAAGAGATCAGCTTCCAAGCTGTGGAGCGATGCTCCTAACTCTTCTCTCTACTGTCCTTAGGTGTTATTCTCCTGTTACATTATTTCATATTCCACAGATGAGTGCAGTCATCCTATGGCCGTCCCTCTCTTTCTGACTCATTTCACTTAGCAGTATACTCTCCGTGTCTAACCACTTGTGTGCAAATTTCATGACATCATCTTTCCCAAAAGCTGCACAGTATTCCACTGTGTAGATATGCCAAAGGTTCTTTAACCAGTCATCTATTCTCAGGCATTTGGGTTCGTTTTCAGAGGCAGTGCTCTCAGCTAAGCTCAGGGGTCAGGCCTTGCTAGGGGTGAAACTCAGGGCCTCATGCGTACTAGCTGCGTGCTCTGCCCTGGAGCTGTCTCTCCAGCCCTGCTTGTTCTTGGCGAGACAGATCTCTCTGTGGCTCAAGGTCTCAGCTTTTCTGAGGCAGTGCCTTCCCTCAGAACCAAGGGCGACCAGAGACACCACGACTGCCGTATGTGTGGCTAAAGGCTGCAGCAGGAGAGAATGAACATGGTGGAACTCCTCACGAGGAATGGAATATATGCACCCATCAGACTGGAATGCTTTCATTTTGAAGGAATATAGCCGAGGGCCAGATGGCACAGAGGTAGGGCACTGGCTTTGCATACAGAGGACCCTTGTTTGACCCCCAACACTGCAAATGGTCCCCCAAGCCATGCCGGGAGTGACCCGAGAGCACTGATCCAGGAGTAACCCTGCACATGGCCAGGTGTGGCCCCAACATGCCCCTAAAATAAAAGAAGCTTGTTGTAATTTTTCTCTTTTTTATTTTAACTTCCTGTCCTCATCACAGGATATCACCCAACTATGGGGCTAAAAGCACCTACCCTTAGAGAAGGGAGCACCAAATAAAGGGTGTTTGGAGGATCCTCCCAGGATGGGAGATGCATGCTGAAAGTAGACTATAGACCAAACATGATTGCCACTCAATGCCTCTTTTGCAGACCACAACACCCAAAAGGAGAGAGAGAACAAAAGGCACGGTGGGATGGGGGGATGGGGGTGGGAGGGATACTGGGATCCATGGTGGTGGAAAATGGGCATTGGTGGAGGGATGGGTACTTGATCATTGTACAACTGAGACCCAAGCACAAAAATTTGTAAGTCTACAACTGTACCTCACGGTGTTTCACTAATCACGATCACGATCATCCTTTTGTTCGTCGATTGCCTCAAGTAGGCCCCAGTAATGTTTATTCGTCCTAGCCCTGAGATTTTAAAAACTGCCATATGGATTAGGAGACTGAGACCCATCACTGTTACTGGTATTTGGCACATTGGGTACGCCACGGGGAGTTTGCCAGACTCCGCCGTGTGGGCAGGTAACATTCGGTAGTTGGCCAGGTTGTCCAAAGTAAGAATGAGATAATAAGATGTCGCACGCTTCTGGGAGCTGGGTTTTATAGCCTCTGGGTCTTGGCCGATGATGGGATTACATGGCTCTGGGGGTCAGATGGTGGGTGTGACCCCCGCCTACTGGAAGATGGAGGATCTGGGTGGAGGATGCTCAGCCCCGATCCGAGCAGGCTTGGAGATCTCAGTACGGGGACCCGCATGCCTTTGTTCCTCTGCCGGTGCCTTCATACCTTCATGCGTGTGGAGAGTGGTCTCAGCATGGTGGTGGCTGGTTCTGGTTTCACTAATAAAAATTAAAACAAAAAAGCACCTGCCTTGTAAGCACGAGGTCGTGAGTTTGACCCCTGGTTCTGGCTACGTGTGTGGAGCATGTTCGTGGGACTGTTCTCTAGTGCCCCCAGTGCCACCACAGAGAGGTGCCAGCAGTGTGAGCTCGAGGGTCCCGAGGCCAGGAGGTGCTGCCCTGAGCCCACATGCGAGCACCATCCTTAAGAGAATGTGACCCCATCTTCTCAGAGCGGGGGCAGGCAGCTGTCCCCTGCCCCGCCCTCCACCCAGGCCTCCCCTGCTTCCTGAAGCCCTGGATGCCAGCCCCACAGCCCACAGCCCCTGTCCTGCGACCCCTGAGCCCAGTTCTACAGATCCCGGAGTTCCTGGAGGGCATGGCTGTGGTGCAGCTGCGAGACCCCTCCAAGTTCCACAGCTCAGGCAGCCAGGTAGGAGCACTGCAAATGAGACAGGACACAGCAGAGGCTCAACAAACAAAGAAAGTAACGTGGAAGGCTTAGCTAGCAACTCACAGCATAGTAAACCCTCGCTCACGAGGCCTTCACGACCCCAAGGTGAGATATAACAGTTCCCACGAATTGTCTTTGACTGAAGTGTTTTTCAGTCATTCACGGGCTGTTTAGTTATAACAAGCAGTATCGCATTCATTATTTTGTGCCCGCTAAGGGGGGGTAGGCTTGGGGCGGTGGGTAGGAAACTGAGGACAGTGTGAAGGTCACACGGGTGACGGAGGATTGTGTGGGAACATTGAATGTCCGAAACAACTACTGTGAACAACTTTGTCATGCATGGTGTTGAAATAAAGTATAAAAAAATTAAAATAAATAAAAGCATGAACCCAGCGAGCACGGAGCTGAATGCGCAAGCACTGGACCTGGAGTGTCGCAATTCCCCATGGCAGCGACGGCAGCAGCCAAGAGGAGGGGAACAAACCCCCAAGTCTCCAGTCTGAGGAGCCTCTTGTGCTCACAGAACTTTAGTGCTGCTCCGAGAGCAATTTTCTTTAAAGGTTCTTAAGAAGCTCTGGCCCTGCATTCGAGCTTTCCCTGGGGAGCCCTTAGGAAAGCAAACACTGGGCATTTGTGATTCTCTCTTGCCTCTTTACCCCAGCAGAGCTGACCCCAATGAAGGAGAAAGATGAACCCCAGCTTATCCCTAACAGAAAACAGAAAAAAATGTTCGTGGCATGATTGGGATGGAAAGCCACACGCGTGCCATGAAGCAGCACTCAGAGCAGGCAGGAACGGCCCTTCTTCCAGCCGGTCACGGGGCAGGCGTGTGGCACTGGGGCTTCAACTGGGTCAAAACTGGGGCTTCAACTGGGTCAAATGTGTGTAGGCAAGTGCTGGAACCTCTGTTCCATCTCTCTGGGCCCAGGCCTATGGTTTTTGTTTGCTTTTTTGTTTGTTTGTTTTGGAAAACTCCTTTTTCCAGTGGCTTGCTGGACACAGAGGCATTTCTTTTCCTTTTCTCTTTTCTTTTCTTCCCTTTTTCTTTTCTTTTTTTTAAGTGAATCATCATGAGACACAGCTACAAAGCTTTCCTGCTTGATCAAACACCCATCCCTCCACCAGTGCACATTTCCCACCACCAATGTCCCCAGTATACCCCCCTTCCCCATCCTCATCCAGCCTCTATGGCAGACAATTTCCCCCATACTCTCTCTGTTTTTGGCACTATGGTTTGCAATACAGATACTGAGAAGCTATCACGTTTGGTCCTTTGTCTACTTCACAAATGCATTTTCCAGTTAATTCACAAATGCAGTTTCCAGCACAGAACAACACAAAGCAGGAATCCTATACATGAAATGAAAATCCTTCTGTTCCACCTCCCCCGGCAGCTATTATTGGCATTCAGTGAGTATCGTTTTAATTCTTGGAGTCCAGATAGCATTTATTTTGTAAATAAATTGCAAATTCAACCGAAAAACCAAAGGCAAAGGGAAGTTATCTGGGAAACCACCATGTCTGGTGGGCAGGAGGAAAAAAGGAAGTTAGGCTCTGGGAGTCTGAGAAGAGGAACTTGCTCTTAGCCAAAGAGATGAGGGCTCTGATAACCACTTAGCTGGAATTCTGTGGGCACCTTGCACGCAGGAGGCTTAATGGAGAGAGAGGCCCAGCGTCTGGCCCCTGACTTAGCGCTAGAGCAAGCGGGCTGTGCCCTATGTAGAGCAGCCAGACCCCAGGCAGTGAGGAGGCGTGACCGAGCTCCTGCCAAAGCAGCAAAGCTGGGGAGACACAGGTGCTGGGATTGCAAACTTGGATGGGTTTTTTTTTTTAAATGATTCTGCAGAGAGAGAGAGAGAGAGAGAGAGAGAGTAAAAGTGCCTGCCATAAAGGCAGCCTGGAGGGTGGAAGGGGTAAGGTGATGGGAGGGACCTGGGGACACTGGTGCTGGGAAATGTACTCTGGTGGAGGGATGGGTGCTGGAACACTGTATGACTGAAACGCAATCATAAATATCTTTGTGTCTATCTCGCAGTGATTTAAAGGTAAAGGTAAAGGCCCTCCCGTTGATCGTCGATTTGCTCGAGCGGGCCCAGTAACGTCTCCATTGGAGACGGAGCCCAGTAACGTCTGGGCCCAGTAACGTCTCCTTTGGAGGGGCGGAGGAATCGAACTCGGGTCGGCCATGTTGGCCGCTTGTAAGGCGAACGCCCTACCCGCTGTGCTATCGCTCCAGCCCACTGTCACTGTCTTCCCATTGTTCATCGATTTGCTCGAGCGGGCCCAGTAATGTCTCGCAGTGATTTAATTTTTTAAAAGTTAAAAAATAAACAACAACAAAAATTAATCCTGGATGGGTTCAAAGAAAAGAAAGAGAATGAAAATGATTGTTACAGCGAGGGGCTGGAGTGTCTATATGAAAATCATGTTCTCCCGTCCTTTTGAGGACCACAAACCAGGGCTGCTGGATCAGGGCACCAAAGCTGCATCCAGCAGCATGGGAGGGAGGAGGCAGGCCGGTCGGGGGTCAGACTCAGCGTCCTGCCACAAGGTACTGTCCGTGTCACAAAGCCTCTAAACCCTGGAGGGGTTTATTTATTTATTTATTTACTTTTGCTTTTTGGATCACACCTGGCAATGCATGGGGTTACTCCTGGCTCTGCACTCAGGAGTCACTCCTGGCAGTGCTCAGGGAACTAGATGGGATGCTGGGATTTGAACCCAGGTCAGCCGCGTGCAAAGCAAATGCCCTACCCACTGTGCTATCCCTCCAGCCCCAAGGAGAGGTTTAACAAAACATCACAAGCCAGGAGGCTGGAACGGAGGGATTTTCCTCTTGATATCTTCCGTATCCTTGATGTGTTTGTGCCCCCAGATGAGTGAGGCTGCTCTGTATTTGCTCTGCCTCTGGCTTGCTTCCCTCAGCAGAACCCCATCTGAGTCGCTGCATACTGTATGACTTGTCCTGTCCTACTGGCTACATCTTACTTTGTTGTGTTTAAGTACCACGACTGCCGTGTTTTTGTTTTGTTTTGTTTTTGTTCTTTGGGTTTGGGCCACACCCAGCAATGCTCAGGGGTTACTCCTGGCTCTGCACTCAGGAATCACTCCTGGCGGTGCTTGAGGGACCCTATGGGATGCTGGGAATGAACCTGGGTCGACCGTGCGCAAGACAAACACCCTACCCGCTGTGCTACCGCTCCAGCCCCTCAGCCCGTATATTCAAGAATTATAGCAGCCACGTCTGCTTCTGCGTGGGGTAGGGGAATCTGCTACTTTTAGCGCAGGGCTTGGGGGTCATTCGGGCGGTGCTGGGGAGCGGTGCTGCGGCCCTGCTCAGAGCCCAGTGCTCCCCAGGCAAAGCGCACTCCGCTCTGGGCCACCTGCCCAGTCCAATCCCTGCCCCACCCCCGCCACTTCGCACCGCCGGACACGCGCTGAGGTGGCGTTTGGTTCCCACCCGCTGGCGCCCCCTCTTCTCCCAAGAGAGCCCAGGGGAGAGCCAGAGGTGACGCGGAGCCCCGCCCGGAGCCCCGCACCCTGCCCGCTCGCTCCCCGCGGGAAGTTCCGACTCGGGGTGGGGTGGCGGCTCCGTCTCCCCCGGGCTTGCGGCGGCTCCTCGGGGCGCTGGCAGGGCGTGCTGGTAACCCTGGAACGGCGCCTCTCCGGCAAGAAAAGCTCCGTGTTTGCTCGTTCCCTCGCGTCGATCGGCCGGTTTCCTGCCGTCCCGTGGCCGTGAACTTGGAGCCGGGAAGAGGCGTGCTGGGCTCCAGGACACCGGCGGCTGCGACCCCGGAGCCTGGCACCCTGTCCCGGTGTCACAGTGCCACCTAGGGCCAGGGCTGCGGGTAGAGCGACACCCCGCGCGCAGGAGACCCGCTGGACGCTGGCGCTGTCGGGGTCTCTGGGCGCTGCAGCTCCAGGCGTGCGCCCCCAGCCCCCAGGGCCGAGAAGGGCCCGCGCTAGGCCCGGAGCCCCTCGGGGAGGCTCTCGCAAAAGCAGAAATGAGGCGTTTAGGGCACGCCATGCCAGGGCTGCGGGTCACTGGGTGTCCGTTTTCATCCTAGTGAATGTGCAAAGATGATTAAATTGTCACTGAGAGGTCTCACTGCCGCCCGCTTTGTAGGGCCCCAGGGATCGCACAGCAGGGGAGTGCTTTCCTTGCATGTGGCAGCCCGGGGTTCAATCCCTGGCATCCCAGGTGGTCCGCAGAACCCTGCTAGGAGGGATTCCTAAGCGCAGAACCAGGAGTGAGACAGACCTGAGCATCACCAGTTGTGCCCCCCAAAAGGGGGGGCTCCTTAAGTCCTCATCGATGGCAACGAGAGACTAGTGAGAAGTCAGAAGAAACAATCAGAAGAAAACTTGAGGTCAGAGAGCAAACCCAGGGGTGAAAGACACTTCCCTTCCACACGGCTACCCTCCACTCCAAGGCCCGTCAATCCTCCAAGTACCACCAGAGGTCATTCCTGAGCACTGAGCACAGAGCCAGGAGGAAGCACTGAGCACAGCTGGGTATGGGCCTAAATTTTTTTTAAATAGAAAAAAAGAAAGCAAAGAAGAGGAGAGAACTTGATGCCATTTCAAATCTACGTGCGCTGTAGCATTGGGACCAGGGTGGAGCATGGTCTCTCTTCATCTTCACCCTGGAGGTCACTGCCTCTGCCATTACCACCTCTAAGCCCTGCAGCCCCCCAATCTCTCCAGAAGGACTGGCCTGGCCTGGGGCCGGTCTGGGCCTCACCCCAGCCAGACAGGGAGGTGTGACGACAGCAGTGGCTAGGGCTGCCTTGGGTTAAGGATGAAGGAGCCATTCCCCGAGGGATGAGGGGCAGGTGTGTGCAAGTTCACTGGAAGCCAGAGTAAGTGTTCAGCAAAAAAGGCCAATTGTTTTGTGGACCTGAAACGGAATCTCCATGGGGCAAGTCCCACACGGAGAACTGGGGCCTGTTCCCTGCTGTCTCCAGAGGCACCTGGAACTTAAAGGAAGCTCACTCTGAAGTCAACCAGGTGTGAACTGGGTTGTTCCTGGAATCCGTCCTTCTCAAACTCAGGAAGGAAAAATGTCAGGCCTTGGGGAAAAAGGCAAAGAGCCAGTTTGGTGGCGAGGGGACATGTCCTTGGTCCCCCTCAGTGGACGGTCAGGTCCTCGCTGTTATCACTCCCGAGATTTAACTGAAAGAGCCGATCCCGCATTCCCTCTGCCACCTCAACATTACTCAGCCTCGTGGTGCTTCATAAATTAGTCTGTGATTTAATAAGCCATCGCAAACAAGGAAAAAACGGGCCTCAACATTTATGACTATAAAGGTCAATAAATGGAGCTAATCTCTGGCAATCAGATCCGGGTCAAGGATGCCAAGAGCAACTAGATCATTTGGAACGGGAAAGACACTGGTCAGGCCCAAACAGAACTTATTTGGGGAAGAAGGAAGCTGCGTGCCAGGGCGCATGCTTGAGGGACTCAAGCTGCTTCCTCTCTCGCCGGTGCCTGCTGCAGCCCAGGAGGGCACATGACAAAATGAAGACAGTCCTCAGCATGACAGGGACGCTGATTCTGTGCTGTATTCCCAGTCCCAAATATTTACTGTGAGAGATAGGAGAGGAATATTTACAGTCAATAAGTAAAGGAAGCCGGAGCAGGAAGCTTTTATTATTACATTATTTTGCTTTTTTTTGGGGGGGAGGGTCACACCCAGCGATTCACAGGGGTTACTCCTGGCTCTACACTCAGGAATTACTCCTGGTGGTGCTTGGGGGACCATATGGGATGCTGGGGATTGAACCCAGGTCGGCCCTACCTGCTGTATGGCCCTGGGAAGCTCTCTTCTGGCACTGCGGGGCTGATGGGAGCAGTTCTGGATGGAGGGCGTTATCAGGGGCCCAAAGATACGACCTTATTGGGATCCAGGGTGTGGGGGGAAGGTTGCAGAGGGAGGGGCGGAGGAAAACTCCAGCAAGATCTTCTGAAGCTCCTGGGCCTTTGATTCTCTATAGAGCAGACAATGCAAATATGTCAAAAAGCAAATTATTCAACCAGTGTGGCCAATGATAAATGTCTTATTGTTTGTTTGTTTTTCTTTATGGGCCACACCCAGCGATGCTCAGGAGTTACTCCTGGCTCTGCACTCAGGAATTACTCCTGGAGGTGCTTGGGGACCACAGGGGATGCCGGGGATTGAACCCAGGTTGGTTGACTGCGTATTCTACACACTGTACTATCGCTTCGGCCCCAATGACAAATGTCAGCACTTTACCTTTGGAGGTGTGAAGGGTGGTGTTTGGGCCATAGGGAACCAGCAGGGCAGCACCTGGCAGTGCTGAGGGACCATGTGGGGCTGAGGCTTGAATTCAGGGTCTCCCGCATGCAAGTCAAGGGCGCTTCAACTTGAGCCACATCCCAGACCTAGATATGTTTTATTTTTGTACTTTGTTTGTTTGTAGTTTGTCCCCCACACCATGGACCCCAATAAGATCACAACTTTGGGCTCCTGACCCTCCAGTCAGAACTGCTCCAGAAGAGAGCTTCCCAACTTGACAGTGCCCAGAGCTCACTCCTGGCTCTGCACTCAGGAGTTCCCCTGCAGTGTTTGGGGATCATATGAGATGCTGGGATCAAACCTGAATTGGCCACATGCAAGGCATGCCTGGCCTCTGTACTATCTCTCCAGTCCCCCAGGCCTGGATATCTTTATGAGGTCACAAAAAATCACAAATCATCCTGTTATTCGTCGATTGCCTCGAGCAGGCCCCAGTAACGTCTCCTTCATCCTAGCGCTGAGATTATATTCAAGGCTCTTTAGGAGAATGAGACCCATCATTGTTACTGGTATTTGGCATATTGGGTACGACACAGGGAGTTTGCCAGACTCTGCCGTGTGGGCAGGCTACATTCGGTAGCCTGCCAGTTTGTCCAAAGTAGGAATGAGATAATAAGATGTCATAATAAGATGTTGCGCGGCCGCAAATGCGGCCGCGAGGTTCCAGGAGCTGGTTTTTATAGTTTCTGGGTCTTGGCCGTTGATGGGATTACACGGTGCCAGGGGGCCAGTTGGTGGGTGTGACCCCCACCTACTGGAGTTTGGAGGATCTGGGTGGAGGATGCCCCCCAATCCGAGTAGGCTTGGAGATCTCAGCCCCCGAGCCCGCGTGACTTTGTCCCTCTGCCAGTACCTTCATGTGTGCGGAGAGTGGTCTCAGCATGGTGGCAGCTGGTCCTGGAGGTCTTTGACTGCCGGAGCCCTGGTCGGGGCGGGGAGGAAAGCTCGACCCACTCCCCTCCAAGGGGTTCCGGCGAGGGCAGCCAGGCGTGGGGGCAGGAGACTGCACTGTTCTCTTCCGGGAGAGCAGTCTCTTTATGAGGTACCATTAAAAATTTTTTGCTGTAATTTATTTTGATGTCAACAAAAGCCAACAACTGTTCATACAATTCTAGAGTTGAAAACGATTAGATAACAAAGCTGTAATATTAAAATCAGTAAGTATTAAAAGTATGTTTTATTATGTAAAAATTATTAAATCTCATTACAGGGTTGTAAAGTCCTTGTCAAAGAATTTACTAAGCTGTTTGTCGCTAGTTGAACCTTTCGTGTTATTGTTTTTCTTTGCTGAACTTATTTGGTTTCTAGGAGACTGTCCTCTCTAATTTGCTGTGCTCCCACCAGAGTCTCAGTTACTGAGGAGTTAGGTGTCATGTGGCCGCATATGTAACCAGGTGGTCTAGAGACTTCAGATCGAAGGTGTGGGCCAATGAGTTGACATGGTGGCAGATACGGGTGATGGTGGCAGATAAGGGTGGTGTGTGACTGCCAGAGTGTCCAGAGTTCAGAGGGCTGTGGGGGGAAGTTTCCCACCCCATCTCCTAGAAGACACCAGAGTTCTCAGCCTAGAAACCAGGGTGAGATACCATTTTATACTACTTCACTTTACTGGGAAGGAGGCAGATTGGACCACACCCAGCAGTGCTCAGGGCTTGTTCCTGGCTCTGTGCCCAGGGATCACTCCTGGTGGTACTCAGGGGACCATATGTAGTCTTGGGGATTGAACTGGGGTCAACCACGTGCATGGTCAAGTTCTGCACCATCTCTCCAGCTAGTAAACAGTATCCTAGGAACTACCGCTGAAAAAACAGAATGGCCACATGAACGTGTTGAAACAAGTTGGCTCCAGGTCTTGATATAATATTCCCAAGTATCGGAATCACAATCACAATCACAAATCATCCTGTTAATCGTCAATTGCCTCGAGCAGGCCCCAGTAACGTCTCCTTCATCCTAGCGCTGAGATTATATTCAAGGCTCTTTAGGAGAATGAGACCCATCATTGTTACTGGTATTTGGCATATTGGGTACGACACAGGGAGTTTGCCAGACTCTGCCGTGTGGGCAGGCTACATTCGGTAGCCTGCCAGTTTGTCCAAAGTAGGAATGAGATAATAAGACATCATAATAGGATGTTGCGCGGCCCCATTTGTGGCCGCGCGGTCCCGGAAACTGGTTTTTATAGTCTCTGAGTCTTGGCCCTTGATGGGATTACACGGTGCCAGGGGGCCAGTTGGTGGGTGTGACCCCCGCCTACTGGAATTTGGAGGATCTGGGTGGAGGATGCTCGGCCCAAATCTGAGTAGGCTTGGAGATCTCGCCCCGGAACCCGCGTGACTTTGTCCCTCTGCCAGTACCTTCATGTGTGCGGAGAGTGGTCTCAGCATGGTGGTGGCTGGTCCTGGAGGTCTTTGGCTGCTGGAGTCCTGGTCGGGGCGGGGAGGAAAGTTCCACCCGCTCCCCTCCAAGGGGCCCCAGCGGCGAAGACAGTCAGGCACGGGGGCAGGAGACTGCCAGTATCGGAATAAGATTTTTAAATAGTGGTAACAGCAACAGTAAAAATAATGGACTCTTCACCCTAATTGTCACGAACTTAGTATTATATTAAAAATCCAAACATAGCCTTTATCACTTTTCTCCCATTATTTAAATGTTTTTATTGTTGCACGAATTTATTTTGTAGCATGTATAATATAACACCATAGTTGCATCAATGCAAATTTCGATGTTTTAGATAAAGGTCTGGCATCAATATTTATTTCCGTCTTACTGATAAGGGACAGAACTCAAACACTTTGACAATCATTTCCATTTCCATCACTGTTTCAGGGACTGCAGACCCTTCTCGGTACCCCCCAGGGACAGTTAGAGGCTCACTTAGCTGATTTTTATCTCCCAGAATTGCTAGGAGTACCTCGATCTGCTTTCCTGACTCCCAAACTATAGTTTGCATTTGGAAAATCAGCCCCAGAAAAATTCAAGATCCCAAGCTGAAGGCAAATATTTCAGTAGGAATTTAATCCAAGGCATATTTGCAAAAGTAAAGCAATGTGTATTTATAGTAACGCTTGCACTGTTTATAAGAGCAAAAACTCTCAACAGCTTACAAAGCCTGCCCATGAGAAACTGTTTAAATCAATGATGAGGCTGAAACACAACAGGCCACTGTGTGACTGCCTGCTCTGCCTTCTCTCTGTCAATTCTGTGCCTGAGATGGCACAAGACCATGCACTCAAAGATCACTCTTGGTTGCCTGGGGCTTATAGTGGTACTGGGTGTCAAACCTGATCTAGAGTGTATAATGTAAGAGCCTTACCCATTGCACTATCTTTCTGGCCCCTAAAATTTCTTAAGTGCAGGAGACCCAGGATTTGATTCCACTTCAAAAAATAATACATAAGAATAAAAATCAAGTGCCAGGAGCTGGAGCGATAGCACAGTGGGTAGGGCGTTTGCCTTGCACATGGCCGACGCAGGTTCGATCCCCAGCCTCCCATATGATCCCCTGAGCACCGCCAGGAGAAATTCCTGAGTGCAGAGCTAGGAGTAACCCCTGTGCATCACTGGGTGTAACCCAAAAAGACAAAAAAAAAAAATCAAAAGCCATCGGGGAATCTGGTGCTCACAGAGGTGGCTGATGGCCCCTCACTTGCCGGCACCTGGGAAGCTCCTGGGGAGACGATCTCCCCTTCAGCTTTGAAATTCCCCTTGCAGTTTCTACCCACATCAGCTGGTCGGGCTTTGTGCGTGCCAGTTGCTTGGCTAAGCACTGGGCAAAAGCAGGCACTTGCTCTAACCCCCAGCCCTGCCCCTCTGGAGCTCAGGGGTTGGCCGGGAGCCAAAGGCAGCCTCATTCAGAGATGAGGGGTGCCGAGCAGGGCAACAGCTCCTGCAGTCCAGGGGTAGTCGGGGGAGCAGTTAGCCAGGACACCCCAAAGAAGAAATTCAAAGCGGGGACGGACGTTCTGATCAGACTTCAAAACGCCCCAAAGAACAGAGGCCCTCAGGGAGCGCGGGTCAGGGGCAGTGCGCCATGGAAAGAGCTGACCGAGAAGGGGGCCTCGTATGCCCTGGGGGGGCGGCCAGGTCCCTGCCCTGCCAAAGCCCCTGCATGCCACCCCCACCAGTGGCCTAAAGCCTAACTCCAGGGCTTCACTAAGAACCTCTGCAGAGACACCGCAGTGTAAACCCCAGCTCCTCTGGTGTGGGGCTGAGAACTCCGGGGTCTTCTCAGAGTGGGTGTGGGCAGGCTTTCCCCACCCCACCCCCCATAATTCTGGAAGCCCCAGCAGTCATGTACACCCTCCGTAGCCCCCACCACATCAACTCACCCACTGGTCCTGCTTTCCATATTCACAAACTAAGTCTCCAAGGAGAATTTCACTCCATGCAGCTGAAATTCCTGGAGCACACCGGTCCCCTCAGCTGAAAGCCTCAGGGGTGGGTGGGCCAAGTGCCCGCCCCGCTGACCGCCCTGCAGTGGCACCACCCCCCATGGCTGCAGCCAGGCCAATGGCCCAACTCCCACGGTTTCATGAAGAATCTCTGCAGACACACCGCAGTTCTACAGCTCCTTAAGTTGCTGGACCAGGAGGCCACATTTGCCTTGCATGCAGCTGAACCAGGTTCAATTCCCGGGCAATACGTATCATCCCAGAGCCCTGCCAGGAGTGATCCGGGAGCACAGAGCCAGGAGTCAGCCCTGAGCACCACCAGGTATGGCCCAAATCCCCTCTCTCCTCCTCCCCAACCAAAGTTTTGGCTTAAAAGGAGAGAGAGAACAGAGGGGAATGCCCTGCCACAGAGGCAGGGTGGGATGGGGGAGCCTGGGGGGGAGGGATACTGGGATTAGTGGTGGTGGAGAATGGGCATTGATGGAGGGATGAGTACTTGATCATTGTATGACTGAAACCCAAGCACAAAAATTTGTAAGTCTACAACTGTACCTCCTGGTGTTTCACTAATAAAAATTTTTTTAAAAAGTTTCGGTTTTATGGCCACACTTGGAGATGCTTAGGATTGACTCAGTGCTTGGGTTGCTCCCCACAGTGTTTGGGGAGCCAGGCAGTGCGGGGATGGAACCCAGGCCTCCTGCATACAAAGCCTGTGCCTTAGAGCACTGTTAACCATCTCCCGGGCCGCAAACCTAAACCTTTGAGTGCCACAGAGTTGAGCTGGGCTGAGCTCCTACAGCACCTCTCAGCTGGCTCTGCTCCAAGATCTGCCCCTCCAGAGCCTCAGCCTCCCACCAGGAGGGGACGCACCTTCCCCCTTCCTGAAACTGCCTCTGGCGGCAAACCAGCTGGTCTATTTACTCCTCTTCCACAGGAGCTAGCTGCTCTGGCTCACTGCATTTACTTGCTTGAGGAATCCTTGCAGATGGGGGCTGAAATACAGGACCGCAGATAAGATGCTTACCTTGCGTGCACGCAACCTGGGTTCAATCCCCGGCAACCCCTAGGGTCCCTCGAACCCCGCAGAAGTCACCCTTAGTGCAGAATCAAGAGTAAGCCCAGAGCACAGCCAAGCGTGGCCCCCTCAAACAAAAATACGTGTACAAAAAATAAAATCAGTGGAGGGGTCAGAGAGACAGCACAGCAGGGAAGACTCTCGCCTTGCATGCAGCTGGCCCGGGTTTATACCTCAGCATCCCACAAGGTCCCCTGAGCACAGAGCCAGGAGTCAGCCCTGAACACCACCAAGTATGGCCCCCAAAGAGGAAGGGAGCTGAGCACTGTAAACATAAGGGACCCCGGATGGAAGCCTTGGGGCTCTCCCATTAGACACGCTCAGTCCTGCATGCCCGCCAGCTGACAGGTTGTTCCTGTTCCCTTGGTGTTTGTGGGTGTAGGCATTTAGGCCCCATCCACTCTGCTTTCAGGCCCCATCCATCTTCGTGCCGTCAACCTCAGTCCCCTTCCAAAGAGCCTGTCACGTGCCAGAAAAACAAACCTGAGTTCAGAGAAGACACCCGTGGGGTCAGACGGAAGCTCCGTGCCTTTCCCGGGTCAGAGACAGGAACTGGTCCCTCCACGTCAACTCTGCCATATTTATTTTAAAATTAGTTTTCACTTTCCCACCCTGTTTTGTAGTGGCCTTTGTTGTGGTGCTGGGGACTCGTTCATTTGGCCGTGATGTTCGTTGGGGTCCAGCAGTGGGGAGTCGCGGGGGGTCAAACTCAGGGCCTCAGGCAAGCAGGCCTGTGCCTTCCTGGGAAGCAGCCTCGGCCCCTCAGCAACTGTTTCATGAGTGTAAGTGGGTCATTATTAAGGGTGAGGGTGGTATATTCATTTGCTTTACTTTGTAAATAGGTTCTACTTTATTTTATTTTATTTTTTGCTTTTTTGGGTTATACCTGGCAATGCTAAGGGGTTACTTCTGGCTCTGTACTCAGGAATTATTTCTGGAGGTGCTGGAGGACCAGATGGGATATTGGGGATCAAACCCGGATTGGCCGCATGCAAGGCAAATGCCCTACCCACTGTACTGTCACTCCGGCCCCTGTAAATGGGGTCTTAATTGCTGGAATTACTGGATTGGGGGCTCTTTAAAAGTTGGGGACCGGGAGCATAGTCCAACAGGTAGGGCACTTGCCTTGCATACGGCCAACCCAGGCTCAATCTCCGGCATCCCATATGGTCCCCTGAATCTACCAGAAGTGATGTCTGAGTGCAGAGTCAGGAATAACTCCTGAGCACTGCCAGGGGTGGCCCCCCAAATAAACAAACAAACAGAACGTGAGATGTCACCATAACAACCATCATCCTACGAAGAATGTGGCTCTTCTAAGCCTCTTACACCGTGAATCAAAACCTCAGAGAAGGTGGGGTGTCTAGAAAACAATTTGTAAATTGTGTTAAGAGTAGAGGTGATGGCTCGGTGGGCAGGACTATACAGAGGTTGTACACAGGGTCCCCTGGTAGGACCCCCCCAGTACTGCATTGTCCCCAAGCACCCCTTGGAACGAATCCTGAACACTGAGCCAGGAATATCCCAAGAACATTACCAGGTGTAGCTCCAAAACAACCCCCACCCCTAAATGTTTTGTTTTAAAATAAATTTCTTTATGATTCGTTATAAAGATTTACATGCATTTTGGGGGAGGGGGGTCCATACCCGGCGATGTTCAGGGTTCACTCCTGACTCTGTACTCAGGGATCTCTCCTGGTGGAACTCGGGGGATCAGATGGGATGCCAGAGATCGAACCCAGGCTGGCCACGTGCAAGGCTAGCGCACCCCCACAAGCAGGAATCTAAAATGAGCCGGTTCAGTGTTCCATCGGGTCCTGGGAGGGTCTGCACAGCACTTCAAAGGGTCCGGGAATATTTATGCGGCCTCGTTCTTGTGAAGAGGCGGGGTTCATGGGACCAAATCACAGCGACTAATTTCAAAATACCCTAATTGGTACAAAAATGAAACCCTGTTGGCTGACCACCTTGGCCCAACACCGCCACCTGCTGGCCGCACCGCCACAGCGCAGGTCGGTGCCTGAAAAAGTCAGGGCTGCTGCGTCTGAACCCAGCGGAGACTAAGGCGGTCTGTGTTCCGAATCCAAAATAAGCAGGCAGTTTGTGTTCCAGTCCGAAATAACTAGGGTGCTCTCGAGTTTACCCTGACAGGCCTCCAGTTCAGATTACAGATTACCTTGCCTCTCTGGAGCTGGCCAGAAATAGATTTCCATTTCAAGTCAGAAACTTGACTCTCCCATTTTCCCATTTTACTTGAGACCTCGCAGCTGATAAATGAGGAGGAGAGAAGAGTTGATTCACATCTCGCGGTCAGCAGATACAGATCAATCAGGGGCGTGTCCTGGCAAGAGTCAACACCTGCCCCTGTGGATTGGCAGCTCAGAGCTGAGCCCTGGTTTGTTCATGTGTGAGACGCGGAAAAAGGCAGACAAAGGAAAAGGCACATCCGTGGTGCATAGCACGAGACACTTAGTACACGCTGCTTTTGCTCTTTCTCTAAGAACCATTATTCTTTTCACCCATCTTCAGTGATCCCCTTACGAATTATTCTAAAATGACATCTGCACCTGTGTGTTAATTGCAGCACTGTTCACAATAGCCAGAATCCGGAAACAGCCTGAGTGCCTGAAAAAAGACACTTAAAGTTAAAGACACTTTGGTACATCTACATATGGAACATGGAATCCTACGTAGCTATTAGGAAAGATGAAGTCATGAAATTTGCTTAAAAGTGGATGGACATGGCAGGTGTCATGCTAAGAGAAATGAGTCAGAAAGAGAGGGACAGATACACAAATAGAATGACTGCATCCATTTGTGGAGTATAAAATAACATAATATGAGACTGACACCCAAGCACAATAGAGACAAGGGCCAGCAGGATTGTTCCATGGTTAGAAGCCTGCCTCGTGAGTGGCCGGGGAGTGGGGGGAGGAGGCAGCTGGATAGAGAAGGGATCACTAAGTCAATGATGGTTGGAGGGATCACTCGGGATGGGAGATGTGTGCTGAAAGTAGACCAAGGACCAAACATGATGGCTTCTCAATATCTGTATTGCAAACCATGATGCCCAAAGTAGAGAGTCAGTAAGAAGAAAATTGTCTGCCAAAGAGGCAGAGGGTGGGATGGAGTGGGGGTGGCGGGCGGGATACTGGGGATTGGTGGAAAATGTACCCTGGTGGAGGGATGGGTGTTCGATCATTGCCTGACTGAAACTCAATCATGAAAGCTTTGTTACTGTACCTCACGGTGATTCAATAAAATATTAACAATAAAGAAAAACAGAAAAAGAATCATTCTAAGAGAAATTTACATATTTTTTATTTTATTAGTTTTTAATTTAAAAAGCCATGCGAGCAAGCAGGGTTCCGCAAAGGATTCAGCACCATCGACCATATCCACATGGTAACCAAGCTCATTGAGGTTTCTCGGGAGTTCAAGATGCTGCTCTGTTTAACGTTCATTGATTTAAAGAAGGCCTTTGATTCTGTTGAGACGGAAGCGGTCATTGAAGCCCTAGCCAATCAGGGCATTCAAGCCCAATACATCAGGATCCTCTGTGAGCTGTATTGCAGATTCACTACCAGGATCTCACCATTCTACAAAGAAGTGATCGTTGATGTCAAGAGAGGGGTGCGGCTGGGTGATACCATTTCACCGAAACTCTTCAGTGCCACCCTCGAGAACATCATGCGACGACTGGAATGGGAAGGAATGGGAGTGAAGATAGATGGTCGGCAACTACACCACCTCCGCTTTGCTAATGACATTGTTTTAATAACACCAAACATCAGCCAAGTGGCACAAATGCTGGCCGACTTTGACCGTGAGTGTGGAAAGGTAGGACTACAGCTGAATCTTACGAAGACAATGTTTATGAGAAACAGCCTTGTTCCTGACGCCCCATTCGCTCTCAATGGAACGACCATCTCCGAATGCAACAGCTATGTGTACCTAGGTCGAGAGGTCAACATGAGAAATGACCTGGCACCCGAGCTGCGCAGGAGGAAGAGAGCGGCTTGGAACGCCTTCAAGAACGTCGAAGAAATAGCTAAGAGGACAAAGAACCTCCGGCTCCGGGCACATCTCTTTGATTCCACTGTTCTTCCTGCATTAACATATGCCTCAGAGATCTGGGCCCTACGCAAACAGGATGAGAACGCTATTCAGGTCTCCCAAAGAAGAATAGAAAGAGCTATGCTTGGAATATCACGTTTCACTCAAATGAGAGAACGAATCCGGAGTTCTGACATCTGTCGACGATCAAGGATCAGGGACGCTGTCTCATTTGCCAACGTGTCGAAAATCAGATGGGCTGGTCACGTAATGAGATTTAAAGACGACCGCTGGACTAGAGCTGTTACCGACTGGATTCCACGGGATGTCAAAAGACCGCGTGGCCGCCCACCTTCCAGATGGTCAGACTTCTTTGTCAAGATCATGAATGATCGGTTTGAGGCCCTTCATGTTCCCGGAGCGAACAGATGCCATTGGGCTACACTAGCACGCGACAGGGACAAATGGAGACGTTATTGGCGCCCGCTCGAGCGAATCAACGACTAACGGGAAGTTAAGTGATTAAGTGATTAAGTGAATTTAAAAAATGGAAGAAGCTTGGGTCACACACGATAGTGCTCAGGGAGTTTTGCTGGCTCTGCTCATGGATAGCTCTGGTTAGTGCCTGGGGATTGTGCCGTGCTGGGGGTCAAACCTGTGTCCCCTGCTTCAAAGCCTGCACCCTGGCCTCTTGAGCTCCCGAAAGCACCAAGAAGTGGATTCTGGCTCAGACTGAGAAATTCCGACCCCAGTCCTGAGAAAGGCGCCTTCCTGGTTCCGCCTTCCTTGGAGGGCAAGCACTTCTCTCAGCTGTGCACAGGGAGTGTGCAAGGATGAGGTATGGTGATAGAGATATGCTGTGACTCGGGGAACACCTGTTTGGGGCTCCTCAGCTGAGGCAAGTTTCCAAAGAGGAATGAGTTGATACAAGGAAGTGCTTCCCTGAGTAACTATACAGAGCGTTCCATGGATGGGAGTTATTATTCACGCTCATGTAGTATTCCTCTGAATCCTCGACTGAAATGAAGAATCGATTTCCAGGCATGTGTTAGATGCGCAGAAGTCTGAAGGGGCAAAGTGCAGGGCTGGGAGGGTTTGTGGGTGATGTAGGTCAACATTCGCAACCTTTTCACACTGCAGGCTGTCACCTGCCTTGCATACCAGTCTCACCAAGGTTTGCGGGGATAACCACAGGAATAGACCAGTTATTTTCGATCATTTTACGCCTGAAGACCAGCACCTGTCTAAGATCCAGCAGTTGAAGAATGCTGCTCTAGGTGAAATGGTGTAGTATCACCAGGGGGTAAAACAAGATTGATTCAACCTAGACTTCAAACACAAAAGCAACCAGAGTGTCGTTAATGAGCCATCAAAGGACAGAAATAAATCATTGAAAGTATTCAATCATTCCAAAATAAGATGTAAAAAACAAAAAAGAAAATAAAGAAGAAATGAAAACCTAAAAAATAAACAGCACATTGGTAGAACTGATACACTGATGTTAGGCGGATGCCTAACATCATAATTACTTCCAAATACAGAGACTTTTAGATTTATTAAAAAAAAAAGCAATACCCAGCTCTAAAGTACTTTATTTGAAAAATACTATAATATATATAAATACTTATATATGAATACATATAGATATATACTCAATATGGCAAGTAAGTTTAAGGTAAAAATCATACCATACTAACATAACTAATCATACCATACTAACTAGCAAAAGAAAACAGCGTATTTCAGAGGATAGAATATTGCCAAGGATAAGAGAGGGTTGGACCACACCTGGCA
This sequence comes from Sorex fumeus, assembly GCF_029834395.1. NCBI lineage: Eukaryota > Metazoa > Chordata > Mammalia > Eulipotyphla > Soricidae > Sorex > Sorex fumeus. The sequence goes on from NW_026606059.1 coordinate 79,323,598, forward strand.
GAGCACAGAGGTTGTCCCCAGTGGCTCTTAAGGGACCACTATTTGACCAGGGATCAAACCTAGGCCCCCGCACCCCCAGGCCAAACTTATGCTTTATCTCTTTGGACTATCTCCTGGCCAGAGAAGGTCATTGTTTTTGTCTTGGGGGCTTTGTTTGTTCAGGGTCACATCTTTTCAAGATTACATGGAACATTTCTCGATTCTGGGCAATAAATTGACTCAGTAAATAGAAAAGAATCCAAGTTATACGAAGTATGTTTGCTGACCATGATGAAATTAAGTTAGAATCAAATAAGATCTTTGAACCCCCATGGTTGTGGAAATATAATAACATACTTTGACAAACCCATGCTCAGTAGGGAAATCAAAAGAGGAAAACAGAAAGTATTTTGAACGTAATGAAATGTACAAACAAGAACTGTGGGATTTGACTAAAGTAATGCTTGGGAGGAACCTTCTAGGTCAAATACTTATATTAGGAAAGAAGAAAGGTCTCAGACCAACAATTGCTGGGGCCTGAGTGATAGCACAGTGGCTAGGACATTTGTGTTGCATGAGGCCATTCTGGGTTTGATCCCCGGTACCCCATGTGGTCCCCCGAGCCTTACAAGGACTGGTCCCTAAGTGCAGAGCCAGGAGTAACCCCTGAAAACTACTGGGGGTGACCCCCCAACAAAAACAAAATTAAAGCAACAACTTCTACTAGTATTTAAGGAACTAGGAAAAAGACAAGTAAGTCCAAAATAAAAGGGGGAAATATAAAAAACATAAATAAGAGGTGGAAATAACCCAGAAAAGTAATAGAGAAAAACCAATAAAGTTACAACAGATTTGAGAAGAGCCAGAGAAATAGCACAGCAGATGGAGCACTTGCCTTGGACACACCCGAGCGTGTCCATCCTTGGTGCCACATGGTCTCCTGAGCCTCAGGGCAGAGCCTGAGTGCAGAGTCAAGAGTAAGTCCTGAATGCCACCAGGTATGGCCCAAAACCAAAATAAAACAAAAACTTTGAGAAGATCACGGAAATCGATAGGTCTTTAGTAATACTGATGGGGAAAACAGAAAGGAAAGGCAAAATGACCACTATCAGAATGAGATTGGTGACCCTGCTATTGCTGCAGATCCTACAATTATTAAAGGGATAATCCTGGGCCAACAGAAACAATTCTTGGGGCCAATAAATATGACCATTTAGATAAATGAACAAATTCCCCCCAGAACGCGAAGGAATGAAGCTCACTCAAGAAGAAATAGATAATCCAAATAGCCATGAGGGGCTGGAGCAATAGCACAGCAGGTAGGATGTTTAACTGGCACGCGGCCCACTCAGGTTGATTCCCATCATGCCATATGGTACCTTGAGCACTGCCAGGAGTAATTCCTGAGTGCAGAGCCAGGAGTAACCACTGTAAATAGCCGGAGGTGACCCAAAAACAAAACAAAACAAAACAAACAAGCAAAAACACCCAAATAGCCATGAATTGAAAGAAATTGTACTTGTAGCTAAAAACCTACCCTTAAAGAACCCTCCTGGTCCTATGTCTTCATTGATAAGTCTATCAAACACTTCAGGAAGAAGTGAAGCAAATCTGGCCCAAATTTTCCAGGTAATCAAAGACTTCCCACCCCACCTAGTGAAGACACTTTATGAAGACAGTCTCATTTAGACAAAGACTTTATAAGAGACTGCAAGGTCCAGAGGGATAGCACAGGGTGTAAGGCACAGTGGGGCTGACCCAGCATCATATATGCTCTCAAACAGCTCTTGGGAAACCCTATCCCACCTCCCCAAAAGAAAACTACAGACCAAAGTCCCTTGCGAATATAGTTGCAAACATTCTAAACAAAAGCTTGGCAATTCAAATCCAGATATATATATATATATATATATATATATATATATATCTCAATATATGAGATTTATCCCTGACATGGCTTATTATCTCATTCTTGCTTTTGACAACCTGGCAGGCCACAGAATGTAACCTGCCCACATGGCAGAGTCTGGCAAACTCCCCATGGCGTACCCAATATGCCAAATACCAGTAACAAGGATGGGTCTCATTCTCTTAACCCTGAAAGAGCCTTGAATGTGGCACATTTTAGAGTCTCAGGGTTAGGACGAAGGAGACGTTACTGGGGCCTGCTCGAGGCAATCGACAAACAACAGGATGATCATGATCATGATCCCTGACATGCAAGATCAGCATTCAAAAACTATTATCATTTACAATATCCAGAAACAAAATCCCACAATCTCTCTCCCTCTCATCCCCTGGGGACATTGGTGGTGAGAAATATACACTGGTGAAGGGATGGGTGTTGGAACATTATGTGACTGAAACCCAATCATGAACAACCTTGTAGCTATATCTCACTGTGATTCAATTAAAAAATTAAAAATTAAGTCTTAAATCTTAGTAGATAAGAAAAATCATACAATCATCTCAATATATAGACAATGCATTTTGTTGTTAATTTTGTTTTATTTTGTTTGAGAGTGACATCTGGGTGTCATCAGGACATCAGGAATCACTCCTGGTGGTGCTCAGGAGACCATATACAGTCATGAGAATCAAACAAATGTCAGTCGTGTGTAAGGTAAGCACCTTACCTGCTGTGCTATCTCTCTGGCCCCAAGACATTGCATTTTAAAAAATCCGATATTCACCATTCACTCCTAAGGATTTTTTTTGGGGGGGTGAGAGCCCACGTCCAAGTGATACTCGGGGTTACTCCTGGCTCTGCACTTAAGAATCACTCCTGGCAGGTTCAAGGGACCTTCTGAGATGCCAGGGATTGAACCCAGGTCGGCTGTGTGCAAGGCAAGTGATTGGAACTGTGTATCTCATTGTGATTCATTTCATTTCATTTCATTTCATTTCATCATCCTGTTATTCGTCGATTGCCTCGAGCAGGCCCCAGTAACGTCTCTTTCATCCTAACCCTGAGATTATATTCAAGGCTATTTAGGAGAATGAGACCCATCATTGTTACTGGTATTTGGCATATTTGGTACGCCATGGGGAGTTTGCCAGACTCTGCCCTGTGGGCAGGCTACATTCGATAGCCTGCAAGTTTGTCCAAAGTAGTAATGAGACAATAAGATGTCATTAAAAAAAAGTTCTGATAAGATGTCGCGCGGCCGGGAATGCGCGAAGATGCTCGACTCCAATTCGACTAGGCTTGGAGGTCTCGGCCCCAGAACCCGCGTGGCTTTGTCCCTCTGCCAGTATCTTCATGTGTGCGGAGAGTGGTCTCAGCACGGTGGTGGCTGGTCCTGGAGGTCTTCGGCTGCCGGAGCCCTGGTCGGGGCAGGGAGGAAAGCTCAACCCGCTCCCCTCCAAGGGGTCCCGGCGAGGAACACCCAGGCGCAGGGGCAGAAGACTGCACTGTTCTCGTCCGGGATCTGGATTTTCACCTGGCGCCATGAAATCCCATCAGCGGCCAAGACTCAGAGACTATAAAATCCAGATCCCGGACGAGAACAGTGCAGCCTTTTGCCCCCGCGCCTGGGTGTTCCTTCCCGGAGCCCCTTGGAGGGGAACGGGTTGAGCTTTCCTCCCCGCCCCGACCAGGGCTCCGGCAGCCGAAGACCTCCAGGACCAGCCACCACCATGCTGAGACCACTCTCCGCACACATGAAGGTACTGGCAGAGGGACAAAGCCACGCGGGTTCCGGGGACGAGACCTCCAAGCCTACTCGAATTGGAGTCGAGCATCTTCCACCCAGATCCTCCAAATTCCAGTAGGCGGGGGTCACACCCACCACCTGGCCCCCTGGCGCCGTGTAATCCCATCAGCGGCCAAGACTCAGAGACTATAAAATCCAGATCCCAAGACTCAGAGACTATTGTGATTCAATAAAAAAATTTAAAACAAAGTCTTAAATCTTAGTAGATGAGAAAAAAACCATACAATCATCTCAATCATCTTTACCAGCTGAACTATCTCTCCTTCCCCTTCACTCCTGAGTTTTTTGTTTGTTTGTTTGCTTTTGGGGTCCCACTCAGCGATGCTCAGGAGTTACTCCTGGCTCTGCACTCAGGAGCTACTCCTAGCAGTGCTCCGGGGACCATATGGGCTGCTGGGAATCCAACCTGGGTCGTCCGCGTGAAAGGCAAATGCCCTCCCCGCTGTGCTACCGCCCAAGCCCCACTCCTGAGTTTTTAAAATCTCATAGAAAATTGGAAGAAAATTTTATTAACGTAATAATATTGAAGGGGGTGGAAATCCACATTAATAAACAAGATCGATTAGATGGCCCTATGGGTTATTTCTCCAGTCAGTAGTGGAGAGTCAATACTTTCCCTAAGACCTGGAACTTGAATAAGGCATCTCTCCAGGCTTACAATCACCATGACACAGAGGGTCTGGCCACCAGTGGCACCCAATGCCAACAGCAACCATTGGAAGAAGGGTTCAAGCCAGACCCATCAAAATAAACCCCTTTCTTTGGGGTTTGGTTTTAAGAACTTTGGAGCTCCTGGGACACAGCTCTCCCACGAGGGGACTCTGGAAACAGGTCAGAGCAGCAGAGCGCAGAGACACCGTTTGGGCTCAGTAATGAAGAGCCAGAGAGCATCCCCGCCTTCCCTACACACTAGTTCCGTGACCGGTAGGTGGCGCCCTTTGACTGGCTCTCCCCAGGAAAGACCCTTGTCAGGGTGAGAGGCTGTTCTGTGTAAGGGCATTGATCTTGCTTTTCTTTCAGGACCACAAAGGGAGTCCTCGCAAGATGGTGGCCCCCCTAGTGTGGGTTTGTGCAGGTTCCCACACAAATCCACCCTGATAATGTCACGTGAATAAGAAATAAACCGGAGTGATGCTACAGTGGGTAGGGAGGGCACTTGCCTTGCACAAGGTCGCCTGGGTTTGATTCCCAGCATCTTCTATGGTTCCCCGAGCACCTCCAAGAGTGATTCCTAAGCACAGAGCTGGAGTGAGTCCTGATGGCCACTGGGTGTGGCTGAAAACTCCAAATAAGTAAATAAACTTTAGTTAAGCCATTGAGTTTGATATGTGTTTATTTGTTTTGGACCACATACTCAATGATTACTACCCCTGGCTCTGCACTCAGGGATCACTCCCCGCGGTGCTCAGGGGACTATGTGGGAGGGAGCGGGGCAAGGATTGAGCCCGGGTGGGCCACATGCAAGGCGAGTGTCCTACCCACTGTACTATCTCCCTGGCCCTTCAGTTGTTCAGGATCTGAGGCCAAGTCTAACTTCTGCCACCTAATACTGCATTAGAACTAAGCAAACCTTGTTTGATCTTACAAATATTACCCTGTTACAGTTTTATAAGGTGGAAATGCCATTCAATATATTGCAAACCTTGCAGGACCCGAGCCCCCACTAATCAAAACAGAGACATCCAAGAAATGAGAAAACACGCAACAGCTAGCACCTGGACAGAGAGATGCCAGCGAAGGAAGCAGGCTGCTCTCAGAACAGTGTTGGCATTAACCCTCCTTGGAAGACAGAATAAATGGCTGATTATAAGCTAGATTCACAGACCCTGTGACTAAGGCTTCCTAAAGACCAAAAGTGGGCCCCAGCGCCTGGATGGATAACTGGTTGCATTTTTTTATTGCCCCTTCTTGAGGTTTTCTATCCTAGAAAAATAATAATAATACTCTGTATCTGACCTCTGTGCCTACTTGTTTACTTATTTATTTTAAAGGTCAAATGGCTTTTCTGCAAGAGTATGAAGGAGGGTTTGGGCAACACCCAGTGGTGCTCAGAGGACAGCCTGGTGGCAGGGATCAGGCCAGGTTTGGTCACTAGTGAGATGAGAATTTTCACTCCTCCACGATCTCTCTGACCCCTCAAAAATTTTTTTTCATTTCCTAACATTTAATCTGCTCAGTTGTGACCATTTAAACATCAACACGTAGATGTGTTTTAGAAACTTCCAATTGTCCAGAAGCTCAGGTACAGGAAGCTGAAATCACTGGGCAGTTCCTTCCCATGTGTTAAGTAACTGGTCCTGAGGAATGCACCGGAAGACTAAGAATCAGGCCAGGAGTCAGCTGGGAAAGACCCAAGAACGGGGTGAAGCTTGGGGCATTGACCATCTTTAATGCCATTTTGGTAACTTTCGCTTAGCCGATTAAACAATTCACCAAGAACATCCCCACATCTCAATCCTTGAAAGAAACAGCAGTTTTGGAGACTGGGGAGTTCATGTCGTGGGGAATGGGCTTGCCTTGCATGCAGTAGACCCAGGTTCGATCTCCAGCAGCGCATGTGTTCCCCTGAGCACTGCCGGGAGTGACTCCAAAGCACAGAGTCAGAAGTGAGTCCTGAGCACTGCTGGGAGTGGCCCGTAAGCACAGAGTCGGGAATGAGCCCTGAGCACTGCCAGGTGTGGCCCAAAATGAAATAGATAAAGAAAAACTCTTCAAAGACAGACCCCCTTCAGGAAGAAAATACACGTTGAAGGTACTTTGATTTTTTTTAATGTATTTCCTTTGTAAGGAGACGAGCTCTTCAGAACAATTCCATAAATAAATAATAATCCAAGAAAAAGATTGTGCAGTCTGACCTTAAACTCTGAGATTGAGAAGGGCCCCAGAGAAAATCAGAAAACCAGGGAGCCTCTATTTACAGAAAGGGCACGGGAGAAATCACAAAGGGATTAAGGCACTTGGAGGTGACCGATGCAGGTTGGATCCTCAGGACCCCGAGCACTGCCAGGAGTGATCTCTGAGCACAGAGTCAGAAGTCAGCCCTGTGCACTGCCAATCTGACCCAAAACTGAAAAGGAGTATTGGCTATTGTCCTTGTTGTGCCCAAGTTTCAGATCCCAATTGCGGAGAGACCCAGTCCACACACGATAATGCAAAAGCAAAGGAGCTTTATTACTAGCCCGAGCCAGCGCTAGCCCAAGCTAGGGTCCAAGTCTCATCCAACATAGTGGAGTCTTGACAAGGACCCCGACTCCAACTTACAAGCAGTTTACAGAGGGTTCGGTCAAGAAGCGGTCTATATACTGATCTATTGTAGCATTGCCCTATTACAACAGTGGTCAGCAATTAGACAGCAGGTACCAGTAACGGCTTAGGGTTCTTTCCAAGAAGGGTGCGGTGACCCCCATGACTGGCCAGATCCAAATGCCCAGTTTTTTATCTAGGAGAATTACTCTACTAGGAGTTTACCAGAAACTGCAAGTCCTGCTTTGGGGAAACAGAAACTGAGGCCTAGCTGAGACTCAATGTTAGCTGCATCTTGTCATGGCTTCTGAGGATTTGGGGCCTCACAGCCTGACAGGAACAGATGAGCACGTGCTGGTACTTGCCACCAGGCATAGATCTTCCCAGAGAGACGAACCGGAAGGATGGCACAGCTTATGCAGTTCAACGGACAGTTCAAATATTTACCCAGTGTCTAAAGGGCGATCTTCACAGCACTTTTGCCTAATGCGTGCAAATAAGGATGAAAAGGTGTTGGCAGAGATTATTTCAGGGCTTGCTGGCTAAGTTGCTAAGGAACTTATAAAGACAGATGGACTAGACTACTGAGGCAGTGAAATCTCGAGTTCTTGGGGGCTTGGGGACCTGTTTCCATCCCTCCCGCATTCCATCTGGACTTTGATGTGGGCTGTGGCAAAAATACCACCGTCCCCACACAAAACTTCCATCTCAACGATGGCAACTGTGCGTCTCTGCCCTGGTGACACCCTGGGTTTGTGTCTCCAGCGTCATACCTGCCGGAGAATATTGCCTCTCCATTCCACTCAGGGGGCCTGGCAGGGTAAGAGCTATTAAAAGCCCCGAGGAAAGTTGTGAAGAAGGAAGCCAGCCATTTGTCATCTTCTGAGCATCTATAAATAGGCAGCTCTGGGCTAAACACTCACACGTGTAATTTCATAGACTTTTCCTGACCATCCCAAAGGAATGATCGGGAGAGATAATTTCCAGAAAGACAGGAGTTGGTACAGAGGCTAACACAGAAGGAGAAAAGTTCAAAGTGAGGTCTGAAGTGACGGAACAGCAAGTAGGCGCGTGCCTTGCACACAGCCCACCTTGGTTCAATGTCCAATGCCCCATAGAGTCCCCCAAGTCACCCCCCTCCACGGATCCCCGAGTGCAGAGCGAGGAGCAAGCCCTGAGCACCGGCAGGTGTAGCCCCCTGACTTTCACCCCCACGCACAAAAGTTAACGGCTAAAACCACAGGGAATGATGGACATAAAGGATTGATTCATTCAGGAGCACACATGGAGCGCCTGTGAGGGCACAGACTGTCCTGGGCACCCGTGATGAGGCGCTTCCACTCTACCTGGAGAGACAGTGAATGGCAGAGGACACCGGGAAATGACAGTGACACATTCGTGAGGAGTCAGAGAGTGTTTCATGCCCTGGAGATTCCAAGGCACCGAGACTTTGATGCCAAATGGTTCCCCGGGGAGACTGAGCGGGAGAGGTGGTGGGACCTCAAGAGGGCACTGAGTCTGGGCGTGGGGAATGAATAAGGTTTCCAGGGAACAAAGGTGCATTCAGCACGTCCCCCGCACTGGTGCAGTTACAAGGATTCTGGAGCCACGGGCACAGGCGCGTGTCTGGACCAGCAGGATCTCAGGGCTGCCTGGCACAGCCGCCATCCACCTCCACCGTAGAGCTCAAGAAAGGGGATGATAGGAAAGAGAAGGAGACCAAGTTCTGTCAGTAGCGGACGTTCCTTCCCAGGCAGTGACTGAATCAGTGCTGGAGTTTGTAAATAGGATCAGACTGCTGTGAGCGGTCAAAAACCCATTTCCAGAGCCTCCTCCGGCAATTTAAAGTACCATAATTTTTGTTTGGTTTGGGAACCACACCCTGAGATGTTCAGGAGTTACTCCTGACTCTGCACTCAGGAATTACTCCCATCAATGCTCAGTGAACTATATGGGATGCCGGGGACTGAACTGGGGTCAACCACATGAAAGGCAAGAGCTCTCCTCGCTGTAATATATCTCTCTGGTCTCTAGGAAAGCCATGGTGTCTAAATGAAGCCAGAAAAATATTTTTTTATGATTAAATGAGCTGGGGAGGGAAGGCAGGAGGTAGGGGAAGTAGGGCAGGAGTTAGGGTCCAATGCCCAGCACCTCTCTATTTCCTCACGCATCACCCAGCATCCTCCTACAAGCACTTACTCTGAGTCTGAAAGGATCAAATTGTCCCCAATTGCCCCACAGAACAAACAATACTTAAGGAACATTTTGAAATATCCAGTGTCCAAAAATATGAAATTCACCCAGCCCAGAATCTTCCCAGGAGTGCAAGTCAGAAAAATATAGCCCAGGACCAGGATGAGAAAATCTGGTCAGTGAAAGAGGTGAGAGAATGAGCAGAGATGGGGTTTTCATGCGACATGAAGAACACAGAGCCCAGGGCTGGAGAGATAGCACAGCAGTGGGAGGGCGTCGGCCTTGCACGCGGCCGACCCAGGTTCCCATATGGTCCCCGAAGCACCACCAGGAGTGATTCCTGAGTACAGAGCCAGGAGTAAGCCCTGAGCATCACCAGGTGTGATACAAAAAGCCAAAAACATAAATAAAAATACAGAGCCTTTGCAAAAAGTTGGAGGAAAATACAAGTGCGATAAGGAGAAAATGGAAAATACATATATAAACAAGAGACTCATGTGGGATTTTAAGGTGAAACAGACATTATTTGCAAAGGAAAATACTGCACCGTAGCACTGACCTCCCATTGTTCATTGATTTGCTCGAGCGGGCACCAGGAATGTCTCCATTGTGAGACTTGTTGTCACTGTGTTTGGCATATTGAATACGCCACGGGGAGCTTGCCAGGCTCTGCTGTGAGGGCGGGATACTCTCGGTAGCTTGCCGGGCTCTCTGAGAGGGACAGAGGAATTGAACCTGGGTCGGCTATGTGCAAGGCAAACGCCTACCTGCTATGCTATCACTGCAACCTTGGAAAATGCACTGAATAGAATTAACAGCAGATTAGACATGGAAGAGGGAACTATTAGTGAATCTGAAAACAGAATAATAAAACTATATAAAATGCAAAGCATAGAAAAAAGACTGAGGAACATCAAGGAATAATGTCAGTGGGGTCGGAGAGGCAGTACAGGGTCAAGGCGCTCACCATGCGCATTCCCAAAATATCAGACTGTTTAAGCAGAAAATCCCGATTCTGTCCTGGCATCACATATGGGCCCTTGGACCTCACCAGGAGTGACCCTTGAGCACAGAGACAGGAGTAACTCCTGTGTACCACAATTGTGCAAGAGGAGGAGGAGGAGAAGGAAGAGGAGGAGGAAAAGAAGGAGGAACATGAGAATGAAGAGGAGGAGAAGGAGGAGAAAAAGGAGGAAGAAGAGAAGGAGAAAGAGGAAGAGGAGGAGTCTGCAAATGAAAAATAAAGATGCTAAAAATACAAACTGAGATGCCCACACTTCCCCAAGTTGACAGATTCGATACAATTTTGATCAGAATCTTAGTGGGGTTTTCATAGACATTGGCAGCTTGCCTCTAGAATATACATGGAAAGGCAAAGAACTTAGGATATGCAAAATGCTTATGTGTGGCAGAGACAGGGAGAGAGAGAGAGAGAGAGAGAGAGAGAGAGAGAGAGAGAGGGAGGGAGGGAGGAAGGGGGAGAGAGAATTGTTTAAAGTACACTGGCTCATTGCAAGACAAGCTAGAACACTATAAGAGAGTCCCACCAATCTAAAAATAGGCATAGAGATCACTAAAGTCAGCCAGGGAGTTGAGAAATAGTCTTATCTGTCTATAGCAATGGGTTTTTGACCAAGAAGCCCGCGCAACACAATAGGGAAAGAATAATCTTTTCCACAAACAATAGTGCAGCAATTGAGGATCTGCCTGTGAATACCCACGAGCCTGACCCCGTTCAGCAAACAGTCACTCTCAGTGGAGCCCAGAGCCCACAGGTAAGGCCAACAGACGTGGGATTGATCCTGTGTCCCTCCAGGGCCTTCTGAGGCGGCAGCTGGACCCTCGAAACACACCACCCACTTGGGTCTGTGATGCCCGTCATTTGTCAGGACAGAGGAACAAGGCAGAGTCTCTCCTGGTCAGGGGTGACCTGAGCACAGATGCTGATTCCAGACTGATGGCTCCTCCCTCAGTGCTCCTGGAACTCATCTGTCAAGAGTGCCTTGTGGCAAGCACCAACCATATCCAGCTTCGGCGCGATGCTCTGGTTCTTGCTATCAGAGCATCTCTTGCAGGCTCCTGGGCCCCCGAGACCTCAGCGCTCCCCACTCCTGAGCCCGCGACACCCCAACTGCTGCTTCCCGATAGTTCTGTGCTCTTCTGGGTCTCAGTGCCCGTGTACAGACACCCCAGGACTTGCCCCACCTCTGCTCCGCCCAACACCCTCCAGTGGCGCTTACTGGAGACAGTGTCAGCTGCCTGTGTTATGCCCATGGTGCCCGGGGACCCGGGGCAGAGCCACAGTGGGCGACAAGGCCTTTGCACACTCTCCCGCTGAATCGAGCTGGGAAGATCCAACCTGGATTTGGGAGACCGGAAAGCAGCAACTCGGGTTGGGGCTCCGAGCTTGGCACGTGAGAGCTGAGGATGGCGACGCCCAGGGCTTGCCCAGGAGATTAAGCAGGGCAGGGGTTGGAACCAGGCGCCATGGTCTGTCCTGACTGCTGGTCCCAGCACAAAAAATCCAGCCCCAGCCTCCAAGCAAGGACCTCGCATTGGCACCATCAACCCTACCTGGCCCACCCACCCCTGCTGCAGACCAGCACCCATGGAATATTTGCAGGGCGATTGTGGGGCTTTTGCTCCTGGCCTCTGATCCCCACGGTTCTGATTCCGATTCTGATCTCCACAATCACAGGCCCAGAAATCCGCAGTGAGAATCGGTTGGTCTCGAACAGACGCAGGGGCCAGGCCTGTCTTCATGGCCCTTCCCTTCGTGCTGTGGTGCAATGGCTTGTCTCGGGGGTGCAAATGACCGCACCGGGGGCTGCAATGTGGGCAGCCCCCTGGGTCCAGCCCACAGCCTCACTCCTGCTGGACAGGGGCTCACCCCCGCCAGCCCTCCTTTGTTGCGCTAGTCGGGGGGCTGCCCCCTCTGGTGCTTGGGCTACTCCTGGCTCTATGCTTGGGAAACCATATGGTGCCGAGGTGGAAACTGAGGCCCCCATGTGCAAAGCTGTGCTCAGCCCAGTGGGCTCACGCTGGCCCCAGCAGCATTTCACAATGCCTACCCGCTGCCCACTGCCCGTTAGAGATTTGACAACCCCCTGGCCACGCTGCACCTTGGTTCCATTAGGAGTTTTCATCACACATTTGCTTCTTGTTGTGGTTTTGCGGCTCTGGTGGGCTTCGAATTTACCAGGGATTAGGTATTTCACAGGGTGGCTTGACATTCCCTCAGCAGAACCCCCTGAGGTAGGACTCCCTCCCAACCCCTGCGAGGAGCTAGTTCACTCACATTTGGGAGCCGTGCTCAGAGGAGTTCAAGGGTTACTCCTGGCTCTGTGCTCAGGGATCACTCCTGGCAGTGCTCGGGGGACCGTATGGGATGCTGGGGATTGAGCTTCGTTGGCGAGTGCAAGGCAAATGCCTTCCCCGCTGTGCTATTTCTCCCCCCTCCCCCCACCTCACACACGAACATATTTCACTCCGATTTGCTCTGCGTTTGGTGTTTGTTGGTTGCTTCAGTTTGGATTCTGGGGATCAAACCCAGGGCCTCACAGAAGGCTGTTTTGCACTGGAAGGTTCTTCTAAAACCACTTTCCCCTCCTCTCCTCTCTGGATTAGAGCTCTTCACAGGATCCACTCTGCCATTGGCAGGATGTGGAAATGGAAAACGAAATTCTTGGAAGAATACAAAGAGGCTCCCAATCTAGCAAACCCTGCGTGTTGAAGAGAGAGAAACAGCCAGGGGGAGAGAGGGAGAGAGGGAGGGAGGGGGAGAGAGAGAGAGAGGGAGGGAGGGAGGGAGGGAGGGAGGGAGGGAGAGGGAGAGAATGAGCATAAAGCTTTCATTCTAAAGACCAGGTCTCAAATCACAAACACCAAGCCGTCTAAGTTGAGTGACCACAGGCTCCACATTTGGAAACCCACTGAAGTGTTTGGGGCATAGACTTTCGCTGGGCACTCGGCCCGGGAGCCTCGAAAACTGATCTAAGACCACAGATCAGCCTTTTTCTGAGGTCACCCGAGTCCCGTCTCAGAGCCACAGATACTGGAGGGGAAAGTGAGACTCCACAAAGCCCCAGTGCAGCACTTGGCATTTTTCAGTGTCGTCTGAAGATTTTTTGGCTTGGACTCTTGTGGCACAGACCCGAAGGGTGTTCAGTGCCTGGATCGGTGCTAGGTGTCTGAGTTTGCATTTGTACATTCAAGAAAGTTCTCTGTCTCAGAGGGAAATATATATATATATATATATATATATATATATATATATATATATAAAGTTCAACCTTTAACAACATTGTAGAAGGCCTTAATGGCTGCTGGATGAAATACAACAATCTTCACACACTTTCCTCTAAGGAAACTTTTTTGGATCATTTTCACGGTTTTTCATAACATACAATACAGTCACAGTCACAGTCACAGTCCTCCCGTTGTTCATCGATTTGCTCAAGCAGGCCCAGTAACGTCTCCATCATGAGACTTGTTGTTACTGTGTCTGGCATATTGAATACGTCACGGGGAGCTTGCCAGGCTTTTCCGTGCGGGCGAGATCCTCTCGGTAGCTTGCCGGGCTCTCCGAGAGGGGTGGAGGAATCGAACCTGGGTTGGCCAGGTCGGCCGCATACAAGGCAAACGCCCTACCGCTGTGCTATCGCTCCACAAAATAAATTATTTTGGTTCTGCTTTGGGGCAGGGGTTGGGGTTCAGGATAGAAACTCCCAAAATACGGTGGTGGGAAGGCGTAATGGTGGTGGGATTGATGTTCAAATATTAAATGTAATAAAATGTTGTGAACTACTTTATAAAAAAATTAAATTAAAAAAGTACATAAGTTATTAAAAAATGTTCTCTATCTTCACTCTCCTTTGTGTATGTGTGTGTGTGCGCGCGCACACACACACACACACACACACACACACACCAGTGTGCTCCCAAAATAGAGGTCGTGTCCCAGAGAGGCTGTCCAGGAAGCGCCCGATGGAACCCCGGCCGCTCATCCAGGTCCAGTTTGGCGCTATGTCCAGAAGATGGCGCTGTGCACCCGACTCTGCAAAGCAAAGAGGCCGTTTCGGGTCACTTCTAGCTGGAAGAACGGTTGTCACCCCCAAATCCCAGAGCTAAAGCCAGGTCTCCACAGTGACACACACACACACACAACAACAACAAGTCGTAAGTGACATACAAAGGCACAAAAGCTTCTCCCTGGTTCCTGCTCGTTCTGACAGCAGCGGTTCAGTGCAGCTGCTTCCTGGCGCCCAGGCAGAGTCGGAAGCCGTGGGTATGATGCCGTGTCCTTGCAGGACATTCCCTTGAGGCTGCTGGACCCTGGAAGCACACAAGCCACGGCGACCCGTGGTGTCATCACATCAGTGCAGAACTCAGAGGTGACAAGAGGGCAGAGCCTGGACCCCAGGTCTGTGGCTCCTGCCTCAAGTGCACCTGGGGGTGGAGGGGAGACACAGCTCAGAGTAGAGCACTTGCATGTGTGGGGCTGGGTTTGATCCTGAGGACAGATGATCCCCTGAGCACCAAGCCGGGAGCAGAGCCTGATCACCATGCTCGGTGTGACGAAAAATAGAAGAAAAGGGGGCAGCGGTGGGATGGCGGAAGAAAGTAAGGAATGAGGGAGGGAGGAAGGGAGGAAGAGAGGAAGGAAGGAAGGAAGGAAGGAAGGAAGGAAGGAAGGAAGGAAGGAGGAGAGAAGAAAGGAAGGGAGGAAGGAAGGAAGGAAGGAAGGAGGGAGGGAGGGAGGGAGGGAGGGAGGGAGGGAAGGAAGGAAGGAGGGAGGGAAGGAAGGAAGGAGGGAGGGAGGGAGGGAGGGAGGAAGGGAGGGAGGAAGGAAGGAGGGAAAGAGGGAGGGAGAGGAGGAGAGAGGAAGGGAGGCATGGGGGAAGGCGGGAGGGGAGGAGGCCTCCTGTGGCTGACAGCTGTGTGACTCCCTGTGGGAGCAGACACCTGAGGTCCCAGCCCTTGTATCTCCAGCCCACCCTGTGACCCATGCCTTGCCCCGTGTTCCGTGGCTGAAGGGAGGACTCTGGGCTTACAGGAGCTGGGGGGCACCTGCCACTTCCTTCTGCAGAAGCTCCAGCTCCCCACCCGAGGCATCGGTGAGGATAAAATGTCCGAACCAGTCACGGCAGCCGCCTCGCGCCTCATTGGGGAGTGTTCTGGCTGACAGGCTGAGCGTGGCCTTGAGTCTCTGCAGCATCTTTAGTCCCCTGAGCTGTGCCGCCAGGGAGGGGACCTGGACCCTCCGGCCAGGGGTGAGGCCACCCACTCTGGGCCGCATGGTGCAGCCCCCAACGCCCCCGAATGCGGCCGGTCTGACTCTACCCGTCGCTCTCCACCTGAGTCCAGGCTCCAGGCCTTGGGGCACACTCAGCAGTGCTGGGGATTGGAACCCCAGTCGGGACCTCCCACGCAGGGCCCCGCCCAGCCCGAGCTCCTACTTCCTTTTGCAGCTGTCCTCCTAGCTCGCGCGATAGCCCTTGTCCACCCTAAATAAAGCTTTTTGTTTTGTTTTGTTTTGTTTTGTTTTGAACCCAAACTGTCTCTTGACAGATGACGTCCAAACGGCGACCTTTCCAGAGCTGCAAAACCCTCCGGGTGCATCATTCATGCACTCACAGGTGCTGCCGAGAGCTGGAGCGTAGACATCAAGGCGGCACGCAGGGCGGCATGTCCCGGAGGGCGAGCGCCAGGCCCCAGAGGCTGTTCTGGGCTCATCCATCACTCTCCCTGGGAAGTACAGAAAGACACGGCAAGGGGGGCGCAGTGGCTGCCATGCTGACTCACCCACTGGCCCTGCCCTGCCAACGCCCAGCAGAATCCCCCAGGAGCACGTCTGCACGTCTGGCAGCAAAAGCTCAGGGACTCTCTGGTACCCTGTTCTCCTCCTGCGTGGAGCTAAGGTTTATCAAGTTACTCCGCCACAGTGCTCGTGAGGTACACCCAATACCATCAGGCACTCCCAATCCCGTATTGCTCTTCTCTTTCCTTTATGTCCTTTGCGTGGCTTGGCAATGTCCTTTATGTATATCACAGGACAATAGTTGAAGCGAGGCTTTTGTAACATGGGAGTTAGTTGACCCCAAATTATATTTACTCCTGGGTATCCATCACGCTCCAGGACGCTTTCCGGACCCGCGCGGCAGCTCCGGCCGAGACCCACGCACAACTGAAGACCCACAGAACAAGATAAGTGGAACTCTCTGAGACCTTGGACTCCAGGCTCGGCGGACCCAGGGACAGAGCTTCTCTGCTTGCTCCCACCACCACAGGTGACAAAGGGATTCTAATCAGGAGCCCCACCCTACCCTGCCCTGTCTGCTTCCATCAACCACCCAGGGATCGAATTGTGCACAGGAGACCCACCCTACCCAGATAAATACCCCACTGGCAGATTTCCACTCTCGACACTACTTCCACTACCCAGCCGTCGTCACACTCCAGGACGCTTTCCGGACCCGCGCGGCTGCAAGCGGCCGCGCGACACATCATAAGACACTAAATACCCATCTTCTAAAATTGTCGTACCATATTTGATAGGGTTCAAATATGGTAACACCTACAAGGGTGATTAGAGGTCACCCCAAAAGCCTCTATACCTCTCGGAAAGACTGGCAAGCTACCGAGAGTATTCCGCCCGCACAGAAGAGCCTGGCAAGCTATCCGCTGTGCATTCGATATGCCAAAACCAGTAACTACAACTGGCCTCATTCACCTGACCCTGAAGGCTTCACCGACATGGCAGCACTGAGAAGGATGAGAAAGGAGAGGCCGACAAAATCTCAAGGCCGACCTAGGCTGCCACAACGAAGGAAGACAAAAATGATCGTCTGTACTTTCAATGCACGTACGCTAGCATCAGATGCATCCATCGAGGACCTGATGGTACAAGCGCAAATGATCAAGTACGACATCATTGGTCTGACCGAGACAAGAAGGCACGAATCTCACCATGCCGTTTTCGACACCGGAGAAGAATTGTTCCTCAGAACATGCGATAAAAGAGGTGTTGGAGGCGTCGGTGTCCTTGTCAACACAAACTTGGCCAAGAGCATTGATTCATTCGAATGCCTAACAACCCGAATCGGACGTTTACATTTGAATAGATGTGGCTCACTGCCTGCAGTTTCTATCTTCGTTGTCTACGCACCAACATCTCATTATGATGAAAGAGAAATCGAGAAGTTCTACATGGAGCTAGAGAAGTTCTATAAAGAAGACCACACCTTCTACAAGATCATTGTGGGTGATTTTAATGCCAAGATAGGACCGAGAAGATCAGCTGAAGAACTTCACATCGGGACCCATGGCCTAGAATGGAACGAACAGGGTGAGAGACTGTCTGAGTTCATCATGTCGACCAAGACCATTCATGGTAACTCACAGTTCCAGAAGGCAGAATCTAAACGATGGACATGGGAGTCTCCCAGTGGATGATTCCACAACGAAATAGACCACATCATATTCAATCGACGGTTTTGCCTGACTGATGTCGCTGTTGTCCCAAAATTTCGAACGGGATCAGACCACCGTCTCCTTCGTGCAAAATTCTACTTCACAGAGCGGGGAGAAAGGGCTGCAAAGTTCAAAAAGAGAACTCCCAGAATGACCACCAACTGGGAACTCTTTGGTACTATTGCGGCAACATGGGAAGATGCCATTGTTGACAACATTGACGAGGAATACGATCGACTGGTTCAGCACCTCCATGAATGTGCGAGGAACGCCAAGAGAGAGATAGCCACAAAAAGTCGCCTATCTTCGAAAACTCTTGAGCTAATTCGCCAGCGTGGTTTGGCGCATGCCTCAGGCAACCGCAAGCTAACGTCCGAGCTTGCAAAGCAGTGCAGAGATGCGATCAAGGAAGACCTCAAAGAGAGAAGAGCAGAAGTACTGGTAGATGCGGCAGAAGCCGGGAAAAGTATTCGTAACGCCCGCCTGTCCTTCGCCAACTATAAGACCAAGATGACTGCCCTCCGACGTCCTGATGGATCCATCACATCCTCCAGAATGGCAATGGAGAAGATTATCCATGACTTCTACTCAAATCTCTTCGATAGCCATGTCCACTTGCCGACATACCAAATTCCACAGGATGGGTATGTCGTTCCTAACGTTCTCCCTTCCGAAATCCGACACGCCATTTCGTTAGTAAAGAAGCAAACAGCACCCGGCCCAGACAAGGTCAGACCTGAACACCTGAAGAACCTGCCGTCAGTACTCATCAATACACTGGCTCGGCTCTTCACTCGCTACCTGTCTGAATGCAAGGTTCCGTCCCAATGGAAAACCAGCAGGACCGTACTACTGTTCAAGAAGGGAGACATCCATGACATTGGCAACTATCGCCCGATCTGCCTATTGTCTGTCATCTACAAGCTGTTCACTCGAGTCATCCTGAATAGGATTGGCAGAACACTAGATGAAGGACAACCATGCGAGCAAGCAGGGTTCCGCAAAGGATTCAGCACCATCGACCATATCCACACGGTAACCAAGCTCATTGAGGTTTCTCGGGAGTTCAAGATGCCGCTCTGCTTAACGTTCATTGATTTAAAGAAGGCCTTTGATTCTGTTGAGATGGAAGCGGTCATTGAAGCCCTAGCCAATCAGGGCATTCAAGCCCAATACATCAGGATCCTCCGTGAGCTGTATTGCGGATTCACTACCAGGATCTCACCATTCTACAAAGAAGTGATCGTTGATGTCAAGAGAGGGGTGCGGCAGGGTGATACCATTTCACCGAAACTCTTCAGTGCCACCCTCGAGAACATCATGCGATGACTGGAATGGGAAGGAATGGGAGTGAAGATAGATGGTCGGCAACTACACCACCTCCGCTTTGCTGATGACATTGTTTTAATAACACCAAACATCAGCCAAGCGGCACAAATGCTGGCCGACTTTGACCGTGAGTGTGGAAAGGTAGGACTACAGCTGAATCTTACGAAGACAATGTTTATGAGAAACAGCCTTGTTCCTGATGCCCCATTCGCTCTCAATGGAATGACCATCTCCGAATGCAACAGTTATGTGTACCTAGGTCGAGAGGTCAACATGAGAAATGACCTGGCACCCGAGCTGCGCAGGAGGAAGAGAGAGGCTTGGAACGCCTTCAAGAACGTCGAAGAAATAGCTAAGAGGACGAAGAACCTCCGGCTCCGGGCACATCTCTTTGATTCCACTGTTCTTCCTGCATTAACATATGCCTCAGAGACCTGGGCCCTACGCAAACAAGATGAGAATGCCATTCAGGTCTCCCAAAGAAGAATAGAAAGAGCTATGCTTGGAATATCACGTTTCACTCAAATGAGAGAACGAATCCGGAGTTCTGACATCTGTCGACGATCAAGGATCAGGGACGCTGTCTCATATGCCAAGGTGTCGAAAATCAGATGGGCTGGTCACGTAATGAGATTTAAAGACGACCGTTGGACTAGAGCTGTTACTGATTGGATTCCACGGGATGTCAAGAGACCGCGTGGCCGCCCACCTACCAGATGGTCAGACTTCTTTGTCAAGATCATGAATGATCGGTTTGAGGCCCTCCATGTTCCCGGAGCGAAGAGATGCCATTGGGCTACACTAGCACGCGACAGGGACAAATGGAGACGTTACTGGCGCCCGCTCGAGCAAATCGACGACTAACGGGAAGTTAAGTGATTAAGTGATCCATCACATTTACTTGACTTAATCCTCTGTTGCCCTTACTTCCCGGTACCCCCCAAAAGGAGGGTCCCAGTGAGGGACTTGGATGGACCCAGGGCAAGCCGTAAGCTACCTTGACATTGAAAAAGGACAGGCTAAACACCATAAGAAGTATAAATTAAGAGTACGGTCACGGAACAAACTCTCATGACGCAAAAAGAAGTAAGAGAATACGCCACAGGGAGCTTGCCAGGCTCTGCCATGCAGGCAGGAAACTCTCAGTAGCTTGCTGGGCTCTCCGAGAGGGACGGAGGAATGGAAGCCAGGTCGGCCACATGCAAGGAAAACACCCTCCCCGCTGTGCTGTCCCTCCAGCCCTGCTATCGCTCCAGCCCCTGAGGACTGTAGTCTGGGATAATAGAGACGTCCCCAGGGAGAGCCAGCCTTTACGCTTAATAAATCTCTCACAGAGTTCATACAAAACGACTAGAAATGAATGGGTTACTGGCTAAGGAAAGGAGAAAGGAATAAATCCTTAAATGGAATCCTGCCCTTGAGTGGATCTCCTAGTGATGCAGGAGATGGAGATGAGATTTTGTCCCTGAGTTAATCTAGAACTTCCCCTGAAGGAGGGGCTTTCCATCTGTTGGTTGTTATGATAATGATCAACCTCACCTATGTGTACCCACTCATCACGACTTCTATATAACAAACTACCCTGTGAGACTTGAATAAACGGTCACTGGTCACCAACCATCCTGTGGCCCCACCCGAACTTGAACTCAGCCCCCAGGCTGAGCACGCCCTACAGCAGCCAAACCCAGACCCCCTGAGACCACAGAACCCCACTGCTTCACAACTGTTCTCTGCAAAGACCCTGAATTGCCCATCACTCCAGGGGCCCTGGTGCTGAGACTGAGAACTCGGGTGTTTTTCCAAGTCTTGGTGGGCAGCCTCCCCCCACCCTCCTGTACTTTGGGAAGCCCCACAGCCACACCCACCTCCCACAGCCCCACCCTCAACTCCTCGCCCCCAACAGCCATCCTGAAGTCTCTGGACCACGCGGCACCTCCTAGTTCTCAATAAATTCCCGTAGGAGCAGCCAAATTAGATGGAAAGTGACAGGAGCCAACTAAATTTAAGAAAGAAAAATCGCAACACAGACGGCTCAGTTAGCAACAGAACTTCACAAATTCTCAGACAAGGACTTCGCCCTACAATCAGATATGCCAATTTTCACATAAAAACTGATTTTTTGTACTTATTGATTTTAATATTGGAACTCGTTACCTAGTCAATTTCAACTCTAGAATTGTATCAACAGTTGTGGCTTTTTTCTAATTATTTTAAATAGATTTTTTTCTATAAAAAAGAAAGATCCAGGGGTATATACGGGCATGTATATGTGTGAGTATGTGAGTGTGAGTGCGTATGTATATGTGTGAGTATGTGTATATGTGTGTTGTGTGTGTGTTGTGTGTGTCATAAGTGTGTGTGTGTGTGTGTGTGTGTGTGTGTGTGCGCTTTGGTTTGGGCCACACGCGGCAGTGCTCTGGGCTTACTCCTGACTCTGTGCTCAGGGGTCATTCCTGGCAGTGGTGAGAGAATCAAGCACCATCCTGAGGATGGACCTGGGGTTTACCACATACAAAGCAAATGCCCTAAGCCTGTCCTGACTGCAGTCTGGCCATGCGTACTTGCCGGGGTTCTACGTGGGACATACGTGAATTCTATTAGTCAGCCTCCTGCTCTGCAAGAGGAAGTCAACTAAAAACACCTCCCTTTCTCTTCCCTTCCTTCTCCCCTTCCCTCCCTTCCCTTCCCTTCCCACCCCTTCCCTCCCCTCCTTTCTCCTTTCCCTCCTCCCTTCTCTTCTCTCCTCTTCCCTCTCCTCCCCCCACCCCCCATCCCTTGTCCCTTCTTTGAGGTGACGGGAGCCAGGGCCTTACATGGACCACAGCTCTCACCCCTCAGCTGACCCCATCCTAGGCCCCGCTTCCTTTCAGGCCAGCTAGGTCACTGTGGAAGACAGAGGGCAAATACCAATAAAGCCATCAGACTGACAGGAGCCCCCAGTCAGGGTGGAAGCTGGATCCCCAGCCCCCCTCCCCCTCCCCGTCTCTTCTCCTCAGGTTCCGGAGGAGGAAGCAGGTGCTCAGGGAGATCAGGGGACAGGCATGGCTGTCACTCAGCCTTGTGGGGTGGGGGTTGGGGGGATTCACCTCAGAAACAGCAGCAGGAGTTCAAAAGAGCTTCCCCTGCTGGGCCTGAGGCACAGACTCTGCACTCCTGAGTCAGCCGGAGCTGCCGCGCCTGGCTTCTCAGGGGTGCAGAGGGTGTGGGGGTGTCACCTCTCCTGTCAAGGGCTGTCTCAAGGCTCAAGTAATGCTCAGGTGGTGGTCAGAGGTCCAGCGCTGGGCTAAGAGCCTGCCTGGTATGTGGCCGACTCTGGCTTTATCCCCAGCATCATAGAGGGACCCAGAGTTCCTCCAGGAGTGACCCCTGAGCATACACAGAACCAGGAATAGTCCCTAAGCACCAACAAGTTGAGACAGAGAAGCAAAGGCAGTGCCATGACAGGCTCATAAAGAAACCAGAAGAAGCTAGGCCCAAGTTTCTGTTCCAGAATTCCTGGAATTGAGCACAGATACCTGGAACTGAGTCATGATTTCTCTGAAATGAGATAGCCATAGTGAGGTCAACTAAGGGTCACCAATCAGATGCAGGAAGGGAACCCCCCAATCTATAAAACCTTATGCGACCCTTATGTAACTCCAACTTAATAACCAATCAACTAAGTATAAGTAGTGGAAAGCCCCTCAGACTTCAGTCAAAAGGGTTGTCCGTGGGAAGCCCCTGTTATATAATGTTATGCTATAAAAGTCTCTCACTTTTGAGACTCTGGGTTCTGAGAAGGCTGCCGCTGTGTCAGAGCCGGACGAGGGTCCTAGCGCAAGCTAGCCAATAAAGACCCTTTGCTTATTGCATCGCAACTTGTCTTCGTGTGATTTCTCTGGGGAGATCTCAGCCCGGTTTAACCAGGTGTGCCCCCAAATCAAATCACCCCCGGCTCCTTGAGTCCTGTGTGCTGCTCAGACAGGCCCGGGAGGAGACTGTCCAGGCGCTGGGTTCTCCCATGCCTCCTGCTGCCTAGCACTGTGGCAAAGGCCCAGCATGGGGGGGACGCACGGGGGGGGGGGGGCGGGCAAGAATCCCATCAGCCCGGGGCCCTGCTTTCCAGCAACACTCCAGCCACCCCCAACACTGTCACCATCCTCCTGTTGCTCATCGATTTGCTCCAGCGGGCCCAGTAACATTGTGAAACTATTTGTTACTGTGTTTGGCATATCGAATACATCATAGGGAGTTTGCCAGGCTTTTCCATTAGGGCTAGGTACTCTCGGTAGCTTGCCAGGCTCTCCAAGAGGTGCGGAGGAATCAAACTTGGGTCAACCAGGTGGGCCGCATGCAAGGCAAACGCCCTACCCACTGTGCTATCTCTCCAGCCCACTTCTTTCTTTTTTTTTTTTTAAATATAACAATTAAGTACAGCAGGTAGGGTGTTTGCCTTGCACACAACCGACCCGGATTGGATCCCTGGCATCCCATATGGTCCCCGAGCACCACCACGCGATCACAATCATCCTGTTGTTCGTCAATTGCCTCGAGCAGGCACGAGTAACGTCTCCTTCGTCCTAGCCTTGAGATTTTAAAGTGCCACATTCAAGGCTCTTTCAGGGGTAGGAGAATGAGACCCATCACTGTTACTGGTATTTGGCACATTGGTACGCCACGGGGAGTTTGTCAGACTCTGCTGTGTGGGCAGGTTACATTCGGTAGTTTGCCAGGTTGTCCAAAGTAAGAATGAGATAGTAAGATGTCCCGCAGCCGCAAATGCGGCTGCACGCTTCTGGGAGCTGGGTTTTGTAGTCTCTGGGTCTTGGCCGTTGATGGGATTACACGGCGCCAGGGATCAGTTGGTGGGTGTGATCCCTGCCTACTGGAAGATGGAGGATCTGGGTGGAGGATGCTCAGCCCCGATCCGAGAATGCTTGGCGATCTCAGCCCCGGGACCTGCATGCCTTTGTTCCTCTGCCAGTATCCTCATGCGTGTGGAGAGTGGTCTCCGCATGGTGGTGGCTGGTTCTGGAGGTCTTCGGCTGCCAGAGCTCTGCTCGGGGCGGGGAGGGAAACTAAACCCGCCCCCCTCCAACGGCCCCGGCGAGGACAGCTAGGCGCAGGCTGTCTCAAAATTAAAACAATGATTTGATTTGTTTTTTTTTGTTTGTTTTTTTACAACGATTTTATTTGTATCCCCTCTACCAAGAGAAAAAAGTACATCTCATACTCGGAAAGGCTTTTTTTAAAATTTTTTTCTTTTTCTTTTGGGGTCACGCTCAGCAATGCTCAGGGGTTCCTCTTGCCTCATGCACTCAGGAATTACTCCTGGTGGTGCCCAGGTGACCATAAGGGATGCTGGGAATCGAACCCGGGTGGGCCACGTGCAAGGCAAATGCCCTACCCGCTGTGCTATTGCTCCAGCCCAGGAAAGGGTTATTTTTAAAATGATCCTTTTTAATAGGATTTTCTCGGACTGAGAGTTTCTGTAAGAAGGATGGGAGGAGGTAACCTATACACCCGTCTCTGGAGTTTGAACATCTCGTCACATGCTGTCACTGTGCCACATGCCAGACGAGGGACATGAATGCCTTCAACCCACGCAGAAGCTCAACGCTGATGCCCCAGTGAGGCCAACAGTGTCTTGCAATTCTTAAGGGGAGGCTAGGAAAGAAGAACCTGGAGGCGCTTGTGCTGAGGCCACGGGGGTCTCCTGGGGCCCTGCTCATGGCCCCGCTGTGCTGAGGCCATGAGACCTCGTGGGGCACTGCTCACACCCTGTGGTTCCCTCACAGCCCACAGGGGAAAGTTCTGCTCAGCTCCAGTGAGCTCACTGTGTGCATTGCTCAGAGGGAAACGGGGCCAGGCTGTCACCAGACACCGCCATCCCACCAGCCCTGTCACCTGAGCCTGCCGCCAGCCCTTCAAAGACAGTCCTTTGATGCAGGCAGCTCTCTGGGGTGCCTGACCCGGAGCAGATGCTGCGCTCTGGGGGCTCCCTCATGGATTGAACTCAGCTGCATTTCTGCTGTGCAATAGGAAGTACGAGAATGCTCAGGGTGGAGTGCTGGGGGGAGGTGCAGAAAAGGGGCCACACACTCACTGACTCTCCAGCCAAGAGCTGCCGGGTGTGCACCAGGGGCCGAGCATTTGATTCAGGCATGAGCCCCCGCTGTCATCCTCTTCAAACTGATCCTGGCCCAGATGATGACCCAATCCTAGGGGTGGGTGTGAGAGACACGATTCACCTCCCAGCCTCACCCTGGAAATTCGGGGTTCAGTCTTCCAGCCCCACGCAGAAAGAAAGCTGCTTCTGCCAAAATTCTGTTCAACCCAACTGCCACGAGCTGGGGGTTCTCCTATTGCCATAGTAACCCTCACATGTGAACAGCCGACTCTGGGGAGAAGGGAAAGGCACGGGACCCCCACGCTGCTCGGGGGTGCCAGCCACAGCCTCCCCACCAACCTGAGGAGGAGGGGGCTGGGGTTTCTTCTGCCGCTGCCCCACGTCTCAGAGTCCCAGTGTCTGGAGGCCCAAGGACAGATACGGTTTGCCCCCGGGTTTCATGGGAGTACACTCTGCCTCTTCCTTTCCAGGAGATCTGGAGGCAGATACTATTGTCTTCAGGCAGCGTTGGTTGGTCCCTGGCAGAGTCTGCAAGAGCCAGGAGGTAGAGCCAGAGAGAGGATGAGGATAAGGATGGTCTGGGGGTGTAAGCAGGGGGTCCGAGAAAGCGCTGCAGCGTTGTCCCGGCAACAGAGCACTTCCCCTTCACCCAAAGGCCTTTGGCACCTGGGCCTCAAGAATCCCTCAGAGACTGGCTCCAAAGGACTTCCTTGAGGCTTCTAGAATCCTCTGGGAGGAAAAGCAGAGCAAGCTGCTTCGATCCTGCCCCCCCCCCCCGCCCCCAAACGTTCCTGATGGAATCGACTCCAGACAACGGGAGACACACGCAAGAGAGTGACTGTCCCATCAGAAAGGGACCCCCACTCTTAGGGAGGGAGAGCGGGGAGGCTGTGCCAGGGCCCACCTCCCAGTCACCGTTCACTCCCCCAGATTGGTTCTGGGGATTTGGTCCCGAGCACTGGAGTAAGTGCTTTGCCTGTGGCAACCCCGATTTCCACGCCTCCCCCAACCGCATGGCTCCCCCAAGCCCCAGCAGGCAGCCCCCCACCAAGACACCACCAGGTGTGACTCCAGACCAAACCCGAGCCCAGGGGTCAGGGCCTGAAAAGGCCAGGGTGCAGGGGCGCGCTGAAGCCCTAGGGCCCCATCTCCCCCTCACACTCCCCGCCCCCCTGATTCTAGGGATGGGGTCAGCACTGAACTGGAGGGGGACGCAGGGGGATGCTGCCTCCCTGGTGGGGGGTCGCTGACACTCAAGACACTCAGTCTGTCGCAGAGACAGACCCTCTGAAGAGCTTCCGCTCCGACAGAGATGCATTGGGGGTTCCCCTCCAGCCTTGGCACAGCCTGAGCCCCTAGACCCCCTTCCTCTCCCTCCTGGGCCTGCATCAGAGTGGCTGAGACGTCTTCTGGGGCTGGGAGCTTCCCTGGCCCCCAGACCTGATTAAAGCTGAACCTCAAGGGAGGAGCCTACGGTGGGGGCACAGCTGCACCGCGACAGGAGTCAGGAAGTCCCGTCCCTGGGAAGAGCTGGGAAACAGGGCGGGTGCCAGCCAACCGGGGGCGGAGGGTTTCTATCCCCCGATGGTCTCTCGGCCAGGGCTCAGGGCCCCAGCGCCCAGGTGAGGAAACAAGCCCAGAGAGTCAAAAGGGGTGCCTAAGGTCAGCAGGGCAGGCGCCGGAGTCTGAACACCGGCAGATCTTTATCCTGGCGCTAAACCCTCCCAGGTGGACGCGCTCGCCAGCCTCCGTGGCGCTTTCTCTGTCCACGTGTCTTAAGGAAGATTCCAACACAAAGCCAGTGGCCCCTTGCCCTGCCACTCCCTGTCTCCTCTATAAGTCTCAGCCCAAACCCCAACAAGGAAATTTGTGCAGAAGCAAAAATTCTGCACAAGTGGCACTGCTGGAAGGTGGGGTGGGTGACAGCACGGGCGCTGCCCCTGGCACTGGGCCACCTGCCTCTCTGCCTCAGGCTCCCTGGGTTTCTAGCTGAAACGCAGACGAGTGGGGCCCGAGAGAAAGCACCATGGGAAGGGTGCTTGCCGGTGCACACAGTTCGCCCAGGTTCAATCGCCAGCACCTCGTATGGTCCTTCAAGTCCCTCCAGGAGTGACCCTTGAGCACAGAGCCAGGAATAATCCTGAGCACTGCTGATTTTGCCCCCCCCCCCAAAAAAAGCCCCTTCAAATAAAAAAATAAAATACAGGGTCCAAAGCAGTAGTAAAGCAGGGAGGGCATTTGCCTTGCACACAGCTGACCCAGTTCTACGCCCACCCCCACCGGAGTAATTCCTGAGTACAAGCCAGGAGTAACCCCTGAGCACCACCAGGTGTGGGCCCCAAAGTAAAGGTAAGAAAATAAAACACAGACAAGTCCCCAGGACCTAAGCTCAGACCCCACCCCACCCCCACCCTCCAGTTCACAGTCTCTTCGCTCTCACCACCAAGGTTTAAGAAAAATTCTTCTTGAAGAGAATGAGGCCTGCACAGGGGACCTGCAGGCAGCAACAGCCTGCGATGCTTTCCAGGGTTGTATCCCTGAAACACATGCACTGTGGGCAGCAGTGCCGCTGCAACACCAATAAAAAGAACAAAACATCCAAAACAAAAGCGGGGCCAGCAGCGAGTCCAGGGGTCAAGCACACGCCTTGCAAGTCTGGGAGCCAGGCTTGATCCCCGGCACCAGAGGGTCCTCTAAGCATTCCTGGGTAAGCTGACGAGGCCCCCAGCACAGCCAGGGGTGGCCCTGGTGGTCCTCGACACTGCAGGGCCTGAGATGCACGGCATTTCCAGACCCACACGTTCGAACAAGCGTGCAGGTGGCTGAATGGCACCAGAAGTTGCCGTGAGTCCCTGAGCACTGCTTGCGAGAACCCTCCCGCCAAATCTACTTAAAACGGCAGGTTCATGGGCTGGGGAGCGAAATCAAAGGACACTCCGGTAGGGGCTGGAGGGATAGCTCAGTGGATAGGGCCTTTGCCTTGTACGTAACAACCAGGGTTTGATCCCCGGCATCCTCCAGGATCGCCTGAGCACTTCCAGGAGTAAGCCCTGAGCACTGCTGGGTGTGGCCCAAAAACCAAACCAAAGAGGGTGTTGAGTTTCAGGCTGAGCCCCGGTTCCTCTGGTCTGACTTCTGCCCTACTCTTTTCATGTCCTTTGTAAGAAAAAGCAAATCCCATCTCTTTTTTTAAATTGTGATTTGAGCTCTATTCACTGCTTGCTGGACTATAGGTATCAGAGGCTTCAAACATTTTTTTAAAAGAACTTAAAATATTTTTTAAAATGAATCACCATGAGATACAGTTACAGACTTACTTGCTTTCGTGATTATGTTTCAGTCATACAATGATAGAGTATCCCTCCCTCCGCCAGTGCCTGTTCTCCACCACCAATGTTCCCGGTATCAAATCCCATCTTTTTTTTTAAATAACTTTTTACTTTATGTTATTTTTGGTTTGGGGCCACTCTTGGCAGTGCTGAGGGGTTACTCCTGGCCTCACGAATCCCATAGTTAAAAGAGCAGTCACGGGATTCTTCGTTTACATTCCCTGTGAATCTGTGAAGCACCTATTAAACCTTGAGCATCTTCTCTTGTGACCTACTCTAGATGAAGACGAACGGTGAGCTCAATCGTGCTGATGTTGTACAACAGGCAGCTTGAAGAGGTGGGTGTCTGCTGGCAGATCAAGGGCTCAGAGCCTGTGCTCATATTTGGACCATTGAGGCTTTGTTACAACGTCTTACAGGATCATACAGGCTTTGTTACAACGTCATAAAATTATACTGCAATCAGGTCTGTTTGTTCGTTCGTTTGTTTTTGTTTGGGGGCCATGCCCAGCAGTGCTCAGGGCTTACTCCTAACTCTGTGCTCAGAAATCACTCCTAGTGGGCTTAGGGGACCATTTGCAGTGTGGGGGATTGAATCTGGGTCAACCATGTGCAAGGCAGGTGCCCTACCCACTGCACTATCCACTTTCGCTCTGTAATTAGGTTTTTATTCATCTGAAAAAACCTACGTAAACTGGAACGGTTGCCACTGTGCTTCTGGAGCACCAGCTTAAACAAATCAAAACTAACATTTCACTCTTCCTAATCGTCACAAAATAAAGTTCCTGTGTGCATTGCCATCACCAGTATTTCTTGTCATAAGCTCTGGCAGCAAAGAATATACCATCACAAGCTTAGGAATTCCAGACATTTGCCTGAGTACATGTTTATTAAATCCTCTGAAAACCTCCTTGGGAGGAAACCAGAAGACAAGAAAAGAATAACCTCAAACATGAAATAAAATTTCCTCTAAAGCCTTTGAAAATGGATTATGATATAAAGATCACATTTTTCTCCAACTTTGAGTTGTTGACTTGAAATGACTTCCTGGGTTTTTTTTTTTGTTGTTGTTGTTGTTTTTTGCGTTTTTTTGGGTCACACCCGCTGATGCACAGGGGTTAACTCCTGGCTCTGCACTCAGGAATTACTCCTGGCAGTGCTCGGGGGACCATATAAGATGCTGGGAATCGAACCTGGGTCGGCCATGTTGGCTGCGTGCAAGGCAAACGCCTTCCCTGCTGTGCTATCGCTCCAGCCCCTTGAAATGACTTCCTGATCTGAAGGTTAAAAGAAGGGTAGTTAGGGGGCTGGAGCGATAGCACAGCGGGTAGGGCGTTTGCCTTGCACGCAGCCAACATGGCCGACCCAGGTTCGATTCCCAGCATCCCATATGGTCCCCCGAGCACCGCTAGGAGTAATTCCTGAGTACATGAGCCAGGAGTAACCCCTGAGCATCGCTGGGTGTGACCCCCCCAAAAAAATAGAAGGGTAGTTAGGGCCAGAGCTATAGTACAGTGGAGAGGGCATTTGCCTTACATGCAGTTGACCTGGGGTTTGATCCCCAGCATCACATATGATCCCCCGAGCACCACCTGGAGTAATTTCTGAGTGTAGAGCCAGGAGTAACCCCTGAGCATCATTGGGTGTGACCCAAAAAGAAGAAGAAGAAAAGAAGGGGTAGTTAATAATCAGAATTCTATATATCTCTTAAATATTAACTCTGCCAGCTTTCTTAAATAAAGTTGGCTAACTAATCAATGGTACTGAATTCGATTTGAACATCCACAAAAGGATTTATAGAAGCTGCTATAAAAATCACTTTACTTTTCTTGAGTGAACCTTAAAAAAATCATAGGGCTACTCAAAAAATTAGAAATTGAGCTCCCATTTGACCCAGCAATACCACTCCTTGGGGATATATCCCAGAGAGGCAAAAAAGTACAGTTGAAATGACATCTGCACTTCTATGTTCATTGCTGCACTGTTCACAATAGCTAAAATTTGGAAAAAACCTGAGTGCCCAAGAACAGATGACTGGTTAAAGAACCTTTGGTACATCTACACAATGGAGTACTATGCAGCTGTTAGAAAAGATGAAGTCATGAAATTCACCTACAAGTGGTACTACATGGAAAGTATCATGCTAAGTGAAATGAGTCAGAAAGAGAGGGACAGGCATAGAAAGAGTACATTCATCTGTGGAATATAAAGTAATAGGAGACTAACACTCAAGAATAGTTGAGATAAGTACCAGGAGGTTCACTCCATGGCTTGAAGGCCAGCCGCACATGCTAGGGGAAATGGAAGCTCAGATAGAGAAGGGAGCACCAAGTAAAGGGTGTTGGGAGGATCCTCCCAGGATGGGAGAAACATTCTGAAAATGGACTATAGACCGAAAATGATTGCCACTCAATGCCTCTTTTGCAAACCACAGCACCCAAAAGTAGAGAGAGAACAAAAGGAAATGCCCTGCCACAGAGGCAGGGTGGGATGGGGGAAGATGGGGGAATGAGGAGGGGAGGGATAGTGGGATCATTGGTGATGGAGAATGGGCACTGATGGAGGGATGGGTACTCAATCATTGTATAACTGAAACCCAAGCACAAAAACTTGTAAGTCTACAACCGTACCTCATAGTGTTTCACTAATAAAAATTTAAAAAAAAATTCATAGGGCTAGAGAGATAATACAGTGGCTTGCACATGTGACTGGCCTGGTTCAGTTCCTGGCACCACACACACACACACACACACACACACACACACACATACACAGAGAGAGAGAGAGACAGAGACAGAGACAGAGAGACAGAGACACACACAGAGCAGAGAGAGAGAGAGAGAGAGAGATCCCTGAGCACAGAGCCAAGAAGAAGCCCTGAGCACACCCAAATGTGGCCTCCAAGCCAGTAAATAAACAAGAAATCATGGGCTGGGAAGAAGGCTTCACAAGACTGAGCATACACTTTTCATGCAAAACTCCAGGTTCGAATACCAGCACCCCTGGCACCCTGATCACTGCCAGGTATGCCCCCCTCCCAAATGAAATTAGGAACCCTGACATAGAATCATTGGTGCAGCCACCATCAACCCATTTCTGGAATAATTCTGACTCATGTTTTTCCACTGACAGCAACTGGTCCAATGGAACTGAAGATTGAAATCTGCAAAACTCTCTTAAAACCAAATGCAGAAATGAGCAGGCACCCTCGGTCAGTGCACAAGTTCTATTTTGGGGGCAGGGGCAGGGGGTCGGCAAGGGGCTCTTTTGTTTGATCATTTTGGTTTTGGGGGGCACACCCCGTGGTGCTCAGGGTCGCCCCTGTGCTCAGGGATCATGTTGTGGTGCTGGGGGGACCCTGTGCAATTCCCAGGATTGAACCCAGGCCAGGCACATGCAAGGCTAGCTCCTGACCCCTCACTATCTCTCGAGCCACATGGTCTATTTTTCTCCCTTGGGAAAAACATCTTCTCATGGCTTGACCTTGGAGCTGAGAACTCTGTGAATCAGGGGCCCACCCTTGAAGGAAAGGGGCTACTCTTCCCATGCTGGCAGACCTGTCTTCCACAGAAACCCACTGCAGGCTCAAGAGTTGCCCTGGTGGGAATGGCGGCAGCCCAGGAAGTCCCAGGCTCAGCTGAGTATTCTGGCTGCGAAATGCCTCTGCGGGCCAGAGGAACGAGCCAGCGGGCTGGCACAGGGCTGCGGGCGCCTGGCTCCTGCCTGGAAGGCAGAGGGGAGTCAGGGGGAGGAGCAGGGCTAAGATGCCAGGAGCCCCCCACACGACATGCTCAGAGCGTCTCGGGTGCCCTTGAACACAAGCTCGTCCCTTGGCCGCCTGGTGGGAGATGGCCCGCAGGACCCCAGGACAGAGCTGCTAGCTGCAGCTCCGAGCCCCTCCCTGGGTCACAGGAGGGAACAAAAGATCAATCGGGCTTTTATCTTCTCTCCGTGCACCCCCGCTCCTCGCCCCACAGGTAAGAACCCACCACCTTGGCTGTGGGAAGAAAGCTGGGGTGCGGGACACAGGGTTGGGGGTGTTCCCCACTCCCTGCGTAGTCCTGAGTTGAGTTGTGATGAAAGGGAAGCTCGGAGCCGACCCCGCTGTGCCACCTGTCTACACGCGCACACAGCCAGAGCCAACTGCAGGCGTGGGGTGAGGGCTGCTGTCTGAACAGTGCGTAACCTTGGATACCGGGAAACCAACATTCTCGGGTCCGTTGCTATGGCGACAGGGCGGGTGGATGTGGGGGATCCAGCCTCTCTCCCTGTGTGCAGTGCAGTCAGCAGGAGGAAATGGGGGGCACACAGGGCCTGCAGCCACCCCCTCTTGAGGCCTCTGCCCATGGGGAGGTCCATGGGGACAGTGCAGTGTCCGGCCACCCTGCATCAGGGCGGCCTGAAGGGGCACAGGGAACCCCTGGGGGTGGGGAGCAGATGGTGAGCAGAGGCGGGGTGGAGGAGTTTAGAGTATGGGGTCAGGAGACAGCCGCTGTGTGGACATTAAGGCGGCATCAGGACCATGGCTGGCACGAAAGCAGCGGGAGAGATGCCAGAACATTCCAGCTGCACGAGAGTCATTCCTGTGACAAGCGTCCCATGACTGGGTGGAACCGGGGGCTCTAGAAGATTCTAAAGGAGTGTGTAGAAGGAAAACAGAAAGTGTCTCCACACTTTCAAAGACTCCTATTTCCTGAAGCTGCAGCACGCAAGGGGGTCCCCTGCCAGCTAGGAAGGCAGCCCCCCTTTCCCCTAGGGGATGAAGGTCAACACTCACTCCAGCAGGCTTTGACCAATAAAGGAGCCAAAGCCAAGGAAGTCAAGGTCCTGGGGTCCACGAGAAACTGCTGACGCGACCTTCAAGAATGAAGACGACCCAGCTCAGGGCCACTGCCACGAGAATTTTTTTTTAATTTGTTTCTGGGGCTACATCTGGCTGTGCTGAGCTTCCTCCTGACTCTGTGCACTGCAGAAGGAATCCCTTCTGCAGTGCTCAGGTGACAATAATGGTGTGCTGGCGGCTAACCCCTGGGGTTCACACATGCAAGGCAAGCACCTTCCCCGCTGTGCTATCTCTCTGGCCCCCGTCTTTACATAGAGACCCCACCTAGAGTCAGGGCAAACTCTGGGCTATAGCTGCATCGCAGGAGCACCCCTCTTCTTCATGTGAGACCCCTCTTCTTCATGTGAGACCCTCCCTTTTCTCTCTGGTTGCCCCAGGCCCTTAGCCCCTTCCTCAGCTCAATAATAAACAGCTCAATAATAAAGGCACCTGGGGCTAGAGTACTAGTACAGGGTGTAGGCACTTGCCTTGCATGCGGCTGACCAGGGTTCGATCCCTGGTACCACATGTGGTCCCCCAAGCCCTACCAGGAGTGATCCCTGAGCGCAGAGCCAGGAGTAAGCCCTGAGCATTGCTGGCTGTGGCCCCAAACCAAAAAGCAAACAAACAGAAAAGAATAAAGGTGCCCGAGTGAGCTAGCACAGGAGTGGAGGCACTCGCCCTACGTGCTGGTTGGTCCAGGCACTGCAGAGGGGCCCACAAACCCCGCCAGGAGGGACCCCAAGCACAGAGCCAGGAGGAAGCCCTGAACACTGTTGAGTGAGGCACAAAACCCCAAATAAATGAATGAAACTCCTCAGTCTATTTGCTCCTCTGGCATTTTGTGGACATGCAACTTATTCATAGACTGGTCCAATGATTTTTCTCTTGCTAAGCTGTGTGATATTCATTTCTCCACTCGACCGGCACAAAAAACTCAAAGGGGATGGTGGAGCAAGGCTGGGGGCTGGGAGGTTCCCTGTACTCCTCCATAAGTGAGGAAATCACCCTAAACCCAATGACCTAGTTGATCTGAGATTGGGGTGAAGCACGGGGGGATCATGTCGGAACCCCAGACATAGGCGAGTGCTGGGGAGCTGAGTGCAGCCATCCTGAAGGGGGGGACAGATGGAGTCGTTCGTAGTTTGCTTTATTTTCCATGTGGTTAAAATGGGTGATGGGGGGGGGGCTGGAGAGTACAGTGGGTAGGGCACTTGCCCCGCACACGTCTGACCTGGGTTTCATCCCCAACATCCCATAGGGTCCCTCAAATCCTGCCAGGAGTAATGCTCAGTGCAGAGCCAGGGGTAACCCTTGAGCTTTGCCGGGTGTGACACAAAAAACAAAATTTTAAAAAAAATTGGTGATTTTTGTCTCTTACTGCAGAAAGATGCACGTGGGTGTTTCATGCCATCCTTTTGGGCACTGACCCAATTTTCTCTTGTGTGCGCACACACTCTTGCTCTCTAGCACTCTTCCTCTTGGAATGGAACCCCCCCCCCCACACACACACACACACAGAGTCCCCGACCAGTGCCCTTGGTCCTTCCAGCCGGCCAGTCTCACACATCATCGTCCCCGCTGACTCGGTTTTTCCTCCAGCAGGACAGGCTTGCAGAAGGGCGTCCACACCTCGAACGTGTGCCCTGGTGACTGCTGCCCCCACCCCCACCACCCCCCGTCCTCCCACCCCCTTCATCCCCGTGGATGGTCCAGAGAGACACTCTCGCAGGGCTAAAGCTGCTCCTCAGGCGACTAGTCTACTTGCTAAAGTGGTGTTAGAAAAGTCCGAGGTTGTTTCTCCCCAACAGGGCTCACGATCCATCTGGGAATACTTCCCCCCACCCCGCACACACCCTCCCCACAACAACCCTCTTTAGCATGGAGGCTGGAAGAAGCCCGAAAGCTTGACCTTCGGGTAGCCCAACATTCATCATATTTTACTAGCAAGGGGTTCTGTAGAATGCGAAACATTAATACTGCTCTTCAGAGAGGTGATTTCATAGCGCCAGCTCTGAGAAACGATGACCCAAAGGCAGAGGCGAACTCCAGTTTTGTGTTTGATATTGTTTTGCTTTGTTGTGGGGCCACACCCAGCTGTGCTGAGGGCTCCCTCCAGCTCTGTGCCCACTTCCAGCATGGCTCAGGGCCACTCACAGGCAGTGCTCAGGTCACCGCTGGGGCAGCTCAGGCAACCAAGGGGCGCCAGGAGTCTAACCCGGGCCTCCCACGTGCAAAGCCTGTGCATGGCCGATGAACAAGGTACTCATCCAAAACCATTATTTCAGCCCTGCTTTCAGTCTCCGCAGTTCCAAGTGATCCTGCAGTAACCGGGAAATATGCAAGGCCAAGGGAGCTGAGATTTGTCTCAGAACACACACACAAAGTAAGCAAAAACAGGCAAAAACCCGAACTGGAGCCCAGACCTGGAATGTAGCTCAAAGCCTGCTTAGCCTCTAGCCCACCACAGGGAAGCCTGTTAATTGCTGTGCAGGGTCCTTTGGTTCCTTTAAAATTTATTCTTATGGACTCTGTGATTTACAAAGTTGTTAATAATAGAGTTGTTTCAGGCATACAATGTTCCAACACCAATCCCACTACCAGTGACCCCTCCCTCCACCAATATCTCAGGTTCCCTCTCACCCCTCCATCCTGCCCCCTTGGTAGGCATTTGGAAAATGTATTTCACATTGCTTGCTCCAACAAAACTTAAAGGAAAGGCAAATGAGATTATGAGAAAATAAATCAATAGAACTCAATTTGTGATAATTGATTGCTGATTTCAACCTATGTAAATTTTTAAAAATTCAAATCATTTAATACAATATAATACCTATTGTCACTTAAACTATTTTCAACTCTAGAGTCTAAAATATATTCCATTAACTAACGCCAGAGGCCCACAGAGCTGAGACTGGAGTGGGCAGGGGGTGGGGGGGGGCACTGAGGACAAGCATCTTCCTCTCTTCCTCTCTGGTTCCTGTGTGAGCCTGCTGGGGGCGCCTCTTAGACCCCCTGCCCAAGTGGCCTTTACCAGCAGTTTGCAGGGGAGGAAGCTGATGATTTAGCAGCTGGCCATGGCTTGGGTGGAGTGGACAGGCAGAGTCCCTGTAGTCCGTGGAGAGGAAGCTCAGTCACCTTGGTCTTGTCCAGCCCATCCACACCACTGTGTCCCTCAGAGTGATATGGAAGTGTGACAGGTGTGAGTTGACTTGAGCCCATCACTGGGGGCTTCAACCCCTGAGCCCTGAGCTGGGGGAAGGCCGGGAGGAGGCTGCGAGTTGGCCCTTTGACTCTAAAGACTTGAGAGTTTTCCTTCCTCTCCCTCCCTCCTCCCTCACTCCCTTGCTCCTTTCCTTCCTTCCTCCCTCCCTCCCTCCCTCCCTCCCTCCCTTCCTTCCTTCCTCTTCCTCTTTCTCCCTTTATCCTTTCTTCCCCTTACTTTTTTTCCTCCTTTCTTCCCCTTCCATCCTTTTCCTCCCTCCCTTCTTTCCTTTCCTTCTTTCCTTCTCCCCATTTTCCTCTTTTTCCTTCTTTCTTCTCAGGTGGCAAATATTTTTCTAGGCTACTTGGTTTGTGAGTCTTCGTTATGACTCCCTAGAAACCTAAAAAAGTGTGCAAATATAAGTGTTTCAGAATCATCTGCCTGCCTCTTTAAAATGTATTGGAATACAGCTGGGTGTGGCCCAAAAACAAACAAACAAAAGCGTGAGAATAGAGCTTGTGTTTTATTAGGGCTCCATCAGCTCTGGTCTAAGCATGACGTCAGAAGAGAAGTGAGGGGCATTTCTCAGCGTATTATACTTGGGTTTGCTGAATAAATACAAAAGAGAAAACCAAAAGACTTCAGGTCCTTTGGTTTGTGTATGGTGTCTATGTATCTAACGGTACTGACGGAGGCTGGTCCTACTCATTTACTGAGACAAGTCCCTGTTTCAGAGGCCTGTCCTGGCAGGGGCTCCGCGGGCTCTGCACGATGCAGAGACTGACCAATTGTCACCTGAACTCATTAAAGCCAAGTTGGTACTTGCTGGCCTCACGCGTACCTTACCATGGGCAGGTGATCTAACTCTGGGCCATCTGCCGGCCCCAAGATAACATTGTCTTCTGCCTACAGAGCTGCCTGCCTGCCTCAGTGGCAGCAGGAAGTGGACTCTAGCTCAGGAGGCCACGGAGGGTGGGAGGGGCAGACATAAGCTCTGCAGACCTGGGTCCGGACAGCTGCAAGAAGCCCTTGGCAGCAGCCACATTGCAACCGTGCCTACACCCACGCCCCCCCACCGTGCCCTCCATCTCCTCCAGGCTGTCCAGAGAGCCTCCGGGATATTTGCTTGTGCCCTCATTTCCACCCCCGGGCCAAAGGAGTGAGCCGTCAATATGATGCTCAGAAAGGTCCCCCATCAGATCAGTGGGAGCCAGACAGGTGGCCCTTCAACCAGTATTCTCAAAGCTCCAAAGCACTCACTTTGGGGCTGGGGGAATGGCACAGCGGGTAGGGCATTTGCCTTGCATGCAGCCGACCCGAGTTCAATCCCTGGCATCCCCAAGCACTGCCAGGAGTGATTCCTGAGTGCAGAGCCAGCAGTAAGCCCTGAGCATCGCTCGGTGTTACCCAAGAAGAAAAAAGGAAATAAAGCACCCACTGTTGTTTAGAAATAACACTGCCACCTTGTTAGTCTGGTCTTCACTTTGCTCCTTCTCAGCAGAGACATTCCCCTCCCTTTGCCCCCAGTGGCTTCGAAAGGAGTGAGCTGCAATGCATGGATCCCCGGAGGATCCTCTGCAACTGAGGCACCACTGCAACCCTGCAGCAGCGAAGGCAAATCGTGAGAAAGGCAAATGCAGGTGCCGTCTTCAGGGGGGGGCGCAGCAGGGGTGAGCTCATGAAATGGAAGCTGCGTGTTCTCGCTACAGCAGCTGCCGACTCCAGCCTTCCCCGCCAGTGCCCCACACCCGGTGGACCTGAACACGAAGGAAGCTTCTCTGGCAGGCAGACGCTCTGCGCTGCTCCGTGTTCTTGCTGCAGAAACAGCTAGAGGAGAAAAATAAATCAAAGAGTTCCGGGTCTTTGCAGCTGAGCACAGCTGAGATTAATTTTTCTGAGGAGGAGTGGGGATGGGCAGGTGATTTGTCCAATATCACGGCGGTATTTCAAGATATATTTTGTTCAAGTCCAAGTGTTTGGAACCTCAAGCCCTTGATTTCCAGAGCAGTACTTTCCCCCCAATATCCACCACCTATGTAGGAGAGATGGAGGAGCCCCCTGAAATCTCTTGGGAACTGTTCCCACCACATTCATGCTGCGGCTCACTCCTAATCTAATTCAGACCTTGCACACTAGCTGCAAGTCTCTATGGCAGAGAGTTTGGGATCTGTGTTTGATAATTTGATAAATGACACAACTTGCAACCATGCAAAGCACACGCACAAGGCAGCAGGAGGTGACCCTCCATGGACTTGCTATTTTGTCCTGTCGCTGAGACTGTGGAGATGAGATGTAGGATTCTCCAGGGAATGGACCCCCCAGCTTTCCAGGTTTTCCTCCTTGTCAAACTGAGTGCCTAGGAGAGAACTTGCATTCAATTATTTGCTGTGCATAGGATTGTTATGTAATGGGGCATTATATTTAGATAATAATCAGTTAATTATAATTTAAAAATAGTCTATTTGGGGAATGACATTACACTGGTCAGGTTTGGGCTGGTTTTTAATTTTTGTCTTCCTCAAATGCCTTTCTCCACACTCTAACCTAGGGAAATGATTTTCTTCTGACTCCCACCATTACAATTTTTATGCCATGTTAGAAATTCCATCCAGCTAAGGATTATTTCTGCATTGGTCATTTGCTCTATCCCCATGCTTGAGCCCTGGGCTCGGCATGGTGGAAGCATCCCATGCATTTTTACACCCCAAGAAGACCATTTGCCAGCTCTCCATTTTATGATTATTACCAAGATTTGTAGCTTTGCCCTCCAAGCTCTGGCTGGTTTGGAGAATCTGCATTAGTCATTCTTAGATGGCAATGGCTTATAACAGTTGCCTAATTTTGAGCCAGATGAGCTCTTAGATTTTAAAAATACAATAATAATCAAAAGCCAATGCAAGTCCCAGACAGCTTGGCTCGGACTAAGAAACTCAGAGTTCCCTCTGAACTCAAAGAATTCATAAACCTTCCTCTCACTAATGGAGAGAAGGAATGCTGGCAGCTCTCTTGCCAACCCTACTTTCTCATCGAAGGAAAAAAGTGTCTTCTAGAATATGTATTCTTTTTTTTTAGAATTTTATTTATTTATTAATGCTTTTTTGGGTCACACCTGGCAATGCACCAGGGTTACTCCTGGCTCTGCACTCAGGAATTACTCCTGGCATTTCTCATGGGACCATATGAGATGCCGGGGATTGAACCTAGGTCAGCCACATGCAAGCAAATGCTCTACCTGCTGCATTATCACTCCAGCCCTATCTTCCCAATTTAAGACCTTCCTTTACTCCCTTACGTAATGTCCCTTTTGCTATATAACAGACCATAATTACAGGTTCTGGGCATTATGGCAGAAACTTAACTCGGGTATCCCGGCTGACCAATAATGCAGAAGAAGATAGACTAACAAACGCACATTCCTAGAGAGAAAACAGTGAGGCAGCTCTGAACCATGGTTAGAGATGCTGGAACTAGCAATCAGAGTACCTGCCAGAAACACAGACTGTCTATTTGGAACTGGATAAGAACGAACTATGCGCCTCTCTAACAGTCTGGCTGTTGCATGTGATACTGTGTGTGTGGTTTGCTCCAGGATGTGTTGAGTTCCTTGCATGTCTGGAAGATAACAGTGAAGGGAATAGACATGCTTCTGTATCCATGGAGCTACACTTCTAGTTGGGTGTTTTTAAGAAGGGAATTTGGAAGCTGATCTGTAAAGAATCAGTGGGGGCAGAGATAGAGTGTGGGGGTTAGGGCACTAACTTTGCATGAGGCCTACTTTGGCTTGAATCCCAGGTACCACATATGGTTCCCCCAGCACTGTCACGGGTAACTCCTAAGCACAGAGCCTGGAAGAGCCCCTGAGCACTCCCACATGTGCCCTATGCCCCCCCCCCACCATTAATAAAGAACGAGGAGGAAGTGTCCTAGAGGAAAGAAGTGGTCCCAAGGAGAAGAGATAACTTGACAGCTGCTGGGAGCTGAGGCCAGGATAAGTCTGGTGGGACTGGAGGCAGAGAATGGGGGCGGGGGCTGGAGGCCCTGATACGGAGGAGCGTCAGAGATGCCAGCCCACATTGCGGTCCCTTTCTGAACTCCTTCCCAGCAGAACCAGACACCCCAGAAAGATCTCGCGTTTTCAAACCCAATCGCTCAAATGAAAAGAGAGGTGGGAAGGAGAAGCATGAGCGAGGGCCTGGCTGCACCAGTGGGTCATGGACCAGCCACAGAGGCTAAACGTGGGGATTTCCGGGGAATGCAGAATAGCAGGCTGCTCCCTCGACCCAGAATCCCCACCAGCATTCTCCCCAAAGCCCCACAAGATGCATCTTGCACATTTGAGGCTGGAAGGCCAAGGTAGCTTGGCCTCAAGCAGAGGCTGAGAGAGAGATGTTTGAAAGACAGTTCTAGACGTGCAGAATCGGCCTGCCCCTCGACGCTGGGCTGCAGAGATGTTAGAAGCCGGCAAGGAAGCTCGCTCACTCGCGCCTGATCATCGCAGCCAAAGGTCCAGCACCCTGGAGAGCTCCACAAACCCGGGGCTCCTGCCGCTGAAAGGCTGAGAACTCACAGAGACGTAGCCTCTGTGTCTCACATCATCCTTGCTGTATTCTCTTGCTGATGCTCTGACGGTCATGAAAGTCTATGACTCTTGAACATCACCTTTCATTCCCAAGGAGATTTCTGTTCTACAGGATGGACCAGCCAGGATGTCGGTTCTGATGTGCCCGCCCAGTGGAACTAGATTCCTGAAGGGGGAGGTATAAAGGGAGAAGGGACACCCCGTTGTTAAGCGTTGTCCCTCCAGGACCCCTCACTCTGGGACAGGCACTGCCCTGGTCTGGGAACTCAAGATCAAAAGGAGAATATGGAAGCAATAGCTAGGGCGATAAATCTGAAGATGGGGAAGGGTCAGATTCAACGGAAAATGGACAGAACTTGGCGAAGGAATAGGAGGTGGGGAGTCCGGACACCAGAGTCCCTCATGGCCCCCATCAATTGCTCTACTGTGTCCTATGCACCACCTCCAACAAGCCTGGGAGCATCTGGCCCTGGGCAATCTAAGGTCTGTGAGATTACAGGGCCCAGACTGTCTCTTCTCTTTGGCCACCTGCCGTCCCTCTGCCCGTATTGTCTGGCCCATGCAGATGTTATAAGGATCCAAAATGAGGCTGAGGAGACAATCCAGCAGCTTGGGTACTTGCCTTGCATGAGGCCAAACCCAAGTTGAGCCACAGCACCCAAGTCTTCAGGAGAGTGAGCCCAGAGCACAGAGCCAGGAGTAAGCCCTAAGCACAGTGTGGTGTCCCGACCTCACCAGATGAGACTGAAATAAATATTCAAGTGACTCTGGGCAAGAAAATATTTCCTCAGCCCTGAATTCTCGAGATCAAATGGAAAGAAGCAAAGAGCTTGCAGATCCTTCTGGGCTCTAGGCTGATGTTCAGGATATTTTTATTGACTTCCTCAGGACTAAGAGGAATTTGAGACTACAAATATTGAAAAGAACATTAAGCATAACATCTTTAAAAAGGCA
This sequence comes from Sorex fumeus, assembly GCF_029834395.1. Lineage (NCBI taxonomy): Eukaryota > Metazoa > Chordata > Mammalia > Eulipotyphla > Soricidae > Sorex > Sorex fumeus. The sequence continues at coordinate 79,365,528 of NW_026606059.1, forward strand.
GAGAAAGCAGCCCAGAGATACTCAGTGTCATATAAATGCCCTGCATTTGGGGAAAGGTAAACAATAGGGATGAAATTACTGGACTTTAAATGATAATGTGTATCCTACTTTTATCTAATCTATTTATTTACTTATTGATTGGGTTTTGGACCCATACTCCATGGTGCTCAGGCCTTACTTCCTGGCTCTGTGCTCAGGAAAGACTCCTGGCAGGGTTTGGGGGACCATCTGGGATGCCAGGGATTGAAATCAGGTTGGCTGTGTGCAAGGCAAGTGCCCTCCCTGCTCTGCTCGACTGTACCCACGTCGCTCCAGCCCCATGTATGTCCTACTTTGATAGCAAAGATCTGGAAGCCACCCACAAGCCCGGTGACAGACAGTGACTCGGGACAATGCAGTCTCTGTTCATTGTGGAATGCTGCTACTCGGCTGAGAGACAAGAGGGGAATTTGCCATTTGCGCCACATGATGGAGCTCGGAGTGGCACGTGAGGCAAAATAAGTCACAAAGAGAAAACAAGCATCAGATCGTCTCAGGGACGGGTGGGGTGCAAAGAAACGAAGCAAGACGACAGACCAAGCCCAAAACACAGTTGGGTTTGAGAGCAGAGGTGGCCAGCGGTGATGGAGTGGACGAGGTGGCTGAGGTGGAGGGAATGTGCGGTGGGGGTAGGTTGCTGTGTGGCAACTCATCTTTGAAGAGGCACAGAAAATCATCCCAAACATACACAGTGTGAGCCAGTGTTTTTGCAGAGAGAGATGGGGAGAGAGGGATGGAGAGAGAGAGAGAAGAGAGATTCAAATTTTAAATTAGGCTGCTGTGCATAGCACGTTCTTTGATGTTACATGCAAATTGAGCAGGACCAGGGCGACTGTGAGTAGGGCACTTGCCTTGCATGTGGCTGACCCAGGTTCAATTCCTGGAACCCTATACGATCCCCCAAACATGGCCAGGAGTGATTACTGAGTGCAGAGCCAGTAGTAGACCCTAGGCATCGCTGGATATGCCCCCCAACCCCCCCAAAACTCAGCAACTTCTAATGTCATTAAAATCAATTATCATATGGATCAAAAAAACATAATCATTAACTAAAATTGTTTTACTGGGGGCGGGGCTGGAGGCCTCACTGGCAGTGCTCAGGGACTACTCCTGGCTCTGGGCTCAGAAACCCAGATTACTGCCATCAGGACCACTCAATGCTAACACCGAAATAACTGTCACCTAAACTAGAGCAATTTAAAACCAACTTTTTAAAGGGGCCCAGAGAAACAGCACAGTCCCTTTATCCCCCCTAGAAGTGACCTCTGAATGCACAGTCAGGAGCAAGCCCTGAGACTGCGTGGTGTGCCCCTCTCAAAAAAAAAAAAAGAGACTTTCCTAATGAATTGTGTAACTCAACAATGAGAAATAATCGATTTGATGAAAAAAAGAAAATATTTTATTTTAATGGAAGGTAGTGCTCAGGAGCTATTCATGGTTCTGGGGACTCTGGGAGTGTCCTGGGGGACCATATCTGGTTCCCTAGAATCCAATCAAAGTTGGCAGCATGCAAGGCAAGTGATTTATCCTCTGGATCTTTCAAATCTTTCCCTGCTATCACACTGGCTCTGTGGGTAAAGATTTTAATAGATATGCAAATGACCAATGAGCATAAGGGAAACTAGCCAAAAGCATTAGTCGCTGGGAAAAGGAAACTCCAAATCAGACACATCCAAGTACACAGATGTTCGTGAGAGTGCTAGTCACAGTTGCCAAGAGGAGAAAACAAGTCAAATATTCTTCCAAAGATATATGGTAAACAGAGAGAGTTAAAACAGGTGGAATATTAGTTGGCCGTGCATAAGAATGTAGCGCTGAGTTGAACAAGCCCCTGCGTGAGCCGTGCGCACATTAGGCTGAGTAAAGGTGCTCGGAGGCAAATGGACACGCGATGGATGACTCCACTGCAATGAAGTGTGCAGAATGGAACATACAAACTCGAAATCCAAAAGCAGATCAGTGCTTCCCCACAGGGAGAGGGAAATGGGGAAGAGTGACATCAGGAGTAAGAGGTTTCCTTTGGGGATCATGAGATTACTCTGCGGGTGGCACACAACACTGGGGATGTATGAAAAATGGTAGAATTTTCTGTTTTAAAATGATTTTAAGGGGCCAGAGCGATAGCACAGCAGGTAGGGCGTTTGCCTTGCGAGCGGCCAACCCGGGTTTGATTCCCAGCATCCCATATGGTCCCCTGAGCACTGCCAGGGGTGATTCCTGAGTGCATGAGCCAGGAATAACCCCTGTGCATTGCCAGGTGTGACCCAAAAAGAAAAAAAATAATTAATAAAATAAAATAAAATAATTTCAATGGGGTCAGACAGAAAACCCGAGGCTAGGAAGAAAGTCAGGGCCTGAGCTGCAGGGCTGGGCACAGACTTTGCATGCAGGAGGACCGGCTCAGTCATGGGCAAGGCATGGTGTGATGAGCACTGCCAGGAGCGAGTCCTGAGCACAGAGCTGGGAGTAACCCCTGAGGACCACCAGGTGTCCTGTCTCCCCCCCCCCCAAGAAAAAAACAAGTAAAATGGTTAAAACAGTGATTTTGATGTTATGTAACACTTTGATACAATTTAAAGGGGGAAAAAAGACCAGCTCTTCCTCATGCTGTGGCATGAAAGATGAATCCCCCAGCTGGTGTAGCAAGGAGTTCCACAGTGCTGGAAATCCAAGTCTGCTGCTGTCTGAAAGCCACCATCCCACAAGGCACCGGGTCCCCGTGCATGCTGAGTGGCCTGTGGCAGGCAGACCTGAATTGGCGTCCTCTTGGCTGGCAAAGCTGCAGACCCGCCTCACTGTCTCGGTGGTCGGACCAAATGGCAAAAACAAGCGAGCAGATGGTGCAGCGAGCAGTTAGCTGCCCCCACCGTGGCGGTCTCCACAAAACATGACCTAGACAACAGTCTCCTCCGAGACTAGAAAAACGGGAAGTTCCAGAAAATACATGACCTGCTTAAGGTCACTGAACTGGTTCGTGGTGGAACCTGACCCGAGGAAACCAGTCTTGTTCTTTCTGCCACATGACCTGCATAGTTGGGGACATTCCATAAACACCTTCCAGAACAGCTGTCACCTGCCTGCTTGGCCCCCATGAGCCTGCCAGAGCAAAGGCCGAGAGAAAGCAACAATCATGCCTTTCCTCTTTGTTTATTCTTATTTTTGAGGGGTCACACCCAGCGTTGCTCAAGAACTATCCCTGGCAGTGCGCAGGGGATCATATGTGGTGACAAGGACTGAAATGAGGTCAGCTGCATGCAGGACAAGCACCTGACTGCTGTGCTGTCTCTCTGGCCACCTGAAACTTTACAAGAGCCACTGTCTCTGAGTTCCACCTCTTTTTGTTGTTGTTGTTGTTGTTGTTATAGTTATTTATTGAATCACTGTGGGGAAAAGTTACAAAGCTTTCAAGTTTAAGTCTCAGTCATACAATGATCAAACACCTTTCCCTTCGCCAGTACTCATTTTTCCCCACCAAGAACCCCAATAAACCCCCCTCCCACCCCTCCCAATGCCTGTGAGGCAGATGATTTCTACTTAACTCTCTCTACTTTGATTACATTCATTATTTCGACAAAAGATGCACCATTATTGTTGAGAGTTTCCGCCCAACAATTAGAACTGCTGAAAAGGCATTGTGAAATAATTTGTTTTCTATAGCTGGTTATGAGAACCAAATGATGTCCAAATGATTTTGGATTTCTGATATTTTACTAATTAAGTCTGGAGGGATTTATGCCAAGAGTCAGATAATTGCGAGATTGGTTTCTGTGCCTCTGGAGCCATGGCTGTGCCGGAGAGCTGCTCGTGGGGGCAACTCGTGACCTCGGTAGGGCGTGAAGGATGAGCCAGTACCACCCCCCTTCCCATGAGACTGCAGCTGCCCCGTCACCACTGGCTCATACCTGGCCTTCCTATAAGCTCTGAGGGGGAGGCCACCTTGCTGCGGGGGTTGGGGGGGAGGAAGGAGGAAGGGAGCGACACCCTTTCCCTCCCGGGGAGGCATGGCGCCGTAGTTTAACACATGGTCCATTCACTTTTCTGCCGCAAGCTGCCGGGCTCTGGACTAAGTCCTCTTGCCTCTGGAGCCATGGCCGTGCCAGAGAGCCGCTCGTGGGGGGCTTGAGTTCCACCTCTTGACTGGGCAGCACCTAATGAAACCGGTCAGTTCCTAGTGCGAAACAGGAGTCGGGGGCACTGGACATGCTTGTCCTCATCAGGACCCCAGCCTGGGGCGCGGGTGACGTCATTCACTTCTTGAGTTCCCTGAGCCTCCTGCAGCTGCACCTGCCAGAGCCGGGGACAAACAAGCAGAGACAGGAAGTCTCCCAGTTCTGGATTCTCCTTCTGCTGCAGATGGGTCTAAATTCAGGATCGTCGGTCCTTCCTTTTGTGGCCTGCTTCCAACTTCGAGAGGGGGCACATCGTGTGGCGCTCAGCGCTGACTCCTGTCTGTGTGCTCAGGGATCAATGTGCAGAGCGCCAGAGATTCAGCCCGTTCCCCACACCTACACGGCACATACCCAGCCTTACCCGCTGTACGATCTCTCTGGCCTCTTTTCAAAACTGGCTGTGAAAAGCCTGGGAAACTCTGACGTCGGCGGTGGTGAAAGTGGCTCCAGTCTTGACACTGAATGTCCCCAGAAGCACCAAGAGAAGGACTCAGGTTTGGTGCTCTAAACAATCCCACAGGAGCTGGTCTCGTTGCAGTGGCTGCAGAGGACTCGCCTTTCCTTCTATTCTCCAAGTCCATATTCTGGGACCCTTGGGGGTGCTAGTGAGTCTTCCAGGGGACAAAGGGCTGAGGTCAAACTCTCACACCCCAAGTCGGCAGCGATGGAAGCCGAAACAGTTCAGGTTGCCTTGCAGCTGTCTCCCTGGAAGGCAATCAGAAAGAATTCAGGAGCAGTAATCTGGGAAGGTCCCGACCCCCCAGGGCACTGGGCACCCTCAGTTCCCACAAGCCTGTCATGCTCCTATGTGCCACCTGGTGATGACCAGATGCTGGTAGGGTGTCTGTCGAGAGGGCCACACACTCTGAGCTGGACTGGGCTGCAAAGGTGTGTGCGGGATGGCAGGGGGTGTCTCAGCACCAGCTCTGAGCACAGACTGGAGGCAGGGAGAGGAAGAGAAAAAATTCCAGAACCCACAGGGCCACCAGGTGACTCGTTATGGGAACCAGGAGCAGTACAGAATGGGCTGACCTCTGTCGTAGCTAAGGCTCAGTGGACAGTGGACGGACAGTCAGGATGGACAGTCAAGATAGCCGTATAAGGAGTGGAGAGTTATAGAGGGGTTAGCCAGATTGCATCATCCAAGGGCCGCTTGATGAGAGGTCATGTGCTTGTGAGGAACGTACAGACCCACGAAGCCAAGATGGAGACCTCTGGCTCCACACATTGGGTGATGAGGCTCCGAGCAGCGTCGGAGAAGGAGCAGGAGGCCCAGTCCTTTCCGGGAAACAGGGTTTATCCTCACAGCGACAGCTCTTCAGTCCCTTTTGCTTCCCGCTCCCCTGGACTTCTCTGAACACAAAGTTCTCCATGGAGAGATGGGGCAGAACTGGTGTTAACACAGCTGAACCCCTGAGTGCCTGGGTGCCTTCCAATACGCACCCGCACGCAGTCCTGACCCTGGCAGGAACCCAGGACAAAGGAGCTTGTGTCCAGGTGAAACACAGAAGCACCCAGAGATTCTGGGCCACAGATGAGGAAGCCTTCTTTCGGAGCTTTGTGGGAAAATAATTATTGTTGAGCTATAGCACAGCGGTAGGGCGTTTGCCTTGCACGCAGCCAACATGGCCGACCCGAGTTCGATTCCTCCGCCCCTCTCGGAGAGCCCGGCAAGCTACCGAGAGTATCTCGCCCGCACGGCAGAGCCTGGCAAGCTCCCCGTGACGTATTCGATGTGCCAAACACAGTGACAACAAAGTCTCCAATGGAGACGTTACTGGGCCCGCTCGAGCAAATCGATGATCAATGGGAGGGCCTTTACTTTACTTTTACTTAACAGTACAATTTTTTCATATTAAGGAACTATGACTTACCAAGTTATTCGTAGTTGAGTTTATGCACTGTGTTCCAACACCAATCCCACTGCCAGTGTTGGTGGCCCTCCACCAATAGCCCCAGGGTCCCTCATCGGCCCAGCCTGCCTCTGAAGGATGGTTGTAGTAGTTTGATCTCTTGCTTACAGTAACGTTATCAGCTCTTCAGTTTAGAGACACGCACCACACCTCTACACGATCCAGTCCCTGTTCTCTCCTGTCTATCTCTTTAGTCCAGGCCCCTCAGTTTCTTTCCTTCCCTGTCCTCATTTCTATAACCTAGGGTCAGGGATAATCTGGGTATTCTCCCACTCTTATACTCTTCACTCCCTCCTCTGTTACTCTATATGCCCCAGATAAGTGAAGTCATCCAGTGTATGTTCCTCTCCTTCTGACTCACTTTTCTTACCGTGATATCCTCCAGTTCCACCCCAGATGCAGGGAATTGCTTGGTTTCATCATTCTTTGCAACCACATAGGTTCCATTATGTATATACGCCACACTGTCATTATCTACTCATCTGTCATCGGGACTCCGAAGTTGATTCCATATCCCAGCTATTGCGCTAAGTGCTGTGATGAATAATGGTACTTAGAAATTAATATTTTGTGTCCTGGGAGCAGACGCCCAGAAGTAGAATTGTTGGGTCATAGGGCAACTCAGTTATTATTTTTCTAAGGAATCCCCCAAACTTTTTTCTATAAGAGTTGAGACAAGCAACATTCCCACTAGCGGTGGATGAGAATTCCTTTCTCACCAATTCCCTGCCAACAGAGATTGTTCCCATTTTTTCCCCCCATGTGTGTCATTCCCACTGGTATGAGATGATATCGCATTGTTGTCTTGATTTGGATGTTCCTGATCATAGGTGATGCAGTTACTTGTTTACATTTTTCCATATGTCTATTAGCCATCCATTTGTATTCTTCAAAATCAGTGTTCATTTTCTTTCCCCACTTTTTGCTACAGTTTGTAAATTTCTTTTGTTGATCTCTACAAGTATTTTATGTATCTTGGATACTAATCCTTTATTTAATGAGTTGAGTGTGAGTATTTCCTCACAATTTGGTGTTTTTAAACTTTAGCTCCTATTTCTTTAATCATGCAGAAAAACTTTCATCAGATTAAGCCCCTTTGTCTATTTTAGTATCTGTAGCCTTTGCTAATGGAACCATATCATTGAAAACACCTTTTCGGTCCTAATCTTGGAGTGTTCTGCTGTTATTTACCTCAATCTGTTTTGTGTACTCTGTTTTGATCTCAAGGTCTTTGGTCCACTTTGAATTGATTTTTTTGTAAGATATGAGATATGGATCCAGCTTCATTTTTGGGTTTTGTTTGTTTGTATGTTTATTTTTACATGTGCTTCTCCAGTTTTCCCAGTACCATTTGTTGAAGAGTCCATCTTTACTCCACTTCATGTAGCTACTCTGTGGAAAATTAGTTGACCATAGATAATGTTGATTGAGGGAGCGGTATATTTGATTCTGGCCTATTAGCCAAGTCTATCCTTATTCCAATATCAAGTTGTTTTGATAACTATAATAACTTTATAATCATGCATTCCTAAACATGCACCTCATTGATGACATTGACGTCTTTCTTCTCATAAAACCTTATCTTTCTGATGATCAAGTGGATCGAGCATATGTTACGTTTTTAGGGTGCCTGGTAAAATATTTGCAGCCCATTAAATTAGCATCTCTAATTATTCTAATCATAAAAAAATGGTATGTAAGTCTGTTTTTTTTAACATTTTTGGGGTTTTTTTTGGTTTTGTTTTTTTGCTTTTTGGGTCACACCCGGCAGTGCACAGGAGTTACTCCTGGCTCATGCACTCAGGAATTACTCCTGACGGTGCTCAGGGCACCAGATGGGATGCTGGGAATCAAACCTAGGTCGGCTGCATGCAAGGCAAACACCCTACCCTCTGTGCTATTGCTCCAGCCCCTTTAACATGGTTTTTTTTTTTTTGCTTTTTGGGTCACACCCGGCGATGCTCAGGGGTTACTCCTGGCTCACGCACTCAGGAATCACTCCTGGCGGTACTCGGGGGACCCTATGGGATGCTGGGAATCGAACCTGTGTCGGCCATGTTGGCTGCGTGCAAGGCAAACGCCCTACCCGCTGTGCTATCGCTCCAGTCCCACCTTTAACATGTTTTTGATTGTGCTAAAATATTTCACGATTTGGACCCCTTTGTTGGATACAATTCTAAGGTATTAAGTCTGATCACAAGGCTGTATAACCTTTACCACCATTTTTATCAAAGTCTTTATCACCCAAACAGAAAGTCTATAACCCAAAAGCTGTAACGTGATGTTCCTCTCCATCAGACCTGGTAACTTCAACTCCACTCTTTGCCTCTCTAAGTCTGGCTATTCCAGATTCCAAACATCAGTAGAATCACACTAAGGCAGCCTAACTGGTGAAGCATGCAGGCAGCTAGGAGAAGGACCCCCCAGCCCCCATCCATGGTAGAGAGTTCTTGAGATCGAATAAAACCAAGAGATAAAATTTGAAGAAGTTACTCTATCATTAGTCCTAAGGTTGCCAAGACTCATCTTCAGGACAGAAACTAAGACCTGATCAGACCTTCAGCGGGCAAAGAACAGACCCAGAGAAGGCTGGAGCCCCAGAGAAAAGCTCTTGCAGGAACAAAGGCCAGGAAAAGAATATCAAAGAAGACCATCAACTCCTCCCAATTCTTCCCCTTGGCAACCACCCTTAAGTATATGACTTATTTCACTTAACATCATGTCTACAAGCTTCACTATCTTGTAGCACATACCAGAATTTCATAGACTATCATTCCTTTTTGTGGGTGGATGATATTTCATCTTACACAGATGTGCATTTAATATTCCACTCATACATGTGTATAAGTCATGTTTGCTTACTCATCCTGTTGATGGACACTTGGGCTGTTTCCACCTTTGGGTACTTTGAACAATGCTCTATATGGATGATTAGCAACACTAATAACATAATTATAAAAGAATAAATCATCTCTGTCCCAAATACTTCCAATTTCTTATGTGCCTATAATCACTATGTATCATTAATTAAAACAGCCTACCAAACTGTTCTCTCTCAAGTGTTTTAAATAGTATACAAAACAGTACTCACCTAATTTTATTTCATTTGTTTTCCAGGGAAGGGGATTGGGGAGGGGACAAAGGAGGTTCAGCAGTAAAGCATTTGCCTTTTTTGCATGAGACCTGGGTTCTATCTCCAGCACTGAAAAAAAAAAGTGGGTGTGAGAGAATGGGGTGAGGTTTAGGCCACACCCATCGTACCCCGGACTTACTTCTGGCTCTGTGCCCAGGGACCAAAGTATCTAAGACAAGAGCCTTAACCCCTGTACTAGTTCTGTCCCTGCCATTTTTTTCTGAATTAAAATTTAAAAGAGAAAGAAACCTTTCAAAAAGAATTAAAGTCAGAAAATATATTTTGTACTTGAAAAGAAAAGAAAAATTGAGCAAATTGGCACAGCACTTAAGTGAAAGAACCTACACAGTAACAACAAGGACGCCTTTCAAAAGCCAAATGCTAGAGAAAATGTGAAAGAAAAGGGAAATGAAGTGAAAATTCACAGGCATGGTACAGTTGGGCTCAACCGTGTGACTCAGTAGACACAATACTTGCCTGGATGAGGCTGGGTTGATCTCTGGCAGGCGAAAAATCTGAAATGAGGCTTTTTGTCTGGTTCTGCGGCTCAGCCTGAATTGCCTCTATCTTGTCACAGAGGAAATGGAAACCAGCATCCGACTTGAAGTATGACACAAGTAGAGATGGGATCGTATTTCTTAAAAAATTGACATGGAGATGATCCTTGTCTTGCTGTAACTTGCTTCTTTCTCTTTTACCCTGCTTGGAAGGATACCTGTAGGTCAGCATGAAACAAACACATTGCTATTATTCAAACAAACAGCACCTAAAACTCATTGGACTGGAGCAATGGTACAGCGGGAAGGGCACTTGCCCGGCAGGTGGCTGACTAGGGTTCAATACTCGGTATCCTATATGGCCCCCAAGCACCTCCAGGTATAAGCCCTGAGCACAGAGCCAGGAATAAGCCCTGAGCACTGCTGAGTGAGGAGCCCTAAAAGAAATAACAACAACAAAAGACAAAACATCATTTGAGAAGGTAGCTCGTTTTTGGTGTCAAACCATCATGCTGAGGGAAAGGAGCCTCACCACAAGTTTGAGTTGACACTGATTTTGTTTCTGTAAGATTCCAGAACAGGTATGTGTCCAGAACATGCATCTGTCCAGGGTGGGCCAAACGAGAACAGTGGTTACCTCTGGTGCAGCGGAAGAGGGACTGACCAGGGCAGGAATAGGAAATGGGGTGAGGCAACGTTCTGTTCCACGTTCTTTAAAGAGGGATAAGACACGGGTGGCAGGATGGGCTCTGAAGCTCCCTGTGGCCCTTCGTGCATAAATTCTGCCTCCAAGAAAAGTAAAGGAAAATTTGAACTATTGTCAGTGAAGAATGTTTAGGAGGAAGTGTGCTGGTGTCTCCAAATTAATTTTAAATTCACTTAAACTCATCATGCCCTGTGCCAAAGCAAGTTGTGGCCTAGAACCATTGTTGGACCCTTGCCAGTGAACTGCAGGCACTGAAGCGGGTTGTATAGAGCAAAAAAGGGCTGGGGATTCTTTAGCAACAGTGCCTGATGATATTGAAAGATAAATATGCTTAATGTTTAGATATACTTTATTTATTTATTTATTTATTTATTTTGCTTTTTGGGTCACACCCGGCGATGCTCAAGGGTTATTCCTGGCTCATGCACTCAGGAATTGCTCCTGGCGGTGCTCAGGGGACCATATGGGATGCTGGGAATCGAACCTGTGTCGGCCATGTTGGCTGCGTGCAAGGCAAATGCCCTACCCGCTGTGCTATCGCTCCAGCCCCTAGATATACTTTAATCACATTTTTACTCTTGTGGTATCCAGTTTGAATAATCAAAATTTAGTGTGACTCAATGAAAATTTGTAGAAATAACTTGTTAGAAAGTATACTGCTATGATGAGCTAAGTGAAAAACTGAATTCTTAATTGTCATTAAAATAATGGCCAGTGGAAGATTTATTGTTTGAAATTCATTATCAAAGTTGTTAAATGACTAATCTCTATAATTTTGTATGATTTATATTGCATACTGTTATAAACAAATAAAATTCAATTAAATAAGGATGAACAGAGTGATGGGACAAGCATGACATGGAATAAAAAATGCGGTGTTCCATGGGGCCTCACGGGATGGGGGTGGAGCCGGCCCTTTCCTCCCCACCACAATGAGACCCCAAGTCACTGCCCACAAATGGCCTCTCTGGCTCCTGATCAAGCTGCTTAAGGGCCATGATCCCAGAGACTCGGGAACAAATCTTGGAACCCAGCAGGTTTTGGGAGAAATCTCTCCAGACTTAAGTGTTAAAATTTCACACAGCTACGACTGCAGCCACACGACATATGTTATTCTTAACCAGCAATAGAAAACAAATTGTCTACTATTGCCTTTTCAGAAGATCTGAGTGTTGGGGTAAAATCCCAAATAATAATGGTGGGTCTGGTGTCAAAATATTGAATGTGATCAAAGTAGAGAGAGTAATGTGGAAGTCATCTGCCCCACAGGTCCGGGGAAGGTGTGGGATGGGGGCATACTGGGGTTTTTGGTGGTGGAGAATGGGCACTGGTGAAGGTATGGGTGTTTCATTGTATGACCGAGACTTAAACCCGAAAGCTCTGTAACTGCTCTCATGGTGATTCAATAAATAAAATTATAAAAAATGAAAAAAAAAAGCGGTGTTCAATATTAATAGTAGAAGACTGCCCCCATCCTCCCACACATGACCACCATAGGGATGTGTGTACTGTGACAGTCTTTCCACCTTCTTCTGAAGATAAACACTTTTATAAAAAAAAAAAAAAAAAAGAGCAAACTCCTTGCCCAAAAATATAACCGTTCTAAATGGGCCCAAATAAAAAAAATATTTTAGGAGCTGGAGAGATAATAGAGCGGGTAGGACACTCGCTTTGCACATGGAAGATCTGGGTTCAATCCCTGGCACTCCACATGGTATCCCATGCATTGCCAAAGGTAATTCCTGAGTGCAGAATTAACAGTAACCTCTGTGGCCCAAAAGACAAAACGAAACAAAACAAAAAATTGAATACAGAGTGGGAGATAGTTCAAGCAGCACAGCAAATGAGTAGGAAGCGGGGAGCCCTGGGTTCGCTTCCCGAACCATGACTTTCACTGGCTCCCACCGCTAACCCCAGGGTGTGGCCCCCGTTAAAAAAATCACTTAAGAAAAATACTTCGTAAAAGGACTTGCTTCAGCAGCACACATACTAAAAAGGTCTGAAAAGAGGCCTGGGGGTGGTTTCTGGAACGTTTATTGACAGTGTCTGTTATTCGTGCAAAACAATTCAACTGAGGGGACGACTGCCTTGCAGGGGGCCCGCCTGGGTTCGGCCCGCGGCTCCCAGAGAGGGTCCCCCAAGCACTGCCAGGGGTGATTCTTGGGTGCAGAGCCGGGAGTCAGCGCCGAGCACTGCTGGGTGTGGCCCGAAACCAAGCGGAAAGAATTCAGATGAGCTCAGCCCCAAAGCATCAGCGCCCGGCCCAGCGCGCGACGTCGCGGCTGCAGCTCGGTCCCATCCGCCGGGCGGCAGGGGGAGGGGCCGCGGCAGGACGCGCACGCGCGGTGGCGAAGGGCGGCCGCGCCTCGGAGCGCTTCTCCGGCGACCCTCGCGAGGAGGAGCAGGACGGCCGGTGCCGACCCGGGTGCGCCTTTCCCGGAGCGAGGCGGGCTGCCGGCTGCCCGGCCCTTCCCTCAGGGGCTCCGCTTCTGCGACTCTGCCTCAGACTCTGCAGTGTGCCTTGCGGCGGGGGCGAGCGCGCCCTCCAACAGCCGCGCGGGCCCCCTCCCGCGGTCTGGCCTCCCCAGGGTCCCCGGGAGCGGAGCCCACAGAGCTTCCGGCTCCCTCACGACGCCTCCGAGCCCGCCTCTGCCCCAGGCCGCCGCGCAAGTGACGCGGAGAGGCGAAAACCTTCCCGCGGTGCCGTTGTGAGGAGCCACAAACGCGCAGGACGTTACTGAGCTATTCCTAGAACTGAACGAACGTTTTCTGCTCCGGACCCAGCCTCCTGATTATTCCCTGGGAGAAAATCTGTGTTTTCAGAGGGGCCCCTGAACTGTCTGCTGAATGATTTGGAGTTTTGGGGCCACAGGAGGTGCTATAGGAGGGTCAGAGGATCAAACCTGGGTTGTTTGCAAGCAAGGCCAGCGCCTTCACCCGCACTCTCACCCTCGCACTGAACGTGGACACTTCTCTGTATTTCCCTCTCCCGGGAAATGATCTTCCACGTTTTTGTTTTGGGGCCACACCTTGTGATGCTCAGGGATTACTCCTGGCTCCACACTCAAGCATCACTCGTGGTTGGTGTTCAGGGGACCTTATAGGATGGCGGGAATCAAACCGGGGTCGGCCACATGCAAGGCAGCACCTCACCTGTTGTACCATCTCTCCAATCCCACCGCCTTTGTTTTTGTTTTGGGCCCACACTTAGCCATGTCAGGGGTTACTCCTGGCTCTGTACTCAGAGATCACTCCTGGCAGGCTCGGGGGACCATATGGGATGCCAGGAATCCAGTGCAGGTTGACATCATGCAAGGCAAATGCCCTGCCTGCCTACCATTGCTCTGCTCCACCCCTCTTTTTTTTTTTTTATGTAGGAGTACTGCTCTTTATTCAGCCACTGATTAGCTGATTGATTTGGACATGAACTTCACCTTACTTTTTTTCCCACAGTTTATTTATTTATTTTTCTTCTTCTGTTTATTTATTGAATCACTGTGGGAAAAGTTACTAAGCTTTCAGGTTTAAGTCTCGGTCTTACAATGATCAAACACCTCTCCCTTCACCAGTTCTCATTTTTCACCATCAAGAACCAACCCCCATATACTCCCCCACCCCTCCCAATGCCTGTGAGGCAGATGATCTCCATTTAACTCTTCTCTACATTGATTACATTCTTTATTTCGACAAAAGATGCATCCTTATTGTTTAGTATCCCCCCCCCCCCCAACAATCAGAATTGCTGAAAACGCATTGTGAAATACTTTGTTTTCCATAGCTGGCTATGAGAATCATATGATGATTTTGAATTTCTGCAAAGAGCCAGATAATTACGAGATTGGTGTCTGTATGTGTGGTATTACAGCTGTACCGGAGAGCCGCTCGTGGGGGGCAACTTGTGACTTTGGTAGGGCGTGAAGGACGAGCTGGTATCGCCCCCCTTCCCATGAGACTGCAGTTGCCCCATCACCACCAGCTCATACCTGGCTTTCCAATAAGCTCTGAGGTGGCAGCCACCTTGCTGCGGGGGGGGGGGGGGGGGGGGAGCAACACCCTTTCCCTCCCGGGGAGGCATGGCGCCATAGTTTAACACATGGTCCATTCACTTTTCTGCCGCAAGCTGTCGGGCTCTGGATTAAGTCCTTTTGCCTCTGGAACCATGGCTGTGCTGGAGAGCCGCTTGTGGGGGTCAACTCGTAACCTCAGTAGGGCATGAAGGACAAGCCGGTACCATCCCCCTTCCCATGAGACTGCAGTTGCCCCATCACCGCCGGCTCATACCTGGCTTTCCAATAAGCTCTCAGTGGCGGCCACATTTTATGCGGTCCAGATTCATTTCTGCCAAAAGCCACTGGGTTTTGAGATTTGTTTCTGAGTCTCTGGGTTCATGGCTGTTAAGCAGATTGATCAGGAGCCAGAGAGGCCGTGTTTGTAGGCGGCAATTCGGGGTCTCGCTGGGATGGGGAGGAAAGGGCCGGTTCCACCCCCATCTGGTGAGGTCCTGCGTGTCTCATCACTGCAGGCCCAAACCTGACTGTCCAGTGGCCTCTGGAGGATGGCAATCACTGGGCAGCCAAGGGAAACAGGTCAAGGCAGGAAACATATTCCCACCTGGAGTGGCCCAGCCCCAGTAACCTACTGCAGGAACAGGACGCATTTCTGCCAAAAGCCTTTGGGTTCCGAGATTCGTTTTTGAGTCTCTGGGATCTTGGCTGTTAAACAGTTCGATTAGGACCCAGAGAGGCCATGCCTCCAATTATATAGCTGAGCCGGAGGTGGTTTATGGGTGTGTCTCCCACATACCTAACTTTTGGCCATTTACTTTCTTGGTAAACTTTGCCCTGAGTTTTTTGGGGTCTGGCCAAAGGCACAGCAGCAATTTTGGGGTATCTGACAGTCTGACGGTGCCATCAGGCTGCTGATGCACTCGGCTCACAGATACAGATTGACCTGCTGGTGGCACCATACCCCCACCTCTCTATTTTTAAATGTCAACTTTGGTCTAAATTTTTGGTTTTGAAAGAGGAAGAAGGTGAATGACAAAATTAAAATCCAATTTTCGGAGCCAAATTCCTTTTAGCAAATGAACAGGTCAGATGGCTGGGGGACGGAATGTGACTGTGCAGAAGGAATTCTGGAGGAGGGGTGATGACATGCGCTCATCAGAGGTGGGACAGTGGCAAAGTTCTCCCTTACCTGACAACACCTCGATCCTGCATCCTTGGGAGTGTCCGAAGGCCTGTTTGAGGTTCTTCGGAAAAGTGCATGGCCAGGCATTTCCCCCCACCCCGTGGCCTGACAAAGCTCATCCTCCAGGATTAGAACGTGGGAACTCTGTTCCCCAGCACTGTGGGTGGACTCGTCTAGCGAGTTGGCTCACCCCTTCCTGCCATGATTGCAGTTCCCGCCCTGTGCTAACTGTGCTCTTGGGTGCCTTCCCAGCTGTCTGGGTCCACTCCCTTCACGCACGCTTCCACACAGGCTGCTGACCCGAAGCTTTTAGCCACTTTCTGACAGCAGCTCCAGCCCTGTGTGCAGGTGCTGAGAGAAGAAATGCTGAGTTGGCAGCCACAAGGGTTGCTAATCACAGGACGAATATTAGAGGAAAAGACGGTCTGAGAACTTAAAAACCCAGGATGGTCCTGTTCTGGCCAACAGCGTTACTGTGCATTTTACTAAACAGCACAAAGAATAGTGAATTAGAATACGCATGTTTCCTCAAAATCTAAAGGACTCTAAGGGAATAAGGGAAATCTTTTCCTGTTTCAATTTCTTTCTCCCTGATAGTTCTATCAAACAAAAAGTTTTCTTTTGTTGTGGTTTTAAGTTTGGGGAGGGGGCCCATCTGGCAGTGTTCAGGCTTACTCCTGGTTCTGTGCTCAGAGATCACTTCTGGTAGCACTTAGGGACTATATGCAGTGCCAGGACTCATACCACATGCAAGGCAAATATCTTGACCTCTGTTACCATCACACCAAACCACCATTTTAGTGTTTTGACTTTTTAAAATGAGAGCTGATTGTAAGGTGTTTTCCACACTGTGGGTTGTCTTTCCCTTCAATAAATAAGCCTTTTGTTTTTTGTTTTTTAAGCCATACGCAGTGGTGCAGGATTTTCTCCTGACTCTGCCCTCAAGTATCACTGCTGGCAGAGCAAAAGGGACCATATGTGGTACTGGGGATCGCACCCAGGGTCGGCTGCGTGCAAGGCAAGTTCCCTGCCCACTGTACTATCTCTTCAGCCCCAACTGAATTCTTTTTGTTTCCCTCAATTTCCTGCAAGCGGTCTTCTTTGCTTGATACCCAAGTAGGTACACAATGGACTGTAACTCCAGGGACAAAACAAAAAATGAAGCACAGGGAGGTGGCATGACTTGCTCTGCTGGGACAAACATACTCTATTCCTGCTATCCCTCCCCCGTTTCCTTCCCTCTGCAGAAGTGGCTGTTTCAATGACTGGGTGAGGGTGGGTATTACACGCAGGTCTGACCTAGGTGCTTATTCCTTCTGGAACAGTTAGTCCTAGAACATGGCTGGCTCAAGCTAGAAATTTAGGATTAAATAATCCCACAAAATGGCATTCGTCACACTCCCAGCCTGCTAACGACCATCCGGGTTCAGGTCACGGGAGCCAGCATGCTGGGCTTCCTCACAGAAGACCTTCACCACCCTCTGAATAGCCCAGGTTTGTGCTATTGGCGAAATGGGCTCCGAGAGCCAGGTCTTCCCTCTGGCACCCAGCCCAAAGGGAGAGAGAGGTAGATAGAGTCCTCTGTTCCTTGTTTGAGACTGGAACAAGGAGCCCAGCTCCAGTTCCAAACCCAGCCCCTCTTGGGTCTGGAGCGATAGTATGTGTAACAGGTAAGGTGCTTGATTTGCATGTGGCCAACCGGGCTTCTGTCCCCGGCACCCCATATGGTCCCCCAAGCACTCCTCTGTCTGTCTGTGTTTCTCTCCCCACACCCCTCTTCCCTTACTCACCCCCACAACCCCAACAACATGAAGTGTTGCGAATTCCTCTTTCTAGCCTTGAGTGACTGGCACCACTCATTGGATGGCCTAGAATGACAATCACAGTTCTTACTTTGTCACACAGTATCATACCCTTGTTGGGTCACACAGGGAACTCTGACCCACTCTGCCTCTCATTTCTTACTCTGAAAAATGAGGGCTTTGGGGCAGATGTCTTTCAGAGTAACAGTTTGGATCCTTAAGATCTGATGACAGGGTCACTAAGTAAGATGTCTGAGACTATTCTGTCTGTCCTGGGGGCCACATGTGGCAGTGCTCAGGGTTTAGTTCTGGCTCTGTGCTCAGGGATCAACTCTTGGTGGGGTTCTGGCACCCACTGGGGGTTCCGCTCCTTGAGCTGGGGTGCTCCAGCAAATTCTACTTTTTGTGCTCATGTGGAGAAGTCACTGCGTACCCATGCATGCGCATATCTCATCGGGCCTCACGCCCCTTTAGGTGCAGAATTTGCACACACCTGGACGCAGAGTGGCCGGAAGTTGTTTGGAATGCCAGAGACTTGCCAGGTGTGGTCTAGCAGCAGAGCGGCCAGGATGGACTCAGTGCCACGTGGGCTGGAGACAACCGCCACCTCCTCACACTGGCAAGGCGGGTGCTTCAGCTACAGAGCCATTCCCCAGTGCCCCACCCGCGCCCATGTCCAGCTTTCTGCTAGGGGCATGCCTTGGCAGGGCCAGAATCAAACTCACGGCTTAGCATTTACTGGGCTTGTGTTCTGGCTTCTGATGCCAAAATGTGACATCTCTTGAACAGAAGATAGCTGAGGAGAGCTGACAGATACCAGAGCTTAAGGGACAGGAGAGCTGTCTCCCGAGCAGGTGGTAAAGTGTCAGACAAGAGAGGGGTCCCTGTCCCTCCATCCGCATCCCCACTGGCAGAGGCACAGCAAGGGAGCCAATCAGCAGGGAAATAAAACACCAGGCCTGGCCCTGCTTCCCCTGCCCCGCCCCACACACTCCATGGAAACTTCAGCCCCACCTAGAATGCCCAGCTGTCCTGCTGAGGATGCCCACCCCTCCTAGAAAGAATGCTTATCCTGAGTCACACGTCGTCTGCTTATTAGAGGTACCTTTCTCCTATTGGTTCTTTAAATCCTGAGTCACTGAAGGAAGTTCTCTATAAGGCCAACCTCTTCGTGTTCTTTGTTGACTGTCCGAATTACATGAGAGTAAATACAAAATGTCAGTTAAGTAAAACGAATGCTTTTGGGATCTGGGAGCTCCAAGTGGCACTGGAGGGTATGAAAATTAAATTTCTCAGCTGGAGACAGAACAGTGGGTAAGGCACCTGCCTTCCATGTGCTGACCCCAATTTGATTTCCAGTACTGCATATGATTTTCCAAGAGTTGATCCCTGAGCACAGAACCAGAACTAAACCCTGAGCACTGCCACATGTGGCCCCCAGGACAGACAGAATAGTCTCAGACATCTTACTTAGTGACCCTGTCATCAGATCTTAAGGATCCAAACTGTTACTCTGAAAGACATCTGCCCCAAAGCCCTCATTTTTCAGAGTAAGAAATGAGAGGCAGAGTGGGTCAGAGTTCCCTGTGTGACCCAACAAGGGTATGATACTGTGTGACAAAGTAAGAACTGTGATTGTCATTCTAGGCCATCCAATGAGTGGTGCCAGTCACTCAAGGCTAGAAAGAGGAATTCGCAACACTTCATGTTGTTGGGGTTGTGGGGGTGAGTAAGGGAAGAGGGGTGTGGGGAGAGAAACACAGACAGACAGAGGAGTGCTTGGGGGACCATATGGGGTGCCGGGGACAGAAGCCCGGTTGGCCACATGCAAATCAAGCACCTTACCTGTTACACATACTATCGCTCCAGACCCAAGAGGGGCTGGGTTTGGAACTGGAGCTGGGCTCCTTGTTCCAGTCTCAAACAAGGAACAGAGGACTCTATCTACCTCTCTCTCACTTTGGGCCGGGTGCCAGCGGGAAGACCTGGCTCTCAGCGCCTGTCTCATCAATAAACTGGGGCTATTTAGACAGTGGTGAAGGTCTGCTGTGAGGATCCCCAACACGCTGGCACCCGATGACAGGAGCCCGGATGGTCGTTAGCAGGCTGGAAGTGTGATGAATTCCATTTTGTGGGAAAATAATATGAGGCTTCTGGCTTGAGTCAGGCATGTTCTAGGCCCAACTGTTCCAGAAAGAACGATAGCTGCCGTGACCAGGTGCCATTCTCCCTCCCTGCCCCCAATGCCTTTGCCTCCTTAGACCTCAACACACAAGTCACCTATCCTGAGATCTGGCTTAGCCCAGGGGCTTGATGGTGGATCGCTAACAAATTCCAACCTGCCTTCCCCTCCCCACAGAGCGAGTCAGAAATCCCGGGAATCGGGTGAAAGGTGCTGTGTGTGAGGGCACCAGGCAAGCTCGGGCCTACCTGGGGAGTGGGGAGCCCTCTCAATGAGAGCCACATGTCGGTCACAGGCCTGTCTGGATCCTCGGGTTTTTCACTGTCTTTTCTGGAGGTAACCGAGTGTGGATATGAGTTGCTCATGCCATGGAAAAAATAATGACTGACATTTTCCAGGAGGAGGGCATCTTCGTGCCATCTCCCCCAGGGGAAATGGGGAGCATTGCTTTGGGTCAGAAGGACTTTGGGAAAGGCTATGTTTTAACAGGGCTTGTGCTGGCATGGCAGGGCGAGGACAGGGCAATCAGAGCCTTCTGAAAGTCAATTTTCAATCAGTCCAGTGGGCTCTGGGCTAGGGCTGGTCTCCCTGGTGGGACCCAGAGCTCTGGGATGATTCCCCCAGCAGAGCAGATGCTGATCAAGGGCTGCTGAAGGTCTGGCCTCCAGAGATCAATTCAGCCAGAGGGAGAGAACAGCAGGCAGGGCGCATGCCTTGTAAGCGATCCCTGAGCAGAGCCAGGAGTCAGGCCTGAGCCCATGGGTGGATTGGTGCAGAGGCTCTGGAACTGAAGACTGAATGAGCTCAACACTACTGTACACGAGGATGCCCCAATAAATAAGACATTTGAAAATAAGACACTTAAAAAATAAAGGGGGAGCTGAAGCCTTAGAACAGCACAGAAGGCACTTGCTCTGCATGCCAACACAGGTTAGAGTCTGGATCCCTGTATGGTCCCCTGAGCTCTGCCAGAAGTGATGCCTGAGTGTAGAGTCAGGAGTAAACCCTGATCATTGGCCACTGGGTATGGCCTAAAAAACAATAAATAATATTTTTAATTTTTATTTATTTTTGCTTTTTGGGTCACACCTGGCGATGCATAGGAGTTACTCCTGGTTCATGCATTCAGGAATTATTCCTGGCGGTGCTCGGGAGACCATATGGGATGCTGGGAATGGAACCTAGGTCGACTGCGTGCAAGGCAAATGCCCTACCACTGTGCTATTGCTCCAGCCCCATAAGTAAATAATTTTTTAAAATAAAGAGAGGGAAATTTCTAGAGGTAATAACTAACCCCAAGGAGTAGTCTATCCCTGAGGGTGGTAGGTCCTCCAAAACATCCAGAGACTAGGAGACAGTATCGCTGCTAAGGCACCTGCCTTACCACATGGCCACCCTCGGTTCCATCCCTGGCATTCCATATGGTCACCTGAACATCACCAGGGGTAATTCCTGAGTGCAGAGCCCCTCCCCATCCCCCACCCCAAGTCTCTGCAGACCACAGGAAGTTAGGAGAACTAGACACACAGCTGAGGACTGGCCTCTGTAAGGCCCACTCAGCGGGCACGGTCATCAAACAGAACCCCGTCAACTGAATGACGTAGGTTGGGGTTGGAAGGAGACGTTCTCCCAGGAGACACAACTCAACGCCCACCTGGAAGGACGACAGTGACTCCTTCCTGATTTCCCTGGGGTGTGTTTGGTTTGGGGTTGGTCCCCGCTGGGGAGTGTAATGGAAACACACCTGGAACAGGGACTTTGAACCCGGGTGTTATCTTCTGCCCTGCTGGTTCAGCAGCCTGAAGAGCTAATGATAAGGAAGGTCTGCAGAGAACTCCGAGGCTAGAATGACAAAGCCTGAAATGTGGCCTTACTGGGCTGAAAGGTAGAGACTCTCCCCCAGCTCCTGACCAGGCCCTCTTCTAAACCCTCAGTCTGATCAACACAGCCAGCGTCAGCCGCGGGAACCCTGGGAAGATACAGACAAGCTAACCTGGAGGGTGAAGCACTGGACATGAAAACCATTTTGTTAATTTTGTTCTGTCTCTTTTTTTTGGTGGGGGCAGGACTTCGGAATTCACCCAGTGCTCAGCCTACTCCTGGCAGTGTTTAGAGGGCTCTATGCAGTGCCAGGGACGGAACTGAGGTTGTCTGCACACAAGGAACGTGCCTTAAAGCCCTTACTGTCTTCAGCCCTAATTTTGTTCATTTTTTTATGTTTGAAAATTTAAACACTATGATTTACAAAGTTGCTTATAATATAGCGATTTCAGTTATTCAACGTTCCAATCCCAATCCCATCACCGGTATGACCTTCCCTTCACTTACTTATGTTCCCACTTTCCCACCCCCGCCAAGCCTGCCCCCCCAGGAGGCACACACACAAAAATGTACTTTCTATTGCTTGTTACAGCATATATCTTACAATGGTGTTACCAAAGTCATTGTCTGAGGATTTACCGAGTTATGTGGTGCTAGCTGAGCCTTCCTTGTTACTGTTTTCACTCACTGAGCTTAGTGGGATTCTACACAACTTTCCCATTTACCTGTACTCCTACTGGGCTGTCAGTATTGTGAAGTTAGGAGGTGTCAAGCAGCTACGTATATGGTTGCACACTCTAGGAGCTGTGGAACTGGGACGATTCAGCAGTTGGTGTCTCTTTGAGATCAGTCATGGAGCTGTGATGCCTGGCGGTTTGTATGCCAAAGGATATCGGGTGTGGGTGAGGCACTGGGACCTCTTGGTAGGAGGTCCAAACACCCCCATCCTGAGAAGGCTCCAGAGATCTTACCCAGAGACCAGGCTTACCTGGAGCAATTCAGTGAGTGGCAAGATTAGTTCCCTAATTTCTTTCTTAATCAACTAATCCTACAAGACTAGTTAAGAAAAACAGCCATTTCCCATGAGCCAAATTCCCTCTTTTCAGCCATAGCACGTTAGGACTCAGAAGTCCATTCTTTGGGTCTTTATATATTAACACTTCAGGTATTGTCTTTTTATAGCTAAATAAAAATTTGATGTCACTGTGTTTTAAAAAAGGCCCCTCTCTCTCAGTTTTAGGCACCATCTCTGGACACCCCATTGTGATGGGCGAGATTCTGGCCACTCTTTAGCTCCTCCCCCACTGGCCCCCGTGGCAGATAGAGATTTCACTACTCAATCCTTTTAATCCCATATTTGTAGTTAAAATAGTGACATGGGGAGGTACAGCAATAGAACAGCAGGTCGGGTGCTTGGCTTGAATGCTTGGGTATAACTTCCAGCAGGGTTCACAGGACCATGTGGTGATAGGAAGCAAACTTTTAAGACATTACTGACCCGGGTGTACTATCTCTCCAGTACCGGGCAGAACTTTTCAGTTAGGGCTCAGTGGATTGGGAAATGGTGGTGTCTTTTTGTGACAAACTCTCACCCCTGAGATCAACATATTATATCCCTACTGGGTTCCCCTTCCTTTCCCTGAGAAAACCATTCCGGTCTTCTGATGGAAGTAAGGGAGCTTCTCTCAACATTCAGCTTTGGGTCCAAAGCAATAGAACAGCTGGTAGAGCACCTGCCTTGCAGATGGCCAACCCTGGTTCAATCCTTGTCATCCCATATATGGTTCTCCTGTGCACCGCAAGGAGTAATTCCTGAGTGCATAGCCAGGAGTAACTAAACCCTGAGCACCATCGGGTGTAACAAAAAAAAAAGGCAAAAAATAATAATTTTTAAAAATAACCAAACAAACAAAAAAAAAAACCAAAAAACCCTTTCAGCTTAAATCACTTAAGCCCTATTTTTGGGCACAGTAACCACAGCCCCACCTGGGCTTGGTGCCACTCCCTCCCCCTGACCCCATCTAGAAACCTTCTTGTCTGTTCCCATTTACCTATGTACTCTGCAGCTTGCTAATTCTGCTAGGTTGTTCCCTTTGTCCTGTCTTTTGGGCTTTTACCTCTTCTTATAAACTCCTGTTGCTTGTCATGGGGTTTCCTGGGACAGAACTGGATGCAATACCATCTTCAGCTGGATGACAGGAGTCTTCATTTTCAAATACATCTTGAGATCTGTTGTTTTCATGATCCACTACCCTTTTCATCCATTTTCATCCATTGTTGGTTGCTCACTTGATTGCCAAGCACTGAGTTAGATGTCTCTTAACAAGATCTACGCCAGGACCCCGGGAAATGGGAAATGGGAAAGTTGAAAAGTGGGGCATTGAGGGCTCAGAGATATTGAGGAGGACCAAGTTGGGAAGGATCACAAAGCCATTCAACGCACAAGTATTGGATACCTATCAGGACAGGGACTAAGCTCAGAGCACTCAGGTAAGGAAAGAAAAGCTAGAGAAGCCACCCTCATGAGGCAAAAACAGTGGCCCCACTTGTGGCACTGAAGACCAGGGCCACTCTTAGCGTTCTCACTCAGATGGGTTTTTTTTATTGTTTGGTTCTGGGGCCACACTTGGCAGACCTCAGGGCTTACTGCTGGCTCTGGACTCTGAAATCACCCCTGGCAGGCTCAGGATGCCATGTGGAGTGGCGGGGATTGAACCAGGTCTGCCGCACGCAAGGCAAGCAACTTCCCCACTGTGCTGTCACTTCGCTCCCACCTAAGAATTACTGAGTTAATGAATTCAAATGTGTAAAACTCACATAACAGTGCTGGGTAGATAATAAACTCTATAAACATGTTACGTATTATTACTAGACCTAATGATAGGAGAAATTTATTCCCCACATAAATAAACCCTACAAATGTATATATAAACACATAAACATATACTTCCACATACATTTATGTCTAATATACACTTAGAATGAATTTTGTTACTATGAGATGCTAAAAGTTAAAGGTGAAAAACCCCTAGAGTTCCAGGAACTCTAAACCGCAGAAACCCTCATCTAGCTGTGGTTCTTTTATTCTCTAATAAAAGCACGCTCTGCTCCACTTAAACATTACCCTACATGCCACGCATAAATTGGAGAAAGCAGGTCAGAATCGTCCCTGCCTCTCAGAGAAGCAAATAACCAACTTCTTTTCCTCTCCCTGAAAAATCCTGCCTGAATCTAAATAAATTCGCCTTGCAGGACTTCTGAAAGGAACTTCAATCTGAATATGATTTTGGATAGAAAATAGGCACAAACCATAACACCCAAAAGGAGAGAGTAAAAGGGAATGTGACTGCCATAAAGGGGGGGCGGTGTTGGGAAAGGGGTGGTAGGAGGGATACTGGGAACAATGCTGGTGGAGAATGGGCACTGGTGGAAGGATGGATACTCCATCACTGTATGACTGAAACGTAATCCTTAAAGTTTGTAAGTCTGTAACTGTATCTCACGGTGATTCATTAAAAAATATATTTAAAAAAAAGGAAAAAGAAAATAGGCACACATCTATTATGAACCTAGAGTGGGGCTGGGAAATTTTTCTTGCTGCTATTTGATATTTATAACATCATGTGTAGACCACAGCAATGAACAAGAAACATACAATCCAGTTATATTTGTACCAGGGCCAGATCTTAGGATTCCAGGGACCCGGGGTGCTAGAAGTTCCACACCCATGACCTATAGTAATGGAACAAAGACAAGAGGAAAAGCAGCTCAGAAAAGTATGGTAACATTCACAGCTCAAGCCAGAGGCATCTAAGGAGCCTCTTAAGCATTTCCTGTGTCATGTGGCCCCCATTTCTATGTAAGGACACTACTGCCAGTACAGATGGGTCATTTCACCGTTCCTGGATTTTCAAAGGCTCTAAACCTCGTATAAGGCCAAGGCTTCTTAAATTTCTCCCACTTGAGACCCTTCCTCAGCTGAAAAATTCAACACCGGGCAGCATGATTGGACACAGCTTACACTCAGGATCCATGTTCTTGAGTGTATTTGAATTCATTTCCGGTGATTGCGCATTCAGAAACTTTCAACTGCTGCCACATTTTTTTCATCTAGATGATGCCATGGTAACCCAGGATTCAAGCAGAAGCCAGGAAGTGGTTCCTAACTAGGAGCGGTTCTGAGCCCCTCACAATTCATTTGGTGACGCTGAACACATTTACAGTTGCTGCAGCTGGAGACGGGGTGCTATTAGCCTTAAGAGGCCAAGGGAGCCACCAAGAGGAATGCATTTTCTAGCCGCTTTGGGAAGGGCGACAAGGACTACACAAGAGGCAATTTCTTCACAACAGAAGTAACCCCACGCTTACTCTGCCTTTCCCGCAGATCACAATGTGGACGACCCAGATCGATCGTGGCAAACACAGCTCTTTGGGGGTGCCTGTCTCTCAGTGCCATTAACACAATTCTTGTGGTGATGGTGACAATTAAGATCTAGCTCCACGTTGTATTTCCGCTTTCCACAGACACATTCCACTCATTTTCCCAGTATCCCATTCATTCGGCGTCTCCTCTGGCTATCGCACCCCCAGGCGGGTGAGGAAACCGGAGTCTCCGCTCGAGCTCCAGCAGCGGTGGGAGCAAAACTGAAACGTGTCACCGGCACCGGAGGGGGTGGGGGCGTGTGCAAAGGGGTGGGTGAAGCTGAAAGGACAAAGAGGCAGGGCTGGACAGGCAAGGTCACCGCTCTGCTCGCCACCCAAGAACTGGGGCTCAGAAGGACCCCAAGCGCGATCTTGGGGGGTGACCTTGAGCAACGCCGCCTCTCTGGTCAGGCTCGGAAGTCAACGACCGTGGCCGGTAAATCAAGAGAAGACCGAAAAACCCCTCCTTAGCAGCGCGTTTCGGCACGTGGCCGGCAACCGCGTCCGACCCGGCCAGGGCGGCCCGCGCAGCGTTTTCCAGTCAGGCAGCTGGGACTCCTGGACGCCCACCGGGCGGCGAGGCCCCGGCAGAACAAAGAGGGGGCGCGCCCGGGTCGGGCAGCCCCGCCGGGCGGCGGCCGGCTGAGGGGCAGAGGCGGCGGGCCCCCACCCGGGGTCCGGCTCCGCGACGGGCGCGCCCACCCCCGTCCGAGGCGCGCCGGGCTCTCGAGCCGCTCCCGGGGGTCGGCGCCCGACCCCCCCGCGCCCGGGGCGGGGAGCCGGCGCCCCGTTCGCGCGGCCCAGGCCGGCGGGCCCCGGGTCACGCGGCCGCCGCCTACGGCCGGCGCGCCGCAGGGGAGGCGCGGCCGGGGCCGAGGGCGACGTCCCCGCAGCGCCCGGCGCGCAGGCCCCGCGCCCCGCCAGGCCCCGCCCCGCGCTTATGTAACAGCGGCGCGCTGCCATTGGCCCGCGCCGCCGGAAGGGGGCGGGGCGGGCGCCGGAAGGCGGGTGGGCCGCGGGCGGCGTGCGCGGGCACGGGCGGAGCGGCCTCGCTCGGGCGGAGGCGGCGGCGGCGGCGCGCGCGGCGCGGGCTGTTGTGCTCCGGCTCTCCCTGTCCTCGTCCCCGTTCCCCGCGGCCGAGGAGGCCGCCGCGGTGCCGGGCGCGCTGCCCCTCCTGCCCTCCGGCCCCTCCTGCGCGTCCGTCCGTCCTGCGCCGCGCGGGCTCCCCCGACGCGGGACCGGCCCGGCCCGGGTGAGCGGCGGCGGCGGGGAGCGGGCGGGCGCGGGCGCCGCGGGACGCCCGGGCGGCGGGGCGGGGTGGGCGCCGCTGGGGGGCGGGGGAGCGGGGCGCCCCGGCCGGCCCTTGCAGGTGCCGGCGCTGGCCGAGCCCTGGCCGCTGGCCCGGCCGCTGCTGGCCGCGGCGCGCGGGCCGGCCGGAAGGAGGAGGGTCTCCGCGGCCAGCCGGGGACGGTGCGCGGGCCGCGGGCGGGACGCCCCTTGCCCGGCGGAGGAGGCGGCGACGGCCCGGGCCTCCGCGTTGGGGGACGCGCGTGCGGGGGGACCCCGCGCCCGCCGCGCCCCCCGCCTGGCAGGTCCCACCTGTCCTATTTCCGGGGCCTCTTGGGGGGCGGGGGCGTGGCTTGAGGGCCTGCCCTTCTGGAGCGGTTTTGTTTTTAAAGGGGGGTGGGCTAGAGCTTTTTCTTTAAGGGGGCGTGGGGGGCAGCCTCCCTGATCTCTCGCGAAGCTCCGCTTGGTCACCCCTGCTCAGAGATGCAGGTGGAGCGTGAGGGCGCGTTCAGACCCCAGCCTTTCGGGGAGGGGGCGGTCGAGGCGCCCCTCTCTCGGGAAGGCGGGGGACTGCGGGCTGCAGAGCGGGGCGAGGGTCCAGCAGGCCACGACGGAGCGGCTGGGCTGAAGTTGAGCTGTCCCAAAAAGCAGGTGTTTGGGGGGCCGCAGTTCTGCTTTCGGAAAGGAAATGCACGCCGGAGTGAGTGCGGTAGGAGTTGGGGGCCTCCCCCCCACACACACACACACCAGCAGGCACACCACACGGGCTCTGCGAGGACCGCTTCGCCTAGTTCTCTGAAGAACGAGCTGCTACATTGTTTCATTGGTTAAAAGTTGGAGGGCCTTGTTAGTTGCTGCCGCTGTTAACTGCTGGCTGATAGTGTTGAATCATTGGTGAGCTGACGGGGGTCCAAGCTGCTGCGCAGGGTTCAGTGTCAGGCCAAGTTCCACCCGCAAAAGTTGACCATCCGGCCCTGGGACTGGTGACGGGGCTTTGCGCAGATGGCCGCGGAGCTCGCAGGTGCTCCTTGTTGGTTGTCAGAAGAAACTCCTGGAGGCAGTGGCCTGCCGTCTTCCAAGGTTGTTCTATTGGTTTTTGTTTGTTTTTTAATTTAAAATGAGGTTACCCACAAAAGGAGTGTAGGAACGTGGTAACCTGAGAAAGGTAAAGGGCGTTAGGCTACATAAAGGTACCTGATAGCTTCCAAACTGTGCAGAAAATCCAGGTCTGTTTTCATGGAAATAAGTCTGTAAGCTGCTGGGACGTTTGTGCTTAAATGTACTTTTTATATGGCCCCATTTGGCTTGGGTTTAGTAAGGATTTGGTTTTTTAAAAAAGAAAAAGTAGAACTTCAGTTTTCAAAAACCAATACATCTGGTAGTATTTTCCATTATTTGGAACTAGAGTTCTTAAACTGTTGGTGTGTTTTTGTTTTGTGATTTCTTAATATACTCAGCTGGTTTCCTGGAAAACCATCTCTCCTTCTCTATCCTGGAATTGCTTTCAGGTCAGTGTTTAGTGTTAGTAGGAACTTATACAGTCAATGTGGTTTTTCAGTTTCCCTTTTTCTTTTAAGGGAATTTCAGGGGTTTTTTGTTTCTTTAATGAGGTGCTTTGGCTTTGTATTCTTAAACCAAGCTCTGTTTTTTGGTAATGTGGTTCTGTTGTGTGTTCATGTTCTGCATTGATTTTAATGTTTGAAGTTGAATCATGTTGCTCACCAAGTCAGTACATTGGAATTCTACACAGAACTCAAGTTTTTTGTTGTTGTTTTGTGGCCACGTCTAGTGGTGCTCAGGGGTAACTCCTGGCTCTGCACTCAGGAATCACTCCAGGTGGGATCAGGAGACCATATGAGTGTCAGGGAAGGCAAGGCAAGCCCCCCGTCTTCTGTGTCATCTCTCCTTAACCCAGTATTCAGTTTTTAACACATTTACGCAGCTGAACCTCACTTTAGATTTTTATGAATGGGTTTAATCTGTGTTATATAACAGGAGACACATCTTCATGAGAAGCGAAAGTTCATTTTTTTTTCCTGTCACTTTATTTCTAACCCATTTAGGTACATTAGACTATTGAGTAGTAAAAAGTGGTGCCTTACCTTTCTGAGGAGGTACAGTTCCCTTACCTTTAGATTGATTTTCTCGGCTGGGAACTAGATTAATGAAGTCCTATTCTATTAGGCCCTCAGACCAGTTTTTGTTGTGGGATTTGGTCTTGGGGTCACACCTGGCAGTAGTCAGAGCTTGCTCCTGACTCTGCACTCAGGAATTTCTCCTGGTGGTGCACCAGGAAGTGTGAGATGCTGGGGATCAAACTTGGGTTGCTACATACAGGACAAACGCCCTACCTGCTGCACTGCCTTTTCCAGCTTCTTAGACTAGTTTCTAAGAGAGACTTAGAAGAGAACTTTCTTAAGAGTACAAGAAAGCGCAAGGTGCTTCCTTGCAACCTTGGTATAGAGAATAGTTCCTTTGACTCCTGTTAGAAATGACAATTCTTAGTCTCCTAAAGTTGGGAAAATTTTAGATCACAACTGTAACTACCAAAAGTACCTTTCCAAAGGGATACACTGATTGGGGATGAGGGACTGAGCTTTTGGGGAGAGATATTGAGGATCGCCTCTAGGAGAGTTTGCGAGTCTTAGGTGTACAGCTCAGTGAATTTTTACAGCCTGTGCCTGTATAAACATTACACAAACATGATGATGGAAAGGGCATCGGTGCCCCATAAATCCCTGCCTGGCCCGCCCTTCCCAGTCACCGCCTCCAGAGGAGCTTTGTCGATTGTAAACTTGTTGTGGTTGTTCTTTGGTATCTGACTTCTTTAGTGCTGAGCCACCAGTTGGCCTCCATGTGACTTGTAAGAGCCATGCCTTCTTGCTGCGTAATATTCCTTATGCACATGCAGCATAGCTGTGGATTCGTGTTGCTATTTATACACATACGGGTTGTTTCCAGAGTTAGGAACAGGTGCTCTGAGCATTCTCACACACATGAGTACACGGTGCCTTTCTGTGCCTTTCTGATCGGTGCGTACTAAGAGTGAACTTGTAAGGTACTTGGCAGTCAGTGATTAGTTTCCACAGTGCTGGTTGTACCACTTAATCCTCTAGTTGCCATTATATCTGAATTTGAAAGAACACCCATTTGTTTCTGTGAAACTTAATTCTTCAGCTCTGCAACGATGGTGCTTTGCTTACTTGACTGTAGCAGAGCAAATAAATCACCCTAATGCTTCAACTTCTGTTTTTAGATATGGCTCGTGGACAGCAGAAGATTCAGTCTCAGCAGAAAAATGCCAAAAAGCAAGCTGGACAAAAGAAGAAGCAAGGACACGACCAAAAGGCTGCTGCCAAAGCTGCCTTAATCTACACTTGCACCGTCTGTAGGGTAAGAGGACCTGAAACCCGCCTTCTGTTGGCCATGACTTGGTGTGGGCTCCGGCTGGACCACTGTGAGGGACAAATGCTTCCCTTGAAAGAGTAGATTGACGTGCTGGCTAGGTTAATCCCTCTAAACATGGGCCAGAAGTAGTCCAGGGATGAGGTGTTTGCCTTGCACGTGGCTCCTCCGGTTCTATCTCCAGCACCCTATGTGGTCCCCTAGCACTGACCACTGCCAGGGCTCACCCTCTGAAAAACAGTAATGAAAGTTCGTCTCTGTCTGTCCACTCCACTTTCTGCTTTTTGGGTCACACCTCGCAATGCTCAGGGGTTACTCCTCTCTCTGCACTCAGAAATTACTCCTGGTGATGCTCAGGGACCATATGGGATGCCAGGAATCAGAACCCGGGTCAGCCACATTCGAGGCAAATGGCCTACCTGCTGCACAGTCTCTCCAGCCCCTCCACGATTTTTGGTTTTGGGGGGTTTTTTGTTTGTTTTTTGAGCAGGCATAAGTCTCTAAAGTAAGAGGGAAGGAATCAACAAAGCAAAGTCTCTTTCATTGTGATAAAGTATTTTCCTTAGGACAGCTAGTATACTTCAGACATGGTAAAAATATCTATAGTCTCAATTTAGAACTATGTAAGATGAGTGAATAGAGCTTTGGGGATAGTTGGCTTCCGCACACAAGTCAGAGTTTTTGCAAAGTGCTTACAGGGTATACTTGTGTTGAGGGCTTTACTAATGTATTTTGTTATATAATAATCTAAACTGCTATTTATTGAGTGCTTACCATGCATCAAGACAAGTCTGCGTGTTTTTTGTTTTGTTTTTAGGACCATACCTGTCTGTGCTCAGGGCTTACTCCTGGCTCTGCTCTTTGAGGATCACTACTGGCAGAGTTTGGGAGAACATGTGGGATGTCAGGGATCAAACTCAGATTGGCTTCATGCAAAGCCAGCGTCTTAATCTCAGTACTATCTTTCTGGCTGTTTTATGTCACTCGCCCTGTGACATGAAGTGCTCTGATTTCACAGAAGTGTGAAAGGAGACATGGGGATTTGGTCGCTTGCACCGGGTTGCTAGCAGGCCTGCAGGAGAGCTGGACTCTGAACCCAGGCGGTCCAGAGTCTGTCTTCTGGCCCACTAGAGCATGCTACCTTGTAAACACTTGCTTACGTTCAAGCAGTAGCCTCTTTCTTGCCTGTTCCTTTAAACTTAACCCGCCTTGACGTCAGTGGGCTAACCTGCCAAAGGACGAGCCACACAGCGATGTTGGTCCAGTTTGTGCAGGTGCTTCCCCGAGTCAGATAACAGTGTGATTGGTGGCGAGAGTGGATGGGCGGGAATGTGGTAAGGCGTGATTCCCGGAACGCACGCACATTTATCATCTGTTGGTCAGAGAGAAGTGCTTTGCTGGGTAAGCATTCTCATTAATCTGAGAGGAAAGGTTTTAGTACAGTAAGTGTCTTGTTTATATTGAACTTCGATATACTCAAAATGGTGAAGTTGAGCCTCTTCAGATTCTGTTTTGAACAAGGCAGTTTCACTAAATTACTAAATAAATACTTAGACACATAAAGTACTAGTTCACGTACTTCAGAAATTCAGCCAAGAACACTGACTTTGTGTTTTGTCTAGATGAAAGTGCTAAAGAACGGATGGTTGAAGGCCCTTTCCTAGTTAGCAATTGGGAGCTGAACATTGCACTGGCAGTGGGTTTAAACATGGGTCTTGGAGACTGAAGGGAGAGCTCGGCAGCTTAAGTGTGTTGCTTTACGTGCAGGAGCTTGGGTTCCACCACTGGCACTGAGCACTGCCGGGAGAAGCCCCTGAGCAACATTGGGTGTGTCCCCAAAACCAAAAGCAATTAGATTCTGGGTTTTTGCTTAGGGTAAAATGAAGCTGGTAGGAACCCAGGTTCAGTGGGAGTTCAGGTAACATGCTCAGCACAGTTAAGTGTTCAGCAAATATTCCCGATTGTTTGCTGTCAGTCAGATAAGCAGAGCCCCCCCCCCCCCCCCCTGCCCGGGTGAAGTGAGGGAATGTCAGGAATTCCTTTGTTAAAGGGCTTTTTAAGATGCCAGTTACCAAGTTGTGGGAATTTAGAAGGGTTTCGTGGTAATTGTCCGTCTTGAGTAGGCCTAGGAATTTAAAAGTAACACATTTTCATCATGTGAGTAAAGTTTTAACTACCCCCTCCCTTTTTTGCATAATTTTTAAACTAGACACAAATGCCAGACCCCAAGACCTTCAAGCAGCACTTTGAAAGCAAGCATCCTAAGACTCCGCTTCCTCCAGAACTGGCTGATGTTCAGGCATAAAGGCGTTTACAGGTAATTTTGTTGATGTCTCGGTTGTATGCAACAGCAAAATCATCTCTCAGAATTCTGGAGTTAATGTTTACCTTCAGGCTGACGTTCTTTGTTGTTGTGTCCCTTCTTCCCTTAATGTGAATGTTGTTTACCTCTATATTGCTAAAAGTTCATTTTCCTAGAACGTATTCTATCCACACTGTTGGAACCTGTAATCCAAAATGGGAGGGTGAGGGCATGCCAGGAGTAAGCCCTCAGATGTGGCCCAAAAAAGGAAGATACAGTTCCTTGAGTGTCTTGCTCCCCAAAATGATGGGCATCAGTGTTCCCAAATGGAGCAGCGCACAGCGGTTCAAGCAGGGCAGAATGTCGGCATCCGCTGTTTAAAGCTGGTGGTTGCTGGAAGTAGTCAAGTTAGACGCTTCGGTCAGGCTCTGCCCGCTTACCAGGTGGTATGTGAGCATTTCTTTGGAAAAGTAAATTCGTCGATGACCTATTTATAAGATTGAGTCGGCAGATCTGTCAGACTGACTTGCTAGATTAGGCTTGTTATGCTGGTTTGGTTTTTGTTTTTTCTTGTACTTGAAAAGCACAAAAGTTGCATTTGTGTGATCCCTGCATTTCACTGAAAATCTTGCTTATGTTTTATAGGTGAATTCATGACACCTTTGACTCTTCTACTGTCTCAGACCTTAGGTAACAAACCTGCAGCTGCTTTTCTAACAAACTGTTGATCAGCAAAAATAAAGGGGCTACAGAAACACTCATTTTTATGCTGTTCCCTTTTGGGCTTCATGCAAAGACAATTCTGTGTAAATGTACAGTTGACTCTGATTTGGAAATCTGAAAATCAGTCCATCCTTGTTATAAAAATTTTTTTACAATTGTAATTATATTGATGTTCATATTGTGTAAAATAACTCATTTAATAAAGTAGTACTTTGATTTTACAACATCACAGGATAAATGGTTCTAGAAATTCTGTTCTAATTTTCCACATTATTTGCCTTATAAAAATCTAATGAATTCATCAGCTGGAATTGCAAGTGCAATTCATATCTCCCTTTCTCGGCTTAGTGGCAGATTCATTAGTTAAACTAGAGCAGATTTATTCATTAAATTGTGCGCACGGTTGTATTAGCAGCTGCTGATCTAGGTGAAAAATGACATTCCTGCTGTCTCAGTATATTGCAGTCACGTGTCATTTCCCCTCTCATTGTTTTCTGTGTCGGAGGTTGGAATATTGCAGCTTGCTGTAGAAGCCGGCTGTCGCTGCCGGTCTGGTCCACCATGTAGGTAGCTGACCGACTCCTCCAGCAGTTGCATTGTCGGTCAGGCTGTCGGAAGATCAGGTGCTGGAGCAGCCACTAGAAGGAGGTTGTTACCAGGCAGTCTCCCGTTTAGTGTAAAATACGATGGAACACATGGAAACTGGTAAAGGTCTATCTTTTATGAATTATACAAAATTAAAATTCTTTAAGTGCTTTCATTTTTTGAAGTTAAAACTCAGTTTTGGGGGGCTTTTTGGGAAGTTGTTAACAATTGGGCCAAATTCATGAATGACTACTCATTTTATTAGCAAAGAGATGGAAATGCTTTGTGGCTGGGTTCATTCCCAGATTTTCTCCACCCTTCTTTCCTTTTCAAGTGAGTGGCTGTTTTCTTAGTCTACTTTGCTCTGGCTCCTGAAATCAGGGCCAGCATAAAGTATGGCTTCTCTGTGGGCTGGAAAAGTGTCCCAAAGAGCCAGTAGCCACATTCTTCTGGCTCTGACTGGTTCAGATGGAGAGAAACACTGCTTTACAACTGAAGCTACTGTTCCTTCGTTGAAATCTTAAATATTGTTTGGCAGTTACCTAGATCCTGTGGATTACAAAATGCATTCCTTCTTCCTGCTGTAACTCATCCTTGCGTTCATTTTGTAATTGATTGTACATATCGGCCCACCTTATTTGTCCTCTCCCAAGTTCAAAGTTAAGTACTTCCAAGGAAAAGCTGAGAGGTGATGGTTCCTACCAACTCCTGCTCTTATACACTGGAGTTCAAGTATTCCCCCACCGTGTTCAACTACCCGAGCTCCGGGTTTAATATTTGTATTTCTTAAGATGTTGGTTATTGGGACGTTAGAATTTACCTAATTGTGATAAGTAATTTAGAAATTCTGACTAAATTCCTACTGAAAATTTTAAAAGTCCTTTGAACATATGTATGTTTTGTGTTTAGAAGCAAATCATATAAAGCCATTCGCAAGTCTTGGTTTTTGGGGTTGTTTTTTCTTCCCAGTGATTTTACTGACTGTAATTCAAAAGCTTTTTGTTCCTGTATTTAACTCTTTATAAGCCGCTGAAGACACCATATTATCTCAGACTAGGGAAATAATTCCATCAACCTTTCCGAATATGTTAACATCATGAGAGGGTTGTTAGTATGACCCTCTTTATTATGTTTGAGTTAAGTCTGCTATGAGGGGCAGATTGTTAATTCATAACATGATTAAGTTTGAAGATTCTTTAGCAGATTGCAGCAAAGTTTGTAATAAAACAGTTATGGTGTCTTCAAAATCTTGAGAATAATAGACTGAGAGAGAATTGGTCCGTTTTTGTTCTGTATTCCATTAGTTGCCAAAAGGTACGGGGTTAACTAAGCTTGTTTCCATTCTCCCTATGGATCTATAGCCCCATGTTTAACTGACATATTGGGGGTTCAGTTGTGTGCTGTAATGTGTTATTAAAGAAGATATTAAAAGAAAACGAAACTAGTCCAATTTCTTCTATTTGGAGGTCTTTTTGGTGTTGGGGGACCATGCAGTGCCAGGGATGGAACCCTGGTCTCTGTATGAAATGTGCTCAGCCCTTGAGCCTCCTTCCTGGCCCTGATCTTAGAAGATCTTTATGTTGCTTCTTTCCATTTTCTTGATTTCTTAACTTAAAATTGTCTTGAGTGTAGAACTCAGTAGTTTAAGGGTGTTGACAGTGTTTTCATTGTCCCTCCTATTTTGGGTCTATGGAAGACTTAATAAGAATAAATGAAATGGTGATCGTTCTGTCACTCTAACTGCTGTATAGAAAGAATGTCTAATTTGGTCAAAGGGGAAATAATGGCTATTAGTACCTTTAGAGATCATAATCTAGTAGTCAGTTAATTGAGCTGAATCGTGAGTCCTTACTGGCACACCTTGACTCAAATTTGACATAACAGATACAGTGATGTATCAAGGAATTAGCTTATCACATGATTCAAGCCAGAGAGGCTTTGTGTCATGTGACTTATGATTCACAAAAGCATTGCCATTTCACACACTCCCCCCCAAAAAAAAGCTTGTTTTTTATTTTTATCTTCCTGTGGAATATGCTGTACCTTTTTACGTGTAGTTAATTAACAGACCTATTCTGTAAGAGAATGATGAGCCAAGTTCAAATTATAACTAAGATGCCATAGTGAAACCTGAATCAGGAATCACGTGTCTGTGCCAGATGCTTCGTGGTGAGGGAAGTGTTGGCTTAGTTGTTGGTCAGAAAGACCTAGCGTGTAGCCTGCATAGTAGCGAAGACCGACACTAGGGGGTTGTGTTTACTGTGACTTTGCTTTCTGAAATCTTGCGGCTAGCCTGATGTTATCTTTCAGATAAAGAGTTGCAGAAAAATCTTAAGTACTTCCAGTGCATAGATTGAATAAAACAACTTTCTACTTGACTGAATAAAATAGATGTTCTATACTAATAAAAGTTTACTCTGCCATTGTTGATTGCCATACTAAGTTGACAGTTGAATGTCTCCTATTTTAAGGGTTCTTTGGAGAAGCTGTTTACTAGGTTACCATGTTGGCGATTTTTGTTTTGGAATAACTATTCATTAACTCCAATTTTCTGTACATAGTCTGGCTCCAGAATTAAAATTGGGTATAGAGACAGACCATGATTACTTATGTCTATCCACATGGGTATATCTACAGTGTGAAGTAATTATATTAAAGTCATCTTTCTAATAATAATAATAATTACTTTGATTTTGTCAACCCAAAAAAAAGCAAAGCATTTTCTCAGTACATTATGTCTTGTAAGATTCAGAGTAGAACTTGCAGATGGTATTCTATTTTATTAAAATTTTAATTTTTATTACTGGGAAGTTGAGTGTGTAAGATTTCTTCTATGACTTAGCAGTGTTTTCTCTAAATGAGTCTGCAAGCATGCATAAAAGACAATCTTAGCTTAAATTAATATCAGGTGACAAGTTAGATTTTAAGGTATCACAAATATCTCTCTTTTGTTTGGTTGGTTTTTGGCACCTGGTGTTGCTCAGGACTTATTCCTGGCTTTGTGCTCAGGGATTACTCCTGGCCTAGTTGGGGGACATACAGGGTGCCAGGGATTGAACCCACGTCAGCCAAGTACAAGGGAAGCACCCTACCCACTGCACTATTGCTCTGGCCCCACAAAGCTTAATATTACCTTTTTTCATATGTGTTACCTTAGAGGTCACTCGTGTCAAATCGGTGGGTGCATCTTTAAAATGGAGATTTTTTTTGGCGGGGGTGGGGGCAAGTATTTTGGGAACGACACCCAGCCGTGTACTCAGGGCTGTACTATTTCTCCTGCTCCTCAAATGAAGAATTTTAACCTCTGATACGTAGGAATTCTTATTCATTAATGACAGTGTTGCTGGCAGGGTCGGTCTTTTCTAAAGGCCATCATTAATTTCTTTTATCCAATTAAGATTCAATATGTGACTAGATTGCAACGATCTGGAGTACCTTTATTTGCAAGCACTTATATAAACTTCAATAACTACTTAGTTTGTTTCTGACATTTTTACCCCAGAGGAAAGTTGCTTCCTGCCTCAAGGGGTTGAGGAAGGTGGCGTGTGTGTGCGTGTGCGTGTGTGTGTGTTGAGGAAGGTGGTTGTGTGTATGTGCATGTGTGTATGTTGGTGGGACGTGAGAATGGTGCCTGCCAGACCCCAGGCTGGTGGAAAACTTGGGGCAGAGCTTCTGTTTCAAACGAGGCTGCTTCCCAACTCTGAAATGGTCCCTTATTTCTTCCTTCTGGAGTGCTTTGTTCCAGATTGAAGACGAAGGTTCCTGCCACGGTTCTCCGGCTTGCTGATCCAGTCTCTCTTTATCCCTGTGAAACCAATTTCATGATGTGTCTGTCAGAAGCGCTAGGCTCGAGAATGTTCCAAGTTCTGAACCCAGTCAGAGTCCCACGTTATCCTTGCTGTCTGTCAGCTGTTCTATTTTCTGTCTCCTTCGGCCTTGGGCAGTTGCTCAGTCTTCCAGGGTTTGGGCCCTTGGCAGCCATCAGGGGGGCAGTGGTGCCCAGGATCAAACCCCGTGCGTTCTAGGGCGAGGCGTCTGCGCTGGGAGGCCAGCCCCGAAATTGCACCCAAATCACATCGTCCCCTGGCGGAGTGTCCACACCTGCCTTCTCTGGGCGATCATGCAGGCTGTCGGGTTTTCCTATTTGCTACTTCCGGCATCAGGCCTGCCTAACTCAGGCAGGCACACCGGCCCTCCCTCGGATAGGAGCGTGTTTGTGTGGGGGTTGGAATCCTCCCGGAAGGAAAGGTGGTTTTGCTCTCTGCCGGGCCAGTCATTTGTTCTGTGAATCACATGAGTTCCTCTTTGGCCGTGGGTGCTGGAGGCTCCCCGTGGACTGGTGTGTCCCCGATTTGCTCTCCCTGCGGTGAGCATTGCCTGGCTGTGTGTCCCCTCGGGGACTACCCTTGGCCTGTCCCAGGAGCCCCAGTCCTTTCCAGCAGCACGTGGCATTTAGAAAGCAGGCTCTGGGCCCTGGGTGCGAGTGTTCATTTTCCTTATGGCACACTGGAGGTTCTTCCCCCAGTTCCTCATGCTAGCTGAGGGTAATGGGCGGGGGGGGGGGGGGGGGGGGGGGGAGGTAGCATTCCCGTAGGCCTGGGGATCAGACTATGGATGAGGTGTTCTCTGCATGTCTTCCCTGGCACGTTCTCTTGTCAGTCCCAACTTGCTTTTGTTTCTGAGCCGCGTCCAGCCCTGCTCAGAGGGTGCGTCCAGTTTGTTGGGTGAATTACGTGACTCAAAGAATCAAACCTGGGTCAAAGCTTGCTTTGCAGCCTGTTGTGCTGTCTTTCCAGTACATATATTACTTAGTATATGCGAAGTTGCCTTATAAACTGTGGAGTATTAGTATGTGAAGTCAGATCGTTGGTGTTTTTTTTTCTTAAGGGAGCAGACTTCCCTCATCTTTAGAAATACGAATGTGTCTTGGGAGGGGAAGCATGCATTTAGCATATCAGGTTCTTGGGTAAGGGCTTGTTGTGTTTTTTGTTGTTTTGGGTTTTGGGAGGGTTTTTTGGTTTGTTTTGTTTGTTCTTGGCTTTTTGAGTCACACATGGTGATGCTCAGGTTACTCCTGGCTTTGCACTTAGGAATTACTCTTGGCAGTGTTCAAGGGACCATCTAGAACGCTGGGGATCGATTCAAATTGGCTGCGTGCAAGGCAAACGCCCTCCCCACTGTACCAATGCTCCAGCCCCTGGGCTTGATGTGTTTTGTGGACGTTTAACATCTGTGGAATGGATGGCATGGGAGAGAGCTGTGCCGGGAGGAGGAGGGGGCAGAACAGGGGAGTCCTAGTGGGGGCGCTGGGCAGGCCAGAGCATGGCCAGTCCAGACTGTTTCTTGGAGAGTGAGTTGGCCCATGGGGGCAGAAGGCTCATGCCCGAGTCTCCAAGCCTGTGGAGAGTAGGGGGTGCCCATGGATGGGACTGGGTCCTGCAGGGTGCGCAGCTCCTACCGAGGGCTTCTCTCCCCTCTCAGCATTTGGGGCAGGAGATAACACCAAGGCAGATTCCTGTTTGCCAGTAGCTACTGTTCTGTTAGAGGGTTGTTTTTTTGGTGTGTGTGTGTGTGTGTGTGTGTGTGTGTGTGTAACTTTAATTGAATTACCATGTGATAAAAGAGCTGTTCACGGTCAGGTTTCCGTCATACGATGTTCCAACACCCATCCCTCCACTAGTCACATTTCCCAAACCAGTGTTCCCTGTTTCCCTCCCTAGGGGCTTTATTTTGTGCTTTTAAACATTCTCTTGGGTTTTTTTGTAGCAGAGGATGAGGTTTGTAATTGAACCTTTGAGTCAGGCTATTCTGCGCTCCAGTCAGCAGGTACGAGTTTTGCTCCGCTCTAAT
The DNA here is from genome assembly GCF_029834395.1 of Sorex fumeus. NCBI lineage: Eukaryota > Metazoa > Chordata > Mammalia > Eulipotyphla > Soricidae > Sorex > Sorex fumeus. The sequence goes on from NW_026606059.1 coordinate 79,405,554, forward strand.
CCATGGATGCTGTTAGGGCCCTGAGAGCCCCTCTTGGTGATGCCAGCCTCTGCACCGGATGGCCCCTGAAGACTCGTGTCTCACTGCTTTTTAAAACGACGTCTGAGAGCACTCTTAGCGCTGAGCCCAAGCTGTGCATGCGGCAGCTCAGCTTTGGTCTCCAGCACCTGCTGGCCCCCTGAACACTGCTGGGTGTGGCCCAGAAGTATTTTAAACATGCCCAGAAATGTAAAGAGTCTAGGGACTGGAGCAGTAGTGTAGTGGGTAGGGCACCTTTCCTGCACACTACCAGCCTGGATTAGATCCTCAGCATCCCATATGGTCCCCTGAGTACCCTCAGGAGTAATTTCTAAGCGAAGAGCCATGAGTAACCCCTGAACATCGTCGTGTGTGGCACCAAAACAAAACAAAATACAACAACAAAAAAAAGGAAATTTAGAGACTCTAGAGCTGAACTTTTAAAACTCACCAGGACAGGGATTGGAGCGATAGCACAGCGGGTAGGATTTTGCCTTGTATGCTGCTGACCTGGGTTCGATTCCCAGCATCCCAGCATCCCATATGGTCCCTCGAGCACTGCCAGGAGTAATTCCTGAGTGCATGAGCCAGGAGTAACCCGTGTGCATTGCCGGGTGTGACCCAAAAGCCAGAAAAAAGACAAAACCCACCAGGACAGAAACTTGTAGGGAAATATTCTCATGCACAAATGCATGCATAAAGTGTACCCACAATGCACTTTGGGTTTCTTTTTAATTTCTTTTCCCCGACGTTTTCTTTTATTAAAGCACCGTGAGTTACAGGGTTCCATCACTGGTCTGCCGCCAGGGTCAGCTCTCCACCGCCGGTGTTCCAGGTTCTCTTGCCCCCGGCCCCACACCCCAGCCCGCCCTCTGGACAGACACCTTTTAAGTTTGGTTGGCAAAGTTTGGGTCTTAGGATTTCAGTGTTGTTGACTCTTGTGGTTTGGATCTTTAGCTCTGTCATTCCTTAACACCACCGATGTTTGAGTCCCCTGACCCTTTGTTTTTGTGTAGTCATTTTGGGGGTATATTTTTGTACTTTGCTATTTCATTTAACACCATAACAAATGTTTTTTTTCTTCCCAATAAACTTCATAGGTGGAATTTTGTTCACTTATGGGTGATCTCTTGGGTAGGTTTGCTATTTTTTAAAATTACTCTTTTGTTTAATTTTTTTCTATGTAGAGGACATTAGGATTCGGCACCAAAACTCTGGTAACTCTTCACAGCAGTAGTACGGCAGGTGGGCCATTTGCCTTGCATGTGGTCAACCTGGGTTCAGTCCCCAGAATCCCAAATGGTCTCCTAAGCACCACCAGGTCTGACCACAAAAAACAGAAAACAAGAAAGCCTCATGTTCTTGGCAGGAGACAGGAGCTGTGATGGGAACGGTGCGTCCGAGCGGCCTGCATGCGGCAGGCAGGTGGGTACGTGGGCACCCAAGGAACGCTCCGCCTGTGTTGTCCTTCCTGGAACCTGCTTGCTTGCTTCGTCACTGTGTTTCTGTATTTTCTGTAGTGCTTGAACATTTCCCTCGTGAGCTGCCCTTTGCCCACTTTAACAGTGTTCCGTCTGCCTGCTGCAGTGAAGTGATGCGTAGCCGTGTCAGGCGACTCCCCCACCTGCGGGAGTGTGACACGGTAGGCTCTGGCTGCAAGTCTCATTTTAAAATTTACTTAGCGCCGTTAATGGGGGTTGACCCACGAGCCTGGCACGTACAGCCAGCTACTCTACCCCTGAGCTGCATCCCCGCCCCTTTTCGTGAAGTCGTAACTGCCTTTTAAACATTTGCAAGTTAGGTGCCCGGGATTCGGCCTAGGGTCCTGCATGGGAGGCATGAACTGAGTCTCTGGCCCTAAGACACACTTCTTATTCAGAGCTAATGTAAGTGATTTTGACTTACTGTTAATTGCTAGTTATGAAAAATAGGAGAAGTAATTTGTATTATGTTAAAGCAGCTTAGCAAGTATACAGTAACAATACAGTAAAAAGCCTCTTCTGAGTTCAGATCTTATTTCTGGTCTGCTTTTTGTTAAGATATTTTAGTTCATATTTCCGCATGCTGGTTTCCAGAGTAACATAATAAGGTAAACTTAAGCCTTGCTTTGACTAATAAGCCAGGAGTATTTCTGATAGGAACAGAATCCTTCAGTGATTATAAAGCGAGAGAGGTTATAGCAAGTAGAGCTCTTGCCTTGGACATAGCTGACCCTGCTTTGGTTTCTGACACCCCATATGGTCCTGAGCTCCAGGAGTAGCCCCTGAGCACAGCTGGGTGTCGCCCCCAAACAAAAGATTATAAACTGTGACTATTTGAGTCTGACTAAATGACACGGTGAGAAGAATAACATCTAGATTCAAGTCGCTGCATTTGCCTCACTCAGTGAACTTGCCAGATTGCTTCACCTTTCTGAGCTATTTTGGTCACATTTATTTTATTTTTGGCAGCAGTACTGGGGGCACCAAGTGGTGCCAGGATCAATCCTGGGCCTCCCGCCTGCAAAGCATGTGCCTGGCCTCCAGAGCCATCTTCCCAACCCTTGTCTGGTTTTGCCTTGTTTTGTTTTTTTCTTTCTTGGTACTGGGAAACACACACACACCTACACCCCTACTGCCGAGCCATGTCCCCGAGCCACACACACAGACAAGCAAGCACACCTACACCTACACCGCTATTGCCGAGCCATATCCCCAAGCCTTATTTCAGTCAGCCTGTGGCCTAAGCTGGGCCTTCACCGAAACAGTTTTATCCCAAGTTCAGGGAAATTCTGCTGGTCTGCTTGAACTCTGCAGGGTGCCAGGCTCACCCTCGGCCACAGCTCGGCCAGCCTGTGTGGTCCTGCCGTTAGCAAGTGGGAATTCTTGGACCTGTAAGGTGTTGCCCCCTGATCCAGATCCAGTCAGCCCCAAGGCGCGGCTGGTGGGGGATCTGAAAGCCTGCGTGATGGGCATGTGCTGGACAATGTGGTCAGTCCTGGGCTGGTGGCCTTGTCTTTCCTGACACTTCCCAGGACACACAGGCTCGGCAGCCCAAGGACACTGCCTGTTTTGCCAACTGTTGTGTGATGGCCTTGAGGGGACCGTGGCAGCATGACACTGCCCCTGATAGGACCGTGGCCTTGGAACTCCTGGGTGCCACCGGAACAGCCACCAAGTTTACTGTCCTGGAAGAGCCAGAGTTGGAACTGACTGACTTCTCTCTCAACTAATGTGGGGGTGATCAGCATTTGGAGCTGCCCCCCTCCACTGGGGGTCGCTGGGACAGTGGGGGTGGCAGAAGGTGGGGGGGGGGGGGGCGCTGCGCTTACCTAAGCGTTGATGCTGGTGGCTCACACTTGAGTGTGGTTTAATGAACCCAGATGACAGAGCTGTCATGGGAATGATTTTCTGCGAAGGGAACAGTAGATGGAATCAGCTTGGGAACCCCTGCCACATAGCCTGGGCTCTGCGCTCATCCCGCCTGTCCCTTGCCTCCTGACCTCGCTGCCCTGGACGCCTCACTGGTCACTAAGCAGAGCTCCCAGAGCAGGCTGCTGGTGTTGAGTCCGAGCCCTGGCGATCGCCAAAAGAGCTCTTGAGGGACCCTGTCTGCATCCCCCAGATGGTCCCTGCTTCTGTGTCCCCGAGCCTGCGCAGGACGCCGCTGTCCTCCCAGGGCGGGCTGTGGGCCCGGGGACAGCACAGTGGTTAGGGCCAGGGCTCTGTTGCCGGCAACACGTCCTTAGTCTCGCACTGAACCGATGGTTCCTGAGCTGAGAATTGCCTCCGACCTCCCTGCTTGAGAGCCGGACAGCCCTGACTTGGTTTTACTGTTTGGGGGTCGCACCCCAGTTCCGTGCTGGGGGTTGACTTGTGGCGGTTCTCCTGCATGTAGAGCCTGCCAACCCCTCTCAGTGACTACCACGGACCCTTCAAAGGCACCACAGCTGTGACAGCTTTGGGGTTCTCAGAGCCTGCGGTCAGGAAAGGGGAAGGTGTCACCATTCCGAGTTCTGAAGGGCACACCGTATCTGTCCAAACGAAGACCCAGAGGGGCACCGGCAGCCGAGGAGCGCCTGGGGACTCGGGTGAAGGCTGGACACAAGATGTGGTGTGAGTGTCCAGCGGCTGGGAAGCCCAGCTGCCCAAACAGGTGGGCGGCCCTGCCCACTGAGCCAGGGCCAAGGTGAGGGAAGTAGCAGCTGCTCCACACCTGGGGGGTGGGTTCCAGACAGGTGAGCTCTGTCAGCTCCTCGGGGTGCTGGTACAGGGGAACGTGCTCGGCCCCCTCCTCACTCCTGGGGAGCAAGGCCAGGGTGCAGGGGGAATGGGCCGAGGTGAGGCACACCCCACAACCCTGCACTGCTGCTGGTGGGTACAGGCAGAGAGCTGGGGTGCCCGGATCAGGACTCCGAGGGTGGGGAGGGGGTGCTGAGTCTAGGTCGCAGCCCTGGAGGCTCTTGGTTATGGGGGCTTTGGGGGTTCCCCACTGAGTGGGGATTGTCTGTGTGTGGGCAGGAAGGCTGGGGTCAGCGGCTCCCATTCTCCAGGACCGCGCAGAGCGCTTGCAGGGGGGAGAAGCACGTGGCTGGGGGGAGCAGGGGCCGGATGGAAAGGGGTGAGCTGAAGGACAGCTGTGGGGAATGGGGCTGGCCTGACCTGATGTCCTCTGGTAGGGGTTCAAGTCGTTTTGGAGGGAGGCGGGAACAGTGATCCAGGCCGAGTGGGGCTGACCTTGACCTTGGGAGCCTGGTGGCTGCACCGGCAGTGGGTTTATTTAAAGGAAGAGATTCTCGGGCCAGAGTGATAGTACAGTAGGGAGGGTATTTGCCTTGCACGCAGCTGACAAGAGATTGGGAGCACTGGGAACCTGGGAGTACCAGGCCCTGTCCCCCCCCTCCCCCGTGTTGTCCCTGGGTGTGCCCATGCTGGGCACCTGGTCCCTGGCACCAGAGGCTGGGCCGGAGTGGAACTGGGTTTGTGGCGCTTAGTGGCGAGGAAGGCCAGGAGTCCAGGTGACACGGCCCCTGATAAGCCGAAGAGCTGGCGACTCGCCGTCCTTCCCCGTGGGGAGGCAGTGCCCTGTCCCTCCTGCCCACTCACGAAACCAACCCCCTGCTGCTTCAGTAAGAACGCTCCTCCTCCCTAATCGCCCGCCCAGAGTTTCTCCTGACAGCGCTGCCAGTGGAGGAACTTTGAAAACCAGGATGAGGGGCCGGATTGCTCAGTGGGTAGTGTGCTTGTCTAATCCCTGGCAACTCAAGACCTGCCAGGAGTGACCCCTAAGCACCACCAGACGTTGTCCAAGAACCAAAACAAAATGAAAACCAGGTGAGTGAGGGCTGCCTTCCTAGGTACCTGAACTTTCACATCACTTGTAAAGACTGTGGCCCTCCGTCCACCCACTCTGTATTCGTGGGGACTGCCCCTCTCGTTGGGATTCTGCCCCAGCTTCTCTCTCCCCCAAGCCTCTCAGAGTCTCCATCTCAGCCTGGGCTCTGGCTTCTGGGCCTCCAGATCCAGCCTCAGCTGGCTCCAACCTTAACTTCAGGTGGGCTAACATGCCCAGCCCCCTCCCCTCCAGGCTCGGTCTCTGCATAAGTCCCAAGGGAGCCCAAAGCCTCAAAACCATGTGCCAACTGCCTTGCTCCCCTGACAGCGAAAAGCCCTGCTTTCCCGAACCCTCCTGAGCGGCTCCGTTTCCCCAAGTTCGTGAATTTTCTGAAATATTTTTGGAGAAAAGCACTTAATGGAGAGCAGCTGAATCCTTTTAGAATGTTTTCATACCCCCAGAGGTTGGCAAAATTAGATTTATTTCTGAATAGAAATCATCCGAGGGCCAGAGATGGTTCGAAGGGCTGGACGTGCTGTTCTGCGTGCCCGGGGTTCAAACTCGGCACCGCCTACGGGCCCCAGAGCGCTGCTCGGTAGGAGGGAAAAGGAAAAGATCTGAGTAAAGGCGAGAGCATGGACCCAGGGCTGCTCTGCGCACACAGGCTGCAGTTTGCTCCCCAGCGCTGCACGTGGTCCCCCGTCATTGCCAGGGGCAAGCCCTGAGCACCGCCAGGTGACACCCCAAAGGGGAAGGGGAGGAAGAATGATGGTAGTAATGACGAGTCTCGGCTTGAATGATCTCGTCAGTATCAGGTACATTTCCCACCTGCCCCGGGCTGAACCACTCCGCCCAGGGCAGTACAGGGGGTCCGTGCTATTGGGGTCCTAGGCACCTGGTCTCACCCCCTTCGTGCCCTGGAGGAGGACCTTCATCGCACCATTGGTGCAGGCAGAGGGAAGCAGAAGGGCACGCCTTCATCCCAGCCCCCTACTCCTGGCATACACACACCAGCGACAAGGCGGGCTGGGCGGCACCTTTGGGGGAACTAGTAAAAACGGTGACACTCCATAAAGAAACCAGATGGGGGCGGGGGGGGGGGGCATAGAGAGCTCCAAGGGGCAGCACACAAGCTTGACATGCCCGAGTCCAGGGTTCAACCCCTGGTGCTGGGTGTCATTGTCCCCCGCCCGCCCCCACCATTACCGGGTGTGGCCCAGAAAACAAAAGCAGCGGCCAGATCAGACTTGGGGAAGGGAGGGCCAGGAGTCATCCACCGGGCACTGCTGGGGTCACTGCAGGCTTGGCGTGGGGGCAGCAGTGGCCAGGCAGAACCTCCAGCTCCGAGCCTAGCCAGTGAAAGCAGGAACATTCCCTGGGCTGGGGGTTCCCGCTCTCCCCTCCCTGTAGTCCTGTCTGCTTGGGGATGTCCCCTCACCAAGCCCTGGCACCTCACCTCCGCGCTCCCAGCCGCTCTTCCTGCGGGGGACAGACTCTGGAGAACACTGCTCTCCCCAGCCCTGACCACACCGCGCCAACCATGCTGTCCTCCGGCCCCAGGACACTCCCTTTCCCATTTCTGTGGAACTTCGGGGGACCAAAGGGAAGGAGTCTCACAAGGGGTGATCACCCAGCCAGCAAATTGGCCCCTAGCAGCACTGCCCATTCGGGCCATTTGGGCTGCCTGTGCTGGCCCTTGGACACTGTTACTTGAACACACACACACACACACACACACACACAAGCACACAACTCATGACAGACTCTGCCCGGCTCTGCCTGGCCCAATGTGGGCAGGAAGCAAACGTCGCTCCACAGTGGAGGGGATGAAAAGCAGGTTCCGAATGCTAAGGGACCATGAGTGACCAAATGCCCAGCCCTGGTTGCTAACAAGCTCTTGGGAAAGCGTGCTGGGTCTGAAAAAACGGGGCGTTATTTTTAACCTTGTACTCCACTCCCCTGCTGCGGCCTGCCTAACCTGGGGCCTGAGGGCCAGAACCTCCACAAAGAAGGGGGCGCAGCAGTGACGTGGTTCCAGGGCAGGGCTCGGGCACCGGTCTATGCCTCCAGCCTTGCAGCTGAGTGCCCACCACCTGCAGGGGCGGGAAACGGCGGACTCTGGATTCAAAGCTGGTGCTTAGGACCAAAGGCCTTCCCTGCCCTGTCTGTTTCTTGTCTGAGCTGGAACAGACAGGGGTTCAGAACACGGTCTCCTGGGCGTTCTGGGCCTGTGTTTTGTAGGAGGAAGCTCGCTTCCCTGCCAGTGGGGCTTATTCACGTCTGAGGCGGCTGAGTGGGCTGGTGCTGCCGGGAGTACAGTCTCTGCAGAGGCACCGGAGGCAGGCGAGGCAGGCAGCAGCCGCCCGCATGTTCTTCCCCTGTGTTTGCATGGAGCTGGGGGCGGGGAGGTTTGCTCTCGAAAGGGAGCATCACACGTGTGCTCGGATCCCAGCCACTGTGCAATGGCCGTGTCTCTCCTGGAGAGTTGTCGCCGCTGAGGCAGCACGCAGGCTGACTCACCGCTCCCACACCCGTCTCCGTCACGTGGTTCCTGTGACAGTGAGCGAGAAGGGCGGCCCCAGCAGGCGTGTATCTGCATCCCCAGCCCCCCTGCACCTCCTTTTCATTGGAAGCCCCAGACTTGACCACCCATTGCTAGGTCCTTGAAGTCTTGCCGTTCTCCTTTGCTATGCAGGGAAACAGGCCCAGAGGCCAGGGCTGTGTGTGCCCAAGCCATTCTGCCACTCAGCTTCCTGCAGAGATAGGCTGACTGTCCCCTGTCCAGCTGCTGCCCGGGGGTCCTGCTTATCATGTGACACCAGCCTGTCTCCCCTCAGTGGTCAGTGCAGCTTCTGCATGCTGGCCACCTGGTCCCACACTTCCAAGGACACACCCCCCTCTGTCCTGTGCCTGCAGAGGCTCACCCCATCTCTTCTGTCTCCCCAGCCGTAAAGTCTCAGTCACCCCTTAACGCCGAGAAGTCCCCTGCCTCCAGCCCGCTCTGATTTCCCTCCACTCATAATTTCACCTTGGCGGTGGAAAGAGCTGTCCATGGGGTCCCTTGCTCACGGGGTGGCTCTAAAAATGCTTTTGCCAACTTCTAGCACCTTCCAGGTCTCACCCTGTGGGGGTCCCCTTCCACTTCCATTTGGGTCCCCAAAATGCTTTCCAGGGTCACGGGGTCCTCTGCTTGTTCTGTGGCTACAGATACGTGGGGACACCTGCCTCAGTGTCCCCACCTGTCCAGTGAAGATGGGGGCAAGGCAGTCCCCAGGGAGAGTCTCCCCACTTCCTCTACCCAGCAGACCGCATCCGAAGAAATCTGGATCGTGGCTCGTCTGTTCTCCTGCGGGTCCTCAGCTGCTCCCGCATCCTTCCTTCTCGACTTCTTAATGCGGTTCTCAGGACTGATGTCCTAGTACCGAGACAGCCCCTCCGCTCCTCATCCCTGCTTCTCCTGATCTCAGCGCCACTAAGCTCTCTCCCCTTCCCCTCCCCAACCCCAGGGGCGCTCTGCGGCTCATCCGACCACCCAGTGCTGACGGGCAGAATACTATCTCGGAGAACTTCGAGTGTCCTCTGTATTTCTGTCTCTCTCATAAACACATATACAAGCACATGCGCGCGCGCGCACACACACACACACACACACACACACACACATACTTATTTCACCCCAAACTGTACTGTAATTTTTGGGCCATTATATTCAATCTTTGATACATACTGGGCTTCAAGTCAGATTTAAAAATAATAAAATAAAAGGAAAGAAAGACTCAGGCTAGAGAGATAGTACAGTGGGTAAGGGGCTGGCCTGGAACACATCCAAGCCAGGTTCAATCTGCAGCACCAGGTATGGTTGGTCCCCCAAGCGCACCAGGTATGGTCTCCTAACCCTGCCAGGAGTGATCCCGACAACAGGAATAAGTACAGAGCACCCCTGGGTGTGGCCCAAAAACCAAGAAGAAAGGAAAATGCATTCATTCACCACCCTGGCCTCCCTCCATGTGGCTGGCTCTGTTCTCCAAAGTCCTGGGTCTTGGTTGATCCCTGGCACAGCCGGTGGTCCCCCAGCACCCCCGACCGCCTGGGGTGAGCAGAGCAGGAGCAGCTCAAGCAGGGCAAAGGCCTACCCGAGATGGGGTCCAGGGATCTCCTTTCAAGTCGGAGAGGATGAGGGGCGTGCTGCTCACGGGGTGAAGGCTGGCACACAGAGCAAGTGAATGAGGGGGGCCGATGGCCAGAGCAGAGACCACAGGTGCATGACCCCTTCTGTACGCTTCTCATGAGTCAAGGGGACAGGCACTGTGAGCCCGGGCTGGGTGAGGCGGGTACAGAGGAGATAGCTCCAACGGGAGGGCATATGGGGAGCAGGAAAGAGGCCCCAGAAGGAGGGGTGTAAGGGAGAAGTACTTCCTATGGAGCTCCCCTCGGTGTAACAAGGTGTCCTGTACCCCACACTCAAGTGTCTCTGAGAAGGCGGCTGAGTGGCGGGGAAAGGCAGGTCAGGGCAGCTCTTAAAGACCAGGAAAGTGGGGCCTGGAGCGATAGTACAGCAGGTAGAGCATTTACCTTGCACACGGCCGACCTGGGCTCCATACCTGGCATCCCATATGGTCCCCCCAGCACCGCCAGGAATAATTCCTGGAGTGCAGAGCGAGGAGTAACCCCTGAGCATCACTGGGTGTGACCCCCGAAAAAAAGACTAGGAAAGTGGGGGTCATTGCAGATAGGACCCGGCTTCTGGCCTCTGCTGGGTGGGGGCCTACCAGTGCCTCTACTCCAAGCTGGAAATGAAGCATTCCGGGGTGTCCTCATGGCCCTGGGCTCAGTGAAGAATATGATTTCACATGGGAGCCTCATTTCCCCAAGCGGGGCACGGCTGCACCACAGCAGCCAGCTGTCAGGAGATCTGGGTTCTGGAACCACCGCCGAGCCCTACTCATCAGCCTCTCTCGTTGCTGCTTTCTGCATTCCCTGCTAAAACCTGGGCCACCGGCCGACTTGACTCCCGCCGGTGAACTGACATGCTTTTGCTTGGCCCTCCCCCCTGCGGCTCAGACCCTGTTCTGGTCCTCCTCGAAAGGGAGGTTAGTGGAGTCACCAATAGATGTTCACAATGGGTCATGCTCCCAGGGGACAAGACAGGGAGGAATCATTCACAGATGGTGCTGGACTTGCTGCTGTTTTTAGATAACTCCCCACCCCACCCCAACAACTGTCTATATCATACGTCTATACTTTTTTCTTTTTAATTTCAAGGAATTTTTAAATGCTATTTTTTGGACGTCTGCTCACTGAGTCAGCTCTATTTCATCATCCTCCGAGGTGGGAAGCGCCCATCTGAAGCATGAGTCAACACGACAGCTCTGCCCAGTCATGCATCAACGAATCGGGGCAGTGCCCGCCTTCCCAGCCAGAGGCTCCCGGTAGGGCTGAATGCTGGGCTTGTGTATGACAGAAATCTAGGTGGTGGCAGAGAATTTTCTTTTAGAATCCAGAGGAGCCGCACAGAGCCTGGCCCGGATGTAGCTTGGGGGCAGAGCTTTAGTGAAGCGCCCCCCTCCCCCCCACACACCCCCTTCAATTCTTGCACTAAAGATAAAACAATAAAAATTACACTTGGACTAGAGAGAAGGCTCACGAGGCGGAGCAGGCGCTTTGCACACTGGAGACCCAGGTCCAGTTGCTCGCACCCTGAACACATTGGGAGCAAGCCCTGAGCACGAAGCCAGGAGTAGCTCTAAGAACCCAGCTCACCACCCCCCACAGCCCCCGTCCGCCCCCAAATTATTTTAAAGATCAGAATTGGGGCCAGGGAGATGACTCAGCGTTTACTGGTGGAAATGCTTTGCGTCTTGGGTTCGATCCCATCGACCCTAGGAGAACGCTGGAACAACCCGAAGCTCCCAGCTCAAAAAAACGAAAGGCAGAATTTTCTTCCCAGCCTCCCCCCACCCGCCCCCTTTGTACCCTAGAATAAGGCAGCGGAACTGCGGCCGTGAAACTGACAGCTTCCGGGAAGTCCGCGCCCCACCCCCTCCCGGGCACGCCCACGGCGAGTCACGTGATCGCGCGGCCCCAGCCCGCCAGAACTGGGCTGTCCTCGCGGGTCAAATCTCCACTCTCCGGCGAAAGCAGGTGGGGAGGAGGGAGCGAGGGCTTTGAGTCAGGTTGACCCCGGTAGGAGCTGCGCAAACAAACCCTCCCTCCGCCCTTTACCTCGCCTCTGAAGCTCCCTGAATGGGTGGGGAGGCGGCTAGCACAGAGAAGAAAGCACTAGAACAACGGTGGTTGGAAATGGTCACTCCGGACTAGAACTGAGCGCTGAAGGAGGCCAAGTGGTATACAGGATACCCTTTCAGTACCCGCATTGCAAGCTGTAATGCCCAAAAGGAGGGGGGGGAGAGAGAGAGAGAGAGAGAGAGAGAGAGAGAGAGAGAGAGAGATGCCTGCCATAAAGAGTCAGGCTGGTGGGAGGAAAACTGGGGACATCGACATCGGTGGTGGGAAATGTGCACTGGTGAAGAGATGCTATCAGAATGACTGAAATCCAGTGGATGAACAACTTTGTAACTGTGAATCTCACAGTGAGTCAATTAAAAAACAGTAAAATGAAACTCCTGGATCACCGCCCCAGTCCTCACTTCCCGTGTGCTCTGTATTCTCAGAGGCCTGCTTCTGCCTGACCCTCCCCCCCAGTATCAACCATGTGCTTGTCAAGAGCAGACTTCCGTTCCTACTTCCCTTTGGCCTCTTTGCTGGAAACCCTCGGCTGTTCCCTCTTAAAGCTCTTCCTTCCTGGGTTCTGATAATATCCTGCCCTCCTGGTTCTCCTGGGCTCTCTGCTGCTAAACCTTTGCTGCTGCTCTCCCTGCCTTTACATGATGTTCCCTGAGTCATCTGATTCATTCCGAGTTTCCACCGCAAATCATGTCCTGATCATTCCAGCCCAGACCTCTCCCCTCTGAGTCACATTTCCTGGAGGTGCTGGGCGTCACAAGCTCCTAACTCCACCACATTCAGCGCTGAATTCACCCCCTGGGACCCTCCATCAGATTGGGGGGGGAGGGGGCTTATTATCTCTTGTCTTGATGGTTTGGTTGGTTTCTTGTTTTTTTTTTCTTTTTGGGTCATACTCGGCGATGCACAGGAGTTACTCCTGGCTCGTGCACTCAAGAATCACTCCTGGTGGTGCTGGGGGGACCGTATGGGATGCTGGGAATCGAACCCAGGTTGGCCGCGTGCAAGGCAAACGCCCTACCCGCTGTTCTGTAGCTCCAGCCCCTCTTGATGGTTATTGAGCCTCCAAAAATATTCTCTCTGCTTTCTTTCTTGCCCACCCCAACTCCATTCTCTACGTAACAACCAGATCTGTCTAAAAGCCCAGTCTGATCCTATAATTCCTGCTAGGAACGCTGTGCCCAGAAGGTACTCTATGGAACTTATGAATAGATCCAATGTTCCTATTGACAAAGGAAAATTCCCACTGGGGCCAGGCCCCCATCTGCTCCACACTCCTTCTGGGCTCTCCAACCTTTCTTGCTTTGCTGAGGGCGTTCTGGCTAAGAACCCCACCTATTTCCCAAATGCCCTGTCCCCAACCTGCCTCAGCTTTGGAACTCAGCCTAAACCTCCACTCCTCCAGGCTGCCCTCTCCAAAGTCTTTCCTGACATCCACAGGGATCGAAGCTCCCTCCCTGATGCTCCCAGGATGCCTGGCTGATGCCATTGCCAGCACATGGCACTCTGGCTCACAGCCACTCAGGCGCCCCTCACTGCCGTTCACAGAAACAAGGCCTGAGCAGGGTTGACAGGAGCCAGTTCTACTGAGGTGTTTGTTTGGGAGCCACACCCAGTGGCGCTCAAGAGGAACCCCATACACAGGTGCCAGGGTCCACTGCATGCCAGGCAAGCACCTTGATTCCTGTACCATCTCTCCAACCCTGTAAACATGAGACTTTTAAATGTCTTTGTCCTCAATGTGGCTCATACACTTTGCGCTTCCTCCTTGCAGGAAGGGGCAGTCTTTCACCATGTTGGGAAATTAAATAAGGTGTTGATGAAACATGTGGCTTGGTTTGTGGCCCATAGTAAGAGCTCAAGGAAAAGTGCTCCCCCCACCCCCCATGCCTTCTCCTACCCCTATTTTCACAAAAGGGCAAAGCTTTCATTGCATTTTGGGGGCTCATTTTATTTATTTTGGTTTGGGGGCCACATCTGGCAATGCTCGGGGTGGAACCTGGATCAGCTGCAGGCAAGGCAAGTGGCCTCCCTGCTGTCCTACGGTTCTGGCCCCCCAGGGACCAGGTTTTCTTACCACTGTATTCAACTGCATCTCCCTCCCCGGACACTGTTCCAGGAGCACACAGGGCGGGCCATGGCTGTGGTGTGCATCGCAGGCTATTTCGCACCCAGGGGCATTCCTCAGATGCTTAGAGGATGAATAAAGAGCAGCGAGACAGCTTGTTCCACCCTTTCTGGGCCCTCCCGACCCGCTTCGTGCCCGGGGATCCTTTTTCCCATGACCCGCGACGCCATCGTCCATGGACTTTGTCCATGCTGCCTTCCCTCACACAGCAGAGCTGCCCTGGGCTCAGGGTGCCGGCTGCAGCCGGCGCTAGAGAGGGTGTCTGCAAACGCAGGGGCCAGGGGCCAGGCCTGCGGGCTCACTCCCACCCACGGACGCCCGCCTGGTGCTAAGAGCCCAGAGGAGGCAGGGCACAGTCTCCACCCAGGGTTCAGCCTCTGAGAAACTGCAGTGTTGGGGGAAACCATGGGATAATGAAACCACTTGGACATGGGCCACAGTCCAATAGCAGCGTCAGATCATGAAATTCCTTCCTTCTTCCTTTCTTCCGTCCTTTTCTCCTTCCTCCTTTCCTTCCTTCCTTCCCTACTTCCCTCCCTTCTTTCTTCCCTCTTTCCCTCCCTCCCTCCTTCCTTCTTTACTTCCCTTCCTTCATTTACTTCCTTCGTCCCTTTTTTCCTTCTTCTCTCTCCCTCCTTCCTTCTTCCTTTCCAACTTCCTTCCTTCCTTCCTTCCTTCCTTCCTTCCTTCCTCCCTCCCTCCCCTCCTTCCCTCCTCCCTCAACTGGCTTGCTGAGCTTACTTCTGGCTCACTCCTGGGGAGGCCTGGGGGACAATACAGGAGATTGAACCCAGGTCAACTGCACGCACGGCAAGTGCCTTACCTGCTTTACTATCTCTCTGGCCTCTCTTTCTTTCCTTCTTTAGGGAACCCGGGGGTTGTCAGGGTGTACTCTTGGCTCAGTGCTCAGGGGTCAGTTTCAAGAGTAACCATGTGGTGCTGGGGACCAAACTGGGATTCTAGCATGAAAGGCCTGTGCTCCAAGTCTTTGAGCAACTCATCAACTGTCCAGATAAAGACCCCAATCCCTTCTTACAGGAAACAACGCTTTGCACTTATTCATCCATTCTTTCTTTTGGTTACTCATCTCTTGACTGTCCAGCCTCCTCTTTCCAGGAATCCAACAGCTCAGGAGAGGGGTGGGCACCACTCCAGGACGCCCTTGAAACTGCAGGGCATCACCCTTCACACCCACACCCCACACCCCACATACACACACACACACACACACACACACACACATCTACTGGGGTGACTAGGTCCTGCCATCAATCCTGAGGTTTGGGATGTGTGTGACAAGGTGGCACAGCCACGCCCCCGTGAGAATCGCCAGCGACTCCACACAGCCCCCCACAGAGGCCGGACTGTGGAACTGAGGTCCTGCGCCTTAGGCTGCTGGAATCTGTCAGCCCCCACGCCCTGGGAAACTGTTCCGGATCTCTGCAAGCAAGAGTGTGGCTGCCCACCCCACACAGGACAGAGGCTGGGTGGAGAGATGGGGAGAAGTGCCTAGCCCCCTCAGGGTGCTTCTGCTTCTCTCTGGAAGACAGAAGCTGAGGGCGGGGTGATGCAGCTGGGAGCAGAGCGTGTCCACCCCCAGCACCCCCAGCGGGCTGCACCTCTCTCAAGGCGTGTCTCCTCTTGCTGTGGAAACCAGGACAGGTGCGGCACTCGGGGCTGACCTAGAAGTTCCCGTGAGGCTCCTAAGGGAGGGTCACGTCAGCCTGCGACAAATGAGTCCTCCTCCCCCATGTCAGATACAGAAGGAAGGTGGCATCCGTGTCACACACGCGCGCGGCGCGCACACACATGCTGTTCTTTCATGGGGGTGTTCCGATGGTCCCGGCACACGGATGTCCAGGGAAAGCCCGGGGCTGACCTCACCCTGTGCCCTGGTAGCTCACTCACCGTTGGCCACTCCCAGAACGCTCTGGGTCCGGACCCTTGTGTGACTAAGAGGCAGGGTGTTGCTTGCCTCCTCCTGGGGATTTCCAGCTCGGAATCCTGTTCCCCAGAGGGCTGTGATGACCACAGGACCCGGGGAGGACCCTGGCCGCGTCTCTCTGATGGACGGACAGCCGGCCTGCCGCGCGGCCCGCTAAGGGACTGTTCAAGGACAGGGACAAAGGTGGGCGAGCCGCTGAGTCAGCAGGGCCAATCCTGGGGTGGGGGGAGGGGGCAGGCCACACCGCCCTTTCTCCAGGAGTCCCTGCGGGGGGTCCTTCATGACTCAACCCAGGGGGCGCTGGGCCGAAATGGCCCTCCTGGACCATCGTTCTCCCCACCCCCACCCCGCACGCCGCCCGGCTTCTGCGACCAGGAAAATCTGGGCCACGGCCCCCCACCCGCCTGGGAGTTGGGGGGCGGTGCGCAGTCGGCAGCCCGCATCTCCCCCCGGGGAGAGCCGGGTGTCCGCCTCGGGGGTGCAGGGCTGTGGGGTGGGGAGGGCGGGGCGGCGGGGGCCGGGTGCAGGGTTCTGGAACGCGAGCGGCTTTGCAAGCGCCGGCCCCCTCCCCCCCTCTGGCGAGAGCTATTTCTGTCTCTCCTCGGAGGCTGCGCTCCCCGCCCCTGCCCAGAAGCCAGCGCCCCGCCCGCACCCCTGCAGCAGGCACGACGCGGCGCTCTGCCCCCCGCAGCCACAGCGCCCCGCGGGGTGGGACAGACGGACGACGGGCGGGCGGACAGAGGGACGCGACGCAGGGTGCGGAGCCCGGGCCCTGAGCCGCGCCGGGACGTCTCCCCCTCCTCTGCGCCCACCGGGCTCGTTGCCGTGGTTACCAGCCGGTCACGTGCCAGCCTCGCTCGGGGTGTGCGGGAGAGCGACGGGAAGACGTCACCGCCCGGCTGGGGCCCCGGCCCCCACCCCGAGCTCGCTCCGCACAGGGTCGCCAGGTGCCCCCACTCCCAGCGGGCTCCGGGGTCAGGGCCGAGCACCGGCCAGGAGGGCATCCGGGCGAGCGTCCCCCCCCTCCTCCCGGAGCCCCCCACCCCGCACGCCCACCCCGTCCGCACAGCTCGACGCTGTCGTTAAATAGCCGCGCTGTGTGGGAAGGGGTGCGGGGAGCAGCCCACTCCACTCGGATAAGCGCTTAAAACGTAAAGAAGATTCGGGATGGCGTGAGTCAGGCAATTTCGAAGCTTGATACAACCGGGGCGCGGAGGCCTGGGGGGGCGGAGGACCGGACTCACCCACACCTAGGAGCTGGTCTCCCCAGGGCCCCTCAGGGGCGCGACGGGCGTCTGGTCTCGAACCCAGAGTCCCGAACAGACTCGTCTGCCTGACAAGCCTTCGCGGGGCGCCCTGAGCGTGGACCTCGTCTCGCGGCGCAGACCCCGAGACCCCGAGACCCTGCGCCGAGCGCCGTGGCCCCACCCCGGGCGGTGAGTGGGTGCACCTTCGCTCCCTGGCACCACTCCTGCTTGGGGTTCGCCGCCCGCGTCGTTTCAGCGACGGCGGCGGCTCCGGCGGCTCTGCCCTTTGCCAAGCAGCCGGCGACAGGACAGACCCAGGCAGCCAAGCACAGGGCTGCGGGGACGCGGGCCCTGGCCCCGCAAGGCGGGGTGAGGGCCTGGCCTCCAGGGGCAAAGTGGGCACCGGCAGGGCAGTACCGCTGGTCTGTAGCATGAAGGTCAGGGGGGCGTGAAGAGGCGGGGGTGGGACAAGGACACGCCCTGGGTGTGCAAAGTAAAAAAAACAACTTCCTTTTATTGTTCTTTTGTGGCCGTGCGGGCTCCACAAAATGCCGGGGATCAAACCCAGAACCCCACACCTGCCGGGCACGTACCCTGCCACCTGCTTCCGGCCTCCAGGCCACTACCGGCGTATCTCTTTCCTTTTATATTCGTTTTGCCTCGTGCACTGGCATGTATCGGATTGCATAACCGGAATCAGATCTAGCTGCAATTAAGAAAGGGAAGAATATCCGAAATAGGGCAGCGGGTGCGGCGGGGTGATGGAGCGTCTGAGTTTATTCCACTCACAAGGAAGTGGGATCTGACGATCGCCCGCCAGAGCGTTCTCAGATCACCCGGCCTCGCTTCCAGATGCCAGGCTGTCGCTCAAGTCCACGCCCCACGCCCTGCCCACGTCCCGAAACCTCCTCCACCAGACCCACACGTCCAGCAGCTCACTGGCTGGCATTTGGTCAGATGCTCAGCGGCAGGTGCAGGCACCCTGGGAAATGTAGTCTCTTCTGGGCTGCCGCGCTGCTGTTCAGAGGAAGGACAGGAGGAAGGAATCACAGTGGGGAGCCACCGGCCCTTCTTCGACCCAGTGATATTTTAGATGAATGGCACATGTGTATACTAACGAAGGAATAATGGGGGGCGCTGATAGTACAATGGGTAAGACACTTAGGAAGGAAGGGAGGAAAGAGGGATGGAAGGGAAGAAGGAAGGGGGAGGGAGGGAGGGAAAACTGGGGTTTTGTGGGTGGGATTCAAAGAGACTGCTGACTGTCCTGGATTTTAGTTCTCTAGCAGGAAGTAGTTTGCAGGGACAGGATGTTTTGAAGTTATCCTGCCCTTGTTCTTCCTTCTGGTGTAACAGGAGGAGGACACTGGGCACCCAACCCTCTGTTGCCCACCAGAGTCTTGTCTCCCCTCCCTGTGGCCACTGGGACTGGTGCCGCTGGCTGCCGGACCATCAGAGGCAGGAGTCTCATTGGGCTTTATGTCCAGGAGTTCCTGGGCATAAAGCTGAGAGCACTGTGGGGTGAATCTACCCAAACTCTCTTGCCACCATCCTCCAAGAGCTTGACTTGATGCTAGTAATCCCTGGGGGCGTGGGGGACAGCCTGAGAGAGGGACAGGCCTGCACATCACCTGCGCTCCCCTATCCAGCTGGCCTGAACACAGCCTAGAGACTGGCAAGTGTCATTTTAGAGCACGGAGCCAAGGTCAACCATCCAGAATTGGCAGAACAACCAGGGGGAAAGAGCTCCGGAAAGACAGGATGGGCCTCAGCCAGCCACTGTCCTTCAGGAAAGAGAAACAAACTTAACACCTTGTATAAATCACGGTCTCTTTTTAAAAAGAGCCTGGGGGGAGGGGGTGTTCGTTTTGGGTTTGTTTTGTTTGGGGGCTATAGTCGTGCTCAGGGCTTACTCCTGGCTCTGTGCTCGGGGGTCACTCCTGCTGGGACTTAGGGGAACATATGGGGTGCCTGGGATCAAACCTGGGTTGGCCATGTACAAGGCAAATGTCCTGCCCGCTCCGCCAAAAGAGTGCTTCAAGAGCTGGAGACAGAGTGATAGCACATGTGACACTTGCTCTTTATGAGTCCAACCCGGGTTCAGTCCCCAGCACGGCACAAAGCTCTGGAGCACGGAGCCAAAAGTAGTCCCTGAGCACCTCTGGATGTGGCCCAAGCTTCCTTCTCACCCCAAAAAAGAGTCTTAGTTTTAGCAGCTGGTGATAACTGAAGTAATACCCATGATGATCTCATTTAATTTCTTTTTAATGATCTCATCTTCTTCTCCACGCTTACACGGTGAGTGAGTGCAAAGCCGGGATGTGTACCTAAGCCCACCTGACTTAGGAACCTGGGCCTTGCAGGGCTCGTTCATCCCCAGCAGAGCCCAGTTCCAAATCATAGTGGGAAATATATATATATGTATATATATATATATATGCCTCACACGCTGGAGCGATATATATAGATATATCTATCTATATCTATATCTATCATATATATATATATGCCATGGGCTGAGTGATAGCACAGCGGGTAGGGCGTTTGCCTTGCATGCGGCCCACCCGGGTTCAATTCCTCCTTCTGTCTCAGAGAGCCTGGCAAGCTACTGAGAGCATCCCGCCTGCACAGTAGAGCCTGGCAAGTTCCCCGTGGCGTATTTGATATGCCAAAAACAGTAACAACAAGTCTTACAATGGAGACGTTACTGGTGCCCACTTGAGCAAATCGATGAACAATGGGAGGACAGTGCTATTGTGCAGTGCTATAGGGGTCACATCCAATCGCTCTGGGCACCCGGTACCATGTGGACAGAGCTCAGCTGGGCACTCAGGCCAATGCTGGTGCTTAATGGCCCCCAGGGCCACACTTGGCCACGATGGCGGGAACACCAGGGCCACAGCTGGCAGTGCTCAGGCCAGCACCCATGCCGGGCCTGAGCCCTCTCCCCTGGCTGGCGATTTAATGAAAGTCATCGAGTATGAGTAAAGCTCTGAGCAGAGGGGTGGAGAGGAGAGCTGGTCTTTGGCGTCTGATGTGCTCCAGTGCCGTGAGCGTCTGTGCTCACACCTTGCCACTCACCCCTGCATGCACTCACTCGGTCATTTCATATCTGACTGTCCATTCTATTCCTTTTTTTTTCCTTTTTTTTGGTTTTTTTTTGGGCTGGAACGATAGCATAGCAGTAGGGCGTTGGCCTTACAAGCGGCCAACATGGCCGACCCGAGTTCGATTCCTCCGCCCCTCTCGGAGAGCCCGGCAAGCTACCAAGAGTATTCGATATGCCAGACACAGTAACAACCAAGTCTCCAATGGAGACGTTACTGGGCCCGCTCGAGCAAATCGACGATCAACGGGAGGGCCTTTACCTTTACCTTTACTTTTTTTTTGTTTTTGGGCCTTAGCTGGCGATACTCAGGGCTTCCTCCTGGCTCAGAAATCACTCCTGGCACTGCTGGGGAGACCATAGGGGATGCCGGAGTCGAACCCAAGTCGGCCATGTACAAGGCAAATGCCCTCCCCACTGCACTATTCCTCTGGCCCCAAGTCCATTCTATTCCGGACCCTCTGCTGGACCCCGGCGGGGGGGGGGGGGGGGGCGGGAAGGGGCTGGTTCCAGCCCTGGCAACTTTGTCAGAGCAAGAGCGGGAGCTGATGATAAACAAGCAGCTGGCAAGGACGACGCTCTCCACCGAGCGGCATCTGACCTGGCAGGAAGGGCGTGCGGGCAAGAGTGGTAGCCGGCCGGAGGCTGGCAGGGGGCTACTCTAGGGGGGTGGCCAGGAGACTGAGGCTCCCTCCTCTAGAGCCCAAGGAGCGGTGCCCAGGGGTGGTCGGTTGGCAGAGCAGAGGCCATGCCAGCCAGCAGGAGGCACATGTTCCTTCCCTGGACTGACCCCACGGTCCTGGGCAGTGCTCTCCTAAACCTTCCAATCAGCAGGTACAGAAACCACCTCGGACACGTGGGAGCCCCCTGCAAGCGTTGATAGAGGGAAAGAGGATGTTGGTGCTCAGATGGTTGGTGCCTTGCAGGGCTTAAGCCCCAATAGGTGGGCCGGGAGAGAGCCAGTCTTAGCCTGTCCTGGATTTGATTCCTGGCACCATCTGATCCTCAGAGAATCGCGGGTGCAGTCCCGAAGAGCCACGGTGCCTCAGGAGCAGTCTGGGGACTCCCCAGCTCTGCAGTCAGCCTCAGGCCCGATGCTGAGCGAACAAGGGTCCAGTCAGCCGAGAATCACTGGTAGAGCCCCGAGCGCTTCTTGGAAAAAAACTTTTTTCCTTTTCTGTTTTTGGGGCTGTCCCTGGCACTGTGTTGGAGTGTCTCAGTTTGTTGAGCAGTCTCTTCAGCTCCAGGGAAAATTTTTTTTAAAATAAAATTTCCCATCCCCCGATAAAGCTCCACTAGAAGCAAATGTGACTGAAAGATGCGGGGAAGGGGCACGGTCCCCGGAGACTGCCACATCCTCCCCCCAGATCTCTAAGGTCAAGGAACCCGCTACAGGATGCTCCTGTGGGCCACGAAGGTCTCCTGAGGCGGCAAGCCCCGATGCATGTTGTCGCAAGAACAGTAATGATGGGCAGGGGGCAGGAAGGTGGCCCACGGTCCTGATTCCATCCCTGGCCCTGCCAAAGACAAACAGGAAGAACAGCAACAGGAAGAAAAGGAAGTGGAAAAGCACGATGTTCCCCGGGACCATCCTGGATCCCTCCAGTCTGTAGCACTGTAGCACTGTCCTCCCACTGTTCATCGATTTGCTCAAGCGGGCCCAGTAATGTTGTGAGACTTGTTACTGTGTTTGGCCTAAGGGATAAGGCATCTGACTCTCCAGTCTATGGTTCCTAAAATCCCTTCACAAACTGGTGAGCAGAGACAGGGTGAGGCCACACTCCTGAAGGGGAAAAGCACTCTACACCAATAAGCAATGAAATCCATAACATTAAAAAAAAATTTTTTTTTCTGATTTAGGCCCATCCCTGGCACTGTGCTGAGGATGTCTCGGTCAGTCTCTCCAGCTCAGAGAAATCATTGCTTTAATAAAATGAATGTAAGACCCTCATAAGTTGATGGGATAGAGCAAACCCAATGTATTGATCTGTGTGAATACAGCCCCAGGACTGGGTGCAATATTACAGAGGGGAGGGTGCTTGCTGGCACACAGCCAGTCAAGGTTCAATCCCCAGCCTCCCATACGGTTCCGCCAAGCACTGCCAGGACTAACTCCTGAGTACAGAGCCAGGAGTAACCTCTGAGCATCGCCAGGTATGACCCAAAAGCACAGTAGCACTGTAGCACTGTCCTCCCGTTGTTCGTCGATTTGCTCAAGCGGACACCAGTAACGTCTCACAACAAATTGTGAGACTTGTTGTTATTGTTTTTGGCATATTGAATACGACACGGGTAGCTTGCCAGGCTTTGCCATGTGGGCGAGATACTCTCAGTAGCTTGCCAGGCTCTCTGAGAGGGGTGGAGGAATCAAACCCAGGTCGGCCATGTCGGCCTCATGCAAGGTAAACGCCTTACCCCCAAAAGCAAAAAAAAGAAAAAAGTGAAAAAAGAATCCTTCAGCATTCTGGTTACAAAATGTGTCCATTTCTCTATCCCCTTCTGGCGGAGAACCAGAGGGACTAGAAGCTGCCAACTACCTTCTGAAAATGAGGCCACACAAAGCAAGGGGGCCCGAATGGCCAGCACTGGCAGAGAGAATCACACCTAGGAGACAACCGGCTAACAGCAGTCAGGAGCAGGGCCGCGTGGGAAGCCAAGGCCAGCACCCCAGGGACACTCACAGCCTTCTGTTCTCACAGGCAAGAAAGGGGGCTTCGAACGGGCTACAGCCTTAGTACCAGCACCTAGGACCCTTGTCCACCCAAATTCCATCCCCTGCACCACCTACAGTCCCCCTGAGCAGAGCCAGGAGTAAGCCCTGAGCACAGCAGGATGTGGCCCTAAAACAAAGAAAAAGAGAAGAAGAGTTGCCTTTGCAAAGAAACAGCTACCTCTCCTAGGCTTCGTCTCAGCTGGGGGGATGGAAGGTCCAGTTTTGAAAATCAACAGAGGAAGATTCTATCTCAGACAAAAGATTTTTCTGCAGTTCAAAAGGGCAGAGGGGGATTAGAAAACCAACCAACCCAAAGTGCTCTACCCCTGGGGTTTCTCTGGGTAAGAGGTGTGTGTGTGTGTGTGGGGGGGGGGGGGGGGGTGTGCGCGCGCGCGCATGCGTGCATGTGTGCAACACAGCAGTTGCAGATGATGGGGTAGAAGCACTGACTCCATATTTGTTCTGGCCTATCAAATAAGTCTGTGTTTCCTTATTCTTTAACCCAGCCTTAAACAGCACTGCAAACAGAAAGAACGGCGGAACAAGGGCTTAATTACAGGGACCTTTGTCCAGTAATTGGCCGAGCCGAATGATTCAGCGGTCACCCTGCCAGGCTCCCGAGAAAGTCCCTCTGGGGGTGACGTCATGTCTCCCCACCCGCACACGTGCGTGCCTCCTCCCAGGAGGAGCCACGGTTCCATCTGTGGGACCCAGCAGCCATCTGCCTGCTGATGAACGTGTATTTCCACGCACTGTCTTGCTAGCCCAGTCCTTCACGTGCCACCATCCCGTGGACAGTAGCAGAGAGAAATACAGCCTCGGGCAACTTGGAGAGGCCAGTGCATAGCATCGACTGCCTCCAGGGTGGCAAATTGAATTCTTGATCTCTGTCAGCCATGAATATTTATACTCCGCTGCAAAGTGCCTGATTTAATTTTTTCCCAGAAAAGAGGTGACTGTCTAGACTTATTCTGTACGTGGCAAGCCTTGCAAAGGACCCAAAGAGATAGAGACCCTGGCCCCAGACTGAGAGAGATACCGTGAGTCGTGTCTGGCAGACACTTATGCTGGCAGACTCCAACTCCAACATCTCTTTTCCTTGCTGCCCTTGGCTCGGCAATGGATGCACTGATTTAATTTCAGGTTGTTTCCATAAGAAGGAACTCTGTCGGGTGTCAAGGTGGCAGAAGATTCTGGGAAAGATTTATTTTCTGATCAAAAGTGACCCCACCCAGAATAAATGTGTGAATGTCTCTCCTTCCCTCCCTCTCTCTTTTATCCTTCTGCACTACTGCTGGGTCTTGCTGCAATGCAAGGAACTGCTGCAGTGACTCTGTGATGTGTGGCACCGAAGCTGGAAGGACGACAAGAGGTGGTAAAGATCTTCATCCTTGATATTGTCCCGAAATTGCTGATGAAGCGACCCAGAGCAGCCTCCACCTCTGTTGTGTAAGAGAATCCTTTGTCACTTAAACTTATGGGATCAAAATGTTCTGTTAGGGAGAAGCTGAAACTGCCATGACTCTGAAACTGCCATGACTCTGCTTGCACATGCTTGTACCATGCACCAAAGTGAGAAATACACGGATGCATAATGCCTGCCAAGAGGTTCTGCTCCGTTCTATTTCATTTTTCAAACATTTAGGTCATGACCCAGTCAAGTGATTCCAAACCTCACTAGTGAATCATGACTCACTTTTGAGACGAGGAGGTCTCTCCTCTGGGTAGTGACAGTCATGAAAGATAGACTCCTGAGTGTTGTCCTGAGGGGAAATGAGCTCCTGGGCTTAGGAAACAGTGGAAGAAATGCGCCTTGAGAAATAGGGACTTTTCTGCAGGAGAAGGGGGTGGGAGGATTTGGAGGGCTACAGAGTGAATGAGAAGGTAAAGGTAAAGGTAAAGGCCCTCCCGTTGATCGTCGATTTGCTCGAGCGGGCCCAGTAACGTCTTCATTGGAGACTTTGTTGTTACTGTGTCTGGCATATCCAATACTCTCGGTAGCTTGCCGGGCTCTCCGAGAGGGGCGGAGGAATCGAACTCGGGTCGGCCATGTTGGCCGCTTGTAAGGCGAACGCCCTACCCGCTGTGCTATCGCTCCAGTTTGGGACATGCAGCTAAGTTTTGGCAACACAGCAGGCACCTGGCAGAGGTGCTGGGGGTGGTTTGGAGAGCAGAGAGAAATCTGGTCTGCTTCTGTTGAGCAAAGGTACAGCCTGAGAAGGGTGGGGTCCCAGGAAGTCCCGAAGGGTGGCAGCGGCAGACTAGTTGGGTCCTTGTCAGCTCCCTGTGCTGACTGGCCAAGTTCAATATGTAGATGCTGGTACAACAATTTGGGTTAATGAAACCACATACAAGTGTGAGCCACTGGTGGTACACACCAGTCAACCTTGACCAGTTGGCCAGGTCTCTGTGCTGGAACATCAGCTTCTCTCTGCCACTTCATTTGGAGTCACACAGACTCACTTTATGGACCAGGGGGAGCTTCTCCGTGAGCTGGTTTCTTCCTTTCTTTGTCTTTGTTGACAGAGTGAATAGGCTTTTCCCAACAGCCCACCTGGCAACCCCTAGTCTCAAGCAACAGTGGGCCTCAGGCTGTAGTTTTTCTAAGTGAAGCCAACCCAGTGAGTCCAGCGACCAAATTTGCTGCCCTGCAAGGCCAGCGACTCCTACCCTCACCCCCATACTTGGTCCCTTCTCCACCACTTGCTCTTAGGGCTCCCCGCCCAGTTTAGCGCTCAGAAGTAGGAAACACACACACCACTCAGCACCTCTTGTGATGAATCCATGATGCAGCAGAGGAGAGATGGTAGGTATGGGTGGAATCAGGTGTTCCGGATCCCTTGGGCCCCTCAGGATCCATGTCGGGAGCCCTCTCCTCTCCGAAATCCAGTGTTGGGAAATCCATCCGAACGATCTGGAAGTTCTGTTATCAGAGAACCACTGGCTATGGGATGGGCAAGGGAGAATCCAAGATTAAGTCGAAAAGGAAGAGAATAGAATCCAATTTGGTGGTGGTAGTGGGGCCACATAGCGAGGGTGGGGCCACAGGTAGTGAATCTCGGAGACTCTTCCGGACCCTGTATTTGGGGCTTGTGGTGTTCAAGGCCATTCCTTGGTCTGTGCTTCGGGATCCCTCCTGGTGGTGTCAGGGACCATACCGCAGTGCCTGGACTCAGCTAGGTCAGCTGTAAACCATCTTCACCCCTGTCTCTGGCTGCTCCTGCTTAGATTCAGCGTGTCTGTCCTGGATTCCTTGTGTGTTTTGAGAGGGGTCATACCCCAGAGTTCTCAGGCCTTATTCCTGGCTCTGCACTCAGGAATCACTCCAGGCCATTTTCAGGGGACCCTGTGGGATGCCGTAATTGAACCAGTGGAATCAGGTGTTCCGGATCCCTTGGGCCCTTCAGGATCCATGTCGGGAGCCCTCTCCTCTCCGAAATCCAGTGATTTCGTAATTGAACCAAAATCAGTGCTCTCCCCACTGTACCATCTCTCTGTCCCCCATCCTGGACCCTTGCATGGTCTTCCTGCTCCCTTCTTATCTCATTTCGGCCCTCTTTCTTGGTGATTGGAATACCGTCCCCTAGAGTTGCCCTAAATTCCTTGGGGGCTTCCCACCAAGGTTGAGACTTACCAACAGGATAGTCAAGCTGCAAACCCTTGTCCTGGTGTTCCCGCCCTCTCA
The DNA here is from genome assembly GCF_029834395.1 of Sorex fumeus. NCBI lineage: Eukaryota > Metazoa > Chordata > Mammalia > Eulipotyphla > Soricidae > Sorex > Sorex fumeus. Next base: position 79,431,952 of record NW_026606059.1, read on the forward strand.
GTCTGGCTCCAAAGTGTGGTGTGAGAAGGAGCTCTCTGTATTTGCCAGTCTTTGTTTCCGATTTATTATTGGGAGGCGGAGGAGGGCAAATCTGCTTGTGCTTAGGGCTTCCTTCTAGCTGTGCTCAGGGATCACTCCTGGTGGTGCTTAGGGGATCTTGTATGGTGACAAGGATGAAACCCAGGCCAGCTGCATTCAAGACAGATGCCTTAACGCCTAGTGCTATCCCTGGTCCTCCATGGCCTTTAAAGCATCCCCTGCCCCCGCCCAGCTGCCCTCCCACCCCCCGAGATCCCTGAGGCTAGAATCTCTGCTGACAGAGGCTTCATCGTCTCTAGTCCTTGCTTCTCCCTGCTGGGTTCCACACAGGAGGAAACTTTCTCCAAGCCTCGCTGGCGAATCCTCCCATCACACCCTCCACAGGAAAACCGAGGGGCCGAATGGCTGCTTCCTCCCAGCACCTCCGAAGCATCGCCTGTGTCTGCCTGGCTCGGTCTCTGCTCAGCCTTCTCATGCACATACCTGGGGCCCAGGCCTGGGGCACTGGCCCACCCAGCCTCCTGGAACGTGACTCACAAGGCTTGGGAAGGCAGGCAAGCGAGGTTCCGGGGCTGGCCTGGAAAAGTCCGCATATACCATCTGATTAAGAAGGCGAGCAGGACCCCTTCCTGGCCGACGTAACTTACTGTCAGCAGGATTTGCTGGTCAGAGTTGGTGGGGGACGCTGGGGATGAGACCCGAAGACTGCCCCATACAGGAATGTTGTCTGTTGCCCAGCTTCATGCTCCATCTTCCAGCCTTCGTTTTATTTATTTATTGTCTTTATTTTGGGGGGGTGGGGTCTATTCTTCATGGTCCTCAGAGATTACTCCTCCTGTCTCTGTGCTCCCGATCACTCCTGGCAAGGCTTGGTGACCCTATAGGGTGCTGGAGATGGAATCTGAGGGGGCTACGTGCAAAGCAAGTACCTTACCTGCCACTATCACTCCAGTCCTCTCAGTCTTTGAAGAGGTTCTGGCCATGTGGGGTAGTCCCTGGCCTGTCTCAAGGCTGCCTGAATGGCCTGGAAGGTTCTAGAGTCTCCTGCATCTCATTTTCTGAATCCCCATCACACTGCCTGCTGCCTCTTTGATGTCTCTATTTTATGCCCGGATACCCGGCCCCATCTCAAGTTTCAGTTCCTGCTGAAATCCAAGTTTCCGTCTCCTTCAACTTATGACCCCTCGTCCCCTCGCACATTTCCAGGGGCTGAGGGGGCGACAGGGTGCTTTTTATTTTTAACCAAAAGACGACTGGAATTTCACACAGAATCCTCAGTTGTACTGTGGATTGCTGGGAACTTACCGTGGCCTCTGAAACCCGTATTGCTGAGAAGAACTTTCCAGAAGGGGGAGAGTTTTCAAATCCATTTGAGCCCAGTGTCTCTGAAGTGGCTCATTCACTCCTCCAGACCCTCATTCTCTGAGGTCTGTTTCCAGGGCCCTGTCCTGCCATATTTTTTTTTTTTTTTTGCTTTTTGGGTCACACCCGGCAATGCTCAGGGGTCACTCCTGGCCCTGCACTCAGGAATCACTCCTGGCAGTGCTCAGGGAACCATATGGAATGCTGGGAATCGAACCCAGGTCAGCCACATGCAAGGCAAACGCCCTACCCGCTGTACTATCGCTCCGGCCCCCTGCCATATTTTCTGAGTTCAGCTTCTTTTAGGTGTCACCTGATTCGACTTAGCCACCAGCAGTTTATTCTGATCTGATTCCCAACGAGCTACAGAGATCGCAGCTTGGGACAGATGGCGAGGGCAGCCAGCGATGGGGTGGGGTGGGGGTGGCACAGAATGGCTGAAGGACACCTGGGGGTTGAGGGTCTTCGTCAATTTGCCACCTGGTGGGGAAAAGTTTTGATGTAAAGCAAATTATTTCAGTGGTGCTCAGGGCTTCCTCTTGCCTCTGCGCTCAGGGGTCATTAGACCCTGCTGAGCTTGGCGGACCCTGTGTGGTGCTCGGGATTGAGCCCAGGTCAGCCACGTGCAAGACCAACGCCTCACCTGCTGTCCTATCACTCCTGCCTAAAGGAGATATCTTGCTCTTGGAGTTTGTGGTTCGTTCTGTGATTCTGTTTGTTTGTTTCAGGGGCTACACATGTGATGCTCAGGGCTTACTCCTGGCTCTGCACTCAGAAATTATTCCTGGCAGTGCATGAGGGACCATATGGGAGGCCTGGGATCGAACCCGGTTGGCCACGTGCAAGCAAACGCCCTATCTGCTATACTATCGCTCCAGCCTCTGGTGCATGTTTGTTTTTGCTTTCTTGCCCACACCTGTCTCTGTGCCCAGGGATCACTCCTGGTGGTGCTTGGGGGTACCACGTGGGGCGCCAGGGTCTAACCTCGGTTAGCAAGAGCCTTACCCGCTGTCCTATTGCTACCCTTCCTGGAGTTTCCCAGCAGATAACTAGATGCGCCTCCCCCTGTGGCGTCAGTGCTTTGCGTCACTTCCTGTGAAGTGGAAAGACCCCACCCAAAGGCTTTGCTAGGTGGAGGGAGGCTTCCCCATGCCCCCCTAAAAACAGGAGGCCACACACAGGAAAAAGACTCATCTGGTCTCCCACACACCTCGCTCTGCCCCACCTCTCTGCCCTGTGTCATGTCCCTCCGCAGCAGGCCGGGCAGGGAGTCACCGGCCCCCACAGTATCTCTCTCCCTGCCTGTGTCTACTGGTGCTCATCCCCAGCCTGTGCTTAACACTTCCAGCTCAAATTTCTGCCACCCGCCCGCCCCCTCCCACCACACCCCTCCTCCGGTGGTGTTCTTTGAAAGTTCTATGTTTTTCCAGCTGTTCCACAAACCTTTGTTGGTCGGGACAGCCTCGTGCATAGCTTTCCAAAACGACCAGGCCCTCGCGCATTCTTTCCACCGGGGCGGCCAGCTGCTTTGAGCCTGCACCATTTGTTAGTGCAGATCCCGCTGCTTCTCCAAGTCGGTCACGCATCTGCTGAATTCCAGGAAAGGAGTGTGCGATAAGCGTGGAAAGGGATCACGGGCAGGGCGGAGGTGCTGTCCACCCTCCTGACCAGCCTAGGAACGGACTGACCCAGCGTGGCCTCTGTGGGGGCGGCTGAACTCACCCATAGTTACACTCTCCTTCCTGGGTGTCGACCTTGGACGAAAGCCTCCGGTTATCCCAAACACAGAGGCTTCACAGGGAAACAAGCAGAAGACGGGGAGGCGGGGAGGCGGGGAGTGGTTCCTGGAGAGCCCTGAGTTACCCAGTCCCAAGCTCTGGAAACCCCTCCAGACCCTCAACTGGGGGTCATCGTAGGAGGAAAGCACAGAGACGGCTGACTGGAAAGAGGGGTTTACTCAGCAGGGAAACCTGGAAGCTGGGAGGGGTGTCCCCCGACACGGGCTGGGAAGCCGCGTCAGCGAGAGGAAATCGGGCTCAAGCTCCGGTTTGACACCCAGCGGGGAGAGTGATGTCACAGCTCATCCACATTCTAGTACTTTCCAGGAAACTCTTGCAGATTCATGATGGAGAATGGTGCACACACATGGTTTAGAACATACAAGGAACACACATCACATGTATAGAAAATGGTGAAGAGAGGTCATAGGGGGCATGCATTTTAGGATTGCGATGAAGAGCAAGGATATTAGAGGCCGAAATGGGTTCCACTGTGCCCTCTCTGCTGGCCGGTACTGACCAACCAGGGGCCTGGGGGCCTTATTAGGGCAAAAGTGTCCTGAGCACTTTCGGAGCCAAGGGAATGCAGTGGGGCCGCTTGGCTCAATGAGGTGTGGCCACATGCTCCCAGCTACAAGCCCCAAACCAGTCTCTGGCTTTTCCTGACCCTAGTGGGGCCTTTCACATCTTCTGAGGAAAGAGAAGGCTCAGAGGTCCAGAAAACTTTGACAGTTTCTTTGTGGTAACAACGGAGGGAATCCCAATAATCAAGTGCAGGGCATCAGCCCAGGGGGAATGAAAGGATGGTGGTGATGGGAATGCTGAGAATGATGCGTGGCACACAGGACATGAGCAAACATGGTGCTATAAAACACAGCGATTGGACAAGGTTGTGCCGCCAGACAGTGGACTCTTCAGGGGACAGAGGCAGCAGCCAGGGAGTGGACACCTGGATGAGGAAGGATGGTTAGCCTCAGGCACGAAGGCGGATATCGGCACCCGGGGCCCTGGGCTGCACAGATGAACACTGGATCTCCCCTTCAGCAGAGCTGGGCACCCAGGTTCGGGCCAGGAACTGGGTGAGGGAAGCACAGCAGAGAGAGTAGGACTGAGCAAGGAAAGCCCGAGCCTGATGTGTGAGCTTAAGGCCTCACCCGGCAGTGCTCAGGGCTGACTCCTGGCTCTGTGCTCAGGGATCACTCCTGACGGTGTTGAGGAGGGTACCCAGGTCAGCCTGGGCAAGGCCAGGGCCTTAACCCACTGAACTGGCTCACTGACCCCCAAGGCTTTCTGCCCTGTACCTGTTGGTGTTAGCCACGTGTGAATATATTTGGTCTTTTCCCTCTGGGTTTTCTTTTGGGAGGAGAGTGGGTACACCCAGTTGTGTGGGGCTTATTTCTGGCTGTGAGTGCAGAGGTCACTCCTGGTGGGCTCAGGGGACTACAGGTTGTTGAGGATTGACCCTTGATTGGCCACTTACCAGGTAAGCATCCTACCAGCTGTACAATCACTCCAGCCCCCCACCTCCTAAGTAGGCCTAAGAGATTGCTGTCAGGTGGAGCAAAGGTTCTGCATAAAGAACCCCCAGGTTCCATGCTTAGTACAACACGGTCCCTGTAGCCCTGCCAGGAGGGACCTCAACCCCTGAGAAGAGCCATATGTGACCCTTTACACTCCTTCCCCCCACACACACAAAGCCCCAAACAAGATGATGAGTTTCTGGGTTGGTGAATGCGTTGACATGCCAGGAGGGTGCTGCACTCCAGTTCCGTGGGGTCAGAAACTCCTGCCCCTGCCCTCTCTGACCTTGCCCAATTGGCATGCATCTGTAGGCCCAACAAACCTTCTAACTACCCCACTACTTACATAGTAGTGTTATGTCCCGGGAAGGGAGTTTCACTCGCACATTGGCCAGACCAGACTCGAGGATGCAAATGCAAAAGGCCCTTTTATTGCTAGCTCGAGCTAGGGTCCAAGTCTCATCCAACACAGTGGAGCATTGACAACGACCCCAACTCTGAATTCTGAGCATCTAATATAGGGTTTGGTTATAACAGCATTTTTCCAAGAATTGACAATATATTTCCAATTCTTGGTCCCAGTCCTGTCCTGTGACTCCAGGGGCCAATAGTATGTTTCCGATTCTTGGTCCCAGTCCTGTCCCACTTCAGGGACCAAAAGTATGTTTCCCTTTCTTGGTCCCTGTCTTGTCCCGTGACACCACTCCCTAGGCCCTCTCTAGTTGGCTGGGCGCCACTGCCCCTGCCTCTTACTCTGACAGGCTGTTGCCACGGGTTGGTTTATCTGCCCAGGATGATATTGTTTTCCGAGAAGTCGGGACTTTCTGAGAGGGGAAAGCGAAACTCAGGCCTGCTGAGTTTGGGTCTTAAAGAGGAGCTTGTCATGGCTCCACTTTGGCCTCACAGTAGACATTTCTCCAGGTTCTGTGAGCTGCTCTCCTACACAATTGAACCTGAATGGAGGGAGGGTGGGAGGCACCTCTGATTCGTAGCGGAGGCCATGTGCGTGCAGGCCTGAGAAGGAGGGGTCAGCAGCACAGGGGATCAGCTGGCATTGGCCTCTGACAAGGGGGCTCTGTAGGGCCAAGCCCTGAGCCAACGGCAGAGGATCAAAGCGCGTTAACTGTGGGACACCATCAGTGTCACCAGAACGGACTCACAGGGAAGCACGGGAACGCGGGGTGGCATCAAAGCTCCTCCCTCTGGCTCCTGGGCTCTGCAGGCTGCTGCTGAAGGCCCAGGGGAAGGTCTGGGGAGCGGTGCCCGCGCCTGACCACTGGGTAAGACACTGCCCTCCTGTGGGCAGTCTCATGGTCCTCAGCAGGGCCGTGCCCCAGGCCTGTGGTTTAGTCCCTCCCTTTTCTCTCACCAACCCTCCATCTGTCCTTTGACCTGACAGATACTGGGACAAGCCTGAGGAAGTGCCGCAGGTCTCAGAAAGGATCTGTCTTCCTCCATGACGGCCCTGCCTCCCACGGGGGAGGTCAAAACCCCAGAGGGGAACCGGGAACTGAAGGACCTGGGGGCTCCGTCTGAGCCCCTCTTGATGTCCCCAGCCATCCCCTCAGGTTGCCTTAATGAGCTGGGCCCTCATCCATAGAGATCCGACTGTTCCCTGGCATCAGGTCGCACTAAAGCTTGCTGCCACTGGTGTGATTGGTGTGTGTGCGCGTGCGTGTGTGCGCGCGCACGTGTGTGTGTGTGTGTGTGTGTGTGGTGGGGTGGCAGGTTTCTGGAAAGTAATGAGATCAGGATCTGGGGACCTTGGGCACCGCTCTTCAAGGAGATTGGGGTAAGAGCTGCCGTGGGTGGCAATCCTGTGAGATCTGCTCACAGATTTGCATCTGGCCTCCTGCTGTTTGGGTCCCAGTAATTTGCTGTGTCGAATCACGTGTTCTTGAAAGGTTCCGTCCCTTCCAGGGCCCATGGAGCCCAACCTTCCATGAGAGTCAATCACTGGGCAGATGGCTTCATTCACAGGGTGTGTGCATGTGTGTGTACTAGAGCGACTCTTACATGTCTTATGTGCAGACGTATGTGTGAGCAGGTGTGTATACGTGCATGCATGTGGGAAAGTATTGAAGAGGATTCAGATATATGTGCACATATGTGCATGTGTATCTGTGTATACGCATGCAGGTTCAGGTCTGTGTATGTGTTCATGTGTAGATGTACTTGTGTACATGCATGTGCAGAAGTATACATCTATACACACAAGTATGAGTACATGTGCCTGTGCATATTGCACGTGTATATATGTACATATAGGTATATACACATGTGCCTACATATGTGTGCATGTAGTATACCTATCTGTATCTGTATCTGTACGTTTACAGGTATTGATGTGTAGAAGTATATGTGTATCTAGGAAAGTGTGTGCATATGTCAATGTGATATCACATCTGTGTGTGCAGAGATGTATATGTGTATCTACATGTGCGTACATAGCAGTATACATATTATGTGTATACATGTGTGTATTTGTATGTATATGTACAAAAGTGTGTCTATGTATGTGTGCATGTGCCAGTATACGTATGCATTTGTGTATCTGTATGCATGTAGGTACAGAGTTACATGATGTGTGTCTGTGCGTATATCACACACAACTGTGTTCCAGCCTCATACACTGCTCCGTAAAAGAGGAATCGAGTAATGGTAAAAATTTGTCAGGCTTCTTGTAGGCTCCCTGGGACGGTCCCCTGGACTTGCCTCCTTCTCTCCCTCCTGGGGAGTCTGCCCTTGTTCCTGAGGTCCTGCTCTCCCAGGCCCAGGGCAAGGCACCCCTTCCATGTCGTCTGCAGCCACAGGCCCCAGCTTTTCAGCCAAGGACAGCGCTGGTGTCCTTCTGGTCTGCTTGCGACCAGCTCCCCTCCTGGCTCTTCTCCCTGGCAGTAGCCGTTTCTGAGGGTACCTCTCTCGTTGCTGACAGGAACCCCCACGGGCCTGAGGGACACAGGCCTGCCTGCCCAGCAGCACGGGCACCCCGAAGCCTGCCCTTTCTCCGCCCCTCCGGCTGCCGGCTGCAGTCAGCCTCTGGGGAGACACTAATGAGGTTCTCAGGGAGAGCTGCAAGGTCTTCCGTGGCAGATGGGAGCAGCTTCGGTTTTCCTTTCTCTGGTCCCACTGTTTTTCTCGGAATATGCGCCACGCAGCTGCTGCTGTTCCGTGCTATGTGCCTAAGAAGAAAAGCCACACATGAATGTTGTGGTTTTGAGGCGGGTGGGGTGGGATTTGGTGGCTGGGCCACCCTTGGCAGTGCTCAGGGGCTATTCAGCTCTGTGTTTGGGGGTCACACCCACAGTGCTCAGAGGACCACGCAGGGCCAGTGCTGGGCCACACTCAGCCAGTCCACTGAGCCTTCTCCCAGGCCCCATCCATTGTTGTCTGTGAAGGCTCTCCTCTGGCCTGACAGTCCTTTGATCATAATCGCCAGAAGCAGACTCTTCCAGAAACAAGTGCAAATCTCCCTCCAGCATCTTCCCTCCTGTGTGACCACTCCTCGCTCTCTCTTTCTGACGGAAAAAGTCTTTTATTCATTTATTTATTTATTTATGCTCACGGTCTGGTTTCAGTCATGCAATATTCCAGCACCCATCTCTCCACCAGTATGCATCCCCCACCCCCGCCCGTGCTCCACCATCTCTATGGCAGGCACCTTCTCTCTAATCTCTCTCTATTTTAGGGTTTGCAATACAGATACTTGAGAGGTTTCCACGCTTGTTCCTTTACCTATTTTCAGCACACAGTTCTTATCCAGAATGATCATTTCCAACTATCTTTGTCGTAGTGATCCCTTCTCTACCCCAACTGCCCAGAAGAAATCTTTTGTTTTCTCCAAACCCACAGAGATCACACAGCAAAGTGAGCCCTGGGAGTGTCATTTCATTCCCATTCGCGGGCCCAAGGTTAGGGTGCCAGCTTCCGTTCACCGGTGCTCTCTTAATAGGGGGAAAAGACAAAAGATCACACAGATGCCAAGGAAGGGGTCAGCTAGCACTGGGGCCAGCCAGCGGGGATCGCCCCTCACACCTCTGTGAGTGGGTTTGCGCCCCACTTCCCAGAGGGGAGACTGAGTCGCAGAGGAAGGGGCCAGAGGCCCAGCGGGTACCTGCCTACCCTACCTTCCTTGTGAGGACCACGGCAAGGCCTGGGGCTCTGAATTCAAGGGTGCAACCTGCAGCCCCCACTCTTGTTCAGAGACCAGATGTTGAAATGTTCCCGGGTCACCCCAGAGTGCCTGACCGACTCAGGAGGTGCCAGCTGGACCTCACACATCGCGCTAATAAAGAAACTAAGGCCCAGGAGCAGAGTGCATCTTCCAAACAACCCGAAAATGGGGAGTCTGGGCTGCCCCTCTTGGGATGCTCACAGCACTGTCCGGTCTGTCTAGGTGTCTGCCAGGTCAGCGATGGGCCACTCTCTGTGGGAGTCATGAGCTGCGGAGGGCGGTGGGGGGAGTCTCTGTCCAGCAGGCCAGCTGGGCGCCAGGGGTGACTCAGGGGGCCTCAGGGAGCAGTAGGACTCGGGCTCAAACTGGAGTAGTGTCCCTTTCTGTCCTTTTCCAGGGCCAGGGCAGTGTTCAGTCAGGCTGGATTCAAGGACAGGGCAGTGAGCGGGGGTGCAGGCAGTGGGGGGCCTGCATGTCCAGCCAGGAAGCCTCTGCGCTGCTGCTGGGAGGGAGACACTCACCAAGAGACGGGTCAGGTCTGGCCTCCTGGCAACCCCACCCCGAGCTGTCTCACGCAACCGTCCCCGTGGATCCGCAGAAGAACAGGTCACGTCCAGCTCTGCACCCTGACCCGGGCCCTGGCAGCCTCCCTCTGGGTCTGCGTGTTCTCATTGCCAAGGCGAGGGGCAGTGTCCACACAAGCACTGGCGCCCCCAGGGATGTCGCAGGAGCTACCAGAGCGAGAGGGAGAGGAACAGCCTCCTCGGCATGACACGATGAGCCTGATGAGCCACTGATGGACCTGGTGGACGGAGCGGGAGCTGAAAGGACGAGGGTGGACGTGGTGGGCAGGAGGTCTGGTTTTTATTTATTTACTTACTTGCTTTTTGGGTCACACCTGGCTCTGCACTCAGGAATTACTCCTGGCAGTGCTCGGGGGACCATATGGGATGCTGGGAATTGAACCCGGGTCAGCCGCATGCAAGGCAAATGTCCTCCCCACTGTGCTATCGCCCCAGCCCCCCAGAGGTGTGGTTTGAGCCCCAGCACCCTGAGCACTGCCGGGAGTGACCCCCAAGGACCTCCAGTAGCCGGCCGAGCTCCATGGGATATAAGCCCCAAGCCAAAGGCACAGAACCTCATGGATGCCAAAGAGACTTGAGTGTGAAAAGAAGACGGATGCCAGGCCCGGGCCAGCATTCACAACTGTAAGGCATCTCTACCCACCGGAAGAGGGAGCAACCTGATGCCAATGTAATGTCAGCACATGCGTAGAAAGGAAAAATAAAGATTTGACCAGATGAAGATTGAACCCCAACTTAGCCACTACAGGAGCAGGAGGGAGCCCTGGAGGTCAGATCCCACCTGTGCTCCCAGAGACGGGAGGTGGCTGACCCATGTTGTCGCACAGCTACAGTGTGGCTATGGTGTCAGGCCAGGCTGGGCACGGGGCCGGATGCAGGGCTGGGTACCAGGAGGGCACTCTGGGTAGAGCAGGACCAGCTCTGATGCTCACCACGCTGACTGTGCAAGGGCAGGAGAACACTGTCACTGTCCTCCAACGCGTTGTTCACCGATTTGCTCGAGCGGGCCCAGTAACATCTCCACTGGAGACTTTGTTGTTATTGTGCTTGGCATATTGAACACAATAAGTGCGAAACTGCGAGTGGGGGATGACACAGGGGTCAAGGCACTGGCGCTGCATCCTCCCACCCCCAGTTCATCCCCAATATCCTGTGTGGTCCCCTGAGCACCACCAGGAGCTCCGAGCACAGAGCCAGGAGTCAGCCCTGAGCACAGCTGGTGTCACCCAGAAACAAACCAAACAGTGCAAGGAACACCACGCCCTGGGACTGGGGAACCACTCCAGGCCCCTTAGCAGCGAGGGGCCGATGTATTAAAGAAAGGTTGCTATCCGATGCCTGTCTTCTTTCATTTATTGGATTTTGTTGTTGTTATTGTTGTTGTTTCTTGTTTTGGAGTCATACCTAGCAGTGCTCAGGGATTCCTCAGGGTTTACTCCTGGTGGTGCTCAGGACATGATATGGGATGCCGGGGATGGAGCCTGGGTCAGTCACGTGTAAGGCAAGTGCCCTCCCTGGGGGACTATCACCCCAGCGCCTCAAATGCCTGCTTTCTAAGCTGTCCATCAGAGTGACATTGGCATCCTATGCCATAGAGACTGAGGAAAATCACCCCACAGACTCTCTATAAGACGGCATCACTCTGTGTTAGAGGCGCCAGACTTACTTTACTGCCCCTTTTCAGAAAAACTAAATTACTTCACACCACCCTCCCCTTGTCCCCAAACCTACCTTCTCTAAGTGAGCAAACAGAAAGGGTCCTTCCCCACCCACCCCCAAGCGTCTCATGGGAGTGTGTGTGTGGGCGGGAGGGGGCAGGAGGGGTTGGTTGGTAATCACCCCCTCTGATTAGGTGTCCTGTCCCATTAAACTAATGTTCATCTGGCACCCAGTCCACAGTTTATTTGGCTGCAATGGTGGACACTCACTGTCTCCTGGGCATTTCTTTCTTTCTTTTCTTTTTTTTGCCTTTTAGGTCACACTCGGCAATTACTCCTGGTTCTACACTCAGGAATTACTCCTGGCAGTGCTAGGGGGGACCACATGGGAGGCCGGGGATCGAACCCGGATCAGGCCTCATGCAAGGCCTTGCACACTGCATTATCGCCCCAGGCCACTCCTGGGCATTTCTAAGACAAAATTCTCACTGCTGCTCCAACGAGGGCGGGTTCCAGGGAAGTGTGTCCACATAACAGGATGCATACCATCTCATGGCACATTCACTCCAAACCTTGGACTTCCCGCCCCATTGCCCCAACACAGGGTGGAGTCTCCCACTAGCCAGGCCAGGCTGGCATCCACCCTCAGCCAGCATGGTGGGCCCTTTGCCACACTGCCAAGTTGGAGAACAGGGTGTTCAAATCTATGGGAACCGGGTCTGTGTAAGGGCCCAGGAAGTTTGTTCTCCCGCCCTCACCCCACTCTGTCTCCAGGAGCCTGTCCCCCACCCCCAGGGGCCCCCACACTCAGTCTCTGGGCTGTCACTCACTCCCCTACCACAGCTTTGCCTCAGCAGACCTGTCCTCCCAGTTCCCCCAAAGCCCTTCTGTGCCCCTACCCCACCCCTCCAGCTCCCAGCCAGCGCCCCCTCCCCATGCCTGGCAGGCAGCCGGGAAACAAATGTGCTCTGGCCTCTAGCCCAGCGCTCCTGGGAGAAAAGGAAGAGGCCGGGGAGCTCCGAGGGCTCCTTCCTCTGCTTCTCGCCTTCCCTGGTCCTCTCCCCCATGTGGACCACGGGGGGCTAAATCAGCTGACCCTCAAGAGCTCTCCGTCCATCACCTCATGACACCTTGGCCAGAAGCATGCAGAAACTGCACAGCACAACCGTCAGCACCAAAGCTCAAGACACAGGTTCAAGAGGGGGAGCATGACTGCTGTTCTACGTGGGTGCGCGCGCACACACGCACACGCGCTCCCCCCAACGCACACGCACACGCACGCCCAGCCCCCAGCATCCGAGACGGCCGCTCCTCCTTCTTCCTTAGCATCCCCTCCCCCGGCCAGACCCGCTGCACTGACTGACGCGGTGTCAGACGAAACGTGAGGCTCCGGGCCGCGCCTCGGAATCACCTGGACGGCTGGGCGCGGTGCTGCCGCGGCCCCCGGCTCTGAGCCAGCGGGGGCCGCACCCTGAGCCCCGGGGGTGGGCGGGCGGGCAGGGGCGTCTCCGCGCTCGCTGGCGACAGTCCTGATCCGCGGCCTTCGCGGACCAGGGCAGCGGGGGGCCGGGGGCTGTGGAGCACGACCTCCACCCCACCCCAAGACGTGCCCCCACTCGGGAGTGCGGCCCCTCGGGGGAGACCTGCACGTGCGCAGGCCCCTCGGCCGGCGCGTGGTGGGGGCTGCGTTTCCGGTGCTGGGGGAGGGGCCCGGCGGCGCAGGCGCAGAGCGGGGCGGGCGGCGGCGGGGCTGACTCCGAGCGGGGGCGGCGGGGACGGCCAAGGGGCGGTGCCGGGGGCGAGCCTGCCCGCAACAGCCGCGGGGGGCGGCCTGCGGGGGGGGCGTCGGCAGGTGCGGGGCCCGGGGCTGCGCGCCTGCGCCGCGGGCTGGGGGCGGCGGGGAGCTGAGTCACCGCGCGGGGGGAGCGCGGGCGGCCGGAGCCCGTCCTTGAGCCGGGGCCAAGGTCACCCCGCGCCCACGCGGCGGCGGGGGCCGGAGGAACCCCCACCCCGGGGACCTCAGCTCCGGGACCGGCCTGGCTGCTTCCCAGGGCTTCTCTGCGGCCTGGCCGGGAGCTGGGCCGGGGGAGGGGCGCGGAGGGGCGACTCCTTCGGATCACTCACGGGCTTAGGCGACCCCCGCCCCCGCCCCCCGTAGAGCTGCGGACTCGCAAGTGCGAGCTGCAGAATGATGGAACACCGAGTTTGCACGAGGAAGCACAGTGGGTCGGCGGCAGAGGTGGGCGTCTGGGGGCCCTCCCCCACCCCCGGCTTGGGATCGGCTTATCACAGCCTGCATCGGGGCTGCGGTGATTCTGATGTGGGGGAGGGCGGGGGAGCATCTGATTTTTGGGCTCCACGCCTAGCCATGCTCAGGACTTACTCAGGGATCACCCTGGACCTGCTCAGGGGGACGCCAGGGATGGAACCCAGGTCAGCCACGTGCAAGGCAGGAGCCTGACCTCTCCATCTGTTATTTCTCCAGCCCCGAGGGGAGCATATGAACTCATCTGCTGTTTTTTTTTGGGGGGGGGGTTAGGGGGTGTCCTTGAAATTCCCCCTGAGAGCTGCACTGCTGCTAAACCTCTGGAATTTTTGAGGGTGTCATTCCAGCACAGCCAGGTAGTTAAGTCTTTCAGTCACTAATGGGCCTGAACCTAAGAGAATAGTTTATTATGTCTGGATGGATGTCAGCTCAAAGGGGCTTTATATAATCTCTGCTTTAGAGTCTGCCAATCTATTGAAAGAGGAGAGAGAATTGACTGCAAATTGAGCTTAAGAACAAATAGGTCCCTTGACTTGGGAAATGTCACCCTGTTAACTGCCTCTAAGGGGGGGAGATGAATAAATTATATTTCCCACGATTTCAAGTGTGGACATATGGCAACTGATCTTGGTTCCCATTACAGCCTCTTGCTTACCAGCTGGGTGACCTTGGGCAAATTTCTGACCTCTGAGTGCCTCGGTGTCCTGTTTGAAAATGTGGCGAAGCTATTTCGTATTCAGTTGCCAGATACTGTAGGGTATCTGCAAGTATAACCTGTCTGTCACTCTCCTCCCCCATTTGGCAGATCTGGAAACTGAGGCTTACTGAGCGTTGATGCCACCCCACCCCAAATCCCAATCCCATGTTGGTCCTGACCCTCTCTTGCCTGCCTCTTCAGCTCACTGCTGATTCGCTGTTGGGCATCAGCTGTGGGTCTTCTTGGAAGTGCTGGCCCAGGGCAGACTTAAAACCAAGAAAGTTTTGTGTCATGAACAGGTTCTGTTGTTGACTTTCATTTTTTGGGGGGGTGGGGAGGGAGTTGGATAGTGACGCCAGAACCTGGGCTCCAGTGCCACGCCCTGCATGAGAGCAGCTGCCCACTCGCCCTGGGGTGCTGGGGGCCCCTCTGTCCCCCTGATCAAACCTGGGTCCCTGCAGGTGTGGGCAATCCCCACCTCACCCTTGTTCTTATTCTTGTTTGGTTTTTGGTTTGGGGCCATACCAGGCTGTGCTCAGGGCATGTTCCTGGCTCAGTGCTTAGGGATTGCTCCAGACAGGGATTGGGGGGTCATATTTGGTGCTGGGGATCGAACTCTGGTCCACCGCATGCAGGAAAAGCGCCCTACCTGCTGTACTGTCGCTAGGTCCCTTATTTTCATTCTTGCAGTCTCCTGGAGGAGGTGGCTATTGCCATCTTCCTGCCTGGGCTGGAGGTAGCTACAACCGACAGGATATTGCCAGGCAAAGGGCAAAGCCAGAAGTTAATGGGCAGCCTGGCTCCAAGGCGCAGGCACCGAACTGCCAAGCGCAGGTGTTAGATAATATGGAGGAGGCCACGCCCGCACCCCTCCCCGCCAGATGCAGCAAAGTGATGATGGCATGAGAAGTCTGCCTTGGGGGCCCACGGAGACCAGGGATGTTCTGCCCAGGAAATTGAAGGGGTCTAAGAGAACAGGAACCTGGCGCTTAATGCCAGGAAGTCCCCCCATGGGAATCCTCCTGCATCCCGGGTATGAGGCATCTGTTGGAAAGTGGGCCAAGACTGCAGGGAGCTTCCTGGACGCTGTCTCAGCCAAGGGCTAATGCAGCTGAGCTGCTCCTGGGTCCTTGCAGGAAAACGCTCCTCTGGAGAAGGGAGGACCGGGGGAGAACTGAAGATTCCCAGTTAGCAGGTTTGAGGGAGTGTCAGGACCAGCCTGTAATAAAAGACTGTGGAGACCCCCTCCCCGTGGGTGGGATGCCACTTCCCCCGCCTCCACACCCCACCCCCTTTGGACCCAGGTTGGAGACTGGATCGCCTCGGCTCCTGGCGCTGCCTTGAGAGGGAAAGCGTTTGGTGAAACTAGGACAGGAGCAAGCAAGGCCCTGAGACAGCTTGGATCTAAGGCAGCATGGAGGGTCGAAATAGGTTGCTATTTGCCTGCTGTTGGGCACCCTTCTTCCAGGAAGGGGGACAAGGCAGTGCCGAGATTTTTGAGCCTGAAAGCCAGGATGGAGCCCTTCCCCTAAAGGCAGACAGACAGACAGACACACACACACACACACACACTCTCTCACACACACACACACACACACACTCTCACACACACAGAGTGCTGAGCTGCAGAGGCAGAGCCAGTCCCCAGCTACAGGGGAAACCAAAGGGGACACTTGAGCCTTAAGATCTAGCAGGGAGGGCTCCGGCCTCAGCTAGGGCTGGCACGCCACCCATCACCCCAACTCTCCCGTTTCTCCCTTTGGGGTTGGGGTTTCTGCCCCAGGCTGTCAGCCGTGGTATTTCCAGGGAGTATAGCGAGCCTCTCTCGGGTCCCCGGCTGAGGTTCTCTGGGGAAAGTGGGTGAATGGATCTCCAGTTCAGCGCTGATGAGACCTACTGCTGCCAGCCTTTGGGTGCTGCTGGAATGAGCTGAGGCAACTGGTCTGGGATGATGAGATCCCACATCTGGGAGGGACATGAAGTGGGCGCTGGGGTGTGGGAAGGGTGGAATGCTCGGAGTTGTGTCTCCCACAAATTCTCATGTTGTGCCCTGTTCCCCCACACCCATCACTCCCACAGGACGGCACCCTGGGGAGTAATGAGATCTTGAGGAGGTCAGGAAGAGGGACCCTTAAGGCCACATAGTGTCGCATCGTGTCAGAGATGGTACCAGGAAGAGGTCCCGTCAAGCCCCTGGCTTCTGGCCCTCGTAACTGTCTGAGCTGAGCCCTGGGCTCTGCAGGAGCAGAGTCTCGGGCTCCCCATGCCAGGGGCCTCTCCAGCCTTCCCCAACTTCCCCTGCTCCCTCCAACCGCCTGCATGTGGCCATTGGTTCTGTTTCTTCTGCAGGAGTTGGAAAGGAACAGGAAACAGGAAACAGACAGGAACAGACAGGAAACAGACAGGAACAGACAGGAAACAGACAGGAACAGCCAGGAAACAGACAGGAACAGACAGGAAACCAGCCCAGGAGATGGAAGGGCACTGGGCAAATAAGGGAGATTCTAGAAGCTTCTCACCCAAAATCATCTAGATAGACAGAACTGGGCAAGAGGGACACCCCGCATCTAAACTCTCAACCCTGGACCATACTCTTCTAAGGAAGCAGGGCTGGACAACCCCTAGCCCCACCTGAGCCTGCTGGGTTGGGGGTGTGAGGGGTAGCACCTGTGATTCTGACCTGTAGCCATGACTGAGCGCCTCAGCCTTTCCTTCTGCAAAATGGGGTATCTGTACCCCCTGCCCCGCCTGGAGAAGGAAGCGGCCTCCTTCCTTCTGCAGGGCCTGCCCTATCCGGGGGCATCTCTGCGGCACGTGGTGACCCTTGACCCATGCCCCTCGACCCACACTGCTACAGGGAGCTTGCCCTCTGACCTTGCACCACTCAAAGAAGCCCACCAGAAAGAAGGGCGCCCTTTCCCCATCCCATCCAGAGAAAGGTGCCCGGACGCGCTTTCAGAGCCGAGCGCTAATCACCGGCTGTCTGAGTGCCAGGGACATGGGGGAGCAGTCTGGTGTTGGGGAGGGATGGGCCGTTTAGAGGGGCAACTTGTCCACGGTCACAGTGAAGCGAGAACATGGCCCCAGAGAATTTCGGGCTTCTCCCCATCTATCCCCACTCACGGTGGGAAGAAGCTCAAAGGGGGGCAGCTGATGCCTCTGTGGGCACCCCCACCCCTGGCAGCACCCGCCCCCAGCCACATCCCAGCTCCAGCTGAGCCTGGGACTGTCCAGCCCCAGACCCCCGCCACCAGATAAGGACGTGCTGGAGAGAGGCTGTGGGGAGAGGAACGGAGAGGGGCCTTGGGGCGCCCCCCCAAGGGAGTTGGGATGGAAGCTTCTCTCGGGCGGGCGACAGGCCCTGGGATGAAGAGCAGGTGTGGGGATGGTGCAGGTGGGGGCCTTGCTGGACCTGGCAGGGCGTGGCGACTGGGTCTCCTGCAGCTCCAAACCAGGGACCTCAGTCCGAGAAAGTCTCCCTCCCCCCACCGAGCTGCTGCGGGCCTGACACCAGGAGGGAGCAGGGAGAATGTGCTGGGGAAGGACTCTTTGGTCCCGCGGGTCACCTGTGGCCAGGGAAGGGGCGTTCACACCCCCGTGGAAGAAGTGTGGGCCGGGATAGTGTTGAATCCTCAGCCCCTTTCAGCCGCTTCCAGTCCAGCCTAGGGGACCGGGCAGGGCCCCTCCAGCCCAGAAAGCCTCCCGCCTCCCATGCCCTTGGTGCCGACTCCCTCCCGCCCGGCCCGATGGGACAGCAGGAAGCACTCTAAGAGGCACCGCACACGCTAGCACATGCTTGTTGGAGCCGCAGGGTGTCCGTGATGAGGCCAGGACAGCGGGGACAGTGGCCTACTTACCACCGCCACAGCTCGGGGCGGCTCTGCGCCTGCTGTGAGGTTCTGAGCCCGTGGCTCGCTCTTCATCTCCTACTCCTGCTCCTCGTGAGAGCTGAGCCGGCCCCCTCAAAGCCTGTGGGGATGGGGACCACCTCCCCAGCCTGATCACCAGTGGCTTTCAGCCCCTGGGGGCTCTGCAGCAGGCTGGCCTGTGTCTGGGCTGGCGGGTGGGGGTGGGGTGGGGGGTGAGGAAGGGCACACAGGAAGCCACTAAGCCTCACGTTGGCCCCCCCCCAGAGGCGCTGTCCCCATTTTCCAGATGCAGACACTGACCCACAGGTACCGGAGGTCCAGGCTTGGGTGGGTGACGCAGAATGGAACCCTGGGCCGAGAGAGTGGTGGTTAGGGAGCCTCGCCTGGGCCCATCCCCAGCTTCACAGGGTCCCCTGGCATTAGGGTGCAGCCCTGGGGTTGGGGGACCCATTATCCCCCCCGCCCCGGAGCTGAGCAGCACCGCCCTGCTCCCTCCTGTGGAAACACTGACCCAATTGCTTGAGGATGGCAGAGGGAGCCCCCAGCCCCAGCCCTGCACACACAAGAGAGAGAGGAACCAGGACAGCGCCCCGCTGGACTCCTGTGACCAGCGACACAAGCCGGCTTCCCCGAGCCCAGCTGAGGACGACCGAGCAGACAGTGGAGGGTTTGTGGACGCCCCCCCTCCAAATCCCCCCACCTCGCCCTCACCTCTCCTGCTGACTCAGGGGCCTGCAACGGCAAGCACCTCCTCCCCCAGCTTTGTGTGCTATTTTACAATACCCCTAAGAAATGGGGACTCTGTTGTCCTGTGTAGGGCATTGGGGGGCCGGGGTTCAGGGAAGTGGGCAGGGACCCCCAGACTGGACACCTCAGGGCTGGGCCCATGCGTCCCAGCAGTCGGGCGTGGGGGGTTGGGGGTGTCTAGAGCCCCAGGGTCCTTCCAGGGGACTGATGGTCCCTGCCTGGGGACCCAGCACCCCCCAGCACCGCTCTGTTCGAGTTAAAGCCATTGTGCATTCTAGCAGCGGTGAACAGGAAGCCACAGGCGGCGTCTCTCCCAGGAAAGGGCGGGGCAGGGATCCCAGGCCATGCCCGCAGCCTGGGGTACACGTGTGGGATGCTCATGCTCATGTGGGATGCTCATGCTCGCTGCACCTGCGGGGAGGAGTGGGAGTGGGAGCGGGCCTGCCACTCACCTGCTCCCTTGGCCATCATCCCCTTCCATCCCCCCCACTCCTGCCTCCTGCACCTGGTCGCCACTGCAGGACTCTAAGTCCCTAGGCTGGATCAGCAGCCTGGATGCAAACCTTTGTCCGGGACCTTCCACCATGGCTATTCACAGGAGGGAGGGGAGCTTAGGAAACTTCCCAAGGTGGGCGCCTCAACCCAGACAGGGGGTGGGGGCGGGGCAGTAGAGGAGGGGCTGGGGCCCGGGCTGGGGCTGGGGAAAGGCCCGGGGAGGAGGGACTGTCCCCAGTGCCTGCATGTCCCTGCCCTCTCCCCGTTGTCAGTGAGCAGTGCCCCTCAGCACCCAAGGGGAAAGAGGAGAAAAAAAAAAAAAAAAAAAACTCCTTCAGAAAAACTGGGTCAAGAGAAAGAGAAAGGATCCTGCAGAATGCAGGTCGCCCAGCTGGCTGTTTCCGCACGACTCCGGAGGGAGGGCTGAAGCCACAGTGACCAGTCATAGGGTGGCAGCTGGACCCTGGAGGGCGCCACGGAGGGCACCTACAGTGGGTCTCATTGGGCCGTTTAACAAAGGAGCAAAGGGAGACGGGGCATCACTGGGCCCCTCAGTCTGAAAGACTCTGCTTGGCGCTGTCTCAGGGCCATCGGGAGAGCCAGCTGTCCCCTCACCAGCCTGGATCCCAGAACCCCAGCTCTGGAAGGATCCAGGCCTCCACTGCTTGTGACTTTATCAGCTCCTGGGGTGCAGGGTGGCAGCTGCCCCCCAGCTCAGTGGTGAGCGGCCTGCAAAAGCAGGAGGAAAAGGAGGGAGGGGCCTTTCCCCAGGGCAGGAAGGTTGCAAGTCTCTAAAGCCGGCTGGGGGAGGGGCCGCTTCTCTGGACTTTGCCCAGAAATCCTCTCTGGATGCCAGGGAGACACATACTCACACCTCATGCTCAGATACACACACACAGACACAGACACACACACACACACACATCACTACGCACCTACAACACTCACATACCTACGCTTGTGCTCAGATACACACACTTACACATATGCATTCACTACACACATATCCACTCGCGCAACACACTCATGCTCCAGATACGCACAGAGATACATACACACACACACACACACACACACACTCACACTCAGAGGCACACATGCACGTTCCCACTCACACACTCAGATCTACGTACATATTTTCACTCTCACACACGCATCCATACCTCCCACGCTCACATGCTCAGATGCACACCTACATACTCATACACTCAAATGCACACATACTACACACACACTTACGCACACACATCCTGGCACTCCCACACTCTGCCCCTCATCACCGTCCTGCAGTCACACACAGGCTCAGTTCCTCTCCTTCCCGGAAGCCCCTGTAGCCGCTGGTCTTCCTCCTGTGACCGCGGCACTCGGGGAGGACTGGGACCTTCCGTACTGGCACCCTCCGGGGCCACCCAGCTTCTAGCAGAACCCCAAGCCCTCGGCTCCTAACCTCCGATCTAGTGCTTGGGGCACTTCCTGTGCTCGAGTGCTCCCAGCGCAGCCACACAGCACTGCGCTGCACACGTGCCTGCATACAGTGCACACCTGTGCACACGCACCCACGGACACCTGCAGACACACACCTCACTTCTGCCATCAGGAGCCCCGGCTAGCTGGCAGGGGCGGGAGACGCACTCCTGCCATCTCCCCTATGACAGGAGCAGCAGGGCCTGGGACCCCGAGGGGTGCAGGCCCCCAGAGCCATGGCGTGTGGGAACACGAGTGTTCAGATCTCAAATGCCGTTTCTAGTGCCAAATCTTCAGGGGGTCGCAGGACTCTGACCAAGGGATCCCAGCAAAGAGGAGAAGCGGGGATGGTCTGTGGCCCCCAGGCTCCCAGGTCAGTGTCACAGCAGCCTCTGCAGCCACGCTGCTGGAGGTGGGAATGGGGAGCGAGGGTCGGGTGAATGGCCGCACCCGGCATGGACAGGTAAGGTCAGGTGCGCGGCCACCCGAAGGCAGGGTTTTGTTTTACTTACTCTATTTGGGTCCCACCCAGTGGTGGCCAGGGCTGACTGACCCCTGCCTCTGCACTTCGAGAGCGCTCATGGCAGGATTTAGGGGGCCAAACGTGGTGGCAGGGACTGAGCCCAGGTCGGCTATGTGCATGCCAGCATCTTCCCCACTGCACTGACTCTCCAGTCCCAACTTCCCTCCTCACGTGCTCAGAATATCCGTGGCTACCCTGGGCACCCATCTCCTCCTCAAGGGACCTTGAGTGGTTTCCACTGCAGGGCCGTCGCGCTGAGCACCGCTGCCTCTCTGTATAAGACACTCTCACAGCTTCCCTCCCTCCCTCCTTCCCCCCTTCCCCCTTCCATCCCTCCCTTTCTCCCTCCTTCCCTTCCTCCCTTTTTCTTTCTTTCTCCCTCCCTCCCTCTCTCCCTCCTACCTTCCTGCTTTCCTCCCTCCCTCCTCCCTCCTTCCTCCTCCTTCCTTCCTTCCTTCCTTCCTTCCTTCCTTCCTTCTTCCCTCCCTCCCTCCTTCCTCCTTCCTTCCTTCCTTCCTTCCTTCCTTCCTTCCTTCCTTCCTCGATCCCTTCCTCCCTCCCTCCCTCCCTCCCTCCCTCCCTCCCTCCCTCCCTCCCCCTTCCTCTCCCTCCCTTCCTTCCTCCCTCCCTCCCTCCCCCTTCCCCTTCCTCCCTCCCTTCCTCCCTTCCTTCCTTCCTTCCTTCCTTCCTTCCTTCCTCCCTCCCTCCCTCCCTCCCCCCTCCCTCCTACCTTCCTTCCTTCCTTCCTTCCTTCCTTCCTTCCTTCTTTCCTTCCTTCCTTCCTTCCTTCTTCCCTCCCTCCCTCCTTCCTTCCTTCCTTCCTTCCTTCCTTCCTTCCTTCCTTCTTCCCTCCCTCCCTCCCTCCCTCCTTCCTCCTTCCTTCCTTCCTTCCTCCCTCCCTCCCTCCCTCCCTCCCTCCCTTCCCCTTCCTCTCCCTCCCTTCCTTCCTCCCTCCCTCCCTCCCTCCCTCCTTCCTTCCTTCCTTCCTTCTTTCCTTCCTTCCTCCCTCCCTCCCTCTCTCCCTCCCTCCCTCCCTTCCCCTTCCTCTCCCTCCCTTCCTTCCTCCCTCCCTCCCTCCCCTTCCCCTCCCTCCCTTCCTCCCTCCCTCCCTTCCTTCCTTCCTTCCTTCCTTCCTTCCTTCCTTCTTCCCTCCCTCCCTCCCCCCTCCCTCCCTCCCTCCCTCCTTCCTTCCTTCCTTCTTTCCTTCCTTCCTTCCTTCTTCCCTCCCTCCCTCCCCCCTCCCTCCCTCCCTCCCTCCTTCCTTCCTTCCTTCCTTCCTTCCTTCCTTCCTTCCTTCCTTCTTCCCTCCCTCCCTCCCCCCTCCCTCCCTCCCTCCCTCCTTCCTTCCTTCCTTCCTTCTTTCCTTCCTTCCTCCCTCCCTCCCTCTCTCCCTCCCTCCCTCCCTTCCCCTTCCTCTCCCTCCCTTCCTTCCTCCCTCCCTCCCTCCCCTTCCCCTCCCTCCCTTCCTCCCTCCCTCCCTTCCTTCCTTCCTTCCTTCCTTCCTTCCTTCCTTCCTTCCTTCTTCCCTCCCTCCCTCCCCCCTCCCTCCCTCCCTCCCTCCTTCCTTCCTTCCTTCCTTCCTTCCTTCCTTCTTCCCTCCCTCCCTCCCCCCTCCCTCCCTCCCTCCCTCCTTCCTTCCTTCCTTCCTTCTTCCCTCCCTCCCTCCCTCCCCCCTCCCTCCCTCACTCCTTCCTTCCT
The DNA here is from genome assembly GCF_029834395.1 of Sorex fumeus. Lineage (NCBI taxonomy): Eukaryota > Metazoa > Chordata > Mammalia > Eulipotyphla > Soricidae > Sorex > Sorex fumeus. The sequence continues at coordinate 79,454,826 of NW_026606059.1, forward strand.
TCCTTCCTTCCTTCCTTCCTTCCTTCCTTCCTTCCTCACCAATCCCACCATCTGAGTGATCTTCCCTCCACCATTGTCCCCATTTTCCCAATCAACCCCCAAGCCTGCGCTGTTAGCAGGCACGCGATAATCTGTTTCATATTGCTTGTTACATCCAAATGGCTAAATGATCAAAATTACTTCCATAAAAGAACATTTGTGAAGATGACTATATATCACCATGGGGTTGTTGAGCCGTTGTCTAAGGATTTACTAAGCTGTCTGTCTCCAGTTGAGCCTTCTGTGTCATTGGTTTTGTTCATTGCGTTTAGGTGGTTCTAAGTTACTTTCCCATCGGTTTTGACGTCTGCCTGCTGGGATTTCAGTGGTGTGGAATATGGAAGCGTCTCCCTCATTATTTCAGTTTCCTTCCTCTCACTTACCACAGCCAGAACTGGCTCATCTGTCAGCTTTTCCTCTAGATGAGGAGTTCTCATTCAGGGGTCTGGCTTCCCTCGGTGCTCGGCCTGGCGCCTTGAAATCGTAAGGGCATCAGTGACTGATACTTCTCTTGGTGCTGCCAAAGACATCAAGCCTTTCCTGTCCTCTCTTGCACACCGCAGCCTGTGGCCCTGAGGCCTTGTGTGACTGACTGACTTTGGAAGGCTCCTCGGCCCGCCCCCACAGGCTGCTGATTCTCAAATCCCTCCTCTGGGACCCTCCTAAAGGCAAAAACCGTGAAGCCAACCCGGGTTCGATCCCTAATATCCCACACAATCCCCTGAGCATTGCCAGTAGTAATTCCTATATGCAGGAGCCAGGAGTAACCCCTGAGCATCGCTGGGTGTGGCCCGAAAACCAAAGTATAAAAAGTAAAAGGCAAAAATGTGACTCATGTCTTGGGCACAGGTGTGTCGGGAGAAGCAGATCAGCGGCCTCATCTCAAACTTTCTGTGGTTGCCAAAACAAATGTCAGGCTGGAACATGAGACCTGCTGGCTTGGGCACATGGATAGATATGTCCCAGGCTCCACCGGGTTCATCAGAGTTTTCAGCGGGATCACGCTGCTTTGGGTGGTGTTTGAAACCACGGGTGGAAGCAAGATGCGGAAGGAAATCTAAGATGCAGAGGCTAGAGAGCGTGAGGGTATCTGGAGCACTTGTGTTTGGGGTTCTACTGTGTCTTCTGCTCTTCCCAAATATATATAAACCTGACACGAAACCTTACATTAACCCCCAGTAGCTCAGCATGTGGCCTTATGTGGAGGTGCTGGCATCTTGCGGAGGTGAGTTATATCAAGATGAGGTCACACAGGCTGGAGCGATAGTACAGTGGGGAGGGCATTTGCCTTGCACGCGGCCGGCCCTGGTTCGATTCCCAGCATCCCATATGGTCCCCTGAGCACCGCCAGGAGTAATTCCTGAGTGCACAGCCAGTAATAACCCCTGTGCATTGCCAGGTGGGACCCAAAAAGCAAAGAAAAATAAAAAACAAACAAAAAAACACCAGATGAGGTCACACTGACATCAGGTGGGTCCAAGTCCGATAGGACAGTGTCCATGTAAATGGGATCTCTGGAGAGAGGTGTGGAGGGAGAACACCCTGAGAAGTAGATGGAGAGGCACGTCCAGGGTGGCTAACCGTAGCCCACAGCTCACAGAGAAGGTGGGGCCCATTCTCCCTCGAAGCCCTTGGGATGATCCAGCCTGGACGTCTGGAATCTGGACTCGTTTTTTCTATCACACAGTTCTTAGCACAGATTTGCGGCAGACCCCAACGACGAATCTCACCAGCCCCTCCGATGGTCGTGTCCACGACAAGCAGACCAAGGGCTGATTTGTCCATGCGTCATCTTCAGACTATCGTTTCCTTGTCTGCATGTCGAAGGAAGATGGGCCTTTGAAGGGGACATCCTGACACACTGTTGGAGACCGTAAGGGAGCGGCTGGGACCAGCTGATCTCTTGGTCCCCTCCCAGATCCATGCTCGGTCCTGTTTCCCTCATCCATGGCTCCCATCAGTGTCTGCGAAGCTTAAGGATGGGGGGAACACCAAGAGTCTCAGGGAGTGTTTTCTTTTTAGTGGGATAACCCCAGAAACTCGGTGACCATCCCGCCCATACTTTCCCTGTCTAATCTCTGCTGTGGGTCTTTCCCATGTGGCATTAAACCAGCTCGAGGAAGTTAATCTGAGGGCTTGTTTGGGAAACATGAGGCTGTTTTCAGTGGTTCCCCTCTGGTGGGACAGCGAGCGATCTGGTCGGGAGGCTGTGGAGGGAGAGCTTCACAGTGGTGATTCTCCAAACCCAGTTCCAACGACACGTCTGCTGAGAAGTACGCTACAGAGTGGTGCGGAGGAAACGGCTGAAGTTGGGTGTCTGCCAATGCGGCTGCCTAACGGGTCGCCCCCAACGCTAAGAACATCTGTGGAACTGGTTTTGAGCGAGACTCCCTCTAGCTGGTGTGGAGAAGATGCCTCCCTCCTCAGCTCACCCAACACTCCCTCAGTGTCCGCGAGCCATCACCGCTTCATGGATTTCTCCTTATTGAGGGGTGTGAAGAGCACTCTCTTCTCTCTCAACAATGGCTGGCAAAGACGAGGAAGACCATCTTCGCTGCTGGTTACAAAGGACTCCACAGTGTTCAGTCTGAGAGATACCACAGGGATGAAGGCACTAGCCTTGTATGGGCCAACCTGCATCAATCCCTCCATTGAATATGACCCACCGAGTACAGCCAAGAGTGATCCCTGAGCACAAAGCTCTGAGCACTACTGGGGGTAGTCCAAAATCAACAACAAAAGATCCCACAATACAATGTTCTGTTGAAAGATTCCTTGCCACCAATCCCAATATTCTCAGAGAACAAGCTGAGCAGAGACTAGAGTGGGCCACTGTCCATGCCGCTGTTCGGTCCTTCAAAATTCCCCCATATCCTCTCTATAACAGAACTCACTTGGGACCACCATAGGTTGCAGAACTGACTCAATATTCTGTTCTGAAACACGCTTTCACCATGACATCACAATTTGATTGTTTTTATTTAAATGCTTTTGGTGGTGGGTCAGACCCAGAGGGACTCTGGGTTTACTCCTCGCTCTGTATTTACTCCCAAAACACTCCTGGTGGGGTGTGTGGGATCCTGTGTGTGGATGCGGATACTGAACCCAGGCTGTGTGCAAGGCAAGTGGACTGTGCTATCAAGTACCCACTGTACTATCTCTTGGACCCTCAGTCTGATTGTTGTAAATCTGTTCCTTGAACAACACTCTCACTTTCTCTCATAGTTCTGTGAAAGACATATCAGCTGGTGGGCCCCAGTGAGTCTCGCAAGGTCTCACGAGGTCTTGGTCAAGTCATGATTGGGGCTGAGGCCACGGCAGATACATCTAGAATGGATGCCCACAACGGCAGCCACTGACATGGTGTCTAATGCTGGGTCAGGGTGGGAGCAAACTCCAGTGTCTCCCCGGCTTCTCCATGTGGCTTTAGCCTTGCCCAAGATGGAAGTTGGTCCTCGAGAGAGAGAGGGGGTCACAGAGGGAACACCCCATTAGACTAAAAAGCTGTAAGACATCCGTGGCCCAGGCTCAGCTGCCACCAGCCTCACATCCATCGCCTGAGACTCGTTGAAGCTACTGCCAGGCCTGGGCATTCAGGCCTGGAGAAATAGAGGCTGACTCTGATAGAGAGGTGGGGAAGGAGTGTGAGGAAGAGGGCGGCTTTGAAACTATGGTCAGTCACAGAGAACTTCAGCCCTGCTTCTGTCAGTGTCAAAGACTTCCAGGGGAATTCTGAACCCCTGAGTTTTGTTTTCTTTGAACATAGGGGATAACAGGGTGCCTGACTGGCTGGGTGCCTTTATACCTGTTGCTCCCAATAGCTGTCCTTACGGTTGGTGTTTTGCTAAGAGCAGGAGTGGCAGCCCACGTCCAGAAATTCTTCACATGCTGTGCCTGTGTCTGCCCCTTATAACGCTGCCTCTACTACAGAGGGATTTAGAAAGTGCCTAAGGAAAGCCCACATTTGGCCAATGCAGGTCCAGGTCTTTACTAGATTGTTTAATTTTGTTTTTGGGGGTTAGACCCAGAAGCATTTAGTGTATTCTCCTGGCTCTGTGCTCAGAGATTGCTCCTGGCGGTCCTCAGAAGACCTTATGCGGTGCTAGGATAAAATCAGCATCAGGGAGCTGGAGCGATAGCACAGTGGGAGGGCGTTTTCCTTGCATGCGGCCGACCCAGGTTCAATTCCCAGCATCCCATAAGATCCCCCAAGCACCACTAGGAGTAATTCCTGAGTGCATGAGCCAGGACTAACTCCTAAGCATCACCAGGTGTGACCCAAAATTTAAATAAAAAGCAAAAAAGAAAAAGATACTCTATATCAATAGTAACTATCCATATTTTATTTATTTATTTATTTTTTGGTTTTGCTTTTTGGGTCACATCTGGTGATGCACAGGGGTTACTCCTGGCTCTGCACTCAGAAATTACTCCTGACAGTGCTCAGGGTACCATATGGGATGCTGGGAATCGAACCCTAGTCAGCCGCGTGCAAGGCAAATGGCTTTTTTTACCCTTTCCTGTTATTCGTTTTTACAGAATTTTTCTTTTTCCTTTTCTGGTTTGTTTTGGGCCCACTGCCCAGGGGTTACTCCTGGCTTTGCCCTCAGGATTCAGTCCTGCAGTATGAAGGGGACCATATGGGGTGCTGGGGATCAAACCTGGGCATTCTGACCTCTTGTACTATTGCTCTGGCCTTCAGTAAATTTTTCTTAACTCTACCATCCAACACCGCTACAGAATTTTTGAAAGTTTGGCTTCATATTTTATTTCCAGAAAATTTTTTTCTGTTCATTCTGTGTTTTTTTCCATTGCATTCTGTGCACGTAACAACTCTTATCAAAGGATCACCGTATCACTGTATCATGGTCATCCTGTTGTTCATCTATTTACTCGAATGGGCACCAGTAATGTCTCCATCCGTCCCAGCCCTGAGATTTTAGCAGCCTCTTCTTACTTGTCTTTCCCAACGCTGCCATATTGGAGGCTCTTCCAGGGTCAGGGGAATGAGACCCGTTATTTTTACTGTTTTTGGCATATCGAATACGCCATGGGTAGCTTGTCAGGCTCTGCCGTGCGGGCAGGACACTCTCGGTACCTTGCCGGGCTCTCCGAGAGATATATATATATATATACATATATATATGTGTGTGTGTGTGTGTGTGTGTGTGTGTATTTGTATATATATCTGGTTCAGGCATATATATGTGTATATATATACATATATGTATATATATACATGCTCTGGTTCCTATTCAGATCGTATAAATCTTATCAAAGGATATAAAATAATTTATTTTCAGTTTTTTCTTGTTCATGGTTTCTGCTTCCTTCATAAATCTGTTTTCCTGTCTGATCACTTTGTTCTCTGTCATGTGGAATGCTTTCTACCGGTGATTGATTCCCTGGTTGATTTTTCCAATCCTGGGGATCAAACCCAGGCCCCATCACTCTCAAGGCTTCACTGAGCTACACCCCAGCCCCCCCCCCTTTTTTTAACACTCATCCCTTCACCAGTGTACATTTCCCACCACCAATGTCCTCAGTTTCCCTTCCGCTGCCCCCCTCCGTCTCTGTGGCAGGCACTTCTCTTTCTCTCTGTCTCTCTCTCTTTCCCTTTCTCTCCCTCCTTTTGGGCATACTGAGAGGTTATTGTGTATATCCTTCTACTTAATTTCAACACTCAGTTCTTGTCCAGAGTGATCATTTCCAACTATCATTATCATGCTGGTCCCTTCTCTATCCTAACTGACCTTTGCTCCCCCTGCCCCCCCCATGGCAAACTTCCAACTGGCCAATGGTTAGAAGCTTCCCAGTGAGTCTTGACTGTCAATCACATGTAAGGAGGGGACCCTTACGATTGGGAGTTCTGTGTACAGGGTTGGGCTTTAGTCCAGAATTATCAGGAAAACAATGAACTTTTTTCACCAGGACCATCCAATGCAATAGATTTGAGTTTTTTTCCCCCGTGTGGGTCACTTTCTGCAGAAAAGAATTTCAGTTTTGAGAGAGAGAAAGGGAGGGGGGATGGAGGGAGGAAGAAAGGAAGAGAGAGCAAGAAAGAGCGCTGAAGGAACCTTTTGAAGGAGCCTTAGGTTGGACCCTGGGCACCACATGGTCCCCCACACCCTGCCAGGAGTGACCCCTTCCCAAGCACCCTGCCAGGAGGAGCCTCTCAGCACCTACAGATGTGACCCATGAAATAGAAGGGGCGGGTGGGGGTGGGGGAGACTCGGCATGCAAACCCTCCTCACCCCGCCCCCACCCCCAGCCTCCCTCTGTCCCAGCTCACTCACACCCAGTCTCTCTGGGGTTGTTTTCTCGAAGTGACCCTCCCGTTTCCTGCCCGAGGAGTCACCTGGGAACTGCAAATCATTCTGCCTCCAACTTCTACGTGCACCCAGTTCTCAGCGCCCCTCACTCCTGCCACAGCACCGGCTACCCCAGCCCTTGAGGGACCATAACCGGTCCCGGTGCCCCCGTGCTGTACTGGGCCCTGCCCATGACTTTGCCTGTCCCGGCTGTGCACCCCCTGGCTCACTCGTGGCCCCGTGGCTCCCAGAGTCCCCAAGCTCCCCAGAGCGACACAGGGCTGGGAAAAGCCCGGGCTGAGCTGGCCGGGAGCGTTGGCCAGCACGGGCCAGCACTGGCCAGCCTCAGAGGGCTCCGGCCGAGCACTGCGCTAAGGACGACCACCCGCGCGGGCCACCTGCTCCCCGTGGCTCCTCGTGCTCCCCGCCACCACCTCCAAGGCAGGTCTCAGGGGAGACGCCCAAGCAGGTGCCATGGCCGGTCCGACGCCCGCCTCGAGAGGGGCAGCAACGGGGCGTGGACGCGGATCTCCAGGTGCACACGCGCACACGTGGTCCCCCTCCCCCCCCCCCCCGTCGCACAGAAGCCCCCCGCCCTGCTCCGAGCCTCGGCCACTGTCGAGATGCTCCCAGGGTCGGCCCGGGGGCCCTGGAAGCCGCGGAGCTCGACCCCGCCTGCGCCTTCGGGCCCAGGAGCCGCCCCCAGCGCTGCTGCAGCCGCCGGGGACGAGGCGGGACCCGGGTCTCCCTGCGGGGCTGCGGGAGGGAGCGGCCGCCCCCCGCCCCTGCCCGCGCCCCGCCCGCCTGGGCGACGTCGCTCGCCTCGGCCCCGCCTCCCGCGCAGGTGTCGCCTCGCTCGCGGCTCCGGGGGCGACGTGACCCGGCGGCGGGTGCGGGAGCCAGGGAGCCCCCAGCCCGGGCCACGGGGGGCCGATTCCGAGGCCCGTTTGACGGTGGCGCCCCGGCCCGCCTTCGTGGGACTGGGTGTCCACGGGCGTCCCGTGCACGCTGCCCTCGCCCTCCGGCCCAGAGGCCGCCTGCAGGCCGCGACCCACCCCCAGCGGCCCCGACCCGCCCCTCTCACCCACCTTGCCGGCCCTTGCGTTTTCGGGGGCCCTTGGCCAAGGGGGCTTTCCTCCACGGGAGAGGTTGGGGGTTGGGGGTGTCGCTGCTCCTGTGCCCTTTCAGTGAGCTGCTGGCCCCGGCTCAGGAAAGCTTGACCCCCTCCACCTACAGCCCTCGGACCCCCAGCGCCTCCTTGGCGACTTCCTCCTTCCCCCGCCCCCGGCCCTGGGTTCCCGAAGGCAGCGTCCCACCTCACGGCCGGTGGACAGCTGGTGGACAGCTCTGGCCCTGCGCGTGCGTCTCCCCGCCTCCCAGCCCCTGCCCCAGGCGGGAGGGCAGAGAAGGGCCTGTGGGGTCCTCCGGAGGCTGTGGGTGCTGAGTGCTCAGGCCGGAGAGCCCCCAGACCAAACTGCTCCTTACTTTCCAGACTGTATTTCTGAAGGGTAGAAGCCGGCTAACACTTCCGGGGTGCCCTGTCTCGGGGAGGGGTCCCTGCCCTGTGACCCCGTTTCAGACTCTGCTATCTTTCCACTCTACCCCCAGCCGGCTTGTGGCCCCAAACAGCCCACGGGGGAAGGTGCTTCCGGAACGGGAGTGGGGGGCCTCTGTGTGGGACTGAGCTGGCAGCTAGGGCCGGGGGTGGGGGGAGGGGGTCAGCTGCTGGGGTCAGAGCTGGTGACTTCCCAGCAGAGGGTGGGGAGCCCCTCCCCTCAGCCCTGCAATCCCAGCCTGCTGGTGGGGGCTCTGGGGAGGGTGAGTCACCACTGATAAACTGGCAGGAGGGATTCTGATAAGATTCAGGGCAGGGTGGGGACTCCACCGGGCCACTGTGCAGGCCAAAGGGCGCCCTCAGCAGACTCACCCACCTCGGTGCCTGAAGGTCCCCCAGCAGGCTGTCTGGGAGCTGCCTGCAAGGTGACGGCTCTGGAGGGTTCTCTGGCTGGGGGGCGGGGTCCTAGCCCTGCTCTCTGCTCTCTGCTCTCAGCTCTTGGTGCAGGGGAGGTTGTTGCCTTTTGACTTTGGTTCTCTCAATCATTTTCTTGGTGAATTCTCCAGCACTCCTCCCCACCAAGGGTTAACAGGAAGCTGCGGGTGAAACAGCCGTTGGTTGGAGCTGATTTTCACAACAGCTTCCTCAATGTATGAGCTCACACACATTCACACATATGCACACATACAACACACATGCATAATAGACACATGCAAACTGCACACATAACTCTTCTGTGCACATTACACATGCCATACACATGTGTGCACAACACACACCCATACACAAATACACACAATTCACACATATTCACACATAATACACATACGTGCACAGCGCACGCACATATGTAAATGGCATGCAGAAAACGTACATCCACATAATGCACACATATATGCACAGTGCATACATATAAACAAGCAATACAACATACATGCATGAATACGTGACATACAGCATGCATGTGCACACACATGCACATATACACACACCACACCCATGATGATGCACACATGTACACACATGCACATGATGTAAGCACACATACACAAAACACACATACATGAGCTCACACACAACACCACACTCATACACTGCACATGTGTATTGCATGCAGGCACATACATGCATGTGCACGTACATGCATATGTGCACACAACAATGTGTGCACACTGCGTGCATCTATACAAGACACACATGTACAATGCAGCACACATCCGTGTAAACATATACACAATACACATGTATGAACATAGACACATGTGCATTCGTATGTATAACATACAGGCAGACCCACTGCACAATATACACATACACATATGCACACAACGCAGAATACACTCAAGCACACATGCGTACATGGGACTGCAAACACCTGTGCTCAATGCACACGTGTATGCTGCACGCATGTACATACACACTCACAGGTTCATCTGCACAAACACACACACACTGCACCAGACTGTGACATTAGGCCAGGGGGCCTGATCCGACCCTTGGTGAGTGAGGCGCCAACGACTGTGCAAGCCATTTCCCACACGTGCAAGGGTCTGGCCGGCCCCAGAGAGGGGTCCTCTCAGACTCCTGACCCCAGCCCCAGCGGTGGGGAGGGGGGGCAGCCGGCTGTCTGGCCGCAGTCCCACGAGCAGGAGGGTGCAGTGCACCCCCCTGAACGAAGGGCCTAGTGATGATACCCAATGGGCTGTGGGGGGACCCCTGGGAACACTCCAGCCCACCGGGTGCCTGACCGATGGAGAAAGCCTCAGAGGCAGGCCACGCTCCCCTTCTCCTGAATACCCCTGGTTCTAGGGTCCCTTTCGCCTCCAGCCTCAGTCCCAGTGAACAGGACAGTGTCCCCTTTTCCCAGCCCAGGGCTGCTGGGTGCCACGGCCAGCCCTGGCCCTCAGCGGGTGGAAGGAAGAGGAGGAGCTGCAGATGAGACACAGAGGTGGGGATGGCTCCCTATCAGGACGCATCAGCCAGTCGGAGACTCGAGAGATTCTGTCCCCCAGACTTAAGGGGGGCCCAGGAATACGGTTCAGCTGCCTCACATGCCCGAGACCCTGAGTTTGATCCCCAGCCTGGCCCGAGTCCTGAGTGTGATCCCAGACATGAGACCAAGAACCAGTGGCAGCAGCGACAGGCCAGGGAGGGGGAGGGAGGGGGACCAAGACAAGAAGCCCCCAGGTCTGCACTCAGGCTCTGCTGAGACCTCGGGAGTGGGGAGACAGCATGTCTTGGGGGTCACAGAGCAGCGCGAGGGGCAGCAGGTGGGGACCAAGCTGTCAGCTGCGGGATCTGGAAGGTCTGAGGGAGGAGCACAAACGGGTGGGAGGCCTGCGTTTGAGTGGCAGTTCTGTCACGTGCTTCCTGGAGACTCCGGAACCTTCTTTGCTCAACTGAGAATCAGGGGGACACTGGGCTCCCTTAACCTTGCAGATGACCTCTCATTGGCTCTGTGTCTGTCCGGGACAGCAAGATGACCACTGTGTAACAAAGCCCCCCAGACTTCGGGGCTTCACCCAGCCAACAGTAGGCCTCACAGTTTCTGGGCATCAGGAAACAGGTCGGCTTCCCCAGAGCCTACAGTCGGGAAGCTGGGCCATGAAGTGACCCCTGCAGGTGGGTGGGTGGCAGATGTGGGACCGTCTCCCTACGACCTCAGCATGGAGCAGCCAACCAGAGAGAGAGAGAGAGAGAGAGAGAGAGAGAGAGAGAGAGAGAGAAAGAGAGAGAGAGAGAGAGAAGAAGCAGAGGAGAGAGCACCGGAGAAGGAAGCCGGCATCTAGGTTCTCAGTCAGGAGCAGTTTTCACTCCTGACACATTCTCCTTGTCAGAGCGAGGCCATAAATCGGGCTCACACGTGTATATCCGAGGCCCAGAGGAGGGGAGCTGGGGGGCTGTTGGCAGGACACGTCACCCCCAGCGTGGAGCCAGTGGCTTCTATTTTCATGGGAACTTTCGTCTGTCTCCTTCCCCAAAAGACGAGCTGCTGGGAGCTGGACAGCTGTGTTGGGCCCGGCTGTGGGTCCACCGGGAACGCCTTCATCCAAACACTTCCACCCGCCAGTAGTTCATCTCGCAAAGCCAGGCTCAACAGCCATGTCTGCGGCCTTGGGAAGTCAGCTCCTTGGAGGAAGTCTTCGTTTCCTTCTGTGAAGGCCCAGCCGGATGTGTCTGAGGAGAGGAAGCAGCACACAGTGGCTGATTTTTGTGCTTCAGAGGAGAAGCGGGATACTTGCTGAAGTGGGAACAAAAAGGGAATTGAACGTTTCTGGGCTGCAGTGCCGGGAATCAAACCCAGGGTCTTATACATACACGGTGAGTGCTCTGCTGCCTTGTCTGCCACTACAGTCTCTGCATACACACACACACACACACACACACACACACACACACACACCACACCACACCACCACCACCACCACCACCACCACACATACCATACATGTATATGTATGTGTGTGTGTGTGTGTGTGTATGTGTGTGTGTGTTTGGTTTGGGGTCACACTTGGCAGTGCTCAGTGCTTACTCCTGCCCCTGCACTCAGGGGTTACTCCTGGAGATACTCAGGCATATGGGGTTCCAGAGATAGAACCAAGGTCAGCCGTGTGAAGGAAAACCGCCCTACCCATTGTAATACCTCTCTGGCACCCATCTCTGGACTGCTAATTCCCGCCACCCCTCTCAGAAATAGACTTTCTTTTTCTTTTTTTCTGCTTTTGGTAGCCTGGTGAGGGCATTGACTCCGCTAGGTCATTGCAGGAGCAGATTTTCTATTTCTGCTTGTTTGGGCAGGATCAAGCACCCACCAGTTTTTGAGTCTTACGACTAAGCTTCTCTAATAAAGGCATCGGGGGTCAGACGTGAGATGAATGTGGGTACCAATGATTCCAGGATTACCTACAGGTGCAGAGCCTCCTGCCCAGCACAGAAAGAGATCACTGGGTGAGAAAGCAATCTCTGGGTCTGAGCTAGAACAAAGCAGAGCGTTCTCCTACAAAGGTTTCCCTGTGATGGGCTTGAATATTTCATCTTCTAGCTAGACTTCACACTGACAATGCTGCCCTGTGATGAACTCAGGTATCCCAAAGGGTAAGCCAACACCACATGGGGAGGGGGAACAGACAATGGCTGAGAAAGAGACAGTGTAGAAGCAAAGGCAGCAATATAGAATCAGTCGGTCTCATGGTGTCAACTCAGCCACAGACATCTGGTCAACCCTGGGAGCGGTGTAGGAAATGTGAATGAGCCATTTGCAATGGCCAGATTGGCTCTTATTGTTCTGGTCTTATTGACTTTTCTAGAAGGCCCGCTGAGGAAGGGTATATCCCCCAAGTGACAGCTGACGATCCTGCAGCTCAGTGGGGTCTCTGTCCAGGGAGCACCTCCTGTAGAACACAAGACATCTACACTTCACTTCTGTGGACTCCCCCTCTCCCTTTACACTGGATGGTGGAAAATCAAAGGGAATGGCAGGATTACTGGAAGACAAAGGAAAACCATTCCCCAAATCCCTCTTCAGACTAAGCACCAAGTTTCTTTTTAATTTTATTTTTTTGCTTTTTGGGTCACACCTGGCGATGCATAGGGGTTATTCCTGGCTCTGCACTCAGGAATTACTCCTGGCGGTGCTTAGGGTACCATCTGGGATGCTGAGAATCGAACCCGCGTCGGCCGCGTGCAAGACAAATGCCGTATCCGCTGTGCTATCGCTCCAGCCCCCAAGCTTCTTGTAGTTCAAGTTCAAAACCAAGCTGCAGCCAACCTCCCCTTCCTGTGCCTGAGTAATAAATAATAATAAGAAGAAGTAATGAATAAAATTTATTTTATCTTTGAGGCCGAAGAGATATCAGAGATGTTTAAACACTTGCCTTGCATGCCTCTGACCCTGATTAGATCCCTGACATTGCAGGTGGCTCCCTTCACTGCTAGGGGGATCCTTGAGGAAGGATCCCTGGAGTCAGGCGTAAGCCCTGAGATCAGCTGGGTGCAGCCCACACTCCTGTCCACTTCCACCAACAAAATGCATACATCTTCACTAGTGATACCTGGGGGAGGTAGAGAGGAGCGAGAAGACTCAGAACAGTTACTAGCAAGGCCCCACAATCCACTGCTCCACCCCACCTCCTGCCTTTATTGGAAGATGCCTGTTGGACGTGCAGACACCGGCAAGAAGGGAACCGAATGTCTCAGCACCAGCCTCCTTTCCTATGTGAACTAGGTCCTCCGGCCTTGCTCTCTCCGTCCTGGCCTTCTGTCTTTTGAAGGTTGGTTCCCTTAATGTCTCGAAGGAGCTGTCTCCCAGAGGAAACAGAAGGTTCCAGGCTGGGAGAAGATACAGGACAGATTCAAGTATGGGTGGGGAGCCAAGAAGAAGATCACCGAACTGGATGACTCAGTTTACTTCTGCTCCCACCAAATTGATTACAGGGATGGCAAGTTTGCTGCTACTCGGACTTTTTTAGGGCGTGCAGCAGGCACGGCACGTGTCTTGCCTGTGGATGACCCATGTTTGATCCCCTGCACACCACGTGGTCCCCTGAACCCCTCCAGGTGTGAACCCTGAATGCAGAATCAGAAGTAATCCCTGAACACCATCAGGTATTGCCCCCCCATACAAAACAGGACAAAGAAAGACAGTATGGTAAGATGTTTACCTTTGATAGTTGGAACAAATATTCTGCTAGCACCCAGCCTTTCTGCCAGTTTGGGGCACAGTAGGAGAGTCTCAGACTGACCCAGCTTTTCTACAGCTTTCTGTACTGGGCACACAAAACATTCAAATAAAACAGCACCAGAGAAAGAGAGAGAGAGAGAGAGAGAGAGAGAGAGAGAGAGAGAGAGAGAGAGAGAGAGAGAGAGTGGGTGGAGGGCACTTGCCTTATATGCAGCTCAATGGATGACCTTGACCCTGGTGCAAATCCCTGGCACCTTGTACGGTTCCTGAGAAATGCCAGGGGTCCTTCCTGAGTACAGAGCCCCAGAAATAGGCCCTGAGCACTGCTGGGTGTCACTCCAAAATCAATCAATAAAAACAAAATATATTCCCAGGATGGGAGATGCATGTTGAAAGTAGACTATGAACCGAACATGATTGCCACTCAATGCCTCTTTTGCAGACCACAACACCCAAAAGGAGAGAGAGAACTAAAGGGAATGCCCTGCCACAAAGGCAGGGTGGGATGGGGGGATGGGGGGTGGGAGGGATACTGGGATCTGTGGTGGTGGGAAATGGGCACTGGTGGAGGGATGGGTACTTGATCATTGTATAATTGAAACCCAAGCACAAAAATGTGTAAGTCGACAACTGTACCTCATGGTATTTCACTAATAAAAATTAATAAAAATAAAAAAATAAAGCATATGAGACTAGAGAGATAGCACAGTAGGCAGGCACTTGCCTTGCATGCAGTTGACTCAAGTTCAATCCCCAGAACCCCATGTGTTCCCCTGAGTCCCACCAGGAGTGCTTCCTGAGGACAGAGCCAGGAGAATGCCCTGAGCACCACCAGGTGTGCGTGAGTGCGTGCGTGCGTGCGTGCGTGTGTGTGTGTGTGTGTGTGTGTGTGTGTGTGTATTCCGGATGGTCAGATGAATAGGGACAGAGTAAAGAATCTGGGGTAACAGGCAGGGAGGGGAAGTAAGGAGATCTTGTTTAAAGGATGTCAAGTTTCAGTTTTGCAAAATAAAAAGGAGCTGATTGCATTTGGCACTGCCAAGCTGTATGTTGAAACAATGTTAAGGGTAACTTAATATGTATTTTCATAATAATTGGAAACTAAAAATTTTTGCTCGAGCGGGCCCAGTAACGTCTCCAATTTTAATTTTTTAAAGCCCCGTGAATGACAAGTTATCCAAAGTTGGGTTTTTAACATACAACGTTCCATCACCAATCCCGCCGCTGGGGTCAACTTCCCTCCACCAGATTCACTCTCTATCCCCCAACCCCCAATCCCAGCCCCAGCCCCACCCCCCCTACCATCTTGACAGGCACCTTTAAATGTGGTTACTAAAGTTTGGATCTAGCAACTCAGTGTTGCTGACTCTGGGGGTTGGATATTTAGTTCTATCATTCTTCAGCACCACCAATGTACCTGGGTCCCCTTGGCCCCTAGTTGAAAACGAGAAGAATTTTTTTTTCTTTTTGGATCACACCCAGCGATGCTCAGGGGTTACTCCTGGCTCTGCACTCAGGAATTACTCCTGGCAGCACTCCAGAGACCATATGGGATGCTGGGAATCGATTCCGGGTCAGTCGTGTGCAAGGCAGACACACTACCCCCTGTACTATCGCTCCAGCCCTGAAAACTAGAAGAATTTAATGACGAAAGGAGAAATGGTCATGTGTCACACTGAGGACACCAAAGAAAGCTTCCTGGAGGAGGAGGCACTTGAACAGAGCCTGTGAGAACAGATGAGCTAAATGAGAGGCTCAGAGAAGAGGATTCCAGGTGAAGAGAGCCGTAGGAACAAAAGTATCTATGCACATATATGACCCAGAAATTTCTCTCTTTCATGGCCTCAGTGCTTGACAGATGTTTTTCCAGTGATCAGACCCCAGGAGGCTGCATCCAATGGCGCCTGCGAGCGGCTTCTCCCTCCCTTCTCCCCGCCTCTCAGTGCTTGCCTCTTCCTGCCTCTTGTTCTCTGTGGCTTGCTGGAATGTTTTGAACCTTCTAAGAGGAAGGCCTTGACAAAGCTTTGCTTTCAGCCGAGGCAGCCTGCCCAGCGGTGTCTTCAGTCACAGCAAAT
Organism: Sorex fumeus; assembly: GCF_029834395.1. Classification (NCBI taxonomy): domain Eukaryota; kingdom Metazoa; phylum Chordata; class Mammalia; order Eulipotyphla; family Soricidae; genus Sorex; species Sorex fumeus. The sequence goes on from NW_026606059.1 coordinate 79,470,486, forward strand.
GCAGGAGAGCCTCGCACCTTCGTGGGCCAACAGACCTGGCTTTGGGGGCTCTTTCTTCCCTCCTCGCGGCCCCTGCCTGCAGAAGAAATGATCTCACCCCACTGTGGGGCGTCTTCCTGGCAGGTTCTGGTTAAACCCTGTTCCAGAACAGGCCTCACATCTGGGAGGGCTCCAGAGTCATTCTGAGGAAGGGTCCACAGAGGCCATGAGCAGGGGACTCCCCCCCCTCCCGAGGACCCCTTCAACTTCCCAGGCTGGTGGAATGGGCCCGGCCCCTTCCATACATTGCAGAGAGTGAAGCTTGCTTGTTGGAGGGAGGAGAGTGGGCGTGGGAAGCTCCCCCTCATCCTGCAGACCCCTCAAGAGGAAGTGAGCTGACCCAGGGAACCCCCTCCCCGCCCAGGAGGGTTCAGAGGAAGAGGGAGAATGCCTGTGCTATCCAGCCCGGGGCCTGGAGCCTCATCATCCCCTTTTGTTCTTCATGGAGGACGCGTGGCCTTTGGGGAGGGATTGCAAGGGCCCGGCCCTGGTGCAGGCCACTCCTGGCCACCGCCAGGCGTCCACACTGCAGAAGCCATGGAACCGGCTCTCTTCCACTCGGTTCCAGAGAAGGGAGAGCAGGCAGGGCACAGAGCTCAGCGCCTGGTGGGAACAACCTGGCGTTTTCTTTCCTGCACTGATGGCTTGCGGAACAAGTTAGGGAGCATGGTCTAGGCGATTCTTCTACAAATGATCACAGCTTGGGACTGGAGAGACAGTACAGCAGGTATGGGGGCACTAGGGCTGACCCAGTTCCATCCCTGGCGCCACATACGGCTCCCTGTCAGGAGTGATGTCTGAGCACAGAGCTAGAAGTAAGCCCTGAGCACTGCTGGGCGTGGCACAAAACCCAAATATGTATATATGTATATGTATGTGTGTGTGTGTGTGTGAGTAAACAGTTCAAAAGGCTGATCACAGGCTTTGCCTGAAGGACGCCTGGGCTTCACCCAGTATTACAGAGTCCCCCCAAGCACCATGCAGAGTGACCCTTGAGCAAAGAGCACGGAGTAGCCCCCAAGCACCACCAGAGTAGCTCCAAAAACAAAAATTGAAACAACAAAATCACAGGCTCTCAGCCTGGGGGCTGTTCATGTGACCTTGCCAAGTCCAGCGTGAGGCAGGCTTTGTCTGCCCGCTGGCTTCGCCCTCTTCAACAGTCAGGCATTTTCCATGGTGGGGAGGAGGCGGCACTGCGTTTAGAAGGGAAACTATTAGAAACCCTCCTCCTTAGTCTAAATGAAATCTCCAATCTGCATAGCTAATTGCTTACACCAGAGATGCTAGTGCTCGGCCTATGTGTCTACCCTGTGTTTGCTAGCTCAAATAAATGAGGGCACGAATGGATGATCACCAGAATCCCAAGAGAGGGGAGAGAACGAGGGAAGCAGAGAGACTGCAGCGAGGAGAGAACGAGGGAAGCAGAGAGACTGCAGCGAGGAGAGGGGATGGAAGAGCTTTCATCTCTAAAGGTTTTCTTGGGGGGCTGGGAGGGCGTGTATTGGGAAAGGAGGGCTGACTCTTGGGGGAATCAGTGCATATTTTCCTCCCTGACACCTCTTAAAGAAATCAACTGCCAAACGCCTCACCCCCGCCAAGACACACACACACACACACACACGAGTCCAAGGAATAAGTACAGATTCTGCAAATAAGTATCTTTGTGAGATGAATCAAATTATTTTGGATGAGTTCGCGGTTGCTGCAGGCAAGTACTGCGTCTTCCCCAAGTTGCTTTGTCATGCTCTCTCTAGCCCGCTCGTTCTCGTGCGCGCGCGCGCGCGCGCGCACACACACACACACACACACACACACACACACACACACACAGAGCTCACACATCTTAGCTTCCTGGCCTCCTGGGCCTGAGCTAGCTGGAAAAACCAGCTACCAGTGACCTTTGCTCTAGCTCGGGACCCTCGCTGTGCCTCTCCGCCCCACGCAGCCGCAGCCGCACCCCTGCCAGCCTGGGTGGGCGGCGACGCCTCCCCGTGCCCAGCCCCCAGCCCAGCCGGGTTCTGGCGAAGCTGGAGGCAGGAGCTGCAGCCCCCGACCCCCACCCCCGCCGCAGACAGGCCCAGCTCACACTCGGCATCTTCCCGGCTACGTGGGAGGCGCGGGGAGTAATTCCAGGGTGCAGGCTGCTCCCCCGAGTCGCAAAGCGAGGGTGGCTCGCGCAGCGCTGCGGGGCTTCTCCCAGCCCTGGCACCTTCCCACGCCCCCCGCACCCGCCGGAACGGTTCCCATGGTGACCTCGGGGGACACCCCCCACGGAGTCCTTCCTGCGGGCGCCCAGCTGCGAGCACGGGGAGGCCGCGGAGGCGCGCTCGAGCCGGGACTGGAAGTCCACCTTGTCCTTCCCGGACACCTTCCCGACCTTGTCCACGCCCGCGGAGGCCACGCCCGCCACCCCGCCGCAAGCCCGCGGCCCCTGCGACCGGGAAGATGGGCTGCTCCAGTCTTTGCTCTGGTATTTCCTGCCAGGTCCTGTCACACTGAGGCCCAGGCTCTCGGCTCTGCTCTCTGCAGAGAGGTGTGGCTACCGCTCATCGCAGGACCCCCGTGCTGGGTGCTGGACTGAGCCTCCGAGTTCCCAGGGTGAAGCCCGCAGGGGTCCAGACCTCCCTGGCTGCGGCCAAGGATTCCAGGGTGCTCTTAGGGGGTGTCTTAGCAAGACTCTGGGACACGCAGAGGTGCCCAATACGTGGGGGCTTGGGCCCAAGGCTTCTAGACCTACCTCCTGAGCGTGCCCTCCTTGGCCCTCAAGGGGGGAGTGACTGATCCTCCCAAGGTCCCAAGGTGCCAGAAGCACCATCCCCAGATGTCCTCCCCCACCCCCATACACGCATTCAGTGTCGCCGAGGCTGCACCCGATTCCTACCCCTATGCTGGTGATTTCCAGTTCCTGTTTTTACACCAGTGTTCTGTCAGTGCCCACCGGGTATTTGATGCTGCCCACAGGGGCTCCAGCCAGGGCAGGGTACTTGGCCAAGTCCTCCATCCCTGCATCATTGCGGTGGGGTCAAAGGGTTTTGGTTTGTCATGAAAATTGCTCCCCCCCCCCCCCCCCCCCCCCCCCCCCCCCCCCCGGGGTTGGAGCTATAGTATAGTGGGGGCTCTTGCTTCTCACGCAACCAATTTGCATTTAATCCCTGACACCCCATAGGGTCCCCTGGGTCCTGCCAGGAGTGATTCCTGAGCACAGAGCCAGGGGTAAGTCCAGCTTAGCCAACATGCCATGGAAAATCTTGTCACTGTGAAGAGCAGAGTGATCTCAGCACAAATGAGGCAGTTCCAAGACAGTTAAATAATGCAGATCCTGCTTGTCTGTGATTCTGCTTTAAAGCCGGGGCAGCTGCCTCACGCACATACAGTCACATTTCCTTGTTAAAACACCAAGGATTTGTGATGGGTATAAAGAGCCCAAGCAGAGGGGCGAAAGGGATGGATCCAAGTCGGTGAGGGGGTGAGGAGGCTTTTCACTGTGAGCCTTTTAATCTTTCTTTTGGACTTGGAGGCAAGCAACCATGCACCCGATTCTACATATTACATGAACCAAAAAAGAAGTGCTCTCTTCTCCTGGGCTTTCTTCCGGAAATAGTTCTTGCTAGCCAAAGGACCCAGCGCCAACGAGTCTTCCTGTGCATTTTTTTTAAATCTCCTGAACACACGCCTTCTCCCCTTAGAGGGGGCCTGTCCCCTGTCCCCCAGCTCTAACTCATGGCATGTTCCCGAGGAGGGAGATTTCTCCTGCATGTCTTGTGAGCTGTCTTCTGCGGTGCGTCCACTTGGAACACGACCCTATTCTAGGTTCTCTCTTCCCTGGACTTCTCCTCCTCCTGTGCTGAGAATCCCACCCAGGGCCCCTCAGGGTACTGTGTGATGACTTTCCTGAATATGCACCAAACTAGCTCTGGCCACCTGGAGGGCCTCGCAGAGTCATTGATGGCCCCACAAGGAGCTGCTGTGGCTGGCCGGCGTCCGTCCCTATCTCCGAGGGCAGAGGGGAGTGGGGTGCTCCAGAGCTCGAGGGTGTGACCAGCAGGAGGTGGTGGCCAGCCTCCTCCCCCAGCTGTCTGCCAGGCTGACGGGCTCTCGGTCCTGTCTTCTGACGGGGTCACAGCTCTGCCCTGCTGATGCCTCCGGTCTCAGTCTGGCTAGTGGGGCCAGAGGAAATGGCTCAGGGGGCTGAGCACAGGCGTTGTGTGCAAAAGCCCTGGCTTCCGTCCTGGCATTGCATCGTCCCCCAAGCACCACCAGGGGTGACCCCTGAGCACCACCCCAAAATGAACAAAGGATCTGTCCCCTGGAGCTGCGGAGGGAAAGAGTGATGGGCGGAAGCAGAGCCAAGTCAATCCCCTCCTCCCTGCGCCCACCCTTTGTGGATTCAGCCTGCAGTGGGACCCCACAGATGTGCTCCCAACAACTGCAAGCTCAGGGACACCCACGACCCCTGTTTGTTCTTTGCCCCCATTCCCACACCCGCCTTCCACCCTCGCCCAGAGTGCCACCAGCTATCCACCCTCCATGTGTGTCTGATTATGTGGCCCTTCGCCTGTTCTCTGCTTACATTAACTGCCCAGAACTTTCTGTATGACGAGAGGTTCTGTCGCCAATCCCGTTCCTCTGGCCAGGCATGACAAAGGTGGCTTGTGTCTCCAGGAGTGACGTGTTGTGTAAATATTCATTCAGTTGGAGGCGCTGATACAAGGAACACGAAAGAAATTTATGTCATGGAGGGCCCAGGTTCCTCAGGCCTGTGACAAAGATAGAGAGCCCCGAAACCTCCTCTTATTACCATCCTACAGTTCATACTCTAAAGGGCTCAATACTGTGAGATCATCAACAAAGGAGTTAAAGGAAGAGCATGCAAAGCTGAAAGCTTTTCTGCGTACTGACAACAAACCGGCTAAGTACCTAGGATCTGCATACTGACAACAAACAAGCTAAGTAAGCACCAGGGATCTGTGAGAAAAGGGCAACTGACAATTTCAGTAGACTGAAATTTATGAAATTTACTAAGGCAGCAACGGCAGAGCCTGGCAAGCTACCCCTGAGGTACTCGAGATGCCAAACACAGTAACAACAAAGTCTCCAATGGAGACGTTAATCGATGATCAACGGGAGGGCCTTTACTTTTACTTTACTAAGGCAGCCAACAGAAAAAGACATTCGGCCTCATCCAAACCAGTCGGACATACGAGAAATCTCGCCCATTTTCATGGGTCCCTATATTCCTGCCCATTGCACAGTACAGTCTACATGGGCTCACCCTGATGGCTCAGTCCAGCCCCAATAGTGACATTTTACATTTCAATGACTTTTACCCTTGTGGGGTTGCCATACTGACTAGTGACAATTCCAACCACCAGCCACCTCTGTGCTCCTCTCTGTGGATAAAAGTCACCTGCTCGGCCCTAGAAATGTCCAATCATGGTTTCTGCAGCTGTGAAAAAGCCCCTCAGCTCTCCCGGGACTTTTGCCCTCATCTCTGCAGACCCGGGAGGAGGGGAGAAGGAAAGAGCGGAGAAATGAGCTGCTTGTTTTCCGAGAAAGTTTCGTCCCCTGACAGCAAACAGTCAGCTTCCTGGCCCCCGACCCACTGACATCCACTGTGACGACCACTCCAAGCCCAGCCCAGCAAAGGGCCAGGGCTATGGCCGTGTCCCCAGCCAGGGTGGCAACGAATGACTCATCAGGGTGATGGCCCAGAACAGGAGAGGGTCCCAGGCCCCATTCGCCCTGCAGGGTGGCTGGACCCATGCACAGACAGACACTCAGGCCCCTTGGGGAATGTCTGGGGATGTGTGGCTCCCCGGGGCCTACCAGCAATTACGGTATCATCTATTTCATGGTACCCTGTGACGGATGCTGGGCTGCCTCTTCTGCTCAACCACTGTGATTCTTTCTCCTGTAACCCCGAAGCACTATACACACTACACTGCTCTGCGCGGCTCTAGTAAACTCCCAGGAGCAAAGGACGAAGGGTAGAAGTGTTTCCAGTCTGGGTTGGTGATTGTCAAACCACCCCCCATGGGCTGGTGCTCACCGACACCTTCACCAGCAAACTTGGGGCGCCTGCAATATGTTTGTCAAACTCTGGGCTTTTGCCGATCAAACAGGTGAAAATGGAATCTCCATAAAAATTCATTTGCATTCCCCTTCTTCCAAGTGAGGTCAAACAGCTTTTTGCAGTGTTCCAGCTAATTGAATGCCTTTTCTCTGACCTTTTGCTTGTTCTTTCCTGGAGCTATTGGCTATTGGTTGTTTGTCTGCTTGGTTTCAGGCAACACCTGGCTGTGCTCCTGACTCTGTGCTCAGGGGTCATTCCTGGTGGGGCTGGGGGACCATATGGGGTACTAGGGATCCAACCTGGGTTGGCCGCATGCAAGGCAAGTGTCTTACCCACTGTACTATCTCTCCAACTCAGGTTGGTTTGCTTAAGAGTCACTGCTTGATGCTCTGGGGCCAAACCCCAGCCTCCCCAGTATTACAGAGGACCATGCGGTGCCAGAGATCGAACCCCAACCTCCTGCATGCAATGCATGCACTCGGCCCAGTGAGCTCTCGCTCTCGCTCTCGCTCTCTTCTCTCTGTGACCTCTGTTCGCTGCATTTGAAAGTTGGTTTCTTACAATTTTTTTCTAATCAGCTTCCTTATCAGTGTCAAGCTTCTAATCATGGACACTGACCTGTGTCTGTGAGAGCTGGAGCAATAAATATAAACCGAGCTAATCAATAACTCCTTTGTCTGATGTCTATGTGAAAGGTCTTGCCTCAGCCCCCCCCCCCCCCCAGGGGTCCCTTTCTCCCAGTTCCGATTCCTTCCTCTGAATTGATTCTTTCCTCTTCCTGGAAACACCTCCCTCCTGTCCTCCTGGCTAATCCAATCCGCTGGGGCTCAGCTTCCCAGGCCAAGGACCTTCACAGTAGAACAGCAAGTGGGATCCAGAAGCAGGAATGTGAAAGTGGAGGGGGGCCTCTCCCCCAAATCACAGGGAATGGAGGAGAGGCCCAGGGTGCGCCAAGGCATGTGAAACTGTAAATCGTGGGAGACAGGGGGTGTCTGAGGGAAACCCAAGTTCCTGTGAGCAGGGCTGTGGGGGCTGGGTGGGCATGGGACATGAGGCTGGGGGGGGGTGGCGCTGGGGAAGGGGCAGGGAAGTTGGTGCCTGGTGGGCGGGGCCTAGGGAGGGGTTAGGGGAGCAGGGCCCAGGTGGGCGGGGCCTAGGGAGGGGTTAAGGGAGCAGGAGCCTGGTGGACTAGGCCTGGACCAGGGCTTACCTTGCAGAGATCAGAAGATAGAACTCAAAAGCCACAGTGGGCGGCTGGAGCAGTAGTTCAGAGGGTAGGACATTTGCCTTGCACGCTGCCGATTCTGGTTCCCTTCCCAGCATCCCATATCTTATATGGTCCCCTGAGCACCCCTAGGAGTGATTCTTGAGTGCAGAGCCAGGAATAACCCCTGAGCATCGCCAGGTGTGACCCAAAAAGAAAAAAAAACCGCTACAGTGGGACTGATGGAAACGACAGCATCTCCTCTCCTGCCTTCTCCGTCCTCGCCCACCTAGACAGACTTCTCTTCGAAAACAACCACAGCCCCTTGTCTGAAAACACAGACCCATCCTAAGTGCCAGACTTTCTCACGGAGACTTCTGTAGGGCCCAGGAAAGCAGAGACAGGATCGATAGATCTCTGCAGAGGAGGCTAAGGGTGCAGAAGCCCCCGCCTTCGAGGGCTGCCTCCTGACAGCCTCTGTTCCGGAGCGCAAGCGGAATTCACTCTTCTCTGCTGCATGTCTGCCGTGGATTTACGGCCGCCCAGGGCAGGGCTGGGTCCCCAAGACAGCGGCTGTTCCAGGAAAGCAAGACTGTTGAGCAACGGTGGTGGAGAGAGGGGAATGTGGGCAAACAGCTTCGCCTCAGGGCTGATGTCACCTCCCTCCCCTGGGGCGGAGGCCGAGGATCAGGCTGCTGCCGGAGGAAGCTCAATCGGCAGCTTACCTTTCTCTCTTCATGTGGTGGCAGGGAAGGGCCCCGGGGCCTCCCAGGGGTAACGGGGAAGTCACTGGAGGCTGGAGCAAGGCTTAGAGGACGGAGAAAACCACTGCCCCTTCTTCCTAATCAGGTTGCATCATTCATTCATTCATTCATTCACCCTTCAATGACTTTCACCATTCAAAGACTGGTACGGGGCATTGTCCCTGGCTGGGCGCTAGACTCTGAAGAGGGGGCATGAGGGCATCTGCAGCTCCACACTGCACCCTGACATATGCCTCGTTTCAAATGGGAGACGGCGGCAGGAAGCAAGACAGCTCTTGAGGTCAGACGTCAGCCTTGGGTGTGAGCGGCCTAAAGCCAGGGCCTGGGGGACACGTGTGGGGTGAGCAGGGCCCAGGGGGCACGTGGAGGGCGACAGAGAGTGTATCTGTGTCAACACGTGCAGAAGTGGACCCTGACAAAGACTGAATTTGGCTCTGTGACTAAATGGTCACCTTCAGAACGAGAAAAAGAAACGGTATCTGAAGCGAAAATCGGCAAGGTACTAAGAGATATGTGTAGAGGAAACAGCATCTGTAAAGTTTAACAGAGCGACTTTTAAAAATGTGTAAACAAGTAAAAGCAAAACAAAGTCTTGAGGGAGAGGAGAAGAGCCGCTTCAGCATAATCACCGCCTCTGAGCAGAGGCCCGAAGTGCCCCAGAGTGGGATGGGGGCTGGGGCGAGGTGGCGGCGGCACAGCTCAGGGTCACTACCTCAGGTCTCCTCGTGGGAACCCCAGGCTGGCAGAGGCTTTGGGAACCTCGGCCCCCGGGCCTACTGAAGTCTGGGCTGAGATGCCTCATCCTTCAGGGGCAGAAGCTCCTTCAAACTAAACCTCAGGTGGTCGGCTTCTGAGAGAACGAAACCCACTACACGTTGTGTCCCAACCGCCTTGTCAAGCAGTTTTAGCTAATGCTGGAATCCTCTATTTTAGGGACAAGGCTTGATTTTATTGATTATTATTATTATATCTTGGTTCTGGGTTTGGGTGCCACATTCATCGGTGCTCCAGGTTTACTCCTGGCGCTGTGCTCAAGGATCCTTTCTGGAAGGGCTCAGGGGACCCCTGTGCCGTGTCTAGGATTTAACCCGATTGGTCACTTGCAGGCAATGCCCTCCCCATTAGACTATCTTTCTGGCCCCAAGAGTTTTGGTTTTTATTTTGCACCACACCCCAGCAATACTCAGGCCTTACTCCTGGCTCTGTGCTCAGGGGTTCGGTCCTGGAGGTGCTCGCAGAATCAGGCTTGGTGCTGGGCATGGAACTGGGATCAGCCACCTGCAAGGCGCTCACCTTATCCCCTGGGCTACTAAGAGACACGTTGGGAGTAAGGGGAAGGAAATGGTGGTCGAAGAACAGCTTACCTTTGCCATATCATGGGCAAGGGAGGGCAGGCCCCTGGCTGGCAGGTGCAGGGACCAAGATTCTACCAATACTGTTTCCTGTCGGCCAAGCCTGACATCCTGGGGAAGGGAAGGTGAGCCTGCAGGAAATGATACTTTGAGGGGTGTTGTTTTTGGTTTCTGTGAGCTGCTGACTCTGAGGGTTAGAGACCCAGGGAGACACAGGTGCCAGGCCAGTGTCTGGGTTAGAGACTGGGAGAGGTACAGCTGTTTGGGGCCAGGCCAGTCATCAGTGCCCTCTGCCAGGACCTGGGTATAGCAGCAAAATAATTTAAATGAAAATAAATGTTTAAGGGAGGGGGAGGAGGAGGGAAAAAAGGAGGAGGAAGGGACCAGAAGGATAATTCAGGGGTAGGCGCTTGCCTGGCACGTAGCTAATCTCAGTTCAATCCCTGGCACCACATATGGTCCCAGAGTCCTGCCAGGAGTGATCCCGGAATGCAGATCCTTGGAAAGCTCTGAGCACTGCCAGGTGGACTCCTAAACAGAGCATATGACAAAGGCTGGCAGTCCATGAGACAGGCCAGTCCCACACCCACCTCGGGCAGCAGTGGGCACACAGCTGGAGGTCACCACTTCATATGTGACCCCGAAGCGTGGGTGGGACAGGGTGCGAGGGGTCACCAAGGTCAGGGAGCTCGGAAACAAACACACATACCCTGTCCCCCATGGCTGAGTGGAGTGCCACGGATTGATCCTGCTGGCCTCTCCACAGCCCCAAGGACAGCCCCTCCCTGAGAAGCACTGGGTGCTGGTTGCAGCGTGAGCCCAGCAAGAGCAGCGCCAGCAGGAGGACTGGGAGGAAGACTAAGAGGAATAGGAGGAGGATCAGGAGGAGGACTAGGAGAAGGACCAGCAAGAAGAGCAGGACCAGGAGGACCAGGAGGACGACCAGGAAAAGGGCCAGGAGAATTAGGAGGAGGAGCAGGAGGGGGATGAGGAGGAGGAGCAGGAGGAGGACTGGAAGGCCAGACCCTGGTGCAGCCTCAGATGACTCGGGCAGGCAGAGGTGGCACTGGACAGCTTCGTTTGTCCGCCAGGGCCGGGGGACTGCAGCCTGGGCTGGGGAAGGGAATAGTCATGCCAGTGAGTGCCGCCCCCAGCTAGAGGGGGCGCTGACGGCAGCTTCGCCCACTGAGCCTCCTCTCCCAGGGCTGTTGATGGAGGCTGAGCGGGCGCCCTGGGTTCTTGGCATCCGCCAGCTGGCTGGCCTTCGACACCTCGCCTGGTGGTCATCCCGCAGCCATGCTGCGCTCCATGCTGAGATCCAGGAGGGGAGAGAGGCGACCGCCTCTCCTGGCCCAGCCCTCTTCTCTGTAGCCCCACGGCCTGTGTCTGTGTCACGCTACAGATGTCACCGTGCAGACTCAGGGCGTGCTTGACCTGACGGGCTGCCAAGACCCCCGAACTGCACAGGCTTCATCCAGATTCCTGGGGAGGAAGGGCCAGGGCGAAGAACCACCTGATGCTCTCCAAGCCACTGCTGGGAAGGAATCGCGCCTTGACACATGCAGAACCAGACGCAGGGCCGAGGAGACATCCCAAAGGGCTCAGCATGAACTTTGCAGGCAGACCCCCAGGTTCCATCCCTGCCTGGCACTGCACATCCCCTGAGTACCTGTGGGGAGCAGCTCCTGACCACTGAGCTGGGAGTAATCCCTGAGCACTACCAGCTGTGGCCCCAAATCAAACCCAGAGACTCTTCCCTTCTTCCTTCCTTCCTTTCTTTCTTTCTTTCTTTCTTTCTTTCTTTCTTTCTTTCTTTCTTTCTTTCTTCCTCTCTTCCTTCTTTTCTCTTTTCTCTCTTCCTTTCTTTCTCTCTTCCTCTTTTTTTTTTTTTTTTTTTTGCTTTTTGAGTCACACCTGATGATGCACGGGGGTTACTCTTGCCTCATGCACTCAGGAATTACTCCTGGCGGTGCTCAGGGGACCATATGGATTGCTGGGAATTGATCCTGGGTCGACCGCGTGCAAGGCAATGCCCTACCCACTGTGCTATCATTCCAACCCCTCTCTTCCTCTTTCTTTTCCTCTCCCTTTCTTCTTCCTTCCCTCCTTTCCTTCCCTTCCTTCTCCTCGCCTTCCCTACCTTTTTTCCTCCCCTTACCTCCCTCATTCCCTCCCTTTCTGTTTCCTTCCTTCCTTCCTTCCTTCCTTCCTTCCTTCCTTCCTTCCTCCCTTTCCTCCTTGGCTTCCAACATATTCTGCATGTGTTCTCCCACTTGAATTACCTCCCTCCTCTTCCCTTTCCCCCCTCTCTGTGCAACCACACCTGTTCCCCAAACCTGCCGACCTTCCCGCTTGCCGGCACTGTTCTCCTGGTTTGGCCACGGTCTCCTTCTTAAAAGGCCTAGCTCCCTTCCCCCTCCCGGAAGGGTCTCAAGCTGCCACCTTGGCCTTTTCTCATGGTGCGCAAGTTCACGCCTCCTGCTGTCTCCTCAGAGCAGAGCCCGTGTCCATTGCACTTTCCTTGCATCCTGGCCACAGGCCTCTGCAGACTGCAGGCTCAGTGCCTCTCACCACCTGCACTGGGGCTTTCCCCCTTTTCCTGACCCTCACCCTTCTGAACCAATTTCCTTCCTGGACCCTACCCCTTCCTGTCCTCTGGTTGACGCCCTGGTCTCATGCCATGCCATGCCACCCCCATGAATGTGATTTTGACTGGTGCCACCCTTGAAATGTCCTGGGCACCTGCAGGGCAGCTCACAGCCCGCGGTGGCGGTGGAGAAGCTGGCGTCCGGGACTCGGGCGGGGATAGCACCGCTGGTTCAGAGTGCTCTCAGCAGGAAGTCTCAGTCCCCCGAATGGGGGAGATTTGAGAATCTCAGAAAGGACCAGAACGGGGCTTGGTGTCCATGTAGCCGTGATGCAGCTGGAAAGACTAAGAAAAGTCCCACATGGTCAACAGTCTCGTGGCCACGCTGTGGGTTCGGTGTGGTGCTGGGCGTGGCGACTGGACAGTCCTTGCCCGGAGGAAGTAGGCTCAGCTCAGCCGGTGTCATGGCTAGCTTCCCAGTTCCAAAGTGAAAGCACTAGAAGAGCTTGACAGGTGTTGAGTGAGCCAAACTAGAGCATCCAGGTCCTTCATGAGGGCCGATGAGGGAGAGAGTCCAGACACGCTGAAATTCTGGTTTCATTTAGATGAAGTCTAACTGAAAGAGGGTCTGGCTGAAGTGATGTATCACTTCCATGGTGATACATCAGCAGGAGATAGAACTATGATAAGATGAGAGCCCAGTCTTAAAAGAGCCCTATCAGGAGGTTTCCTTTTTCTAAAATCACAATGGATGTAGCGAATGTGAAGAAATATCAAAGCAGGAAGACCCCAAGGAGTATTTGGGGGAGAGCAGTGAGTAGGGCTGAGGAGCTAGATGAGCGTATTGTTTGCACAGTCACTTCCCTTGAATGCTTTAAGGCACCAAGTCCTGTCAGATAAACCTCACTACGCAATCCTGGGCCCCATGATGTCACTGATTCTTTTCCTGCAAATGGTGGATGCCGTAACAATGTGTCGAGGAAAATGTCCTTTCAAAGGCCTCAAAAGTAGTTTTTTCCAGGGCTGGGGAGTGAGGCCGCAACAGCACATGCCCTTTGCATCTAGTCAGGTTCCAAGGGAGAAAAAAAGAGAAGGTCAATTTTGCCTGACAAGTTGCCACCATGTTCCCCAGCCATGGCTGTGCCCGGAGCTGAGCAACAGGACCCCAGATCCAGCTGGGCTGCTCCATCCTGCTCCTGGCTGTGTCTGACAAAGGGCCATGGACGGATGAGGTGGGGATGGCAAATTCACTTGACCTCGGGTTTCTCCACCACAACCCAGAACCCACAGCAGCCTTGAGCTTTAATTAAACCAATTGCCCACAGGGGTCCGGCAACACTTTTCTCGCACGCTGAGAACACAGTGCTGCTGCTGGTCACTGGAATTTGAGTTGGGCTGGTGGGGGGCAGAAGGCAGAGGCGCAGTAGAGAAAAGGCAAAGCAGAGGAAGCTGAGCAGCCTGGGAACCCCACTAAGAGAAGGGCTTGCGCTCTTCTTCCTGAGCCACGAGGATAAACACGCCGGGCGGGAGGGCACAGCGCCCCTCTCGGCGGATTCGCTTTACCCTTGGGGGTATTGCCTTAGTCCTTTCCCCCACAGCCCCTGTCCAGAGGCCCCAGCCTGTGTGAGGAAGTGTCGGCAGCAGGGAAACCAGAGGCTACTCGGGCTACATGGAAGTCTCTCTTCCATCTGTGGGAGGAGATACATTGCAATATGCATACACATGTATTCAACATACATGTATGCCCATGTGCACAGATGTACCCATGTGTGCACCTCTGCAAGCACATGCACATATGCCTACAGATGGGGCTAGAGAGATAGCACAGCGGTAGGGCGTTTGCTTTGCACGCAGCCAACATGGCCGACCCGAGTTCGATTCCTCCGCCCCTCTTGGAGAGCCCGGCAAGCTACCCAGAGTATCTCGCCCGCACCGCAGAGCCTGGCAAGCTACCCGTGACGTATTGGATATGCCAAACACAGTAACAACAAGTCTCATGATGGAGACGTTACTGGGCCTGCTCGAGCAAATCGATGAACAACAGGAGGACCGTGGATAAATATATACATATATATATGTATATATATATCCTGTTTCAGTTTTCTCATTTGCAAACCAGGGTGAAGGCGCCCGGGAGGATAATGACAAGCAGGGCTGCTTCCCCGAGCATCCCTCAGTGGAGGTCTCAGCAAGGACAGTTCCCAGGATTCTCTCCAGGCAGGGTCTCCTGAACGTCGTCTTTGCTAGGGAACACCTGTTAGCAGCTCGAACACCACGCTAGTCTCCAGGCTGGTCAGACTCTGCATATGCTTCCTGACTGTTCAGCTTCTGGCGATCATGGTAGACCCAGAGAGGTGTGTGCCAGCCTCTCCCACTTGGGAAAGTGCGGTTCTCCTTGTCCAGCATCTCTTGGTGGGCACCTCTCACCGTCCCATCCACCAGAGTCAGGGAGACGGAACTGCATGGTGAAAAGCGCGAGAGAGATAGAGTGGACTTGAGGCCCTGCAGAGACACATCGGCCGTGGCACACAGGCTAATGCAGCAAGTAGGTCCTGCTCCGGCCTCCTGCTCACCCCTGGGCTCCCTTTGGCCTTTATCTGTCCTGCTCAGGTGAAGGAACGTGATGTTCCCGCAGTAACAGGCAAGTACCTCTAAGAGCAAAAGAGTTATAGCTGCTCAGAGCCTCTGAGGGGCTGTTTTCAACAATCTGGGGTCTGTATCTAGGAGGGCAGTTGCCGGGTCCTCTAGTGATACCCCTTTTATAGGACACTTCCAGGACAGGCGGTACGGAGAGACGGCCATGGGGACCAAGGGGTAGAGGAAACAGGGAGTTGCGGATTAATGAGTGTCCCTTTTGGGATGCCAAGATGCTCGAGGCACTTCCAGAGCAGGTAGAAGGATTCCCTGTAAAGTCCCTCAGCCCCATTCAACTGACTCTTTGGATTCCACGCTTCGTGTTGGCTCTGCTGGTTTTGATGTCTACAGATACTTCTGTGGCACAGATCCATCCTACAATTAAACCTAAAGATACCCATTAGGAGATGGGGGGGGGGGGAACAGAAGGGAATCTGGTGACTTGGTGGATGAAATTGTCACTAAGGGTGGGATTGGATTTGGATGCCTGAAATGCCGTTTCTGTTGTTGTTATTTTGATTTTGTTTGGGGACCTCACCTGACAGTGCTCAGAGCTTACTCCTGGCTCTGTAATCAAGGATCACTCCTGATGGGACTCCGGAGCCCAGATGCAGTGCTGCAGAGTTAAACCAGGGTCAGAATCTAAGCACCTTAAACTCTGGACGATCTCTCCGGCCTTATCCAAAGTGCTATCATTAAGACCATTATAAACCATGATGCCTAAATTACAAAAAAATTAAGTGCAACAAGGGTAGGGTGCAGGTGGAGAGAGGCAAGGCTCTAGGGAAAAATCATTTCTTTTTTTCATTAAAAAAGCAAAAGCATGATTCAGCTCCTCTAAAAGGCTGGAGGACCAGAGAGATGGTACAGTGGGTAAGGTGCTAGCCTTGGATTCAGTGAACCCACATTCGACCCCTGACACCACATACGGCCCCCAGAGCCAGCCAGATCCCTGAGCACAGAGACAGGCTGTGGCCCCCAAATGAGAAAGACAATAAAACCAAAGAGGCTGGGGCCAGGGACCAGACAGACAGTATAGTGGGAAGGCATTTGACCTGGGTGTGGTCCCCAGCACCCTAGCCTGTCCCCCAGCTTATTCCAGGGTGATCCCTGAAAAACAAAGCCAGGAGTAAGCCCTGAGCACCACCAGCTGTGCACCTCTCTCAAAGAAACTCCAAAACTGGGATGAATTCATTTATTATTCAGTAATCCAGGGGGGGGTCTCATAAAAAAAGATAGATGCAAAGCCATGTTTAACTCAGAGAAGGACCACAGTGTGCCCACAAATAGATGCCATGTTGGGCATCCCCTACTGCCCCCAATGAAGACCGTCTGTTCTACTCTGATCTAAATGGAGAGCTCATCTAAGAATATCCTCATGGAAACATCTAGGTTTTATTTTGTTTTTTGGCTTTTGGGGTCACACCGGCAATGCTCAAGGGTTAGTCCTGGCTCTGCACTCAGGAATCACTCCTGGCAGTGCTCAGGGGACCATATGGGATGCCAGGGACTGAACCTGGGTCAGCCATGTGCAAGGCAAATGCCCAGCCGGCTGTACTATTGCTCCAGCCCCAACTTCTAGGTTTTACCGAATATTGGGGTACCTTGACCCAACGGGCAGAACCATCCTGGGTTTCAGGACCCAGAGGCTAGGTCTTCAGAGCCAGCAGGCTGGCCATGGGCCACTGACCGCTTTGGCAAAGACTGAGGCTGCTCTGGGTTGGAAAGATGGCAGCCAGGTGGCTGGCCAAGCAGGAGGGCAGCCTAGGACTGCCCATGCCACCTCTGATTGCCCTGCCCTGTCTGCTGCAGAAGCCCAGTGCTGCCTGCTCCCTCCAAGGCTAGCAGAGTTTCCCCTGAGCTCCTAGAATGAGCTAGCACCATACCTGGGCCTCGAAGGCCAGTTCCCCTGGCAGGGACCCAGCAGGCTCCCCAGGGGATTGGGAAAGACTTCTTTCTTTTAATTCCCAGGATGCCCCAGACTTGCCTTTTCAGCTACCAAGATGGAGACAGTGGCAGGGGAGAAGCTGGCCAGGGCAGAGCAGGACAATCCCACTGGCACCCTCGTCCCTCTATCCCTGATTGGAACTGAAGCTGAAGGGTGGTCCTCCCCCTAAAGATTTGCCCACGCCTCAGCCTCTGAAAGCCAGGTAGGCCTGCCATGGAATTCAGGCCTTGGTGCATGTGTCTGCGTGAAGGACTTTGAAATAAGATCATGCCCCTGGGTTGTCTGAAGGGTTCCGGCCCCCAAAACACACTTCCGGGAACTAGACAGACAGTATGGCCCTCGGGGACTGAAATTTGTGAAGCCGGGAGTGGAAGTCATAGTTGCATGGTCATGAGTCAAGGTCCTCCTGGACTGGGCCTATCAGAATCTCCAACAGACAAGGAAGGACTCGGACCCTAGAACCTTCCAGAACCTTCTCTCCTCTTTTCTCTTCTCTTCTGGCATGGAAAACTGGGAGGACGAGTCTAACTTGTCTGGGTCTGTGGCCCCGGAGGCTACTCCTCCTCTCCCCTGACCTGAGACCTGCGATCTCTGAGTATCTGGGCAAGCTGACACTCTGCCTGGAGAAGCTAATGGGTAGAGCTGGAAGGAGGTACATCTGCCTCCTTTGGAGTCTTCACTGCATGCCAACCATGTGCCAGTCACGGCATCAGGTGCTGCATTCTTGGAGGATTTTCACAGGGGCACTGGGTCCCCATCATTCCTCAGCTACAAGCCCACCATGCCCAGGCATGCTCCAGATGGGCCTCCCCTTCCTTCCACACCCCCGGGTGTCCTGTCCTGTGTTTTTACTGTCACTCGAATGCAGGTGGACCTCCCTCTTCTGGACCCCTACAGCACCCCTTTCTGGTCCCCAGAAGCTAGTCTCTGTGCCAGTCCTGTTTTCCTGGGGCCTGACTCCTGGTCTGGCCTTCTTGGAGTTATTGGGTCTCATTGACTGAGTCGGTGCTCCGTGTCTTCGTCTGTAAAGTGGAGGCAGTGAGGTCTGCCCAGAGAGTGAAGGGACCAACCAACACAGGCTAAGACCAGCCAGTCCTCAGTGAGCGGTGGGACAGTTCCTTCTGCAGAACAACTTCCTTCCTACTGGCCAGTCCTTCCACGAGGAGACCAGGACACCCGTCTTCCTTCTGTCTAGCTGGGAGGTTCTTTGGGTCTCCCACAGGCAATAGGGCTTTTCCCAGAATGTGAGGGGAATTGGAAGGAATAGCAAGAAGATAACAACGGATGCCACACGGAGAAGGGAAGGCGGGAGGGTTCTGCCTGCTCTGAGGGGTAGCCCCTTGGTGTGACAGGAAGAGCTAGTCGCAAGGAGGAAGGCGCCTGGCTCTGGGCCCCTTAGGGCTGGTCTTGTGCAGTGTGGGGGCTCCTTCAGGGTGGTCTGTCCCCCACTGCTTCCAAGAAGAACAGGTAGGCCCTTTTAATCAGGGGTTCCAACTCTTCCTGACGGAGTCCCAGATCTTAAACTCAGTGAAGATGGTGCCCAACACGCAAGCAAATGCATGTCCATGCACATTCTCACCAGCTCTGCTCACAAGAGCCCAAAGAGGGAGAGAACCAGTTGTCCACTCCAAGAAGATGGGTGAACAACGGCCATCCGCACAGCGAGACAGCATGTGGGCTTGTCCTTGGCCATAGCAAGGAGTGAAATACTGATATGTGCTGCGGGTACGTGAATGCCACCGACGTTGTGCTAGGCATGGAAGCCAGATAGCAAAGGTCACGTATGATGTGATCCTGTGCCCACAAAGCTCTAAAATCGGTATTTCCGTCAAGATAAAAAGCAGATGGGTGGTGGCTGGGGGTTGGGGAGAGAAGGAGGAACTTCGTAATGAGCCTGGCTTTCCTTGGGGACGAGGAAAATGGTTGGGAACTAGGTGATTGCACAACTTAGCGGCTGTATTGAATGCCACTGAAATGTTCACTTTAAAATGTCTACTTTCATGTTACATGAATTTCACCTCAACAGGAAAAAACAAACAAACAAACAAACAAATGCCTCTTAACCCTCCAACATAAAAGAATTCCAAATTGAAACTGTCAATCTACCCCCTCCTCTCTAAGGCTTACTGCTTTAGCAGGGAAAAGTCGGGGCCAAAGCAATGATTCATCTTTGCATGGGGACGATTTGGAAGACCAGAGCTAAAAAGCCGGGTCAGGGCATCTGCAGAAAATGTATTTGGTTTCAAAGGCACTTTATTCTGAGTTATGGTGTCTTTCTTGCATTCAATTAAAGCCTCCATTCCAGAAATATTAGTGTTTTTAATACCTCCCCCACACCAACTGGAAGCTGTCACGGCAGCTTTCTAGATGGGCGGTGAATTGCTTATTCCCAAAGAACACGGTTGGCCGGTCTTGAGTGGCCCTGCCCGACAGACAACCTCTCCCTGCTGCACACGGGGAACTCTCCAGAACGATGCGCCCCAGAGGAGCCCTGCGGATATGGGGCCACGGGAAGGTTCCGCTTGGAGGAACAAGGTCTCCTTCAAACGGAACCAGGGCAGAGTCTCCAACTGGAGTCTCGCATGGCTGAGAGTGACTGTCGTCTGCAGGTGCTTTTCCGATGATCCCTCCCTGCCCTGTCCCTCAGGCCCAGGGGCTGGTAGAGGGCTTCGTCTCTGCTGGGATCTGAGCTTCCCCTGGGTCATTTATCTGTTAACTCTGGATGTCACCTTAACCCACCATGTCCGAAATGGCTGCGTACCGCCTCCACACAGGAAGAGAAAGAGGGACACTCTGTCTTCTATAGGCAAGATCTGCCCCCTGGACACCTTGTTTCTCTGATCTTCAGATTCCCGTAATGCCTAGGTGCAAGGCGGCTGACCACTGGCCAGCTTAAGGTTCATTAAGATAGAAAGGGGGTGTACCCAATGGATAATGAAGACAACTAGTAATACACATACACCCCCCTCCCACACACACCCTATCGTTTCTCCTCTCACCCATACCCTGATCTCTTGGCTATTATTCCAAACGGTGGGTTCAGGGGCCAGAGAGATAGTACAGACAGTAAGGCCCTGACCTTACACGTGGCTGGCCCTGGGTTCCATTTCTGGCACCCTCTGAGCCTGCCAGGACGATCCCTGAGCAAAGAGCCAGGATTAAGCCTTGAACACCTTTGAGTGTGGCTCAAAAATACAAACAAACAAACCCAAACCAATGACAGAAACAAGCACTAACCAGGCCCGACCCTGCTTAGCTTCTGAGATCAGACGAGATTGGACGCGTCCAGGGTGGTATGGCCGTAGACAGCTCCCGGAAGAGCACAGCTCAGAGTCTCCTGCCTCCGCACCTGGCTGTCCTCACCCGGGCCCCTTGGAGGAGGGTGGGTTGAGTTTCCCTCCCCACCCCCAGCAGAGTTCCAGAGCTGAAGACCTCCGGTTTCAGCCACAGCCATGCTTAAGACCATTCTCCACACGTTCGGACGAACCTCACGCATGAAGGAACCGGCAGAGGAGCCCAGGTGTGCGGGACCCAGGGCATAGATCTCCAAGCCTGCTCGGATTGGGACTGGGCCTCCTCCACCCAGATCCCCCATCTTCCAGTATGTAGGCATTATACCCACCAACTGCCCCTGGCGCCGTGTAATCCCACCAACGGCCAAGACTATAAAACCCAGGTCCCGGAAGCGCGGCCGCATTTGCGGCTGCGTGACAGCTTATTATCTAGTTCTTTCTCTGGAGAACCTGGCAGGCTGCCAAAAATATTCTGCCCGCATGGCAGAGTCTGGCAAACTCCCCGTGGCGTATTCAATATGCCAAAAACCAGTAACAATGATGGGTTTCATTCTCTGACCCTGAAAGAGCCTCGAATGTGGCACTTTCTCAGGGCTAGGATGAAGGAGATGTTACTGGTGCCTGCTCGAGGCAATCGATGAACAACAGGATGACAGTGATACAGTGACAGAAACAATAGCAACAACAAATTAAAGCCCTAAACTTTGGTTCAACCCTGTGTGCTTTTGCTTCAGCAGTCGTCAGCAGATGACTCGTGTGTACTCTACGCGGCTCTCTCCCTCCTCACGCCTCTGAGCTCTGGCTCACACTGTTGTGGGTTTAAGCTTGGAGAGCCTATTTCCCTGTTTTCCTTGGGAGCTGAGTTCCAGTGGGGATCTGGGACTGGAAAACCTGCCCAGGGACACAGGAGGCAGGGGAGGACAGGAAGCTGCCTTCCTCCTCCTGCCCTCTGGGGAGCTACAGCACACACACACACACACACACACACACACACACACACACACACACTGAGACAGACAGACAGACACACCTGGGCCAGCACCTAAGCGGTGCTCCTTTCCTTCCAATCCTAGCCTCCCCCACCCCAGGCCTCAGGTTGCTCCTGCATTTCTCTCTGCCCTCCTGGGGTTGAGACACCTGTGAGAATGCCTTCTCTCAACGAGCACCTTCTAGTCTAAACCTTTCACATTTCCCTCAGCGCCTTTCGACTCACACACAGCTTAATGCGAATGTGTTTCATCTTTTCAATGAATTCCTTTTCCTCAAGGCCGCTGACTCTCACTGACTTCCCTTTGCCTTGGAGGGGGATGTGCTGGGGAAGCCAGCCGGGTTCATTTTCTGGTTTTTAATTGTCATGTCTTTTTCGAGTTGTTGAGCCTTCCCTGTGGACTTCCAATATTCCACAAGGACCACTGGCTCTCGGCTTCCTGTGTGACTCCAAATTGCCTGTGGAGCCCCCCCCCATGAGACCTGAATTATGTGCGTCTTGAAAACATTCTCCAAGCAATTATTGAAGAACCTCTGGTTTATTTTACTCAAAATATCATACGCTGAGAAGTGCGATATCTTCTTAGTGTCCCAGGGTTTAGGGGCGGTGAAATGCTACCTGATGGCTGGTGTCTCAACACTGTTGCTGGCTAATGGTGTTGGCACTTTCTCCCAGTAGCCAGTTGGAGAAGTCCCTTGTTTAGTGACGTCAAGTTCAGATGAACCTTGAGCTGGTTACTATCAGGGGATTAGTTGTTTCTAGGCCCCTTGCCAAATGTCATGCTAACACAAACATGCATGGTACAGAATCAGGCATCTGGCCCACTGCAGGAGAAGCACCAAGGAAAAGGAACTTGGCCATACCCAAGGCTTTCACCACCTGGGTGCCACTCAGAATGGGAGAACCCAAGATCTCATAAGAGGGGACTGCAAACATTAATCCTCCCCGCCCTGTTTCCTGACTTTCCTTCCATCTTCCTTCTCCAATACTCTGTACAACTGACCTCACCCAAGAGTCTGTCAGACCCAGAGCGACGTTGCTCTGTGACATCCATGATGCTCTCGCATTCTCCTGCATCCCTATTCCCAGACCCAAAGCAAAACCCAACTACAGCTCCTGGATGAGCAGTAAGCCCAGGAGTATGAAAGAAACTTTGCCTTCCTGGGAGCAGCCAGACCCAGGAGACCCCAGCATTACACAGCCCTGCCCTTGGCCACTGTGGCTGCACTCAAGGAGACTTTGAGATTCCATGGCCACCAGCAAACCCACAGGCAGCAATGAAGGGTCAGGCAGGAAGATGAAGCCAGGCAGGGTTGGTGCCACAGGCATGGGGCTGGGGGATTGCAAAAATGTTTTTTATTGAAACAAATAAATGAGAGTTTACACATCCAGATGGCGTCCCTCACCCCAAAACCAAAACCAAAGCCAAACCCAGGGCCATGGCTCACTACATTTCAGAACTGTCCCTAGTTCCTGCTGCAGATTTCTGTGGCAAATGCCTCCCTGGCGTTAGCTCTGCCTGTGTGGGTGGCCTAGAAGAAAGTGTGGTTTGGGGACTGTGACTCTGATGACCAAGGTGTGGTGTGATCCTGCTGGGAGGGCATTCACGGTTGGGTCAAACCTGGGGCTTGGGAACTAGTTGTGAAGTCAGTTCCTAAGAAGAATTTGAAGTGTCTGGGGTGATGTTTGGGAGAAGATGTCTTCCAAGATGATTTTCTCATTTATTATTATTATTATTGTTGGGCTGGAACAATAGCACAGTGGGTAGGGCGTTTGCCTTGCATGCAGCCAACATGGCTGACCCAAGTTCGATTCTCCATCCCTCTCGGAGAGCCCGGCAAGCTACCAAGAGTATCTCACCTGCACGGCAAAGCCTGGCAAGCTACCCGTGACGTATTCGATATGCCAAACACAGTAACAATTGTCACAGTGGAGACGTTACTGGGCTCGCTCGAGCAAATTGATGCGCAATGGGAGGACAGTTATTATTATTATTATTATTATTATTAGTAGTAGTAGTAGTAGTAGTAGTTTTTGGCTTTTAGGGTCACACCTGGCAATGTTCAGAAGTAAGTCCTATCTCTGCACTCAGGAATCCCTCTTGACGGAGCTCGTTGGACTTCATGGGATGTCATAGATCGAACCTGGGTTGGCTGCATGCAAGGCAAACGCTCTACCTGCTGTACTATTGCTCCAGTCATTTACTTCTTCTTCTTCTTCTTCTTCTTCTTCTTCTTCTTCTTATTATTATTATTATTATTATTATTATTATTATTATTATTTTAGTTATTTACTTTTGTGGTGCCAGGGATCCAACCCAGAGCATCACACACCAACAGACCTAATGTGCTGTCTGAGTTCTTCAAAGTTTATAATATTTTATCTATGGGGCTGGAGTGACAGGTAGGTACTTGCCTTGCATGCAGCAGATCCAGGTTAGATCCCCAGCACCCTATATCATCCTCTGAGCCCCGCCAGGAGAGCTCCCTGAGCACTGAGCCAGGAATCAGCCCTGAGCACCACTGGGTGTGGCCCCACCAAAACAAATTATATTTAGGGGGCAGAGGGATAGTACAGTGGGCAGGGCACTTGCCTTGTACATGGCCAACTAGATTATACTCCTGGCATCCCATACGGTCCCTAGAGCACCGCCAGGAGTATTTCCTGAGTATGGGGATAGGAGTAACCCCTGAGCATTGCTGGGCGTGCCCCTAAGACCAGTATATCTTTATGTGGAAGTAATGGTTCTCCATGAATGACAGTCTCCAAGTGACAAAATCCTCTCTCCTGCCTAAGGCAGTGAATGAGACTCGCAGGGAAAGTGCCTGTTTAGGGAAAGGACGCCAACCTCTGTATCCCCCACTTACTTTCTCTCTGTAATCTTGGGGAAGTTTCTGGAGTGCCTGACCTTTGGGTTCTTGAGGCTACCGAACAAGCTTGATAATCCCGGGCCCCAGGGGCCTCGGGGATGGCTCAATGGGTAGTCCAACTCTCCGCACATCATTCACCTGCATACCGAGGCCTGGCCCTGGAGTTCTGAAGAATGGGGAAGCTGGGCACTGGGGAGACAGCTCAGTGGGTTGGAGCATGGGTGCTGCTCGGGTTCTAACCTGGCACCCCCAGGTCCCCAGAGCACCACTGGGGATGGCCCCCAAAACAAACACACAAGCAAACAAACAAGCTCATCCAGCCTGTCCCCTAAGAGCCTCGGTTTCTCAGGTCGCCCCAGTGGCCTGTTCACACATCTCTGACCCCTAGAAGGGTGCGGGGCCCTGGGGCGACATGTCTGTGAGATGGAGTGGTCAGGCCAGGCCAGGCAGCCCCCGGGGCAGTGGGTGGGAGGGAAGGAGGCTGGGAGCCCCTTAACCCGCATCTGCTCCGTGCCCAGCAGGGAGGGGAGCTGTGTGCCTTCTCAGCATGGTTATTTTCTGTCTGTGTATCCTGCAGGGGGTTAATTAACAGCCTCCACTGGCTCACTATTCTGGCAGCTTCACCTCTAGGGGGTATAATTTAAGGTCACTCCGAAGCAAAGGGAACACAACAACCCCAGCTGCGGCAGTAGTGGCTGGCCCCACGGGGTGGAGGTGGGACGTCTGTGGCCCCAGGGACTGCTGGGCCGGGCACAGGTGCCCCAGCACTGTTGCACATGCCACCGGGTGGGCTGGTGCTGAGCCTGGGCCTCCTCCCGCTGCTGAAAGCTGCTTCTCTCCGGGTCCCCCACCCTGAAGTGGCGCCTCCCCAGACAAGGGCCCAACGGCGGAGGGGTGGCGCTACCCGGTTCTGTTCTATGTCCCAGGCCGTGCTCTCTCCCCCAGACCTGCACAGTGGCCCCTGCCCCCCAGCTCCTCCCCCCCCGCACATCAGACTCTGGCTGGCTGTGGACCCCAGATGTTGGACCCCAGATGTTGGGTTTGTTTTTTATTTAGTGCCTGTTTCTGTTTTTGTTGGCCTGGAGCGATAGCACAGTGGTAGGGCGTTTGCCTTGCGTACAGCCAGCCCCGCCGAGCCGGGTTCGATTCCTCCACCCCTCTCGGAGAGGCCAGCAAGCTACCGAGAGTATCTCGCCCGCACGGCAAAGCCTGGCAAGCTACCCGTGACGTATTCGATATGCCAAACACAGTAACAGCAAGTCTCGCGATGGAGACGTTACTGGGCCCGCTTGAGCAAATCGATGAACAAGGGGAGGACCGTGACTGTTTTGTTTTTGTTAGGTTTCTACTCATAGCTCTGCTGTCTTTTTGTTTTTTTTAATTTTTATTTTTTTAATTGAATTACCTGAGATATGTGAAATTGTTCATGATTGGGTTTCAGTCATACAGTATTCCAACACCCGTCCCTTCGCCAGTGCTATTTCCTGCCACCAGTGTCCCCAGTTTCCCTCCTTGCCTGCCTCCCCCATCCCTGCCTGCACAGCCTGCCTCTATGACAGCTCTCCCTCTCTCTCTCTCTCTCTCTCTCTCTCTCTCTCTCTCTCTCTCTCATTTTCCTTTTATGTACTGTGGTTTGCAATAGTGTTACTGAAAGGCTATCGTGCATATCCCTTTACCTCCTTTCAGCACTCCGTTGATGCCCACAGCGATCATTTCCAACTATCATTGTGACAGTGGTCCCTTCTCTGTCCTAACTACAGTTTTTTTTTTTTTTTATCAAGGTGGACATGGGGAGAGCTTGGAAAGAAGTGAGGGGAGGCATTAAGTGCCCCTGGCATTGTCTGCGTTCTTTCCTGTTGCATAACAGATCAGCATGTGATCTATAGGACCTGCTCATCATGGCTCAAGGCTCTGGTCAGTGGATCAGGCCACACCTCACTTGGTGCAGGGGTTGGGGGTGCATGGTGAGATGGGGTGTGGGCAGGGTGAAGGGGAGGAGGGGCTGAGCCAGGCGAGATACCCTGAAGTCAGACCTCCTTTTACTGTTTTGATGGATTTTGGTTTGGGTGGCCCATCCGGAGGTTCTGGGGTTTGGCCCTGGCCTCCTGCCATCAGGGCAGACGCCCCAGCCCCTGCTCCTGCTCCTTGGAGTCTCAGAGATGGGGGTCGGCGATTCGGAGGAAAGGACCCTGGTCTGTGAGCACAGAGATGGGTGCAGCTGGGGAGAGATTTTCTTCCACAGACAGCCCAGGCCCCCTGCCGGCGCTTCTGACCACCAGAGCATGGAGATTGTCACTCCAGAGCCAGCGACCTCCATGGAATTTTTTTTCTTTTTCTTTTTTTTTCTTTATTGTTAGCTTTTTGGGTCAGACCTGGTGATGTACAAGGGTTACTCCTAGCTCATGCACTCAGAAATTACTCCTGGCTGTGCTCGGGGGGCCATATGGGGTGCTGGGAATAGAACCCAGGTCAGCCACGTGCAAGGCAAATGCCCTCCCCACTGTGCTATCGCTCCAGCCCCCCTCCATGACATTTCTGAGTCATGCAGAGGTCATTTCCTGTGGGACCAGGATCCTGCCAGGGCCTGGGGCCAGGGCCTGAAGAGGTGGACTCTGGGGCCTTGCTTGGTTTCAGGAGCAGCTGGGTACTGCAGAACCCCAGAAGGCCCCCAGAGGTACTGCCCAGCCCGGGGAGGGGCCGCCCAGATTGGAGGTGTCTTTGGGAGGGGTGGGGGTGCTGGGGAGGAGACATTCACCTGGGGAGCGAGAGATGAGGCAGTGTGCGTACCCCCCTTTCTGTTCTAAGTCAGCCATCGGGGCAGAGTGGAAGGGATCCTAATCCTGCGGAAGGAGGATCGGTGGGTGACTTCCCAGGGAGAGAGCCGGGGCACACAGGGGCAGGCAAGCCGTGGCTCAAGGTGTGAGGGGTCAGCTCAGAGATGCTTCCAGAGAGACCTAGCCGGAGATGGCCCTAGAGAGGTGGAGGAGTAAGCTTTGACTCCAGCATGTGGTGGGCACGGAGGCACGGGGCGACTATGGGGTGGGCACCAGGTACAGTTCCAGCCCCCAAGAAGCCGGTGTGGCCTGCGGGCAGCTCCCCACCTGATTGCAAGGAAGCAACCTCGTCCAACTCTCAATATCTCTCCAGCCTCAGTTTCCTTTCCCGTCAGCCCCATGCATGGTCCCGTGGGACAGACATCTCCTGTGGCCGCTATTTTTATCGTTTCCAATTTTAGATGCTGTGGACAGCTGCCACGGGGCCAGCTTGGTTCCCTCACCAAGGCCTCTTCCCTTTGAAGAAACCTCCACACCGCCACTTGGTGCTGGGGGTCAGCCTGAGTCTGCCCGAGAGGGCATAGGCCAGGGACCAAGTCGGGTCGACGAAATGACCTTTCTAGGGACCCGAGCCCCAAATGGGGATGACAAGAAGACGGGCAGTTCTGAGTCATTCGAACAGCCGTTTCTCCCCGAGTGGCTCCTGCGATCACCTCCCCCACCCCCGGGGGCTGGGATGCCACCAACTCTTTTGAGTCTCCATGTGTGGCCTGGATCCCACCAGTGGACCCCTCACAGCACCAACCTCCCGACTGCCAGCCACACAGCTCTGAGGGGGTGTGGGCACCCCCGTGGGGAAGCAGGAGGAGACGTTCTGCCTCCCTCGGCCCTGCAGGGGAGCTCCCAACCCCCCTTTTAGGTTTTCCCAGTTTATTCGTATTTCATTGTGAGCATCAGACAGTTTATAGAGCTGGACCAACTGCAGAGTCACCTGGAACAGAAGCTGTTCAATTCCAACTGAGCTGAAGATTCAGATGTAGGAAAGGAGACAAAACCACCAGCAGAAGCCATAGATAAACCACCTTGTTTTTTGTTGCTGTTTTGATTTTTTGGGGGGTGGAGGCACACACTCAGCTGTACTCAGGGCTTATTCCTGGCTCTGTACTCAGGGGTCACTCCTGGTGGCTCCATATGAAGTGTCGGGGATTCAACCCCAGGCATGTGCATGCAAGGCATTATCCCTTATCCCGTATGCTATCTCTGCAGCCCAATGACCTTTCTGAGCTTTGGGTTCGTGGTGGATAGTCTGACCCAGTGACTTTCCTGAACAATCCTTCTTCCGCTGATCTTCCCCCAGAACCATTCTGTGGCAGCGAAACACACTGTCTGACTTCCAAATAGTGGACTGGGTGCTAGCCGGAGGGCAGCTGAGACCGGAAGTAGCACAGGTGCAAGCCTGCTATGCGGAGACGTGACCTGAACTGTGCACCCCCGGGCTTGCGGCCGCAGGTGCTGGTACCCATGACTGGCTCGGCACACTTTCCTTTGGTGCCCTTCATTGCCTCAGCAGTCCATGTCAGAGCACCCGAGGCCAGTGGGCTTCTGGTCCGCACAGCTGCGATCTCTTTCAGGGAACCCGGTAGGTAACCACGCCCACGCTCCTCTCAGAGAGATGGTCACTTCATCCCGATGGCAATGACGGATTTTTTATGAATCCTCTTATGGGAAGGAGATGGAGGAAGCAGCCAGGAAAATTCTCTGGGCAGGAATTTAGCTCTAAGGATATGGTATGTATTTGTCAGCACCAGAGAACATCTCTGGCCCATTTTAAGGCACCTCTACATAAAAATAAATTGCAGTCCTTCTTCTCTTTATGTTCACAGGTGACGGGGGGGGGGGGGGGGTTGTGTAAAAAGGGATTGCTTCACCTCGCTGTGTGTGTCTAGAACACAGAGCAGAGGGTCCTGACTTCTGTGAGGCTAGAGTCAAATAAGGTCCCAGCTGATACTTTGCACAAACGGATTGGATGACCCCAGTTTTGGCCACTGCTCCTTAGTCCACCTCCAAGCTTTCTTCCCCTTTCCTACCAGCTTTTCTCCCAGTGGTCCTGAGTCACCCCCAATGGGCCCTGGTGCTAGAAATTGTACAAAGATCAGTCCCAGCAACTCGGCCACTGTGAGAGCTACTGTCCCTGTTGCCGCTCAGACACCGGCCTTTCCTCCTCTGAATCACTTCAGAAATTGCATTTGGCAAGTGGAAGGGCTGCCTTGGGTCAGACTTTCATCCAGAGCAGAACTAAAGGGAGCATTTGATGGAGAAGGATCCAGGCTCCCTCCGTGGATGCTATTTTGGGAGTCCGCCGAGGAGCAGAGAGAGGGGAATGAGGAGACAAATGACCTGATATCTCTCTTTCGCCCGGCCCAGATGAAGCTGCCCTCACTCGCTTCTAAGGCTGTGATCTCTGTTTTTCTCCATTGCTTCCCTCATTGTACAGAAAAAGAGAGAGAAAGCTGCTGGAGCCGCGATGGAATCTAAACACCAGGATCCTCCAAGAGGCGCCACCTCCTGGGACCTACCACGGGACGTATTAAGGCTCTCCGAAGATGCCCTAATTCTAACTGTCCTTTTAAGCTGTATTTCCCACTGGCACGAAATGTCTGCAGTTAAAAATAATTCTTGAAACAGGTCCATGTTGCCACAAAACTTTTCAGAGCCACTTAAATGTTATCCACGGTCCATATTTATTATTTTCCTCTTGTGATCCTGTGTGATGAAAGCCAGGTGCCCAGGAGAGAGAGGGGGCAGCCTGTGCTCCGGACAGGGAATATGCCAGGTCAGAATTCTCCCAGTCCCGGTCTGCCCCTTTGATGAGACAAGGGGCCGGGTTAGGTTATAGACCCCCTCGCCCCCCTCTCAGTTCCCAGCCGATGGACCTATCTATTGGCCCTCCTCTCCCCTTGCGCACACTCTATGGTATAAGCTTCATTCCCTAAACTCAGCAGAGCTGGCCCAGGTGCTCCGGCCTCGCCCCCGCTCCTTTCCTGGGAGTCTCCCTCCGCCTAGGGCCCTCTTCAGTAAATCTCAGGGTAGAGGCCATTCTTTCTTTCTAATCGGAGAAGGCCGTCCTCCAGCTGGTTAGCTTCCTTCATTCTATCTGCACTGTCTCCCTCAGACCTGGCTCCTAACAGTGGGGTTTTCTGAGGCCACTTCAGGTGCAATTGTTTTTCAACCTCCCTACTTAACCCTCTCTGAAAAGGAGTAAAAGACAACAAGAAGAGAGAGAGAGAAAGAAAGAAAGAAAGAAAGAAAGAAAGAAAGAAAGAAAGGAAGGAAGGAAGGAAGGAAGGAAGGAAGAAGAGAAAAAAAAAACAACCGACAGGCTTCTGCTCTAAAGCCACATATTCTGGAGATGTGACATGAATCACGGCTACACCAGGACGGAATTTGAGACTCCAGATAGGTGCCTCAGCTCCCCCACGTCTCAGTTTTCTCATCTGTGAAATGGGAATGATAAAGGAGCAATGGATTGTTGCGAGGACTCAATGAAGATCAAGAATGTCAAGCATCTGGCATGTGGCCAGCAGCTCACAGACAGGAGCTATTATTGTTCATGCATTTCAAAGAAGCATTTCTTCCAGCTAAGATAATGGCATTAGTGCAGATAGCGGATGCTATTTCTGCTTGTCAGAGGTACCGGAAGGATTCAAGCCAAGCACGGCTAGATGAAGTGACCTTGTTCCTCTGGATGTTCTGTCCTTCAGAGCCATTCCAGCTCGCAGGACAAGTAAACAGCTAGGGAGAAAATAAGGCCATGATCAGGCTCAGACACAGGCATGAGGGAGGCCCATATCCAGGATGGAAAGAAGCTGAGCCCAAGAGGAAGCAGATGGTTCTTTAATATTTAATGTCAGACGGGCACCCTGATTCTGTGCTAAGTGGGATCTGGAGGGCTGCGGGTTGGTTTGCTGCTGGTCGGTGTTGGAATCTGGATAGGAGCTGCCAAGTGTGATGCCAGGGGCCCCCAAACAGTCTTGGCAAATATAAATAAATAAACGATGATAAACCAATATGGGCTTCTGCCCAGAGAGGCTAGAAGAAAAGAAAAAAGAAAAGCACTGGCTGCTGGGAGCAGCGAGGGACAAAACAAGGAGAGACTGGGAAGTTCAGGAAATAAGGTGGAGCTGGGGCACGCAGGCCGTGGGTAGGAACCTCTGTCCGGTGGTGCCTGACTGCAGCCACCGCATTTCCAGAAATGGGAGGCTCTGCAGGCCTCTGGGCAACCTCATCTACCAGGAGCAAGGGGCAACATTTCTACCATATTTTACAAGGAGACGATTGATAGGATGATTCTAGAACTCTCCTGGGAGACAAATATACCAGACTCGTACCGATAAATATGAATGAACAGGAAGTGACCATCAACCACCAGGTATTGGTTTGGAGGCCAAGTGAACTTCTCTTGCTTCTCCACAGTCTCTCAGAAGGTCCCTCACGGCGACCACCCTCTGTATCTCACATCCATCACCTGGGGTCACCTGCTCCACGTTTCCTAGGCAGCTTAAAACAATAGAAAATTCACTTCCAGGGGCTGGAGCAATAGGACAGTGGGTTGGGCATTTGCCTTGCACGTGAATGACCTGGGTTCGATTCCTAGTATCCCATGGTCCCGAACCCCACAGGAGTGACCTCTGAGGACAGAGCCAGGAGTAAGCCCTAAGCACAACTGGGTGTGACTCAAAAAAGTAAATTCACTTCCACACGGGGCCGCCAACGGGAAGTCCACACTCAAGATGGCAGCCCCAAGATTGTGTTCCCTTCTCAGGGTTCCTCAGTAGCTCTGGGTATACCAGGACCTATTCTGTTGCCCTTATGTCTGCCCCTCCCCAACCCCTCCCATGTCTGTCTTCGCTTTCCTCTCTTCTAAGAAACATGTAAGAAGATTGAGGGCTCATCTGGGTAATCCAGGATGATCTCGCACCTTGAGACCTTTGTCTTTATCACCTTGCAAAGACTTCTTTTCCAAATAACGGAATATTCCCAGGTGGTGAGGTTAGGGCATGGACAAATGTGGGTTGGGGAGGAGGCACATTGCAACTGACTACCCCTGGAGAATAAACTCACCCTCCAGTGCTCATCTCAGACCACTTTTGATAGATCCTGACCCAAGAAAGCAACACAAGAAATATAGGTGATCTAATCTCTGCCTCTATTGTCCCTCAAGTGTCCCTCCTACTCCCCATTTAAGCTCAGTCCTAGGTAACCACTGATCTGCCTCCTGACAGTAGAGTTTCCGTGCCTGGATGTTTCCTGTATATGAAGCTATTTAATAGATGGAGTTTTGCTTTTAGTTCTTTCATGTAAGCAGGCTATTTTGAGATGGACTCGCCCTGTGGCATATATGGGGAGTGTGTTCCTTGTTGCCGAGTTATAGGCTATTATCTGGAGGTGTTCCATTTTGTTTATCCTTTATCATTGGGTGGATGGGTTTCACTTCGGAGTTGCTCTGAATTATGTTACTATAAACATTCACATATAGATGTCTCTGTGGTCATAGATTCTCATTTATCTTGAGTATAGACTTAAAAGTAGAATCCAACTTTTTGTTTAAAAAAATTTTTATTGGGGCCAGAGTGAAAGCACAGCAGGGAGAGCATTTGCCTTGCACATGGCTGACCTGGGTTCAACCCCCAGCATTTCATATGATCCCCTGAGCATCTCCCGGAGTAATTCTGGAGTGCAGATGCAGAAGTAACCCTGGAGCATCGCTGGGTGTGACCCCAAAAAACAAAGCCAACCAACAAACTTAAAATCTATAGAAAAGCTGAAAGAATGGTATGGAATGGTATATTATTCATCCTTATAAACCTTTGACCTCAATTTCTCACTTCACGGTTGCTTTACCTCTCTGCCTCAATATTTGGGGGTTGGGGTGATTAGGTCACACCCAGCTGTACTCTTGGCTCTGTGCTGATGAGTGACCTCTGGTGGGCTCAGGGGACATATGTGGTGCTGGGGATCAAATTCGGGTCTACTGCATGCAAGGCAAGTGCCTTATACTCTCCCTCCTGCCCCGTTTGAGAGACCCACACGTCATTCCCTCTAAATGCATCATCTCCTGCTCCCATGACCGTAGTCACACTCCCGTAACTCTAGTCTCCCAAATTGTGAGAAGGTCGAAAGGCGTCTACAAGGAAGTGAATTTGGCTTTGCTCTCATTCCCAGAGAGCTGCTCTGTGCCGTCTTTTTCAAATCTCACTGCCACCGCCCCACAGCTCTCTGCACCGGGCCCTGCCCTGGGACGGGCTGGACTTGTCCTGCTCTTTGCCCTCCACTCCGTGGGCCCAGCTCCTCAGCGCTGGTCACACAGGACTCCAATACGTACCTCCCGGCTTGCCTGGGGAATGTTGCAATGGTCTCAACATTTCCTTCCCCCTCTCAAGGCTGAGAGGCGACGTCAGCCCATCAGGGACGCTTGCCTCTTCTGAGCTGCTAAAAACCTGATCCATCTCCGGGGCTGGGGAGCTGACCCAAAGCCAAGCATAGGCTGCACGTGTGAGGGCCCAGGGTTTGGTTGCCGGCCCCACGTGGTTCCCTGAGCAACACCAGATGTAGCCCCTAGCACGGTGCTCGGAGAAATGCTGGAGTGTTCCTTCTTGCAAACCTAAGCCATCTCCCTGTTCACTGTCCTCCTGATCCCACTTAGTCAGCAGCATCCCTGCCCCACCCCCAGCCCCGCCGGCCAGGAGAATTCATCCTACAACCTTTGGATTCTTTTTCTTTTTTTTTCTTTTTGGGTCACCCCCGGCGATGCACAAGGGTTACTCCTGGCTCTGCACTCAGGAATCACTCCTGGCGGTGCTCAGGGCACCATATGGGATGCTGGGAATCGAACCCCGGTCGGCTGCGTGCCAGGCAAACGCCCTCCCCGCTGTGCTATGGCTCCAGCCTCAACCTATGGCTTCTTACCAATTGCCTCCCGGTGCTAACACATAAGCAAGTCAGACTGTAGTTAGTCGGCTTCGTTCACAGCTGCTCTCCTGAGTTCAGTGGCTGGTCATCAGCCACATGGTGAACAGGTGGGAGAGTGTGGGGGGGTGCAGGGGACAGCCCTGTGCGGGAGGGGCAGGAACAGCTGACCCCGAGCTTCTCCTACTCCCATGGGCAGTGGGGATGGCCCAATTTGTTATTCTCTAGAACCTGGAGCATTTGCACCCTTGGCCTCAGAGACATCGCAAACGCGAAACCCTACACCCCACCATCAGCAGAACAGACCAGAACTTTCCAAATAGGAAGTGTCCCGATATTTTTCTGGAGAAAAAAAAAATTCTTCTTTTTCTGTGCCCAAGAGCAAGTGCGTCTCCAAGAGTCACAAAAGCCTGGGAGGCAGCCAGGCCTGGATTTCCCGGAGTGGGCGGATGCTCACCCACCGCATCCCTGAAAGGCCTTTCCGGAAACAGGACACAGCACCTGCCCCCCAGCCAGGTGGCACTCCCCCCCCAGTTCCCTGGGCTCCAGGGCTGCTCCAGGAAATCCTCAGGATGCCACGTGGCGTGGAGACAGACTAAGTCCCAGGCATGCCAGATAGGCGCCTTCGCCCCAGGGCTACCTCGCCCAAACACAGGCTTCTTAAAGTATTTCTTCAGGAGTCTCTCATTTTTAATTTTGTTCACCGAGGTATTGTAAAAAGCTAATCACTTTTGATCTTCAGAGGTTCATCCTGTTTGGGTCAAAATCCTGTCGGGTAAGCCCAAGGATGGAGAGAAGATGAATTCTTGTACTGAACATTGCAACCACATTCTTTCGACATACCATCATCCTGGAGAAGTAGCTGTAGTTTCAGGTTACAGCTTGTTCTCATCTGCAAACTCGGGAGAAAGAAGAGAAGAAAAGGAGAGACGGAGGGAGGGAGGGAGGGAGGGAGAGAGAGAGAGAGAGAGAGAGAGAGAGAGAGAGAGAGAGAGAGAGTCCTCAGAAGTTGAAAATTCAAGACACTGAAATGAGATCATTTTTCCAGGAGACATTTCATTTCAGGTTCCTCACCCACATGCCTTCAAGTGCCCCCCCCTCCCAAACCCCAATTGGTTGTTGAGCTGGGGGTTGGGATCTGCTACATCTTCCCTTTGCAGGCTCCCTCCCTCCCTCCCTCTTTTCTGGACCTTTCCTTCAACTTTCCTTCCTCAGAGAGGCCCCAGAATCAGCCACAAAGACTTAAGTGGCAAACTGGGAGAGCGGAGAGAAGAGTAAGTATCCAAGAGCTGTGAGGTCAGGGCCAAGCCCAAAAGCTGAAGAGTGATGAGTCAGAGGAAGGGGAGTACATGACCCCCTTTTCACCAACTCCCCCCTCCTGCCCAAGGCTGCTGACTTCCCTTGACCTTGCTCTCTGCCCCTAAAGAAGCAGAGAGCACCCCCCACCTCGACTCTGACCAATCCCAGCCAGGACACGCACTCTTGCTCGTGCCTGACCTTGGCCGTGGCCCTTGCCCCCTGCTTCTGCCCTCTTGGTGCTCACAACCCCAGGGGGTCCCCCCCAGCCTGGTTGCTCTGCCACGGGGTCCCCTTCATCCTCATTTAGTCAGAGACCATCTACTTTGCAGAGAGTTCATCAGAGAGCGCTCACTGTCCAGACGTTCATGGAGTGAGGAAGGGCTTTCAGGTTCCCAGATATTTGTGTCAGGACAGTGGATAAGGCGCAGGCCAAAATTTACAGGGCTGGGGTGACGTGTGGTAACCCTCCCCCATCCCACCCCTCACAGCTACCCTTGGGTCTTAGGGAGCAAGAGCTTGTGGGGGGGGGGTCTGTGGAATGTCCTGAACCCTGGTGGGCTGGTGTCACGCACTCCTCTTCAGTTTACACCCACAGCTGCTAGACCCCTGGGAAAAAGGGGCATTGTTAAGATGCCATGAAGCTCTACTTTGTTTTCCAGATGTCCCGTCCTGTGGTGGGCTCGGGAGGGCATGGACGGGGGGTGTTCAGGTGTTGCAGGAAGTTTGCTTCATTTACTAGGCTGTTTCCCTGGGTTTGGAGAAATGATCAATTGTGAGAGGGAAAATGACCAGGCTAGAGCCCAGTGCTATGCTCCCAGGCCCTGCAGTTACCTGGCGTTTACAGACTTCCCATCTCCTAAGGTACTTTGATTTATGT
This sequence comes from Sorex fumeus, assembly GCF_029834395.1. Classification (NCBI taxonomy): domain Eukaryota; kingdom Metazoa; phylum Chordata; class Mammalia; order Eulipotyphla; family Soricidae; genus Sorex; species Sorex fumeus. Next base: position 79,506,154 of record NW_026606059.1, read on the forward strand.
TGGCTGAAAGCCAGAGCGGCTGATTTGGCTTATTTTAAGGAGTTTTATTTTAAGAAACTTTTGACATTTAAGAATTTAATTGGAACAATCTGTACCCAGATTTTTTTTTTTTAAATGTAGCCTAAGACTAAAAGCTGTTCCTCAGAGTGTGGAGGGTTTGAGAAGAACGCCAGGCTTCCCACACCTGCTGGTCTGGTTTCATCGAGGGTTTATTGTCGTGGTGGCAGAAGGCTCAGATTGAGATTGTGTCTCTAAGGAGTTTAGACAGAAAAGCTCCATTTTTGAATGCACCAAGACTTTCTCCGGTGTTACTAAGAAATAGTTGATGTGAAGCGCTATCTGTGTTGAAGGAAGACAGACTCGCTGTTTCTAAGCAAGACCCTTCTAACCTTCAAGCCCAGTCCGGAGGCTCGTCTTCCCAGCTCAGGGTGGGCCAGTCGCAGGGAAGAGGGTCTCGCCCTTGGCCCTTATCCTGTGCTCAGGCCTACAGAGGGGTGGATTTGGGAGTTCGGCCTCATTGCTTTGACCAAAGAGCAGATTCTCCTGGTTCTGAGAGAGACTGGGTGGATAAAGTCCTCCAAGCCAGAACTGAAATCCAACTGAAAGTTCTAGAACCCTCTGATACTGGAGATGCCTCACTTCTGAGACAAGCCTGAATTCCCATGGACAATTTCTATATTTGTCTTCTAAACCCACTTAGGGGGCGCTACAGCTGATCCCTGACCCCTGAAGTCAGGGCCTTCACCTCTGAGACTAGCACAGAGGTCTGCCAGAGCGTGGAGAGTGACAAGCAAACCATCACTCTGGGCTCTGCTTCGCTCTCATCCCCCACTTCAAGTTTTGCTTATTTTTATTTATTTTGTTTTGTGATGATGGGAATGGAACCCAGGTTGGTGGGATTCACCAGTCTTTGTGGTGTAAATGTTGCCATCATGGCCAAGCTCAAGCTCCCAACCTTGACATCAAGGGTTCACAAAATATCTAAGAAATTTGCCTCTCAGTTCTCAGAAAACCCAACGGGTTGCCCGGAAGTAGCATCACCTCTCCGGATACCACTGATCATTGCTCTGTTTCTCTCCTCCTTTGGACTAGGTTAACACTTTGTATTCACTCCCCAAAAGCACACATTAGATTGGAGTTATAGTGGATCCCTATAATCTTTTGCTGTGCCTTCCTCGCCTGGGCTTGGCAGTGCCGCCCAGACACTATGGGTGTCACAAAGCATTTGAGTCAGACCCATGGGAAAGATGATCACTGGGGTGCAACGCCTGGGCGTGGGAGGGTGCAGTGACACCATGCACATCCCAGTGCTGTCAGGGTGTCCAATGAGTGACAGCAAGTCGCACAATCAACCGAGGTGTCTAGAACGAGGGAAACCTACTCTTTCTCAACAATCCTGCTCCCAGTCCCCAAATACACATACTGGAGCTCACCTGGAAACAGCCCTCACCACATGTGCCCCGGCCCCTAAGTCACAGAGCAGCCACAGTTTCAAATATTCCCCCCACCCCAGTTTGCTGAGCCCTTAAGATCTGTTCTTTGTATGTCTTCACTCCTTTCCGGGGCTGAGGGGCCAAGAGTGTGACAAAGCACACAAAACCAGCTACTCCTTGAAAACACCACTGGCTCACTGGACAATTCCAGTAACCAGGAGGGAACCCCCATCCCCGACTCTTGCAGGATTCCCTTATTTGGTGCTGGTGCTGGGTGGAGTCATTCAGGAGAGGAAGTCTGGGCATGAGTAACGCAGGAGAGAAATACCTTGTTGTCAGCAGCCTCCTGGAAGTGACATTTCTCCACGATCCAAATGGCCCATATTGTTTTTTTTTATTTTTTATAATTTTATTTATTGAATCACCGTGAGAGCAGTTAAAAAGCTTTTGGGTTTAAGTCTCGATCACACAATGAAATACCCATGCCTTCACCAGCGCCCATGCTCCACCCCCAAAAAACCCCAGTCTACCCCCATCCCACACCCTCCCGCTACCTGTGGGACAGTTGATTTCCACATTACTCTCTCTCTACTTTGATTACATTCAATATTTTGACACCAGACCCAACATTAACATTTGGGATTTTACCCCAACACTCAGATCTGCTGAAAAGGAAACAGTAATTTGTTTTCTATTGCTGGTTATAAATAATATATGATGGTGCGTGGCTGCAGTAGTGGCCTCGTGATTTTGAAATTCTGAAATTTTAACAATTAAATCTGGAGGGATGTGTAAACTCACACAACTTGGGGGGCACGGCACCCACACGGCGGCGGCTCTATCTCTCCCACCACCCGCGTTCGGTAGTCTCACCCTTCTACCACCCCAGAGAGGTCGATGGCGATGGTCAGGCGGAGGAAGGAACGAGGGCCAGGCTGGTAGGTATTAGTCGTAGTTTATTCTGATTCTCTCCTCATCTCTCCTTCTGTCTCTCCTTCTCTCTCTCTGCTCCCATCTCTCTCTGTTTCTCCTCGTCTCTCCTGTCTCTGCTCCCATGCTACTTCATTCTCCTTCCCCATCCCCCTTCATCCTCCTCTTCCTTCTGATCCTCTCTGAACTTCTGCTTCTTCCTTCTGCCCCTCTCTGAACTCTCTTCTTCCTTCTCCTGCCCCTCTCTGAACTCTCTTCTTCCTTCTCCTGCCCCTGTCTCCCTCCTACAGTACAGTTAAATCCTCTCTCTCAAGGAATTGGGGGAACAATTACACATAGGTGTGGTCACAATCAATAGGGGTGGAGATGAACAGGGGTAGAAATCTTAGCCTCAGGGAAGACCGCTCCTAGGACAGATCCTTCCTTAGCAGGAGGACCCACCCTAGAGCAGAATTCCATGGGCGTGCCTCTCCTCTCCTTGTCCAACAAGCATATAAAATATTATATAAATCATTTTGTATGGATACAGTAAGAAATATCTTAAACTTATAGAATTGCTCTCCTAGGGCCATCTCGATCTCAGACTACGGTGCTCAGGCCAGATAGTCTTTCCTACCCCTAGCAGGATCCTAGTCTTGTCGTTACCTTTGGATCATGACAGCATTTGTCCATGATCAAACTCTTAACTTATAGTTAAGAATCGTGGCACTTGGCCTGGCCCATTTCGCTGCCAGGGTAGCTCACTGCTTGCCCTGGGTCCATTCAGTCCCTCGTCGGGACCCTGCTTTTGGGGTGTTAGGAACTAAGCGCAACTGAGGCTTAAGTCGAGAAAGCAGATGCCCAGGAGTGAATAATATTCAAGGCCAATCAAATCCTAAGTTACAAAGCATAATGTTAACGGTCTTTCTGTATCTATACAAAAAGGATATTACTTTAAAGTAAACTGTTCATAAGGCATAAGGAGAGGAGAAAGGCAATATTTCACTTATACATATAAAATCATAGATTTATGGGAAACTGATCTTACAAATTAACAAAGTCTGATTAAGGGGAAAGCTGATTAACTGGGTGGGAGAGCATAGGGAAGACTGTTTACCGATAAACACAATGGAAGTGGAAGTGCTTCAGGAGCACTGAGGTGGGTGTAACCAGATCAAAACCTAAGCTTCTTGAAGGACAAAGCAATGTTACCCAACAGAGGGATTTCTGCCAAAACCTGCTGGGTTCCAAGATTTGTTCCTGAGTCTCTTGGACCATGGCCGTTAAGCAGCTTGATCAGGAGCCAGAGAAGCCATTCGTGGGCAGCGACTCGAGGTCTTGTTGGGATGGGGAGGAAAGGGCCAGCTCCACCCCTATCCCGTGAGGCCCCATGTGTCTCATCACTGAAGGCCCAAATCTGACTGTCCAATGGCCTCTGGCGGATGGCAGCCACCGAGCCGCCAAGTGGGAGCAGGCAGAGGGACAGCACCCTTTCCCCCTGGGGTGGCCTGGCGACAGTAACCTACTGCGGGATCCAGGCGCATTTCTGCCAAAAGCCACTGAGTTCTGAGATTTATTTCTGAGTCTTTGGGATCATGGCCGTTAAGCAGCTTGATCAGGAGCCAGAGAGGCCGTTTGTGGGCGGTGACTCGAGGTCTTGTTGGGACAGGGAGAAAAGGGCCGGCTTCCCCCCCACCCCGTGAGGCCCCACGTGTCTCATCACTGTACAAATGGCCCATATTGTTAAGGTCTCTCCTTCAGCGGCCCAGGGCCGCCGGAACCTGATGTCTACTTGGCTCCACTGAGCGTTGGTGCACCAGCCCCCGCTCCGTCAGCCTTCTGCGTACCGAGCTCACTGAGGTCTCAGAATGAATCCTCTGCTCAGGTGTGGGGAAAAGCAAAGAGGCCTCGGTGCAGAGTCTCCTGCTCTGTTTGGGAAGCCCGTGGTGCTTGCTCCCTGGGCGCTGGGAAACTGGAGGCAGGTGATGGCCGTTTGGTGGATGTGGCTGGAGGAACGCCAGACAGGAAGGAAGAGACCCTGCTGGAGCCCCTCCGCACACTCTGTCTCTGATGGCTCTTTCATTCTTGTGGTTTCACTGTGGCTGCCTCACGGGAAAGGTATTCGCCTCCCTCCCCCCACTGCTAATCCTTGGAAAGCGTCGTCTGAAAGTGAATCAAGTTCTGGCTCTGACGGTTGCCCTCTTTCTTTTTCCATCCCAGGATGACTGATCAATTCACTTAAAGAGACAAAAGTGTGTGTGTGTGTGTGTGTGTGTGTGTGTGTGTGTGTGTAAGAACGCCAAATGTGAAAAGTCTAAGACATTAACTTCCTTTGATGTCCCCATATGAATGCCTTTCAAAATTATGTTTAAGTCTATTTCTGAGGCAACGAAGTCTGAGGAAGCTCATGGAAATTCCTTAAAGGTGTGGGCTCCTTTGGAACACATCTGCAAAAACTAGGTTTGTTCCACTCTTAGTCCAGTCTAGCGCTTTCTTCTAGACTCCAAATTACCTTTCAAATCTGCGTGTGTAGCTCTGCTCACCAGTGGGTTTGGGTTCTTTTATACCCTGTGGTATATGCATATCAGGTTGGTAAAATATATGGAGGGATTTGTTTTTTCATTCTAAAGTAAAATGAATTATTTAGAGAATGTTGGCAGAACCTCAGATTTTAGATCAACACTCTGTGATGTCGGTTTCAGACTTAGGGCATCACTCCCAGTCTCAAAATGAGACTTGCTTTTCCCTTCCCTTGTGTCTCCTTCAAAGTAGGCATTTGGGGAGGACGTGTGTGTGTGATGGTAAATTCCAGTCTCAAACTGATTCCCAAGAGCCCGCAGTAGGGACCACTGAATTTCAGGCTCTGATCCAGGAATCAGGAAACCTCCTATAATCCTCAAATGTGACAATATCACCACAGACAGCTCCAGGTCTGGTTCCAGAATCAGACTGACTCAAAGATGGAGTACACTGCACTGTGGCTGTAAATTCAGAAGGAAACAGCAGCAGTGGAAAGAAAATCACCCCATCTCAGGCCTCACCCACCAGCCTTGGTTCTTTACACGGGGAGACTGTGACCATCTTTCAGTCTGACTGGTTGTGTGATCATATGGGGAAGATTCCAGATACCTCTTTTCTTGAGGAAGTAGGAAGGGTTAGGTGGAGATTTAGCACAGAGGTTTGGGCACTTGCCTTGCATGCAGCCAACTCCACTTGATTCCTGACACCACAAGCACGGCCAGGAGTGATTCCTGCACACAGAGCCTGGAGTCATCCCTGAGCAAGCCCAGTGTGGCCCAAACATAAGAAAGAAAAAAAGGAAAGAAAGAAAGAAAGAAAGAAAGAAAGAAAGAAAGAAGGAAGGGAAGGAGGGAGGAAGGGAGGAAGGGAAGGAGAGAGGGAGGGAGGTGGGAAGGGCTATGCAAGTTCCCTAAACTCTCCGAAATTCCAGCCCTGCCCTAAAACACAGTCACCAAAAGTCTCACTGTGTTGCAATCAGTGATAAAAAGGATAATAAACCGAGGTTTGGTTGCATGGCTCAGTTGCAAAAGATGGAGAGCTAGTATTGAAAAGTCATCTGAGAGGAAGAAGCACATGGATGGGTCCCATCACCTGGCTGTCTTTAAGTCAGCATCCTTTGGACATCTGATTCATATTGTTTCTGAAGAAAGGACGCACTCGACAGGAGTGCCCAGTTTGTGGGACAGGAGCAATAGTACGGCAGGTAAGGCACTTGGCCTTGTATGTGGCCGACCCCGGTTCAATTCCTGGTATCCCTTACAGTACCCCCACCACCACCAGGAGTAATTCCTGAGTGCAGAGCCAGGAGTAACTCCTGAGCACTGCCAGGTATGGCCCAAAACCAAGATAATAAAATAAAAAAATAAAAGAGCAGTGTGCTTGCAGATGCAACCCCTTCTTATCCTTGGGAAGAGTAGGACAGAAGAAGGTGACTACCAATTGGGACGAGTTTGCCTGTTCTGAAAGATGTGAAGAGGCAGACAGTCTAACTTCAGAAGACCTGGCAGACTATTGAAATTATAGCTGTATGAATAATGGCCGTCAGGCAGAAGGTGTTTTGTTCTGGTTTTGTGGACATGCTTATGGTTCTAGGCTGCCATTCTTGGTTCTTGCTTTTCATCTCATCATTCAAAATGGCAACCTGAGACCCGCCCAAGGGGAAGCTGGAAAGCGAAGGAGTAAGAGGGAAAGGAATTCCTCAGTGCCTCTAATCAGCACATTTCCCCGAACTGCTTTCCAGGCCTATGATTTGGACATCATTGCTGCCAATTGACCCACAGACAGCTGCAAGGATGTCTGGGAACTGTTCACTGCAAGTGGCTGTGGACTCAGGTGCAAGCCGACAGTGTAGGTGATAAGCAAGAAGAGAAGAATGTGCAAGAGAAAACCAGCAGATGCAGCAGCATCTGAATAATAGCAACGTGGCCCGAGAAGCAGCCAGTGGGGGGTGGGGGGGAAATCTAGAATTCAGGTTCTAGAGCCCAATCTAGAATCCAGTTCTTGTTTCTACCCCAAACCCATGGAGTGACCTTAGTCATCTCAATTGAAAATGAACGGCCTCTCTGGTTCCTGATCAAGCTGCTTAACGGCCATGATCCCAGAGACTCAGAAACAAATCTCAGAACCCAGTGGCTTTTGGCAGAAATGCGTCCGGACCCGCAGTAGGTTACTGTCGCCGGGTCACCCCAGGAGGGAAAGGTTGCTGTCCTTCCGCCTGCTTCCCCCTGGTGGCTCGGTGGCCGTCATCCTCCAGAGGCCATTGGACAGTCAGGTTTGGGCCCTCAGTGACGAGACACGTGGGGCCTCATGGAATGGGAGTGGAGCCGGCCCTTTCCTCCCCGTCCCAACGAGACCCCAAGTTGCCGCCTATGAACGGCCTTTCCTGCTCCTAATCAGCTGCTTAACGGCCATGATCCCAGAGACTCAGAAACAAATCTCAGAACCCAGCAGATTCTGGCAGAACTCCCTCCAGATTTAAGTGTTAAAATTTCAGAATTTCAAAATCGCGCAGCCACTGCTGCATTCACGCAACATCATATGTTATTCATAACCAGCAATAGAACACAAATTGTCTACTGTTGCCTTTTCAGCAGATCTGAGTTTGGGGGTAAAATCCCAAATAATAATGATTTGTCTGCTGTCAAAATATTGAATGTGATCAAAGTAGAGAGAGAGTAATGTGGAAATCATCTGCCCCACAGGCAGGGGGTGTGTGTGGGATGGGGGTATACTGGGGTTGTTGGGGGTGGAGAATGGGCACTGGTGAAGGTACGGGTGTTTCATTGTATGACTGAGACTTAGACCCAAACTGCTCCCACGGTGATTCAATAAATAAAGTTATAAAAAAAAAAGTAAGGTGGAGTTCACACCCAATTCAATCAGCTAATCGGTGGCTGGATAAATAGCAGTACTCCTACATAAAAAGAAGAAAAGAAAAGAGAAACGTGAGGCTAAAAGTCAAACGCTGGGCTCAGGAGAAGCTCAGCAGACGAAAACTGTTGAAAGGATGAGCCAGAGGCCCAAGACACAGCTTGGCAGGCGGCATGCTGGAGGCCTGGCTTCCAGCCCCACCATCCACGGCCCCTGAACACTGCCTGTTGTCATCCCCAACCAAAGCCTAATAGTAATGAAGTGTCTGGGGGTCGATAGTCTTAGCTGAAGGGCTCGTTTTATCAAGTCCAAACAGTCCCAGGGGAAGGAATCTTTGACTGAAAGGGACGTCCTGAGGAGGGGTTTCCGCCTCTCACCCACTGAAGGGGCTTCTGTAGCGGGAGGGGGACAGACGGCCATTTCGGGATGTGGGGAGCAGGGGGTATTCCACAGAGGGCCGCCTGATTGCACAAGGACCTCGAGGTGCCTGAGGAGGCCTCAAGCGACAGGAAACACAGTCACTCTTCCCTGTCCTTAGAGAGTAGAGGACCACGCTCATGCCAGCCCGAGTCTTCCGGGGCCCGTGAGGAGTCAAGGACGGTGTTAGAATACCTGAGAATCGCGTGGCTGCCACAGATCTGGAGGAGAGAAGGGGCTGTTGCCAGCTGTCTCCGCTGAGGCTGTGGGGATGGTCTCACGGAAGGAAAACTCTGCCGGAGCTCTCGGAGGAACCCCCACACCACACACACACACATACACACACACACACCCCACCTCCATACAAGCACTTTCCCCCTCTACACATGCACTCATACATGCACCAACCCACACACCATCCCCCATACTTACATCCCCCTTCTTATACACCCCCCCCCCCCCCCCGCCAATCACATACACTCGTACATGTACACTATTCCCAACTATCCCATCACACAAAGTGTGGGAGGTCGACAATATGCTCTCACATATAAACCACCCCCCATTTATACACATCACCCCTCATATGCACAAATACACACATACCACTCCACACACACACACACACACACACACACACACACACACAATTATATTTTTTTTGGTCCCAAATTAAACTGTTCCAAAAAGACAAGTGATTAAATTTTCTTCCCATCTCTTACACCCAATTTCTCTTCCCAGAGACAAATGTTACTAGGTAATTTTTACACTTATAGAAATAGTCTCTGCAAGCACAGGCAGTATGTATGCACGTCTACTTGTGACTGGAAGGCAGCATAGCGACACCAGACCACAAACAGCAATTTGCTTTCCTTTTCATAGCACTGACCAAAGCAAGAGGAAAATCTGTCTGAGGGGAAGTGTGGGAACTTACCCGCACTGAAAAAGAAAACCAGTTTCAAGAGACAGCAAAAAAAATGTTAAGTCTATTATCTACCCCCTCCCACCTTCTCTAATAATGTATCTCAGCTTCTCAGAAAGAAACAAGAGTTTGTGGTAGGAAAAAAAAAGTATAAATGGGAATATTGTTGGTTCTTCTTCAAGATGTTTACTCAAATCCTTGAATTATAGGGAGAAAACTTGCAATCTTTTGCTGTCAAATTGAAAGAACATGATACAAAAGAACACTGAGTAGAGTTATACTTTGTCCTTAAGCTATTATGCAAGCTTGAGAATTGAGAGCTATGCCGAGGCTCTGTAAGCGACCTTCAGAAATATTAACAATCTGTCCTGACAAATAAGGCCATCTCGTTTTCTTTATTATGCTACCAGATTGATGTGGAAACTCGAGGAGGAAGGTTCAGGCTGAAATGAATAGAAAGAACATTCCAGATGAGTAACAGGATAATTAAAGCATGAAGCCTTCTACATCTCGGGAGAATGAGAATGGTAAGTGTAGATTTAGCTAATTAATTGGTTAAGAACAAAGTGCCTGGTGACTCGCTTACCTCTGAATGTGCAACACTTTCTGCTTTTCTAGCAACAGGGAACAGCGTCATCACAGAGTGTGTTAACCAAGTCGCTTTGGGTTCCCAAAGTACACATGTCAGAGACCCAATAGGACTGAATCCTGTCGTCAGTTGGCCCCCTAGAATCCCAGTAGATTTGTAGAGAGGAGGGAAATCTCCCCCACTAAACGTGTCCTCCCCCAGGCCCTCCACTGTACCAGAAAACGCGCGTCCTTACACTTAGGGTCCAACTCCAACGTGTCCTTCGGGTGCGGGAGGAGGGTGGTTTGCGTTTGGCCCACATCAGGCGGTGCTCAGGGCACTCCTGGCTCTGGGCTTGGGGGTCGCTCCCCCGCAATGCCTTATTTGTCAGGACAGATTGTTAATATTTCTGGACTATGTCGGGTTGGGGATCAAATTTTGCCAAGGATTAAGGACTTAACTCCTGGACTATCTCTCTGGCCCCCTTCTGAGCTTAACTGAAAACATTATTCTTCCACTCCAGGCATTCGTTCCCTTCTGACCCCCGAGAACTTTGGGCACTTTCTCAATAGCCAGCTTCCCCTGGGGAGCATGCCTGACGGGGTGACGAATCGCATCAATAATGTTCAAAGACTGGGGCCAGGAGCTCCAAAAGTTACCCCTTAGGAGGAAATACGGGGAGCTAAGTCAGCAGCGTCCGAAAAATAGAGGGGGCTGTTACGTTTTACCCTGGTTTCCTGGTCGCCTTGCAAGACACTGGCTCCCTTACTGATTTTTTTTTGGGGGGGGGGGTCACACCGGGCGATGCACAGGGGCTACTCCTGGCTCTGCAGTCAGGAGTTACTCCTGGCAGTGCTCAGGAGACCATATAGGATGCTGGGAATCGAACCTGGGTTGGCCGTGTGCAAGGCAAACGCCCTGCCCGCTGTGCTATCTCTCCAGCCCCGACACTGGCTCCCTTAGATGGGGCAAGGCTCAGAGATTTACTCGAAATCAACACCCACCCCCACCCCCCGCGTCGGGGAGACTGTCCACAGACTGCTTGCAGAGGAAATCCCAATTTTCCAGTCTTTGGAATTAGGCCAGCCCATCAGACCAGGAGAATATGTATTAGGCATGAATCTAGACTGGTCTGTCTTACCCCTTGAAACTGATTTTTATATCCATGTATTTTCTTGACCTGAAAATATGCATAAAAGCAATGCCAAATGTACCAGAAGCTTCGAATGGATATGTTCCTTTAAAATTCACTGCCCAGGGGGGAGTGGGGAAGGTGCTTGCTTGCTGACTCGGGTTCGATCCCAGGCATCCCATACAGTCCCCCTGGGCTCTCCAGGAGGGATCCCCGAGAGCAGAGCCAAGAGTAAGCCCCAAGTACAGTCAGATATGACCCAAACACCAAGCCAAAATAAAAATAAACTTCACTGTCCATTTTCTCCACGATGGTTATGTAATACCCAGGTCATGAAGCGCAAAGACGAAAATCTCAGATGAAAACATGTTTCTTAAAAATCTGTCTATGGATCCCTTCTCCCTAGCTAGTGGGCCATCGTCTCTTTTTTGAGCTTGAATTCTTGGGAAAAAAAAAGTGCAGTCCTTCGCTAATATAAAAAAATAGAATTTCTAAGGTTTTGCTTTTGAGCCATATTCAGCAGTAATCGGTGCTTACTCCTGGCTCTGCATTCAGGGGTCACTCCTGCAGGGCTCAGGGGACCAAATAGGGGGCTACGGATCGAGCCCAGGTCAGCGGCTTGTGAGACAAGCATCTTCACACCCACTGCGCTTTGTCTCCAGGCCTAAGCCATGACCGAAGCAAGAAGCTATTGCATTCTTCAAGCCCTTGACGCTCACGGACTGCATCCAACCTGCATACCAGCACACCGATTCGCCAGCAGTCATAACCACGGCTGTCCGTCCACCAGGGAATTCTAACACTCTGGGTTGGGACCCTGATTGGCTCTGCATCTGCAAACCAGCAGGCTTCAGCCGCTGAGCTAGAGGGCTGCGAGGAAGTCTGAGCTGGCGAGACGCATCTGGGGTAGGCAGAGAAGGTCTCATTTGCAGCTCTGTCCTGTTCTAGGTATTTGACCTTGGACAGTCCCTTTTCTCTGATCTGTTTCCTTGTTCATAAAGCGATGGGATTGGACCAGGTCCCCTTCCAAGTTCCCTGAGGCTCTGAAATTCATTGACTCCCTCACCCATTGTGGGCGCTTAATAAATAACAGGCACTCTTGTGCAGAACCTCAACAAGAACCTGACTGGCACACGTCTGGCAGCAAATATTTACCTGGCATCTGCCCAGAGAGTGGCTGTGTGATAAGAGACAAATCAGAGAGGACCCCCGCAGAACCCCACAGGTCTATCGGAGACCCCAGACCTATAGGGAAGACTTAGCCAGGGGAGTTTCACAGTTTTTTTCAACACCCTAGAAATTGAAAATGCCTTTCACTGTAGGGAAACAGGAAATGTAATATTCGTGACAGGGTCCTTCTGCATTCAGGATCATACACTATATTCTTTTTGAGTAGAGGAGAATAGAAAAGTCTTAACTAACTAAAGTTGATGTAAGTTATTGGGCTGGAGTGATGGTACAGCAGGGAGGGCACTTGCCTCGCATGTGTCTGACCTAGGTTCAATTCCTAGCATCCCATGTGGTTCCCTGAGCACTTCCAGGAGTAATTTCTGAGAGCAGAGCCAGGAGTAACCCCGCACTACTGGGTTCATAATTTTTTTTAATTTCATAAAAATTTTTTGAAAAATTAAGTTATTGAAGACTAAGAAGGATTTGCTCGAGCGGGCCCAGTAAGAAGGATAGTATGTGTAACTGAACTTTACCTCAAAATGAGTGGACCTGCTCTTTTCCCCTCTAAAAGAATCAACGCTTCATTATCAACACGTTGATTTGGGGCCTTCATTGCCGGGGCTTTTTCACCCACACAGAATTCTCAGCGAAGCATCTTTTGCCTTTGCCTTTGATGGAGCTTAGAGCCAAATTTAGAATCAACCCTCTGCTCTATTAAAAAGTTGTGTGTCCCTGGAGTGACCAGCAATCACAAAAAGGACCTGCCCACTTGCAGAAAAAGGCTGAGAGGAAGTGGGGGAAGTCTCTGTCTCTCCACAAACATTCTTTGCTTGGGACCACCTGGTAGAGCCCTGGGGAGCTGCGGCAGGTTCTGGGAGGGTGGGAGCGGGGAGTGTCACTCTCTGGGATGCCTGGAAATCATGTGCGGCTGGGCACGTGTGTGCAAGGCACGCTCTTCAACCCCTGTACTATATCTCTCCCGCTTTCAAAGACATTTTTTTTTGCCACAGATAATTTACTAATAACCCCCAAACTCTTCCAGGAAGAGAAACTTCTACCTCTTGCTCCATTGTCTCACTACAGAGACTTTGGAAGTCCCGAGGCCAGCTCTTGAGACACTCGTGTTTACCCTGCTGAAGGCCAGATACTCTTTTCCCCTGAAGCCTTGTGCTTTAGGGAGCAGATTAGGAGGTCTCGATGCTGAGTCAGCCAAAGAGCATGCCATCCTATGTTCCAAGTGCCAGAACAATATCCCTGCAAGGCTTTTAGAACCCTATGGGAACTGTATATGCTACTCGAAACATCACCAACTGAACTTTGGAACTGCAACAAAGTCAGGAGTGTCCTTAACTGGCTTCTGCCTGCAAGTCCACAAGCCACCTCCTAGCAAGGATGGCTTCCTGCTTCCTTTTGGGGGTAGAGCTTCTAAATGGTACCTGAAGGCTTCCAGGCAATGAGTAAAGGCCCATGAGTGCTGAGGGCATATAATTGGTGTCAGCATCATGCAAGTTTCCGGGACTATCTCTCTGGCTGTGTTTCCTGCATCTTAACCAGATTTTCTATTTGATTCCCTCCATTCTTCTAAGTGGAACTGAACAAGAAGAAGTCTTATTTAAAAAAAAATAGGTGAAGGTCATTGCCTGAGTGACAGCTGCCAAAGAAGGCGGCTTGGTCTTGAGAGTGACTTCGAGGTGCAAGGAACAGCAGTCATCTCCCATCCTTTGTAGTTCTGGGGAAATTTTTCTTTCAACAAAGACAGGTCCAAATAAGTACATTCATTAGCCATACAGTTTAAATGGCACTCAAACCTGAACTCAAAAAACAGCCGACACTCACAAGATGGTTGCCCTTACGTCAAACCATTCTGTTCATTCGGTAAAAGTGATTCAGCATTTTTCAAATGTTCAGATTTTTTGTTTGGATTTGTGTGTGTGCATTTTGGTTTTGTTTTTGGGCCAAGTTTGGCGATGCTCTGCACTCAGGTCTCACTCCTAGCAGTGCTCACGTAGAAGCTGTGTGCGTCTCATGCAAGGCAAACACCCGACCCCTAGTCCTACAGCTCTGGCCCCTCAAATGCTTAGTTTTTGATTGAGCTTGGAGTGAGGGGGACTAGGCTACACCTGGCAGTGCTCGGGAGTTACTCACTCTCCTCTCTGTGGCCAGAGCCACTCCTGGCAGTGAGTCAAATGCCCTAAGCTCTCCAGCCTCTCAAATGCTCAGGCTTTTGTTTTATTTATTTAGTTATTTTGACACTCCTGGCAGTGCTCAGGGATTACTCCTGGCTCAGGGGACCGCATGGGATGCTGAAGATCTCACCTAAGTCAGCTATCAACCACGAGCAAGGCAAACGCCCTACTTGCTGTGCTGCTGCTCCAGTCCCCCAAATGCTCAGTTTTAACAATCTAAGACTCTAAGGAATCACGCACACCGTCACTGTCACTGTCCTCCTGTTGATCATCGATTTGCTCGAGCTGGCACAGCAACGTCTCCATTGTGACAATTGTTACTGTGTTTGGCATATCGAACACGTCATGGGTAGCTTGCCAGGCTTTGCTGTATACAATATTTGCAGAACTTACTAAAACAGCAATTTATGATATACAACTAGTGGTGTGCTCTGTTATGGGAATATCGAAGAGATAAGACGTTTTTTGGTTAGTTTTGGGGTCCTACAAGTAGTGCTCTGGAACTACTCCCAGCTCCATAGTGCTCAGCGGCCCAGATAATACCAGGATCGAACCTGGGGCTCTCACAAACCAAACATGATCTCCAGCCTGCTGAGCGCTCTCCCTGACCTGGTGGTCCTCAGACTGCTCCCCGCCCAGTCTCCTCAGGAACAGAATCCTGAAGACTAGGGCTCAGAGCTGGCTGCTCATCCTTGTTTTCTTAAACGGTCTCTAGGAAATCCCAGGGAGTCTTGCTCTTCAGGCCCATGTTCTCCCTTGAACACAAACCTTGCTTGCTTGCCTCTCCATTTCTTACCAAGCTGTTCATGACTAGGTTTCAGTCATACAGTATTCCTGCTGTGGGGGCCAGAGCCGTGATACAGCAGGTAGGAAGCTTGCCGGGCATGTGACTGAGCTAACTTTGATCCCTGGCATCCCACAGAGTCCCCAGAGCCCATCAAGAGTAATTCCTCAAAAAAAGAGAGCAATTCCTGAGTGTAGAGTCAGGAGTAACCTCTGAGCACTGCTGGTGTGGCCCAAGCCCTCCACTCTGGAGAAGCCTGTGTTCTCTCTTCAATACACACTTCTCACTTCTCCCTCTTCCCTCACATCTTTTTTTAATAGGTTTCAATGAAAAACCATATTTAAAAAGAAGAGAAAAAACCCAAATTTCTGTTTTAACTTGCTTTTCTAGGGCTTCCGGTGCTACTGCCCTCTGCTCTGCATTCTTCTCCTTGAATGCTTTGCTATAACCCGTGAATATTCCTGACCCTTTCCCGGGACTCCTGCAGCTCTGGTGAGCACCTGACTCCGAAGCCACGGGAAGCGAGTGTGGACAGTGTGGAGAACGGCCCTCCCTCCTTTCTTCAGAGTCTTCTAGCTCGGGTGCTCTTGCCCTTTTGTGGGGAGTCCACACCGGCCACCTGTGATCTTTCTGTGGTCTTCTAGTCTTGCCAAACAAGAAAACCACAGACCTTTAGGGGTGTCGGTGTCATACCGACCCATACCAGGTGTGACTCTGAGCACAGAACCAGGAGGAATCCTGAGTACAGCTGGGTATGCCCTACCGCCCCTCGACAATAACAACAACAACAACAGCACCAACAAAACAACATAACCCCTATTCTTTATTTATTTTATTTTATTTTGCTTTTTGGGTCATACCTGGCGATGCACAGGGGTTACTCCTGGCTCTGCACTCAGGAGTTACTCCTGGAGATGCTCAGGGGACCATATGGGATGCTGGGAATCGAACCCGGGTCGGCCGCGTGCAAGGCAAACACCCTACCCGCTGTGCTAGCACTCCAGCTCCAAACTCTATCCTTCAATCTTGTTTTTACTTGTTGTTTGTTTGCGGTGCCAGGTCTCGTGCTTGCAAGGCATGTGCTTAACCACTGAGCCACATCATGGTCTCTCCACTAATCTGTATTTTGAAAGATAAAACCCAAGAGATTGCTACTTAAGAGGCCCCTTCCAAGCTGGAGAGACAGTGCAGGGGTTAAGGTGCTTGCCTTGCATGTGGCTGCACATTCCCCAGCCAATCGAGAAGTGATACATGAGCACAGAGCCAGGAGTAAGCCCTGAGCACTGCAAGAGGTTGCCTCAAATAAACAACAACAAAAGAGGCTCTTCCGAGAGAAGAAAAGAGCCTGCCATAGAGGCAGGCTGGGGGTGGGGGGTGCGGGGAGGGAACCTGGGAACACTGATGCTGGGAAATGTGCACTGGTGGAGGGGTGGGTGCTGGAAAACTGTATGACTGAAACCTAATCATGAATCAAAAAAAAAAGTCTCTTCCCTTGGGTCATGGATGTAGAACACTTGACCTGCATGGGTTCCATTCTCAGCACCCACCGCATGGTTCCCTAGCCACCAGCCTTTTGGAGTGGTCCCCAAGTACTGCCAACCGTGCCCTAGAAAACAAAAACATAACAAAGATGGAAGATTCTCTTCCTCCTGCTTGCCCTCTGACACCAAAGGAGATGTTCCTCTGAGCCTGGAAACTCTCTGTGACCTTAATAACTGAAGCACTTCCTGCCAGGAGGCATTTTCTGCTGCAGCCTGAAAGTGTTCTAATCGTTTCTGTCCTCTGCCTCCTGGATGAAGCCAGGAGTGGGGTTAGGATTTGACTTAACGGATTCCTTCAAATGGTTGATTTGAGGCTAATGATTAGCTGTTCCTTGCAATCATGCTTTTTTTGGGGGGGGGGCAGGGGACACACCCATTGGTGCTCAGGAATCACTTCCAGTGTTATGACGAGGGCATGAGGTGCCTGAGATCGCACCCAGGGCTCCTGCGTACGAGGCCATCTCCCTGTTCTCCTGCAATGATACTTTAAAAACCAGAGCAGTGACAATGACCATTTGGATCAAGTACATAAAGAAGAACAAAAGGAATGTCCATGCGCTATTATTCTCTGTGAGCTGCAATAACACCTAACAATAACCTAAACAATAACAACTATCTTTATCTTTTTTTTTTTTTTGCTGATCTGATTTTAGGTCACACTTGATGATGCTCAGGAGCTACTCCCAGCTCTGTGCTCAGGAGTGACCCCTGGTTTTGCTCGGGGGACTCTATGCAGTACCAGGGATCAAACCGGGGTCAACCACACACAAGACAAACGCCTTAATCCCTATCTTACCTTTCTTATTCACAGCTATTGTCTTGATAACACAACTGAAAAGCTTGATAAATATTGCAGATTACATATATTATGATGATTTTTTTTTACTTATTTACTTTGGTTTGGGGGGTAAATACTCAAAGGTGCTCAGGACTTGCTCCTGGCTCTGTACTCAGGGATCGCTCCTGGCAGTGTTTGGTGGGCCAGGAGTTTGGGGGGGGGGGGGGGTGTCAAGAAGCAGTTATGGAAGCCAGAGCAATAGTCCAGGGGCAGGACACTGGCCTTGCATGCAGCCAACCCAGACTCATTTGCTGGCATCCCATGTGGTCCTTCGAGCACTATCAGGAGTGATTCCTGGGTGCAAAGCCAGGAGTAGGCCCTGAGCATTGCCAGGTATGACCCTAAAACAAAAGCCAACAAAAGAGGCAGATGTGGGGGGTGCCAGGGCCCCTCGCCCCGGAAGAGAGATGCCAAGTTACGCTCTCCAAGATGACGTTCCAAAAAAGAACCTTGGAGCCAGAAGGAGGCTCAAAGGCCTGCGCATGTGCTCCGCATGCAGAAGGTCCGGGCTCTATCCCCAGCACCCCCGGACCCCCAGAAGTGACCTCTGCCTCAAGTCGGGAGAACCCCAAAGCTACACCTGGCATGACTCAGACACCGAAAAGAAATCAAGGGCAGGAGAGAGTACAGGGTGTGCTAGGCTGCCTCGGGTTCCTTCCTCAGCACTGCAGAGGGTCCCGGAGCCCTGGAGCCCTGCCGGAGTGATCCCCAAGCACAGAGCCAGGAGTAAAGCCCCAAACCCAAACAACAAGGACAAAGGAAAAGAAAACAAATACAAGAGAGCCCTTGGGGGCGAGGCAGGAATGAGCCCAAGCAACAGTGCAGAGCATTCGGCCAATCCAGGTTGGATCCTGGGAACCCCATCTGGTCCCTCAAGCCCACCAGCAGTGATCCCTGGAGGCAGGGTGACCCCTGAGCACCGCCTGGTACCGACCCCGCCGAAAGCCAAACTTCCCTGGCGGACTGAGTGCATTTCCGGTTGGCCCACCCTGGCTCAGACTCAGAGGAAGAAGCAGGTCTGGGTCAGCCCAGCGGTGCTCTCGGCAGTCACTCTGCACCCGCTTCTTTCCCAGACCCTTGTCTCTGAGCTTAGGACACTGTGGGGCTAGGACAGTGGCCTGGGACTGTGTGCCAGAGCTCACAGTAGATATTCAGGGATGCCAGTCAAAAAAAAAATAAAGGGACTGGAGTGATAGCACAGTGGGTAGGGCGTTTGCCTTGCACGCTGCCGACCCGGGTTCGATTCCCAGCATCCCATATGGTCCCCTGAGCACTGACAGGAGTAATTCCTGAGAGCATGAGCCAGGAGTAACACCTGTGCATCGATCGCCTGGTGTGACCCAAAAAGCAAAAAAAAAGAAAAGAAAAAAGAAAAAAAAGAAATAGGGAATTCCCTGCTAACCCTTCCTCCCCCCGCCCCCATCTACTTGGGGGGCCATGCCCAACAGTGCTCAGAGCTTCCTTCTGGCTCTGCACTCAGGGATCATACCTGGCATGCGTCAGGGACCCCACGGGGTGCTGGGGATGGAACCCGGTGGCTGCACGCAGGGCAATGCCAGCCCCGCTGTGCTATCTCTCCAGCCCACTCGTCAGACTCTTTAGCATTTGTGGCTTTGTCCTGTTCCGCCTCTCTACCAACTCGTTTCCGCTCACATCTTTTTCCTTCTTTCTCCTGGGTTTCCTGTTGAGGCCTTCCACCCTCTGTCTCCTTCCCTAACCTGTCTTTTCTGGCCTCCGAATTTCTCCTTTC
Organism: Sorex fumeus; assembly: GCF_029834395.1. Lineage (NCBI taxonomy): Eukaryota > Metazoa > Chordata > Mammalia > Eulipotyphla > Soricidae > Sorex > Sorex fumeus. The sequence continues at coordinate 79,525,195 of NW_026606059.1, forward strand.
TGCTCACTCCCATAAAAGGACTCCATGGCATTGGACTGACGAAACCTGTCCAGCGTCGTCGTCGTAGTCTCACAGTTCTGCCAATGCTGCTCCACCAAGGCCACGCGCCCAGATAAAAACAGCGGTGGTGGAGAACCCACCCCGAAAATAAACAAGTCATTTCCTTCTTGGACAGGCCGCAGCCACACAACTGACTCTGTCAAGAGCTGTGAAAGGCAAACTCTTTCCATACCGAACGAGCTGCAAAACTGGCCTCCTGGGGCCAATCAACAAATATTTCTGGAGCCTCATGGGGACAGGCAGTGAGAAAGAGGATGCATTTAGGACACCCGGACCGGCAGGCGGTGTTTGTCCTTGAGAAAACCAGCGACCAAGAACGATGAAGAGGCCCACTGCCTGTCTTTACTCTGTGTATGGATTGCCGGCCACGGAGAGGGACTATTTATTTGTTTTCCCCTTTCGTCATCAGTCCCCACCCCCCACCCTGCCCTCCAGCTGGGTGGTGCAGGCTCTGCGACACAGGGACCCTAGAGCTGAATCTCTAGGATGGGGTCTGTCTCGGGGGCTGAACGAGTGAGTGGCTGCAGGGACAGTACTACGGAATTAGTGGAATCCACACGAAACAAAACTGCGTGTGTGGGAAACATTCCGAGCGCAGGAGAAATTGGATGCTTGGGGAAGGGAGTAGGTACAACAACGAAGGGCTCAGAGGCTTGGGCTGCTGGGGGTGGGTGGGGCTCTGCCTGCCAGCTTTCCTGCAGCTCTCCCGCACTTGCTGCTGTTCCAGATGCCTCCGTTTTGTCTGCAGGGGGGTGGGAGTGGAGAGCTTTCTAGAGCTTGCATGAGAGGTGTGAGAAAGCTATGAGGAGGCCTTCCGGGCTCTGCTGGGTGAGTGTGAGCATGTCTCCAGCCCCGTATGAGCCCCATTTCGCCACCCCCCCCCCAGACTAATAAAATAGACCTTGTATGAGATGACGAATATAGTGTTAACCCAGCACCTGTCTGTTAAATCCCCGTCCCCAACACACACATACACACACACACACACCCGGGGGGGGGGGGGGGCATGGGTCCGGGAAAGAGAGAGACAGAGAGAGACAGAGAGAGAGAGAGAGAGAACCAGTTCCCATATGCTAGTGCCGGCATATTGCCGTGGCATTGAGCGGGGAGACACACACTGCTGGGGTCCCTGGTTTATGGTAAGGGGAAAACCAATTCCTGCCTTGATTCCAAAGCAGCACTGAAGGTGACATCAATTAGGCCCTCATCAATACGAATATCCCCGATCCCAACATGCCCTCCCAGGAGCTTGCAAGTGAAACATTCCTGCGTGTGCCACCCGCCCCCCCCCGCCCTCCACCCCAGCCCTCCTGAGCGGCTCCTTCCACTCCCAATCTGGTTACCTGGGAGACTGCATCTTTAACCCATCCTCCCTCCTCTCCCCACTCGCCTTTCTTGTCCCCCACCCCCTGCTTCTGCTGAAAAAGCTTTTAGCAGAAATCTTGATCCACAATTTTGTAAGCTGCGATAGCCATCTCTTAAAAATATTTTTGTTCTTTCCTGAATGCACGCAAACATATTTTGTAATATCGTGAAGAAAACACCTCTCTGCTCTAGGGAGGAGGAAGGGGTGGGAAGGAAGCCAGGGGAAGAGAAAGGAGGACGGGAGGGACATCAAGAAGCAGAAGCAAGAGAATCACTGAGGGCTGGCAGGACCTGGCTAGTCCTGGGGGGCGGCTGAGTTTCTGGGGTTCTAGTGAGCAAGGCAGATGGACCTCTGAAAGCAATGGGGTCCCAGAGCCATCCCCGCTAGGCCAGTGTGGGTGCTAGATGACATTTGGGGGTCTCAGGTCCACCTGAGGACCCCAACTGTGTTCTTTGTGAATCTTTTGGTTAATCTGATATTATCTAGGAAGCTGCTCTCGGTCTTGCTGTTATCAGAGTGATGGGGCTGGAGAGAGTACAATGGGAACAGCAGCACGGAGAGCACAGGACACAGACAGCTTCCATCCCTGCGCCCCGTATGGTCCCCCGAAGACCGCCAGGAGCAGGTCCTGAGCATAACTGGGTGTGGACCAAGAATAAACCAAACTATTCAAGCAGAGTTAGAGCTGTGTGTTGCTACGTAGCAGGGGTCTTTTTATTTGGAGACGTGGCTGCAATCAAGCTTGGTGAAGATGCAGAGCGTCACCATTCCTCCAGAAGGTGCCTGGAAGCCCCTTCCAAGCCAGAACCCCCATGTGGCCCAGGAAACCATGATTTGATTTCTATCCCCATCTGAGAACTTTGTCAAGCTGGGCGCTTCCTGCATGGAGCCACAGGGCCACTGCTCATGCCCGCTCGGCTGCTTTTTCCCCTTCAGCCTTAGGTCTGTGAGCTCTGCACGATGAGCTGGATGGTAGCAGTTTCCATGGTCTGATCAGGGTCCAGCGTTCCACAGTGGGGCTGTCACACCAAAGGCTCTGTCCACATTTTTGTTTCCCAGCAAGGGCTCAGGGGGAAGCTGTTGCATCTTCATCCCCATGTTTGTGGGTTTGGACCTTGGTGCCCCTTCCCCAGTGGTGGTGGGGGGTGGAGGGGTGGTCCTCAGAGGAGGTCCTGAAGGAGACACATCCATATAGCCTGGAGCAGATTCTGTGGGATAACAGGCTTTCAAAATGTCACCTGCCCTTTTACAAGGACGGCATTGCCCTAAACTATTTCTGGTCTCACCAGGAGAAGGGGTCACTCTTACCAATCAGGCTTTTGGTGCCTTCACCTTTTTGGCACTTTTGTCCCCATCAAGACTCCAGTCCATGGCCACCATCCTCCAAAGGCCATTGGACAGTCAGGATTGGGCCCACAGTGACGAGACATGTGGGGCCTCACCAGATGGGGGTGGAGCTGGCCCTTTCCTCCCGATCCCAACGAGACCCCGAGTCGCTGCCCACAAACGGCGTCTCTGGTTCCTGATCAAGCTGCTTAATGGCCATGATCCCAGAGACTCAGCAACAAATCTCTAAACCCAATAGCTTTTGGCAGAAATGCATCCGGACCCCGCAGTATGTTACTGTCGCCGGGCCAACTCAGGGGGGAAAGGGTGCTGTCCCTCCATCTGCTCCCCCTTGGTGGTTCGGTGGCCACCAGCCGCCAGAGGCCATTGGACAATCAGCTTTGGGCCTGCAGTGATGAGACATGTGGGGCCTCACAGGATGGGGGTGGAGCCAGCCCTTTCCTCCCCATCCCAACGAGACCCTGACTCGCCACCCACGAACGGCCTCTCTGACTCCTGATCGTCACTTAATGGCCATGATCCCAGAGACTCAGAAACAAATCTTGGAACCCAGCGGCTTTTGGCACAAATGCGTCTGGTCCCTGTAGTAGGTTACTGGCGCTGGGAATAGGTTTCGTACCTTGGTCTGTTCCCCCTGGTGACCCGGTGGCTGCCATCCTTCAGAGGCCACTGGACAGTCAGCTTTGGGCCTGCAATGACAAGACACGCAGGGCCTCACAGGATGGGGGTGGAACCGGCCCTTTCCTCCCCGTCCCAATGAGACCCTGAGTCACTGCCCACGAATGGTGTCTCTGGCTCCTGATCAAGCTGCTTAACGGCCATGATCCCAGAGACTCAGAAACAAATCTTGGAACCCAGCGGCTTTTGGCAGAAATGTGTCCGGACCCCACAGTAGGTTACGGTTGCCGGGCCACCCCAGGGGGTAAAGGGTGCTGTCCCTCCGCCTGCTCCCCCTTGGCAGTTTGGTGGCTGCTATCCTCCAGAGGCCATTGGACAGTCAGGTTTGGGCCCTCGGCGACAAGATAAGCTGTGAAATGGGATGGGGGTGGAACCGGCCCTTTCCTTCCTGTCCCAACAAGACTCTAAGTCACTGCCCATGAATGGCTGCTTAATGGCCATGATCCCAGAAACTCAGGAACAAATCTCGGAACCCAGCAGGTTTTGGCAGAAATCCCTCCAGATTTAATTGTTAAAATTTCAGAATTTCAAAATCGCATGGCCACTACTGCAGACACACAACATCACATGTTATTCATAACCAGCAATAGAAAACAAATTGTCTACTGTTGCCTTTTCGGCAGATCTGAGTGTTGGGGTAAAATCCCAAATAATAATGGTGGGTCTGGTGTCAAAATATTGAATGTAATCAAAGTAGAAAGAGAGTAATGTGGAAATAGTTTGCCCCACAGGTAGAGGGAAGGTGTTTGATGGGGTACACTGGGGTTTTTGATGGTGGAGAATGGGCACTGGTGAAGGGACGCGTGTTTCATTGTATGACTGAGATTTAAACCTGAAAGCTTTGTAACTGCTCTCACGGTGATTCAATAAATAAAATTATAAAAAATGAAAAAAAAAGTAAGGTTGAGTTCATGCCCAATTTAATCAGCTAATCAGTGGCTGAATATATAGCAGTACTCCTACATAAAAAAAAAAAGTTTCCGGTCCACGACTTGTGCCCATACCTAGTATCTGAGGCTCCCCTGCATGAAACGCGGGGCTCTCCAGCCTTCCCAGGATCAGTTCCAGGACCCCCACACAGAGACCTTCCCTGAGCCCACCCAAAATGACCCCCCATATCTGGGCACTTATCAGTGCACCACCTTGCTTTCTCGCCAGTTACAAAGCTTTCATGACTGAGTTTCAGCCACACAATGTTCCAACACCCATCCCTCCACCCATCCCTCCACCAGCGTACATTTCCCACCACCAATTTCCCCAGTATCCCTCCCCCTGCTTCTATGGTAGACAATTTCCCTCTTTCTCTCTACTTTGGGCACTATGGATTGCAATGCAGATACTGAGAGGCTAACATATCTGGTCCTTTATCAACTTTCAGCACACATCTCCCATCCCAGGCGATCCCTCCAACCATCACTGACTTGGTGATCCCTTCTCTTTCCCAGCTGCCTTCTCCCCCCAGCTCGTGAGGTAGGCTGCCAACCGATAACTGCATTGAAGGGAACAATTTGCTTCTGGTCTAGTGAGTGGAAACTAGAAAGGTTGCTAAGAATCCAAAGCAGAAGCTCTCCCACCCGGGCCCAAGGAAAAGTCACCGTGCTTCAAATTGCAAGAGCACCAAGGTCAGAAAAAGTTGCTCTGAAGAGCAAATGCTCCAGCTAATACTTGAGGCGAGCAGAGGAAGCTCGTGCTTCCATTAAGGCCTGATCAGGTTGAAACTGTGCCTCGGTGTCTTCCGTTGCCCTTCCCCTCTCCCTGCTCCTCTGGTCATTAATTTGTCCCCCCAGTCATTACGGAGTATTGCTATTTGTTTAACGGGGGGTGTGAGGTTGTTTCAATCCGTAGTAGCTTCAGAGTAAACCCGACTGTTCTGACAGTTGCTGTTGATGGGGAATTTGGAAGGGATCCAGCAGGGTGGTGCCAGGTGGAGTTGCCCGGTGGAGTGGAATCCAGGTGGCAGTCAAGGGAAACTCCCCTTGAAGGCCCGACTGGGCCCGAGGCCCTGCTTGGGGTGGGGGTGAGGGCCAGCTCCTATAGCCGCAGGGTAGTGTAGGCTGTTTGCAAGTGACCTCAGGTTCCTCATGCCTGGACTCCTCTGCCTGCCCAGCTCCTGGCCAGCACGTGGTCTGAGAAAGAGCAAGTGAGCTGTCACATGTTCGTCTCCTTGCTCTTCAAGCCCACATCATCCCTGCCACCTTGCTTCCCTGGTGCAGACCCCCTCTATATATTTAATTATTTATGTTTTTTAGTGAAGCAAGGTTTTTTTTTTAAATTGAACAAAACATGCTTGGAAAAATGTGAGAGGAAAGAGAAAATGTGTTTATAAGAGAACAGACGCTGGGACCGGAGAGATTGTATAGTGGGTGAGGAAATTGCCTTGCACGCTGCTGACCAGGGTTTGATCCCTGGGATCCCGTATAGTTCCCCAGGCATCACTAGAAGTGATTCCTGAGTGCAGATCTGGAAGTAACTCCTGATCGTTATCAGGTGTAGGCAGGGAGGGAGGGAGGAGAGAGAGAGAGAGAGAGAGAGAGAGAGAGAGAGAGAGAGAGAGAGAGAGAAGAAAACACAGCTTTCTCCAGAATGGAAGTAACCAAGCAAAGAAATACAGGGACAAGCAAGCGAGCTATGAGTTTGCAGGGATATAAAAAAAAAAAGGCTAGATTCATTTAAAGTATTGGGCCACATTAATTCTAAGATTCTGTGACTCCATTGAGAATTCAACATTCATTACTTAATGCAGGTAATACAATAAAAGAAAGTCGATTTAAAGTCATCCTGCACAAATAACTTCATAATCTCTCTACTTGATACCAAATTTCAGTGTATTTTTCTAGTATGGTGGGGTCTTAAAAGCTCACTTAAGATCTAAGCTTGAGAGCTGGAGGGATAGTCCAGACTTAAGTGCTTGCAGCTGACCCTGAGTTAGTCCCAGGCACCACATACAGTTCCCCAGGCACTGCCAGGGGCTACTCCTGTACAGAGTACAAAGCCAGAAATAGGTCCTAAGCACTGCAGGCTGTGGTCCGAAATTGAAAAAATATAGATTTGAGCTGAGAGAGAGAGAGAGAGAGAGAGAGAGAGAGAGAGAGAGAGGGAGAGGGAGAGAGACAAAGGGAGAGGGAGAGGAAGGCAGAGAGGAGAGAGGGAGAGAGGGAGAAAGAGAGGGTGAGGGATGCAGAGATAAGTAGAGAGGAGAGAGAGAGAGAGAGAGAAAGGTAGAGAAAGAGGGAGAGAGAAAGAGGCCAGAGAGGGAGGGAGAGCAGGGAGAGGGGGAGAGGTAGTAGAGAGAAGGAGAGCTAGGGATAGGAGAGAGAGGACGCGGGAGAGCCTGCTTAGGGGCTGGAGGCTCTTCTCTGGCCCTTCAGGTTCGGATTCTTGCCCCTCCAGCTCCTAGGGTGAGACTCCTATTTCCTTCATCTGGCCTTGGGAGAAGCTCCATGACCTGAAAAAGGTTGGAGGGAGTTTCAGTTCTGAAACAGTCATAAAAACTAGAGTTAGGAAAGAAAACTTTAAGAAGCTTCAAGGTGAAAACAAGAAACTAGAAGGTGGGGGGTGAAACCCAATTGTGAGCACCACAAATCAAGACTGTGACCCAACTTCCATAAAATAAACAATGTGGTGACAATTCAAACTCAGCTTTTAAAAAATTATTAGGTTCTGGGTCAGAGAGGTAGCACAAGTGGTTAAAGCTCTTACTTGCATACAGCTGACCCTGGTTTGATCCCTGAGACCCCTGTGGTCTCCCAAGCCCACAAGAAGTAATTCCTTAGTACAGAGCCAGCAGTAACTTCTGAGCACGGCCAGGTGTGGGCCCCCTACCTCCAAGAAATAGTATATCTGCCATCTGTCCCCTAAATCAAGTCAATCTTTCAAAGAACACAGTGTCCCATTTATTTTCACTCTTTACATATATCATATTCAGGGAACTGGAGCAATAGCACAGCGTGTAGGGCGTTTGCCTTGCACACGGCCGACCCAGGTTCGATTCCTCCGTCTCTCTCTGAGAGCCCGGCAAGCTACCGAGAGTATCCTGCCCGCACAGCAGAACCTGGCAATCTCCCTGTGGTATAGTCCAACAAGTCTCACAATGGAGACGTTACTGGTGCCCGCTCAAGCAAATTGGTGAACAATGGGAGGACAGTGCTATAGCGCTATTTACACATAATTGGGTTACCCAGATCTTATTTCTCTTCTCCTCTTATTCCCTGTCTCATTTCCTCACTTAATGTACATGAATCCTGTGTGAAAAAATGAGGATAAAGAAAATTTACTCAATTTTTTTAAATAAACATTTCTTGTTTCTAGGTTTGAATAAGTCCTGAATTTGTACCCATGTTTACCGATGCTTTTGGGAAATTATCAATAAAAACTGTCACTAAAGAGCAAAAATAAATAAATTAAATAAGTCCTGAAAATATGTTTGCACTTATCTGTATTATTGCTAATATATATATCACTCGCAATTTCCAAAATGCTATTCTATTCTTTGAAAAATCCATTTGTTGGGGCTGAAGAGGTAGTGCAGTGGGTGAAACATTTGCCTTGCACATGCCTTTCACATGACCCATGTTTGATCTCCAGTACCACATATGAAACCCTGGAGCCCTGCCACAAGCTATCCCTAAGCATGGAACCAGGAGTAACCCCTGCTGTGCCAGGTGTGGTCCCCATATTTTAAGAAAAGCGCTTTTTTATTCATTAGCCTTCCACTTTCCCAATTACTGGTCCCAGGTAATTATTTAGCTAATCTAATTTTCTCCCACACCTGTGTAGTTATATCATGGTCCCTACATGTCTGTTTCTATCATTCATGTCCGAACCTGTTTCCATCTGGTATTAAAAGAGCCATTCAATCATTTAAGCACAAATGGAAAAAAAAATTAACGCTGTCTTCCTAGAACCATGGGCTTGATTAATCCACGGGTGATGTTCTGTTTTTCTAAACACAATGAAAGCACTCCATGCAGAAGTTAACTGTTTCGTGGACATCTAGAATCCCCTGGTCTTGCTATTCATTTGTCCTTCTAGACAGGGGATACAGATGTTTTAGCAAAGAACAATAGGATAGCATACGGGTGTCCAAACCAGCGCAGTGTCAGTGAGGGAGTTCTTGGTTCTGTATCTGTACATCGATGTCAGGTGTTTCCCCTGGATTTAGTATTTCCTAAGCTTTGGTGTCAGTCAAGTCCAACCCCCAACTTCTCCCTGACCTCGACTCTCTGTACTCCAATAAAACAATCAAGCCTTCTTTGTCAGCAGCTCAGGGTTAATTGTTCTTTCTCAAGCTTGACCTTCGCACTGTTTCAAATCCCTACCCTCTTTTATCTACGACTGCTGCTTCTTTGATAGAGTTTAACTTACTTCTGCCATGTGCATGCATAAACTGTCACTTGCTGGGTGCTGCTGTGATGGCAAACTCTCCGAAAGAAGGTGACTTCATCCTGCAAATTGCTTAGGTAGATCTTTTGATTAATCGTGGTTGTGAGAAATACTTCAACACATGCCTTCTTTTTTCCACTGGTCACTTACCAATTAAAATGTTCCTCCAGTTGTTCCTTATTCATGCTTAAATTGTCCCAGCCCGAAGCATGCTGATTGTATTAGCCGATGGAAAAATCAATGTTTAACCGCCAAGTGAAGCATTAACTGCATGAAAGTTAATCACACCAATAATGCACGTTGGGTTTACCCAGAGTCACCATCTCATGTTTGGGGGTTTTGCTTCCATTTTTCTATCAAGTCCCTAAAGAGTGATGGTTTTTCAAGGACTCCTGAGGATTTCATGGTATAGAATGTGTAGGAATTCCTTTTTATTAAAAAGAAAAAGTTATCTTGAGGGTTAGGCCCTGGAGAAAAAACATGGCAGAGAATACAGAAATTCTGCTCTTTGGTCCGGGAATAGATGTTAGATTAGATCAGGTCCCAGAAAAAAACTGTCAGAAATTCGCATTTGTGCTTGATTCCTTTTCCAGATGCCTGTTTTCCAAAAACAGGAGGGTTTCTTTTGCTATATGCATTCTCATTGTATCTGGGTGCCTTTAATGAATTCCAAATGTTCCCCTGGCTTATTCGTGGGTACTCAAGATGAAAATACCAACCAGAAAGGGACAAATTCTTCTGATCTTTCTCCACACAGTGGTCCACAATCTCTTATGAATTGTAAATGATAAATGTTTTGAAACTGTCGCCTTTACCTGGGCTGGCCACTATCTCAATGTGGACAGGTACTTTGGGTCAACAGATGTGATGGTACTTGAGCCACTCCTCATTTTCACTTTGTTCTTGGGAGTTCTCCTCTGTAACCATGACTCCTGACATCGGAGAAAATGTCTGGAATTATAAACCAGCACCTGCATTTTTGCACAACCGAGGTCAATGGCAATTTCTGAAAGCTAGACTACTGCATGGCATCAAATTTTAAAGTCTTTACCTTTGCTTCCCAAATGAAAAAAGATGATATGTTTTAAAATCTAATTGGGTCAGGGATGTAACTCAGTAGCAGTGAGCATGTTTTGAATGTATGAGGCTCTGAGTCATATACAAACTCATTCTCTCTAATGTTAAAAATGCTGATAATGTAAATGATATATTCATAATATATATAAATATACAGTAGACATATGTCATTGATCAAGAGAATAAGAAGACAAATCACAAACAGGGAAAAAATACCTGCCAAAGGCATGGCTTACAAACGTGTACAAAAATTGAATCTGTCTGGGGCTGAAGCAACAAAACAGCAGGTAAGGTACTTGTCCTGCATGCGACCAGCCCAGGTTTATTCTTCAACGCCACATATGATCCCATGGGCCCCACCAGGAGGGATTTCTGAGTGCAGAGCCAGGAGTAAGCCCTGATCCAAAATTTTAAAAAGTCTTTGTACATCTAAAACATATTAAAGAACTATTACAACTTAATGAGGGACCCGTACATGTGACCAGGTATGGAGCACCCACCTGCAGACATGAGGGCTTGAATTCCATTCCGAGCCTTGAATGTTGCAACTACAAAGAGAAGAGGGAGGGAAAAAATTCGTTTATTTTAAAAAACCTAGCAGAGGGCTAGAGGTATGGCTCAAGTGGTGAGACACATGCCTAGCCTGAGCTCAGCCTCTGGCACTACATGGACCTCCAGCAGTACTGGGCCAGAGCACAGAACTGTCAGGCTCATGCAACTGGGCTGAGCCTCCTGGGAGAGACTCTGGACCACCCTGGTGTTTGTGAAAAATAACATCAGGAACGGCTAAACAAAGGTCGGTTCCATCTGGATTTGAAAGTGGACTTGTGCTTGTGCTCCAGGCTTGATCTTAAGAGGTTTGCTCTGAAACTTCAGGGACCCCCCTCCCCCTCCCACACACCAAGCACCATCAGGGGTGGCCCCCACACACAGACAACACAAAAACCAGACCCAAAGACCTTAACAGATACAGCAGCAAAAATATACACAAGGCAAATACACATAGGGAAGATGTACAGGACATGCTACCAGAGAAGATGCATGTTGGCACTGAGATGCCTACAGGAATTGGCGGAAGCCATAGCACCAGCAGCACTGCATCCTGGGGAGCACACAGAGCCATGGGCACTTTCATTCATTCGCTGCTGGGGGTCAGCCACGTGGGGCACTCATGCCGGAAGACAGTTTGGTGCTTCCTCTCAGTCCTACAACAACGTTCCATGGTGTTGGCTAACCCCAAAGAAACGCAACCCATGTGCATACTAAACCCTGCACAGGCATCGGCAGGCATAAATATACATATATATATATATCTTTGTTTTTTGGCCACACCCAGTGATGCTCAGAGGTTACTACTGGCTTTGTACTCAGGAGTAGCTCCAGGTGGTGCTTGGGGAACCGTATGAGATGCGGGGGATCAAATTCGAGTCAGCTGTGTGCAAGGCAAGTGCCCTACCAGCTATGCTATTGCTCGGGGCCCCTGATCAGGCATAATTCATAGCAGCTTTTTTCACAATTGCCAATGCCTGAAGGGTTCCTTCCGGAGGTGAGTGAACCAGTGAAGTGTGGAGCATGCAGGCCATGGAGTATTATGCAGTGCTAAAAGGAAATGGAGATCATGGGGGAAAGCCACGGGGAAAACTTGAATGCAAATTAGGAAGGGAAAGAGGCCAACCTGAAAATAGTGTCAGAGTGTATCAAGTCCAACAAATGACATTCTGGAAAGACAACGCTAAGGAGACAGGAATAAACTGTCCTTCAAGGACAGCGATAAGGGAGTGGGAGAATAAGCAAGGAACAGAGGGCCTGGGGGACCGTGAAATGACTCAATTGGAACTTCTATGGTGGACAACGGCCAGGATCCAGAGATGATCACAACAAGCTCCCGGGAGAGCACAAGGCAGAGTCTCCTACCCTGTGCCTGACTATCCTCGCCAGGGCCCAACAGCTGAAGACCTCCAGGCCCCAACCAAGGCCTTACTGGGGCCACTCTCCACACACTTGGATAAGCCTCAGACATAACAGAACTGGCAGAGGAACCCAGGTGTGTGGGACCCGGGGCTGAGATCTCCAAGCCTGCACGGTTTGGGACTGGACCTGTCAGTAGCTAGACAGTTACACCCTCCAACTGCCGTGTAACCCCAACAACGGCCAGGATCCAGAGATGATCACAACAAGCTCCCGGGAGAGCACAAGGCAGAGTCTCCTACCCTGTGCCTGACTATCCTCGCCAGGGCCCAACAGCTGAAGACCTCCAGGCCCCAACCAAGGCCTTACTGGGGCCACTCTCCACACACTTGGATAAGCCTCAGACATAACAGAACTGGCAGAGGAACCCAGGTGTGTGGGACCCGGGGCTGAGATCTCCAAGCCTGCACGGTTTGGGACTGGACCTGTCAGTAGCTAGACAGTTACACCCTCCAACTGCCGTGTAACCCCAACAACGGCCAGGATCCAGAGATGATCACAACAAGCTCCCGGGAGAGCACAAGGCAGAGTCTCCTACCCTGTGCCTGACTATCCTCGCCAGGGCCCAACAGCTGAAGACCTCCAGGCCCCAACCAAGGCCTTACTGGGGCCACTCTCCACACACTTGGATAAGCCTCAGACATAACAGAACTGGCAGAGGAACCCAGGTGTGTGGGACCCGGGGCTGAGATCTCCAAGCCTGCACGGTTTGGGACTGGACCTGTCAGTAGCTAGACAGTTACACCCTCCAACTGCCGTGTAACCCCAACAACGGCCAGGATCCAGAGATGATCACAACAAGCTCCCGGGAGAGCACAAGGCAGAGTCTCCTACCCTGTGCCTGACTATCCTCGCCAGGGCCCAACAGCTGAAGACCTCCAGGCCCCAACCAAGGCCTTACTGGGGCCACTCTCCACACACTTGGATAAGCCTCAGACATAACAGAACTGGCAGAGGAACCCAGGTGTGTGGGACCCGGGGCTGAGATCTCCAAGCCTGCACGGTTTGGGACTGGACCTGTCAGTAGCTAGACAGTTACACCCTCCAACTGCCGTGTAACCCCAACAAAGGCCAGGATCCAGAGATTATCACAACAAGCTCCCGGGAGTTTTTATTTATTTATTTATTTTATTTTCCCGGGACTATTTACTTTTCTCTAAGTTTTCAGGGTACCTTTAAATATCCCACCCGCATGGCAGAGCCTGGCAAGCTATCCGTGGTCTATGCCAAATAGACCAAATTGATATGCCAAATCCAGTAATAAATGGATCTCATTCCCCTAACCCTGAATATGGCAGAGTCGAGAAGGATATGGAAGGAAAGACTGATAAAATACCAAGGCAGAAATAGGCTGCCAAAACGAAGAAAAACAAAAATGATTGTCTGTACTTTTAATGCTCGTACGCTGGCATCTGCTGCATCCATTGAAGACCTTATGGTACAAGCGCGAAAGATCAAGTACGACATCATTGGCCTGACTGAAACAAGAAGACATCAATCACATCATGCCGTTTTCGACACTGGAGAAGAACTGTTCCTTGGAACATGTGATAAAAGAGGCGTCGATGGTGTCGGTGTCCTTGTCAACACAAACTTAGCCACGAGCATTGATTCATTTGAATGCCTAACAACCCGAATCGGACGATTACACTTGAATAGATGTGGCTCACTACCGGCAGTTTCTATCTTTGTTGTCTATGGACCAACATCCAGTTATGGTGAAAGAGAAACTGAGAAGTTCTACATGGAGCTGGAGAAGTTCTATAAAGAAGATCACACCTTCTACAAGATCATTGTCGGTGATTTTAATGCCAACATAGGACCAAGAAGATCAGTCGATGAACTCCACATCGGGACCCATGGCCTAGAATGGAACGAACAGGGTGACAGACTGTTTGAGTTCATCATGTCAACCAAAACCTTCCATGGTAACTCACAGTTCCAAAAGGCTGAATCTAAACGTTGGACATGGGAGTCTCCCGATGGACGGTTCCACAATGAAATAGACCACATCATATTCAATCAGCGGTTTTGCCTAACCGATGTTGCTGTTGTCCCAAAATTCCAAACGGGATCAGACCACCGTCTTCTTCATGCAAAATTCTACCTCACAGAACGAGGAGAAAAGAATGCAAGGTTTAAGAAGAGGACTCCCAGAACGACCACCAACTGGGAGCTCTTTGGCTCTGTTGCGGCAACATGGGAAGATGCCGTCATTGACAACATTGATGAGGAATACGATCGAATGATTCAGCACCTCCATGATTGTGCGAGGAATGCCAAGAGAGAGATAACCACAAAAAACCGCCTTTCTTCGAATACTCTTGAACTTATTCGCCAACGTGGCTTGGCACATGCCTCAGGCAACCACAAGCGAACATCCGAACTGGCAAAACAGTGCAGAGAAGCCATCAAGGATGACCTCAAAAACAGGAGAACAGCAGTACTGGTAGATGCGGCAGAAGCTGGGAAAAGCATTCGTAATGCCCGCCTGTCCTTCACCAACTACAAAACCAAGATGACTGCCCTCCGACATCATGATGGATCTATCACATCTTCCAGAAGGGCAATGGAGAAGATTATTCATGACTTCTACTCAGATCTCTTTAATAGCCACGTCCACTTGCCCACATACCACATGATGGATATGTTGTTCCCAATGTTCTCCCTTCCGAAATCCAACATGCCATCTCGTCGGTAAAGAAACAAAGAGAACCTGGCCCAGACAAGATCAGACCTGAACACCTGAAGAACTTACCATCAGTACTCATCAATACATTGGCTCGGCTCTTCACACGCTACCTGTCTGAATGCAAGGTTCCATCCCAATGGAAAACCAGCAGGACTGTACTACTATACAAGTAAGGAGACATCCAGGACATTGGCAACTATCGCCCAATCTGCCTATTGTCTGTCGTCTACAAACTGTTCACTCGAGTCATCCTGAATAGGATTAGCAAAACACTAGATGAAGGACAACCATGTGAACAAGCCGGATTCCGAAAAGGATTCAGTACCATCGACCATATCCACTCGACTACTAAGCTCATTGAGGTTTCTCGGGAGTTCAAGATGCCGCTCTGTCTAACGTTCATTGATTTAAAGAAGGCCTTTGATTCTATTGAGACGGAAGCGGTCATGGAAGCCCTAGCCAATCAGGGCATACAAACTCAATACATCAGGATCCTTTGTGAGCTCTATTGTGGATTCACTACCAAGATCTCACCATTCTACAAAGAAGTAATCATCCATATCAAGAGAGGGGTTCGGCAGGGTGATACCATTTCACCAAAACTCTTCAGTGCCACCCTCGAGAACATCATGCGATGACTGGAATGGGAAAGCATGGTAGTGAAGATAGATGGTCGGCAACTACACCACCTTCGCTCTGCTGATGACATCGTTCTAATAACACCAAACATCAGCCAAGCGGCACAAATGCTGAACGACTTTGACCGTGAATGTGGAAAGGTCGGACTACAGCTGAATCTTACGAAGACAATGTTTATGAGAAACAGCCTTGTTCCTGACGCTCCATTCGCTCTCAACGGAACCACCATCTCTGAATGCAACAGTTATATATACCTAGGTCGAGAAATCAACATGATGAATGACCTGGCACCTGAGTTGCACAGGAGGAAGAGAGCGGCTTGGAATGCCTTCAAGAGCATTGAAGAAATAACTAAAAGGACAAAGAACCTCCAGCTACGAGCACATCTCTTTGATTCCACTGTTCTTCCTGTATTAACATATGCCTCAGAGACCTGGACCCTACGAAAACAGGATGAGAACGCTATTCGGGTCTCTCAAAGAGGAATCGAAAGAGCTATGCTTGGAATATCACGATTCACTCAAATGAGAGATAGAATCTGGAGTTCTGATCTTCATCAACGCTCAAGAATCAGGGACGCTGTCTCATTTGCCAAGACATCAAAAATCAGATGGGCGGGGCTGGAGTGATAGCACAGCAGGTAGGGCGTTTGCCTTGCACGCAGCCAACATAGCCGACACAGGTTTGATTCCCACCATCCCATATGGTTCCCCGAGCACTGCCAGGAGCAATTCCTGAGTGCATGAGCCAGGAGTAACCCCTGAGCATCGCTGGGTGTGACCCAAAAAGCAAAAAAAAAAAAAAAAATCAGATGGGCTGGACACATAATGAGGTTTAGAGCCATTACTGATTGGATTCCTCAGGACATCAAAAGATCACGTGGACGCCCACCTACAAGATGGTCAGACTTCTTCGTCAAGACCCTGAATGATCGGTTTGAGGCTCTGCATGTTCCTAGAACGAACAGATACCATTGGGCTACGCTAGCACGCAACTGGGATGAATGGAGACGTTACTGGCACCCGCTCAAGTAAATCAATGAATAACGGGGATTAAGTGATCAAGTGATTAAGTGATGGTGGACATATTTGTCCAAACCCATTGAAGGTACAAAAGGGTGCATGAGCCTACTTTAAACTATGGTTTTGCTTGTTTGTTTGGTTTGAGGGCCATACTCAACAGTGCTCAGGGCTTATTCCTAGCTCTGTGCTCAGGGATCACTCCTGGTGGTGCCCCAGGAACCATATGTGGTGTTAGGGATTGAACCTAAATCGGCCGTTTGCAAGGCAAGCACCTTACCTGCTGCACTATATCTCTGACCCCTACTGTATTTGAGGGCGATAAGTATTTACTAGAATAGGTCCTGCAGGGATGGCAAATAACCAGTTGGGTCTGTAGAATTAAAATGTAAAGATAGTGCCCAACAAAGATTCTGGCTATACATTTTCTCATCTTCCCATCAAAATATTATGAAAGAGTTGTTTGAAAACTAAGAGTCAACATTTGCCAGAGTCTGGGGAAAACTTGCAAAAGCTTCACGACAGTGAAGTAAAGATGCCAAACGGAGAACCTTTCCTTTGGATTCTTTATCCTCTGTAAGAGGAGAGCGAAGTTGGCAGGGAGACGTTTTGAGTCTCTCAACTGTTATTAAATCAGAACTGACAAAGCCCCAGAGGAAGTCCAGAGGGGCCCAGGAGGTAGGGGAGACTGGTCATAAAGTGTGATGGATAGAGCCAGGGAATCAGGAGGTGCAGATAAAGCAGCGGGCGGAAGCCTGGGGACAGCCCTCTGTTTTCAAGTTTGTCGTGTTTCCATTCATCACCGAAGATTAAAGAGGACTCACAGATAGCCTCTGCCTCGTGACAGTATCAATTCTCCTTATTGCAGACAACGGACAATGGGCAAGGGAATCTTGTCAGGGCAACTGTTCAACAGGTGATAAATGTCACAGTCGGCTCCATAGGAGCATGTGGGGCAGGCAGAGTGCATTGGCCCCTCCACAGCGTGTTTGAGCTGTCAGATTTCGAGAGGATGAAGCAGAGGAAATTGCATCTGTCGGGGGCCCTGCTCCGATACTGGGAGCGAATTCCCTCCCACTGCGTTCTAGGAAGGTGGTCCTCAGCACCACAGAGTGACCCAAAATTTGGTGGGAGAGGAGAAAATTGCAATCAGGAGAACTTCCAGAGAGATTAGACCCAAAGATGATTCGCTCCAGCAAAGAAAACCTTGAGCAAATGCTCGTGTCCTTCCAATAGCACACGGGCCTATGGCCTGTCGCGCAATGAGGTAAGGAGGAATGGAAGAATAACAAGCACTTCCGTGTGGAATGAAGATTGTTATGGAAAGCAAAAAAACCAAATGGACTCTTGCTCGTCCAAACAGTCACATGTATAGGATGAATATGAAGGGGTTATTGGGGGAGAGGGGATTGGGCCATACCTGCTGGTGCTTAGGCCTTACTCCTGGTTCTGTGCTCAGGGCTCATTCCTGCAGGGTTTTGGGGAACACAGGTGGTGACACAAGGCCAGGGCCGGGCCTCCAGACTATCTCTTCGGCTTCTGAATAGGTTTTTCAAGACTCCTATTTCTCCACGGACAGTGCTTTTGGCTCAGTTGTCTGAACAGTGTGTTCATCATTAGTAGCTCCTATTTACTGTGCTTGAAGAACTGCATTGTGTGTGTGTGTCTGTTCGCAGTCTTCAGGTAGGCCCCAGGACCTACCCATCTCTACCCAAAAAGCATAATTGTCCCAGAGTGGGAAGGCTTCATCACAAGCTCGGGGCATGTATGGAAGGAGAGTTGTTAGCTGGGGTTTGGGGGGATTGGGGAGGGCTGTCTTGGTTTTGACATGTTTGTTCTGTTCATCAGTATGTACAAAAACCCCACCTGTGAAGGAAGCTTACAGTGGGGTCACGCACAGGGTGTGTGAGCAGTGATGACGTGTAGGTCGGGGGAAAAATGTTTATTTTTAGGGAAATGAAGCTGTTGGATAAAGGAATGAGGATGATAGGCAGTCAAGGGTTATTGGGAAAAAGTGATAAAAGGGTCGGAGCAATAGTACAGCAGGAAAGGGCACTTGCCTAACACAAGGCCGGCCTAGGTTCTATCCCCGTCATCCCATCTGGTCCCGACCACACCTGGCGTGATTCCTGAGTGCAAAGCCAGAAGCAACCCGAGCCCTGCCAGGTATGGCCTCAAAATAACAGAAACAAAAAAGGGAAACAAGTAGTAAGGCTATTCAGCTGATTTAGAAGAGATGTTACTTTCCTAAGGTTATTGCTGAATCAAAAGGGAGCAGAGAATACCCCATCTGCGTTTTATTACCAGATCAGTATCCTTTGCCTATTTTCTTGCTTTTTCATTTTCATCTTTTCCCCTTTAAAAAGAACCTTATCATGCTTTGGACTTGACAATGTTATTTTTATGGACTGTTCAGTGTGTCTTACAGTTCTACACCTTCATGGCTTCAAAAATAGAAATAATCCCTCAATCAAGTCCAAAATGACAGGCAGGCTTTTGGACACTCAAGCTCCTTGCAAATTAAGTTCCTCCTCCTTTAAGGTGACAGAATCCTCTTCAATGAGCTGGCAGGTAGAAATCCATGGGGCTGGGGGTGGCGGGGGGGGGGGGGGGAGTTGGGGGGGGAAGGGTAGGCAATGGAGGGAATGGTGGCAAAGTTTTAAGCAGGTTGGTTGGAGGGACCACCTGCCTGGTCACTTTCCATCAGCTGGCACCCGGGCACATGACCTCAGCCAGCTATAAAAGGGGACATGGTAATAGTGGGTGTGGCAGAGGAAAAGTGGAGTGTAGTGGCCTCTCAGTCTACCTGCTACAAAATCCAACAGAGGACCATCCTTAGAAGCCTCTGTGCGATCCTCTCATTGTCCTACCTAATCTTACACGTAATCTTCAGATGGGGTTGGTTACTAGAACATCCAGTTTAGTAGCTCATGGTCACACAGCTCAGAACCACAAACCAAATATGACCCAATTCTGCCTCCAAAGCCTGCTGTGTTCAGCTAGTTCTCCCATTACATCATACTCGGGAAGTGAGAGGATGGCCTGATCGATTGGTGATGAAATGTCAAAGACATTTGACTGCCAACTCATCAGGAGTCCACGGTTTGTTGGAATGATGAGCTTCTTTTAATTCAGTGAACTCTTTCCCATTCGAGTGCGCAATGCAGAATGTGGTCCAGTACAGCAGCGGAGTGGTCTTTGCTTGCTCCTGTCTCCTCTGAGCTAAAAGACAATGCATGTTTGGCTTTCTAGAATGAGCATCTTCTACCTCCCACTTCTCCTTGATTTTGGGTTTTTGAGCCACACCCAGAGGCGCTCAGCAGTCACTCCTGGTGATGCCAAGGAACCACACGGTGCCTGGAACTAAGGTTGGCCGTGTGCAAGGGAAGTGCTTTAATCCCTGTACTATCTTTCTGGCTCACATATTTGAAAAGGACATTTTTAAAGTACCATACATATTATATTCACAACCCTTTGGACAGAAGAGATATCAGATACAGCTATTTACAAATAATGTTCATGCAAGAAATCGTGCTTCTGCATTATAATGTATCCAATTGCATATAGCTGCATTACACATTGCAGTGTATTACTTTACTTAATCCATATTACTACCAAATGAGTTTTCTTCTTACCAGCATTTTAATTTATGTAGAAACCAAGGCCCGGAGATTAAGAAACTGAACTGAAGCAACAGTCAAGTGAAGAGAAGTTCAGGCTCATGGGTGAAAGTTGTTCAGCAAATTTCCGAGTTCAAGTTCATAGGTCCCATTTATTCTTTGGACATTTCCTTTGCTCTGTAGTATTCTGTCCTTCAAGATATTTACTGCTTGGGATTTTCATGATTTTTTGTTTGATTCTGGGCCAGACCTGGCTGCGTTCAGGGCTTACTCCTGGCTGTGTGCTCCGATCACTCCTGGCGGTGCTCAGGACATCGTATGTGGTACCACAAACAAACCTGGGTCAGCAGTGTACAAGGTAAACACCTGACCTGCTACATTCTCTTGGGCCCTCGTAACATTTTTTATTCTTGCTTCTGGCAACCTCATTACACCTTTATTTCAAGAACACGTTGAGTATATGAAAGCTTACTTCCTATTGTCTCTACAAATATGTGTCCTGCTCAAGACAGCATGAGACAAAAAGCTAATTTAGTTGTTTCTTCAAGTCAATTCATAACTCATTTTATGCAGATATCCCTTAATTTCCTCTAAAATGCACATAGTCAACCAAAACAAATTTCATATACCAAGGAAACATCTATTACCATTTCCAGAGAAGTTACTTCATCTGTCAAGTTTCTGATGCACAGAACTGGAGACTTTTTTTTAAGGAGAAAGTTTTGAAATATTAGTCATTTTAAGTGAGTCACTCCCTGAATTTACTTGGGAGTCAGAGAAAGGTGACTTTAATCTCACAAATAAAAACCGGGATCTGGCGCAGGGAGAAAGCTTAGCATACCGGCGGGGGCCCAGGCTCAATCCTGGGCACCGCATACGGTCCCCCAAACACAGGCAAGAGTGACCACTGCCCACTGCTGGGTGTGGTCTAAGCCCCAAAAGCAACCCAAAAACCCAGCACCGGAGAGAGAGTACAGCGGATAAGGTACTTGCTTTCCGCTCAGCCTGGGTTCCCAGGCACGAGCACCGAAGTCTCCCCACCACCCCAGCCCCGCCAGGAGTGACCCCTGAGCACAGAGCCAGAATTAAGCCCTGACCACTTCCGGGATGTGGCCTGCAAACCAAAAAATAACCACCCCGATCGATTTGTTCATCCGTTCAGCCTGTGAATCTGCAGTGTGACCATCTCGGGAAGATCACTCTAGCTGATTTACATCGCACGATGGAAATGCCGGGAGTCAGCCCTGCAAATTTAATTTGACCCGATCCAGCAGACAGAAGGAACGGGGGTTCCAAGGGCAAGCAGTCTTCGTGTGACTTTTCTGTGCCTGCCGCGGGGGGTGGGGGGGGGATACGCAGACCCCCCTGCAGAACCTGAGGCCTCGAGGCTCCAGGCGCTTTCTCTCCGGGAACTTGAAGCTGGACCCGGGCTCAGTGAACGGGGGTGGGGTGGGGGTGAGTGCAGGCGGCCCTAGAAGTCACGCCGACCCGAGAGCGGCGCCCTCCCAGCCAGCGCGCGACTCCCCGTGAGCTCTGCCAGCGGCTCGGCGCCAGCCCGGCAGCACCAACCCGTCCTTCCTCCGCTTCAACGCGCGGGGGCCCGGGGAGCGGGGCCGGGGGCGCGGGCCGGGCGGGCGCGGAGGGAAGGCGCTTCCCGGAACGGGCTGGGCGGCGGCCGGGCGCCCAGGTGGCACGTTGGGGCGGCACCTGCGATTTCCGCCTGGCCCTTCCCCATCCTCCGGCCCCCCGGCCCGGTGGCTCCCCCGAGCTCCGCTTCCGGGCGGGGAAAAGGGTGGGGTGGGGTCCACGACCGTCCTTCCTCGCAGTCACTGCGGCACAAGACGTGCGCGGGGGGGGGGGGGCACGCTGGCTTCGCGCCTCCCGCAGGGGCCTCGCCCCGAGAAGCCTCCCGCACCCCCCACACCCTCCCGCGCCCCGAGGCGCCGGCCCGTTCCCCGGGGTGGACGGGGGCTTCCGGCCGCCCGGAAGGCCGCGGGGGTCTCCCGCACGCCCGCTCCGCGCCCACCCTCTGGCCCCCGCCCCTCGGCAGCCGTCGCGGCGCCTGATTGGCAGGCGGGCCCGTCACTCGGCGCCCGGCCGCGCCGTAACGGGTCTCGGGTCCGCCGCGCCCGGGGCCGGCCGGTACCGGCGGCGGCGGCGCGGGCGGGGGGAGGGGCCGGGTCCTCGCGGTGCCCCCGTCCCCCTCACAATGCCCGCGCCGCCGAGCGCTCTCGTCACCGGGCAGGCGGCGGCGCCGGGCGCGGAGGGCGGGGCGCGCGGCCGCGGGAGGGGGCGGCCGCCCGCGAAGGTCCCGGATGTGGCCGCGGGCGTGACCGGCGCAGGCGCGGAGGGCGGGCGGCGCCGCGGTGGGGGCGGGGAGAGCGCGGCTCGGCGCCGGTTTCCGGGGGCGCGGGAGCTGCTGGGGCGGCGGGGCGAGCCGAGGTAGGGGGTCGCGGGCGGCGGCGGGCGGGCCCCGGGCTCCGGGCCTCGGGGCGGAGAGGCGGGCGCGCGCCTGGGGCGCGGGCGGGCGGGCGGGCCGGACGCGCGCGCCGGGGAGCGGCGGTTGCGCTGGGCGGGCGCCCACCCCGCCCCCACCCGAGTGTGGGCACCAATCAACGGTTGCCATAGCAGCGCTTGACGTCAGCGTGCGAGTGGTGCCCCTGCTGCCGGGGCTGGTGATTGGAGGAAACCCCGTGTCTGCGGCGCGGTTCTAGCCTGTGAGCAGCGAGACCCGGGACAGAGTCTCAGCCTCGCCGCCGCCGCCGCCGCCCAGAGCCCGCCGCGCCCGGCCCGTCCGCCGCCGCCGCCGCCGCCGCCGCCGCCGCCGCCGCCCCCTCGGGACCCAGGTGAGGCGCCCGCCGCCGCCGCCGCCCGGGCCGGGCCCCCGAGGCCGGGGCGCGGGGCCGCGGCGGGCGCGGGCGCGGGCGCCGAGCGGTGCCGGGCCGAGGCGGCGTCTCCGCGGGCGGGGACGGGCGGCGGCCGCGCTTCCGCCGGGCTCGGGCGGGCAGGCGGGCGGGGGCCGGGCGCGGGCGCCCCTCGCGGGCCCCCGGCCGACGGGGGTGGGACGTGCGTGTGCGGGAAGCGGGGCCCGGCGCCCCCGGCCCCCGCCCGCCCGCGCCGACCCGCCCGCGCCCCGTTTCCGCCCGCGCGCGCCGGGAGGGGCCTCGGGCGGCGGCGCAGGTGAGGCCGCCCCCTCCGCGGCCCGCCGGGACCCCCGCCCGCACCCGCAGCTCGCGCCCCCGCGCCGTGGGCGGCCGCCGGGCCCCGGTTCGCGGCTTCCAGGCCGGGGCGGGAGGCGCGCTGCGCGGGGAGGGCTCGGGGGAGGGGCGGCCTTTCTCCCGCGGGGACCGGGCCGGGGCCCGCGCCCTCCCAGACGGCGGGGCCGGCGCGCCGGGTGTGGCCCGGCCTCGGCTCCCGGCCCCTCGCCCCCCCCCGCCCCGGGCTGCAGCTGTCGCGGCGCGAGGGACCGCGGGCCGGCTCGGGGCCCCGAGGTGCGGCGGCGGCGGCGGGCGGGCGGGCGGGGGCGGGCGCTCCTCCCTCGGCCCGGGCCGCCATGACAAAGAGCGGGGCGGGCGGGCGGGCGGGCGGGCGGGCGGGCGGCGCGGAGCCGGGCTGGGGCGGAGCCGGGCGCGGGGCGCGGCGCGGTCCCGGGAAGGGTTAACTGGGCGCGGCGCGGCCTCCGCAGTGGAGCGGCGCGGCGGCCGGGCACCTTTGTGCGGGTCTTCGATCCTTCCCCCCCCCCCGACGTGGGCAGGGCCGTGGCCGGAGAGCGCTTTGGGGGGCGCCCGGGGGGGGCGGGGGCGGGCGATCGCGCTCCGGCCTTGGCGGGGAAGCGGCTTCCCCTGCTGGAGCCCCCCAGGCTGGGCGTCCGGCCCTGGTCGGAAGGGGGAAATCGCTGTGGGGCCCCCCTCCCCGGGCAGGGGGCGATCGCCGCGCGAGGCTGCCCGGTGCGCCCCCTCCTCTGGGCTCCGTGGGGCTCCGGCACCCCGGGGCCTCCCTGGAAAGACGCGCTGCCGGAGGGGAAAGGAAACGTGGAGGGAATCGCGTTCCGTCTCGTTTTTGTTGCTCTTTTCCGCCGTACCTCACAAAACCGATTTTAGGTGTAGGGAGCCGAGGTGAGATTTTGTGTCACGAAATAATTCGCTGGGACCTCGTGCCCAAGGCAGCTTGAGTGGGAATATTGTTGGAGGCGGCTTTGGCCAGGGGAACTAGAACGCAGGCATCCTGCGTGAGAAATGGGGTGACCTTAGAGACCCTTGTCGCCCTGCAAGCACTCAGTGCCTCGTGGTGCTCACTGAAACGTTTAGACTTGGGGTGCGCACGGCAAGGCTGTGGACAAAGGAGGCCCGATGGTCGCATATTGACCCTGAGTGGGCAGTTGTGTTGCAGTAAAAATACCGTAGAACAAGCATTCCTGGTCGCTTTTGTTGGGAAGCCATTAGCTGTCATCTGCTGGCATACGAAGCAGAGCTCCAGTGAATTTGGGGTGTGGTAGCACAACTGAATTTGATATTGCCGATAAGAGCAAGAAGGGGGGTGCCATTAAATTGATAACGGTGGTTCTGGAAAATGTAATCTAAATCACACTTGCAACATTTTTATTCCTTTAGAGATAGGCTTTAGTGATATCAGATAAGGCTTGATTTTTAAAGCAGCCTCTTGACCACATACATTTTGACATCGTGTAAAATTAGGATCTTGAATAGATAGGAAATATGTAGTTTTGGCTTTGCTGAACTGATGTTGGGGACTTGGAATTTATCTTTTGCTTGCCAAGTTTGCCGATTTTGGTTTTTCTGATCCTTTTGTGAAATTGTTCGTTATGGTTTCGCGGGAATGATGCTTAAAGGTGTGGAGGTTTGAGGTATCAGTAGCTTATTTACACCAGACATACTGCGTCTAGTTCAGTGGAAATGGCTAAAAGCTGTCTCTTTTTCCTCTGCAGAACAACATCCAGTCATGGATAAAAATGAGCTGGTGCAGAAGGCCAAACTGGCAGAGCAGGCTGAGCGGTATGATGACATGGCAGCCTGCATGAAGTCTGTAACTGAGCAAGGGGCCGAGTTATCCAATGAGGAGAGGAATCTTCTTTCCGTTGCTTATAAAAATGTTGTAGGAGCCCGTAGGTCATCCTGGAGGGTCGTGTCGAGTATTGAGCAGAAGACGGAAGGTGCTGAGAAAAAGCAGCAGATGGCTCGAGAATACAGAGAGAAAATTGAGACGGAGCTGAGAGATATCTGCAATGATGTGCTGGTGAGAATCATCATCGAGTTTTACAGAACCTAGACTTTCTATTCATAAATATCGGCTCTCTTTTCCATCTTTTCTTTGTTTTTTCCTGCCCTTTTAGAAACTGAGCTTAAGTTGTAATGTGCTTTGAGTGTCATCATGAAGAGACCCTCTAGTGGACTCAAAGCTCATGAAGTAAATCAGTGGGTTATCGGTTCAGGTAGACAGGCTGGTAGTATATTTTGAAAGATAAATGACTAGGATTACAGATTCC
Organism: Sorex fumeus; assembly: GCF_029834395.1. Classification (NCBI taxonomy): domain Eukaryota; kingdom Metazoa; phylum Chordata; class Mammalia; order Eulipotyphla; family Soricidae; genus Sorex; species Sorex fumeus. The sequence goes on from NW_026606059.1 coordinate 79,550,546, forward strand.
TTATGGTTAGACTGCTGTTCTAGGGTTAAGCCTCTGAAATGTACATGTGTGGATACAGAAATATCTACAGAGGTTGTTTTATGTAAGAGCTGTAATAGGAGGAGACTTTAGTAGACAAGGTTCCCTTCCCTGACTTGGCCGCTGTAGTGAGTCAACCAACCAGGAAACTGACTTCACAGGTAATCATTGCCTCTTCTGTATTTAAGCGTTGAAGAAGTCAGTTTTGAACAGACAGCCCCAATAAGAGGTTATGAATAACTCAAGCTTGATTTATAGACTCAGAATGCATTGTAGGTATTCATTACTTTCCATGTTAAAATGCTGGTTTTTGTTTTTTCTTAAAAATGTGAACTAAGGGGCTGGAGAGATAGCCCAGCGGGGAGGGCGTTTGCCTTGCACGCGGCCGACCCAGGTTCGGTTCCCGGCATCCCATATGGTCCCCTGAGCACCGCCAGGAGTAACTGCTGAGTGCAGAGCCAGGAGTAGCCCCTGTGCATCGCCGCCGGGTGTGACCCAAAAAGCAAAAAAAAGTGAACTAAGTGCAGTACATTTGGGCTACTGTCTGTCAAGTGGTAACTTTCTGATTCAGGAGAATGTGAATCAGGGTACGTGGACTGATCCAATCCATGTTATATTCTGTCCTGTATACTTTAATGCTGTTACTTTTCAACGAAACCTGGAGTTTTGAAGAGCCGGTAATGCACTTACCTTGCTTGTGGCACCCCAAATGATCCTGAGTACTGCTGGGTGAAGCCCAGAGAACCCCTTCCTCCCCCCCACACACCCAAATAAAAAGTGACTACCTTGAGATCACAAGATTCAGGTTACAGGTTCCATTTCAGAATGGCAGGACTCCGGTTAGAAAGAGGTAGTAGATCAGTTTCTCTGGACAGGTCATTGAGTGCCATTCAGGATGGAAATCCACACATACACCTACTATTTGAACCTCATTCGTGGAAGAACTTGTACTGAATGCTGATGGATTATTTCTGTTGTAGTGAGTTTGGGTACTGTGAAAGGACCCGATAAATTCCTTTACATTAGAATTGTGAATAAGGTGACTTTAATTCTTAAGTTGTATTTTTCTCAGTTGATACTCTTTATGCTGTCTTTTGCAGTACAGTAATATCTTCTAATGTGATCATAGTTTTATGTATGTGTCCTGGGTGTTTTTTTGGTTTTTGGGTTTTTTTTTCTTTTTACATGCTTAGAATTTTGGCAACTCATTTCCTAAAATGAGAAAGGATTTCTATATCTATATGTTTGTTTATGCTAAATGGCAAATGGTTATCTTGTGGTTGCTAAGGTAATAACTGTTAGAACGCGAAGAAAACATTTTTTTCCTATAATAAAAGAGGTGATTTTTTCTTTGCTTACTTCACCTTCTACATGCTAATGGATTTTGTTCATAATGATTTTTCCCACCAATTTTGACATCTATTGGTTAGAATTTTTTTTTATTAGTCCCATATTGTAAGTTATAGATTCCTTTAATCAGAAGTCAAGTTTAGGACTGGAGTGATAGAACAGTGGGTAGGGCGTTTGTTTGCCTTGCACGCAGCTGACAGGTTCAATCCTCAGCATCCCATATTGTTCCTCTGAGCACTGACAGGAGTAACTCCTGAGTGTGGAGCGAGGAGTACCCCCTGTGCATCGCTGGGTTTGACCCAAAAAGGGGAAAAAAAGTCAGGTTTAGGGATTAAAAAGGAAGGCGGTTGTAGTATTTCCCCTTTACTAGCTTTGTTACTGTTCAGGTGGGTATTGCATGTTTTCAACACAGCATGAACTCGGGTCATCATGGTCATTTTCCTAGGATAAAAATAGCAGTGTTGCTTCTTTGATACCCATCCTTATCAAGGAACGAAATGCTGCATAAATCAGTGGATGATTATGCCTCAGTTAACCTGAGTGGCTGTGTAGATTTTCAGTGGGAGTTGTTGGTCACTGCCCATGTTCAGAGTTGCACTGCCTTTTTACTGAGTCTAAGTGGGTTTTCTGCTTTAAAAGCACATGTAAATGAGAGTTTGGTTTCTTTACCATGTATATAAATTCAGTAAATCCTAAACAAGGTTTTGCGTTCAGTGTTTGTGTCTTCAAGAATGAAAAGTTCTGTTAGTGATCTTTGTTTGACTCTTGCCCCCTAAAACGTAGTGGATACCAAGTATTAGCTACTTTGAGCAAAAGGGCTTCTGGGGGGTGGGGGGGAAGGGTAATAAAATTAGGTCAGCACTGCTAACTTTCCAAGGCCGTCTCTGTTCGACTTGGGAAGATATTTATAGATACCGTGATTCTTTTCAAGCAGGTTTCTTCCCCCAACCCTCCTCTCCTCTTTTTTTCCTCCTCCCTCTTCATTCCTTTCATTTTATGGCCACACCCAGCAGTGCTCAGGGGCTCTTCCTGGCACTGTTCTGTGGCCCCTGGCAGTGCTCTAGGAACCATATATGGTGGTGTGGTTGGATCAAGTACCCTCTTTTTTTTTTTCCAGAGCAGTAGTTGATTTTGAAATGACATTGCATAAACTTTTTAACTTTTCAGTAAAATGAATGAGAGTAGAACTGGTATTTCTAAATTAGGAAAATATTATTTGGTGTGTATTTGGTTAGTCACATTGCTTTAGCTTTATTTTACCATATAAATGCTAACTTAAATATTCAGTTTTTTTCTGGGCTTTATTACAGTGGGTAGGGCACCTGCCTTGCACACAGCCCACCTAGATTTAATCCCCAGCATCCTATATGGTTCCCCAAGCATACTACCAGGCATAATTCCTAAACACAGAGCCAGGTATGGCCCCCAGACAAGTTTTTTGCCCTCTGTACTATCTCTCCAGCTCTTTTTTTTTTTTAATTTTTTAAAATTTTTTTATCTTTAGGAAAAATAAGCGGGTTATCTCCTTTAAGAATATAGTATCAGTCATGAGCCAGACTTACTATTTGGCTACTGCTTAAGAAAACATGCTCCCTATAAATATAGGTGGCTAACCGCTAAGATTCAGTTTTTCTAAAGAACTCTTTAGCATATTTTTAAATCCTTATTGCTAATCTTTAAGTGTGAGTTTGGGGGCCACGCCCAAATCATTTCTAGCTTTTTTTGTTTAGGGATCCTTCTGGCGATGCCTGGGGGAGTCCTAATTGGTGCTAGGGACAGAACCTGAAGGTGCAGGCACGCGCCTAACCTGCTGTACTCTCTGGCTCCAGTTTTCAAGGGTTATTGCCATTTACTGGTACACCAGAGCACCAGAGATCAGCGCTGAAGAGCATTATTAGTTGGAAGCAAATTCACATATTGAGCTTGGTTATTTTAAGAAAGAACTTGAGAATTCTCATCCTTGCACTGTTAACTTGAAATTGTAAAACTAATACGGTAGCCTGACCTGGCAGATCTTACACCCAAATCTCCTGGTGTTACAGGGCTGGGGTCTCAGTACCTTTGATCCCTACCAACTGGAATTAAAAATGGGCACTGTAGCACTGTCCTCCCGTTGTTCATCGCTTTGCTCGAGCGGGCCCAGTAATGTCTCCTTCATGAGACTTGTTACTGTGTTAGGCATATTGAATACCTCACGGGTAGCTTGCCAGGCTCTCCGAGAGGGGTGGAGGAATCGAACCCGGCTCCGCCAGCTGCCTGCTCGCAAGGTAAACGCCCTACCGCTGTGCTATTGCTCTAGCCCCCAGGATAGCCTTTTCTTGAACATGAAGTGGAAATTTAGAGATTCAAACTCAAAAATGTAATGGTGTATAAAGAGTTCTTAAGAGTTGAGTCAAACCAACTTTTGCCTTTTAATAATTGCCTGGCTTAAGGAAATCACTCGGTTTTTCTGGACAGACTGAGCTCACCTAAATTGTTGTGGAGAAAGAGAATCCTTTAAAGGAACTTGACTACTACCTGTGTCGTGTTTATTTCACTTTCCGGTAATTTCTGTTCTTACAGTTTTAAAGTAGTAAGAACTGGACAAGCCTGCCTGGTCATGGGGCAGGGGGATCTCAGTCCCTGAGTGAAATACAAAAGCTTCAAGAAGACTTAGAACTTATTGGGGAGAGAGGGCATTCATACCCACTAAAGCCCTATTCAACTCTTCTGGTGGTAAGCAGTAGTAAAAGTTGCAAGTTCAGCATTGGCAGCAGTGGTTGAGGAATAATGGCTCTTTAAACTAACGGGGTTCCATGTTTCTATTTGCTTAAGGCAATTTTGGGGGTCTTGCTGGGCAGCACAAAATTACCATCATAAAGGAACTAGAATTTCTGTGACAGACAGTTGTAGCCTCTTTAAAAAAAGGAGTATGTGGTGTAATCTGTATCAGTGGTGATGTTTCGGTGGTCATTTTTAGAGATCGCTGTACCAGAGAGCTAGTACAGCAGTTAGGATGCTTGCCTTGCACGGAACTGACCCAGGTTGGATCCCAGGTCTTGCAACTCTGTCAGGAGTGATCCCTGATCCCTGCCAAAAAATTGTGCCTAGTGAGGTAGTGTTGGTAATATTGTACATTTGGAAAGTTAGGGAGATGCAAAGTGTGAACAGTAACGAGTGAGAGTGGGAAAGTGTGTGGAAGGGCACAGTCACCTGGTTGACTATTACCCGTGATCCTTTTTTGTTTAGTGGAAGATTAATCAGTGAAATCCTTATTAGTGTGGGAGTGACCTTTTTTTTTTTTCAGTTAAATTAAACAAAATTATATGAAATAGAGAAAAGAATGAGTGATTTGAAGTTGAAGTGGGGGGGGGAGGGAAATCTGAATGTCTTAAAAACTACCTTGAGATTCAGTGTAACAACTTTTGGGTCTGGAGTGGTGCCCGAAGGCTGCTCCCTGCTGTGCTGAAGAGGGATAGGAAAGGACAGGAATGCAGAGAGGGAATCCATCCACCTTGAGGAGGTATGCACACCAGCCCTGTGAGCTATCTCCATCTCAACCTGCCCAATGACTCAACTCTTAAAAGAGGAAGGAAATAGTATTTAGTTGTAGCCGAAGCATTTTACTTAGTGAAAAACATTTCACCCGTAGTTCCATTTGCTCAGAGTGAGTAGTTTTATTTTCCATTTTCTCTTTAAAGACCAGCCAGTGTTACCAGAGATCTAAGACTTAAGTAGGAATACAGTAAGGGTATCCTTGTTAACTGCACAATTGTTCTAGTATGTATGATCATACTTGTTTTAAATATAAGATGTAAACGTTGTCATAGGGACTGGAGCCATAGTTCAGTGGGTACAGCATTTGCCTTGGATGCAGCCATCCCAGGTGCAATTCAGAGTCCTAGAGATGGAGATTGTATACCTAATTTTTGAGTTATCCAGCAAGTGTGAGAGAGACTTAAAAAACTTGCTTAATAAAAAACAAAAAGACAAACCCCATGGGAATAAGGGACGGGGAGTGCCAGAGAGATAATCCAGTGGGGAATGGTCCTCCCTGGCACAACTGGGTGTGCCCTACCCTCCCAAAACAGATTGGTATAAAAAAGCATTCTGTTCAGTTTTCATCAGAGCACATAGTTGCATTTCATAACGTTTAAGCAGCATTTGAAGTGATTACAGACAGTACAAGGGCATATTTTATTACCAAATGAAACTGTTGAAAAGTTGTTGGGAGGATTCCTGATAATCTGAAAACCTACCATCCTCCATCATTTGGATTAGGTCAGTGGATGTTATTTACTCAGGAGTAAAGAATCTGGTATAACTCAGACTCAGGAGGAATCTGGTTAATTCCTCCAATTGAGCCAGTAGTACAGTGATTATGGCGTTGGCCTTGGCATGCACCCTACCCAGGTTTGATTCCTGGTGCCCCATTTGGTCCCCCGGAAACCATCAGGGGTGATCCCTGAGCGCCACCCGGTGTGGCCTAAAAGCAACCTTTGACCTCCAACAAGTTAAGTGGAAGTTCTCTACTAATTGTTGGGTTCTTTATGGATCTCTCAGCGCCTTGGGTGGAGAGAACATTGCTACCTGTAAAACACTTCTCCAGGAATTTTGCGAAAGATGCGACCAGTCGAGGATATTGATTCGATTAGGAGCCAAATGCCTGCTCTGAGTTATGAAAAACACAGCAGAGGAAGTGATGTTAGATTTTTCTCACTGAAGGTCAGTTGATAGAAATGCAAAAGTTTCCTAAAGGAACCAACTTTTATGATTGTCAATTAAAATTGTTTATTTTTTGGTTTACAATATTAATAGTTTTTCATGGACATGATTATCAATTTTTTTAAGTAAGGTTTGACTTCTGTTTCAGTTCTAGTCTCTGGAGTAATTTCCTGTTTATCACTGTTAGGATAGATCTTCGGTACCCTATATCAGAGTTTATCATTTGTATATTATATTGTCTTGCTATCTTTTTTGGGGTTTTGGTATTTTGAACCTGTTAATGACCTAGGGATGAATATAATACCTGTTTCACATCTATTAAGTGGTTCTAGCTTGTAAAGGGAACCAAGATTAGGAATTAGTGCTGTTTTTATAAATTAAATATCTTGGTGTATTTAATTTGACCATACATTTTGAGATTGTCTTAATTAGTGAACCTTGGCACAGAGGAAGTTTTGATGGTTTTGGGGATTTAGCCCATGGCTTCACGCATGAAAGGCAGGTACTCTCCCACTGAGCTACATCCTAGCCTGAGAGAAATAACTCAAAACTGTGAGTGTTCTAATGTTGGTTTTAAAAGGATTTTTAGGGGCTGGAGCAATAGCACAGTGGGTAGGGCATTTGCCTTGCATGCGGCTGACCCGGGTTCGATTCTCAGCATCCCATATGGTCCCCTGAGCACCGCCTGGGGTAATTCCTGAGTGCAGAGCCAGGAGTAACCCCTGTGCATCGTCAGGTGTGACCCAAAAAGCAAAAAAAAATGTTTAAAAGTATAATTTTAGAATGCATTCTCCTCCTTTCCTCCCCCCCCCCCCCCCCCCCCCGGAATCGGAGAAGTTTTATGACTTTGTCCTGGTTACCATATAACTCTTGCTTCATTGTGATGATTTTAATTTGAGAATTAAACAGTCTTTTAGGTGATTGGGAATTGACACTTTTAATCTTCCCAATGCCAGAGTTCATCATTTTGAAGCTGCCTCTTCTACTAACAACCTACTTTGGCATGTTCTGTGCTCGAACAACATGGCATCTTTGGCTATTTTTTTCTGCCTGCTAGTTGTTAGTTGCTTTCTTGTCCTCTCCATCTGTGTCCTCAACCTTGACTTTAATGTCGAATACTTAATTCGTATGTAGCGGTACCCAAGGATAGTATCTAGGATCGTTTGTACCAGTTCTATTCCTTTTCTATTCTGAAACACATGACAAGAAAGTGATAGTGTAAGGAGAAACTTGATCTCATATTAATATACAAATGCCAACTTACAAACCTTTATTGCTCCTTGTGGTCATTTACACAGTTTTGCTACCTTTACTATTCCATTATGTACAGTATACTACTTTACTGTTCCATTATTCCCTCGTGCACATCCCCCAGCAACTTAGTCTTTGCTGTTTAAAAAAGTTGGGACCACAAAGGGCAGTGCTCAGGGCTTACTCCTGACTTGGCACTCAGAGATCACTCCCGGGAAGCCTGGGAGATCATCTGGTGTGCTGGGGATCGAAGCTAGATGAGCCATATGAAGGCAAGAGCCCAGCTGGCTGTACTGTTTCTCCAGCCCCGTCTTTTCCTTTGAAAACTCTGCTTCTGTTCTGGACATCTGCTTGATCGTGCATATTTTGTAGGTTCTGAAAGAATGTTTTATTGCAACGTTGAAAAAAATTAGTCCCGATTAGTGTTGAACAAAACATTTTAGAAGCTGCTTTGATACACTTTGCTTCGCTTAAAGTTAAGGCAGTCCAGGATACCACCTTTGATCTAGCTTGGTTTACCTTCAGTTCTTCAGCTCTAGAAGATTGACTGCATTCCTTCCTTCTTGAAAACAGGACCATTGGTGTTGGTGATGTTTATCTCTCATACAAATTACAGCGGAATAATAGCTACGCTTAATACCCGGTGACACAGATTTGAACTTGGCCTGGGAAGGGGAGCACATTTTTAACGACTCAGTATATCATAGTACCCCCTGTACTAGGTATATATCTGCAGCGGGCTATCTCCATTTGTTCTCTGATTCCCTTGAATTATGAACAACTGATCTCAGTGGAAATTGCTGTGCGAGAGTAGTTGTCTCGTCTTCTCTGTGGTATTGCAGTGTTCTGGGAAGGCATGTGTCATGATGTCAGGAGGTGTGTAGTGGTGTTCGGTGAGATCTCTTTTCTCCTGGCTCGGTACTTGGTGTCAGTCTGGTGGTACTCTGAGGACCATGTGCCTGAGAATGAAGCTGGACTTCCCACAGGAAGACTGTTTGCTTCAGCCCAGAGCTTTCTTCTTAACCCTTCACTTTTATTTCTATTGATAGTTCTGTGAGAGTGTGGAAGCAGAACTGGGTGAGTAAAGCTGATTTACTGTCAACTTCTTGCATAGCACGCTGAAATACAATTTATACTTTGTTAATTTTTTTCAGTTCTTCACATTTTTTTTTGTTTATTGAAACAGAATTTGTTTAAACAAGTGTAAATGTTTTGTTTGGGAGATAGTTTCCTAATAACCAAGACATCGGTATGGCAGTGTGAACTTTCTCTTCCTTCTCGAAGCCTAGATAAAAATGAATTTAAAAATGACTAGTACTGACCATAATTGTATGCTAGGTAAGGCAAGGATAGTCCAGAGATAAGCCTAAGGAACTGGAGAGAGATGCACAGTGGCCTGAGTGCACTCTTGGAATCCCTGGCACTGCAGTCCCCAGTTCTGCTGAGAATGCCAACCCCCCACCCCCAATATCAGTCAAGGATTTACTTGATTTTTTTAAGTATGAGACTTTGAGACTTTGCCACTGGGTTGACCTGTATCCCTTTTTAGTTTAAAAAACCTAGGAAAGCTGTCATTGCATTTGATTTATAAGGAATGAGTTTTTAATGGGCTAGTTATAATTAAAGGAGACGTGTTTTTTAAATCATTTACAAAAGAGTTTGGGGTCTTAAGGTTTTTTTCAGATTAGCAGTATTACCAATTGTAAGCTGATTATTTCTCTGCTTGGTGATTTGATATAAGTAAATACTTTTCCAAGAGTCACCTACTTCGATTATTGGTCCAAGATTCCTAGACTGTTGGCTTTTTTTTCCCCACCCCTTATACAGTAGGAAGGCTGGAGATGGAGAGAATAGTGATGAAGTGATACTGGCAAGGCATGTGCCTTGCCCCTGGTTTGAACCCCAGGAGGACTGGAGTGGTCCCTGAGCTGAGAGTCAGAAGTAAGCCCTGAGTGTAATAGTGTGTGGTCCAAGACCCTGGAGAACAAAATAACACTGTAGGGGCTGGGGAGTATAAAGGCTTAAGACGCTTAGAATGTGACTGCTGGCATGAGCCTGGTACCCTCCCTGTGCCCTAGCACTAATGGACAGAAAACATACTATCGGTATTGCCCGGTTTAGGTGCACTCACTTGAACTACCTTTAATTCAGGGACACTTGTTAAAAATCCTACCTGTGCCATATTAAAATGTGATTTGGAGGGCTGTGCTCAGGGGACCATGTGGGATGCTGGGAATCGAACCTGGGTTGGCCGCGTGCAAGGCAAACGCCCTACCCACTGTGCTATCGCTCCAGCCCCTCTTGTTGGTTTTTAAGAGTTAAAAGGAGATGATGTGTTGCCAGGAATAAAGCAATAGAAGCAAGCATGTATGTGAGGCCCTGGGTTTGATCCCTGTCACATAAAGTAAGATGGAAAAAATAAAATCACATGAAATTTGTCACGTAATAGAAAATGCATTGTTGCGTGAGTGCTCAGAATTCTCTTGATTTCCATCCTTCAGGTAAGAAGTTTGTTTCTTCATATCTCTCTGACCTTATTTAATTATAGAACTTATGAACCTTTGCTTCCTTATGCCAATGCTGTGCAAATACTGCTACATTAGATCAGGACCTCACCTGGTGAGAACAGTTTTTTCCTAATTGGTTGGTTGGAAGCAACTGATGAAGTTTTAATTGAAAAGAAAAAGGCACTCCAGCCACAAGGGGGAGTATGAGATTCATTTCCAAATCTACGGGCCCTTTTTCCATCAAAAAGCTGCGTTGCCACCTTTCTAGAACATTCTTGGTATGCATACCAAGAAATGACATGGTGCAGTGGGTCTGCCTAACAAGGTATCAGTTCTGAAGAAATCCTCCCTGACCAAAGAAATTGTGCAGAACAGTTTATCTGAAAAATTTGTGTGGGGGTGAGGACATAAACCTCTAAAAGGGCTGGATTGTATGCTTTGCAGATAACAGGAGCCCTCGGTTCAATCCCCAGCACTTCCATTGTGGCCTAGTTGCACCCCAAAAGTAAGATACCCGTGGGTATTTTTAATTTCTTTATTTGAATAAAATAGTTCGGGTTGAGTTTTCTAGAACTATTGAATTTTAGGCTTTAAGGATTTTCCAACCTGGGTCTCACTGTTTACTGAAGCTGTTGGATAAAGTCAGCTGTTTACTGACATAAATTAGGTCAGATGATAAGCTTTAATATTTGCTGTCCCTTTTGTCGTATCACCTTACTAATAGCTATGTTTGCTATAAAGGTGTATGAGTTAGGGGATGGAGCCTACAGTATGTAGGGTGTTTACCTTGGCATGTAGCGGAGTCAGGTTTGATTACTTACTGGTACCACATACAGTCTTTTCCCCTCTGCATATGGTCTCTAGCCCCGGCCCTACCAGGAGTAAACCCTAAGCACTGCAAGGTTTTGGCTGTAAAAACGAAAACAAATTGTATATATTTTAGGAAGGATGGACTTGTTGAAATATTGACAGGCGGTGGTGAGAAATGCTACTTTTCAAAAAATAGCCAGAAATTAGAGAGACGGTACTGACAATACAGGGATATGGAGTGGAGAACTTGCCTTGCCTGTAGCTAAGCTCAGTTTGGTCCCTGGAATCCACCAGGAATGATCCTTGAGCACTGAGCCAGGGAAAGCACTGAGCTTCTCCGGAATGGCCCAGAGCCTATCCCCAACCCCACCCCAACCCCCCCAAAAGCCCTAAAAACAAAGAACAACATTTTGGTGTCCTGTGCCTCATTGGTATTTTGTGCATGTTTTGTATGGAAGAGAATCTATATCCTAACTTCAGTCTTCATTTTGCTGTATTTATGAGTCCTTGTTACTATAAACCCAAAAAAGGAAATGGATCATGAAAGCTTGGTCTTTGCCACTGTTTGCTTTTTTGTTTGGGGAACCATTTGCAGTGCTGGGAATTGAGTCAGGGTCAGCTGCATGCAACACAAATACCTTAACCCATGTACTCTTTGGTTTTTTCCCTTTCACTTAATATTTGTCTTTATTTTATGCCTTGTTTGTTCTTGGTCAGTCAGTCTTTGCTGTTTGTTTTCTTCTGTGATTACCATTTTCTTCTGTGCAGTGGGTCTGCCTAACAAGGTATCAGTTCTGAAGAAATCCTCCCTGACCAAAGAAATTGTGCAGAACAGTTTATCTGAAAAATTTGTGTGGGGGTGAGGACATAAACCTCTAAAAGGGCTGGATTGTATGATTGTATGCTTTGCAGACAACAGCTCCCCTCAGTTGTAGAACAGTCTGCTCTTTCTTGTAACGATCCGGTCCATGGAGAGGACTCATGAAGGGTGAATCCAGCCCTGAGCTCTCTTAAGTTCTGCAGGGGTTCCTGGATATTCCTGGAGACGCTCAGTTGTCTAAGAATGTTCATCTAAACCCTAAGGTCAGCGTTACTGTGCATTTTTAAGCATGTGCAGTAAAATTTCCACACACGTTTTTTGGCTACTCCAGTGACCCTGTGTCTAGCCTCACTTTTTGACCTGTACTTCTGCCAGCTTCATCCAGAATGAAGGAATGGCGCGCCTTGCTCTGGAGAGAGACCACCTTAGATAGTTGAAGTTCCAATATGCATATCCCTAGATGGCTTGTGCATTTTCACTAGTGTCCTTAAAGTGAACATGAGGGTTTGTACCTTTTGGTTTGCCATGCTTCATTTTTTTATTTTCCAAGTCAAGTGGCTAGGGAGTCATTTTGATACACTGTTAAGGCTCTCAGGCTCTCTACAGACTGAGAAGTAATGCAACTGGAAGAAATCTTGAACAGCTATCTATATTTTCAAATTTTAGTCTATATTTAGTAGAGATTTACTGCTTTTGCTTTGATATTCTGGGCTGTTTACTTAAATTTGATAGTTGGCTCAAAAAAAAAAAAAACAACAGTGGAGTGTTCTGTTAGGACAAAATGGGGAAATGTCTTCCCCCCTTCATGTTTTTTCAGACCATTTGCAGTCATACTGAGCTCAGTTGTAGAATCCTGCTGGTGCTAAGGGGATCCTGTGAGGCTGGGCTTCTGCAGGTGCTGAAGCATGAAAGACTTGCTCACCAGCCCTTTGAAGTGGCCTGTCACTTCTTGTGTTTTTATTTACAAATGTGTTGCTTGTATTTGTGTCATTACTTGAAATATTTACTACTAAGGAAATTTGGAAAACAGATGAGTGCAAAAAGGGTTTGGTGATGGAAAGCAGAACTCACCGGTAATGCCATTTTCCAGAAATGGGTGGGAGGTAGTATTACATATGATAATTGTGATAAAGAGAAAATAACTGTATACTTTCTAGACAGTTATTTTTAACTTAAGCATCTTTTAATTTCAAAATGGAAGGGGAAATACAAGAAATGTTTCATATATCCCTTCACCTGGTCCCCACATGTTAGTGATACATGATAAGCATAGTGTAATATTTTTTGGAGGGAAGAGGGTGGTCTTTGGGCTACACAGGGGCTATTTCTGGCTCTGTGCTGTGGGCGTAACTCCGGGTAGTGTTCCGGAAACCAGAGGCATTACCGGGGATGAAACTGGGACTTCGAGAACAGATGGTACACAATGGAGTACTATGTAGCTGTTAGAAAAGATGAAGTCATGAAATTTACATACAAGTGGTACTACATGGAAAGTATCATGCTAAGTGAAATGAGTCAGAAAGAGACAGACATAGGAAGATTGCATTCATCTGGGAAACATAAAGTAACAAAATAGTAGACTGACACCCAAGAATAGCCGAGATAAGTACCAGGAGGTTCACTCCATGGCTTGGAGGCCAGCTTGCACACACTAGGGGGAAAGGCAGCTCAGATAGAGAAGGGAGCACCAAATTTAAAGGGTGTTGGGAGGATCCTCCCAGGATAGAGATGCATGCTGAAAGTAGACTCTAGACTGAACATGATTGCCACTCAATACCTCTTTTGCAAACCACAGCACCCAAAAGGAGAGAGAGAGAGAACAAAAGGGAATGCCCTGCCACAGAGGCGAGGCGGGGTGGGGGGGGGTGTGGAAGGTGGGAGGGATGCTGAGATCAGTGATGGTGAAGAATGGGCACTGGTGGAGGGATGGGTACTCGATCATTCATTGTATAACTGAAACCCAAGCACAAAAATTTGTAAGTCTACAACTGTACCTCATGGTGTTTCACTAATAAAAATTTAAAAAAAAAAAAGGGAAAGAGAGAAAGAAAGAAAAAGAGAAACTGGGGCTGGCCACATGCAAGACACACGCCTGTATTTACTCTCCAGTCCCCAATAGTGTAATTATTGGTGTCAGGAAAATGGACGGTTTTCAAGTTACAAAGCATAATATTAACCGATTTCCTGTGTCCATACAGACAGGACATTGCTTTAAGGTAAGCTATGCAAAAGACATAACTTCCAATACAAGTTCAGTGTCCTTAGAAGGATCTGATCTTACAAGCTAACAGGTTCTGATTAGGGAGAAAAGGTGATTAACTGGCTGGGGAGGAGAGCAGAAGAGTTTACAGAGGAATGCAACTGGAGGAATGGGAGTGACTGGGGAGCATTGGGATGGGGGTGACCTGCCGGACCCTAAGCAAGATTACCTGAGGAAGGACAAGACAGTGTTATCCTACAGTCGCTTTTTTTTTAATCTATGAAACTGACTTATAAATTTTGTCACCGTAATCTATTTCTGTACTAAAATTCAAATCAGACTTTGGCTTTGCACTTAATTGTCATGTATGCTTAACCTTAATTTGGATCAGCTTTTTAGACGGCTTTTTCACAATTTTGGGAGTTTCTTATGCGCTATTTTGTAGCTTTCCAGGGATAAAGTTGGAAGGTGCTTTTGAAACTAATGCTGTATGAAACACAAAATCCAATGAAGAAATGTGGCCATTGCTTTGGTATCTTCAGTCCCTGTCACTTCTCTCAGTGCCCTCTCCTGTCCCCTCTCTCCGAACCCCTGTCTCTTAGCTGTTGCCTTTCAGGGTCATTACTTAGAAACCTGGAGCTTAGCCGGATCCTGGGTGCACATTGGGATCAACAGTGATTTTTTAGCCTTTTATACTGACAGACTGATAACATTAGGGGCAGTGGGGAGGGCTGGAACCAAGGTACGCATGTGCCAGCCTCCCATCCCTTCATCCATTGACCGCTGTCTGAGTGTACTTAGACCAATATCAGCTCACTTTTTGGGGCAGTTTTCTTAGCTCTTCAGAGAAGCTGAATATTGTTTTACTGTGTCAACTGCTTTGATGTCTTGGGTATCTTTTGACTTAAAATTTGGGGTGGGGTGGGGTGGAGAATTTTTAATAGTCTTTAGGAGGCAGAGCTAAAATTTCCTCCTTTACACTCTGAAGATAATCTGCTTTTTAGAGCCAGAGCAATAGTACAGTGGGAAAGGCACTTGCCTTGCACATGGTTGTCTTGGGTTCAGTCCCTGGCACCCTGTATGTAGGACATCCCTGAACTCGGTAGTAGTGATCACTACATAGAGCCAGGAGTATGCCCTGAACACTGTTGGATGTAGCCCGAAAAGACAGACAGATAATCTACATTTCCTTTACGTTTAAAGAAAGCTGTTCAAAACTATTGTTTATAGTATTCATTCTGAGGATTTAATATTTGAAAGTGAAACAAGTCCAAAGAGTTTCAAAGTACATTAGGAATACATATATAAGTGGACAGTTAAAGGTGCAAAATCATGATTTAATTTTTAAATTGCTTTGGATAATTAGGTGCTGTAGCATATAGGATATAAGGAAAGGGTTATTCCATTCTGACCTCCTCTCACCTCATCAGAGGTGATTTTGATTTGTCCTTTTTGGATTCTTGGGATTTGCTGTACCTATGTAAATAGGTCTGTCTTTGAAGAACACAGGCTAAGATCATACACAGACCAGTTTTTACATTTGTATAGCCACACAAAAGTGTAGCACAAGGTCATTGTCTTTATTTAGCTGGTTTGTTGGTTTTTGTGGTGCTAAGGATTAAACCCAGGGCCTCACACACTCGGGCGCAAGTGCTGTACTACGGGTGGCACCCCAGTCCTTCAGAAAGGACCATTTGCCAGTGCTGTTTGAACCTGACCAGGCCTCCAAGGCAGTGCGGTCTTCCTTACTCCCTGAGGCCTTCCTTACTCGAGGTACAGGCTCTACCACTTGGATTGCCTCCTCACCCCAGCTAGTTTGTTGACAAATTCACTGTATCACTGTCTTCCCGTTGTTGGTTGCCTCTAGCAGGCCCCAGTAATGTCTCCTTCATCCTAGCCCTGAGATTTTAAAAAGCGTCACATTCGAGGCTCTTTCAGGGTCAGGAGAATGAGACCCATAATTGTTGCTGGTTTTTGGCATATTGAATATGCCAAATTAAGAGAGGTTTTTTATTATTATTATTTAATTTTTATTAGTGAAACACCATGAGGTACAGTTGTAGACTTACAAACTTTTATGCTTGGGTATCAGTTCTACAATGCTCGAGTACCCATCCCTCCACCAGTGCCCATTCTCCACCACCAGTGATCCCAGTAGCCCTCCCACCCCCTCATCCCCCTCACCCCACCCTGCCTCTGTGGCAGGGCGCTGATAATAGCATTATAGCTAAAACCTATAGTTAGAGATAAATATTGAGAGAATGATATTTATTTAGCACAAATTATTAAGTTCTTGGGCCAGAAGGATATAGTACAGCAGCTAGGATGCTTGCCTTGCATACGCTGACATGGGTTTGATCCCTGGCATCCCATATTGGTGTCCCGAGCACCACTGGTATGGCCCCCAAACAAAAGCAAAATAATAAATCAGGTTCTTAAAAGTATTTGCAGACCCCTAAGAGATCATTGGGTAGGGGAGGATAGTCCGTAAGATCGCAACTATTTCCTAGCACTAACTAGTCATGGGATGATTTGTCACTGTAGGGGAGGGGGGTGCAGGTAGACGGTCGTGCTGCCAGAGAAGCAGTGGCGACCGAAGTTGTTGGTTCCTTAGTGCATATGAGGAGTAGTAAACTGGTATTTTCTTCATCGCCAAGCACTCAAGTTCTGTAAAGATTTAGTGGCTAGGGAATAGCACAGGATTGTCGTCCACCCTGGTTTGATTGATTCCCCTAGATTACATACTGTTGTCTCCTCCCCCCACCCTGGGCCTTACCAGGGTGGCATTGGCAAATGCCTGTCACTGAACCATCCATCCCAGTTAGCCTGGCATTCTGGGGACTGGCCTTTAAGCCCCCTCGGCACTTACGGGGACTGCCCCAACCCCCCAAAAGTTTAGCTTGATACTCGTCCTTAAGGAGTACCTTGATACTCGTCCTGAGAGCCATACTACTGCAGGTAGGGTGCTTGTCTTCCATGTGTGGGTTTGGTTTGATTCCCAGTATCCCATATGGTCCCTTAGCACCACCAGGAGTAACCCCTCAGCATGACCCAACAGCCAGAATAATAAAATTAGCTCTTAAAGTGGTAAAACAATTTTAATATTCCATATGTTGGTGTGTTAATAATCTTTGAGGCAAAAGTGGGATGTATGCCAGTTGTTCCTAGGGAAAGCGTTGTGATTATAAACTGACCTGGACCTAACTGAGTGGGAGGAGTCTTCAGACTTAAACACAGTGCTGGAGCTTGGAGGAGCTGGTACAAGGGTTAAGGTGCTTGCTTTGCACATGACCCATGCGGGTTCTGTCCCTGGCACCTACATATTGTCTCCCAAGCACTGCCAGCCTTCCCCCAAAAATCAAAAAGGCTTCGAAATGGATTGTTTGCTGTTCGTAGTCTTCTGTTTAGAAGGTGTGCTTTTTTCTAAGTAAGTGCCCATGGTTGAAAGAATAACATTTTTAAATGTAAGGTAATTTGTTAGTATGAAAGAAAAGAGCAAAACTAAGGTTTCTAGTAGAACCGTGTGTTGTGTGAATTGATTAGGCATCGTTTTAAAAGTTTGCTCTAGTACAGATATTTTGTGTTAGATGATTGGATTGATTTGCTTAGGTGTCAGTACTTGATGGAAAGAAAATGGTTAGGCCGTGGAGTTCAGGTTTCACCGTTTCATTCTCTCACTTTTACTTTTCTGTGCATTGAAGCCTGTGTAGTTCTCACAACAGCCTTGTGCGTTTGACTGCTTCTGTGCCCCTGTTTCATAGGTGAGGAAGTGGGGTACAAAGAGATTTCAGAGCCATGTAGAGGTGACCCAGCTGTAAGCAGTGAGCCTCATGAGGTATAGCTTAGACAATAAGTAGTCTAGTTTACATGGTCCCTTTAGCCAACTAACAGTAAAAATAGCGAAGGAAAATATTCTTGCCTTGTCTTCGTCTGTGGGAGGGGTGAGTCTAAAACATTGCTCATGTGCCCCCTGGGACCGCTCACGCGTAGTTTGCTGCTAAAGCCCTACGGATGAGCTTTTGGGGTTCCTGACCCTGCAGCTCTTAAGTATTAGAAAAAAAATATTTATTTAAAGTTTTTTCCACCACATTCTAGTTCTCCATCTGGTTGCTGAGGATTGATGTTTCCTCTTCATTTCAGTTTTAAAAACTAAAGAATCCATAAGAGAGGTCTTAGGTTAGCATAGAGGTATATTTTTGTTTTGTAAATGTTTCATTAGAAATATTTGACCACAGAATATTTGCTTAAATTATTTTTATTTAAAATAATAATTTTTAAAACTAACTATTAAATCATTTTTAATGGAAGCAGGTTGTTTGTACCCCAAGAAGGTAATCAGGATTGGATGAACTGTTTAAGTACTGCCTTCATCTTCGCCCACTTCTAAATCAGAGCTTTGGTATTTCATAGGCCGATTTTTGGATTAGAGGCTGTTAAAAACAATGAATGTACTCTGCTAGGGATAAATATACTGATTGCTATAATTTAAATGTCAAAAAGTTACATTTATTGAAATGTTATGATGATTTTTCTCACTTACTGCTGCCTGACAAGCCAGTCAAACCATACTGATTGAAGAACAATATTGTTGGACTGGAATATAGGTAGTGCAGGGGTTAAAGAACATGCCTTGTACATGAGATTGCCCCGAGTTTGCTCCCCTGCAGTGTAGTGTGTCCCCAGTCCTCCCAGCACCATTTCCTTGGGCCTTGCATTGAGCCTGGGGTCCCCCTGCTTGGAGGTCCCCCTCCAATCCTACCTTAGGTCAGAGAGCAGTCGCGGGCTGGGACAGGCTTTGCATGTGGGAGGCTCAGATTCAACCTCCAGCGCACCTCGGTATCGCCTCCCAGAAGCAGGCCCCACATCTTGGGATTCTGCAGGTTGGCTGGAATCCACTGCGTAGATCTTTCATTGCTGCCTTCAAGTTGGGGTTAACTTGACCTTTCCAGCAAGTTGTAAGGCGTCTGGGGGGCTGAAGGTTCTTCTTAGTGGAGTGTTAGCTTTTAACATGCTGGCTGAAGGCTCCAAGAGAATGAAAGGGGAATTCAGTCTTCTTAAAGCCTGGAGCCACATTTGCTTCTGCCAGGTACTGTCAGAACAAATCAACAAAGTGTGCTTGAGAGAAAGGAGGTCAATTCTTACCTCTTGACAGAGGAGCGGTGGCTTTTGTGAACAAGGATAGCAGGGAAACTGGTGGAGATCAGTGAGACAGAAGTCACCTACCGCTCTAATTAAGATCCAGTGCTCATTATGCAGAATTACCTGATGCATACTTGAATGTTATATCAGTGAGTTCCCCTGCTGTATGTTTGGCCTTTTTCACATAGACTGGGATTAATCAGTCACTGAGAAGTCAGCTGCATGACCAGCTGTTTCCTTACTAGAGCACTTGCCTAGAGACTTAGACTATGTTGTTCAGCACTGTATTCTCGTTGCCTACTTTACTAGTAGCAAGGGAGTATTTGGAGATTAAGTGAACATAGAAATTGGCAGAGATCATCAAATATAAAATAGGAATGCCTAATGGCTGAACTTGGTTATAGTTAGTTCTCGTTTATTTTAAAATGCTCTTTTAAAATATATTCAGTGTACCAGAGTTCACAATTGAATTGTATACGGGATCTTTTAAAAATACTTTTTGTCTCATTTAATTTGAAGTTAGCTTTTCCTCATCAACCACATCACATCTTTTCTTAGACAACTCTAACCTTTTGCCTAACTGATTGGAAATAAAATTGACCCTAAAGCATGGACTACCACCATTAAAATCTAGACTTGACAGAGGTATGGAAACTATGTGTTCACAAGCACATCGTTTGCCATAGTGAATCAATGCCTTTTTGTTTGAAGATACACAACTTTAAAAGGTCCGGTCATGTAGGGAGAAGGGCATTTACTATTTTAGCCACTTATTACTTCAGTTGGAACTACAGATTCCCCCCAAAAGCAGCCATAGGCACTAAAAAGAACTGTAGCACTGTCCTCCCATTGTTCATCGATTGGCAGGCCCAGTAACGACTCCATTGTGAGACTTGTTACTGTGTTTGGCATATCAAATACCACACGGGTAGCTTGCCAGGCTTTGCTGTGCGGGCGAGATACTCTTGGTAGCTTGCCGGGCTAACATTTACTTATAAGCAGAGGGTCTTGAATATGGAGATTAATGCCAGTTGTTACCCCTTTCTGTAATACAGTCCTCGTCTGGCAAAACCAAGGGCACAGGGGGTGTGGGCAGGAGGCCAGCGGTGAGCACATGTGGAGCTCCAGAGACACCCAGGCAGAGGTTGGGTGAAATGTTCTTTAACATGGTTTGTTAACTATGTTAAAATAGATTTCAAACATTTTCATATTAGTGGATGGCCTACGAGATTTGACTACTGGAAGAGTAGAAACTCCGACTCACTTGGGAGCAGGAGAGAGCTCAGGGGAGGAGCACATGCAGTGGGCGTAGGTGTGGGTCCGGTGGGAACCTGGGTGTGGCCCTTAAGCCCTGTACCCCTTTTGACTCAGTGTTCAGTCCAGTTGAAATGAACTTTCCTTTGCTGCTCAGTATATTGCAAGATTGAGGAAGTAGGTATGGCCAGTCAGTTTTGTACTTAAAAAAATTTTAGCATTGGGACTGGAGCAGTAGCACAGCAGGTAGGGCGTTTGCCTTGCATGCGGCCTACCCGGGTTCGATTCCCAGCATCCATATGGTCCTCTGAGCAATGCCAGGAGTGATTCCTGAGTGCAGAGCCAGGAGTAACCCCTGTGCATCACCGGGTGTGACCCAAAAAGCAAAAAAAAAAAATTTAGCATTACCTAATTCTGCTTCTGGAATTAATGTCTTCCTTTTAAGAAAAGAGCCGCCTGTTTATTGCATTTTCTCCTCCTCATATGATGATCAGTGTCAGTTTAATTGTATTGCAAAATATTTTAGTGTCATTTAATGTTTATTGCTGTGGACAATGAAGTGTTATCTGTTGTCTGAAGTACCCTGGACATGTTCTTTCCCATTATCTTAGATTACTTAGGAAAAATAAAACTTTGAACAGTTTCTACCTTTTGTGAGATGTTTCGTGTGTTTTAATACATGAAGTTATATGTGTTCATGTGTGCTTATTTTCTCTACCAGGGATCAAACCCAGGTTCTGGCCACGCAAGGCACGCCCTCTACCACTGAGCTGCACTCTTGGCCCTAATGAAATTGTTTTTTATCCACTTTCTCTGACATGGGCACTGGTAGTGTCCCCTAGTTCATGGTTCAGTCCTGTTCCTCCACCATGACCCAGAACATGATTTCATCCCTCTTTTCCGTCTTCTTGTCTTGACTACCTTGAAAATGGAAAGTTTGCCAGCTTGTTAGAAATGTTCAGAGTCCCGGGAGCAATACTACAGCGGGGAGGGCACTTGCCTTGCACATGGCCAATCCCGGTTCAATTTCTGGCATCTTAAATGGTCCCCTGAGTATCACCGGTAGTGACCCCTGTTCATCACTGTGTGTGGTCCCCACCCCCCAAAAAAAAGTTTAGAGATCATTCTCTTTCATATTCATGACTCATTGAGCATGTATTTCTGGCAAGGCTTGTGTATTAAAAGTTTTAGAAATTAGGATTAATGAACTTCCAAGAAATGCCGGTTGTTTTGCACAATATTGTGTTCTTATTAGACTTTCTTTTTATTTACTTTTTTTTTCAAGTCTCTTTTGGAAAAGTTTTTGATCCCCAATGCTTCGCAAGCTGAGAGCAAAGTCTTCTATTTGAAAATGAAAGGAGACTACTACCGTTACTTGGCGGAGGTTGCTGCTGGTGATGACAAGAAAGGTATGTGGATATGCTGGTTTGGAGTACTGTGGCGTGGAAGTGAATGTCTTTCCAAAGTGAGCAGTGGCAAATTGTACCTGCCGCCCGATTCGGGTGCTTCAGACGCGCTTGCTGGGAAGCCGTTGAGCATCAGGAGGAACCTTCCCAGTCACCAGCAGTGCAAGCTAGTCATAAAAATACAAGATGGACCGGAGGCGCAGTACAGCTGCTATTACCTTGCATGTGGCCAACCTGATTCCATCCCCAGCACTGCAAATGTATGGTCCTCTTGAGCACAGCTGCGTGTGCCCCAACAACAACAACAACAAAGAATAATAGCATGAATAATAAAATTTAAAATGCGTGGTTATGACTAGTGGCTAGTGTGATAGTCCAGGAGAATCCTGAATTTTCTTGTTAGCCTCTCATTCAGTTAAGGGTGCCACAGCTTAATTCTTCGGAGAATGATACTGCACATAAAATATTTGATTCAGGGGCCAGAGTGATAATACAGTGTGGAAGGCATTTGCCTCCCAAGTGGCCAAACCAGATTTAATCCACGGCATTCTGCTTGGTCTCCTGATCCTGTCAAGAGTGGCTCCTGAATGCAGAGCCGGAGTAAGCCCTGAGCACGGCCAGGTGTGGTCCTCCCCCAACCCGTCCCCACCCCAACACAAACTTGTTTTGATTTAAAGGGTTCACGGGGTTAGAATGAAGTGCAGACTTTATAGGTATATTTTGCTATGTCTCGTTATCCAGGGATTGTGGATCAGTCACAACAAGCTTACCAAGAAGCTTTTGAAATCAGCAAAAAGGAAATGCAGCCAACACATCCTATCAGATTGGGGCTGGCCCTTAACTTCTCCGTGTTCTATTATGAGATTCTGAACTCCCCGGAGAAAGCCTGCTCTCTTGCAAAGACAGTATGTATATCACCACTCAGTTTTTGAACGTAGACACACATGTTGTTTGAGCATTGAAATGTCCTTTTTTTATTCTAGGCTTTTGATGAAGCCATTGCTGAACTTGATACATTAAGTGAAGAATCGTACAAAGACAGCACGCTAATAATGCAGTTACTGAGAGACAACTTGACAGTAAGTACATTACACCATCATTAATGCTTGAGAAAGCTGGAGCGATCTTACAGAATAATAGAACATAAGACATCTTTCCAGTCTTAATAAGTATCCTGTGTGTGAGCCAGACAGGGGCTAAGGAGCTTTCCTTGTTCAAAGGGAACCCACATCCTGGGTGTCACTTCCCCCAGTCCTGCTGGGAAAGAGCCCTGAGCCACAGAGACAGGGATAGCAAGAATGGCTCCAGAGCCCAGAGAGCAGAATGGAGCAGGACCAAACGAAAGAGAGACTTTTTGCTCTTAAAACCGTGAAGAAAAGCACCAGACACAAATTGGAAATTACAGAGTTCTTGTTTGATTATCTGTGATTTTGGACTTGTAATCACATCTACCATTTTCCATTTCAGTTTGAGTAATTCTTCTGCTGTTTTAGTTAAAGAAGAGTTTGAATCTCTTCTATGTTTGAATCCTGTTGAAACAATCCGTTGGGGCCAAGAGTCATAGTATTGCAGGTGGGGTGCTTGTCTTGCGCGCAGCCGACCTGGGTTTGATCCCTGGCATCACCTGTGGTCACAAGAGCCCCTTCAGGAGTGATTCCTGAGTAACCCCTGAGCACTGCTGGGTGTGGCCCCCCCAACAAGAAACTGATTGTTCAGGGCCTGGAGCGTACAACAGGTGGGGCGTTTTCCTTGCATGTGGCCAACCCGGGCTCAGTTCCCGGCATCCCATATGGTACCCCAAGCACCACCAGGGTAATTCCTGAGTGCAAGGCCAGGAAATTGATCGTCCATAAAAATGCCTCCATATTGATAGAGAAATGCTAGGGTGTTGGTAACTTGAACTCTCAGACACTCTTCCAGCGGTAAGTGTTTACTTCCTGCCTGCAGAAAACTAGTGATCTCTAGAACGTATGTAGCACTGTCGCACTGTCCTGTTGTTCAGCGATTTGCTCGAGCAGGCACCAGCAAGCACCAACATCTCCGTTGTGGAACTTGTTATTGGCATATTGAATATGCCGCGGGGAGCTTGCCAGGCTCTCTGAGAGGGATGGAAGAATCGAACCCAGGTTGGCAAGGCAAACTCCCTACCCGCTGTTTGTGCTATGGGAATCTTATTTTGCCAAAAGGTAAAGGCCCTCCCGTTGATCATCGATTTGCTCGAGCGGGCCCTGTAACGTCTCCATTGGAGACTTTGTTGTTACTGTGTCTGGCATATCGAATACGTCGTGGGGAGCTTGCCAGGCCCTGCCGTGCGGGCGAGATACTCTCAGTAGCTTGCCGGGCTCTCCGGGAGGGGCGGAGGAATCGAACTTGGGTCGGCCATGTTGGCTGCATGCAAGGCAAACGCCCTACCGCTGTGCTATCGCTCCAGCCTAGTCTATATAATAACATTTCATACCAAAAAGTGACAGTAAGTCCTCAAGCATCTTTTCATCATTGGGCCACCTTATAGTGCTTAAAATTGTCTTTTTTTGAAATCTGGTTTGGTTTAGGGACCATGATGCCTGCCAGGGTCCCAGGGGACCATATGTGGTACCAAAGATTGAACTGGGTTGGCCGTTAAATAAGTTTTGAGGCTTAAGTTGTCAGCTTTGTGCCCTTTAAAGAACTGACTGAGAAGGAAGATTTTGATCTAGTGCTGTTTTTATTAACTTTATAGTTCTCTTTCTCCCTCCCCCTTTCTCTCCTCTCTCCCCCCCCCCTCCTTTTTTGGTTTTGAGGCCACACCTGGTGGCGCTAGGGAATTACATACGGGGTGCTGAAAAGCAAACCTAGCCCTGCCGCATGCCTGACCTACTGTGCTTATCTCTTGAGCCCCAATAGACTCATTTCTCATGGGGCTCCTACTACATTGTTCCCTTTCCCGTTTTTTTAATTGTTTACTGTTCATTTTCTGTAAACCAGTTCTACGTTCTAGAATATTCTCAACGAGATTTTTTATTAAGCATTTGAAATGATTTTACAAAGTACAGTTTGTGAGCCGCTTAAAGAATTATAGGATGTCAGGGAAGTGACTCAGAACTGGCACCTGTGCTTTGTTTGCGGGTACCTCAGGGAAGGGGGAAAAGATACTTTACTCCTGAGAATATGCCATGATACCGTAAATGAATATTCTCAAATGAAAACATCAGGTTTTAATTTTTAAGAACGTGTTTTCTGATGTTTGACGTGAGGAGGTATAGTTGACATTCTAAAGGAAGACCCTGAACCCTGAGGCTGCTGTTGGCCATCACTGGTTAGCAGACCTGGGTCGTACTTGCAGTTGACTTTCTGGGGCCTGTGTAGCGTGAAGAACACCGGCAGCGTTGAAGTTAAGAAGAAAATCCGGAGTCTGGAGAGAGCGCGCAACAGGCTAAGCACATGCCTTACAGGCCAGAGCCTGGGCTGGATTCCCACACCTCATGGCGCTCTCCCTGGATGCCAACCTCCTCTGGGAGTAAGCCCCGAACAACACTGTTTGTGGCCCAGAGGTGTAAAAAGAAGAAAATCAAGATTCTGATTGTCACTGCTTTCTTGGTGTCTTCTCTGAGCCTTTGTTGTGTCTCACTACAGGTTCATCAGGTTGATTTGTCCATGAAGTAAATATAACTTGTTGACCAGTATGTTGATAGGGTGGCCAATGTTGACATTTAACTCTAGGAAGAGAGAGATGTCATTTGTCTCCATTTGTGTGTGGAAAACTCAGAGTGCTTGAAAGTTAGACCTCGAAATACAAGTTAGAGACAAATTCATCAAACCTTACAAGTCTTTTATTCTTAATGTAGGGGCCAGAGAGGTAGTACAGTAGGTTGCCTTGCATGCAGCCAACCCAGGTTTGATTCTTGGCTTCCCACAGGGTCCCTGGGGGAGCACCAGGACTGCTTCCTGAGTGCAGAGCCAGAAGTAACGCTGAGCATTGCCTGTGTTGCCCAACCTGCCAAAAGAAATAAAGCCAAAGCCAAATCTCTTGCGTGAAAGGCAAGCACAGCCTTCCGCTTAGTGATTTAATTGTACTACCTTGGAAGTTTCCTTCTTTTTCAGATTAGACAGAGATTTATTTAAATAAAACTAATGGTTGCTTGCAAGGTTATTTTGAATAATTACTCCTCTTTCTATAACTTCTCTCTAAAAATAATTAGTAATAAAGGTATAAAAATACTATGAAACATGGGGCTGGAGCGATAGCACAGCGGGTAGGGTGTTTGTTTGCCTTGCACGCGGCCAACCCGGGTTCGATTCCCAGCATCCCATATAGTCCCCTGAGCAACGCCAGGAGTGATTCCTGAGTGCAGAGCCAGGAGTAACCCCTGTGCATCGCTGGGTGTGACCCAAAAAAGAAAAAACAACTGAAACAGCAGGGATAATTTTGAAATTTCTAATTTGTTGAAATTATAACAAATTAGACGATTCAATTACAAATTTAAAAATTAGATTAATTTTTAAAATTAATAAATAGTCCTGTTAATCTGGGACTGTAATCTTCTCTTTCACCTCTTGGGAGGTTCCTTTCATGCTGTTTATGCATACAAATTCATGAAGGTACCAGTGGCAGAAAATCTTAATTTTGGGGACCAGAAAAGTATTGCGGGTAGGGCGTTTACCTTGCATGCCATCGACCTGCGTGCAATCCCTGGCATGTCGGGTTTTTCCAACTCCACCAGGAATGATCCCTGAGTGTAGTTCAGAGTAGGAGCACTGCTGGGTGTGGCCCCAGATACGAAGAGGGGGGAAAAAAGCTTGATTTGTAAATTGGACTTGATCCTGTGTCTTAGATGTCATGGGATGTTGGGTTCTCTAGGAGTGAGGGTATAAAAACATTCGGTTTGAACTTGAACATCTTTCTCATTGGGGCTACTTAGCTATTCAGGACAATATTACTACTATTATTATTCTGAGAGGTATTGATAATAATAGCACAGGTCGCCTCCTATGGTTCCTTCCTTTTTCTTGACGCGTATGAATAAGGCTTCCTGTATCTGACTTTGTGATTTAGAGACTGCTGTGCCAGTGAGAAGTTGGAGCAAAGAGTTGGGCATGAATGTGTCTGCTGGGATCTCACAGCTTGCAGTCCTGTGAGCTTGTGGGGGTGGGTCAGAGGAGGGTGCAGGGATCTGGCCCAGCGCCACATGCGTGCCAGAGCATAAGCACTGCCACTGACCTACATTTCTGACCAGTGCTGTTAATGTTTTTAAAGCCTTTCAGTGGAGGAAAAGTGGCCCTATTTTACAGTCTGGAGTCTTGATTTACTGGGATTTTTTCCCTACGGACGCATGCTGAGAAATCTTTTCTTTCTTTCACCAGTTGTGGACATCGGACACCCAAGGAGATGAAGCTGAAGCAGGAGAAGGAGGGGAAAATTAACCGGCCTTCCAACTTTTGTCTGCCTCATTCTAAAATTTACAGAGTAGACCATTTGTCATCCATGCTGTCCCACAAATAGTTTTTTGTTTACGATTTATGACAGGTTTATGTTACTTCTATTTGAATTTCTATATTTCCCATGTGGTTTTTACGTTTAATATTAGGGGAGTAGAGCCAGTTAACATTTAGGGAGTTCTCTGTTTTTTCATCTTAAGGTGGCCAATATGGGGATGTGGCATTTTTATACAAGTCATAAATGTTTGGCATAGTACTTTTGGTACATTGTGGCTTCACAAGGGCCAGGGTTAAAACTGCTTCCATGTGTAAGCAAGGAAACTGCCTTCATATTGGTTTGTCCTGGTGGGGGATTAAAAGGGAGAATTGGTTCCAGTCACAAGTGTAGTTCCTGTGGGTACTGTAAGGTTTGGAGCACTTAGCGGGCTGTAGTGGAACTTGATTATCTCATGGATGTTGCATGTTGACCTGTGTGTGTCTGAATTACTGAAGCTCGTGCACACCTGCGCTGCAGCTGCACAAGTGTCTCTAGACAGAGCTGTGACCCAAGTTACTCTGGAGAAGGGCGGAAACGGTTCACATTCCATTATTTGTAAAGTTACCTGCTGTTCGCTTTCATTATTTTTGCTACACACATTTTATTTGTATTTAAATGTTATAGGCAACCTAAGAACAAATGTACAAGTAAAGATGCAGTAAAAATGAATTGCTTGATATCCATAACTTCATGTATGTCAAGCACAGCAGTCAAACAAAACTCATGTATTTAACTTTTTTAGGGTTTTTCTTTTTTTTCTTTTTTTTGCTTTTGTGATTTTTTTTTTTTTTTGATACTTGCCTAACATGCATGTGCTGTAAAAATAGTTAACAGGGAAATAACTTGAGATGATGGCTAGCTTTGTTTAATGTCTTATGAAATTTTCATGAACAATCCAAGCATAATTGTTAAGAACACGTGTATTAAGTTCAAGTGTATTAAGTGGAATAAAAGTTTTATGAATGGACTTTTCAACTACTTTCTCTACAAGCTTTTCATGTAAATTAGTCTTTCGGTTCTGAAACTTCTCTAAAGGAAATTGTACATTTTTGGAAATTTATTCCTATTCCCTTTTGGCAGCTAATGGGCTTTTACCAAGTTTAAATACAAAGTTTATCATAACAATACTACTAATATTGCTACTACTGTTCCCAACTATGTCCCATAATACTCTTCCCCTCTTTCTCTGAGGGAAAAAAAGGTTTTTCTTTGGTTTTTTTTTTTTCAGGGGCAGAGGGATTGATTGGAAAAACAATGGGTTCTATTTACAATTTTTGGCATGGGATTTTCTAACCTAGAAGCCGCAATGTTCTGGCCCACCGTGATATTGGGTAGCATCAGCGAAGTTTTGTGCTTCCAATCACTTTTGTTTTTAAGAATTTCTTGATATTCTTACAAGCCTGCCTTCAATTTTGATCCTTTATTCCCTTTATTCGTTGGGTGCACAGGATTACCTTTTTCAGCCTTTGTCTTGTCGCCAACCATTCCTGTTTGGTGGCCGTGTACTCGGAGAAGAGGCCGCATGATCTTTCTGGCTCCACTCGATGTCTAAGGACACCCCGCTTTCCTTTGCTTGCATCCCACAAACGATTTCCCTCATCCTATTACTGCAGCAGATCTCTCCTTGGTTGACGAGATTGTGTTGATCTCCCTGGAAACTCCCCCGATCCCGAATGGTCTGTCATTGTCTGCCCTTAACTCCCCCACCCCTCCTCTTTAAATAATGATGGGGCTAAGTTATTCCCAAAGCTCACCCTACCCACTGTTTCCTTAGTACCTTGCAGAAAACACCAAACAAAAATACCATTTTAAAGAGGTGTATTTTTTTTTGTTTAGAATGTAAGCTCCTCAAGAGCAGGGACATCGTTTTCTGTATGTTCTATTGTGCCTAGTACACTGTAAATGCTCAATAAATATTGATGATGGGAGGCAGTGAGTCTTGGTGATAAGGGGGAGGAACTGAAATCCCGAACACTGTTTTGTTGCTTGTTTGCTTCTGACCTCAGATTAAAGTGGGAAATATCAGCCCTCGGGGATGATTGTCCCAAATAATTACGTTCGAATAAAAGTGCAATGGAGGCTTTGGGGTCTTTGAAGGAGAAGAGATCTCTTAACGCTTTGGGGAGTATACTGCATCTTCACTCTTCTTGTATTGATTTCTCCTGACCCCCCGGCCAGAACATGAAGTTACCAATTTATAGCTAAGAAGAATTACATTAAGTTTGAGGAGGCGGATCACATTCAAGTAAATTATAAATAAAATCTAAAGATTGTCACATTTGCTTTGTCCACTAAATCAATTTGATTTTGAAATAAATTGTGATACTTCATTAATAGTAGCTGTTAAACATGTTTCCTTTAGTGTCCAATAGTAGATTCCAACATAGAATAATTTTTAAAGTACCCTTAATGGTTCCCAATCCAGGCTTCATGTCTGCTTTGTCAGTAGAGTGTGGTAGGGAAATTTAGAGAATTTAGGCAGTGCATCTTGTGCTCAAATTTACATTTCCCCTTTAGAGTTGGCCTTTGTGGTTGGAGCAGCATTGTGTTTAATTCAAAGGATGGCGAGGCTGCGGTTGTCATCTGTGGGCCTGGCTTTTCCGGTTGTTAGCACTCTAGAAAAGGAGATGGAGGAGAGAATCCAAGAATGCAAGTACAGTGGCAGCTGCAAGGTTGGTAAACCCCTGCCTTTGCCAGTAGAAATGGGTCAGCGAGGGTAGGATATTGATCCATCTTGATAGGATTTTTATAATCTTTGTTAAGAGTTCTTCCTCTTGGAACCTCTGTAAAGGGTTCCTTGTGCTCAGTCTTGCACCTCCCTGTAGGGGAATCGCAGTCAAGAAATCACAAGTTGCTTCAATAGCACAGAGTAAATGACACTGGGGGAGTAGGAACACCAAAACCTTAAATTGGTGGCTAAGACTGGGCATTTAGAAAATGACTAGATTTTTTTTTTCTGAACAGGAGAATTCTTTCTTGCAACTGTAGCAGTCATAATCTAGTTCTGTCTCAGAGATCCTAAAAGTAACACTGAATTTTAAAATAAGAGGCCAGGTAATAAGAGTTTGCTAGGGCTTATTCAGAAACTTCAAAATGGTCCTCTGAGGAAACTGCTAAGCCTTAACATGATAAAATGGAACACGAGAACTCAGCAGACCTGACTTCAACGAACTCTGGAAACTTGTCTTGAAAACGGCTGCATATATGTGTAAAGCCTCATGATGCTACTTGATGCTTTAAAGTCTTAACACCTTCGAAACTCCAGTAACGGGTTACTGGAGAGAGATTGTACTTAACCCTCTGCTAATGTTACTCCGCTCAGTTTGTTGGTATTGAACAACCAGGCTGAACTAAGCAAAACCGTCTTTTATCTTTTTGTGCAGGGGACTGGACCAGCATGTGCCCTCCCAATGAACTCCAGCTCTGCATGGGTGCATAAAATTTGGTTAAGAAAATGTATCTCGGGCTGGAGAGATCTTATATAGGGTTGATCTTGCACACAGCTGGCCCAGAGGTTTGGTCCCTGTATCCCACATAGTCTTCCCAAGCACCACTAGTAGTGATCCCTGAGCATTGCCAGGTGTGGTCAAACTGCCCCCCATGGAAGTGTTCCAGCATAGCTGCTATCCACGATGGTGATGCCAGAGACCTGGAGAGTGGAACCCTTTGTGAATGACCAATATCCAATTGAAGACCTTTTAGTACCACTTTACACTTCGAGAACTTAAGCATGTATTGGTGGGATCCGGGAATAAAGGATCTAAGACTAAGACACTGGTCTTAAACACGTGGCAGACCTAGTTTGGTCCCCTGCACCCACATTCAGTTCCCCTGGCACCACCAGGAGTCATTCCTAACTACAGAGCCAGGACTAAGCCCTGAACACTGCTGAGTGGCAAAAAAAAACCCTGAGATGCTTAATATTTAATGCTCTATGTTGGTTACATTCAGATTTTTTAGAGACTTCTCAGTGTTTTAATGTTTGAGTCAAGACTCGGAGAATCATTGGGGTCCAGGTAGGACATTCGTCATCGTCGCTGTCCGCCCATTCATCAATTTGCTTGAGCGGACCCAGTAATATTGTGAGACTTGTGACTGCGTTTGGCATATCGAATACGTCACGGGGAGCTTGCCAGGCTTTGCCGTGCAGGCGAGATACTCTCGGTAGTTTGCCGGGCTCTCCGAGAGGGACAGGAGAATCCAGCTCGGGTCAGCCAAGTCGCATGCAAGGCAAGCGCCCTACCCGCTGTGCGATCGATCCAGCCTTAGTATGTCAGCTACAAAGATGTTGATGTGGAGCTGAGGAGCCCCCACTGGGACCTTCCACTCCTGTACACATGCACCTTCGCAGTGTGCTCTGGGAGACAGCAGGAGCAGGTCCTGAAGGAGTCATAGTCACATGAGTCACTTGCTTATGAGGAACACAAGGTCTGCCCGGGCATTCCCAGCACTGTCAGAAGACAGTTCTGTTGGAACCCAGGAAACATGAGTTTGAAAACATCCATCCAACGTAGCTAAGACAGGCAGTGGCGGGGGCTGGAGAGAGAGCACAGCAAGGAGGACGTTTGCCTTGCACGCGGCCGACCCGGGTTCGATTCCCAGCATCCCATATGGTCCCCCGGAACACTGCCAGGAGCAATTCCTGAGTGCATGAGCCATGAGTAGTAACCCGTGAGCATCGCCGGGTGTGACCCAAAAAGCAAAAAATAAATAAAAATAAAGAGCTGACGCAGCTTCTTTGCAGAGCCAGGAGCAACCTGCAAAAAATGCAAAAAAAAATATGCCAAAAAAAAAAAAAAGACGGGCAGTGGGGGGGGAGGTGGGGGACAGGCTGCAACACCGCAGCCCATTTCTAGTCCAGGAAGCGTGACAAGAACGAGTCTGCAAAGGCCAGAAAATGAAAATTGGGATCCACCCAGCTGGTTTTGCTTCCCAGAGGAGATGTAAGGGTTAAAGGTGGGTTTTTTCACATGACTGACCCTGCTTGCTTTGGGAGCAGATAACTAACTTCTGTGTCAAGTGGCAAAAAGCAAGGTGACTTTTTGAATTTAGGAAAATGCTATTTATATGTTACTAATCTGTGTCCTAACCAAAAATAAAGTTCAAGCGAATGAGGAAATCAATAGCCAACCTCAGATAATGTTCATAAGATGTAGGAAACAAGAATTTTATATAAATTCAAAGTCTTAACGAGTCAAAGTACAACTGCATGAAAGTTAGCATATCTAGGGACTGGAGAGAGAGTACATGGTAGGGCACTTGCCTTGCATGCGGCCAACTCTGGCTCAATCCTCTGTGCTCCGTATCGTTCCTTGAGCCCGGCCAGGAGTGATCCCTGAGCATAGGACCAAGAACAAGCCCTGAGCACCGCTGGGTGCGGCTCAAACCACTGCATCCCCACCCCTACCCCCAAAATGAGGATATTTAAAAAGTGGGAAGCAACTGAGACAAGACAGAAATAGTAAACATGTAGGAGGAACTGTGATTTGCCAAAGAGAGCACAGGCGTTAAGACTCTTGTTTGCAAAGTTCAGTCGCAGCAGGTCAGTCCCTGAATCCCCTGAGCACTGCAGGGAGTAGCCTCCAGGAAGGCTTGACCCACCCCCTACCCACAAAATACCACACAAAGTGGGGAAACGCTTAGGGGCTTTTCCTAAAGGAGGAAAAATCACGAGCATGAATGTGTGAGTCTTAACCAGGGAAATATGTCAGATCACAAGATTTCCAGGATTTTACCTCCATTTGATTCGTTGCTGATCTTGATCCTAGTTTCCAAGTGCCGACTTGAAAATTAGCGAGTGGTGGGACTAGTATGGGTTGGGATGGACTCATTGTGACAGTTCTGTAGTATAGTACCTGCCT
This sequence comes from Sorex fumeus, assembly GCF_029834395.1. NCBI lineage: Eukaryota > Metazoa > Chordata > Mammalia > Eulipotyphla > Soricidae > Sorex > Sorex fumeus. The sequence continues at coordinate 79,583,318 of NW_026606059.1, forward strand.
CTGAGGTGTAATGCCATCTTCGGAAGGTCAACATTCGCTTTTCCTATCCTGGGTGTGTGTTTCATCAAACATTTGCATCCTTGCATCGACAAATCATTAAAAAGTTCACAGCTGCACAGTCTGAATTAGCAAAAAACAAAACCAACTGAGCCGGGGAGAGATGCGGGTGACTTAGTGGTGGGATCCAAGCATCACACGTATGAGTCCTGGGTTTGCTCCCTGCAACATGACTTCCTCCCCCGCCCCCCATAAAAACCCAAACCTAGGAGCAACCCTGAATGTTTAGGTTAGGGGCTAGAGCCCTAAAGAGTACAGTGAGTGGGGGCTTGCCTTGCATATGACTGACCCAGTTTCAGCCCCCAGCACCACATATGGGCCCCCAAGTACCACCAGGAGTGGTCCCTGAATGCAGAGCCAGGAGTAACTCCTGAGCATTCCTGGGTGTCAAACCCACCCACTCCCCCGCAAAAAAAGGCTGGTTATTTACTTAATGAAAAAAAAATTTTTTGTTGTTGTTTTGGTCACACCTGGCGATGTTCAGGAGTTACTCCTGGCAGTGCTCTAGGGACCATATGGGATGCCGGGGATCAAACGTGGGTTGGGCGAGTACACGGGAAGCGCCTTACCCTCTGTACTACCACTCTGGCCTCTGACAAAGTCTTGAATGAAAAGGAACCTGTAACTCAGTGACGATGAATGGGATTGAATTGAATATCAAATACAGTCCCACAGGTCGTAATGATAGTACAGCAGGTAGGGCACTTGCGCTGCATGCGGCTAACCAGGATTCCATCCCTGGCACCACGTCTGGTCCCCTGATCACCTCCAGGAGTGAACCCTGAGCACGCTGGGCGTGATTCAGGGAACAAGAGGGATGGCTGCCCCCCCCCCCCAAGAAGGCTGAGCACGGACATGGGAACGAGCCATGCTGGAAACATTGGATGTAATGCATCTAATGGCATTGAGATGAAAGAAAGACTTGAAAGCTGATGTGGGGGAGGGGGCGGAGGGAAGGCACTGGAAAGAATGAAACGACAAGGTAATGCAATAATGGAGCAGTTAATCTAATTTGGAGCGAAAACCCAGCGCAATAAAGCAAAAATTCCCACTCTCCATTTGATTTTAAATTTTTGTTTCTTTCAAGGAACGTTAAAGCAAAACACGAACCATGAAACACTCACTTTCCCCGGGAAATAAAACCTGATGACTCAGAACAACAATTATATTCTCCGCCCTGAGAATCAAGTCTAGTAATTACTCTTCTTGGGGTGGAGGAGAGGACACACCCAGAGGTGCTCAGTGCTTAGGGGCGCACTCCCAGCTGTGCTGGGGATCAGTCATCAAACCCGAGTCTCCTGCATGCAAAGCTAGTGCTCCAGCTCGGTAGGAAGTTCCCTCCACCCCTGGAATCCTCCGTCAAGATACCTACATGGCCGGTGTATCTATTTTGCAAATCTTGCTTGCATCACTTAGCAAGAAGTATGTTTCATGTTGCAAGAGGTTGCAGGTCATTTAGGGGGTTACAGCCCTTTTGCCTTTATGGTAACTATAGTAGCAAACATTTGTTTTCCTTAAAAAAAAATCATAGGAGCTGGAGTGGATGAGGCATTTGCCTTGCACAGCTAACCTGGGTTCTCCCTGGCAACTTATGGGGCCCCCCAACCTGCCTAGAGTGATCCCTGAGCTCAGAGCCAGTAGTAAACCCTAAGCACAACAGGTGTGGCCCCCAAACCAAAATAATAATAATAATTACAAAGTAAAATTTATTTTTAAAAGTTCTGTATATGTATCTCAAGAGATGGAAAACATCCTTTGCGTATAGGAGGCCTGGCTTCAAGCCCTGGCACCCCACCCGATCCCTGGGCAACCCCAGAAGTGACCACTGGGCACAGACCAGGAGTAGCCCCTGAACACTGCCATGTGTGACCCCAAAAACCTAATCGTTAATACTGTATGTTACAAGCCAGTGCTACCACGATAAAGTTTGTTCAGATTGACAGTTTGCAAAATTGTATCAAGAATTATGTGGACCCTGACTGGACCGCCGGTCCCTGCATAGCGCTCCCCGGACACTGCAGGGAGTGATCCAGGATCACAGAGCCAAGAGTAGCCCCCACATCCTGGGCATGACCCCCTCTCCCACCAGCAAAGAGCAAGACCCAAAACCCTGTTACCATGCAAGAATTTTGCCCGTACTCTCCTCCCATGGCTTCCAGATCTTGTAGGAACCCTGTGGACCCCCAGCCTGCCCACAGGGGTCTTCACTATCTCTGCCATCAGAACGTGGCCCCTGCTTTGGGGGAGCAGAGTCCATTGAAATTGCTGCTGGCTTGCTTGTCGGCTGTAGGGCAGGTCGTATATTTGCTGCTAATAATTCAGCCCTCAGGAAGAGGCTCCATCCACTATTGAGGACTCTTGGGCCCGGCGCCTGGGCTGGGCACCTTCCAGTCTCTGCTCTTCATTCCTTCTCTTTCTGCTAGTTCTTGGGGGCTGCTCGCTGGCCGTTCGGGAGGTGCTCATTTCCAGGGCTGTCTGGTAGTTCCCCACGCCTCCATCCTGCCTCCTGCCTCGAGCGTAGCTGCGGAAGGCTAAGGAAAGGCAGATCTGGGGGTGCTTCTAGGTCCCCACTACGCTTCAGAGGGCTGTCAGCAGGCACGAGGGCTTGCACCTAAGGTGGGGTGCTGGTTGCTTATTTTTCCCTTGCTTCCAATGACTTCATACAACCACAGCTTGGCACTACTTTGGGGCTGGAGCGATAGCACAGCAGGTAGGGCATTTGCCTTGCACACAGCTGACCCGGGTTTGATTCCTCTGTCCCTCTCGGAGAGCCCGGCAAGCTAACGAGAGTATCCCGCCCTCATGGCAGAGCCTGGCAAGCTCCCCATGGCGTATTCAATATGCCAAAAACAGAAACAAAAATTCTCACAATGTAGACGTTACTGGTGCCCACTCAAGCAAATCGATGAACAATGGGAGGACAGTGCTACAGTGCATATATCTTTGAGCCTGGGGTCTGTGCTCAGGGCTCATTCCTGGAGGTCCATGGGCGAGAGAGGATTGAACCTGGGTCAGCAGCACACAAGACAAGCACTGCACTGTTTCCACAGACTCAGAGCTGCTAGTAGAAGAGTGGGGCATGCACTCTGCATGCGTGTGTTGTACATATGTGTGTCATACATTGTGCATTGTGTGTCCTGTGCATGCGTGCATCATGTGTATGCATTGTGCAGGCATGCATTGTGTGTGTGTGCATGTGTGAGTCCTGTGTGCATGTGTGTGTGGGCATGCCTGCTCTGTGAGTGGGGGCCGGGACTGACCCAGTGGCTTTGTGAGACTCTGGATCCAGGGGGCGCTCTGACAGCTGACCCGTCTTCCCCACAGCTCCTGGTACAGCATCTGTGACAATGCCAGTCTCTGTGGGTCAACACCTGAGATTTGGGGTGTAGAGAAGGAATTTTGTAGGCTCCAGGGTGATTGCCGCTGACAGGGCAGGCTCAGGGCATAAGCGCTCCCTTGTACGGAGTGGAGAGAGAGAGAGAGAGAGTTCAACTTCCCCGGGGGCGGGGGCGTCTTCAGGGAGTACCCTGGGAGCTGGGAAGACTGAGCTCTGAAATTCGGGACCCAGATTTAATCCAGCTTTTCTGGGTCTCCACCTACAGAAGACTGCAACCTCTGACTAATTTCCTAAAGCCAAGGCAATTAAAAGTGAATTGTTGGTCACAGAAATATTTCTTAGTCTTCCGGCGATCAATAGCGAGGAAATTAAATGCTGCGATACCTAATTCTTTGAAATGACGATTCAGCTAATGGGTTTTGGGCTCAGCATAGTTCATCTCCGCTCTACTCAGGACACCGGGGGCAGCGGGAAGATGCGTTTCCCAAGGGCTCCATGTCTGCCAGCTCAGCGCCCTGGATCTCTGCTGTGGAGCAGATACTGATACCCTCCGGGGCCGTGAGACCCCCACCTTCTCCAGGAGGTGGGGCTCGGGGTAGCTGCATTTCTTATGTGGCAGCTGCTCCTGAGAGGCAGGAGAGGAAGAACCCCTCAGTCAGGGACTGTCATGAGAACTGGTGCCAGGTCACCTCGCCCTAAGATACTGACCACAGCAGGTCAGGCCAGAGTGTGGAGAAATAGCCCCGATGCCCAGTGGAAGGATCATAACAGCACCTGGCAAAGAGCATGCGGGAGGGCAGGTCATCTTGGCAAGGCTCAGCCGGCCACACCACAACGAAGCTGTGTGCGAACATGCCAGCAAAACAATGTCAAAGAAACCATCACATAGTGACCGTTCAGTATCAATATTGCAAACTTCAGTGCTGAGAGGGAGAGAGAGAGAGAGAGACAGAGAGAGGGAGAAAGAGGAGAGAGAGGGAGGGAGGGAGAGGGAGGGAGGGAGAGGAAAAGAGGAAGAGAAGGAGAGAGAGGGAGGGAGAGAGGAAGAGAGAGAGGAGAGAGAGGGAGAGGGAGGGAGGGAGAGGGAGGGAGAGAGGAAGAGGGAGAGGGAGAGAGGTAAAGGGAGAGAGGGAGAGGGAGAGAGGGAGAAAGAGGGAGAGAGAGAAGAAAAGTGCCTGCCATAGAGGAAGGCTGAGGGTGGGGGGAGTGGGGGTGATGGGAGGGACCTGGGGACACTGTTGCTGGGCAACATACGCTGGTGGAGGGATGGGTGCTGGAACGCTGTATGACTGAAGCCTAACCATGAGCAGCTTTGTAAGGGTCTGTCTCAGCGATTCAATGTAAAAAATTAAAAAATAAACCATCACAGCTGTCTTTACCCTCTTACGAATGTCCCCTCTGCACCTGCCACACCCTGTGCGGCTGGAGATTCCGCTGGGATCCGCAGAGCTGCACATCACCCCCAGCCCTGCTCCTCCGTTGCCATTTGCCGTGAGGAAGAGGGAAGTTCATGGTGCATCACCACCGGAAGAGATTACTGAGGAACCACTTGTGCAAAAGTTTACCACTCCAGTAAATTTCCTGCTTTACTAACCGTGTTACCGATGCGAGGAAAAGGCCACGTTTAATGGAGCACAGCTGTTCCTGTTTGTTTGGTTTTTGATTTGGGGGCTACACCTGGCAATATGCAGGGTCGTCCTGGCTCTATAGTCAGGAGTCACTCCTGATGGTGCCATGGGATCATATGGATGCCGGGATTGAGCCCAGGATGGTCTTGTGCGAGGCAAGCCCCTCACCAGCTGTACTAGCTGTCTAGCGCCAAGACAACCGTTTTTATTGTTCTTCTGCTGCTATTATTTTTTATTTGGAGGCAACACCTGGCAGTGCTCAGGGACTACTCCTGCCTGATGCTCCCAGGATCCTCCAGTGTGGAAAACTGAAACCAGACCTCCCACGTGCAAAGTAGGTACTTCGCCAACAGGCAGGATTCCAGCTCTGACGTTATATACACATATAAAGAATATACTTGTATGCATTATATGCTCCTGAATTACACATGCACACACACACACACACAGACTCACACCATACCAGCAGTGCTCAGGGCTCAGACCTTGCTCTTGGCTCTGTGCTCAGGGATGGCTCCTAGGTGCTCAGGCGGCTCTAACACAATGATGGGTGCTGGTCAGCCGTGTGTCAGGGAAGTGCCTTGTGTGCTATACAATCTGGCACCTACACGGTACATTTATAAGTTCCTTAATTAACTGATCGGCTTTAGGGGGAACGTGGGCTGTGGTGAGGAGTTGACTTACGAAGTCACAGGAAACTCGGGCCCCAAACATTGAAGGGCCCAGAAATAGCCCTGAGGAAACCAGCGATCCGTGTCTAAGAGACGGACAGACAGCTCCTCTGCAGTCAAGTCACACTTTTAAATGCTTGTCTCCGAGCCTTGGTGGCACAGGCATTAAGACTCTTGTTTTGCACACAGCCAACCCCAACTGGGGTCCCGGCACCCCATGTTGCCCCTGAGCGCGGAGCAGGAGTCACCAGGCATGCCCTTCTGCTGGCTGAGCCCTCCCAGTCCCGGGACGCTGTGCTTTCGCCTGGGGAAAGAAGACATGCGGCAAGCAGTGATGCTTCGTCCCCTCGCTGGTGATCCCAACGTCGCCCTTGCTCATAATCGCGACGGATAGTTCTAGCCACGCAAAGTTGTGATTTTCTTTCCCATTAAGTACCACACAGAGAGAAAAAGCAGAGGCCAGCCACTATGCTGTTCTTGAGAATTTTTTTAAACTTAATTTAACAACTGCAGTTTACACAGCTGTTCATAAGACAGTTATTTCAGATTGTCAATGTTCTTTCTTTTTCACTTGATTTAAACACCGTGGTTTACAAAGCTGTTCACAACACAGTTATTCGGGTGTTCGATATTCCAACCCCAGTCCCACCCGCAGTGGGCCCTTCTCTTCCCCGATGTCCCCAGTTTCCCACCCCCAAAGCCTGCCTCCCTAGCAGGCGCTCATTAATTTACTTCCTATTGCATATTACAGCACATATGTCATAATGGGGGGAGGGGCAAAAGTCACAGCCTGAGGGTCACTGAGCTGTTAGGTGGGAGCGGGGCCTCTGTGCGCTTGTTTCACTCGCTGAGCGTAGGGGCTGCTACTCAATGTCCCACTAGTTTTCTGCGCTTCTACTGGGCTGTCGGCTTGCTGAAGTCCGGTGCGTGGGACGCAGCCACATACTCGGCTGTTCACGTCCGGGCTTCGGGGCTGAGCCCATCAGCGCAGGCGTCTCTCTGGCCTCTCTGAGACCAGTCCTGAAGCTGGACCATTTGTCTCACAGTGGAGGGAGCTGGCTGTGGGTGGGTGGAGCACTGGGCCTTTGGCCAGCCCCATCCTGCCTGGGGTCCAGAGGGGTTGGTTTGGTGGAGTCCAGACCTTCCTGGAAAAACTCAGAAGCTGGCATCTCGAACATTCTGGCCCACGATACTTAACATCCACCCATGAGTCCATTGATGAATCTCTTACCACAATGACTTTCTTTTTTTTGGGGGGTGGGGGGGTCACACACTCGGGGATTGCACCTGGCGGTGCTTGGGGGACCGTATGGGATGCTGGGAGTCGAACTCAGGTCAGCTGCGTGCGATCACACTACTCTACCCGCTGTGCTATCGCTCCAGCCCCCACAGTGACTTTCTAATTCCATTTTTTCCTTTCAGCCTTTACTGGCATGCAACTGTGAAAAGGGACTTTCCCCCCTTCTCCTTATTTACCTATCAGTTTTAGCGAATTTTTATTATTTTGGATGTGGGAAGGGCACAGACTGCAGTGTTCAGGACTTACACCCTTCTCTGTGCTCAGGGATCACTCCTGGCGGGCTCGGAAACTCAAGAGAGAGGCACTTGAATGACACGCCCAAAAGGACAGAGTGGCGGTTTGAAACCCTCCATCCGTTGCCTCTCCCCTGCCACATGGGCCCTTGGCTCCTGTGGAGCATTTGAGGGGAGAAGAAATGCAGGAAGTGAGCGAGATGCCGAGACCACAGCTTAGAGGCTGTGCAGTGTTGATGAGCCATGGGCGGCTGGGGGCGCCTTAAGAAAGGAGTGGGAAGGCTGTTGGGGCCAGAGAGTACAATGGGTAGGGTAATTGTCTTGCATGTGCCCCCCCCCCCATATGGGCCCCTGGGCACTGCCAGGAGTAATTCCTGAGTACAGAGTCAGGAAAAACCCCTGAGCATCAGTGGGTATGGCCCAAGAACTAAACAAAAAAAAAAAAAAAACAAAAAAGAAAAGAGAGAGAGAGGAAGGAAGGAAGGAAGGAAGGAAGGAAGGAGGGAAGGAGGGAAGAAAGAAAGACAAAAAGAAAAAGAAAGGCATATTTGTCCCCCGTCTCCAAGGCCCAGCTTGCACCAGCGTCCTGGGCAGACCTAGTGGCACATGATGAGAGACAAATGCTCTCTGGGGGAGCCCCGGCCCTCCCTCGCCTCAGCCACACATCCGCGCCAGCCCCGTTTCTCCCCACCGACCATCTCTGGATTTGGTCTTGATACTTCCGGCCGTAACTAATGAATCTTCCTGGAGCCTCAAAGGAGACCAGATGGGGTCACAGACGAACCATCTGGGGGGCATCTTGGTTCAGAACCTGGGAGGAAGAGGGGGAGACAGTGCACGGTGAGTCTCTCTATGACAAAGGCCGGAGCTGGACTTGGTCGAGCAGGGGTGTCCCGGAGGCTGCAGCCTCTCCGGTTCCTGGCTGGTTCCGATGGTCCGTTTTCTCTTCCTGCACCCCCTGTCTGCTCTCTGGGCCGCTCCTATCCGGGGAATAAGGGGTCCCTTCCTCAATACTCAGGAGGAACTCGATGCAGCCGGGGCCACCGTGATTTTCTTTATGATCCGTGTGTAGACGTGTTAGTAATCTCATCCTAGAGCTTAATGACTCCAGGTGAGATTCAACAACCTTCCCACACTTTCTTCTACGGAAATCTTTCGGATCATTTTTAGTGGATTATTCCTAACAAGCAATACAAAATAAATTACTTAGGATATGCTTTTGGGGCAGGCTTGAGTGGTGGTGGGAAAATTCAAAATAATGGTGGGGAGAAGTTGTCATGGTGATTGGATTGGGGTTGGAATATTGAATGTAATAAATCATTGTGAACAACTCTATGAAAAAATACAGGTGGGAAAAAACAAACCAAAAAAAGAGCCACGTGTAGCGTTGGAGAGTTGAGTGCTTGGCATGCCACAGGCCCGGGTCCGAGTGGCCTCACCACCATGACAGAGATGGGGGTTACTCCCTAGCAGTGCCAAGCATGGCCCCAAAACAAGCAAGCAGAAATTAAAAGTTGGGTGTAAAGGGCCAGGAATATTGCCCCATAGTTGGAAGCCTGCCTCATGAGCTGGGGGGGGAAGGCAGCTGGGAAAGAGAAGGGATCACCAAGTCAGTGATGGTTGGAGGGATCGCTCGGGATGGGAGATGTGTGCTGGACGTAGATGAAGGACCAAACGTGATGGCCTCTCAGTATCTGTATTGCAAACCATAATGCCCAAAAGCAGAGAGAATGGGGGAAAGTGTCTGCCATAGAGGTAGGTGGAGGGGTGGAATGTATGTGGGGGATACTGGGGACATTGGTGGTGGAGAATGTGCACTGGTGGAGGGATGGGTGTTCGATCATTGCATGACTGAAACTCAAACATGAAAGCTTTGTAATTGTCTCTCATGGTGATTCAATTAAAAAATTTTTTTTATGTGTATGTGTATTGGGGGGGGTGCCTTATCTTCCCCCAGCTACTGGGAGAGTCAGAGATTACATGATTTGGCTGAGAATGGCTTTTCTCAGCCCAGAAAGAAGGACGTGGACAGCTTAGCGTCTGCTCCAGGAAAGTCAGCATCCGCTTTTGCATTTCCAAGCCTGCAGGGAAGTTGCTGTCAGCTGGGTGCTGCCTCAGGATCCCCAAGACAGAATGAGGAAGGGGTGTGTGGTAGAACAGTGAGCGGGGTGGGCACACACCTCCTGGGGACCCAGGTTGGGGGGGGGGCAGGCACATCTGGAAGACACGGGCCTGGGCCCCAAGGTGCTTGGAACCCTAGATTTCTCTTCCCTGGAAGGAACAGCCCACAGCCCCCCAGCAGTTCCTGGAGCTGACCCCACTCCCGCAGAACTCAGCCCCGCTGGGGATCGGAGAAGCAGGGGGTGTTGGGGCGGCCCTGACTCTGGGGGCGGGGTGAGGACTGGGAGCCGTGGGTGCGCCTCAGAAGGCGCTTTTCCCTCTCCCCAGTCCCGTGGGGACCCACAGCCTGTGGGCACAGCCCCCCAGGGGAACGCGAGTGCCAGGTGGGGCGCAGGTGACTCAGACTCCAGCAGCCCCTGTGGGGCGCACCCACGGCCGGGGTGAGTCGAGGTAAACTATTGTATCCACTTGGGAATGAAATGACTAACCAGGCCCAGCCGGTGCTGAGAGCAAGGATCTATTTAAAGACGAAGAGGCGCTGGAAGGGCGGCTCTGGGCGGGGGCTAAGGACCCAGATGCCAGCACCCACAGGATCTAGGGCCGCCCCCCCCAGAGGCCCCCAAACTGGAGCCTGCCAGGGGCCGAAATCAGCTCAGTGTTTTCTGCCTGTGACTCGGAGGGCCGGAGGTGGGGGTGGCGGGGGGTGGTGTTGGGGTCAGCACAACCGCCCTGGGCCCAACCCAAGGGGCAAATGGGGAACCTTTGATTAAGCGAATCCTAATCTGTCCCCCCACTTCCTGCGCTCAGGGGACAAAACGGACATGGTCCTCAGGGGGAGACTGGAGAAATGAGGGGCCTAAGGCGTGCCAGGGCGTATTACTCAGCGCTGAAGAGCAACGTGCAAGTTGGGAAAACTCTGGCAGCGCCTTTGGTGCAGGCTTGGGAGGAGAGACCAAGGCAGAGCGGGCGAGGCGATGAGAAGGTGAGGGCTTGCGGAGCCCCTGGGGTTCTGGGGGTGAGTGGGAGGCGCATGGGGAGGCCGAGGTCCCATGGGGGGCTGTCACAGGAGCCGCTGTCACGTGATTCTTCAAGCCCGCAGTGGATGGAACAGTGATGTCTAAAGGCCCAGACTGAGGCGTGTTAACAGAAGCTGGCCGGGGCGTGGGGTCCCCAGGCAGATCCCCGATGGATGGGTGGGTGGGTGGGTGACCTGTGGGGGCTGAGATGGGACTCGGTCTTCCCAGGGGCTGGATGCACCCGCCCAGGGCCAGTTCCTGGGCAGAATGCAGGTTTCGCCAGAACACTTCCCCCCCCCGCTGCTCTCGGAAGCAAGAGCCTTCCCTGTGTCCATGCCCCGGGGAACCGCGTCCACTTTGTAGAGGCGGAGAGAGAGCGCAAGATTGCAGCCCTGCCCGGGCCTGGAACTCACAAGCAGGGAAGCAGAGTTTTCACTCTGGGTGCTTCTGCTCCACCCCCCCCAACCAGACACCCCAGTGACAGGTGCCAGGAGCCCCCAAAGATTCTGTGTGTGCTGGGAGCAGGCAGGCAGGTGTGTGTGTGTGTGTGTGTGTGTGTGTGTGTGTGTGTGTGTGTGTTTGGGGGCGGGGGGGTCTTGACTGCTGGAGGTGTGGAGCTATTTTTTTGTACTTGGTTTGGTTTTAGGCTCCGCCTGGTTCTTCTCAGGCTTTACTCCCGCCTCTGTGTTCAGGGATCACTCAGTGCTCATGGGAGGGGGGATGAAGGGGAGAATCAAAGCCAGGTCAACTGGCATGAGAAGCAAGTGCCCTAACCATTGGACTCTCTCCCTGGCCCTCCAGGAGTTTGCTTTGATTTTCGTTTTCACTCTTTATTGAGGCACCGTGGTTTCTTTTTCTGTAAGGCTAAATTGATTCTTGCCCTATGCCTTCTATGCCGACCCATGGATTTCAGCAGGCGCTCACTGCGCCTACGGCATAGGAACAGGGTGGGGGGAGGGGTGAAAAGGGTGCTCTGTGCGCCCCCACACCCCTGTTTCAGCTGGCAGACAGTCTTTGGGAGCACAGCGGGGACAGATGTGGAGGAGCTGCAGCTGAAGGGGAGGAGAATCTGGGGGGTCTTTCTTTGGGGGGAGGAGGCGGCTGGGACGGGGAGGTGGAGAATGGTGGACAGGTGACAGAGGCACCGGGGTTCTGGGTGGTGCCTGCATCCTCGGGGAAGGGCGGGATGGAGCTCGGCTCAGCCCACGAGCCCCTCTGCTGGCTCTGAACTGCAAGGAAAAGCCTGGCTGGCGCAGTTCCCTTCACAAGGCGTGCATGCAGGTGCAAGGGCTGAGCGCAGGGGGAGGGGGCCCTGCGACCTCGCACAGGCCCAGCCCCCTTTCCGTGAGACCCCCGGGCTCACCCCCGCGCCCCTCGCATCTGCTGTGAGGGTGGCAGGGAGGCAGCCTTACATAAGAGCGTTATGAAACTGGAAGCGACGTGGGTGCACGGGGATGCGCAGAGACGCGTCTAGGACGCGGCGTTGCTGTGAGGCCCAGAGACATCTGGTGGCCGGCAGGGGTAACTGCAGGCCGGGCCCCCGCGCCACCAGCCTCTCGGCCCCTGGCTGCTGTAGATGCCCAGGTTGGGCGCTCGTGTTCCAAGCCTGGAAATAAAAGGCTGGTGTGGTGGGGCCGCAGCGAGAGGTTAGCGGGGAGGGCGTTTGCCGGGCTCGCGACTGACCCAGGTTCGATCCCTGGCATCCCATATGCTCCCCTGAGCGTGGAGTAATTCCTGAGCACAGAGCCAGGAGTAGCCCCAGAGCACAGCGGGGGTGTAGCCCCCAGACCAAGCTCCATTTGTAGGGCACTGCCTTGGGTAGAAAGTTACATAGAGGCTGAAACGACGGCACAGCGGGTAGGGCGTTTGCCTGGTGGACAGGGACGATCCGGTTTCTATTTCCGACATCCCCAGTGGTCCCTGAGCACCGCCAGGAGTAATTCCTGAGTGCAGAGCCAGGAGCAACCCTGAGCATCGCCGGGTGTGGCTGGAAGAGTGATCACTTGCCTTGATCCCCGGCACCCCCGATGATCCCCTAAAACCCCCAGAATGCTCCCTGAGCACACCAGGAGTGAGCACAGAGCCAAGCCAGGAGTAACCCCTGAGCACTGCCAGGAGTGCTCATCCCCTTCCTCAAGTAGCACAGGTTGGGTCTTGCACACAGCAGACAAAGGCTTCACCCCTGTGGCCCCCTGCTCCCCTGCAGAGTCACCTCAGAGCCTGAAAGTAAGCGGTTGCTGTGGGCACTGCAGGTGAGGGTCTTGGCTGGACTTCTGTTATCCCCCCAGCCTCCTGGCCCCACCCTCCGCCATCACAGGCAGATCTGGGCTCCTTTTTTCATTGCCTTGTTTTGTGTTTGGGGCCAGTGGTGCTCCAGGATAACGGGGGCTCCGCACTCAGGAATCACTCTCGGCAGTGTTCCGGGGATGCTGGCGGTCAAACCCAGGTGGCCATGAGCAAGGCAACTCCTGTCCTTTTGACCCTCCTTATGTGTTTTAACGAGCGTCTCTCCCCCTGCCCCCACTAACTGTCCTTTTAACCAAAGCGCAGGGCATGGCGGCATTATGTGTCAGTGTGTATCATAGCCACCAGGACCAGGGTACGGGGTCTGAGGGGTGCAGCTGCGTTTTCTATTTTCTTTCTTTCTTTCTTTCTTTCTTTCTTTCTTTCTTTCTTTCTTTCTTTCTTTCTTTCCTTGAATCACCATGAGATAGTTACGAAGTTTTCATGTTTGAGTTTCAGTCATACAATGATCGAACACCCATCCCTCCACCAGTACACATTCTCCACCACCAATGTCCCCTGTACGCCCCCCATCCCAACCCTCCCCCTGCCTCCATGGCAGACAAGTTCCCCCATACTCTCTCTCTACTTTGGGGCATTATGGTTTGCAATACAGACACTGAGAGGTTATCATGTTTGGTCCTTTATCTACTTTCAGCACACATCACCCATCCCGGATGATTCCTCCGACCATCACTGTCTTAGTGATCCTTCTCTACCCCAGCTGCCTTCTCCTCCAGCTCATGAGGCAGGCTTCCAACTATGGGGCAATATTCCTGGCCCTTGTCTCTACTGTCCTTGGATGTCGGTCTCATGTTATGTTTTTCTCTATCCCACAAATGAGTGCAGTCCTTCTATGCTTGTCCCTCTCTTTCTGACTCATTTCAGTTAGCTTGATACTCTCCATGACCATCCACTTAAAAGCAAATTTCGTGACTTCATCTTTCTGGAAACAGCCCGAGTGCCTGAGAACAGACAACTGATTAAAGAAACTTTGGTACATCTACACAGTGGAATACTACTCAGCTGTTAGGAAAGATGAAGTCACGAAATTTGCTTTTAAGTGGATGGTCATGGAGAGTATCAAGCTAACTGAAATGAGTCAGAAAGAGAGGGACAAGCATAGAAGGACTGCACTCATTTCGGCCATTCTGGGATGTAATCAGGGGGTACGGTCTGACTCCACTTTGGACCCCTTAAACTACAAGGTTCCCAGTTCACTTCAGACACAGCTTCAGGAGTGGGGGAGGTGTAGGGGTTGAGCATCAGTCTGGAGCTCTGTGTCCCCAGAGCCACATCTGGCTATTGGTGTGGTGGCCTGTACTGCCATGAGCACTGCTTGGGGCTAGCGCCCACTCCTCACCCCCAAAACGGCCCCCGAAACTCTCCAAGCAGGATATCTCTCGCCAAAGAGAGACCAGATACGGCCTCATCTGGAGGGGGCTGCTGAAGGCCATTCCTTCGTCTGATTCCCTGTAGACAACATTGTTGGTTTCTTTGTTTTCAGGCCACATACAGCAGTGTGCAATACTGGTCTGCACCCAGGGGTCACTTCTGGTGGGGCTTGAGGGAACACAGTGGGTGCTGGGGATCCAACCCGGGTCAGCCGCAAACCAGGTAAGCGTCCTGCCTGCTGTACTGCCTCTCCAGCTCCATGACGTTATTGGGGGTCTTTTTCTTGGTCTTTGGGGAAGATCAGTTCCTTCAGCAAAAGAGCAACAATTGAAGCCAATGTTTTATTTCTAGGAAGCGCCACGTGTCCTGCCGTTTCGGGCTCTGAGGCTGCTCAGGGTGGTGGACCAGCACCTCTGAGTTCTCACAGCCCTTTGACCATGTGTTTGATCTTCAGAAATCAAGGGGGTAAAGGGGAGAGTCTAGTGAGGAAAACTGTTTAGGGGCCGGAGTGGTAGTACAGCAGGTAGGGCGTTTGCCTTGCATGTGGCCGACCTGGGTTCGATCCCCGGCATCCCATACGGTCCCTCGAGCATCACTAGAAGTAATTCTTGAGTGCAGAGCCAGGAGGAACCCCTGAGCTTTGCTGGGTGTGACCCTCCCCAAAAAGAAAAAAAAATGTTTAAGAATTAGAATTTTTTAAAGGTTTTTTGCATGTCCCTGTGTCCAGTCTATAGGTGCCCAGAACAAGGTCAGCCTCAGATGTTTTGCCTGCTGGGGACAGCTCTGAATGGCAGGCAGGAGACATGTAATCTAAGAGGGCATGAGGGCGGGGAAGACAGATGAACGCACTTCATGGTTCCCCAAGCACCGCCAGGGAATGTTGAGAGAGATGGAGACCCCGGCCACTTCCAGGTTCAGGCCATAAACCGAAACCAAGACAAATGTGCTCTGTGCAGTCTGGGTATATGACATGTAAATAAGTATAAAATAGCAGTGCACGGACGATAACAATATTAGTGCACACATAAAATTATCTGAATGACTAAACAATCCAATTGGATTAAAATTTCCATTTAACCTGTTTCCAGGGACTGAAAAGTCAACACACGCAAATATCAGCAATGGCAAGGACTTTGAGGCACAAGACACATTTGTTGAGTTCACACACCAATCTCGGCTTTGTGTGTCTTAGGTGATAGTTGTAGGATACATTTTAATTAACCCTGGGGAAAGCAATTTTACCGTTTCGTGCTCCAACCTTGAACATAAGCAGTTTCCAGTGCACAAATGTGTTACACTGCAGAAATCTGTTTGCAAAGGAGCTTCCGACACTCAGAAATCGTGTTGCCATAAAAACAAGGTTTTTAAGTCATGGGAAGAGGCAGCCCGGCAACAGGGCTTTGTGTTGGGCTGAAATGAGGTGCGTTTCCTAGGAGAGCCAGGTGACATTACATCCATTTGTTGCGGGAAATACACTTCTCAGATACAATTTGAGTGATTAAGAGAGAAAAGCAATACAGCTTAGTAAGACACAGGCTATTCATCTAGATGATCGTCTTTGAAGAACTGGGACTTAAAAGGGCAGAAATTTCGGCGTGAAATCTGGAAGGCTGTCGGGTGGGGTGAGGGGGATCCCAAGAGAGCGAAGAGTTTGTTGGCGTGCTTCTCGGGCACTGTGGGCAGCAGGACAACTTTTGTAGTCACAGAGAAGCTCTTTCACTGTTCCCTGAAGATGCCTCCACCCCTAGAGTCTCCTTAGGAAGTAGCTCTGGGACTCCAGAGAAGCTGCCCCTTACGTGGATTTTTCCTGTTCAAAAATGGGCAAAAAGGGCGGCAGCGATAGTACAGCAGGTAAAGCTCTTGCCTTGCCTGCAGCCAACCCAAGCTCGAGCCCTGGCACCCCAGGTGGTCTCCTGAGCCCTCAAGGAGACATCCCTGTGCACGGCTGGGAGCGGCCCGCAAGCAAACCGATATGGGCTAGAATGGGCACAGCCTCCTTTTCTCTCTGTTGACTCGGATGCCTTGGCCACGGGAGCCCAGAGGGGCAGCAAGTGCCGGCAGTTGGTGGACGCCGGTGGCTGAGGTGGCAGCAGCGGAGCTGGGGGCTGCCAGCATGCCCAGGAGGGCACTCAGCTCGCCCGCATCCCTGCTGCTGCCTCCCAAGCCGAGCTGTTGGCCAAGCTGGGCTGTTGGAAGTTGGTGGTTGAGTGATGGCCTGTTCATTTTCAGTCAAAAGCATCCTGCACCCCAAGACCCTCCCGGGGGCGAGACTCAGAAGTTCTGCACTCCCGGGCAGTGGCTTTCTTTTCTCCATGGCTTTGTTTGGGGGAATCTCACCCCGTCTTCTGCCCGGGTCTGGCCAATAACGGTATTATTATGGCGACTCCTGGCCTCATATTCATTTCTGTCTGCATCGGCAAGCAGCGGGGGCACCTTGGCTGGGTTAAGCTCCCGGGGCCCTTTACCCCTCATAGCCATCTGCTCTGAGCACTCTGGGACGGTCACTCACACTCATGTGCCAAGCACGGAAGAGCTGACTGCTGGCCATGGGAATGAGGGAGCAGAGGGGCTTTTCCCAGGCTCCCTTCAGGAAGGAAAGAGGCGATGGATTCCACACAGCAAAGTGTGCTCAGGCCTCTCTCTCTCTGGGTCTCGAGGGAGAAAGGCTGCCAGGCTGTTCCGGTCACCCCAGGGAACAAAGCCAGACTGTTGGAGGATGCCAGCCAAGTACCAGCTTCTTCCCAGGCCATCCGAGGGTTCTAGGGGCAGGAGGAGGTGACGGGAGTTTCTGCTACTGTGCTGTGAGTTGATTTTTTTAAAATTCAAAAACCCATGAGCAATTCCAGAATGGCCCAGAGCCTATCATATATGTTTTAATTGAATCACGCGAGATAGTTACAAAGCTTTCATGATTGAGTTTCAGTCATACAGTGACCGAGCACCCATCCCTCCACCAGTGCCCATTCTCCACCACCAAGGCCCCCAGTATCCCTCCTGCCACCCCCACCTGACCCCACTCCCTGCCTCTATGACAGACAATTTCCTTCTTACTCTCTCTACTTTCGGGCATACAGTCTGCAATCCAGACACGGAGAGGCCATCATGTTTGGTGTTGAAAGATGTCTGCGTACACAGACACACATCTCCCATCCCAAGCGATCCCTCCAGCCATCACTGGCTTAGTGATCCCTTCTCCATGCCTTCTCTGCCTCCTCCCCAACTCATGAGGCAGGCTTCCAAACTGCAGAGCAATCCTCTTGGCCCTTATCTCTACTGTCCTTGGGTGTTAGTCTTGGGTTATTTTATATTCCACAAATGAGCGCAGTCCTTCTATGTCTGTCCCCCTCTTTCTGACTCATTTCACTTAGCATAACACTCTCCATGTTCACCCACTTACAAGCAAATTTCAGAGTCTGTCTTATGGGTGAAGAAATTACACCAGCGATTACTAACCCAGAGAAAAGTGTGGTGACTGGAAGTTGGTCTAGAATGTTCTATTTTTCTTTCTTTTTTGGGGGGGAGGGGTACACTCAGCAGTACTCAGGGCTTTCTTCTGGCTCTGTGCTCAAGAATCACTCCTGGTGGGGCTTGGGGAACTGGGGTGCTGGGGATGGAAACCCGGTTCCATATGCAAGGCATCCTCCCTGCCATCCTTTCTCCTGCCCACCTGTTGGCCTTTGACTCTGCCAGCCTGCTCTTGGAGTCTGCGGAGAAGCACAAATGAGAGACTCTTGGAGGTTATCCGCATCTTGAGGTGGGCACACCGAACAGTTCTCAGGGGCCATTCCTGGCCCTGTGCTCGGGGATCTTTCCAGGCAGTGTTCAGGGGACCGTCTGTGGTTTGGGGTTGGACCCAGGTCAGCCACATGCGAGGCCAATGCCTTGCCTGCTGGACTTCCTCTCTGGCCCAGAATGTTCTCTTTTTCTCTCTAGGCTTAAGTAGGGGCTGGAGAGATAGCGTCTGGTCTAAGCTTTGCCTGGCTCCATCTCTAGCCCCACAGATGCCTGGAGTGTTCCCTGAGCACCACCGGGTGTGGAAACCAAACCCAAACAAGGACTTGCTTGCTGGCTTCCCTTCGTTCGGCTCCGCCTGAGGAGGCCGCCTTGGTTCCTAGGAGCGGGCCTTGCAATTCGAGCATGTGGCCACCAGGTGGTGGGAGCGAGCTGTGGCCGAGTCTCCCCGGCTGGCGCTGACTTAGAGCCCCTGGGATTCAATTTTCCAGCCCGGGAGGCCGCAGCCTCTGCTTCCAGCCCTTCAGCTCTTCAGGCTGCCCAAGCCTCGTAGGTTTTCTCTCATCTGATTATCCCGAGACTCCTGAGTTGGTTACTGATATTTTCTCTACCCAGCACACAAGGCTCTGAAAACGTAAGGAATTTGCCAAGTGACTGGTGTGTTGGCAGAGCCAGGAAGGACCACAAGATGCTCGGGGGGGCTCCCCCACAGGCCTACAACCTGCCTACTCTCGAGCCGGGCTGGCTCCCGTGTCCCGGATGCTGGTCAGGGTGAAGAGGAACTCACCGGGTGTGCTCTGGCAGCTGCCAGCCTGCAGGTCCAGGAGTCACACCACCCGTGCAGCTCCAACCCCAGCTCACACCACGTCTTGCTCATGGCTGATTTGCTCTGAGTGCTAAGGGCCCTGGGGATGCCATCTGACCAGGGAATACAAGGCCACGGGGCTGGCCTTGGCAAGGTGGGAGGCCTTGGGGGAGTCACATGTCCTGCCTTGCAGCCTCCAGGAAAAGTGCACACACACGTAGACACACATGCACATTCTCACACACCCATGCACACAGGCATACATACATGCGTGCACACAGAAACGCACACATGCACATACACAGCACACATAAAACACATGCATGATGAGGCCGGAGTGATAGTACAGCAGGGAGGGCGTTTGCCTTGCACAGGGCCAACCTGAGTTCGATGCCCGACATTTCATATGGTCCCCCAAGCACCACCAGGAGTAATTCGTGAGTGCAGAGCCAGGAGGAACACTTGAACATCGCCGGGCGTTACAAAAAAAACTCCCCCCCCCCAAAAAAAGGCTAAATAAATAAATAAATAATAAAGCAAATGCAAAAAAAAAACACCATATGCACGCACACACACACACACACACACACAGAGTCACACATGTATATGCATGCACACAGAGGCAGAAGCAGAGGCTGGAGAGGGAAGGAGGCCAGGCCAGGTGTGGTGCAGGGGGCCAAGGGCAGGATCCAGTCCAGAACCTGCATTTCAGGCGCCCGCTCTCAGGATGTGCCTGCCGAGGGTGCTCTGGGCCACGACTGTCACCCGCTGCGTGCCCTCCCCCAGGAGCACGCCCTCCCCCAAAGGGCACCTGTGGGCAGAGGGAGCGGGAGGGATGGAGCAGCTGACTGCATTCCGGTTTGACGGGTTTCCGAGGCCTGAGGTCCATCCAGGCGGTGTGCCAGCCACTCCACTGGCAACGGAATGCACTGGGTCAGATTTTAACACGTGAATACCCCAGCATTGCACCCCTTCTTCCAGAGGTCCAGAGCCAGCCACAGCAGAAAGGGCCTGAGGACAGATGCTGAACTCTGACCTCACACTGACCCCCCAGCAGTGGCCCAGGGCTCTGGGTCAAATCAGGAGGCGAGCTGCTGAACTGTCAGGGTGGGCCGGGGACAAGGCAGTTAGCTGGAGTGACCCCGGGGATCAGCAGGGGAGAAGATGGGGGCGTTCCAGTAATCCAGAGAGGAGGAAGAGGTGAGCTGGCTTTGCCAGTGTCCGCAGGGAGGCCTGGGGAGCTGCTCTGAGCCCCAAGCACACGCTCTCAGGGAGAAGGCCCAGGTTTGATCCCTGTCACTGCGTGATTCCTCAAGCACCACCAGGAGAGACCCAGGAGCACTGAGCCGGGAGCACTCTGAGCACTGCTGGTGTGGGACAATAATCCACAGGGACAGGGACTGGTGTTGGCTGCATTTGCTTAGGAAGGAGGCAGCTTGTTGGGTGTGTGTGTGTGTGTGTGTCTGTCTGTGTGAATGTGTGTGTATGAGTGTGTGTGAATGTGTGTGTGTGTGTGTGAATGTGTGTGTATGAGTGTGTGTGAATGTGTGTGTGTGTGTGTGTGTGTGTGTGTGTGTGTGTGTGTGTGTATCCAGGGAGAGCAGACACAGCTGGGACTCCGTGAGTGCTCCGGGACGGAGCTGATACCACCACCGGCCATCAGGTCGGACATGGAAAATGCTAGAAACCAAAGTAAGGCTGGCGGGAAGATAAGAAAAAACTCTGCGGCCTGGGCGTGAGCAGAGACAACTCCTCCCCTTCCTCCTCCTTCCCCTTGGCTGCCCCTGCTTCCAGGGATAATCGGGGTGGGGTGGGGGTGGACACCTCCCTCAGCCCCATCAGTGGTGCCCACAGAAGGACACCAGAGCTCAGAGCTCAGCTCGGAGAGAAGATGAGCACGGAAGAAAGAAAAGGAAGTCGGACATAATGGCCAGCGGCATTTACCTGTCCGAGGAAAAAGGACGCTTCTCCCACCAGATCCGGCCTTTGTCTTTGTGGATGACGGGGGCGGGGGGAGTGGAGAGGGATATGGACCATGCCCAGGGCCTGCTCCAAACTTGGTGCTCAGGAGTGACCCTTGGTGGTGTTTGGGGGACCCTATGTGGTGCCACAGATTCGAACCCAGTTCAGCCACATGCAGGGCGAGTGCACATTTAATGCGGGTGCTAGCCAGTCTTGTGTTTTGAAGCCCGAGGTGCCTCCAAGCAGGAAAGACACGCTGAGGTGACTGGGGGCAGGGGCGGGGTGAGTAGGTGTCATGTCCCCTGCTGTTGTTAGGAGGTGGGGGGGCGCTTAGACCTCCTCCCAGACAGACGGAGGGGGCGGCAAAGGGCAAGAGCTTCCCTCCAGGAGAGGGAGGCCCTGGCTTCTTTCTCGGGCAAGGGGCCCGCAGCCTATCCTAGAACCAAGGTGAGAGCACCTAGGACTCTCGGGGTCGACACTCACCGCCACTCCAGCTGGAATGTCTTCCTGCCCTGGCCCGTGGCCGCTGCCACAGGACACACCCCGAGTTTGCAAGCCCCCTCGCTGTGTGGGGCCCAGATAGAATCTGTCTGCCAAAGGCCAGCTTTTGTGGGGCTGGAGCGACAGCACAGCGGCTAGGGCGTTTGCCTTGCATGTGGCTGACCCAGGTTCGATTCCCAGCATCCTATATGGTTTCCCGAGCACCACCAGGAGTGATTCCTGAGTGCAGAGCCAGGAGTAACCTCTGTGCATTGCCGAGTGTGACCCCTTCCCCCAAAAAAGGCCAGCTTTTCACACGGTCCTGACATGGGTTTGTTTGTTTTTATTTTGTTTTAGGTTGGAGGCTCACCTGGCAGTGCTCAGAGCTTGCTCCCGACCCTGTGCTCTCAGGGATCACTACTGCAGGGCACCATACGGGATGCGGGGGAGTAAACCTACCCACTCTACCGTCACTTTAGCCACCCCCCAACCCCTGCCCCATGGGTTTTAAAACACATTTTTACTGTAGTCCTTGGCACAGTGGGAAAAACACCCCAAGAGCAGGAGGTTCAGGATCCAGAGAGCTCTGGGCTCGTCTGGGCGCTGTTTGCAGAGAGGAGGAAAGAGGGGAGAGTGGTTTTCTGGATTCTGTTCAGGTCAGGTCTGGTTCAAACTTCAAAGAGGGAACAACATTGTGACTTGGGTCCAGTTTCTCTTCAGGTGACAAGATCAGCTTCCCACTGCGGGTCCAGCTCAACTTCGTGCAGAGGGCTGGAAATGTCGTTCTGGGGAAGCCAAGATCCCCAGCAATGATTTTCCAGGTCCCGCTGTGTCGCCCCAGTCCCCACGGTGGATGGTGTTTGGGTCCCAGCTCGCAGAGTCCCGGGGCCTGGAATGTCCTGGAAATGTGCCCCTGGGTGGCTTCCCGGGGCTCCGGGGCACACGGGGTGGCATGGTGCCGGGGGCGGGAGGGGGTGTCTCCTACCATGGAGGGAGGCTGGAGGCTGTGGGGCCTCAGTGGGGACTGTGGCGTGCACACGGGAGAAAGGCTGAGGAAAGGGCGGTGGGCAGTGGCCGGGGCACGCTAGCCCTGGGTGGAGGAGGGGGACTGGCATGGGCGTCACACCAGGGGACACTTGCTCAAGAGGAAACATCTCCAACCCCCAAAGCCAACACCCACAAGTGTGTCCTCTGCACGCCCACCTGAGCCTCGTGGAGGCCACCCAAAGTGACCCGCCAAGGGGCCCGAGAGACAGTACGGCGAGAGGGCACTGCCATGCTCGCAGCCTGCCTGGGTTCGATCCCTGAGCACCACCAGGAGTGATTCCTGATGCATTATGGAGTGTCACCTAACAAACAACCCACCCCAAATACCAAAGTGACCGCCACACTGGCCCTCGCAGAAAGGTGAGAGCGAGCCCTGGGGTAAGGCACTGACCTTGCCCTGTGGCTGACCCTGGTTCGAATCCCAGCGCTGCAGATGGTGCCCTGTGCCCGGCCAGGGCTCTGTCCTGAATACAGAGAGAGCTACAGGCCCAGGGCACACTGGGTGTGCCCCAAACACCCCCAGAAGGGAAAACATTTAAGAAGCACTGCTCTGTTCCCTGGTATGCTCAACTATTTCTGCCTAATTTTTTTCTTTTGGATCACACCCAGAAATTCTCAGGGGTTACTCCTGGCGATGCTCAAGGGACCATGTGGGATGCCAGGGATCGAGCCCGGGTCGGCCGTGTGCAAGGCAAACGCGCTTCCTGCTATTCTATCACTCCAGCCCCCAAAGACTTTTATCATGGCTCATTTAGGGTAGATTTTCCAGCAGAGTGCGCTGTATTTCCCCCCTGCACTCCCCACCCCCATATGTATATTTTTTTCTCAAAAAGCTCATCCTCACACGAAGTCGATGCTGTATTCTGAGCCTGCTCTGTTTGTGGCCTAGAGCTGTGGGGTCTGTTGTGGGCTCCAACGTGTTCTGAGGGCCTGTGGGTGAAAACTGCATCCGTGGGTGTGTGGGTGGAGAACTGCAGAACGAGGCACCAATCAGCAGGACCTGGCACTGGAAGGAACCAGGAGATGGTAGGAAAAAGGTCGCGAACCGCATAGGAAGCGTCTGCGTGGTTCTGTCCACAGACACGGGGACTCTGGCCTAAGCAGCATCTCACTCCCCTGTGACCTCCCCCCACTCCTCTGCGGAGGAAGCCGCTGCCAGCCACCCTGACCAGCCCTGCTAGGAAAAGGCCGTCTATGTGAGCTTCGTTTTGTTTCTTTGTTTTCAGAAAGGGGCCTGGCGTGGCCCCGGGTCCCCGGGCCACGCCAGGCCCCTCACACACAAAGCACATGCTCAGTCTGTCAGGCCCCTGACGCATAGACAGGAGTTTGTCTTTATTCAGTCCCCATGAACCACAGTTATTCATGGTTGAGTTTCAGGCATACCGTGTTTCAAAACTCTTTTCTCCACCAATGCCCCTCCACTCCCCTTGGGCTCCCCCCACCCCACCTGTTCGCTTTTACAAGAGGTTCTTTATATATATATATATATATATATATATATATATATATATATATTCTCTCTCTATTATGTATTCTATATATATAGATAATATATAATATATATTCTATATATGGATAATATATATTCTATTCTATATAGAATATATAGAGAGAATATATATAGCAACCTCGGTACTATCTCTCTGACCCATACAGCTTCTAAATCCTCTTTTAGCTCTCTTGCATTTTCTAGCTAGAAACGTCCTTGTTTACAAAGAATAGTCATTAAATGGGGCTGGAGTTGATAGCACAGCATCTGCCTTGCACGCGGCCAGCCCGGCCGAGCCAGGTTCTGTTCTTCCGCCCCTCTCGGAGAGCCCGGCAAGCTACTGAGAGTATCTCACCCGCATGGCAAAGCCTGGCGAGCTACCCATGACGTATTCAATATGCCAAACACAGTAACAAGAAGTTTCACAATGGAAATGTTACTGGGCCCACCCGAGCAAATCGATGAACAACGGGAGGACAGTGCTACAGTCATAAATGCTTCCTTTCAATCTCCAGGCTACATTTATTCAAAAGATCTGCTTTTATTTCATTTAGTTTTTGGTTTTAGGGCCACACCTAGGCTGTGCTCAGGGCTTACTCTGGTTTACTGCTCAGGGATCACTCCAGAGGTGCTCAGGGGATTATATGGAATGTCAGGGATTGAACCTAGTTTGACCTCTGCAAGGCAAGTGCTTTACCCACGGTGCTCTCTTTCCCATCCCAGAAGTCGGCTTTTAGTAGACTCTGGCGGGTAGACGTAGAGACGGACGGTAATACCAACTTCCACTGTCTTCGTGGGAATAGTACTTGTAAATCCCTCGGTCTCACACCTGCTGCATATTCCCAGTAGATAATGGGTATTGAATGTAACCGCAATAGGTATTAAACTTTTTTTTTTGCTTTTTGGGTCACACCCGGCGATGCACAGGGGTTACTCCTGGCTCATGCACTCAGGAATTGCTTCTGGCGTGCTTGGGGGACCATCTGGGATGCTGGGAATCAAACTCAGGTCAGCCACGTGCAAGGCAAACGCCCTCCCCGCTGTGCTATTGCTCCAGCCCCTAAACTTAATTTTTCAAAGTTTTTTTCAGAAGCTTGGAGAGATGGCGGAATGGGTAGGATGTGTTCTTCGCATGTGGCCAACTTGAGTTTGGTCCCAGGCACCATATATGGTTCCCCCCTGCATCCCAGAGCCTGCCAGAAGTGATCACTGAGCACAGAGCCAGGAGTAAGCCCTGAGCACTTCTGGGTGTGGCCCCTGAAGCAAAAACGAAACTAACTTTCCAGCCTCTACTGAGAAACTCATGATTTTCTCCCTGGACTCCATTAACATATTGCATCGCAGTAACAGAGTTCCCCCCATCTTGAGCCACATTTCCATCCCTAAAATCGAAAGTTCTGGGTTTTGTTTCTAGGGACTCTTGCCAGCAGTGCCAGAAAAAACAAGAGGTGTGGAGGGTAGGGACTGAACCCAGGCCCCCGCATGCAGAGAGTGCCGTCCAGCCCTCAAAAATATTCTGGTCCTTTTTTTGCATTTCTGCTACCAAACATTAATTGTGAAGACCTTCTAATGTCAGAAGAAGGAGTCTCAACTTATTTGCCAAGGAAATAAATAAACCGAGGGATTTACAAGTACTATTCCCACTGGGGAGCAATGAGGGTTAGTTGAAAATTTTTTTGCCACCTTTGAAAATATTTTTTTTCTTTTTGGGTCACACCCGGCGATGCACAGGGGTTACTCCTGGCTCTGCACTCAGGAATTACTCCTGGCAGTGCTCGGGGGACCATATGGGATGCTAGAAATAAACCCGGGTTGGCCGCATGCAAGGCAAACGCCCTCCCGCTGTGCTATCGCTCCAGCCCTCCCACCTTTGAAAATCCGACTCAGTGCAGTGATCAGAATCTACGTGTGGTCACCCATAAATCACGGAAGCACAGATGGAATCCGGAAACACATCCAGGGAACCAGAGGGGTATTACAGTGGATAGGGCACTTGCAAGCGGCCAACCTGGCCTTCAATCCCCAGCATCCCACATGGTGTGGGAGTGATCCCTGAGCACAGAGCCAGGAGCAACCCTTGAGTCCCACTGTGTGTGGCCCCCAAAACAAACACAGCCGAAAACACATTGATTCTCACTCAATTGCTTGATTTCACAAATCACAAATCATCCTGTTATTCGTCGATTGCCTCGAGCAGGCCCCAGTAACGTCTCTTTCATCCTAGCCCTGAGATTATATTCAAGGCTCTTTAGGAGAATGAGACCCATCATGATGGCTTGATTTCAGGGCAGCAAATGTAGGAAACTTCACCAGTGACCCCAAGGATCTACAGACCAGACCCTCTGGAGGTCGGGGTAAAACAAACCAGAATCCCCAATCAAGAACCACAGCTCCCCCTAGCGGGAAAGCATAGTCAATGTCAAAAAAAGAGTTTCAACCAGTTGACAGATTAGGAAAATGCCTCAGAAATCAATCTTATGTAGGGAAGTCTAACAGAAAATGAATGTAAATGAGCTATTATGAAGAAAAAAATCAATAATCAAGTGCATCCAGACACAGAAGGAAATGCTAATGAGATTAAAAAAAAGTTCTTCACAGATGGAAACTTGACCAAAAACTCGAGAGAATGTGGATATTAAAAAAGCCCAGTGAGGGGCTGGAGCAGTAGCACAGCGGGGAGGGCATTTGCCTTGCATGCGGCCAACCCAGGTTCTATTCCCAGCATCCCATATGGTCCCCTGAGCACCGCCAGGGGTAATTCCTGAGTGCAGAGCCAGGAGTAACCCCTGTGCATCGCCAGGTGTGACCCAAAAAGCAAAAGCAAACAAACAAACAAACAAACAAAAAAACCAAAAAAGCCTAATGAGGGGCCAGAGCAATAGCACAGCAGGTAAGGTGTTTGCCTTGCATGTGGCAGACCCATATTTGATTCTCAGCAGCCCACATGGTCCTATGAGGCATGATGAGGATCAAAACTGAGCCTACCAAGAGTGATCCTTGAGAACAGAGCCAGGAGTAAGTCCTGAGCACAGCCAAGTGTGACCCCCCCCCCAAATACCCAATACAAGAATAAATAAAAAGTGCCAATGAGGGACTGGAGTGATAATACAGTGGGTAGGACATTTGCCTTGCACGTGGCCGACCCGGGTTTGGTTCCCAGTGTCCCACATGGTCCCCCCAGCACCACCAGGTGTAATTTCTGAGTGCAGAGCCAGGAGTAACCCCTGAGCATCCACAGGTGTTATAAAAAAAAAGTGCCAACGAATAAAATGGAAACTCCAAGGAAATCACAACAAATAAATCAAGCCCAGGTAGGGAACAAAATAACTAAAATTAAAACATAATTCTAATGATGACTCCAATGGAGAAGGAGCAAGAAGTTAGACTGAGGAACAGTGAAGAGGCCCTCCAATCCCTCCTGTTGTGTGCACCTGCTCCCAGGGCTCACCAACGACTGTGGGAAAGATGACGCGTCCCAAAGCCCCCCTTAACAGATGCTATGGGAGAAGGAAGTGATGTGTGGTCCAAGGCGGGGGGGGGGGGGTAGTGGGGTGAGTTGGGCATCAAGTCTCTGTCCCATTATCAATCCACAGAACCCATGCTGGAGTCAATGCCATCGCTGAAGGCAGAGGAAGAGCAGTTACATTTTATTAAATGGCCAGAGATAATGCCAAGGAGGGTTGGAGAGATCATGCAGTGGGTAATGTGGCTGATCTGGGTTTGGTTTGGTCCCTGGCAATCCAGAGCAGTGTCTCAAGTGCTTGGACCCCCCTGTACTATCAGGAGTAATCCTTGGATACAGCACCAGGAGTGAACCCTGAGGGCAGCCCAGTGTGGCCCAGAACTAGAACAAAAAGAAATCTTGAGAGACTGGAGTGATGGCACAGTGGGGAGGGTGTGTGCCTTGCACACGGCCAACCCAGATTTGATTCCCAGCATCCCATATGGTCCCCTGAGCACCACTAGGAGTTAGTCCTGAATGCATGAGCCAGAGTAACCCCTGTGTATCACCGGGTGTAACCCAAAACAAAACAAAACAAAAAAACAAAAAAAGAAATACCAATGATGTTTTCTTTGTTTGGGGCTGGAGAGATAGCACGTGGGTAGGGCGTTTGCCAGCATCCCATATGGTCCCCTGAGCACCGCGAGCGAGGAGTAACTCCTGAGTGCAGAGCCAGGAGTAGCCCCTGAGCATGCTGGGTGTGACCCAAAAAGCAAAAACAAACAAACAAAACAAACAAAAAAAACAACAACAAAGATGTTTTGTTTGTTTTTGAGCCACACCCTGTAGTGCCTGGGAGGCTTCTCCCAACTTAGTACTCAGGGCTTGTTCCCCAGTGGTGTTTGGGGGACCATGCAGTACCATAGATAGAACCTGGGTCTTCTGCACGCAATGCACATGCCGCAGTCCTCTGAGCCATCTCCCAAGAGAGTTGAAATCCTCAAAATGATGGGAACGGGCTGAGGAGAGAGTCCAGCAGGAAGGGCACCTGCCTTGCCCCTGGCAAATGCTATCCCTGCATCGCATCTAGTGTCCCAAGCCAGGAGTGATCCTGGAGTGCAGAGCCAGGAATAAGCTGGGAGCACAGCTGGGCATGGCG
This sequence comes from Sorex fumeus, assembly GCF_029834395.1. Classification (NCBI taxonomy): domain Eukaryota; kingdom Metazoa; phylum Chordata; class Mammalia; order Eulipotyphla; family Soricidae; genus Sorex; species Sorex fumeus. The sequence goes on from NW_026606059.1 coordinate 79,611,475, forward strand.
CCAAATCTCCAACAAACAAACAAACAAACGGGGAGAAACAGGAGCACGGGTCCTCCTGGTCTCCTGCAAACAACCACATAGTAGTAGCCCTGTTGGAGATGGGGACCAGGACACTGGGCAGGTGTTGGCTACTGCAGATACTTGAGACTTGGGCTGGCTCTGTGGGATCCGGACTCCCCAGGGTTTTAGTCCCAGCTGGGAGTGTGAGCACTGTTGCCCAGGGCTGTTGGCAGGCCATCTCTTAACTCTTCTCTTCTCTTTTCCACCAATGACAGGGATTCCCTGAACACATGGTCACACTAAGACTACAGGTCCCAGACTCCCTTGCAGCTAAGTGACCTCAGGACTGAAAGTGTCCCCAAAGGCCGGAAGCAGAAGTTACACACACACACACACACACACACACACACTTTTCCTTAAAACAATAAGCACATGCACCCTACAGTACACTTCCAACTACCCTGGAAGCAGAAACTAGAGAACTAGAAGTGGAAGAGAAAGGGCAGAGGTCACATACCTCCATCTCAATCAGGTGCTTATCTCACAGGTGCTGGGCTTTTGCTTGGTTGGTCATCTTTTTAGTTTTTGGGCCACACCCAGCAATGCTAAGGGGTCACTCCTGGCTCTGTGTTCAGGAATTACTCCTGGTGGTGCTCGGGGAACCATATAGGATGCCGGGGATTGAACCCAGGTCGGCTGCATGCAAGGCAAATGCCCTTCCCACTGTGCTATCGCTCTGACCCCGCAAAGGTGCTGTTTTTGGGTCTTTTTAGGGCTTGAGCAGTGTCAGGAACAATCCTGCTTTGGCAGGTGGGGGACCAGGGTCCAAGCAGCTAATACCTGAGAACATCCCCAAGGCATGCACAGAGGTTGGGGAGACGCTCCACTTCCCAGCAACAACCCTCAAGTTCTGTCACCTAAAAATAAGACCCTCAGCTCCAGAGCTTCAGCGGCAAGGAATTCACTGCCAGAGAAGGCTTGTATAGTAACTGAACATGTGTCATCCCAAGCACACAGAGAGGTGGAAATTATGTAGAAGATATAATCTGACATAATGAAATAAAGCTAAGTGGAAGAAACCTACATTAGGAGCGTGGGGACATTCTCTAATATCAAGCTAACTAGATTATTACAAAACACGCTAAGAATTCCAGTGGGAATCCTGCTCCTCTGCAAGGCAAATTTAACAGCACATCTTTCACTTTAATTATGGCAAGAAAGCCTAAATGTTAGTTTAATCTTAAAGGGTAGATTCCCTGGGTTGGCACATAACAAAAACCTCCAAGGAGCAACTACATTTAGAGGCACACATTGAAAAAGAATAAATGAAATTTTACCCTAGGTTAGACCTGGCTCTTCCTCGTTGTCAATATAGTACCCCAACATCAACATTAATCTCCACCATCAACATTAGTACCCCACCATCCACATATCAGTACCCTACCGCAAACATCACTACCCTGCCACCAGTATCAATACCCCACCACAACATTAATATCCGATCACCAGAATTGATATTCCATCACCAACATTAATAACCCACCACCACCATTAATACCCAACCCCCAACACTAATATCCCACCACCACCATTACCGCACTGCCACCATTAATAAGACTCAACACCCAAGACCATTATTAGAACTGCGTTACAATTACCCAGTTCCTCCGACACGCAGTATCCCATTGCCCTTGAGATCAAAACACTGTGAAAAGTTCCTTCGTCACAAGAACTCAGTAAGTGGCCATGAATATTGAAAGCGCTATGGCAGAGTTGGCCTCTGTCCCTAGTGTCCAGCCGACTGTCAGCGCCTCATGAACGTTGGCTGAATTCATGTCTAGACGACATTAGCTCATTTTCTGTCTTACCTGAACGTGGCCTCCCGGCCTGCTTTCCTCGGAAAAGTAAATGGCTGAGTGGTTCTCCTGTGTTTGGGGTCTGAGATTTGATCGGAAACGCTTTTCTAAGCCGCCCCGCCTAACCCTGGAAAGAAAGAAAAGAAAAGCGTGTGGATGTCCTGCCATGGTCTGAAAGGTAGAGAGGGGGCGAGCAGCCAGCAGAAGGGGGAGGGTGCTGGGAGAAGATGGAAGGTTCTAGAGAGTTCAAGCCCTCAAGGAGGAAGGCTGCCACTGATGGCAGGGCCAGAGTGAGGCCACATGGTGAAGACACATGACGTGGTCACATAGTGGGGTGACGTGATAGGACCACATGGTGAGGCCACCGATAGTAAGGTCACGTGGGGAGGCCACAGAGTGAGGTCCTGGGGGGAGGCCACATAGTGAGGCCACGTGGTAAGGCAGGTCCTGGCGTCAGAGAAGGCTGGGGAGGGCCCGTGGCCTCCTTGCCGTCAGCCCAGACCCTGCAGACTTGCCACGACTTGGGTGGTCTGCAGAGTCTTCTCTTGGCTTAGCCCCAGTTCGCACGCACCTCGCAGAAAATCCGGCTTTCTTATTTTTCTGGAAGAATCGAAACCTCTGCCACCCTGGGCCTTTGTTGCCTCAACATTTGGGCTCCCTGCAGAGGTACCGCTGCGCACCCCCACAAGTCAGCAGCGGGCACCGGCTCCGCCCCGCCTGGGGACCCTCTCGCGCGGGGCTGGACGCCGCCGCCTCTGCCCGAGGAGCGCCGGGACCAGGGATGCGCCGCCTCGGCCACAGCCCGGCCCTCCCGGGGTCGGGGACCAGCTCGGAGCGCCCGCAGCATCTTCCCCTTCTCTGGGCGGAGGGAGGCGCGGGGAAGCCGCGCCTGGAGACTGAGTCAGCCCGCGCCGCAGAGCCGGGCCGAGGGGCTGGGAGGGAAGGAGCCCCCAGGCGGGGCCGCCCCCCGAGCTTCCCGGGACACTCACGCTCCTGCCGGCTTCCCGCCCACCCGCGCGGGCCGCTCTCCCCTGCTCTCTCCTGGAGGGCCCCAGCCGGGCAGGGCCCGGGCTGCAGACCCGCCTCCCGCGCCCCCAGCCCAGCTGTGCCTGACTCCGAAGCCCCAGGCCGCAGCCCTCCGAACTATCTGTGTTATTTGCAAAGACCCTCGCTCTGCGCACAGACCCTTCTGCCTCCTGCCGTTCATTTTACAGAGCCCTTGAGGTCATTAGAGAAAAGGACTCCAGCTTCGGACCTGAGCACTGGAAAGTTCCACTCACGCACTAAGGCAGTCTTTTTTTTTTTCCTGTCTTGGCCACACCTGGAGATGCTCAGGGGTCACCAGGTGGGCCACAGCCAGCGATGCTCAGGAGTTACTCCTGGCTCTGCATTCAGGAATTACTGCTGGCGGTGCTCAGGGGACCATATGGGATCCCGGGATGAACCTGGGTCAACCTCGTGCAAGGGAAACGCCCTCCCCGCTGTGCTATTGTTCTGGCGGCCCCAGGAGCCAGTCTCATTCTCTGTCTTAAACCTTCTCTGGGCATGTTTGCAAACTCTCTTAAAGGAGGCCGCTGGAGCAGGGGCACACCTGCCCTATCAAATGCAGCCGTGCGCTTGCTCAGGCAGAAAGGGGCTGCCACGCCGTTGTGGGGTGTGCTGTTGGGGGTTCAGTCTGTGGAACCGGAGGTGGCCTGATGTGGGGCCTCCCTGGGATTTACGCCTTCGCCTGTATCCCAGGGTCGCCTCGTCCTGGCAAGATCCTCTCTGGAGAGGGCCGTGTGGCCTGACCTCTTCCCTCTTCACTGAGCTGCCTCCAGGCTGAGCATCCAGGCCGGGAGTGGTGGCCACATGGCCAGGGAAAGTGCGAGAGGGGACACTGCTCGTCAGCGGGCAGCAGGACCCGGTGTCCCACCTTAGCCTCCCCCCCACCAAAGCATTTTGGCGGCACAAACTGGGGAAGGCAATGGGTGCACCCGGACCCTGGGACACCTCGTCATTGGCTGCTTGGCCAGTGGCCTCCAAAGCGTTTGGTGTGGCTCCCAGGGGCCAGCAGCTGGCCCCCGAGCAGGTCATAGCCCAGAGCCCCGTCTCCCTCAGTCCCAGCCACCTCTCCAGCCATGCTGACCCGAGAGCAGAGCCAGGAAGAGGCTGAAACTGCCCGGGAGGGCGCTGGCCAGGACTGAGGCCAGTGAGTGGGTGCCCCAGCCTCGGGTCACCATGGCCCCCAGCTTCCCTCGGCCTCCACGCCTCCCTCTCTGAAATGTTAGAGGGGAGGGAGGTTATTAGGGAACGTTCCCTGAGGCGTTCGCTGCTTTTTCGTTATTTATTTATTTATTTATTTTTGCCGGCTGGAGCGATAGCACAGCGGGTAGGGCGTTCGCCTTACAAGCGGCCAACATGGCTGATCCGAGTTCGATTCCTCCGCCCCTCTCGGAGAGCCCGGCAAGCCACCGAGAGTATTCGATATGCCAGACACAGTAACAACAAGGTCTCCAATGGAGACGTTACTGGGCCCGCTCGAGCAAATCGACGATCAACGGGAGGGCCTTTACCTTTACCTTTACCTTTATTTTTGCCGGACCAGGGGTGAGCCCAGGGCTTGCCGCTCTGGCATGGGTCTTTCCCAGGAGTCTCCTTCCCTGGCTCCCTGGAATCTCTGACTGCAAGCCTCTTGGAGGGCCCGATGGTATAATTATCCCTGGCTGCGAGGCTTGGGCGGCTGTAAATAGGGCCTGGAACCTGGGCACAATGTCGAGTACCTGTTTACAGCAATCGAGTGATTCCGGAAGAGCGTGTCTGGATTCTCTGAGCACAAACGCCTTTTAAAGGGCTCTTCAGGCCCCTGGTCTCCCTTGAACACGAGTCTCATTTGTGTGTCTGTGTTTCTTTCTTCCCTTATTTCCACTCTGGGGATGCCTGTGTTCTTGCGAATGTGTGACTTCTCCCATTCTCTCCCCTCACATCTTCCGAAATGTTTCAATAAAAACTTTCTTGCTTCATGAAAAGAAAGGAAGGAAGGAATGAATGAATGAAGGGATGAAGGAAGGAAGGAAGGAATGAAGGAAGGAAGGAAGGAACAAACGAAGGAATGAAGGAAGGAAGGAACGAGGGAACGAACGAATGAAGGAATGAAGAAAGGAATAAAGGAATAAAGGAATGAAGGAAGGAAAGAAGGAAGGAAGGAAGGAAGGAAGAAGGAAGACGGAGAGAGATGTAGGAAAAAGAAAGAAAAAGAAAGAAGGAAAGAAGGAAGAAAGGAGGAAGGGAGGGAGAAAGGGAAAGAAGGAAAGAGTGAGAGAGGGACAGGCAGACAGGCAGGGGCTGGAGGGACAGCAGCAGGAAAGGTGCTGCACCCTGCGCTAGCGGCTTGGATTCCCACAGCCCACCCGGTCCCTGAGCACTGCCAGGATTCGCTTATGAGCCCAGAACCAGGAACAGCCCCTTCACACCTTTGGGGTGGCCCAAACCCTTTCCTTCCGACAACAACGAAACCAAAGGACGAGCTGGGAGTCGGTCCTCCCTGGCCGGCAGAGGGACCTGAGGGTGCATGTCCTCTAGGGACGGCAGCAAGTGACACGCACGGTCCCCCAGCCCCAAAACAAGTCGATTTATTCCAAGTTTATGCCAGAGTCTCCCAACTTCTTTGGCCGATTTCCCTCTTTTTTAGCAACACACACACACCACACACACACACACACACACACACACACACACACACACACACACTACCCACTTGGAAACTGACCTCTTTAAATCTGGTGGGGGGGTAGGGTGCTGAAGGGGCAGCAGGTGGCCCCATACTTCCACTTCAACACGGCTCCAAAGAGGCTGCCCTGGGGGCCGGAGCCCTGGGACAGTGGGTGGGGCACTTGCCTTGCACACTGCAGACCCAAGTTCGATCCCTGTACCCCAAATTGTCCCCTGAGCCCTGCCAAGAGTGACTTCTGAGTGCAGAGCCAGGAGTAAGCCCTGAGCACCGCCAGGTGTGGGTCCCCCGAAGCAACCCAAAGAAAGCTGCTCTTGTTTCAGCTCATTTGCCTTCCATCCTGCTTGCCCCCACCCCTGTTTTTGGTGGGCATGGTAAGGGTGGGGGTGGGGAAAGTCGTCACACTTGGCCATGCCAGGGCTTGGATCCATGCTCAGGACTCACTCCTGGCTCTGTGGTCAGGGATCACTCCTGGATCTGTGCTCAGGGCTCACTCCTGGCTCTGAGCTCAGGGCTCATTCCTGGCTCCGTGCTTGGGGCTGACTCCTGGCTCCATGCTCGAGGCTGACTCCTGGCTCTGTGCTCAGGGCTCACTCCTGGATCCTTGCTCAGTGCTCACTCCTGTCTCCGTACTCAAGGCTCATTCCTGGCTCCATGCTCAGGACTTACTCTTGCCTCTGTGCTCAGGGCTCACTCTTGCCTTTGTGCTCAGGGCTCACTCCCGGCTCTGTGCTCAGGGCTCACTCCCGGCTCTGTGCTCAGGGCTCATTCCTGGCTCCGTGCTTGGGGCTGACTCCTGGCTCCATGCTCGAGGCTGACTCCTGGCTCTGTGCTCAGGGCTCACTCCTGGATCTGTGCTCAGAGCTCATTCCTGGCTCCATGCTCAGGGCTCACTCCTGGCTCTGTGTTCAGGGCTCCCTCCTGGCTCCATGCTCAGGGCTCACTCCCGGCTCTGTGCTCAGGGCTCACTCCCAGCTCTGTACTCAGGGCTCTTTCCTGGCTCCATGCTCGGGGCTGACTCCTGGCTCTGTGCTCAGAGCTGACTCCTGGCTGGGACTGAGGAACGCTGTGGGGTGCTGGGGGCTACACCCAGTTGACTCAGGGCCAGCGCCCCCTGCTGCACTGTCTCTTCAGCCCCTTTCCTGCCTCTCACTCCTTGTGAAGACAGGTTGTGACCCCACACTTCTTGATGCTATGCAGAACCTGAAATTCTGATCCAGATGTTTTGAGACATAGCAACAAGGAATGTGGGGTCGGGGCCTCCCCCGTGTCAGGTGTTGTGGCCGCAGCTTCATCCCTCCTCCTCCCCCTCGCGGTCATCGCGCAGGGCCGTCTCCCAGGTCTGCAGAGATGCCAGGGAGAAGGCGGCACCCCATCAGCTGGGCACTGCTGGCACCGAGTCCGCAAGCCCTGAGGCCCCACGTGTGGGACAGAGAAATCACGTGTGGGTGGATGAAGGGGCTGGACCTCATTCAATGCCTGCCACACGGTGCTACCAAGAGTGACCCCTGAGAACAGGGCCAAGAGTAGCCCCTAAATACCACCAGGGTGGCCTGAATCCTGTCCCCCCTCTGACCCCCCCCAAATTCCATGTATCCCCACCTAGGTTTCCTGGTAGCTAATGAGGGAAGAATAAGGAATCCATGTTAGTATTTTGCGTGTAGCTCAAGCCAGACAATATGTAAGACTAAAGCCCCTGGTGTGTGATTAATCCCGAAGAGACGTGTGAGGTGAGACAGGGGTCTCAGACCCTCTGCTTGGCTTGGCTTTCTGACTCCTGCCTCTGCCTGCGTTAGGCAGCCCTAAGGAACCCTTGCCGGCCTTGGTGCTCTGCTAAGTGCTTCGCATTCTTTGTCTCCTGTAATCCTCTTAGTGGAGTAAGGACTGGCGGCTCCTTCCCCCGAGTCTGATTGTTGAGGGATCAGGGACTTGTTCAAGGTAATAAAGGCAGAGCTAGAATAGTCCAGTTCCACCTGGGTTTTTGCCTTGGGGGGGTGATGAGGGGCCACCTCTACCTGAGAAACTGTCTGTGATCTAGCACATTATTCTTCAAAAATATTTTTTATTGAATCACTGTGAGATAGTTCTTGACAAAGCTGTTCATGATTAGATTTCAGTCATACAGTGTTCCAACACCCATCCCTCACCCAGTGTGCATTTCCTAGCACCAGCGTCCCCAGGTTCCCTCCCATCACCCCACCCAGCCTACCTCTATGACAGGCACCTCTCTCTGTCTCTGTTTCTGTATGTGTTTCTCTCTCTCTCTCTCTCTCTCCCCCCCTCCCTCTCTCTCCCTCTCTCTCCCTCTCTCTCTGTCTTTCTCTCCTTTTGAGCATTGTAGTTTGCAATACAGATACTGAAAGGTTATCAGGTACATCCCTTTACCTACTTTTTAAGTCTCAATTCTTGTCCAGGAAAGCACATTCTTCTTGGTGTCCAAGAGGAGAGAATCTCTGGGTTCTGAAATGTTTCTTCCAGGTAATCCTGTCCTGTATGATGTTGGCTCCATGGGAATACTTGCCTACAAGTCAACCTTAATTATATCTTTAAAATGCTCCCCCCCATTTATTTATTTATTTTTGCCTTTCGGGTCACACCTGGCGATGCACAGGAGTTACTCCTGGCTCATGCACTCAGGAATTACTCCTGGCAGTGCTCAGGGGACCATATGGGATGCTGGGAATCAAACCCTGGTTGGCCACGTGCAAGGCAAATGCTCTACCTGCTGTGCTATCGCTCCTGCCCCTCTCCCCTTTTGTTTTTGGGTCGCCCTCAGCAGTGCTCAGAGCCTACTCCTAGCTCTGTGCTCAGGGATCACTTCTGGCAGAATTGGGAGACCATATGGGCGCCAGGGATCCAATCTGGGTTGACCACATATAAGACAAATACCCTACCTGCTGTACTGTCTTTCTGGCCCTGAACCCTCTCCCCTTCACACTATAATCTAGTCACGGTTACGGTCACGGTCCTCCCGTTGTTCATCGATTTGCTCAAGCGGGCCCAGTAACGTCTCCATCGTGAGACTTCTTGTTACTGTGTTTGGCATATCGAATACGTCACAGGGAGCTTGCCAGGCTCTGCCATGCGGACGAGATACTCTCGGTAGCTTGCCGGGCTCTCCGAGAGGGGCAGAGGAATTGAACTCGGGTCAGCCATGTTGGCCACTTGTAAGGCAAATGCCCTACCGCTGTGCTACCGCTAATCTAGTCATTGGAATCAAATCCAATTGTAGTCCCAAATCTGTTGTCCCAAAGGGGACACTAAGCCAATAGGCAGGAATCTTGGGAGATCACTTAAGAGTTCTGCCTTCCACATAGGTATCCGTGCTCATGGCCTGAGATGACTCACTTCCTCTGCTCAAAGTGACCGATGCTGTTCCAGGGTCTAGGCAGACAGAAAGTTTTATCATGGAAGTGCAATGAAAGAAGCACAAGGATCAGGAGCGATATCACAGCAGGTAGGGTGTTTGCTTTGCACGCGAGCATTGGGTTCAATTCCCAGCATCCCCTCTGGTCCCCTGAGCACTACCAGGAGTAATTCCTGAGTGCAGAGCCAGGAGTAACCCCTGTGCATAGCCAGGTGTGACCCAAAAAGAAAAAAAAAAATGAAGCACAATGATCAAGGCACTTATTTTCTTTGCAAGGGTTGGACCCCAGTTTGATCACTGGCACCTCACTTGTTTACCGAGTACCACCAGGAATGACCTCAAGTACAGGATTAGGTGTGACCTGCTGCCCCCACAGAAGTGAGATTTCAACTGGAGGGTTAGCAAAAGAACTCTGCTTCCTCATGCTTGCCCTCACTGCCTAGCACAGCCGCAGGACATCTGATAGACCCTCTCTCTATGAGGGTGACATGAATAGCCTTGTTGGGTGTTCAGGAAGAAAAGAAGCAGAGCACTGGAGTTCAAGGGAATCTCATGAGAAGGTGCCCAAAGGGGTGAAGCCACACAGAACGTCCACAAAGAGGAAGTGAGGGATTGCTTATTCGCAGGACTAGTCCAGTCCATGAAATTCCTTCTTAGTATTTCAGTGACTTGAGTCATAAAAATCAAACAGGTCTGACCAGACCCCCGCCGGAGGAGGACTTGAACATACGTAAAGTGTGCGTAAGCAGGCCTATGGCTGTTGATTTCTTCACTGACTTAGGAAATACTTGCCTTCACTGAGGTTGTTCTTTTGAAGGAAGAACTTTGATTTAAGATACATCATCCTCGGGGCTGCAGTGATAGTACAGGGGTTGGGTGCTTGCTTGGCACGTGTCCACCCTGAGTTTGATAGATTCCCAATAAATACCCCATATGGTCCTTCAAGCCCCGCCAGGAGTGGTCCCTGAGTGCAGAGCCAGGAGTAAGCCATGAGCACCTCTGGGTGTGACCTAAAAACCTAAATAAGTAAGTAAAATAAAATACACCATTCTCTTTCAGTCTCTGGGATGGGGAGTTGACCCAAGAATTCTCCTTCCCTTAATAATGATCAGGAAGTTCCTATTACTCTCCATGGTTTGTTTCCTCAGAACTTCAAAAACAAAAAAGCAACGTTCACAAGTTGCTGGTGGGAGAGATGGAATTTCCATTGGAAAACACAATAGGTTACAAGAGACAGGCCCAGACTTGAACTCTTTATCTTACTCTACCTGGTCTCAGACTCCCAAACAATTTCCGCTGGCAATCGCCCTGGGCATCTTTCTGAGGGCATTGAGAAGGAAAATGACATTATTATTATTATTTAATTGAATCATCGTGAGGTACAGAGTGACAAAGCTGTTCATGGTCGGGTTTCAGTCCTACAGTGTTCCAGCACCCATCCCTCCACCAGTGTATACCATTGATGGTGCTAAAAAGCACTTCTTTGGGAAAATACAAAACCAGCACATGTAGTATCTCTGTTTCAGGCTTTCTCCTGCCTCCTGGGTGGGGGAAGCTTAGTGAAGGCCTGGTCCAGCCTTACACAGAGAGTGAGGCCCAAGAGTCAGTATCCCCCCTCCTCCCCTGCTCTTCCTGTCTAATGCCAGTATCTCTCATTCTTGATGATGAGGAAGAGTCAGTAGCAATAACATGTACTCATGCTTAGGTGCAAATACATCTGCAAACGCATGTACACACAACATAGCAAACATACATATATATGTATATACACACACACACACGTGTAAACATAGACACATGCACGCAGTCCACACACACACACACACACACGCACACACACACACACACACACACACACACACACACACTCTGGAAGTCTTTCCTTTCAGTTCTCTACATTCCCTTGAAATGGCTGTTACTTCTGCTGGAATGCCAAACTCTTTTATGTTGTTTTTTGGGGAAGAGAGTGTCCCACCTGGCCTTGGTGGGGGCTTCTCCTGGTTCTGTGTTGGGGGTGGGGTTCTCCCACAGGCACTGAGGGGCCATACAATGCTGGGACAAACACCCAGGCCTCCTGCATGCAAAGCCTGTGCACAGCCGTTGAACTCTCTCCAGCCTTCACTAAACTCCTGAACGTCAGAGGGCGCTTAGGCGTACTGAAACTCTAAATGCAGCAACAAGGCCGCGGGGAGATGGAGGCGAGGGAAGGAGGTGGGCCAGGACAAGGGGTTGGGGGGTGCCAGTTCCTGCTGAAGGGGGGCTGAGGAAGGAGCACGTCAGCGGGGATGATCTGTGGTGGGGATCCTCCCTGCTGGCGCGTCGTCTCCTTTCCTTCCAGAGGAGGCGCCTCACACTCTCCCCTGCTCATCAGTCTTGGCCATTCCCACGGCACATGCCTTTGCACATAGCTGACCCCAGTGGTCCCTGGCACCACATGTCATCCCCCCAGCCCTGTCAGATGTGATCCCTGAGTCTAGAGCCAGGACTAAGCCCTGAGCACCTCCAGAGCAGGGCTGACCCACACGTGGGGGGCCCTGGGGAAGGAAGTCAGGGACCTGGAGCTTTGTCATCTGTAGCCAAAAGAGTTGGAGCAGAGCCACCAGGACAGGTGCCACACCACTGGCCACACCACTGGCGTAGGTTGTTTTTTGTTTTTAATGAGTCTCCCAAGTGATGCTTAAAAATCCTTCCAGGGCTAGGAAGGCTGGTCAATGGTGCAGAAGGTAGGTAAGATAGAGCAGGGACCTGTGTGACAATAATAGTTGGAAATGAGAATACTGGACAAGAACTGAGTGCTAAAAGTAGCTAAAGGGATATACACAATAACCTTTTCATTATCTGTATTGCAAACCACAATGTCCGAAAGGGAAGAGAGAAAAGAGAGAGAGGGAGGAGAGAGAGAGAGAGGGAGAGAGAGAAGAAAAGCTCCTGCCATAGAGGCAGGTGGGGGATGGGGGTGGGGGTGATGGGAGGGAACCTGGGGACACTGGTGCCGGGGAATGTACACTGGTGGAGGGATGGGTATTGGAACTCTGTATGATTGAAACCTAACTGTGAACAGTTTTATAAGGGTCTAGCTCACAGTGATTCAAAAGAAAAGAAAAGGAAAGAAACAGAGGGAACCAGAAGAACAGAGATCTACAGTTAGTTTGCTTGAATTTGAATCCACAGCTATGTAACCTGAATTTATCCATGAGATACTCTTAATATAAGTGAAAAAATGAAACCATTGTCTTTTTATGCTTTATATTACTTGTATTTAAAAATTTAATATATTAATCACTTAATCACTTAATCACTTAACTTCCCGTTAGTCGTCGATTCGCTCGAGCGGGCGCCAGTAACGTCTCCATTTGTCCCTGTCGCGTGCTAGTGTAGCCCAATGGTATCTCTTCGCTCCAGGAACATGAAGGGCCTCAAACCGATCGTTCATGATCTTGACGAAGAAGTCTGACCATCTGGTAGGTGGGCGGCCACGCAGTCTCTTGACATCCCGTGGAATCCAATCAGTAACAGCTCTAGTCCAACGGTCATCTTTAAATCTCATTACGTGACCAGCCCATCTGATTTTTGACATCTTGGCAAATGAGACAGCGTCCCTGATCCTTGATCGTCAACGGATGTCAGAACTCCGGATTCGTTCTCTCATTTGAGTGAAATGTGATATTCCAAGCATAGCTCTTTCTATTGTTCTTTGGGAGACCTGAATAGCGTTCTCATCTTGTTTGCGTAGGGCCCAGGTCGCTGAGGCATATGTTAATGCAGGAAGAACAGTGGAATCAAAGAGATGTGCCTGGAGCCAGAGGTTCTTCGTCCTCTTAGCTATTTCTTCGACGTTCTTGAAGGCGTTCCAAGCCGCTCTCTTCCTCCTGCGCAGCTCGGGTGCCAGGTCATTTGTCATGTTGACCTCTCGACCTAGGTACACATAGCTGTTGCATTCGGAGATGGTCGTTCCATTGAGAGCGAATGGGTACTTCCACTACCCAGCCGTCGCCACACTCCAGGACGCTTTCCGGACCCGTGTGGCAGCTCCAGCCGAGACCCACGCACGACTGAAGACCCACAGAACAAGATAAGCAGAACTCTCTGAGACCTTGGACTCCAGGCTCGGCGGACCCAGGGACAGAGCTTCTCTGCTTGCTCCCACCACCACAGGTGACAAAGGGATTCTAATCAGGAGCCCCACCCTACCCTTCCCCGTCTGCTTCCATCAACCACCCAGGGATCGAATTGTGCACAGGAGACCCACCCTTAATATATTATCTGCTTAAAAGCAAAAACAAAAAACCTTCCAGTGGTTTTCGGTCAACCAAGCCGATGCAGGCCCAAGGATACGGGCTGTTCAGGTCCTATGGTGCTGGGGACAAGCTGGGGCCCCCAGAGGTGTTCGGTGGTTTTTACCCCTGTACTATTTTTCCAATCCAATAGGTTCTTTATAAAATTTTGGAGAGGGACAACATTGAAGTTAACGGCATCTTCAAAGATCACCCGCCACTAGCCAAGCAAGTGAAGACAGAGATAAACAAATGGGACTATATTAAACTAAGAAGTTTCTGCACCTCTAAAGAAACAGCGACCAAATACAAAGACAGTCTACAGGATGGGAAAGGGTATTCACCCAATACCCATCGATAAGGGGTTCATATCAAGGATATACAAGGCACTGGTCGAACTCCACAAGAAGAAAACATCCAACCCCATCAAAAAATGGGGTAATGAAATGAACAGAAACTTTCTCAAAGAAGAAATCTGAATGGCTAAAAGGCACATGAGAAAATGCTCTACATCACTAATTATCAGGGAGATGCAGATCAAAACAACAATGAGATATCATCTCACACCACAGAGACTGGCTCACATCCAAAAGAACAAAGGCAACCAGTGTTGGCGCAGATGTGGGGAGAAAGGGACTCTACTTTACTGCTGGTGGGAATGCCGACTCCTCAGTCCTTTGGAAAACAGTATGGACAATCCTCAAAAATAAATTAGAAATTGAGCTTCCATCTGACCCAGCAATACCACACTTGGGAATATATCCTGGAGAGGCAAAAAAGTACAGTTGAAATAACATCTATACTTGTATGTTCATTGCTGCACTGTTTACAATCGCCAAAATCTGAAAAAACACCCGAGTGCCTTAGAACAGATGACTGGTTAAAGAAACTTTGGTACATCTACACAATGGAATACTATGCAGCAGTTAGAAAAGATGAAGTCATGAAATTTGCATAGAAGTGGTTCTACATGGAAAGTATCATGCTAAGTGAAATGAGCCAGAAAGAGAGGGACAGACATAGAAGGACTGCACTCATTTGTGGAATATAAAGTAACAGAAAGGGAGACTAACACCCAAGAATAGTTGAGATAAGTACCAGGAGGTTTGCTCCATGGCTTGGAAGCCGGCAGTGCATGCTGGGGGAAAAGGCAGCTTAGATAGAGAAGGGAACACCAAGTAAAGGGAACGGCACACTTTGGATGGTAGATGTGTGCTGAAAGTAGACTATAGACCGAACACAAGAGCCACTCAGTACCTCTATTGCAAACCACAACACCCTAAAGGAAAGAGAGAGCAAAAGAGAATGCCCTGCCACAGAGGCGGGGGAGGGGGGGAAGGGGGGGCTGGGGTGGATGGAGGGCTACTGGGATCATTGGTGGTGGAGAATGGGCACTGGTGGAGGGATGGGTACTCCATCATTGTATAACTGAAACTCAAGCACGAAAGTTTGTAAGTCTACAACTGTACCCCATGGTGTTTCACTAATAAAAATTAAATTTAAAAATTCTCGCCCTCACGGCAGAGCCTGGCAAGCTCCCCGTGACGTATTCGATATGCCAGACACAGTAACAACAAAGTCTCCAATGGAGACGTTACTGGGCCCGCTCGAGCTCGAGCAATCGAGCAAATTAAAAAAGGTAAAGGTAAAGGCCCTCCCGTTGATCGTCGATTTGCTCGAGCGGGCCCACTAACGTCTCCATTGGAGACTTTGTTGTTACTGTGTCTGGCATATCGAATACTCTCGGTAGCTTGCCGGGCTCTCCGAGAGGGGCGGAGGAATCGAACTTGGGTCGGCCATGTTGGCCGCTTGTAAGGCGAACGCCCTACCGCTGTGCTATCGAGCAAATTAAAAAAAATTTAAAAATTCGGGGAGGGGCTGGAGCAATAGCACAGCAGGTAGCGCGTTTACCTTGCACGCAGCTGACCCAGGTTCGATTCCCAGCATCCCATATGGTCCCCTGAGCACCACCAGGAGTAATTCCTGAGTGCAGAATCAAGAGTAACCCCTGTGCATTGCCGGGTGTGACCCAAAAAGAAAAAAAAACAATTCGGGGAGCCACACCTAATAGTGCTCCAGGGTTACTCTCAGCTCAGTGCTCACTCCCAGCAATGCTTGAGGGTTATGTGGTGCTCAAGATCAAACCCAGGCCTTCCACAAGGCAAAGGATGCGCTTCAAACCACTGGACTATCTCTTGGCCCCAGGCAGATTCACACCTCTCCAAACTCCTTTACAGCTGGTGGGAATGCCAACTCTGAGTTCCCTTTTGTGGAGTAGGGAGAACATTCTACCAGCAATTCTGAAATTGAAGCGTTCTGAAAGACAGGCCCTTTGTGAGAAAGTCATGTGAATTCGTGGCCCAGCCTGATCCGAGCGGATGTGAGGTGTCTGAGGGCTGGTGTCAGAGTATGAGTCTTGAGATTTGCTGCAGAAATGCTAATGAGTTGGCTGACGGCTTTGATGGCCCAATCTTGCTGAGAGGTGTGTTGAAAGATACCATCTGGCCTGGGAAGTCATTATAGAGGTTAAGGCCTTGCCTTCCCTGCTGCTGGCTCAGTTCAATCCCCCGCACCACATATGGTTTCCCAAAGCACAGCCAGGAGTGATCCCTGAGCACAGAGCCAGGAGTCCAGCCACACTCTGGTGGTGCTCAGGGCTTACTCCTGGCTCTAGACTCAGGGATCACATCTAACGGGACTTGAGGGGAGGATATGTGGAGCCAGGAACTGGACTGGGATCAGCTACCTGCGAAGCAAGAGTCTTAACCCCTGCACTGTGTCTGTGGACCCAAGACAGAGGCTGCTGTTTGAAGTACAAACGGAGCATATATTTGCTTCAGCTCCTTCGTCTCAGCTCTGGGCAAGATCTAGCTCGATTTGAGCGACCTGTGACTGTCTCAGCACAAGCCCTCCTTGATGTTGGCACAGAGGATGTCAGATTCCAGGAGGATATAAAATGTGCCATTTATGGGGCTGGAGCGATAGTTCAGCAGAGAAGGCGTTGACCCCGCATGCAGCTGACCTGGGTTTAATCCCCAGAATCCCATATGGTCCCCTGAGCACTGCCAGGAGTGATTCCTGAGTGCAAAACCAGAAATACTCCCTGATTTTCACCAGGAGTGACCCAAAGCCAATAAATAAATAAATAAATAAATAAATGGTGCCATTTAGAGTGGGGGTGGGAACAGTACAGGTTTGGGGTGGGGAGAGACACAGGGACGATGGTGAGGGAAGTTGAACCCCACCATTCTCAGTATTGTAAATTACAGTGCCTAAAATTAAAAAAAAATTTTTTAAAGTTTCATCATAGGGGCTGGAGCAATAGCACAGCAGGTAGGAGGACGCTTGCCTTGCTTGATTCCCAGCATCCCATAAGGTCCCCTGAGCACCACCAGGAGTAATTCCTGAGTGCATGAGCCAGGAGTAACCCCTGTGCATCGCGGGGTGTGACCCAAAAAGGAAAAAAAAGTTTCATCATAAAAATAAATAAAATTGGGCCCAGAGTGATAGTACAGCGGGTAGGGCATCTGCCTTGCACACAGCCTACCCGGGTTCAATCCCCGGCATCCCATATGGTCCCCCAAGCACTGCCGGGAGTAATTCCTGAGTGCAAGGCCAGGAGTAACCCCTGAGCATCGCTGGGTGTGGCCCCAGAAAGCAAAACAAAATAAAGAAACAAAAAAAAATAATTAAATAAGGTGGGCAATTTTGTGAAATACCAAAAACTGCCTCTGGTGGGGCTCACTTGATCTCCCGAGATCTTTGTTTTGTGTGTGTGTGTGTGTGTGTGTGTGTGTGTGTGTGTGTGTGTGTGCTTGGTTTTGAGGCCACACTCAGCAGTGCTTAGGGGTTACTCTTGACTCTACACTCAGGAATTACTCCTGGCAGTGCTCGGGGGGAACATCTAAGGTGCTGGGGACCAAACCCAGATTGGCCTCGTGCAAGGCAAGCGCCCTACCTGCTATGCTATCTTTCCAGCCCTGTGGCTCAATTTTTTTAATTATTTTTTTTTACTAGTGAAACACCATGAGGTACAGTTATAGACTTAGAAATTTTTGTGCTTGGGTTTCAGTTATACAATGATCAAGTACTCATCCCTCCACCAGTGCCCATTTTCCACCACCACGGGTCCCAGTATCCCTCCCACCCCCTTCTCCCACCGCCCCCATCCCACCCTGCCTCTGTGGCAGGGCTTTCCCTTTTGTTCTCTCTCTCTCCTTTTGGGTGTTGTGGTTTGCAAGAGAGGCATTGAGTAGCAATCATGTTTGGTCTATAGTCTACTTTCAGTGTATGCTTCTCCCACTCTGGGAGGATCCTCTCAACACCCTTTATTTGGTGCTCCTTTTTCTATCTGGGCTTCCCTTTCCCCCAACACGTGTGGCTGGCCTCCAAGTCATGGAGCAAAATTCCTGGTACTAATCTTGGCCACTCTTGGGTGTTAGTCTCCCATTTTGTTGCTTTATGTTCCCCAGATGAATGCAGTCTTTCTGTGTCTATCCTGCTCTTTCTGACTCATTTCGCTTAACATGATACTTTCCATGTAGTACCACTTGTATGAGAATTTCATGACTTCATCTTTTCTAACAGCAGCATAGTACTCCATTGTGTAGATGTACCAAAGTTTCTTTAACCAGTCATCTGTTCTCGGGCACTCAGGTTTTTTCCAGATTCTGGCTACTGTAAAGCCTGTGGCTCATTTTTAAGCATTTGAAAAATCTATGCCCAGGACCTCAAGACTAAGGCTGCCACATAAGAGAGTACTTCCAACTCATTGGAATTGAAAATAAACTATGAAGTCCCCCCCCCCACCATTTTAAAGCATATATATAGCCTTTAGGCTAACCCACTTGTTTGTTCTTTATCCGAAACTCAAATACAACAAGGAATTCTCCTGTTTTGTTTTTTCTGAGTCTAGTGACCCTGCTGGCAGGAGAGTTTGATTTGTTTCTCATTCTTGGAGACTGTCCTGAGGACTCCGAGAATGCAACCTGCCAAGGGCTGGAGGAAGAAGGAGGCAAAAGCAGCACCTCAACCGTGAGAGCTCTTCGGACCTTCTCCAGCTCCAAGATACGTGTTAAATTCATGAATCAGTGAAAACCTTTCCTCGGGGCAGCTGAAACGTTATTATTTATTTATTTATTTATATCCTGGAGCTTTGGCAAGATTGGATGCCACTACAAGGAAGGATGGTGTCAGGAGGACAGAATGATCTAGATCTTCAGTCACTTATCCTGAAGGGGTCCGTCTACAGGTCACGTGACCAAGGAATACTTTCTTTTGAAAATCTAGTCTCTACATGAAAACTGTAAAGATTGGATGAAAAGATCACTGCCCTTTCTGAGCCTCTGGCTTCTATGATTCTCCCTTCAAAGGGTCTGAAATGGGACCCAAAGAGATAGTAGGACTAGAGCAATAGTGTAGTGGGTAGGGCGTTTGCCTTGTTTCTGCTCATCCCTTTACAGAAACGACCTCCTGCTCTGTCCCCTGGTGAATTCCTACTCGTTGAGAGAGAGAGAGAGAGAGAGAGAGAGAGAGAGAGAGAGAGAGAGAATGAAGGAAAGCACCTGTCATAGAGGCTGGCTGGAGGCTGGAGGATGAGGGTGGGGGGGTGATGGGAGGGACCTGGGGACACTGGGGGTGGGAAATACACACTGGGTGAGGGATGGGTGCTGGAACACCGTATGACTGAAACCCAGTCATGAACAGCTTTGTAAGGGTCTATCACAGTGATTCAATTAAAAAGTTGGAAAAAAAATGTGGGCACACATTTGCTGCTCTCCTAAATTGTCCTTGACCCATTCCCTCAGTCTACTCCTAGATAACCTACTTCTGGAGGCAAGGCCGAATTGATCTATTCCAAGGACCCTACCCTAACTCAGACAGCCCCCTCCCACAGGCTCTTGCAGGAAATCATCTTCAGACTCCTCCCCAGCACCCCACAAGGAGGGCTATTACTAAAATGTGATGCCATTCACCTACCCGCTGAGTAGAGAAGTTTCAAACTTTTTCAGGTGTCAGTGTGGCTTTTGGACACATGTGTGTGTGTTGTGTTGTGTTGTGTTGTGTAAAGGATGGAATTTAGAGTTTCCTGCATTCAATGCCTATTCTCTACCACTGAGCAACCTCCCCATTCCTCTGGCCTTTGATTTCTGTTTTGCTTTGAGTTTGAGGCACACCTGGTGGACTCAGAGATCACTTCTGGTGGTGCTCAGGGAATCACATGGAATGCCGGGGATTGAACTCTAGCTGTCCATGTGCAAGGCAAGTGCTCTGCCCACTGTCCTATCTCTCGGACCCCATGGCCTTTTAGTTTCTGATTCCAGAACATTGCTGCAACTCCACCTCCTCCTCAACAGTCCCACACTCAACTTGCTGTTTCTCCAGCCCATTGTTTCCTTCCATTCTTCTTGTTTCTGCTCATCCCTTTACAGAAACGCCCTCCTGCTCTGCCCCCGGTGAATTCCTACTCGTTCAGACTTGTTCAGGGGCCCATCCTCGGCAGGATTCTTTAGTCCCTTTCCTTACTACACGCTGCTCTAGCCAATGGTTCTCTTCCCACAATATACCATTTATTTGCTTTAATTGTGCTGTTAATCCTTTGGTTCTGAGAATGTCATTTTCATCAGCTTCCTTTACCAAAGGTGGGGCTCTGATTTTGTACCCCTAGGATCTACTAGGGTTTGGTAAGAGGCAAGAGCACCATCTCTTTTCAGAGTGCAACTGGAGAATCAGTTTTCTTCAAGGGAATATTTCTGGTAGGCATGGTGTTCTAAATGTTTTCTCTCAATTTTTAAAAAAAAATTATTTATTTATTTATTTATTTATTTTGCTTTTTGGGTCACACCCAGCGATGCTCAGGTGTTACTCCTGGCTCTGCACTCAGGAATTACTCCTGGCGGTGCTTGGGGGACCATGTGGGATGCTGGGAATCAAACCCGGGTTGACTGTGTGCAAGGCAAGCACCCTACCCACTGTGCTGTCACTCCAGGCCCTCAATTATTTTCAATAGCATTGCATGGAGGAAAATGTGACACCTCCTTTGTAAAGATTAGAATCCAAAAGTCTGGGGCTGGGGCAATAGCACAGCGGGTAGGGCGTTTGCCTTGCACGCTGCTGACCCGGGTTTGATTCCCAGCATCCCATATGGTCCCAAGAGCACCACCAGGAGTAATTCCTGAGTGCATGAGCCAAGAGTAATCCCTGTGCATTGCTGGGTGTGACCCCCCCACCTTGGAAAAAAAATCCAAGAGTCCCAGTAATGGGTTCAAGTTTGCATAGTTAATGAAGAGCCCAACCCACACTGAGGCTCTGATTGCTGGAGTTTCTTTCCCTTCTCCACCACAATGAGGGAAGGTCAGAACAAGGAAGCACGAACGGGTCCTTCTACAAAGTGGATAATCCGTCTCTTAGAAACGCATTACAAATTACGTATTCTGGTGGACCCCATCTAACTCACATGTTTTCTCAGGGTTTTGTTTCTTTAATTTTGTTTTACATTTTTTACTATTGTGAAACCATCACTATTAAGTGCATATAACATGAATCTGTTTTTTTTTAATTGCGTCACCGTGAGCAACACTTACAAAGTTTTCATGTTTGAGTTTCAGTCATACAATGATTGAACTCCCATCCCTCCATCAGTGCACATTCTCCACCACCAATGTCCCCAGTATCCACCCCCTTTCTAACCCTCCCCCCTGCCTCCAAATTGCAGACAATTTTCCCCACACTCTACTTCTGAGCATTATGGTTTGCAATATAGATACTGAGAGTCATCATGTTTGGTCCTTTATCTACTTTCAGCACACATCTCCCATCCTGAGCAATCCCTCCAACCATCATTGACTTGGTGATCCCTTCTCTTTCCCAGCTGCCTTCTCCACCAGCTCATGACGCAGAACATGCATCTGTTTAAGACTAATTATAACCTATGTTCCCCTCCCCTTTCTGCCCCCCACTCCATGTGAAGAAACAGAACTTTGGGGACCCTATAGTCCTCCCCCTTGTCTCTCCTGCTCACTGGAGGAAGCACCGTCTCCCCATCCTTCTTGCTCTTAATAGGTCCTTTGCCACATACATAAAGATGTGGCTTTCTGTATTACTTTTTCACTCCTGCGATACCAAATCCCCACGAACTTCGTGGCTTATAGTCACGCCAGCTTGTTAAGTAACGTTCCTAGACTTCTGATCTTCACAAAGGGCCTTCCAGAGGCTTTAGAAGAGGAGGTTCTGGCCCTTCGCAGCTTCTCTGCACTCCTCCCGCATTCCTTGGCTTGTGGCCCTTCCTCCCATTTTCCAAGTGGGCAGCAGTTTCTTCTCTGCCTCCGTCCTCTTCTCGCGATGGTTCTGAACTGCCTCCCTCCCTCTTAGAAAGAGCCTGGTGGTGGCATTCAGCGTTCAGCTG
Organism: Sorex fumeus; assembly: GCF_029834395.1. Lineage (NCBI taxonomy): Eukaryota > Metazoa > Chordata > Mammalia > Eulipotyphla > Soricidae > Sorex > Sorex fumeus. Next base: position 79,633,085 of record NW_026606059.1, read on the forward strand.
CACAGACTAGAATAATGCTTCGTGCCAACATCTGTGGTGCAAAGTTCCTTTTGTTCCTTTTGACATGGCAAGTAAACATATCCACAGATTCTAGGGACTAGGACATACATGCCTCACACATGTTATTGAAAATTTATGCATATGTCATATACATTATATAATGTAGCCCAAACCATCATCTTATTTGTATTTATTCTTTCTATTGTGTGTGACCTTTCCTATCCTTTCTCACTTGATGATCACATTCCGCTGCCCCCTTCAACGCTCACCCACACATTCTTCTATTGGTATAGAAGGTGTTTATTCTCTGTTTGTACTGACGATTCTAAAAATTAGTATGTATCGTTACTTTTTTGTTTTGCTTGGGGGCTAGACCTGGCAATGCTCAGGGTTTGTTTCTGGCTCTGTGCTTAAGGATCACTCCTGGTGGACTCGGGGGACCGAGGTACTGGGGATCAAATCTGGGTTGACTGCATGCAAGGCGAGTGCCCTACCTGCTGGACACTGCTCCAGCCCCTTCCCTGTCTTTAAGAAATTAAGACACAACACCCAAGGACAGTAGATACAGGGGCCAGGAAGATTGCTCCATAGTTGGAAGCCTGCCTCGAGGAGGGGGCGTGGCGTGGAGAAGGCAACTGAAATAGAGAAGGAATCACTAGGAAAATAATGGTTGGAGGAATCAGTTGGGATGGGAGATGTGTGCTGAAAGTCGGTAAGGGACCTTTAAACATGATAACCTCTCATTATCTGTATTGCAAACCATAATGCCCAAAAGTAGAGAGAGAGTATGGGGGAATATTGCCGGCCATGGAGGCAGTGGGAGGGTGGGAAAGGGGGGATGTACTGGGGATATCGCTGGTGGGGAATGTGCACTGGTGGAGGGTTGGGTGTTTGATCATTGTGTGATGGTAACTCAAACATGAAAGCTTGTAACTCTATCTCACGGTGATTCAATAAAATAAAGTATAAAAAAATAAGTCACAGAATTTACTAAATCAAGTAACTTTATAGTCAAGTTGTTGACTGAAGAGTCCAGGCACATGATGTTCCAGCTTCCATCCCACAGCAGTGTCTGTATCCCTCCACTGATGACCCCAGGGTCCTCCCACCCTCGCCACCCATCTCCTCGACAGGCACATTTTTATTATTTTTTAAATTTATTTTATTATTATTATTATTTGCTTTTTGGGTCACACCCAATGATGCACAGGGGATACTCCTGGCTCTGCACTCAGGAATTACTCCTGGAGGTGCTTGGGGAACCATATGGGATGCTGGGAATCGAACCCGGGTCGGCCGCGTGCAAAGCAAATGCCCTACACGCTGTGCTATCATTTCAGCCCCCTAGGCACATTTTCAGATTTAGTTATTGCAGTTTGGGTCCTAAGCTTGTAGAAGCATTGGCTCTAATGGTTTAGATGCAATCAGATACCTCACCTCCACACCACAGATGAGTCCAAAGTCCATGCCCCTTGTCTCTCTGGTACCTCCCATCTGCCTCTTCTCAATTCCTCCTGTAGAGCACAGATTAATAAGAACAGCCAGCATGCGTCTTTGTCTTTCTGGCTTACTGAACTCACATAAGATCCTCCAGTTCCAACCATTGCAGAGAATTGCATGATTTCATCACCCCTCGAGTGATCCCTTAGTACAGAGTTCTGAGGACTACCAGGTAGGGCCCAAAAACCAAATTAAAAATAAAGATAAATCAAATTAAATAGGGTGGTACTTGTTGGATTTTCCCATTGAGACATTATTATGATGTTTCATAGTGTCACTCTTCACATAGATGTAGCATTCTTAACAACCTCTTCATTCTTTCTTTAAATATTTCTTTTTTAATTTTTGGATTACTGTGAGATACACAATTACAAAGTTGTTCATGGTTGAGTTTCAGTCATTCAACATTCTACCACCCATTCCTTCACCGGTATATATTTCCCACTCTCCTCTTCAACAAGTGATGCTGGGAAAACTGGTCAGTATATGCAAAAAAACTGAACTCAGACCTCTTTCTAATGCCGTTCACAAAAGTCAAATCAAAATGGATTAAAGGCTGTGATATCAGAGCTGAATCCCTAAGGTATATAGAGAAAAACATATACAGAAATCTCTGTGACATTGAAACTAGAGGCACCTTCAAGGATAAAATACCACTGACCAAGGAAGAGGAAGCAAATAAACAAACGGGACTACATTAAATCGAGGAGTTTCTGTACCTCGAAGGAAATACTGACCAGGACACAAAGACAGCCCATTGAATGGGAGAAATTATTCACCCAGCACTCACCTGTTGAGGGGTTGATAGCCAAGATACATAAAGCACTGACAGAGCCTCTTCACTCTTTCTTTCTTCTCCCCTTGGAGATTCTCCTGGTGAGATAATGTTTATTTTACATAAAGGAAAGTCCCTTAGGACGCAGTGGCGGCAAACTCTCAGCCCTGATCTGCCTAAACATGGCTTTCCTTGAACTTCATTTTTGGTTTTGGGCCCTGCCGTGCTCAGGGTTTACTCTCTTGCCTCTGATGCTGACGAGTCGCTGCTAAGAATGCTCAGGGGCCCATGGGCTGCAAGGGATCAGACTTGGGTTTGGCTGCGTTCGAGGCAAGTGCCTTGCGTGCTGTCCTTTCTTTCCAATCCCTGCACCTCATTTTTGAAAGATGCTTTTGCTGGATACAGAATTAGGTTAGCAATAGTCACTGCATTGATGGTTTCACTCCAGTCTTCTGGCTTCTTACTGAGAATTCAGTTACTGTCTAGTTGTTGTTACTCCGATAATATTTTTCTCTGGTTGGTTTGAAGATCTTATTTGTCTCTGGTTTAGTAAATGTCTCACAGTGATAAGTCTAGGGGTAGTTATTTTTTCCTGTTAAAAATTCTTAAATCTGTAAATTGATGCCTTTGCTCAATACTGGAAATTTGTTAGCTATTAACTCTCCAGTGTCTTTGTGCAAGTCCTTCTCTTCTACTTGTAATCTGATTAAATGAATGCTAGACTTTTCCACTCTGTTCTCTTATCCTCTCTTTTATATTTGTTATACTGTTGTTTCTCTGTGCTACAAATCCCTTCTGATCCATATTTCAGCTCTCTAATTCGCTCTTTGGTTCTTTCTAAACTGCTTGAACATATCTTATAAAATTTAAATTTTGGCTATTTTATTTCTTTTTTGAAATATTCTACTTGGCTTATTTTCAAACCTGTTATATCCATTCCAGACATACTGTTTCTTCAAATTTAGCAAGTGTAGTATTGGTTGTTTTATAAATTAATAATTCCAAAATCTGAAGTCTTTGGAGTTCAGTTCCCATTTTATATCCTGTTATGCCCTGTTGCCTTCGTTGTTTTTGACTATGTGCTACTCATTGTTCTTTTGATTATTTGTTTGGGGGGCACACCCTGTGGTGCTCAGGGGTTACTCCTGGCTCTGCACTTAAGAATTCATTGCACTCAGGGAGACCATTTGGGATGCCAGACTTGGGGTCAGTCTTGTGCAAGGCAAGTGCCCTGCCTGCTGTACTATCTCTTTGGCCTATTCTTGAGAATTTACATGTGGGGCGGAATAGTCTATGAGCTTTGGGTTTCATTAGAGAGAATTTTCATTTGCCTTTTCTTAAGTTTCTCTAGAGAGAATTTTCTTTTGCCTCTGCTAGTGACACAGAGGCTCTCTAAATTCAAACTTGAGGGTGTTTTTATGTTTTGGTGCTTTTGTCTTGTTGGTTTTGCTTTCGCTTATTTCTTTTTACTCAGACCAAAGCAATATAGATTTGAAATCTCTGCAAGTACCAATTGCAGTTGTAACTCCTTAACAGCTCTGCGTCTCCTCAAATGCTAAGGACAAATCTCATGCAGTCTCCTGGGTCTCTGGACAGAGGCACTCTTGGGCCTCACCCTTGCCCTGAGGGTTTGACTTACAGTGTGAGGGGAGATAGCACCCTGGTTTGGTTCAGGCAAAGGTCCTGAGAAGCCCTCAATGCAAAGTTCAAGTTGACAAATGCCCTTTTAGGTTGGCCTTTAACTTTCAGGGATCTTGTTTACTCTTCAAATCGGACTTTAATTTCTAACTATCTTGCCAGATATTTGGCACTTTTAAGAAATGGGGTTAGATATGTTTTTAGTAAGTTAGAAGTAAATAATCTGAAGATATTCAGTATACCTTTTTATTATTTTTGGAAATAATACTTTTCCATAATCTCTGGTACATTTTCAATTTATCAAATAATTTTTATTAAATATTTTTCCAAATTTTATTTTATTAAAGCATTATTATTTACAAAAAATAAAAAAGAAATGGGGATGAGCCAGCGGTTACGGGGCAACTGCAGTCTCATGGGAAGAGGGGAGGTACCGGCTCGTCCTTCATGCCCTAGTGAGGTCACAAGTTACCCACCACAAGTGGCTCTCCGGCAGGGCCATGGTTCCAGAGGCAAAAGGACTTAATGCAGAGCCTGGCAGCTTGCGGCAGAAAAGTGAATGGACCATGCATTAGCCTATGGCACCATGCCTCCCCAGGAGGGCAAGGGTGTTGCTCCCTTCCGCCTTACCCCCCGCCCCCCCCCCCCCCCCCCGCCCCCCGGCAGCAAGGTGGCCGCTGCCTCAGAGCTTATTGGAAAGCCAGGTATGAGCTGGTGGTGACGGAGCAACTGCAGTCTCATGGGAAGAGGGGCGGTACAGGCTCATCCTTCACGCCCTACCGAGGTCTCGAATTGCACCCCATGAGCAGCTCTCCGGCACGGCCATAACACCAGATGCACAGAAGCCAATCTCATAATTTCCTGGCTCTTTGCAGAAATCCCTCCAGACTTACCTAGTAAAATATCAGAAATCCAAATTTGCGCAGCTGCTATTGCGGCTGCGTGATATCATATGATTCTCATAACCAGCTATAGAAAACAAATTATTTCGCAATGCCTTTTCAGCAATTCTGATTGTTGGGGGGAAATTCTAAACAATAATGGTGCATCTTTTGTCGAAATAATGAATGTAATCAAAGTAAAGAGAGAGTTAAATAGAAATCATCTGCCTCACAGGCATTGGGAGGGGTGGGAGGGGGGTATGTTGGGGTTCTTGGTGGTAAAAAATAAGTACTGGTGAAGGGAAAGGTGTTTGATCATTGTAGGACCGAGACTTAAACCTAAAAGCTATGTAACTTTTCCCACAGTGATCCAATAAATAAATATAAGAAAAGGGGAAAAAATGGGGTAAGCAGAGGGGGCAGGGGTGAAAATGCTAGTCAGTATTTTTGGTTGTTGCTAGTAGGAGGTTGGTTTAATTTCTACCCTTCTTTATTTTTACTCTTGGAAATGGAAGACCTTCCCTGATCTTTCCTGGGTCAATTATACGACCCATTAAAGTAGCACTGTCCTCCCGTTGTCCATCAATGTACTCGAGCAGGCACCAGTAACGTCTCCATTCGTCCCTGTCGCTTGCTAGTAAAGCGAATGGCATCTGCTCGCTCCAGGAACACAAAGTGAGACTTGTTGTTACTGTTTTTTGGCATATTGGATATGCCACAGGTAGCTTGCTGTGCTCTTGAGAGGACTGGAGGAATCGAACCTGTGTTGGTTGCGTTCAAGGCAAACACCCTACCCAATGTGCTTCGCTCCAACCACTAAAGTAAGAAAGAAAAAAAGAAAAATCCAACAAGACATGCTCTTGGCAAGTTAACATAGAGAAAAGCAAGCAAAAATTTGTAAATCATCTATACACCAGGAAAAGAATCACTGTCTGCTTTGGCTTAAATCGCTACAAAAACTGAATGTGCCTGAAAGTTTCGAGCCATGGATCTTAACCTTTCTAAGAATTTTTTAAACTTCATTTTCTCACCTCATCCTCTGGTTCCAGTGCCCATCCATCCTTTGGAACAAAGTTTTGAAAGAAGGGCGACATTTGAAAGGCACTTGGTTGCAAGCGGCAGGAATAGCGTCTGCCAGCTTGGGAGGGGACTGCAGACAGGACTAGAAGGGCAGGGCAGCTCAGTGAGCAGCGCAGTCAAGACATTCAGGCCTGCATCCCCCACCACCCCGTAGCGAGCCAGGGCAGAGCCCCACAGCCAGAGAAGAGCCGGCCAGGCCTCTGCTGGTACACAAGGTAGGCAACTTCTGAAGGCAAAGAGGAATGGAATGTTCTAGACATTGGGGATTACAATAAGCGCACTTTATGGCCTTTTCTCTTTTAATTGGAAAAAAATAACCTCAGTAGCAGCATCTGGAAAAGAAGCATTCTTGTATTTCTAGCCTCTTGAAACCAAAGTTCCTTTTGAACCTCCTTAGCCCCTGATCTACAGCTTTTAAGAACCCGAAATGGACCTGTAAATCTTTTAACCTCCGAGGTTGGAGAGCAAGAAAAAGGTACTGTTCTCAGTGTTCCTGAATTAATGACCACAACTGAGAGAACGTTTTGGGTGGGGGGGACCTGACTCTAGCTTTCCCAAAGCCCTGCTGAGATCCGGATGAGATACGGGTTTCATTTTTGGGCATTCTGAGCTTAGAAGCTTTCAACACTGACGGATGCACCAGGAAGAGATGCTGAGTTCCGGTATCATTTCCATTATTGTATCCTTAGATCATTCCAGAGTTTCCAGTGATGGAGGTGCCGGAGCCTGCTGATTGCTAGGCCTGGCTCAGCTCTGCCCTCCCAATGTAATTATCTTACTGCGCTTCCGACCCACTCGGACTGACGCTGCAGGTACTTAATTAACACTTGTATATATTATTATTTTCCGAATCCCACGAAGGGAGTTAATGACCAATGGTGGGAGGCAAGAACTTCCATTTTGGTTTAGAATTGGTAAGTGGCTTTATTTTGCAAGCCAGTTCCTGTTGACGTGATGGAAAGCTGGATTTTGAAGGGGATGGAAGCTGCTTCCCACGTCAGGAGGAGGGCGCTCTCTAGCCGATTAGCTTAGTCTGCCTGAGCACAAGAAGGTCGGGACAGCAACCTCTCAAATATTTGTGCTCCTTGGCTTTGTTTGGCAAATATTTATTGGATGCCTGTGACTGCCAAAGAGTGTATAAAATACAGACTTGCAGCTTGGTTTTTTTTTTGGTGCACACTTAGCGATGCTCAGGGCTTTCTCCTGCCCAGCTCGGGAGACCTTAAGGGATGTCAGAGATAAAAAATTGGGTAGACCACAACCTTGGTCACTGCACTGTCTCTCCAGCCTCTGTGTAGTTTTCATTTCAAATGAAGGAGACACAACTGGAGAGATAGTCTCTGTGGTAAAGCTTGCAGGTGACACCTCCCATTATTTCCTGTTGTGAGGTGTTTCTCACGGGTGGGGGCATCTGAACCCTTTAGAGGGTGAATATAGATGAACCGAGGCCCGGCCGTGTCAGCATGAACCTCTGGGAGCAGGTTGAGAATGGGTATTTGCCACAGACTCTGCCACCCCAGGGGATCCTGCTGGAGCCTAAAGGTGCCAGTCACTGCTCGAGGGCAAAGTGTGACCCTCAGAGTGTGAAGCTGGAGGTAAGAGAGAGCTGCTGCTTCAAATGGGTTTAACTCCACGAACCCTACAAAATACATCCAGGAGACTGAAATCACTGGCAGACCTCATCAAACCTCATCATCACTCTTTAGAAAGCAAGGAGCTTCTTTCTGCACAGCAAAGGAAATTGGCAACAAAATGAAAGACAACGTACCCAACGGGAGGAAATATTCACACATCTTCTTGTCTGATCAGAGGTGAATCACCAATAGGAGTAAAGGACTCCTCCAATTCAGCACCACCACCAACAAAAGCAATCTGATTTTAAAATGGGTAGAAGATCTGAAAAGACATTTTTTTTTTAATTTGTCTGTGTGGGTCACAGCTAGAAGGGCATGGGGTCTTTCCTGGCTCTGTGGTGTGTGACTCCTGATGTTTAGTTTAGGAGACTATATGCAGTGCCAGGAATCAACCCAGGGACACCCATATCAAGGCAAGCTTTTCACCCAGAGGTCTATCCCACTAATTCCAAAGGTAAAGGCCTAAAGGTAAAGGCCTTCCCGTTGATCATCGATTTGCTCGAGCGGGCCCAGTAACGTCTCCATTGGAGACTTTGTTGTTACTGTGTCTGGCATATCGAATACTCTCGGTAGCTTGCCGGGCTCTCCGAGAGGGGCGGAGGAATCGAACTCGGGTCGGCCATGTTGGCTGCATGTAAGGCGAACGCCCTACCCACTGTGCTATCGCTCCAGCCCAAATAGACAAAAAAAATAAATAAATAAAATAAAATAGGAGACATACAGATACTCAACAGATACATGAAAAAAAGATGTCAGCATTATCCAATGATCAGGAAATTCAAATAAAAATCACGATAAGACGTTACTTGACACCTGTTAGAATGGCTATTATCAAATAGACAAGAAATGGCAAGAAGGTGAAGAAAAGGAACTCTTCAAACACTATTGGTAAGGATAAACGTATGAGCAAACCTTGGCTGTCATTCCTGGACATCTCAAGAGATTAAAAATAGGGACTGAAGAGATAGTACAGCAAATAAGGAGCTTGCCTGGGGCTCACCCAGACTTGATCCCCAGTCTCCCCACTCCGGAGCACTGCCAGGAGTGATTCCTGAGTGCTCAGTCAGGAGTAACCCCTGAGCATTGTCTGGTGAGGAGCTTTGGCCAGGAGTGCCACAAACGTTGGGAAGCTCACTTGCTCTCTGTGTGGAATCAATATCAAGAGATTTTGGAAGCATACATTTTTGGCAGCTGGGCAACTGGTGATGGTTGGTCCCAGAGCCCCTGCAAATAATTAATAATAATAATAATAAAACACAGAACGATCACGGGATGCAATCCTATCATTTCTGGGTAATTAACAGAGGGAAATGGAAACACAAACACAAAAAGTTCAGTGCGCTCAGTGTTCATTGCAGCATTGTTATCGGTAGGAGAGATGTGGAAACAAAGTGAGTATTCACGGAGAGATGGATGGGTAGAGAAGATGTGATGACAGGCACGAATGTCTGCTTATACACAGGTGTGAGTTCAAAGTACGGCTGCGTTCAGAGGTCGAGAACTGAGGCTGCAACAAACGCACAAGGAAGAGGGCCACAGGCTGGCTGGTAATCCGTGCCCGTTATCCTCTCTCACACGGCTAAATTGTTAGTTACATCGAAATCATGAAGGTGGGGTTGAACATTATCACAACAATAAACAGATGTGATGCCCCTCCTTCAGGGGAACTTCTGTTGGAGATTAATTTAAGAACAAAAATCTCATCTGGGGGTTCAGCACTCTAGATTACTAGGAGATCTGCTCAAGGGCGGATTCCATTTAAGGATTTATCACTTTCTCCTTTCCTGAACAACTCCAGAACACGAAGTGGAGAGAGAAAGGTTGGAAATGGTGTGGAGAGGGAAAGGAGGGCTGGAATGCACTTCCCTCAGGTTATGGCGGGGTGTCTGTGGATAATATAGGTTTACTGAGACACCTCCCCCGACACAAAGGCAGGGGGTGATTTTATCAAAAACCTGCTCTGCAGCAAATCTCTATCTTTTATATCTGAGGATAGGAGAGTTTGTTTCAGAAATATATGGCTTGTTTTTGTTTTGGGGCCACACCCAGCGATGCTCGGGGGTTATTCCTGGCTCTGCACTCAAGAATTACTCCTGGTGATATTTGGGAGACCATATGGGATGCCCAGGATCTAACATGGGTCAGCCACGTGCAAGGCAAATGCACTCCCTGCTGTACTATCGCTCTGGGAGCAAGAAGGCTGGAAAGAGTCAGGTTTGCTGACTTCAGGACTTAGTGCAGATGCCGCCGCCGGCGAGGTGCCCGGACAGGCCTAGCTTTTGCTTTCATTTTTCACAGCACACACGTGTCACTTGTGTCACTCTCTTGTCTGGCTGCTTTCCTTCTGCTTTCTCTTTGCTTTGTAGCAATTGCTTACAAAATCAGCAAAACGGGTCAGAAAGCTGTTTCCTTCCTTGATTAACAGGTGATGTGGCATTTTCAGAATGATGCCACGCCTGGCGGGAACCCAAGAGTAACCCACTCTAGAAAGCTCTCTGAAACCCACAGATAGCGCCCAGGGCCCTGGACAAGAACAAGTTCTTGCCTTATCTCAGTGTCCCAGGACCTTGAACTGTTTCTCCAAGTATTTAAGCTGAGAGTATTGGGTTCCTAGGAGCAGAGTGAGACTTAACTAGGTGAAATCATACACTCAAAGAATATAAGTACATATTATGCATCATTAAAAAAATAGACCATTATAGAAACATTTTTATTATTATTTTAATGATATATTTTTAAAATTTTTATTAGTGACAAGCCAAGAGGTACAGTTGAAGACTTACAAATTTTTTGCTTGGGTTTCACTTATACAATGATTAAGTACCAGTGCCCATTTTCCACCACCACGAATCCCAGTATCTCTCCCACCCTCCATACCCCCATCCCACCCTGCCTCTGTGGCAGGGCATTCCCTTTTGTTCTCTCTCTCTCCCTTTGGGTGCTGTGGTTTGCAAAAGAGGCAATGGGTGGCAGTCATGTTCGGTCTAGAGTCTACTTTCAGCATATGCATCATTTTTTACCCTGGGTCAATACCCTATGTGGAAGTTTATAACCCAATGTAGGAATGTTTTGTGAAAGCGCTAAATACCTTTTGAACTAACTGTATTTTAAATAAGACACTTTACAGCATTCCCCCAACAATAATGCTTGAACTTTTGATCACACTGAAAGCATTTTTCTTCTGTTTATCAAAGGCAAAGACACAAGTTTCTAAAGGCATGGTGAAATTCACGCCAGCCATTTAGTGCAAGTCCTACTAAGTTTTATTTGTTCTTTTGTTTTGTTTTGATTTGCTTCTTTTTGGGTCACACCCGGCGATGCACAGGGGTTACTCCCGGTTCATGCATTCAGGAATTACTCCTGGCGGTACTCAGGGGACCATATGGGATGCTGGGAATCGAACCTGGGTCGATCGCGTGCTAGGCAAATGCCCTACCCGCTGTGCTGTAGCTCCAGCCCCAGTTCTACTAAGCTTTCAAATACAAGTGCATCATGAATATATTTGTAAACCTCTACTTTATAAGAAGCAGTTTTGTCTCCTCTGTGGAGCTTGGCTTCACTGCTATTCTGCTTGTTGTTGTTTGGATTTGCTTGTTTGTGGGAGGGGGGCACACCTGGCAATGCTCAGGAGCCACCCCTGGCTCTGGCCATGCCAGATGATTTTGGGGGACCATATGTGATGCTGGATTCGAAACAGCTGCAGCTGCTCGCAACACAAGTGCCATGATCTTCGTAGTATCTCTCCAGCCTCACATTGTTCTTTAGCAGGAAAGAAACAAAATCCATGCAGTCACTCTTTTCATATGTACACTCTTGTGACGGGTGCTTGTGACCCCTGTGCAACCAAATTCTCTGCTTAAGAAGCTGCTGCTGCTTTCAAGGACAAGTTCTAGAAAAACGGGCACCTGTCCAAGATCTTGGTAACTCGAGACACGAAACCATCTTGTGGTTCACGGATAGATAAACACTGTGTGCGTGGCTGCTGGGAACCCTGTTTCCCCTGCAACTGAAAACACTGCGATTTCCCTTGGAAAGGAGCTGGAGACTGCGGCTCAGAGCGTCACCGGAAGGCTGCTGTGGTTGTTGGTGGATGAGGGGAGAGGCCCAAGGCCCCTCCTGGAAGGTACCATTTAAGCTAAGCTGGAGGCCACCTTTGTGGTAGGCTTGGGGTGTGTATTGGGAGGACGGGGTGCTTTGCATGGTGCTTCATTCCATTCTCTGATTTCACTGTATCACTGTCACCCCGATGTTCATCGATTTGCTTGAGCGGGTGCCAGTAATGTCTCCGTTCATCCCTGCCCTGAATTTCAGCAGTCTCTCCTTACTTGTCCTGATAATTTTGTTTTCACTTCCAGGACACCGTACCTGGCAGGGATCAGGGGCTGCTTCTGGGATTGTATCCAAAGATCTAAGGGGTGGAACATGTGTTCCAGTCCTTTGAGCCTTCTCCCCACCCGATTAATTTTGTTTGTCTGGTTTTTGTTGTTTGTTGTTTTGTTTGTTTTTTTTGGGTCACACCCGGCGATGCTCAGGGGTTACTCCTGGCTCATGCACTCAGGAATCACTCCTGGCGGTACTCAGGGGACCATATGGGATGCTGGGGATCAAACCCAGGTCTGCCGTGTGCAAGGCAAATCCCTACCCGCTGTGCTATTGTTCCAGCACAGCGGGTTTTGGTCTGATTTTTGGAATACACCCAGCAGTGCTCAGGCTTTGCACTCAGGGACCAGTGCTCACAGTGCTTAGGAACCATATGGGACGCCAGGGTCACTGCTTGGTTTGGTCACTGCTTAATCACTTTTTACTTATTTACATTTGGCTTTAGGGGCCACACCTAGTGGTACACAGGGTTACTCCAGGCTTTACGTTCAGGGGTTCACACCTGGAAGACTCAGGGATCATAAATTTCCAGGAATGAAACCTGCATTGGCTACATGCAAGGCAAACATCTACCCGCTGTCCTATTGCTCTAGCCACCCCCTTAATTACCTTTTTTTCCATATGATCATTCATCCGGCCCCTCTCTAGGCTGGTAGGGAGCGCTGCTTTGAGGGATGGTCTGGAATGCACAGCCAGGAAAAGCCCACCAGGTAAAGGGGCTGCCATGGATGGACTAGGCAGGAGGACCGGAAGTGCCAAGCCCTCAAAGTAAGGAAGAGTCAGGCATGCGAGCACTGGGCTCCCGCATGAACAATCTGAGGGCTGCTTCCCTTGGGTCAGGCAGTCTACAAGCTGCCCTGTGAGCCCTGGGTTCAAGAAGCTACCATGTCCCAGGTGAAGGCAGACAGGAGCAGGCAGGCAACCCAGTGTGTGAGCAGAAGGGCCCTGGTTAGCAGCCTGGATTTGCTCCTGAGATGGCATCAAACGCAGAGGAGAGACGCGATCTGGTTTTCTTAGCAGAGGTGGCCTCCAGCTGGGCCTGGAGCATGGAGCGAGGGCTTCTGAATGGAAGCAGAGTCAGAAGGCGCTGACTACAGCAGAGAAGAGCGCGGGTGCAGGCCGGGGTGGCAGCGGTGGAGAGCAAGGTGTGAGCTGATGCAGTATCTAGTTCAGGTGGGAGTGGAGCACCTGGAAAGGGCTTGTTCCGTGGCACCAGGAATGGCTTCGTTCTCCACCCCTGAACTGACCAAACTGGGTCTGACCTGGGTCTTGTATGTCTGTGGCTGCCTAAGAGCTGGGCATCTTCATCTTGGATTCTAACTCCCAGGCCAGTGTTCAAGGGGCCAAGTTCGGGCTTTGCAAGCAGGAGGCCCAAGTTCCATCCCTGCCACCTCATGGCCTCCTGAGCAACACTGGAAGTGACCCCCCAAGCACAGGACTTGAATAGCCGCCAAATACTGAGAGCTGTGCGCCCCTCCCCCTCCCACACACACGTACACAAAAATTTAGATTTAGGAGTCGGAGTGATAGTACAGCAGATAGGGCATTTGCCTTGCATGTGGCCAACTCAGTTTCGATCCCCAGCATCCCATGTGGTCCCCTGAGCACCGCCAGGAGTAATTCCTGAGTGCAGGAATTACACACACACACACACACACACACACACACACACCACTGTCCCCGGAACTCTCCCGTTTACCTCTGACCCTTGTGCTCTTCCTCTCTGACAAACTCAGTTCTGATGTTCGAATCCGATGGTTGTTATTGAATTGGTTCTTCCTGTCTCCTTGCTTTGAAGCTTAACATACTTTTCAAGCACCCCCTTTCTCTCCTACAGATTCACACCTTTCATGCTGTCTCTTTCCTGTTTGCCTGTCCCCTTGACAGTGACAGAGGAGGTTAATGTCCTGCCAGTGTTCCATAGGTACAGGCCTGGTCCAGTGACCTCAGCATCAGAACTGACTGACATGCATATGGATGGGGCCCAGAAATCTGCTTCAACAGAATGTTCCAGGTGATTCTGGTACACAGTTAAATCTGAGAAATACTCATCGAGGAACAGCCTCCAGGAACATGGAAAGAAAACAAGAAGAGGATAAATCATGTTTAGGTTGCAAGCTACCCATGATGTATTCGATATGCCAAACACAGTAACAACAAAGTCTCCAATGGAGACGTTACTGGGCCTGCTTGAGCAAATTGATGAACAACGGGAGGACAGTGATAGTGACAGTGACAGGTTTAGAGAGGAAATGCCCTGGAAGTGGAATGGGTCACTTTTGTCTGGTTGATGCTTTTCAGATGGCTCAATGGCCACGTGGCTTGCTCAGCTGCTGGGAATCTTGGGATTTGTAGTTCCTAAGTGGGAGTCCGGTGATTAGCTAAACCATGCGCTTCTACACTGAAAATTGAGAAATGAATACCAGCAGAAAGTTAACATCCTCTGTTATTGACAAAGTGAAAGGAAGCTAGATTCCTGAGTGGCCTCATGGATACACGGTGGCTGCCTCTGTGGCCCCTGGTTGCTCACTTTTAGTCGGCCACACCAGAAACTCTCAGGTCTGAGAGAGAGAACAGGAGGTAAGGCCTTGGCCTTGCTACAGCTAATTGCAGTTTGATCCCCTGAACCCCACATAGTCCCCTGAACACTGCCAGGAGTGCAGAGCCAGGAATAAGTCCTGAGCATCACCAGGCATTGCACAAAATATTCATTTATCTCTTGCAGTAACACTGGTTTATTACAGCATAAAAGTGTATATGTTTTAAGTGTACAGTGCTCCGGGGCCAGAGTGGAAGTACACTGGGAAGGGCATTTGCTTTGTACACGACCTACCCAGGTTAGATACCCAGCATCCCAAATGATCCCCTGAGCACCACCAGGAGTAATACCTGACCTGTAGTGCAGAGCCAGGAGAAAACACCTGGTCATTGTCACCAGGTGTGACCCAAAAAGCCAAAAAAAAAAAAAAAAAGAAAGAAAAGAAGTACAGTGTCTCCCATATCACATCCCCAACCCAAATGTCAATATCTCTTAATTTTTTATTTGTTTTTTTAATCTGGGGGTCACACCCAGCAATGCTCAGGTTTTATTCCTACCTCTGTGCTCAGAGATCATCCTGGTAGAGCCTCAGACATACAAGGCGAGCGTGCTGCCACTGAGCCTGGTCTCCAATAAGAAGGAAGCTTCTCAAAGAAGAAAGAAGGTCTGGAGACTTCCTGCTCAGAGCCCCTCCAGCCAGTGGTGAACAGGTAAGTTTCTTCTTTCTGGGCTGCACCCACTGCAGAGACCGACATGCTTAGTGCCGCCCTGGCCTGGAATCTGGGGATCTGCCAGGTGAGGGATGGAGGTCTGGCTCTTGAAGCTCCAGGAACCACTGTGCTGGGGATCGAAGCTAGTCTTAACAACAATGAGATATCACCTGGGGCTGGACAGGTAGTACAGCAGGTAAGGAGCAGCCTACCTGTCCAGCCCCAGGTGCTATCTCATTGCTGTTAAGATTTGCAATTCCCTGGTAGATGATCAGGAACATTTTTTTTATGTGCTTTTTGAACTATCTGTATTTCCTCATTAGAGAAGTGTCTGTTTAGCTCTTCTCCCAAGTTTTTGATGGGGTCATTTGTCATTGTTGTTATGTTTTGTGAGTTCTTTGTGTATCTGGGATATTAGCCCTTGCTTGGAAGTAAGAGTGACGAGAACTTTCCAAGGAGAAGTAATTCGCATGTAGGGGATAGATATTTTTTTAGGTATATTGCAGGCTTACTTTAAACCATTTAACTATGCTCCAGGATAACTGTAATTTAACATTGGTAGTATAACAAATTATGATGAGTAGCTTTAATTGTACATTTTAGCAATGTTCACAAGCTAAAATCTGGATGTTGGAAATTAAGCAATTCTGGAAAGGTCTGTATGTTTCCTTAACATACTGATCACAAAACGTTTCCAGTGTATGCCAGTTCAGGCTTCCCTGGCTAGCCCCAGATTCAAATGCTAACTTTTAGTTCAAGAGCCCGCACAGAGAGAGAGAGAGAGAGAGAGAGAGAGAGAGAGAGAGAGAGGAGAGAGAGAGAGAACCAGAGAGATTGTACAGCAGGTAGGGAGTTTGCCTTGCATGCAGCCAACCCCAGTTCAATTCCTGGCATCTCAGATGGTTCCCAGAGCACCACGAAGAGTAATTCCTGAGTACAAAGTCAGCTATAACCCCTGAGCACCACCAGATGTGACTCAAAAAGCCAAAAAAATAAAATAAAAAAGAAAGAAAAAAAGAGAGAAAGGAAGAAAAAAAGAACCCATGGGACACAGCAAAACCAGTACTAACAGGGACGTATATAGCAATACATCAGGAAACCAACGAAAAAGCTCAAACAATCCAATCTCATATCTTAAGGAACTGGAAAATAGCAACAACAAATGAAACCCAAAGTCAGTGGAAGGCAGTAAGCAACAGAAGTTAAAGGACTGGTTCAAAGGGTAAGAGCATGGGTTCGCATGTGGGATGTGTGGATTCGCTCCCCGGCACCTCACAGTCGCCAGGAGCACTGAATTCACAGCCCCGAATTCACAGCCCCAAGCAGCACTTGAGTACAATTAGCTGTGGCCCCAAAACAAGCCAAAACAAAGGGGCAAAAACTAAAAACCAAAAACTAGTGAACATAAGTGAAAGAGAAACTAAAAAGACAATTTGTCATTGGTAAAATCCCAATGAACCAAGAGATGGTCTGGCAGGCGAATCAGCAAGAGTGACAAAATGCCTCGGAAGAAACAGAGAAAGAAAGCTCTAGAGAATAGCATCAGGAGTGAAAGAGGAGACGTCACAGCGGCCCCCACAGAGACCCCTAAGAGGTCACCATGCACAGCTTTAGGCCACTAGATGGGAACACCAAGAGAACAGAAGGGGGCTCAGCCCCGCGCTGGCTGTGTACTGCGCGTGTTGAAGGCTTCCTCCATCAGACATGCTTCCATACCCACAGTCTTGTTCAAACCCCCATCACAGGTGCCTCGCCTTGGTTTGAAGCCTCCAGCTTTCCCATTGCCCTCCGTGGCTGAGCTCAACCAAGGGGGCCTGGCAAGCAGCAGGCCCTGGATAGTGTGCGAGAGGGTCAGAGTTCCAGGGTCAAGCTGGGGTGTCCACGATTCTCCTCCAACCCTCACATTTTCAAACATCTAAGTGCTCCCCAAGGAGGAAGTGTTCGGGAACCTTCAGGGGAAATTCTCACCAGCACCGCTGGGATTACCTGCAAGGCCTCTCCTCAACCCAGCCGGGGTTCGTATTTTCATCTTACCAATAAAGGGGTGGAAGGAATAAAACTCCTGGATACCCCTACCTCACTCTCTTTTGGCTTACAAAGGAGTGAACCCAGGACTTCAGATAAACAAAACGAGGGGACCACCAAACCGAATTCCCAGTCAGAAGGAAACTTCTGGAAGCAGAAAGAAAGGATGTCTGGAGACAGCCTGCTTGAGCCCCTCCAGGAGAAGACACTCCGGCCAGCTCCTTCGTGGGCTACCCCCGCTGCAGGGACCCATGCATGTCCTCAGAGGTACCCCTGGCCTAGTGTGTGGGGGCCAGCCTGGTGAGGGATAAAGGTGTTGTCCTCCAAGCTCATGAGCACAGCCCGCACAGAGCAGCCTCACTCCAGAGCTGAGATGGCGAGTCCCTCTGACTGCCCTGTCCCCGCTGCCTTCCCCCTCTTCCTCTCATGGCCTGGAAGCCTGTTCACCTCTTGCTCTCTGGAGCCCATTTCAGCATCTGCTTTCGGGGCACCTGCCGTGCCCCAGGAAGCTCAGTGGCCTCCAGCACCTGCACCCTGCCGACCACCACCGCTGCCCAGCACGTGGCAAAATCCTCTCACAGGCTGAGTTTGAGGTCCTTGGGGTGGTGTCCGAGGTCTTTGGGGTCAGGGGCGACCTTTCATTCTTATTTTTCAATTTTATTTTAGGTACTGTGCTTTACAAATCTGTTAATGCGAGTTTTATGCTCAAAACATTCCAACACCAGGCCTGGAGCAGGTAGGGCGTTTGCCTTGCATGTGGCTGACCTGGGTTCTATCCCCAGCATCCCATATGGTCCCCCAAGCACCTCCAGGAATGATTCCTGAATGCACAGCCAGGAGTAAGCCCTGAGCATTGTCACCAGGTGTAACCCAAAAAGCCTCCCCTGCAAAAAAAAAAAAAGTTTCCACATCATCCTCTCCACCAGTGTCCTCTGCCTTCCACCACTGTCCCCGTGGCCCCCACCCTGCTCTACTCTCGCCCAAGCTTCCTCCTAATGGCCAGTTCTCAGTCTACTGCCTTTGGGCATTACTTGCTATTCCACTGTGTTTTTTTCCTTTTTTGTTTTTCTTTTTGGGTCACACCCGGCAATGCACAGAGGTTACTCTTGGCTCTGCATTCCGGAATTACTCCTGGCAGTGCTGGGGGCACCATATGGGATGCTGGGAATCGAACCCGAGTCGGCCTCGTGCAAGGCAAACGCCCTACCCTCTGTACTATCACTCTGGCCCCCACTGTGTTTCTTTAGAGAGGTTCACCTTCTGGTCTTCAGGGTCCCCGTCTCTGCCCACTGGCTTCCTCACCGGCCTATGCCCAGATCCGGCCCAAGTAGTGTTTGGTGGGAATGTCCTTGCCCTTCCAGACCAAGGTCCAAAGTCGAACCCAGGGGCTTCCTTGCCAGGAACTTCTGGACATCCCAGAGAGTCAGACACAGAGACGAGAATACAGCCTGTCAGTCCCAATCTCAGTTCCAGCTTTTGGTGACCTGGTTGCGTGCCACAGACAATGACGTACCTCACTCTTGCCTCCATGTCCTCTACACCAATAAGACCCTTACGGGTCATGAATTAAATCACCTTTGCCGGCCAGGGAGATGGCTCTACAAAGTTGAGTGGCTGATTGGCATGCAGAAGGCCTGGGTCCCATCCTCTCCTTACTACAGAGAGAGAGGCCTCGAGCACTGAGCTGGGAGTACACACACACACACACACACACACACACACACACACCCCAAATGAAGTTGAGGAATCTGTGTGCCCAGTACTGCTTGAAACCTTAACGGACAGAGAGTTCCTGAACATCTTGTTCAAAGTCAGACTGAATCAGTGGGGGAGGCAGGCCTGGGATTCTGCATACAATCACACTCACAGACACATGTGGTGTAGAAGCAGGGATTCAACGGACCAACTTTGAATAGCAAGGCCCTGCTGAGTACCTGGCTGTTGGTAAGCTCCTGGGGGTGCTCTCTTCTCTACAGCCCCTCTTTTCTCCTGCTTCTTGGTCCCCACCCCATGACAGTGAATCTTGCCACATGAGATTTTCCTTAGTGACTTCCCTCTGTTTCCCATTAGACCCTGAACCTTTTGTGGCAGAAACTGTGTTATCTTTCTCTTCATATCACCTGTGCCTGGGGTAGGGCCAGGGGACTCTACCTGCCTGCCCTCTACCTGGACTCTTTCTTTCTTTCCCTCTCTTTCTGTGTGTGTTTTGGGGCCACACCCAGCTGTGATCAGGGCTTACTCCTGGCTCTGTGCTCAGGGATCACTCCTGGCCGGGCTCAGGGGACTATAGGTGGTACCAGGGATCGAACCTGGGTCAGCTGTGCACATGGCAGGCACCAGCTGTGATATCTCTCCAGCCCTCTGACTTTCCCTTATCTCCAAGCACCTGCATTCCAGCCAGCCACTCCTTCCTCCCTGGGCTGGAATTCCTGAGCTGCTCCAAGCTCTGCTGTGATTTCTTCCTGGAAGCAGCTTTCCTGCTCAGCTGGGTGGCTGCCATCCAGCAGGATGTCCCGGATGCCTATTTGTTCGGGATGTTTGTAGGTCTCTGAACGCCAGTCTGGATGGAGACTGGACACTGGGGCCGAGAGATCCCAATTTCCTGCTCTTCTAGCAGCTGCATTAAGGATCCAGAACATTTGCCTTAGGGAGTGTTAGCCGAGTCTCTGCATGGACTAAGTCAGTTAAGCCATCTTTGGGGGATCTGATTTTAAACGTATGTGATTCGGGCTGGAGTGATAGTCCAGTGGGGAAGGCATTTGCCTTGGTGCACGCAGCCGACCCGGGTTCAATTCCCAGCATCCCATATGATTCCCCATGCACCGCCAGGAGTTATTCCTGATTGCAGAGCCAGGAGTAAACCCTGAGCATCGCTGGGTGACCCAAAAAAGCAAAATAAATAAACATATGTGATTTAGTCCCAGAATTACGCGAGCTTATACCCCACTGGAGAGGTTCTCCCTGCCCTTCCTCCTTGCCACCACTCTCAGCGGTTTGGTCAATTGGATCATGCCGTTCCTGCGTAAGAATCTTCAGAAGTGGTCTGGAGAGACGTAGCTTGCCGTTCTGCGGGGCCTAGTGCTGGCCGTTCACAGCAGACCCTCGTTTTTTGATTCCCAGCACCATATATGATCTCATGAGCATTGCCAGGACTGATCCCTGAGCGTGAAGCCAGGGGCAAGCCCTAAAGTAAAGGCCCTCCCATTGATCATTGATTTGATCGAGCGGGCCCAGTAACGTCTCCATTGGAGACTTTGTTGTTACTGTGTCTGGCATATCGAATATGTCACGGGGAGCTTGCCAGGCTCTGCCAAGCGGGCGAGATACTCTCGGTAGCTTGCCGGGCTCTCCGAGAGGGGCGGAGGAATCAAACTCGGGTTGGCCATGTTGGCTGTGTGCAAGGCAAACGCCCTACCGCTGTGCTATAGCTCCAGCCCGGGGGGGGGGGGGGGGGGGGGGGGGGGGGGGGGGGGGCGCAAGCCCTAAAACGAACAAAAGAACTCCACAAAAGTTGGGGCCTGGCCCTGGGAGGAAACCTTGGTGGCTGAGCACAGGCTAGCAAGAACGAGGCCAGGTTTGCTTGAGGGCCCCTGCGGGTCCTTCTACCCCCAGCTGCAGAGGGTGTGGCCAAGCCTAGGGCATCTGTAGGCTTGGCCTGGGTGTGGTCACTATTTGGAAAGGAATCTTTTGAATTGCAAGTGTTTTCTCCAGACCTTCCCTCATTGTCCTTCTCTTTTTGTGGCCTCTGTGCTGGGGGCAGGGAGAGATGGAAGTACTGGGTTGTTCCCTTAGGGATTTCAGACTGACACTGCAGTGGTGAAAGTGTGCTTGGCGGCTGGGGTGGTGCCAGGAGTCAAACTCTGGGCAACTGAGCCCTCCTCGGGTTCTGTTTTGACACAGAGACTCTGTAATGATTGTAACATTTTACATGCAATGATATATATACATATATACGCCCTACCCGATGTATATATATCATTGCTTCTTTTCTTTTTCTTATTTTGCTTTTTTTTTTTTATACTTAGAGCAATACCAGTTTATTTTTTTACAGTGCTGAGGATCAAACCCAGGGCCTCACATAAGCAAGCCAAGTGTTCAAACTCTAAGTTACATATCTGGCCCAGTTCATAGAGAAGATATTAATAACAGGCAGATACTAAGATTCATATATTTGAGTTATTCACTATATTTTCATTTTAGTCATATTTTCTCTAGTTAAATTGCAGAATTATTTTATTTTATCAGGGCTTTAATATTTGATTTTTTTTTTCTTTTTGGGTCACACCCAGTGATGCACAGGAGTTACTCCTGGTTCATGCACTCAGGAATTACTCCTGGCGGTGCTCAGGGGACCATATGGGATGCTGGGAATTGAACCTAGGTCGGCTGCGTGCAAGGCAAACGCCCTACCCGCTGTGCTATTGCTCCAGCCCTATTTGATCATTTTAAACAATTAGTGCCATATTGTAGAGGTTCTATTCATCAGCAGTTTTTTTAAAATTTATTTATTTTTTAAATCTTTATTAGTGAAACACCATGATGTACAGTTGTAGACTTACAAGTTTTTGTGCTTGGGTTTCATTTTACAATGATCGAGTACCCATCCCTCCACCAGTGCCCATTCTCCACCACCACTGATCCTAGTATCCTGCTCCCCCCATCCCCCCATCCCACCCTACCTCTGTGTCAGGGCATTCCCTTTTGTTCTCTCTCTCCTTCTGGGTACTGTGGTTTGCAAAAGAGGTATTGAGTGGCAATCATGTTTGGTCTATAGTCTGCTTTCACCATGCATCTCCCATCCTGGGAGGATCCTCCCAACACCCTTTATTTGGTGCTCCCTTCTCTATCTGAGCTGCCTTTTCCCCCAGCATGTGCAGCTGGCCTCTAAGCCATGGAGTAAACCTCCTGGTACTTATCTCGGCTATTCTTGGGTATTAGTCTCCTCTTTTGTTATTTTATGTTCCCCAGATGAATGCAATCTTTCTATGTCTGTCACACCTAGCGATGCACAGGGGTTACTCCTGGCTGAAGTCATTGCGTGGACTAAGTCAGTCTAGCGATCTTTGGGGGATCTGGTTTTAAACATATGTGATTTGGGGTCAGAGCAATATGACAGCATGATATGATAGCTCTGCACTCAGGAATTACTCCTGGCAGTGCTTGGGATACCATATGGGATGCTGGGGATCGAACTCGGGTCGGACATGTGCAAGGCAAACACCCTATCCGCTGTACTATCTCTCTGGCCCCCATTGCTGTTTTTCACTTCAAGCTTGGAGCCAGCCATTCCTGGGCTTTTGAGGTCCCAAGGGGGCCTGCGCTGGTAGCTGAAGCTGGGTAGGCTTCCAGACAATCTAGGCAGGCTCTCGATGGAGGCAGATCACACCTCTGGGTGCTCACAGAGACAGAATCTTCCCTGTCCCCAAAAGTGCACACATGGCTCTTCAAGGCAGACCAGAAGCTCTCATTAGCTCTCTGGCAGCAGGGGGTGATGGGCTAAACTCCTGGGATTTGCAGACCCTCCTTTCTTTTTCTGTTTTTGTTTGTTTTAAGGGCTTACCTGGCAGTGCTCAGGGCTTGCTCCTGGCTCTGTGCTCAGGGATCACTCCTGGTGATCAGGGGAACCACATGCAATGTCAGGGATTGAACCCTGGTCCCCACAAGAAGCATGCACTTCTTGTTCTTTCTCCTGGCTTTCTGTGTGCTTGTTTGTTTAAATGACTGATGAGTAGCAGCATAATCTTCTGGTTACAAGTGCGTCACATGATCATTTGACTTTGGTATGCATTGTGAAACGATCATAATTTATGATTGGTCTATTAACTTCCCAGAAGCGTTTAAAATAGTCCAATGTATAGATCTTCACTTGTTCATTTTGTGTTTTCCTTCAGCGCCAGGCATACAGCACAGGGCCTCACTCCTGCAAGGTGAGGGTGCAGCTGAGCCTTCTCCCAGCCCCATTGTGTAACTTGAAGCTCTTCCTCCTGAATCCCTCAAGTCACTGCCCTGTGTCTCCACGGACGCCCCAACCCCAGCATTCTGGCCATCACTGGTCGGCTTTCTGCATCTGTGATGATTGTTTACTTCTCTAGTGTTTGTCGTGTTTCAGATCACACCTATGCATGGAGTCGTGGTATTCGTCTCACCTATTTTACTTCATATAGTGCTCTCAAGGCACACTCAGGACCTCACTATTTTCCACGACTGAGTAGTATTCCACAGTGTGCATGCGGGCGCATGTGTGTGCATATACCAAATCTGTCTACTCCTTCACTGATGAACTCTGATGGATCATTTCAAATTAGTTGTTTTCATTTCTTCACATCAATCCACAGATGTGGCCTCATAGGATCAGGAATGGTCTGGTCTTCATTTTCAGAGAAACCCCACACTGCTTTCCACAGTGGCTGCACAATTTTACATGCACTTACAACAATGTAGGAGGGCTCTTCTCTCTGCAACCCCCCCCCCCCCACACACACACACCCCAGTCCTTGCTGTTTCTTTTCCTTTTGATGATAGCCTCTGGACCAGGAATGAGCCATTATCTCATTGCAGCCTGAGCCTCTCCCTGGTTCTTTTCTTCTACCAAAGAAATTTGAAAAGCCGGGGTGATGGGAAAAGAAATCAGTGCATCATATCCCCAAACTATCTCTTCAGCTCCCTCGCAAATCTGTCTGACCAGCACTGATTTCTGCAAGGGAACATCTGACTGCAGGTTGGCTTGTAAATTCCACAAATATCTCGAACAGAACCATTACAAAGTGAACATCACTGTCTTCACCCAACTGACTGCCCTGTCCCCTGGAACCTATGAGACCAACCCTGGGGTGCATCCTCTGGTGCCCCTACTGTTCCTGGCAGTGCCAGAGTCCTATTTCTCTTTTCCTTCTCCTTCCTTTGGACTTCCTGTCCAAAGATTAAAGCTGTCAGCTTCCAGAAAGCACTATTGTAGTTTCTTCCCTGCTACAGTCATTTCAGAAGCTCCTTCTGATCAGAGCTCCTAAGATGCTCTGTGCTGGTTCCTTCTTGTCCTCACCTGCTCTTGGGAGCTACCGTGGCCAGTCCGAATTTGCCCTGTAATTCTCCCGGGCAACTCAAATAACTCCCTCGACCCACACACTCTCACTGACTGAAGCCTTATTTCTGCAGCCAACCCCCCCCCCCAGCAAATTAGATGCATCCCTCCCACAGCCACCCCCAGCCCCAGCTAACTTCCCCCTGAGTGTCCCGTGCTGTGCTGAGAATGTCCTATCCACTCCTCCTTACCTCCCAAATCCTACTTAGCCTTTAGGCTACAACGGCCTTTAAGATACAGGGGGTTCCTTTGATGGGATTTAAAGTAGAAGGCGACCAATCTTAGGGGCAATATATATATATGCACACAAGGGTCAACCTTTATCAGTGTGTTACTAATCTCTTATAGAGGGGGCTTAATGGCTCCTGGGTGAAATACAACAATCTTAATACACTTTCCTTTAAGAAAACTTTTTAGGATCATTTTTAGAAGATTATTCATAACAAGCAACACAAAATAAATTACTTTGGTTCTGCTTTGGGGGCAGGGTTTGGGGTTCAGGATGGAAACATTCAAAATATTGTGGTGGGAAGGTATAACGGTGGTGAGATTGGTGTTCGAATATTAAATGTAATCAATTATTGTGAACAACTTTATAAAAATAAAATTTCAAAGAACATACAGTGGGTTAAGGCACTTGCCTTGCATGTGGACAACCCTGGTTTGATTCCTGGGGCCACGTATGATCCCCAGAGCCCCGCCAGGAGTGGTCCCTCAGCACAGGGCCAAGAGTGGAGTAAGTCTTGACCACCCAGAATGTGGCCCCCAAACTAAAAGACATAGCTGAGGTGTTATCTGGCCAAGAGCTACCCCCTGAGGTGGGATGTGACTCCCTGTCACCTGGCTGTATGACCATAGTATGTCCTGAGGGACAGCCAGGAAGGCCCGCAGTCTTGGTGAATTTTCCAGATGAGGCTGGATGATGCATTTCGGCAGATCCAGAAATGTGGTTTCATCAGAATGTGGAAAACAGTCCCAACATTTAGTGGAACTTGAATGAGCAACTTCCTGTAAACTCTCTTGTCAGTTGCCCCCAACTTTCATAAGGACCTTAACGCCGGAGTAATAATAGAAGGGGAGACCAGAGCCAGGGCACTGCACGTAGAATGGGCCACAGTTGGGTACTTTTAATGTCAAAACTTATGTGCAATTTTTTAAAAAATAATTTGGGCCCACACCTGGCAGTGCCCAGTGCTTACTCCTGGCTCTGTGCTCATGATGATCACCACTTACTCCTGCTAGGGATAAAACTGGGTTTGGCTGGCCAAGGGCAAGACAATTGCCTTAATCCCTGTACCATCCTGCCTGCTCTTAACTGCAAGATTTTAAATGTGCAAATATTGATATTAATTTCCAAGAACCAATGCAACAGACACAGAATTCCGGGTGTTTGCCTTGCCTGCGGCCAATCCCTGGTACTATGTATGTTCCCCAGGAGAAATTCCTGAGTTCAGAGCCAGCAGGAGTAATCCCCGAGCACTGCTATGTGAGGCCCCAAAACAAAGGAAAACCAAAAGACAAAAAATTTTTTTTTCAATTGTTTTCAGAAAAAGTCTAAAGGGCTGCACTAGCAACACAAAATTACCTAGCAGTGGGAAGAGTGAGGGGGCCAAAGGTCAGACTAGCAGGACTCTGGTTGTGGAGTGAGCCTGAGGCCCTGGAGAAGCCGGAGAGTGTGGGGCAGGAGGTCGGAGGCAGGCGGGAGGGAGATGGGCCTCAGCTCTTGACTTTCCACCTGCTCTGCAGACGGTTCTTGGATTGCCCTAGGGCCTTCTCAGCGTTTCCTACACCGCACAGCTTTTCTAGCCTCAGTTCCACAGTTTCCCTCAGAAACCAGACTCTCGGCCCAGGGCCTGCTGAGTCCAACAGGCCTGAAGGTTTGACGTGGCCGGGTCTCGCCTTCTCCCCTCCCTAACGTGAGCTGCTTGGGGAAAGTTCGCTTCCTGGGCCAGGGTCAGCCTCCACGGTGCACTTCATTTCTGCGCGCAGTGCCCCTGGGTTCTGGTCACACATATTTTATTGAAATGAACTTTTTGGGAGTGTCGGGGCACACCTAGCAGTACTCAGGGCTTATTCCTGGAACTGTGTTCTGGAATTACTCTTGGAAGGGCTCGGTGGACTATATGGGGTATCAGGGATTTGAGCCCGGGTCAGTCACGTGGAAGGCAAGAGCCCTACCCACTGTGCTATTTCTCTGGCCCCTATGTGCGTGAGCTTTTTTTTTCTTTCTAATATTTTTTTTTAATTTTTAAATTTTTATTTATTTTTTTATTTATTTGCTTTTGAGGTCAAACGCTGTGATGCACAGGGGTTACTCCTGGCTCATGCACTCAGGAATTACTCCTGGCGGTGCTCAGGGAACCATATGAGATACTGGGAATCGAACTCAGGTGGGCCGCGTTCAAGGCAAACACCCTATCCGCTGTGCTATCGCTTCAGCCCCATTTTCTTTATAATTTTGTTTAAACAGAACTGTTCATAATCCAGTTGTTTTGGGCATTCAGGGTTCCAACACCAATCCCACCACCAGTGACCTTCTCTCCACCATTTCCCCAGTTTTCCACCCCACTCCCAGCCTGACCCCTTAGCAGGCACAAAATTATTTATTTGCATGATTTTAGGTTTTGGGTCACACTGGGTGGCATTCAGGGCTTCCTCCCGGCTCCACATTCAGGGATCACTCCTAGAAGGGTTGGGGAATCATAGGGTACCAGGAACTGAACCCAGGTCAGCCACATACAAGGCCTTTACTATTTCACAGCCTTCCCACTTCCAATAATTTATTTTATATTGCTTATTACAACAAAATGGAATTATCAAAAAAAAGGTCAGGAAAAGAAAGTTTGTGAAAACTATTCTTTCTCCCAATGTGTTGAATTCGTTGTCTGAGCTCTTGGTCACTAGTTGAGGCTTCAAATCCGGTTTCATCCTCTTCTTTCAAATGTAGTTAGCACTCACTTCTTGGTTTTGGTTTCATTGTTTTGTTTTTGTTTGGGGGTTGCACCTGGCTGTACTCAGTGCGTACTCCTGGCTCTGTGCTCAAGAACCACTCCTGGCAGTCCTCAGGAATCATATGTGGTGCTGAGGATTAATTAGGGTTGGCCACATGCAAGACAAGCACCTAAACTCTGCCTTGGAACTCTCTTCTTCCCAGACGTGAGCATAACTTTATTTATGGCTGTGTATAGTTTTTAACTTCCCTGGCATCTCTCTACATTTTTACAGGGGAATTCCCATAAGTTTATAAGATTCTAACAAAATCTTCAATTTTGTATGTGTATTTTTTCCCAAGAGGAACTATAGGGAAGGAATTTTGCCAGCTTGGTCAACCACAGAGTTATAAAGGGGATCCGATATTATTGTTGATGTGGAAGTATTTGAAAACCACCAACTAGTGTTCAAATATAGTTATTGGAGGAGCTGTGGTATGGGTGAAAACGTCATGGAGATAAAGTTGGAAGTTGGACTCGGAAGAGTTGAGCTCACTTGCTGGCTCTGGCCAGTTAGATATCGTTCATGAAAATTTCATCTTTCCTAAGTGTCAAAGTCTCAGTTAAATGGCCACTAGATGCTTTATGGGGGGGGGGGGGTTGTAAGAATAAATTGGTATGAGTGCCAGAGAATAGTACAGCTGGTAAGTACACTTGACTTGCACACAGCTGGCACTGGTTCAACCCCCAGCACCACATAAGAATCCCCAAGCACAACCAAGAGTGATTTCTGAGCACAGAGCCAGGAGCAGGTCCTGAGCATTTCTGGGTGAGGCGAAAAACTGAAAGCAAGAAAACAAAAATCAAAGAAGGAAGGAAGGAAGGAAGGAAGGAAGGAAGGAAGGGAAGGGAAAGAAGGAAGGGAAGGAAGGAAGGGAGGGAGGGAGGGAAGAAAGGAAGGAATTTTTAGAAAAAACTTCCCAAACTTTAAAGCCCCATATAAATATGTATTTTTCATCAATGAAAAGGTAATCACGTGATAAGAAACACTGACATCGTGACCAGCGGATGTTGATTTCACGACTCAGAGAGATTAGGAGGTGAAGAGCACATACCATTATGGCAGAAGCCGCATTACTTCAGCAACAGTGGAGGCAGGGATATGCTGGATGGCTCAGGCTTGGGAAAGGAGAGAACCGCAGGCAGATGTTAATGGAATCAAAATCCTCATATTAAAATGGCACTTCCTTGAGAGAATTTGCTCCTTTTATTCAATTACGAAGGACTGCTTTGAAAGGTCTGGCACTTGTCCAAACCCCCTAATGTTCCTGGCGCTAGATTTGAAATGCATTCGATGTTCATTCGCTCTGCAATTCCCATTTGCGCAGAGATTAATTGTGCACCAACTCTGTGCCGAACGTTGTTTTCGGTCTTAGAGGCCCACCCCTGGAGCCCACCACCAGGTGGTTGCTGGTGAAGACAGTTCAACTTCCTGTCATGTTTGATGAGTTTTTAGGGGGAAGGAGGGTGTCCCCAAGTGGTACTCAGCATCCCTGAGGGCCAGGAATTCCCAGCCAACTGGTTGGTGGTTCAATGCAAGGACCTGAGGATGTGGCGCTGCGCAGACCCTGGGACCACCAGGGACACCCCAGCAGTACTCAGTAGCCTTCAGGGCCACTCCCACTGATGCTTGGGGAGCCAAGAAGCGCAAGATCAAGCTCCAGCTGGCACGTGCCTTCACCGTGGCCCCAAGTGTGCTGACCTTACATCCCTATAGGAGAGAAATTCTGTATGATGGATAGAATCACTGCAGGTTATAATGGGTCTGGTGAAGGAGCACTTTGGAGGCGTGTTCTATGAGGAGTGACTTGGAAGCTGGGGTAGTTGGCCAGCAGAGAAGCCAGGAAAAAGCGGGCCAGCCAGGAAGCAGAGTGGCACCAGGGGACAGCTGGCCATGCTCTGTGCCCTGTGTGGGGAGCCTTGTCTGAAGGTAAAGTGAGGCCAAGTCTGGTGGGCCTTGATGGGGAGCTGAGATTTTATTTTATGAGTAACAGAAATTCATTCATGGGCTTCCAGTTCATTGAAATTTAAAGTCTGCCATGGGGCCTCAGAAATCGTGTACAGAGAAAGGCACTTGCCTTGCATGTGGCCAACTCCAGTTCAATCCCCAGCTTCGCTAAGGGTGATTCCCTGATCACAGAGCTAGGTGTGGTCCCTGAGAACTGCCAATTACATCCTCGCCACCCACCACCTCAAAGAAGAAAACTTGCAGGAGCACCCCATTTAGGTTATCCACAGATTTCTCAATAGCAAAGAGCAGAGTGGCATCGTCAAAGGGCTACAAGATGGGCCAGCAGCATCAGAGCAATAGTACAGCAGGTAGGGTGCTTGCCTTACATGCAGTCAACCAGAGTTCGATGCTCAGCATCTTCTATGATCCCCTAAGTATCACCAGGAGTGATCCCTGAGTGCAGAGTCAAGTCTGGTCAGAACCCCCTTCCCACCAAAATAATAATAATAACTGCACCTTAAAATAAGTCACAGTCACTGTGACAGTAATAGAGTATGTTGAGTCACTTCATAGAGCTTAGTATGGTTTAGTTCAAAGGAACAGGTCTGTCGCAATCTGGCCGGGCCTATGGGCGGGCGAGCTCCTCCCTGTTATCCTGTTATTCCTACCAGCCTTGTGAAATCGGGATTCTTCCCATTCCAAGCATAGCCTATCTCACGGGCTGTCGAGGTGTGCTGGCTACGAGATCCTTTCAACTAGACTTTTTCAGGTTGGTTTGTTTGGCTTTAGGGGCCCCTCCCAGCTCAGCGCTCCGGGCCTGCTTCCCACACTGGGACCTCCCACGCGCAAAGCCCACGGCACGCCGTCTTTTGAGCCACGTCTCTGGCCCTCAGAGAGATTCTTTTGACTCTGCGATCAGCAGCACTACTATGGGGCAATCCCTAAAATATGATCAGAGGGAAAAGCCACGTAACAGCGCTGATATCTGCATATGTATGAACGATCTCTGGAATACATTAGAAAACTTACTGTGACTGAGCGCTAAAAGTAGGCAAAGGGATATTCCTAATAACCTTCAGAACGTTGTTTTCGGTCTTAGAGGCCCACCCCAAACCACAATGCCCAAAAGGGGGGGAGAGAGAGAGAAAGACAGTGGAGAGAGGGGGGAGAGAGAGAGAGAGAGAGGAGAGCTGTCTGCCATAGAGGTAGACTTGGGGGGTGGGGGTGGGAGGGTAACAGAAGGGAAACGGGGGTCACTGGTGCTGGGAACTGTACGTTAGTGGAGGGGTGGGTATTGAAACACCGCATGACTGAAATCCAATCACGAACAGCTCTGTAAGGGTCTATCTCACAGTGATTCAATAAAAAGATTTTTTTAAAGAAATAAAGGAAACCATCACAGTTGTCTTTATCCTGTTACAAATGTCCCATCCCCTCCCATCACGTCCTGTGTGGTTGGAGATTGCGCAGGATCCAACCCAGGAACTATCACACTGTGATTCAATAAAAAAAAAATTGAAAAAACACCCAACTGATCATGCTGGTCATGCCTTTGATGAAGAGATCTGTGTACTGGAGACATGGGGGTGGGGAAAAGACTTCTTAGAGAGATGCCTTGTTACATATGATTTTGGGGCCACTTCCTGCTGCGGATCAACCCTAAGGCTCCTGCAAAGCGTGCACTCCAGCCCTTTGAGCCAGCCCAGCCCTTTAAATTTAAAAAATGTTTTTGGTTGGTCCAGAGAGGTGATTCACTGGATGGAGCATACACGTTGCATACTGAAGGTCTGGGTTAGACCCTTGGCACCGCGTGCTTCCTCCAAACAAAACAGGAGTGACATTTTGTTGTTGTAATGGACTTTTTGTTTTATTTGGGGGTGACACCTGGCTGTGCTCAGGTCTTATTCCTGACTGTGTTCAGGAACAACTTCTGGTGGGCTCAGGGGATCAGATGGGGTGCCGAGATGGAACCCGGGTAAGCCATGTGCGAGGCAAGCATCTTACCTGCTGTACTATTTCTCCCAGGGACATTTTTGTTTGTTTTGGGGGGCCACACCTGGTTGTGTTTGGGATTTACTCCTGACTCTGTGCTCACAGACTACTCCCGGCGGTGTTCAGGGGGACCGTACAGAGACCTGGTTATGAAACCCAGTTTGGCTGCATGCCAGGCAAGTGCCCTATCCACTGTACTATCTCTCTGGTCCAACATTATTATTTTAGATTTTTATTTTAGTGTTTGTAACAACATGAAGCTATTACCTAGTCAAAAATTTTTTCACTATAGATCCAGCTACACACACACACACACACACACACACACACACACACTTTGAAATGAAAATGTAAGCCTTAATATCCTTCCCTTAAAGGAAATGAACAGCGATCCAGCATTGGTGATTAGGAATTCACACATTTGGGGTGCACCTAAAGTTAGTCTCTCTGTTGAAATGAGGATGAGAATTTGGAACTATGGCATCTGGCACAATGTATCTGTTTCAATGGGATTTGGTCGGTTGGTTGGTTTGGGGGCAACACCTTGGTATGCTCTGGACTCCTGGCTCTTCACCCAGGGATCATTCCTGGTGGGTCTCAGGGCACAGATCATACAGAGTGTCGGGAATCAGACCCGGGTCAGCAGCATGCAGAGTAAGTGCTCTACCCGCTGAACTATCTTTCCAGCCCTTGTTTTCATGACCTTTTCACTGCTCGAGACTATGGGCTACCATATTGGAAGTTCAGATATAAGATACTTGAACATCTTGGCAAGTTCTCCTGGACAGCCCGTTAGAGACTTATGAAAATGTCAGCAGGATCATGAACCAGCTCTGGAAATTTGATTAATCAATACATAAAGACTTGGGGGTCCAATAATTCCATATATTATGATGCTAATTTTGCCAGGATGACTCATTAGAGTGGTAATCACTTTGAGATGTGATGTCAATTCTCAGAATCCTGGGAAGTAGATACGTCACTATGAAAAATCAGTTTGCACTAATATAGATTAGTGACCCTCACTGACAGTGAGGGACTAAGATTTAAGAATTCATCTTGAGGCTAGAGTGATAGTACAGTGGGTAGGGCATCTGCTTTGCACGCAGTCAGCCCGGGTTGGATTCTCAGCATCCCATATAGTCCCCCAAGCACCACCAGAAGTAATTCCTGAGTGCGGAGCCAGGAGTAAACCCTGAGCATTGCCAGGTGTGATTTCAAATGAAAAAAAAAATTCTTCTCAACATGAACAGTTGAAGTAAAATCAAGATATCTGATCATTTACTGCATTTGATATTCTGCTCTGATTCAATGAATGAGTCAATTGTACTAATGCGATAAGAGTGAATAATGAGATTCAATTATATTCAAATTTAGTCCAAGTCATCCATTTTTCTCATTTTTGCTATTATTATAAACTCAGTTTTCCACAGATTAACACATTTCGACTGATCAAAGTATCATTTTCCTTTTGATACTCAAATGAGCATAACTTAGTCAAATTCGTGTCCCTTTAACCTAGCTTCTTCCATACAGCATATAAAACACCTTTATTTTTATTTGATTTTATGATTTGCTTTTTGGGTCACACCCAGCAATGCTCAGGGGTTACTCCTGGTTCTTCACTCAGGAATTACTCTGGCAGTGCTTGGGGGACCATATCGGACACTAGGGTCGAACCTAGGTTGGCCGTGTGCAAGGCAAATGCCCTACCCACTGTACTACCGCTCATGCCCAACCATTATTTTTATTTGGGGTCAACCCCCAGTGGTGCCCAGGGTTTACTTCTGACTCCGTGCTCAGAGATCACTCCTGATGATTCTCTGGGCACCATACCCAAGGATGATCAAACCTGGGTTGGGCGTGTGAAAGGCAAAAACGCTTTACTCTCTACACTATCTCTTTAGCCCCAACACCATTATTTTTGAAAGCATTCTTGCTTGCCGGTTCAGGAAGATTTTTTTTAATAACATTTTAGGCATAGTGATCTATAATGCTGTTAATGATAGGTTTTCATGAAAAAAGGAAAATGTTCTAAGATGCACCTATAACTTCCCACACCTAGACATGACTCAGCCATTTTTCTAAGGCCCACGGGTTCCTTTTAGTGAAAAACAGCATCAGAATATATATATAGGCAACATGAGGCATTAGGAGTACATATTTAGGCATATATTTCATCAGGCTCATGGTGGTAGCATACATTTGTCCTTGGCCATTTCATTAAACAGAAAAAACATATTTCATTAAGTCATAGTTTATATTAATACACCCCACTTAATTCTCACATTATAGTACACCTAATTCAAATTTTTATTCTCCACCCAAATTACAAAATTATATTTCCCTTTTTAAAAATCATTCAATGAAACTTTCCATTATCACTCAGGAAAAATGTTGGAGTCTCAGCAAAGTGAGCGTTATCATGAGTGATTCTTTTATCTGTGATAAAAGTACAACATAGTATTACAAATATTAACATTAGCAATAACACTGCATAAAATTTCTTTCTTTCTTTCTTTTTTTTCATTGCTTTTTCTCTTAGAATGCGTCTCTCTAAGCTTGACCAGACAATTACTTGACCCTGATTTGTAATGCTCTCGAGGGGTAGTTGGTTTTGTTGCAACCTTCTGGTTAGAGGTCCTGGGGGAAATAGTGGGGTCTTTGCCTTTACTTGATACTTCTCATTTTTTTCTTCTTGAGAAACAAGGACTTTTTCAAATGCAAATTTCCTCATCTGCAGATAAATAGAAAAAAAAAGGGGGGGGGTAGCTTCAGAAAATCTCAACAACAGTATGGCTTTTGCTTTATGTGGGTGCCCAGCATGGGTCTAACTCCCGGGTACCACCTAAGGTCTCCCTGAGCCCCACCAGAACTGATCCCTGAGGGCAGCCTGAGCACCACAGAGTGTGTGGCCCCACACAAAAAGTTTCCTCTGGAAATAAAGGGCAAGTGTTCCAAAGGTGCTGGTGGAAAGGAACTGGTATCCCTGCGTAAGGCTGGAGTTTTTGGAGTAACTGGAGGAAAACTTTCCATCTACAGCTACAGACTTCAGGGCAGATATGCTGGACTGTTTCTGACACATTAATTCACTGCAGCCATCCAATGGCCTTGGGAGGATGTAGGCAGTTCCCCCACCATTTAGCATTCATATGGTTTCTTGACTGATCTAGGAAAGAACCCAAAGAAAATTCTCTAGAAGGAAGTTGCAAAATCTGCAGAGCCAGGAGTAAACTCTGAGCACTGCCTAGTGTGGCCCCCAAACCAAAACAAACAAAATATGGCAATGAGACATAGTGCAGGAGCTGCCTGGTGAGGAGTGATACAAAACTGGAACTGATTTTTCTCTGATGGGCCCTTGTGACTCAAGGTAGGGCCACCAGGCTCTGACAGGGGAAGAGGCTGTATCACAGAGAGCCTCGCTCATTGGCTGGACTGTGGCCTACCTGTGGACCTACCTTCTTGGGGGCGTCATTCTGATCCTTTGACAGGTGTATTGAGAAAAATGTTTGATAAATGGTGACTTATACTTTGTTTGTTGGGCGTCACACACCCTGCAATGCTCAAGGCTTATTTCTGACTGTGTGCTCAGGGATCACTCCTGGAGCAGTTTTAGGGATTTAATGAGGCACTGGGGATCAAACCCAGGTCATCCCTCTGCAAGGCAGATGCTTTGCCAACTGTACTATCGCACTGGCCTCAAAGGTGGTCATTCTTTTTTTTTTCTCTTTGGGTCATACCTGGTGATGCACAGGGGTTACTTCTGGCTCATGCACTCAGGAATTACTCCTGGCTCGGGGGGACCATATGGGATGCTGGAAACTGAACCCAGGTTGGCCGAGTGCAACTACTTTACCCGCTGTGCTATCTCTCCAGCGCCCCAGGTGGCCATTCTTTTTTATTTTCCTTCTTATGTTTATTTATTGAATCACTGTGGGAAAAGTTACAAAGCTTTCAGGTTTACTCGGTCATCCAATGATCAAACACCTTTCCCTTCACCAGTGCTCATTTTTCACCACCAAGAACCCCAATATGCCCCCTCCCACCCCTACATATGCCTGTGAGGCAGATGATTTCTATTTAACTCTTCTCCACATTGATTACATTCATTATTTCGACAAAAGATGCACCATTATTGTTTAGAATCCCCCCCTCAACAATCAGAATTGCTGAAAAGGCTTTGTGAAATACTTTGTTTTCTATAGATGGTTATGAGAATCATATAATGTTGCGCAGCTGAGATACTGGCTGCGCGATTTTGGATTTCTGCAACGAGCCAGATAATTACAAGATTGGTTTCGGTTATGGCTGTGCCAGAGAGCCACTTGTGGGGGGCAACTCGTGACCTCAGTAGGGCGTGAAGGACGAGCCAGTACCGCCCCCCCTTCCCATGAGACTGCAGTTGCCCTGTCACCACTGGCTCATACCTGGCTTTCCTATAAGCTCTGAGGCGGCGGCCACCTTGCTGCTGGGGGGTCGGGCGTGGAAAGGCGGAAGGGAACAACATCCTTTCCCTCTGGGAAGGCATGGTCCATTTACTTTTCTACCACAAGCTGCAAGTGGTCATTCTTAAACTAAGGAAACACTCAGGGGATCACTTCTAGAGGAACTCCTAGAGGAACTTGATCCCTCTTTTCCTTCTCCCTTCCCCAAACACTAAGCTTATCTCACTTCTATACAAAGGGTGATACTGCACTGAGATCACCGGCAATTGTGTGTATCTGTCCACTATGCTTTGTGTGATTATAGGGATCTCCGAATGTCCACCTTGTGGTCAGGAGCTACCACAAGTTCCCATCCATCAAATACAGTTCCTTAGGGTCGACTTAAATGTCTTATGGAACGAGCTAACTCTGACTCATGAGACATAACACAGTATAGGTCTTTCCTAGAGTGTGATAATTACTTATAAATATTTAGGCTAGCAATATCTAGGGGGGTTCAAGAAGGCAAGGCTCCTAGAGAGCAGGTGAATTCAATGGTGGTAATCGATACCAGTTTTTGACCCCTGGCCCAGAGGTGTTTAAAGGTTGGAAATTGTTATATGCATTACTTAAGGTAGATATTCTTATCTCTGTACTTAGTGTTGAAAGTCCTTAATATGACACTTAATAACACATACCAAATAAACTGTCACTGTCACTGTTTTCCCATTGTTCATCGATTTGCTCGAGCGGGCCCAGTAATGTCTCCATTGGAGACTTTGTTGTTAGTGTTTGGCATATTGAATACGTCACGGGGAGCTTGCCAGGCTTTGCCGTGCGGGCGAGATACTCTCGGTAGCTTGCCGGGCTCTCTGAGAGGGGTGGAGGAATCGAACTCGGGTCAGCCATGTTGGCTGCGTGCAAGGCAAATGCCCTACCACTGTGCTATTGCTCCAGCCCACCAAATAAACTATATATATATATATACAGACAGACAGACATCTACGTATCCCTCAATAACATATCAAATCAATAACTATATACATAGTTTATATACATCAAATTACATATATACATCAATATATCCTTCTGATCAACTACCAGAGACTTCAATGTGAAAATGACTTCAATTTAACTTAACAACAACAAAACCTAATATACTATCTATAGGCTACAACACCACCAGTCTTTAAGAGTTTGACAAATTTTACACCAAACTCACCTTTTTTGTTATTGTTTTGGGGCCATATCTGGCAATGCCCAGGGGTTACATCTGGTTCTGCACTCAGGTGATCACTCCTAGAGGAACTCAGGGGATCATATGAGGTGTCGGAGATCAAATCTGGGTCGACTATGTACAAGACAAGTGCCCTACCTGCTGTACTATTGCTCCAGTCCTTCAAACTCACCTTTATTGGATTAGATTAGTCATTTTTAAGAGATGACAAAAGAAAAACATCCTGGTAAAATTTGTTTCTTCATTTTAGTAAACCTGGCAGGCTACCGGAAGTATCCTGCCTGCACGGCAGAGTCTGGCAAACTTTCCGTGTCGTACTCAATATGCCAAATACCAGTAACAATGATGGGTCTCATTCTCCTAACCCTGAAAGAGCATTAAATACGGCTCTTCTAAAATTTCAGGGCTAGGAAGAAGGAGACATTACTGGTAACTGCTCAAGGCAATCGAGGAACAGGATGATCGTGATCGTGATCGTGATGTTAGACCCCACGGGTGGCTCACATGAGTCAAGAAGAAAAGACAGTCACTTTCTACCGATCCGCCTCTGCCACCCGGGATCCAGGGTTACTGGGTTCTTGTCTCGTTCACAGAAAAGAATTTCAGGAGTAGACAAGCAGTGAAGTAGAACAGATTTTATTTGGAGGATTTTTGAAGGGAAGGAGGAAGAGAAAGTGGGAGAGAGTGGAGAGTAAGAGAGACAGAGTAACGTGCTCAAGAGAGAATGCGGGCTTCTCCAAGGGTGGAAAGCCCCTACACACATCCTAGCATTGGGAAAGCATAAAAGTACACATCTCAAGAGGGGAGATGCGGGCGACACATATGCTTGGCCACACGGGCTTAAGCAGAACATGGGCTCAGGCAGCATATGTGCACCCTTCCTTTGTCCAACGTGTCTTTTATAGGCTCTTCTTGGGCCTGAATCACATTTTAATCAGATTAAGGGAGATCTGAGTATTTGAGGAACTTCTTGGGGAGGAGTTCAATCTCCTCAGGGTCTGCTGACGTTCTAACCAGGTCTGTTTTCTGTATCCACAGGGTGGATCAGTCTTAGGATTTTTCTCCCAGAAGTTCTGTTGACCCAAGTTTCGTTGCTGAGGGCCTTTCCCTGTCTACCTGCCTACATCAAATTCACTAAAGCAATTACCTGATTTCCCATCAAGTAAGCTTCACGAGGGCAGAAACTTAACTGGTTTTAATATTCACATGTGGTGCTTCCATCAATACATATTGTAAGTTTAAGAGATGTGCAGTGAGCAAAATTCATGGTTCTGTAATTTGTTGTTCTTCACATAAAGAGCCACACAATACGTTCTTTTTAAAATCTCCTACGGGAAAAGAAGCTCTTCTTTCTGAATAAACTGGTGTGATTTTTCTTCCCCATTAGACAATCTGAACTTGTCTTGAGCTCACTTCCCGGAAGCCTGAAGTGGGACTATTCCAAGAACATCCTCAGATTGGCTTCCCTCTATGTCACCTCTCTCACACCCAGCCTTGAATCCCACTGCCAGAATTGACTTCAGTAGACCACAAGGTCACATGCAGTTCCCTTTTCATGCTAGCCCCACCATTTCCTTCTTGTTTCCTCATACTCATTCTCTCTCTTGCCTGTCTTGAACCTCCTCTGTAAGCCACATTTTAGGCAGGAACTCAGCTGACAGGCTTAACTTATCTTGCTTACTCTAGCTTGAAGACATTCCTGATGCAATCCCTTCCACCTCAAGGCCCCTTTGATTTTTGTTTGCTTGTTTGTTTTGGGGCCACACCCAGCAATGCTCAGGGCTCAGGAATAACTTCTGGCAGTGCTTAGGGGCCCATATGGGATGCTGGGGATCAAACCCGGGTGGGTCACATGAAAGGCCTGTGCCAGACATGCTCTGGCCAGCGTGAGTGCGTGCGTGCATGAGTGTGCAGGTGAGTGTGTGTGTGTGTGTGTGTGTGTGTGTGTGAAGCAAAATCATTTTTATTAAATGAAACTTACTTAGAAAGGTGTGAGGGGAGAGAAAGGAGGAGCTATGTGTTCAAAAGAGAACACGGGCTTCTCCAGAGTGGAAAAAAGCAAAAATGCAAGCAAGATACGGGTTCAAGAAAGAACATGGGCTTGCTGTTCTCATTATCCCATGTACTAACCCTGAATTCCCACATCAAAGACCTTTGAGCTTGTGCTGCCCGTGTTGGAATCAAAGCCATTTTACTTCTTGATTTTCTCATTGGCAAGACTGATATTTCCTGTCTGTTAGGGTCCTAGTGAAGGGACATACCAGAGCACAGTAAATACTAGCTCTTCATATTAGCAGAATTTCTTCAGTGAACCTGAAATGTATTTTTGTATTTTCTATACCCTAACTTATTTACTTTGGTTAATATGCCTTAGGAATCAGTCTAGTATATACAGACCAACTTGACTTTGATATAATACACCATCTCTCATCTTAGGCCTCTCTTCACATAATCCTGGATAGGCATTACATTTTTTTTTCTTTTTGGGTCACACCCGGCGATGCACAGGGGTTACTCCTGGCTCTGCTCAAACATATGTCATGGGGACAGGAGAAACAGTCCAGGGGCTAAGGTGCTTGCCCTGCATATCCAGATTCAATCCCCAGCACTGTTTATGATTCCCGAAATGCTGCTCAGAGTGACCCCTAGCACAGAGCCAGGACTAAGTCCTGAGCACTGCTGGATGTGGTCCCCATCCAAAAATAAATTAAAAAAATGTATGCCATGAATTTGAACTTAGTATTGGCCACATTGATGCATGGTTGTATCAACAGAAACAAGAGTTATTCAGTAAATGGTAGCTCTCTGCCTGGTTTAAGTTTACATAGAATTTTTTATTCAGGTCTCATAATGATTCTGTTATAGAGGCAGTGGAATATGTGTTAGAAATGTATCCCTATTGTATTAAATTGTCATAACAAACACTCATTTCACTAAATGAGCATTCGGAGTATTTTTCTCTCTTTCTCCTTCTCCTCTACAACTAAGCCATCCGTGACCTTTTCCTCCCACTTCTGCCTCTGCCTTCATGCTTGTGTTTATGACCTAAGAAATCTCTGTTTCGGGATCTATGCCTTCCTAGCAGCCACAGTCTAGAAGCTAATGCTGTGCTACATCATCTCACAACATCAGAACCAGTTTCAAATCCTTTCATAAAGCTCTTCGCTGGTCATGGTTGGTCTGAAGAAAAGATGCAACACTTAGGAAAGAAAACATAAAATTTGAATGGAATCCACTCTCGGGAGTCTTCTGATGAGGGGTACCACAGTAAGTCAATGAAGTACAGATCTTGCTTCTGAAACATTATAGAAACTGGGTCTTATTAGAGTCTAATATTTTTCTAGTTCAAGAATCTACAGAAAGCAAACTCCTTCAGTAGGGATCACTTGATCACTTGACTTCCCGTTAATCGTCGATTTGCACGAGCGGGTGCCAGTAACGTCTCCATTTGTCCCTGTCACGTGCTAGTGTAGCTCAATGGCGTCTGTTCGCTCTAGGAACACAAAGAGCCTCAAACTGATCGTTCATGATCTTGATGAAGAAGTCTGACCATCTGGTAGGTGGACGGCCACGTGGTCTTTTGATACCCCGTGGAATCCAGTCAGTAACAGCTCTAGTCCAGCGGTAGTCTTTAAATCTCATTACGTGACCAGCCCATCTGATTTTTGACACCTTGGCAAATGAGACAGCTTCCCTGATTCTTGATCGTCGACGGATGTCGGAACTCCGGATTCTTTCTCTCATTTGAGTGAAACGTGATATTCCAAGCATAGCTCTTTCAATTCCTCTTTGGGAGACCCGAATAGCATTCTCATCCTGTTTGCATAGGGCCCATGTCTCTGAGGCGTATGTTAATGCAGGAAGAACAGTGGAATCAAAGAGATGTGCCCGGACCCGGAGGTTCTTCGTCCTCTTAGCTATTTCTTCGACGCTCTTGAAGGCGTTCCAAGCCGCTCTCTTCCTCCTGCACAGCTCGGGTGCCAGGTCATTTGTCATGTTGACTTCTCGACCTAGGTATGCATAGCTGTTGCATTCGGAGATGGTCGTTCCGTTGAGAGCGAATGGGGCATCAGGAATGGGACTGTTTCTCATAAACATTGTTTTCGTAAGATTCAGCTGTAGTCCGACCTTTCCACACTCACGGTCGAAGTCGGCCAGCATTTGTGCCGCTTGGCTAATGTTTGGTGTTATTAAAACAATGTCATCAGCAAAGTGGAGGTGGTGTAGTTGCCGACCATCTATCTTCACTCCCATTCCTTCCCATTCCAGTCATCACATGATGTTCTTCGAGGGTGGCACTGAAGAGTTTCGGTGAAATGGTATCACCCTGCCAAACCCCTCTCTTGACATCAATGATTACTCCTTTGTAGAATGGTGAGATCCTGGTAGTGAATCCGCAATACAGCTCACGGAGGATCTTGATGTATTGGGCTTGAATGCCCTGATTGGCTAGGGCTTCAATGACCGCTTCCGTCTCAACAGAATCAAAGGCCTTCTTTAAATCAATGAACGTTAAACAGAGCGGCATCTTGAACTCCCGAGAAACCTCAATGAGCTTGGTTATCGTGTGGATATGGTCGATGGTGCTGAATCCTTTGCGGAACCCGGCTTGCTCGCATGATTGTCCTTCATCTAGTGTTCTGCCAATCCTATTTAGGATGACTCGAGTGAACAACTTGTAGATGACAGACAATAGGCAGATCGGGCGATAGTTGCCAATGTCATGGATGTCTCCCTTCTTGTACAGTAGTACAGTCCTGCTGGTTTTCCATTGGGACAAAACCTTGCATTCAGACAGGTAGCGTGTGAAGAGCCGAGCCAGCGTATTGATGAGTACTGACGGCATTGTTGACAACACTGACGAGGAATATGATCGACTGGTTCAGCACCTCCATGATTGTGCGAGGAACGCCAAGAGAGAGATAGGCACAAAAAAACGCCTGTCTTTGAAAACTTTTTTTTTCTTTTTCTTTTTTGGGTCACACCCCGCGATGCACAGGGGTTACTCCAGGCTCTGCGCTCAGGAATTACCCCTGGCGGTGCTCAGGGGACCATATGGGATGCTGGGAATTGAACTCAGGTTGGCCTTGTGCAAGGCAAACGCCCTACCGGCTGTGCTATTGGTCCAGCCCCAGTCTTTGAAAACTCTTGAGCTTATTTGCCAACGTGGTTTGGTGCAAGCCTCAGGCAACCACAAGCGAACGTCCGAGCTCGCAAAGCAGTGCAGAGTTGTGATCAAGGAAGACCTCAAAGAGAGAAGAGCAGAAGTGGTGTTAGATGCGGCAGAAACCGGGAAAAGTATTCGTAATGCCTGCCTGTCCTTCGCCAACTACAAGACCAAGATGACTGCCCTCCGACGTCCTGATGGATCCATCACATACTCCAGAATGGCAATGGAGAAGATTATCCATGACTTCTACTCAAATCTCTTCGATAGCCATGTCCACTTGCCGACATACCAAATTCCACAGGATGGATATGTCATTCCCAATGTTCTCCCTTCCAAAATCCGACACGCCATTTCGTCAGTAAAGAAACGAACAGCACCCAGCCCAGACAAGGTCAGACCTGAACATCTGAAGAACCAGTAGGGATATTTAAATATATTCAGCTTCTATATATTTTTTACTATTCATCTCAAATATATCTCTTAGCATTGCCTAGAGATCATATAAGAAAGAGCTAGAGAGCTAGTACAGGTGTAAGGCACTTGCCATGTATGCAGGCCACCTGGGTTCCATTCCTGGCACCCTATATCTGGTCGCCTGAATTTCCTGCCAGGAGTGATTCCTGAGTGTAGAGCCAGGAGTAAGCCCCAAGCACCATTAGGTCTGCCCTCCCTATCCCCCCCCCCCCAAAAAGAAAGATCATATAAGGCTAACTTGAATATATCACACATTACGTGAAAGGCTCTATTATTCTGGATATATTGCAAATATATCCTCCAAATTATTTATAAATCCCAGTAGGGTTCCAGTAACCAAGTTCTTTGCAGACCCTCATATACTATTTGCTAAGTTAAGAAAAGGTTAATGGAATGATGTTAATATGATGAGACATTCCCAGGCATCCTTGGTGGGATCATGCACGTGGAAAGACATTACCCTGTCCCTCAGTTGCAATCTAAAATTAGATACACACAGGGAAGCCAGACAAACATAGAGAGCACATTTCTGAACACCAAAGAGAAACGATGGGGTAAAGAAAGAAAAATGATAGTAGTGAATCCAGAGGCAAGAGGAATTCACAAGTATTTCAGATCGTGTGCCTGTCAGTGAAATACCTCTAGGGGAAGGAAGGAAGCATGAGGGTGTTTGAAGACTGCTGTGGTAGAGTCCTCTGCTCACGGGTCCAGAACCCCTCGTTGGCGGTCTTGAGTAGTCCTGCTTGCCTGCCTGTGGAACCAAGTCATTTCTCCCTCTGCATTCAGGAGTCTCTCCCTCCCGGCAACGCTCAGGTGACCATACGTGTGCCAGGCAGAATGCAAGGCAGCAAGCACCTTACCTGTGTCACTCTCTCTTCAGTGGAGTACGGCTTAAGAGAGACAAGGCAGAAAACAGGGTCAGATCATGAAAGTGGGTAAAACAAGATGGAGAGGGGCTGGAGGGATAGCACAGCGGGTAGGGTGTTCGCCTTGCACGCGGCCCGACCCGGGTTCGATTCCCAGCATCCCATATGGTCCCCTGAGCACAGCCAGGAGTAATTCCTGAGTTCATGAACCAGGAGTAACTCCTGTGCATCGCTGGGTGTGACCCCAAAAGCAAGCAAACAAACAAACAAACAAAAAAACAAGATGGAGAAATTTCTGTAATTTTGTCAGAGGAAAGTGGGATCATTGGCACCATTAAAAGGGCATTTTGAGCGGAGGTGGAGATGCCACATGGTAGTCCATGGGAGAATGAAGGACTCCGAGGGTGGGCATACAATGCTTGTATATGAAAAGAGGTGACAATGACAGGGGAGGGTAGGGGGAGGTATTCAGGGCATTAGGGGGCCACTGGGACAATGGGGGAGGAAAGAGCACACTTTGGGGGAGGAGGTGGTGGAGGAATTTGTTACACATGGAGCCCTTTCATTAATGGTACTGTGAACCACTGTGCCTAAAACGAAATTAAAAGTATATAAGGGGGACAATCCTGGGGGGATCTGGGCCACACCTTGCAGTCTCAGGGACCATTTTTAAAAAATTAATTAATTAATTAATGTTGCTTTTTGGGTCACACCCAGTGATGCTCAGGGGTTACTCTTGGCTTTGCACTCAGAAATTACTCCTAGTGGTGCTTGGAGGACCATATGGGATGCCGGGGATCGAACCCAGGTCAGCCATGTGTAAGGCAAACACCCTACGGTTGTGCTATCGCTTGAGACCTTCAGGGACTCTTTTTGGCTGTGCTTAGGGGCCCTAATGCAGTGCTGGGGATCGAAGCACCAAAGCAAGCACTTTACTCCTATACAGCCTAATACTAGAAGACACACCCAGCAATGCTCAGGGTTTACTCCTGGCTCTGCACTCAGGAATTACTCCTGGCGGTGCTGGGGGGACCATATGGGACTCCAGGGATCAAACCCAGGTTGGCCGCATGCAAGGCAAACGCCATCCCCGCTGTACCATCACTCTGGCCCTAGAAGACAATGTCTTTAAGGGAAGGTCGGTTCTGAGTTTTCGGTTCCTCAACTGAGTGACAGGAGGTGATTGGGGGAAAGGAACAAGGTGGTTACTAGCTAGAGCAGGTTCCAGATCACTGTTTCCTCCCAGAAGGATGGCCCCAACCTCTCCGGAGTCTCCCAGCTGCCTCTGCTA
This sequence comes from Sorex fumeus, assembly GCF_029834395.1. NCBI lineage: Eukaryota > Metazoa > Chordata > Mammalia > Eulipotyphla > Soricidae > Sorex > Sorex fumeus. The sequence goes on from NW_026606059.1 coordinate 79,677,720, forward strand.
AGCAACAGCCTTTGCTTGCAGTCCCACTCACCCATCCTCCCCTGACCTCCCTCAGACAGAACAGTGACCAGCATTCGCCATCAAGAAGCACAGCTACAGGGGCAGGAGAGGTAGCACGGGGCAAGGCCCTGCACAAGAACCACCCAGCTTTCATCTCCCGGAGCCTTGTTAGTAGATTACAGAGGCAGCAGTAAGCCCTGAGCAGAGCTGGGTGTGGCTCCAAAAATAACAAAACAAATGAAATAGAACCACGCTCCGGGCAAAGCCCCAGGACCAGCATCCTCTCAAGGATTTTACGTTTTCAGTTTTGAGGCCACTCCCAGCTGTACTCACAAATGCTCAGGGATTACTCCTGGGGGCTGGGGGTGGGGGGGTGGTGGTGGTGGTCGTCAGGGGATCATATGTGGCGCTGAGGATGGAATCAGTGTCAGCCACACACAAGGCAAAGACATGTGTCTTAATCCCTCTACTCTCTCTTCGGTCCTCCTGAGCCTTTATTTACCCTCAATTAACTGATACACCTTTCCAGTGCCGAGCTACCACGCAGGGCGTCCATTTCCTGTGATGGGTACCCTAGAGGCTATACTATGAATTGGAGTTTTCAGTTGAGACACGGCTTGTACATGGACATGCATTTATAATATGTTTTGATTTATTGAATACAGCCACTAGAACAACCTGGGGAACAAGGCCTTGCTAGTGACTTGCATAGATGCTTCACTATACAAGCTCCAGACGGTGATTGCCAAGAGTTCATTCTCTAACAAAATTTCCCAAATCCCAACCTGACCATTTTTCCCACCATAATCAGTTACAATTATGTTTTAGTGAGGCCCACCCAAAACTGTATCCTCTTTTATTGGGAGGGGGGGTGGTAGGGAGCACACCTGCAATGCTCAGGAGTTACTCCTGGCTCTATACTCAGGAATCACTCCTAGGAGCTCCAAGGACCGTAGAGAAGGCTGAGGATTGAACCTGGGCTGGCCGGGGGCAAAGCGAGCTCCTTATGCTGTACCGTCTCTCTGGCCCAAAACCGTACTCTCTTCTTCCTCGAGCACAAGTATCTAAGCATCCCCACGAGTTTACACGTCTTTGTGGTTTGGGGTAGTTTTAACTCGTGGTGCAATCTACGTCTCAAGTTAGTAGAGATGGTCTCTCTTCACTTTTTGTGTTTTGAGTCACACTTGGCAGTGCTCGGTGCTTACTCTGCCTCTGCACTCACTGCCAGGCCTCTAGGGACCATATAGTGTTAGGGATCGAACTGGGATTGGCTGTGTGCAAGGCAAGCACCCTTACCCAGTGTGCTATGGCTCCGGTTCCCCCTTTACCCTTCTTTACTGTTACACCTATTCTACTGCATCTGTTTGATTGTTCAAATCGTTTTGTTAATGTAAATGAAGTCAGGTTTTCTTCTAAAGTACAATAATGATATCCTACCCCTTTCTGGTGGAAAATAAATTTAGAGTCAAATAAACAAGTGTCAGAAATAGATAAAATGCTAGGATTGACGTTTATTGCACTGATCTTAATGCTTATATTAAGGTTACCAGACCATCACAAGCCTCTGGAGGGCAGAACTTCGTGTTCTTTCTCCCTTACAGATACAGGACTCTCCACTCGGTTAGCAGGCGGTCAAGACATTGATGGGGTTGTAGTGATAGCACAGCGGGTAGGGCGTTTGCCTTGCACGCGGCGGACCTGGGTTTGATTTGTCTGTTCCTCTTGGAAGCTACCGAGAATTCCCTGCCCACATGGCAGAGCCTGGCAAGCTCCCTGTGGAGTATTTGATATGCTAAAAACAGTAACAACAAGTCTCACAGTGGTAATGGTGACATTTCTGGTGCCCGCTCCAGCAAATCGATGAACAATAGGAGAGTGCTACAGTGCCACAATACATTAATGGATTGATTTAGCCAAAGAATTCTGATAGTGAGTAGGGCCTTGCACCCGGCGGCCAGGGTTTGATCCCCAGCATCCCATATGGTCCACCCATGCACAGCCAGAAGTTAATTCCTGAGTGCAGAGCCAGGAGTAATCCCTAAGTATCGCTGGGTGTGACACCCCCACTCCAAGCCCCACCTAAAGAATTCTTATAGATTGAATAGTGGCATTATAGTTGGTAATGAATGCCTTTGTAAAGCAGCCCTAAGTTTTATTCTTTTACCTAATGAAGAACCCATCATGTTCTTTAAAAACACCATCCTCTTCCTACCAAAATAGGAACAAATGGTACTTTGGTGGAATTCTGCTGGTTTAAATAAATGTTAATTACACGAGAATAAAGCACCTAGTCTAAACCTGACAATAGAGTTGGCATGTCTTAAAGTTAGTTGAATTAAAAAGTGAATTGGCAATTATTTAATTTGAGAGGGTTCCCTAAACAGTAAAATTCATGACTACTTGCCCACCTCCCACACGATTGCCGTGGGGAACAAATAAAAGGACACTGACACTGATGCAAGTGCTCTCTTAAAAAGAAAAAAAAGTCTATTACTTTAAAGTGGGAATTTGCTTATTGACTTAACATCCTTGCGATCGCTGCTCATGGCAATCCATGCAATTTCGCATTCCTGTTGAGGTCCGCAAGCGCTGGACCGAACAGCCGAAGCGTTTGCAGCGCCGCATAGTAACTGAGACCCCTGCTGATTCTGTCCTGCTGCCCAGGACAGCCTGGCGCGTCCCGCGAAGTTGGGGCAGAAACCGCACCCAGCATCCCACCGCGGACCCTCCGTCAAACAGCGACCCCTCTTTTTTGGGGGGGAGGAAAAGCGGGCAAAGCCCCTGCCCGCCACGCGCCCCCCAGCCCCGCAATCCCCTCGCCCGGAAACCGCTCTCCCGGACTCGAGCCCCCCGACCGGTGGGCAGCGCGCAGGGGCGCGACGGGAGGAGGCGGGGCGGGGGCAGCGAGCGTGCGGGGGCGGGAGGGAGCCACGGGCCCCCCCCCCCAGGAGCGGGCCGCGGGCCGGGCTCCGGGTCCGGCGGCGGGACGGTTGGGCGGGGTCCCCGCGGCCAGGTGGGGGGTCGGCGAGCGCCGCGGCCGTTGGGGACGCGGCTCCCGGCAGGCACCGGTCGTGCGGCCGACGCGCGTGGCGGCGCTGCCCGCTGGGACTCGTAGTGCCGTCCGGGTAGGCGACTCGGAGGCGGCGGCCGCCCGCCCGCCGCCGCGGCTCCCCTCGCGTTTCGGGGCGACGCCGCGGCCAGGCGCGTGTGCGAGCGAGTGTGAGCGAGTGTGAGCGGGGGCGGGGGCGGGGGCGGCCCGCAGGCGCCCGGCGGGCCGGCGGCGGCCGCGCACGTGGGGGGGGTTGGCCCCGAGGAACCCGGAAGCGGCGCGCGGTGACGGGTTAACGCTCCTCCCGGCGGCGGCGGCGCGGGGGCGGGGCGGCGGCGGGGGCGGGGCGGCGGCCGCCTCCCCGCCCCGCCCAGGCGGGCGGCCGGCGCGGCGCGTGCGCAGAAGCCCCGCCTCCCGCCGCCGCCGCCGCCGCCGCCGCCGCCGCTCCCCAGCCGCCAGCGCTCGCCTCCGCCTCCGCCTCCTGTCGGCCCGTCCCTCCGCCCCCGGCCCGCAGTCTCCGCCTCCTCCGGCGCCGACGCTCGCTCGCGTCGGGCCCGGCGTCAGACGCGCGGGGCGGGGCGAGTGCGGCGGGGGGTATAAGTAGAGGGCGCAGGAGGCGGCGCTTCCCCTTCTCCCCGGCGGTTAGTGCTGAGAGTGCGGAGTGTGTGCTCCGGGCTCGGAACACACATCTATTATTAAAAAACCCAAAAAAATCTCAAAAAGCTCTCAAAAACCCTAAAAAAAAAGGAATTTTTACAAAAAGTCCGCGTTCTCCTCCCCCGCCGGAGACTTTTTTGTTTTATTCTATTTTATTTCATTTCTTCCTCTTTCTACGAAAACCGAAAACCCGGTGAAGCCGCCGAGACCGACCCGCCCGCCCGCCGGCCCCGCAGCAGCAGCAGCAGCAGCAGCAGCAGCAGCTCCAGCGCCACGCAGGAGAAGCCAGACCCGAGGCCTCGCCGCCCGCGGCCCGCCCGGACACCGCCGCCCGCAGCCCGTCGCCGCGGCCGTTGAGAGTTGTCGGCGCCGGTGAATTTTGTCCCTCCGCGCTCGCCCCCGCTCCCCTCCCCCCGGCTCCGGCCCCCGGCCCGGCGCCGCGCTCCTCCTCCTCCTCCTCCTCCTCCTCCGCCTCCGCCTCCTCTCCCGTCGCCGCCGAGGTCGCGGCCTGTGGCCCGCGGCAGCCGCGCCGAGATGAACCCCAGCGCCCCCAGCTACCCCATGGCCTCGCTCTACGTGGGGGACCTGCACCCCGACGTGACGGAGGCGATGCTCTACGAGAAGTTCAGCCCGGCCGGGCCCATCCTCTCCATCCGGGTCTGCAGGGACATGATCACCCGCCGCTCGCTGGGCTACGCGTACGTGAACTTCCAGCAGCCGGCGGACGGTGAGGCCCGGGCGGCGGGCGGCGGGCGGCGGGCGGCCATGCGGCGGCGGCGGCGGCGGGCGGGCGGCTCGTCGGCCTGTCAGCGGACCCCGCGCCGCCCCACTTCCTCCTTCCGCGACCATTTTCTCGGCCTCCGCCGCTCGCAAACTTCGGGGCGGGGACGCGCCGCGCGGCGCTTCCCGCCCGTGGGCCGCGGGGTGCCGGCTCCGGAGGCCGCGGCGGCGGCGCGGGCCTTTCAGGATCCTCCTTGTTCCGCTTGGGGCCTTTCTCGCCTGTCTGAGGGGCGTCCGGGCGGGCTCGCGGCGGCGGCGGGGAGGAAGTGCGGCGGGGCCGGCCGGGCACCACGTGTTGAGCCCCGCCGCCTCCTGGGCCCGCGGCCTGCGCCGGCCGAGAGTGCCCCGGGGGCGTCGCGCGGCCGGCGGGGCGGCGGGCCGGGGGGCGGCCGCCGGGTGGGCGGGGAGCCAGCGGGGAGCCAGCGGGGACTCCCCGACGGGGGCCCCCGAGGCCGCCGTCCGCGTGCGGGCTGGGGTCGGCCGTGCCCGAGGCGGAGGAAACGTGGCTCCCCCTTCGGGGCGCCCCCCCGCTTGGCTTCCGGTGGCTGGAGTGGACCGCGGGGCCCCCTTCTGCCCCTGGGGTCCTGGGGAGCAGAGGCGCGGGCGGGCGGGGGCGCTTCTGGGTGGGTTTTCGTTGGAAACTCCGGGCGTTTAGGGGCAGGGAAGGTCCGTGGCCCGGAACGAGCCGCCCGGAGTCTCCCCTCCCCCTTTGCGTCTGCGTCTGCGTTAGGGCTTCCTCGGACCTCTGGTCCGATTTCACGCTTTCGCTCTCCCCTTGCGTTGTGATTACAGGAAAGTACTGCAAAATAAAAGGGATTGCCATTTCTTATTTCTCGGCAGTAAAGGCCTTACTTAGGGTTGGGATTGAAATTTCCTTCCCCTGGGTTAGAACTTATGTCGATGACCAGCTTCTCACTAGAGGACCTTAATGACAGATTCAAGGCAAGCTGACAGTGGAGGGACACCAGGCCAGAAGTTTCCTGCCCTTTTGCTCCGTAAACTGTAGCTGGGATTATTACTCCATAGCTGTTCTTCCAACTCTGGGCAGGATTGATCAGCGAGTGGAGATCGAGTTTAGACTTTCACATTGGGGCAGGTAAATCGTACGATCCTGAGTTGAGGAAGACTTGAATAAATTCCAGAGATCAGCAAAGTCAGAGCAGCCGTTCATGTAACCGAGCTCGCGATTTTCAATCTATGTAAACAATATTTTTAATTGCTCCGGATTTGAAAAGTTCCGGTTACCATGGTTACAGTACACCGAATGTCGGGTTATCTTGGATACCAGTAGGCCAGTTCTGGAACTGCTCAGAAAGATAGCGTTTCTTCCAGTCAGTTTTGCTGGGTTTCCCTATGTACGATTGACTGCCTTTGCAGGTGGGTTCAAGGCTTTTCGCCTCTTTTGCCACATTGATGGGCCTAGGGAATCACTTCAGAAAAGTGACCAGTTTCCAATTTTACCGGAAGGTGACTCACTCAAAAGAAGCCCAAAGTCTGCTAAGAAATAAAATTAGCTGAGTAGGTGTGGTCAGTTGATAGTGACCTGACAGTGGATTGTCACTGTCTAATAGAAACTGAAAGCTGAAAGAAATGGAGAGAAACTTAAACTCTTCGATAATATCGGCGTGGGATTTGTGAGATTTGGTGTTTAAGGACTTTTCCCCTTTTAGTCTTACTTCTAGGGGTATGTATATTTTTTATTAGATGTTCTGAAGTGTTTCTTGGATCGCGTAATTCAGTCCCTTCATAGACACTGAGATACAGGGTAGATTTTGAAATTACCACTGTCCCGAAATGTTCCATCAGCAGTTGTTAATCTGTGCTTTAGGGTGAATTTGGTTTAAGGTAATTTAATGTGTATTGATGAGGGTCAAGAAAGCTACAGTAGTGACTCTGAATATTTTAGGTCTAGTATTTAAAAATTGGGTCTTTGGGTTCTCGTATTTTATCAGAAGTTCTTGTCATGTATTCATTCATGACTGGAGTAGGGGAGGTCATAGGTCAAGTAAAGCTGACCTGTGAAAAAAAGACAACTGACCAGACGGAAGGAAATCTGTCAGCATCTCATTTTTGCCACAGTTGTGTCAGTTGAAAATGCATTCACTGTACTTGTACTACTAATTGTGTCTTAACTTCACATTTGTTTTGGAGGTGTGAACCGAGGACTCCAATTCCAGGGAACTTTTTAAAGAAAATGGTCTAATTTTTGTATAATACTGTGACCAGAGTGAAATAACCAGTTCTGACAACCAGTAAGGAAAGAGTTGAAATGCTTAAATTCTTGAACCATTCCCAGCCTGGTTCAGAGGCTACAGGTGGTGGGTGTCTTACCGAGCTTTATGCAGATTCTCTGTCAGAGCAAACTTTTTATGTTGACTCAGAACCTCAAAAAAGTGCTTTTACATTAAGGGTAATTAAGGGGAGAGATTGCTGAGAAATACATTCATTTAGCATTGTCTTTATAACAGGAAAACTGGGGTTTCTGGTTGTCTTTTTGCGTTGCACTGTTTAAGACTAGCGTGGGAAGGAGCAGCAGCAATCTTTGCTGTAAAGTGTGTCAGATGGGAAAGTGCTGACCAGTCTCTCAATGTTGTTGATAATTTTAAGTGATTTGTGAAAGTTTTGCAGTGACAGTCAACTCGGAAAATGTTCTTCTTGCAGCGGAGCGTGCTTTGGACACCATGAATTTTGATGTTATTAAGGGCAAGCCAGTACGCATCATGTGGTCTCAGCGAGATCCATCCCTTCGCAAAAGTGGAGTGGGCAACATATTCATTAAAAATTTGGACAAGTCCATCGATAATAAAGCACTGTATGACACATTTTCGGCTTTCGGTAACATCCTTTCATGTAAGGTAAGCAAATGTAGCAGGTCGATGTTTCTGTGTCGTTTTGCTTCTAGTTAGTGTCAGAAATGGCAACCATGCTGTTTTTGTGTGGGTATCTCTATTTCCCAAAAACCTAGACGCGCAGAGTGCCATATATCTGAATCCTGGAACAATGTTGAGTCACTGGCAAGTAATGGAAAATTGTAAATGTTTTCTGTAGGTGGTTTGTGATGAAAATGGCTCCAAGGGTTATGGATTTGTACATTTCGAGACACAGGAAGCAGCTGAACGAGCTATTGAGAAAATGAATGGGATGCTTCTAAATGATCGCAAAGTGTAAGTATGATTTTAAGTATCTTTAATGTACAGGTTCATATATGCTTAATAGATGCTCAGAAAGACAGCTCAAGTAAAAATTAGTAACCACATCTTTTTAGATTTTATAGTTATTCATTGTAATAGAAAGTGATGGAATTTCTATTTAAAAAATATTATAACTAAAGAAAATAAATTTAAGCACATTTTTTCCGGAACACTAGAGGTCCTGATTGAAACCTACCTCATAATTCCTGAGGTGCTAATAGTAATTAGCCTATTTACATCAATTAGAGGAACTGAAGCTAAGAAAATTTGCCTGTACTGACAATATGTTGATATGTTGCAACCCAGCAGTGTACATTCAGAGCCCAGAGTGAGTCTTTCAGTTGGTCAGACAGCAGTTGATTGGAATTCAGAGACAGCTTGTGACTCTACTGCCCTCTGAGTCAATTTAAACTTTCCAGGTTGCAAATGGAAATTTGAATTTTCATTCGCGCTGTTAGTTTCGCTTACCTGAATGAGTCTAGTTCTAAGGTCTTACTGTAAATTTTGGTCGGTGAGTTGATATTGCTGACAGCTATAAAGGTGACCTGAATATTAGGTTTGGTGGTTCTTGTAAGTCGAACTGTGTTACTCCGAAGGTGTGGTTCTCTTAAATCACTGCAGAAGGCGGTGTGATTGCATTGTACACAAAGGCGCCATGTGCCTGTTTGAATTCTATGACAGGTTGCATGACTTAGGAAAGTGTACAGGAATGCCAGCAACTTTAGTGTAAGTGTTCACAGGGGCTGAAAAGATAGTGAGTAGATAGGGTATTTGCTGTGTAGGCTGAGCCACTGATCCGGCTTGGATCCTGGACACCACATATATTGAGCCCTCCAGGAGTGGTCCCTGAGTAAAGAGCAAGGAGTAAGCCCTGAGGATAAATGGGTATGGCCCAAATCAAAAAAGGAAAGCTATGAGTTTTTTTAAAAAAATACTGGCTTTAAATGAAAAAAAATAAGCCATTATTATTAACTTAGTGTTTTATCTCAGCAGTAACTGGGGGACCAAAAAAAAGCATACCACATGTGGAAGATTAGATTACATAAAGTTGGATTTGGGCTGGAAAATAGGACAGCTAAGCAGTACTTGCATTGCTCATGGCAGATACAGGTTTGATGCTCTAGCCCCATATGGTCCCTGTCCCCAAAGCCTGCTCAGGAATAATCCCTGAGCCCAGTGAGTTACTGGGTGTGACCCAAAACCAAAGTAACTTCCTTTCGGAAAAGTTTGTATAAATTAAAAGATCATGGTGTACCTTTGAGAACGGCCTTGATTTCTGGCAGCTCTAATGTGATCAAATAGGTTTCATGAGTTCCACATTATTTACAAAAGCGAAGCTTGTCCATGGCCGGGATGGATAATTGACCCCTCTCTGAGAACATGTATAAAATAGATTACATTGGAGCTGGAGCGATAGCACAGCGGGTAGGGTGTTTGCCTTGCACGCGGCCGACCTGGGTTCGATTTCCAGCATCCCATATGGTCCCCTGAGCACTGCCAGAAGTAATTCCTCAGTGCAGAGCCAGGACTAACCCCAGTGCATTGCCGCGTGTGACCCAAAAAGCAGAAAAAAAGACATTACATGGAGAAAAGCCGCACCATTTAAACAAGAGGATTGTAGGTATCTCCTTTTGAACACTGAAAGCAGATGAACTAACTGAAACGACTCGAATGGGTAAGGCACTTGACCTTACTTGAAGCTCACTTGAATTCTATCCCTGGCACCCCATGTGGTACCCTGAGCACAGAGGCAGGAGTAACCCTGAGCACTGTTGGGTAGGATTGTGGGGAAGATTTAATTTACTTCATGTACTACTTTTATAGTAGGGGAAATTAAGTTTGTTAATGCCATAAAGACAACGACTATCTTAAGATCTAAGTGGAGAGGTTTTAATTTTACTGTAGGTGTTTATGAAGAACCTCGACTGGGGTGGTTTGGGAACTAACTGCAGGTGTGGGCACTTGTACCTTGTCTTGGGCCGGGTGGTTGTACGCTCTTGCTTCAAGTTTCTGGGAGTGCGTAACCCTGGGTTGGCTGAAAGGAAGGGAGAGAAATGTGATTTGATCATCTCCTTTTTGTGATTTAGTTAGGTTGCATTTTGTGCTTTACTTCAAGGCACTCTTCGATCTGTTTTGCAGTAAGGTCTTTTTGTAAGACTAAAATTCTCAGTAACAATTATAAAATCTCAAATGTGCTTAAGTAATAACTTCAGTAAAGTTGCACCTTTTTTAATGGTCCTTATTATTTTTTTAGATTTGTTGGACGATTTAAGTCTCGTAAGGAACGAGAAGCAGAACTTGGAGCTAGGGCAAAAGAGTTCACCAATGTTTACATCAAGAATTTTGGAGAAGACATGGATGATGAGCGCCTTAAGGATCTCTTTGGCAAGTTTGGTAATGTGAATTAGATTTTTACATTCAAGTTTCAAGTAATTGTTGAGCATTAGTTTGGACTAATAATTTATATCTGAAGAAAATTAGATGAGATTTAACATGGTACTTACATATTTGTAGTTAGGAGGATTAAGCTATTTGACAGTATTTTAGTACAAAGTAGCATGTAAATGAGATTCTATGCAGATTAAAAGGTGAATAGCATTGTATTACATTAGCACAATAAAGTGTGACTAATTGGAACAGATTCTAGAAGCTTTGCTATGTTCAGATAGCGTGCTAGATTTATTCATTGACAGTCCCGTCTCAGGCTTCTGTGTGACACAGCCAACTTAGGGCAGAGGGTACGTAGTCTTTCATTATGGGATAGAAAAGCTTCAAGATATTTAGCCAGTGTTAGCATCATGTTTGTAATTGAAACCATGACTTTTATCTTTGAAAGATCGAGATTTTCTAATATCTTTGGATGACCTGGATCCTTGGGGACTTAAAACTACTGTCTCCTTTCGAAAGAGCGTCATTAGATGTCAGATTAATGAAGTATCACCAGCCTCATTTATTAGTTGTTTGGACAGTGAGATGAACTTCTGGTGTTTTCTTTTGGAGATGATTTGCTGGCGCACCTGCCTTTAAACTGCCACGCTAGCTTGCCACATTGAACCTCTGCTCTTGGCACAAAAAAATGAAGAAAATAAGTGTTATGCCTTGGTTCTTACTCTAATAGTGGATGTTGTTGACAACTTAGCTAAATGAATAATGCTTTGAGTCCGACATAATCTAAAGATGTTGAATATTTTCTTGGCTGATTTGAGAACACTAGACTCATCCTCAATTTTCCAGCTTGAGAAAGTTGGAGGATGTCTTTAGAGACATTAGAGACATCTCTTTGGGTCTGCAATGATGGTACAGTGAGTAGGGCACTTTTTCTGCAGCAGGCCTGGGTCCCATCCCTGGCACCCCATGCCTCCCCATGCACTGCCAGGAGTAATTCTTGGGTGCAGAGTCAGGAGTAACCCCTGAGCATCGCTGCTGTGATCCAGATACTGGGGAGGGAGGGCAGCTAGTAGAATACTTCTTCCAGACTTCGCTGTTTCCTGCTGTCTCCTCAGTGTTCAAACTGTATTCCTTTAACTGCTATTAAAATTTTTGGGTTGTGGGCCAATGCTTAGAAAATGTAGAGTTTTGGCTAAATGGGTACAAATACGTTTTAATCTAAATTCTAAGAAGAATATTTTGTATTTAAACAGTTGGAACTTACTTTAGGAACTAGGGTTGAATTGCTCAGAAATGAAGGGGCTTTGTTTGAAACAGACAATTGCCATTGGGAGAGTTGTTGGAGGAATCCAGTTTTTGAGCCATGAGTGCTTTAAATCCCTTTTTTTTAAATTTTGTTACTTTTGGTTGACATTTTAAATGAATGTTATGTTGTATAAGAGGCTTTGAATCACTGAAAAATACTTTTTAGGACCTGCCTTAAGTGTGAAAGTAATGACGGATGAAAGTGGAAAATCCAAAGGTTTTGGATTTGTAAGCTTCGAAAGGCATGAAGATGCTCAGAAGGTAAGACTTCAATAACTTTAGAGAGGCAGTGTTGTGGTTTGTGCGTTCTATAATACGGGAGGGATGGGTGTTCTGCTTATTGAAATCTACATTGTCCGTGGGTTATGTTTGTACTTATCACGAATGATACATTCATGTCAGTAATTCCTTTTTTTGTGATTTTATTGAAGGCTGTGGATGAGATGAATGGAAAGGAGCTCAATGGAAAACAGATTTATGTTGGTCGAGCTCAGAAAAAAGTGGAACGGCAAACAGAGCTTAAGCGCAAATTTGAACAGATGAAGCAGGATAGGATCACCAGATACCAGGTTCTTGGGGGACGGACGTTGGGAACATCCTGGTAATAGTGGGGGTTAGGTGCTCATGTGATGAGGGCAGCGTTGGGTTAGGATCTGGACCTCTTCTTGCATGCAAAGCTTGCCCTCAGCATGATGAGCTGTCTCAGGTCCCCAAGGCATTTTAAATCACAAAAGCAAAATAAGACCAGAGATGAGGAAGTTGGCATTCATCTTAAATTGCTTTTGGGTCTCTGGAGGGGAGGAGAATAACTTGAGGCTGGAATAGGTAGTGCTTAAGTACTCTTTGCCTAGAGTTGGTATTTTCTTCCTTTTAGGGTGTTAACCTTTATGTGAAAAATCTTGACGATGGCATTGATGATGAACGTCTTCGGAAAGAGTTTTCTCCATTTGGTACAATCACCAGTGCAAAGGTAAAACATGGTTTCCTACTTGTGTTTAAAGTTTGGAGAAAATATTGAAATGGATAATGCTCACACATTTAGTATTAATATGTATGTATATACTGGATTGCTTTCCTGGTTACTTTTGTTCTTTCCACCAAAACTTTATTCTGGAGGTTAAGTTTATTACTATGCTCAGATTTGAAGTGGCTATTGCCCAGTGCTTCTCTTTTTGCAGTGGCAAAACTTGGATTCTTTCCTGAGAAATGAAGGCAGTAGTTGATCTGAGCAGAGTAACTGATTCAGGTTAAAAAAAGGCAGTTTAGGGCTGGGGGAGGTACTTCCAAGTGTCCAGTAACTTTGCATTATAATCATTATCACACATTCTCCCAGCATCGTGGTGTGTGTGGGCATTGCCCCTCCCAAACTGTCACTACTATAGGCTTAATCTGTTTTAATTTGTACTGTTGATTCTAGACTGATTTCCTAGGTGGCGGTATCTTCACCCCTTGGACAGAAAAATGACTTGAAGTCAGATTGAAAACAGGAGTGGATTCTGACTCTTGGTTATTTCTGGCTTTTTAAATAAAATCAGTGATGTTGCCAACTTTTCCTGGCAATACCAGTGAGCAAGAGAGCTTCTATGACAGTGTGGAATGTTTCGGGCAAAGTGGAGAAATCAAAAACATTCAAATGAAGCAGTTGTCTCATGCTGTTTTTGTTTTTGGGCCACACAGGACTAGGCTTAGGGCCTGCTCTTGACTGTTAGTAGGGGGTAATGTATGTATCAGACTACTTGACTGGCCAAGTTCTCTGGCCTTGCTAAGGTACTTCTTACTAAAAGTGTGAGAGTGTGGTGGTAGGATTACTTCTCATGTAATTTGGGAGTGCTTTACAACTGGTTTTTCTTTTTTTGGCTCTTTGGGTCACACCCAGTGATGCTCAGGGGTTACTTCTGGCTCTGCACTCAAGAATTAACTCCTGGAGGTGCTCAGAGAAGCAGTACAGAATACTGGGGATTGAGCCAGGGCTGGTGGTGTGTAGGGCAAATCCCTGCCTGCTGTACTATTGCTCTGGTGCCTGCTGGATTCTGAATGTATAAAGGAGATACAAATTGAACAGCTCTTCCCTTTGGAGAAGGTGATTAATAATGCTTGTGGAAAAAGCAAATTTATGTAGGCAAAGGGTGAAGGGTTACTTGGTTCCGCAGTTTGTCTCTAAAAGATCTCCAAAGTAATTTACCATGCGTAGCCGACTTGGAGATCTTGCTTGTAGGAAAATTTTTCACTACTAAAAGTGTTGGTTCTTGGTTGTAGATATGTCATAGTTTTAGTTTGTCGGTAACTTGTCTAATTGCTATTCAGTGTGGATTTGTGCATAATAGCTTGCCCCTTCTTTCTGCAAATAAGAGAATAGATATCTGTTACCTTTGTGATTTGGGATAATAAGTCATCCCTTTCTTGTGCTGAAAATATTGAGTATTTCCAGAACAGTCATGGACACCTGCCTTCAGTTTCAGATCTAGAATGTTTTTTGGAGGGGGCACACCTGGTGATGCTCCTTGGCTTTGCACACGACAGTTACTCTTGGAGAGATGCTCAAGGGACCATAATTGGGTGTCCAGGATTGGACCTGGGTTGTCTGTGCAGGGCAAGTGCCGTGCCCACGATTGCTCTGGCCCTATCAAATTCCTTATGTGTTGTTTTGATTTTCAGTGGTATGAATGACAGACCCATCTTCCTAGTAATTTCATTTTTCTGTCTTGGTTTTGCCTTGGGGTCACAAGTGGCTCTGTGCTTTAGGACTCACACCTGATAGTGCTCAGGGGACCCGACCATAGGTGGTACAGAGGTTGAACCTAGATTGGCCACAAGGCAAGAGCCCCTTACTGCTGCTATGTGTGGGAACATATTCGGAACATACTCGGTATTCCCACCATTGGCCTGTCAGGAGGTGTTACTGGGCACCAGCAGACTGTTGAGCTGCCACTCTCCACTGCTCATTTTAGAGATCTCTGCAGTGCATGCAGTTCCTGAATGTTGATTAGATCCCAGGATTGATGGCACTTGTGCTGAATGTGTTTTGCCTTTTACTTTTGTGGAGGAGGGTACACTGCATCTGGTGTTGTGGGGTCAGTGAGTCAGGGCTAGAACCCTAGACCTTCTTCCTGCAAAGCATGTGCTTCAGCTTAGCTATCTTGACCTTATTTGAAGTTTTTGTTCTAAAATGTATTGCTTACGATTCAGTTGCTCCCCCACCCCTGAAGCATCTTGTTGACTTTCTAGTGTGGTGAAGAATTAAATTGAGTAGACTTTGAATATGTTTAGGTATTTAACCTTAATGTTGAAAATTGAATGTCTAAAGAAGTGGAAACAAGGGGCCAGAGAAAAAGTAGAGTGGGTGAGACATTTACCTTGCCTGCGGCCAACTCTGCTTCGGTTGTCTAGTACTCTATGTTGTCTGTCCCCCAGCCCAGAGCCAGGAGTGACCCCTGGGTGTGGCCCAAAAAACAACAAAGTGAACTCATAGCTAAGTTGTAGTTCCTTCATCTTTTTACCCCAGAGGGTTTTTTTGGGGGGGGGGTAGGAGAAAGAGGGTCTCTGTAGAAGAGGGTGGGGGGTAGCTGGCCTTTGCTATTTGTATTAGAGAAAAATTGTGAAAAAAAGCATAGTTGATTCACATAGAAATAAGTCACCTTTTGTGCGGCTCATTGTACCCAGTGCATTAATTTTATTACTTTTGTTTTCTTTTACTAGGTTATGATGGAGGGTGGTCGCAGCAAAGGGTTTGGTTTTGTATGTTTCTCCTCCCCAGAAGAAGCCACTAAAGCAGTTACAGAAATGAACGGTAGAATTGTGGCCACCAAGCCATTGTATGTAGCTTTAGCTCAGCGCAAAGAAGAGCGCCAGGCTCACCTGACCAACCAGTACATGCAGAGAATGGCGAGTGTGCGAGCCGTGCCCAACCCCGTTATCAACCCCTACCAGCCAGCACCTCCTTCAGGGTACTTCATGGCAGCTATCCCACAGGTGGGTTGCAGCAGGGCACCTGGCTTGGGGTGCGTGCCCCTTTAAAAGCGGCAGTTACGGGAAGTGGATGGCTCTGGAGTGCTTGGGTGTGGGTGCACCGGTTTTGGAGGGTGATGGACTGAATAGTGCCTGTTTTTCCTTTCCAGACTCAGAACCGTGCTGCGTACTATCCTCCTAGCCAAATCGCTCAACTAAGACCAAGTCCGCGCTGGACTGCTCAGGGTGCCAGACCTCATCGTAAGTGCTCTTCCTGCTTTCAAGCATGGACTAAAATTACAGAGAGGCCAAACCAGTTCTATTTTAGTGCTGAGTTACCCATGTGTTGCTTTTCAGGGCTTATAGTTATGGGTAGTCATTTGAGGAGAATACTAACTTTTTTTAAGGAAAGGCTTAATAGGCTTCACCCTTCTGTCTGAGTAATAGTGGTTTGATTTTCATTTGTGACAAATTTGGGACTGAAGCCAAATGTCCTTATTGGTTAGTGCTCCACTTCCTTTCCTGTTTATTTGGGGACTTGCGGCCATCCCTGGCTACTCGGGACTGTACTGGATGCCAGGTATCAAACCTGGGTTGGCTGCATGCCAGGCAAACACCCTCCAGGTGTGTTTACCAGGGTCCTGCTGTTGTCAGCCGTGCTCTTTCAGGAGCACTTAGAACTAGGTGTAGGTTAATGTATCCCAGTAGGAGTAAATCCCTCCCTTATTGTGTCTTTGTGCAGCATTCCAAAATATGCCCGGTGCTATCCGCCCAGCCGCTCCTAGACCGCCATTTAGTACGATGAGACCAGCTTCTTCCCAGGTTCCACGAGTCATGTCCACGCAACGTGTTGGTGAGTCTTGAACCCTCCTGTGAGATTTCTTCAGGTTTGAAATAGCTGGCTGCCAGTAACCCCCTCTCCCATGTGATCTTTTGTAGCTAACACATCAACACAAACAATGGGTCCACGTCCTGCAGCTGCGGCCGCTGCCGCAACTCCTGCTGTCCGCACCGTTCCACAGTATAAGTACGCCGCAGGCGTGCGCAACCCTCAGCAGCATCTGAACGCACAGCCGCAGGTGACCATGCAGCAGGTAAAGGCTTGGGGTTTCTCTAGGAACGGGAGAGGGAGCCCTCTGAGTGGTGCGGGAACAGTCAGCATTCCTGATCATTCCCACAAGTGCCTGCTGGTGGGATCACAGTTGCCATTGGTCATAATAAAGGTGCAGGTCCAAGGAGTCACCAGTGAAGATGATACTGCCCCATCGATAAGTTCACTTAGCTGTGTACTGGAGAGTAGACTAGCCCGTTGGTGGCTCCCGGGGGAGGAGGTACTTGGACTTTGTCTTCTGTACTTTAAACGTTTTCATTTTCTTTCGGACGTCTAGCCTGCTGTTCACGTACAAGGCCAGGAGCCTTTGACTGCTTCCATGTTGGCATCTGCCCCTCCTCAGGAGCAAAAGCAAATGTTGGGTGAGTCCCTTCCTCCCTCCCGTCTGCACAGGCAACTAGGTCATTATTCAGACATCCAGTGAGATGGGTAAGGGTTGGCATGGATGAACATGAGGGCACTAACTAGGTTTACCTAGCTGATAAATCAGAAGATGAGAACACTGCTTTCGTTGAATGGGATATCGGGGCACTATTTATTATCTCTCCAACCCACAATTTTTGGAGGGAATTTGAGCTCACTCCTTGAGAAAAATAGCTGGACTGCCTTAACATAGATTTAACCACTTGAGATGTTTTTTTGTGTGTGACAAACTGATGACTTCCTGGATAGCTCTGGCTCATAATGCAACAATCCACGACAGGCTGAAACGCGATGGGGTTTGGATTCGCACAGGCTTTCCCTTCGCCCTGGTTCTGCCGTGGCAGGCGCAGTTCAAGACTTGTTGACTGATGGGTTTTGCTTGTTTTCTTTTGTTCTAGGTGAGCGGCTCTTTCCTCTTATTCAGGCCATGCACCCTACTCTTGCTGGTAAAATCACTGGCATGTTGTTGGAGATTGATAATTCAGAACTTCTTCATATGCTTGAGTCTCCGGAGTCTCTTCGTTCTAAAGTAATTTGACTTTATCTAGCAACCTCTGCGTCCCATGTTGGGACATTATTGTAGGGACTTTAATTTTATAGAGCATTTATAAGTCTTTCAAGCTGCGTTCAGTTCCAAGGGTTTATAAATTATTGACTGTAAATCCAAATAGCACCATAGGTTGTCATTGCTTTTATCCCCACTTTATAGATGTGAAACAGTGCTTGAGTAATTTGCCCATGCACATACATAGCTATAAATGGTAGAGCTGAGTTTCCAATCCAGCCAGTTAAGTCGGGTGCCCATGTTCTCTTACTGCTGCTTCAGGGGCAGTACATTTTTTGTCTTTGGTGTGCTGCACCCAGTAGTACTCAGGGCTTACTCTTGGCTGTCTCTTTAGCCAGGGACCATATGGGGTGTTGGGGATTGAACCTGAGTTGGTTGTGTGCAAGACAAGCAGCCTGGGGGCTGGAATGATGCAGGTACAGCGTTTTTGCCTTGCACGCGGCCGACCCGGGTTCGGTTCCCAGCATCCCATATAGTCCCCTGAGCACCGCCAGGAATTCTGAATGCCAGGATTAATTCCTGTGCATTGCCATGTGACCCAAAAAGGGGGAAAAAAGACAAGCAGCCTGTTTGCTGTACTTTCATCTTGTTACTGCTGTTTTAATGGGAGAAATAACTGGCTGTTCTCTCCATCTTCGTGGGGGAGATACCTAGAGCAGTAATCTTGTAATTCTAGAGCAGTTGTAGAATGGAACCAGAAGGCATGGGCAGAGTTGGGGATCTCCAATAAGTTTCCATTTGAATCTGGGGCAAGGGGGTT
This sequence comes from Sorex fumeus, assembly GCF_029834395.1. Lineage (NCBI taxonomy): Eukaryota > Metazoa > Chordata > Mammalia > Eulipotyphla > Soricidae > Sorex > Sorex fumeus. The sequence continues at coordinate 79,695,894 of NW_026606059.1, forward strand.
ACCTCTGGACATCTGAAGTCTTGTAGACAATCTTTACAAAGACTATTTTCTTCTCTTAAGGTCGATGAAGCTGTAGCTGTACTACAAGCCCACCAAGCTAAAGAGGCTGCCCAGAAAGCCGTAAACAGTGCCACCGGTGTTCCAACTGTTTAAAGTGAGCTTCCCTTCTGTGTGTGTTCCAATTATGTTTGTCTTAATCATTACAACAGGCCAAGCCTGTATCTGAACGCAGTAAAGATTAATTCTGCCGTAATGTAGATAGATTGCAAGCTTTCTCTGAAGCAGAAATTGAGGAATTAGTTTGTTATTGGCTTGGATTTTAAAAGTCAAACACTTTTGTGAAATAGTTCCTATAGTTACTTGTAAATGACCTATGAATGAGAAAGTGTTCACTACTGCAGAATTTACGCAGCTGTGACACTAGTAAGGACTTGACAAAGCTATTTTGTAAAGGACCAGAAAGGAAAGATTTTGGTCTCCATTTCTTTGCAGTATCCTTTGTTTTTCTGTTAGTTTCAGTCATAGTATGTAAATGAGCAAGAGGGCTGTATTTCAGCAAACCTTTTCAGTCAGTTTGGCATTTTTGCCAACGACTTAAATTTGCTGTCAAATGCTAGTATTGATAAGACTTTATTTATTTGCAGATTGATCAGGGACCACGAAAGGAAACTCGTGCTTCACCGAAGAAAAATATCTAAACATCGAAAAACTTAAATATTATGAAAAAAACATTGCAAAATATAAAATAAATAAAAAAAGGAAAGGAAACTTTGAACCTTATGTACCGAGCAAATGCCAGGTCTAGCAAACCGCTAGGCCTAGATTACTTCTGATTTAAAAACAACAAAAAAAACAAAAAAAATAGTAAAATATAAAAACAAATCAATGTTTTATAGACCCTGGGAAAAAGAATTTTCAGCAACGTACAAAAATTTAAAGCATTCCTTTCTTTAATTTTGTAATTCTTTACTGTGGAATAGCTCAGAATGTCAAATAGTTCTGTTTTAAATAACAGAATTGATTACTGAGCAAGGAAACGTAATTTGGATTATAAAATTCTTGCTTTAATAAAAATTACTTAAACAGTGTACATTGCTATTTTGTGTTTTTAATTATTTGTAAATTGGTATGTACATAGGTGATGGTGAAAAACCGGCATAAGAAGGATAAGAATCTTGGGTTTGTGGTTGAAAGGGCACAATTTCTTTGTTTTTACTTTGGTTTTGGGCCACACCGCTGTGCTTTCTGGGCTCAACTATGGTGGGGTTTGGGAGACAAGTACCGTGCCAGGGTTTGAACCCAGGTTGGCTGGAATGATGCAGGGCAGGCTCCCTGCCTGCTGTTTATTTTTCTTTTCTTTTTTTCCTTTTTTGGTCACACCCGGCGTTGCACAGGTGTGACCAAAATTCCTGATTCTGCACTCAGGAATTACTCCTGACAGTGCTCAGGGGGCCGTATGGGATGCTGGGATTGAACCTGGGTCAGCCATGTGCCAGGCAAACGCCCTCCACGGCATTCTGTCGCTCCAGCCCTCCTGCTGTTTCTTAAACCAAGGTATGTGTTAAGCGAGCTTAATGTTTGAGACCATGCCATTCGTAGGGCTATAATGAGGTTTCTAGGTTAGGAGATAATTAGCTTAAGCCCTCATTTATGTAGGGTTATATAAAACCAACACAGCTATTTTATTAGCGGTAGAGGGTATAGATAATAGTCTTGGTGTACTTTTTACATTGATTCAACGATGCATTTTGAGCTTTATATTTGACAGGTCCTTAAGCAGTGATTTTAAGGGACCAGTGATTGACATGAAAAGGCAGAGAAGTATGCACCATATTTACCAAAGTAGAGCAGGCTTTGAAGATTAAAAGGACACCAGTTTGAGACTTCATCGGAGCTGTATAGAATGGCCACATTTTATTTCAGTGGTTGGGTCATGCCTGGAGGTGATTAGGTTACTCCTGGCTCCAATCACTCACTGGTGTGCAAGTCACTGTACTATCTCTCCAGCCTCCAAGTGGCCACATTTTAAAAATCAGCTGCTGAACGGCCTTGTTATTCAGTGTGATAGAAAACCCATTTCCAGTGCTGTGTTGGCAGGACTTCAACAATCTAAAGTAGACCTTTGACCTGCTTGCAGGAATTAAATTAGAAACCATGCTTGGCCCTTATGATTCGATGATTCAGTTTCCCCTTCTCCCTAAACCTCAAAAGTTGGTCATTTTTTAGACATGCACAGAGATTGAAAGTGACATCCTTGGTGCAGTCTCAACAGGTGGAATAAGGGATGTTTTGCTTCCTCGTTTTTCAGCTCAGGCTATAAACAGTTGCTCCTTTTGAGAATATATTTCATGCCATGTTCTTGATGTTTTTGTGTGTGTGTGTGTGTGTGTGTATGATTCTATTCAAAATGCTCCCTGTTTTTGTGTTCTTAAATTCAAGAAAGTTGAGAGAAAAACTTCGTTCAAGCCTAAATTATAGTGCTGTTGGCCAAGGTATCCAGGGTTTAGGAAGAACAGCTGGGAGGACACTTCCCTTGCATGCGGCTGATCCTGGTTCAAACCCTTCCAGGAGTGATCTGAGCATAGAGTTAGGAGTAAGCCTTGAACAGAGACAGGTGTGGCCCCAATACCTGGACAGACAACCAAGTTATGTATTGAAGAGGTGTTATTCTCAGGCATTTAAACCTTATTCTCTGTAGGAGCCATGATTCAGTTATTGAACATGACTACCATAAATGACATCCGAGTAATTGGTTACATCAATATGTGGCTTGTAGTCTTAAGATTATTTTTTATTTTTTAATGTTTTGGTTTGGGGGCCCACCCAGCTGTGTTCAGTCAGGAATTACGCCTGGCTAGGCTCAGGGAATCATGTGGTGCACAGTTGAGATTTGGCCAGCCACATGGAAGCCAAATACCTACCACACTATCTCTGGCCCCTACAGGAGTTTACATTTGAGGTGAAGCAGTGAAACAGCTAACTTCTGTAGAGCCTCAAGGATGGGTAGCATTGTAGCTCTGTCCTCCCGTTGTTCATCGAGTTGCTCAAGCGGGCCCAGTAACCTTGTTGTTACTGTGTTTGGGATATCGAATACGTCTCGGGAGCTCGCCAGGCTCTCCAAGAGGGGTGGAGGAATTGAACCTGGGTCGTCCAGGTCCGCCTCGTGCAAGACACGCCCTCCTGATGTGCAAGTCTGGGTATGGCTGCTTTTACTGGAGGCTAAAATGAGAGGTGCTTGTTTTCTTTGGGTACCTGATGGACAATGGACACTTAGAAACTGCTTTTCTAGCCTGGAAGCAAGTTCCATTAGAGACATCAAGTTTGGTACAGATAAAATGCTTTGTTGATTACCTTGTGTCCAGTATATGTGTGCCTCTTCAAACTAATGGATCAGAAATAGGTGATATTCTGGAGAGCACATTAAAAATTCATTTGGCCCCAGATGATTTATTTGCAGAAAGTGTGTGACTTAGAGGAGGTCCTGAATACTGGTATTAAATGAATGTGTTCTCCCTACCGAATAGAAGAAAAAGTAAGATTGTAAGTGAGTTTGGGTAAGTGGGAAGCAAAATGGATGGAGTGGGTCAGTCCACTGGCTACCAAGGCCAGCCATGGTGGGCTGAGGCCTAAGGCTTTGCTGGGAGACACCCAGCTCAACGCCCAGGAAGTCCCCCATCAGGGCACACACCTGGGAACAAGGCCAGAGCTTTGGGTTCCTATTTGAGGGACTGAAGTAGCACGCCTGGTGGTGATCAGGGATGTAACGGGTTACCCACAGGCAAGGCAAGTTCTTTAAACCCTGTTCTAAATTTCCAGCCCACTGATGAGTTCTTCATGTCCTATTCTAGGCTTACTACCAGCTCTCCTGTAGACTATGGAGGTTAGACTTGTGGGGTCTTATTCTTGGCTAGGATATCCCATGAGTACATTTCAGATGTTGCTATGTCTTCTCAGTCGTAAGCTTCAAGTGTTCTACGTACGTGATGGGAGGGATAACCCACCTTCAAGCTTTGGGTGGTATTTCAAGCCTTTTGTTGTCCATAATCACGGGAAATTTGGGTGGGGTGATTATTTAGGTGGAAAAAAATGTTAATAATCCTGAGGAAACTTGAGACAACAGGGTTGGAAAAATCATTCAAATCTGTAGAGAGGCTTTTATCAAATGTAGAAGCCAGTACTTGCGTGCGGCGAGGGGCTGGGAGAGGGTGTTTAGGTCGAACCTGGTATATACGCTCAGGGCTTATTCCTGGCCCTATACTCAGGGCTCACTCCTTGATGGATCAGTAACCATAAGGAGTGCTGGGGATCAAACCCAGGTCAGCCTAGTGCAGGGCAAGCACTCGACACACTGTACCCTTGCTCTGGCACTTTGGAAGCCAGTATTTTCTCACAGAAATAACATGATTGAATTGATGATTGCTAACATTCAGATAAGCAGATGGATTTAATGGTTGGTGGGGGTTTGTCCTTATGCCCCACCCACCCCTAAGTAAAACATGCTTCTTGGAATGTTATGTTCGTTTTTTCACATTGTCAAGCAGACCCGCCAGCCTGACATATTTTATCAGCCCCATGTTGATACTTCCTAAACTTTTGAAATCAATCCTATTTTGCCCATGTTTTCACATTTTTCCAGCATAAAAAATTATAAGGTAAAATGAATTACATACTAGATTGTATGCTAAACACATCCTCAAGTGTTTAATTGTTGGATAGATAATTCTATGCGATTATTTGCAAATGCTGCAGTGCTGCTTACAGTCCCAGTGGAGAGGGGCTGGGAATGTCACATCACACAGAGCCAGCAATGCGGAGTGTGCAGTCAGTCTCTGCTGGAAACCAAGTTCAGGCAGAGTCTGGTGGTGGAGATGGGATGTCTGGCTTCAAAGCATTTTCTACAATGAAAGAAAGGCCTAGGCACCAGATTGAGAGTACAGTGGGTAGGGCATTTACCGTGCATGTGGTTGACTCAGGTTAGATCCCTGGCACTTGAGAGGTCCTCCAAGCCCCTCCAGGAGTGATCCCTGGCACAGATCCAGGACTAGTTCCAGAGCATCGCCCGTGTGGCACGAACACCAAAGGCTTGCTTTTGAACCAACTACACGGGTGCTCCTGGTGCATCTGCCGTCACATTCAATTCTTAGAACCATCCTGTCACACTGCCTCTTCGGCGCACCTCCTTTGCAGTTAAGGAATCTAACGCTTCCAGAATGATGGCTAGTGATGGCTAATGTCATAGTAAGAGGGAGTATTGCAGGAATCCAGGTCTTACAGGTGGTGAGTTCCTGCCCTGAGCCTTACGTGAATGCCTGGAAACAGCAAAGAAAGAACAGATGAAGATTCGTAAGATCTCAAGTTGTCAGATGATCTGCAGCCCAGGGATGGCGTTGGATATAAGCCCAAAGGTGCCCTCTTGGCACAGCTTATGGCAGTCAGAGGAGAGACTCTGCAGAAATCCAAAGAGGCCAGCTTCAAGTTCTCAGTTTTTCCTCCTACCGAGTATCTTGCATTATCTGGAACTATCAGGCATTCCATTAGTAAACCCATGATTGTTTTCCTTGTTCATATTCCTATGTGACATACTCTTGGAACTGAAAAATGGACTTGAAATCTTTTAATTATAAATTTTCTATACAACCTGCCAAATTAACCCCTCTGACCTGGTACTGCACTTCTAGGCAATTAGGAAAATGTCAGCCTTTTCTCAACAGTTAATTAAGAACTATGTTGGATAAAAATACCAATTACTGCTGCTAAAGAAGAAATTTCCAACAAGTGAAAATAAGAAGCATGTTTTTCTGAAGGAACACATACCGCCAGGAAGGAGCAAAGCCAGACCTGAAACCTTGGAACCTCACTCGGGATTTTATGCTTTTTTTTTTTGTTTTGCTTTTTGGGTCACACCGGTGATGCACAGGGGTTGCTCCTGACTACTTTGCACTCAGGAATTACTCCTGGTGGTGCTCAGGGAACCATTTGGGTGGGTTGCTGGGAATTGAACCTGGGTCGGCTGCGTGCAAGAGAAATGTACCCTCTGTTCTATCACTCCAGCTCCTAGTTTAGAGTTTCTTTTGCTAATCTTCAATGTTGAAATGAAAGTGACGATAATACATCTTAAGAGATGGGATTGGGCCCAGTGATGGGGCCAGAGCTGAGGCTTTGCATGGAGGCAGCCCCGGCTCCGTTCCTCGTACCACATGGTCCCCTGAGTACCACCAGGTGGGATGGTACTGACAAGAGTGTTGCCTCAAATAAAAAGGGGTGTGTGTGTGTGTGTGCGCGCGTGCGTGCGTGTGTGACATAAACTTAGCTTTTATCTGGTCTCTGAGATGACCAAAGTGACATCAGTGTCACGGAAATGGAAGTTGTTCCTCTTTCAAACTTTTAAAAAGTATTTACGTGGTGTGTGTGTGTGTGTGTGTGTGTGCGCGCGTGCGTGTGTGTGTGTTCTCATATCTGCTGATGTTCGGGGCTTCCTCAGGGGACCATGTGGGATGCTGTGGATAGGATCCAGAGCAGCTACATGCAAGGCAAGTGCCCTGCCTGCTGTACTATTTCTCCAGCCTCTTTCTCCTTTTTGCTTTTTTGGGTCACACCCAGCAATGCACTGGGTTTACTCCTGGCTCTGCACTCAGGAATTACTCCTGGCGGTGCTCGGGGGACCGTATGGGATACTGAGAATCGAATCCAAGTCAGCCGCGTGCAAGGCAGCACCCTGCCCAGCTGTGCTATTGCTCTAGCCCTTCTCTCCCTTTTTAAAGCCAAGTGCTGAGCGTGCCGAGCTGAGCAGAAGTGCTTCCCTGACAGGAGGATTCCAGCCTGTCTGTGGGTTGGAAGATTGCACATGGTTTGTGAGGACTGCACCTTCGCAGGATTAGGATTCTGCATCTGCGTTATGGCTCCCCTGGAGAGAGCCGGTTGATTTCAAAATGGGGACAGAAAAGTGCAGGCGAGAAGCTTGCCAAAGGCACCCGCAGCCTGCCCGCTGGGGGGTGGGGGGGGGTGGGGCGGGCAGGGAGACCAGTTTGGAAACTGGGAAAGAGAACTTCTCCTAGTGACCTTCCTTCTCATGGCAACTTGACAAGGGGCAGGAGAGCCAAAAGCATACAGGAATCACCCGAACCTTTGGCTGGGAGGTTTGTGTCTAAATAAGCCCCAGCACTGGCGTTTCTGAAAGGGACCTGAAGATGCAAGAGAGGAAGGAAACATGAGGACCAGCAAGCCCACTTGCAAACAGCCTCCAAGTACCCACCAGTGCCTGACCCCCCGAGAATCCAAGTGCTACCCTCCCCCCCAGCCTGTTCTGCTGCTGACTTAGAGCACACGCCAGAGTCAGCGCCAGGACACAGAACAAAGGCCTGGGGTCACCCGGACAATGCACAACAGAGCAAAGCAGACCCTCGGTTTATTATTTTGTGAAGCCGGCAGTTTTCTTAAATGAAACCTAGAAAGATGCACGAGAGGAGAGGAACTGTGTGTTCAAGAAAGAATATGGGCTTGTCCAGAATGGAAAAAGCAAGCAGAGGTAACTCAGAGAAATGCAAGTGAGGTGTGTATTCAAAGGAGAACACAGTTTTGAAGAGAGCCCAGACCTGACACTTGAGGTGAGAAAGTATGTTGGGGCCAGAGAGACAGCACAGCAGGTAGGATGTTTGCCTTGCAAGAGACTGACCCGGGTTTGATCCCTGCATCCCATATGGTCCCCCGAGCACCAAGAGGAGTAATTCCTGAGTGCAGGACCCAGGAGTAACCCCTGAGCATCGCCGAGTGTGGTACCCTCAAAAAAATGTGCTGGGGCTGGAGAGCTAGTACAGCAGGTAAGTTGCCTGACTTCAACCCTCAGCACCCCGTGGAGTCCCTGAAAACCCCACCAGGAGTGATCTCTGAGTGCAGAGCTGCGGGAGTAAGCCCTGTGCACTGCGGGGTGTGGCCCCAAACCAAAAACAACAGCCGCAACAATTGAAAACACAAGCAAGCCCTGAGGCACAAACAGGCTGGACCACAGGAACCGACTCTGCAGCCAACAGGCACAGAGGCGCGGGGACTGTTTCGATCGTCTTGTTTTGGAGCTGCTCCATGGGAGCGATCCTGTGCACTACAGCAGACCCCAGACGGTTCTGTGAATGCTAATGAACAGAAGGGTGCTTTACCACAGAGGCTGAAGCTATTACTGTTTTTAATGCAGGGAGTTCTGCACTGAGTAATCCCGCGCACATGGAGAGCGTGGGTTTCAGCCACTGGTCTTCGGAGCTGCGCAGTCTGCAGTCGTGACAAGACGGGCACTGACTGCCACAGATCATGATGTGGGCAGAATGAGTGACCTGGAAGGCAGAGATATGGCAGTAATCCCATTAGATAAAGAGAACCAAAGATGTGAAACACATGAAGAGGGCCTGAATGCAGCTCAAGGACACATCTGTGACAACCCATCTAACCCCAGGTGACACCACACGGTCTCCCGAGCACTGCTAGGGAGCACCACTGGGTATGACCCTATAAAAATGTCTATAAAAAACTTGAAAAAAATTATTTTGGTTATTTGGGCCATACCAGACGGTGCTTGGGGATTACTCCTATCTCTGTGCTCAGGGATCACTCCTGGTAGGGTTCGGGGGTCCATATGGGGTTCTCCCACTGCCTACCTGCACCCGCAAATCTTAAAGTCAACCATGAAAATAAAGAAGATAGGGATTAGAAATATAGTATCAGAGTTAAAGCACTTGCTTTGCATGTGCCAGCTCAGGTTTGATCCCCAGATCCCCAGCACCTCTTACGGTTCTCTGAGTCCTGCCAGAAGTGATCCCTGAGCCACAGAGTCAGGAGTGGGCCCTGAGTAGCCTGGTGTGGTCCAAATCATGTCATCACAGGAGTTGACAGGCCCTCCGACGAGGGGAAGAGGGAGATGTACAGGCCTGGGCTAATGTGTGTTGGTGTCTTTCTTTTGGGTTGTGGTAGAGTGTGGTCCGCATGGGCTACTCACAATTCAGTGCTCAGGGTCGCCCTTGGAAGTGTTCAGGGATAGAACCCGGGCCTTCCGAAAGCAAAGCATGTACTCCACTCTGAGGTGGTCTCTCTGTGCTGTGTCCTTTTTTGGGGGGTTGGGATGGGGTTTGGGCCAATTGACTGTGCCCAGGGGTTCCTGGCTCAGTGTCAAGATTGCTGTGGCAGTGCTCAGGGTGCATGCAGTGCTGGCTGGGAATCAAACCCAGGGCCTCACATGTACAAGGTAGTTACCCTACCATTGAGCCATATCTCTGACCTCCATCTCTCTTTGTGAAGGCTTGGGACACATCTATCTGCGCTTGGGAGCTTCTTCCAGTTCTGTGGACAGGGTCACCCCTGGTGGTGCTTGAGGAATGAACTGGGGTCAGCTTCATCATAGCGAGTGCCCTGTACGATCTCTCTGGTCTCTTGTGTCTTTGGAGGTGGTGGGGGGCTTGGGGAAAGGAGGGTCACACCCAGTAGTGGTCAGGGGCTTTTTATGGTTCTGTGCTCACATGACCCCTGACTCCTCAGGGACCATTTGTGGTGCTGGGGATTCAGCTCAAGCCAGTGAGTTGCTAGATATGTGCCTTGGCCCCTGTACCATCTCAGCTGCTCACCACCCCACATCTTTTTTTTTTTCTTTTTGGGTCACACCCGGCGATGCACAGGGGTTACTCCTGTATTATGCACTCAGGAATTACTTCAAGAAGTGCTTGGGGGACCGTATGGGATCCTGGGAATTGAACCTGGGTTGGCCACATATAAGGCAAATGCCCTTCCCCTCTGTACTATCACTCCAGTCCCTCCATATCTTTTTTGTATTGGCTAAAGTTTAGGAATGGCTCATCAGGAGACTGGATCTTATATATATGAGGTCCTTCTGGGTTTGGACTCTAGCACCACATCATCATCGTCGTCGTCATCATCATCATCATCATCATATTTAAAAGGCGAATTATGAAACTTTTAAAAGTAGAAAAAGCTTATAAAATAAAGACATAAGGAAAGAGAATCTTTGTAGAACTGTGTAGTGTATGCATTGAGCTAAGTGTTACTAGGCATCAAAAAGATTAAACAGTGTATAAGGTGAAACAGTGTGAAAGATCACCGAGAAGTGTATCCAAAGTTGGCCCAGAGTGCATGAAGGGACAGGTGGCACCGTCTTCCTCACTCACATACTCACCCAACTTCCAGTCCTACCCAAGTTCCATTCATGCCCAGAGCTTGGCACAAATGAGTGACTTTTTTTCTGTATACCGTATCATAGGTACCTTCTCTATGCCTCCGTCTGACGGATGCACCACTCTCCTCATGGTGTTACAGTGGCCTGTAGCTATCAGTACAGGCTGGGAGTCCAAGAACAACAGGCTGCTTCATCCAACCTGGGCACGCTCGGCTGCACTACTTAGATTTGTGTAATCACACTCCCTGACATTTGCACAGTAGGAAAGTGTCTTGGTGACGCATTTCTCAAAGCATATGCCCGTCATTAGGTGACACATGACCATATATTGGTTTGATCGTAATAGAAAAAGTGTCTGGTTCAGTCACTATGAAAAACAGTATCAGTTTCCTCAAATCATTAAAAATAGATCAACCATATGGTTCAGCAATCCCACTTGTGGATGTATGCCCAAAGGAAATGGAAACAGAGATTGAAGAGAGACAGGCTTCCCAGGTCTATGGCGACTTTATTCACAATGGCCAAGACATGGGGAAATAACCTTTTTCCCACCAGTTGGGTGAATGGATAAATGTGGTAGACAGCTTTCCCGCAGAATGTTATTCAGTTCACAAGAAAACACATCCTGCCATTTATGGCCATAGGGCTGGACCTTTAGGGCACTATGCAAAGACAAACACTGTATGACATCATTTGGACATGCAATCTGAGAAAGTCAAATCAAAGAGGAAAATGGTGTCTACCAGGCTTGGTTTGAGGAGATGGGACAGAGTTTTGAAAGATACGAGCCTGTAATGAGTAGTAAGTCCTAGGAATCATATGCACTGTCTAATGGATGTAAACTAGATTATATTATTATCCAACAGGCTACGTGATAAGAACATTTTAGTGGTGGAAACACTCATGTAATATGATAGAGTTGCTAATGATCACGGAGTAGCCATGCTTTTTAATATGCATGTGAACCGCTTAAAGGACTTTACAGATCTGAGGACCCTTAGCCATGGGTCCTTCTGCCATCAGGGTTTATCAAAATCTTTAGGGGCTAGAGTGATAGTAAGCGGATAGGGAGTTTGCTGTTCATGCTGCCGACCTGGGTTCTATCTCTGGCATCCCATATGGTCCCCTGAGTACCACCAGGAGTAGTTTCTGAATGCCCAGCTAGGAATAACCCCTAAGCATCGCTGGAAGTGACCCAAGAAGCCAAAAATAAAATAAAATAAAGTCTTTAATACATACTTCAGGAGCTACCACGTGAAATTTGGAGGACAGTGAGAGGATAAAACTGATCACTAAGCACAGACATGGAAATCCCAGATGAAAATAAGCACGAGAGCCTCTGTAGCGGATGGAAGTTCATGTGACCAACAGAGAAAGTCAGGTGGCATCTACTTCTATGGAAGGAGACAGGATGCCCAAGAACTCCCCAGTATTGGGCGTGGCGTGGTCCGCCCAGTCATGCTACAGTGTGTTGTTCCGACCCCACTGCTCCCGCAGGTCTTCATGGACTCGTTGACATCCATATGGATGTAGCCTATGCAGGCCAAGCAGAGGCGCTGGAGATGAAGACGACGCAAAAAGTGTGGCTCATCTGCTGGGCTCATCCTATGTTTGTCTAAGAATCTCACCAGAATTTCTACTGGGGGGAAAAAGAAGCTTATTTTTATTTTTTTTTCAATTTTGGGACCCACAACCAGCAATCTCAGGGCTTATTCCTGGCTCTGCACTCAGGACTCACTCCTGGCGGGCTCAGGGGACCACATGTGGTGCTAGAGATTGAACCCAAATGAGACTGTGGCAGATGATCAGGTGCTTCTTTATGGGAAAAGATGAAGATGCTTCTAAAAAGCCTCCTTCCCAGGGTGGATGAGTTGTGAACTTGTGATCAGTGGCAGTCCAGCAGCTGCACAGTACACTCTGAGAGAATTCAGCCTGTGAGAAAAGGGAAAAAGAAAAGGGAAACCAGCTCCAAGTATCTCCTTCTACACACACACACAGACACACACACACAGACAGACAGACAGACAGACACACACACACACACACTCGAAGAAGATTGGGTAGCTCAAAGAAGGTGAGCTTCCCAGAGATTAGGAGAGGGTAGCTCAGAGAGAAGAAACCAAAGCGTGATCTCCTAGGATTTTTCAGATAAGAACAGCAATATGCTTATTTGACCAAGCCCAAATAAAATACCTGTTATAACTTAACTTTTTAACTATGTCAAATTGAGTGAGAGAGAGAGAGAGAGAGAGAGAGAGAGAGAGAGAGAAAACCAAATATATGCCTGTGCCATTAAGTATAAACAGATTCATCTCCACTCTCCCTGCAAACCAACCAACCAGTACCAGTAGGTGCTAGGCTAGTGTTTATCTTTGAGTGTCTTTTTGTTTGTTTTTTTGGGGGGGAGATCACACCCAGTGATGTTTAGGGGTGACTCCTGGCTCTGCACTCAGGAATTACTCTGGTGGTACTGGGGTTTGGGGACTGTCGGGGGAATAGACCCAGGTTAGCTGCATGCCAGGCAAGTGCCTTATCACTATACTATTTCTCCAGTCCCTGCTGCATAAATTCTATTTAATTTTTCTTTGAGCATGTGGGGAAGAGAGGTTTGGGTCAGACCTGGCAGTGCTCAGGGATTTTTCCTGGATCTGCACTCAGGGATCACTCCTGGTAGTGATCAGTAAACTGGGGATACTCATATACAGTGCTGGAGATCAAACTGGGGTTGGTCATGTGCAAGACAACCACCTTACTATCTCTCTGTACTATCAACCCCTGTACTATCTCTCTGACACCATTTAATTTTTGAAAATGACATCATGAACATACAACTGAAAGAGGTATATATTGCAATGATTCTCAGCCCACATTTCTTTTTATTTTAGTATATTGCATTACATTTTATTTAATATTCGGATCTCATGATGGTAATAATCATGCCTTCACTGTAAAACTGTCATCCTGTTGATCATTGATTTCCTCGAGTAGGCACCAGTACCATCTCCTTCGTCCTAGCCCTGAGATTTTAGAAAGTGCCACATTCGAGGCTCTTTCAGGGTCAGGAGAATGAGACCCATCAGTGTTACTGTTTTTAGCATACTGAATACGCCAAGGGGAGTTTGCTAGACTCTGACGTGTGGGCAGGATACTTTTGGTAGCCTGCCAGGTTCTCCAGAGTAAGAACTAGATCATAAAATGTCGCACAGCCGCGAATGTGTGAGCTTCTGGGTTTTATAGTCTCTGGGTCTTGGTCGTTGATAGGATTACACGGTGCCAGCACTGGGGGCAGTTGGTGGGTGTTAACACCTACATACTGGAAGATGGGGGATCTGGGTGGAGGAGGCCCAGTCCCAATCCGAGCAGGCTTGAAGATCTATGCTCCGGGTCCAGCACACCTGGGTTTCTCTGCCGGTTCCTTCATGTGTGAGGCTTGTCCAAAGGTGTGGAGAGTGGTCATAAGCATGGCTGTGGCTGGAACCGGAGGTCTTAAGCTGCTGGGGCTCCGCTCAGGGTGGGGAGGGAAACTCAACCCACCCTCTCCAAGGGGCCCCAGAGAGGACAGCCAGGCGCAGAGGCAGTTGGTGGGTGTAACGCCTACATACTGGAAGATGTAGGTACCAACTGCCCCCGGTGCCATGTAATCCCATTAATGGCCAAGACTCAGAGACTATAAAACCCAGCTCCTGGAAGAGAACAGCACAGAGTCTCCTGCTTCCACGCCTGGCTGTTCTCACTGGGCCCCTTGGAGGAGGGTGGGTTGAGTTTCCCTCCCCACCCGGAGCAGAGCCCTGGCAGCTGAAGACCTCCGGTTCCAGCCACAGCCATGCTTAAAACCACTCTCCACACCTTTGGACGAGCCTCACGCATGAAGGAACCGGCAGAGAAACCCAGGTGTGCAGGACCCGGGGCGTAGATCTCTAAGCCTGCTCTGATTGGGACCGGGACTCCTCCACCCAGAATCATGCTTTACCTTTCTTTAATAAAACTTTTAAAGAAATTCTGTGCTGATGTATTTTGGAGTTTACATGAAATAAGTAAGGCCTACTCTTGTAAATTTCAGCCCCTGCACTTTACATAGGCACTCTGGTTTACAAAGTTGTTGATGACGATTTGTTATAGGCACTCAATGTTACAACACCAATCCCATCATCGTTATCACTTTCCACCTTCCCTCTACCATTATCTCCAATCTTCCCAACCACCCCTCAAGCCTGCCCCCATAGCAGGCCCACAATAATTTATTTTATATTTCTTGTTATCAATAAATTGCCAACATAATGATCAAAACATATTTCCAAATTAGTGTTGATTCTTACCATGGAGACATTAAGTCCTTGTATGAGGGATCACTAAAATGTTGTTACAGATTAAATCTCTGTGTTTCTGTTTGGTTAGCTGAGTTTGGTTGCCTTCTCTGTCATACTCCATCCAATTTGGAGTGCCATTCCTGGATTATCAGTGTTCTAGAGTTTGCAGGTGTTGCACAGCCACTGAGGCAACCATGCACTCCAGGAAGTCCAGAATTTTAACTGTGTGGTACAACTGGAGGAAAATGATTTTACTAGGCAGTGACTTTGGGGTGTGGACGTGACTACTGGGGCTTCCGGAAACACAGGGAGATTAGGGGGAGGTAGCCCATCCCGATTCAGAAAAAGCCTGGAGATTTCAGTCACAAAACCCACATACCCAAATTTTCAAAAGGTTAATTTCTGGGTGAAGCTTGGTTTGGGGCAACGGAGTCCAGCCAGAGGCATGAAGACAGTTGTTGTTGTTTTTTTTTTTTAATTTTTGGGTGGGCTGGAGCGATAGCACAGCGGGTAGGGCGTTCGCCTTACAAGCGGCCAACATGGCCGACCCGAGTTCGATTCCTCTGCCCCTCTTGGAGAGCCCGGCAAGCTACCGAGAGTATTCAATATGCCAGACACAGTAACAACAAAGTCTCCAATGGAGACGTTACTGGGCCCGCTCGAGCAAATCGACGATCAACGGGAGGGCCTTTACCTTTACCTTTACCTTTTAATTTTTGGGTGACACCCGGCAATGCACAGGGGTTACTCCTGGCTCTGCACTCAGGAATTACTCCTGGCTGTGCTCAGAAGACCATGCTGGGAATCAAACCCTGGTTGGCTGTGTGCAAGACAAACGCCCTGCCTGCTGTGCTATCGCTCCAGACCCATGGAGACAGTTTTGCAGAGTGGGACTGAGTGTCTGCCAAGCCTCTGTCTGGGCAGGCCCTGGGCTGGCTGGTCCCCATCCAGGTGCCCTGATGTCTCAAGCCGTGCTGGGTGTCCGAAGGAATTTTGGCAGTCCGCTCACATTTCTACCATCCAGATCAAGCTGCCAAATGTTTCTCCACCCCTCCAAGGCACCCATGGGCCCTATCTCAAACCTTATTCACCCCTTCCCAAAAGGCGAATACAGCTTTCCCTACTGGTGCCATTTGTATTTGTGTTTGCTGCTTTTGGAGGCCACGCACATTCACTTACACAAAAGGAACTCGTGGCTTGGTTTCCTTTCTCCAACACAACACCCATGAGAGTTCTCCTGACAGTGTGGAGCCATTTACTTTCTTGTTGCTCTATGGTTTCACATTGTAGGAACACACATGATTCATCCGTTCTAGTGCTGATAGCAACGTGGTTTGCAGTTCTCAGCTGATATGGATGGAAAAGCCAGCTTCCTCCTAGGTCTCGGATCCCAGACAAGACAGCAAGTAGCATAACAAATATGGCTCAGCTAAGGCCTTGGCAAACAGCGTTGGGACCGACTGCCTTAGACAAGTCCCCGTTCCAGAGACACTTGTACTGTGATGATTGCCATACCATCTGCTTTCACACTGATTCCCATACAAACAACAACAAAAAACCGTTTCAAAAAGTTCTGCAAAGTCAGCGAGTCTTAAAAAGACTATTGTCAATAAGAGGCAATGTCATGGAGGACATATGATTACTATGACTTTCAAACAAATCTGTAACTAACATTGCCTCTCTCTTTAAAAATTTTTTTTAATTTTTGCTTTTTGCATCACACCTGGTGATGTACAGGGGTTACTCCTGGCTGTGTACTCAGGAATTACTCCTGGCGGTGCTCAGGGGACATATGAGATACTGGGAATCAAACCTGGGTCGGCCACGTTCAAGGCAAACACCCTACCTGCTGTACTATCGCTCCAGTCCCTGCCTTTCTCTTTTTTCACTTGTCTTTCTTTCGTCACACCTGAAGTCACTCCCAGAGGTGCTGGGGAATCAAACCCGACCATCCCTCAGCTATCCTTCTTGCAAAGCACGTACTCCAGCCCATTGAGTGATCTCTCTGCCCCACCTCAATACTATTGCCATAAGTAATTAGTAGTAAACATTACTATGCATTTAATAATTGTTGTTATCATTATCTTTAAAGACTTTTGTTACTGAAGAACTGGTCTGCAGAGACAATGACCACAACAAAAGCAATGCCGGTGACTCAGGGTTCAGTACTGAAAACCACCCAGGCGCTAGGACTCTCCTCTGGTGCGTGACGCCAGCAAAGCTGAAAGCAGAGAGAGTCAGACCATGCCTGATGTCTTGATGTTAGGGTGTGACACGCTGGGGTGTAGCAGGCATCCCCACGTGCTTATTAAATGGATGGTTCAGACATCTAAAGCCATTTGAATTTGCAGGTTATAAATTTCCTAAATTAGTAAACGAATTACTCAAAGGATGGCATGCTTTTTTCCTGTTTTTGTTCCGGGTTGGGGTGTGTGTGTATGTGTGTGTGTGTGTGTGTGTGTGTGTGTGTGTGTGTGGCCCGGGGTGGGTGGGGGATTGGGACCACACCCGGAGATACTTCTGGTTCTGCACTCAGGAATTACTCTGAGTAAATCCTCTGTCAGTGCTTGGGAAACCATGTGGGATGCCAGGGATTCAAACCCGGGTCAGTCTCATGCAAGGCAAGCACCCTACCCGCTGTACTATTGCTCTGGCCCCTCACATGCTTTTAAACATTATAGAAAAGCAGTAAGAGTGGTATTGCTAGACGCACATGCCAGGGGAAAAGGCAGCTCAGAGAGAGAAGGGAGCACCAAGTAAAGGGTGTTCGGAGGATCCTCCCAGGATGGGAGATGCATGCTGAAAGTAGACTATAGACCGAACATGATTGCCACTCAATGCCTCTTTTGCAAACCAAGCACCCAAAAGGAGAGAGAGAACAAAGGGGAATGCCCTGCCACAGAGGCAGAGTGGGATGGGGGGGATGGGGGGGATGGGGTGGGAGGGATACTGGGACCCGTGGTGGTGGTGGAAAATGGGCACTGGTGGAGGGATGGGTACTTGAACATTGTATAACTGAAAGCCAAGCACAAAAATTTGCAAGTCTACAACTGTATCTCATGGTGTTTCATTAAAAAAAAAATTTTTTTAAAAAAAAGAATGTTTGCATATACACTCAGAACAGTATGGGACCAACTGGGGAAGAAAACCCAGAAGTGCCTCACGTATCCTCCCTGCCCCAAACATGCATAGCTGCCCATGGCTGACACTGCACATCAGAATGGTAAAAAAAATAAAAACAACAAGAATATACTCCATGAAAAAAAACAACAACCTTACTTTGACATATTATGATCATTCAAAGCCAAGCACCCCACCCACTGTACTATCTCTCCAGCTCCTTTAAAATAAATTTTAATTCAAAATAAGAATCTATTCAGAACACTTACTCTTTAGTGTTTTTCTAGCTGTTCCTTAAAATACATAATGTATATACAAGACTGTATGTAATTAAAATTACAATTTGATGAGTTTGGTGCTAAGCATACATTCATGAAATCAGCCCAGTATATGTGATAAGCCATGCATCACCTCCAAAGTTGCTTCTACCTTCTTATCAAATTTTTGTGGTGAAAAACTTTATACTCTTTATCTCCTAATATCTTCTATTTATTTTTCTATTTCCACTCTAAACACCATGGTTTACAAAGTAAACCTGCATTAATTACAAAGTGAAGGTACACAGAGGGACAAAGGCATGTGGGTCCTGGGGCTGAGATCTCCAAGCCTGCTCAGATCTGGGCTGAGAATCCTCCACCCAGCTCCTCCATCTTCCAGTAGGCAGGGGTCACACCCACCAACTGGCCCCCTGGTGTGTGTAATCCCATCAATGGCCAAGACCCAGTGACTATAAAACCCAGCTCCCAGGAGTGCGCGACATCTTATTATCTCATTCTTACTTTGGACAACCTGGCAGGCTACCTAATGTAACCTGCCCACACGGCAGAGTCTGGCAAACTCCCCGTGGCATACCCAGTATGCCAAATATCAGTTAGAATGATGGGTCTCATTCTCCTAACCCTGAAAGAGCCTTGAATAAGGCACTTTTTTAAATCTCAGGGCTGGGACGGAGACGTTACTGGGGCCTGCTCGAGGCAATCAGTTTACAAATTGGTTCATGATAATTTTGTTACCTACTTTGATGTATTGTCATCATCATTCCTCCCGTTGTTCATCGATTTGCTTGAGCGGGCCCAGTAACGTCTCATTTTGAGACTTGTTACTGTGTTTGGCATATCGAATACGTCACGGGGAGCTTGCCAGGCTCTGCCGTGCGGGCAAGATACTCTCGGTAGCTTGCCGGGCTGAGAGGGGCAGAGGAATCGAACCTGGCTCGGCCGGGCTGGCTGCACGCAAGGCAAACACCCTACCGCTGTGCTATCACTCCAGCCCATCATCATCAGTAGCATTCAATGTTCCAACTCCAACCCCACCGCCACCGTCACCTTTCCTCCATTACTGTCTCCATTTTCCCAATAACCCCTCAAACCTGCCCCCATAGCAGGCCCACAGCCATTTATTTTATGTTGCTTGTTACCCCTAACTGGCTAATGGAATGATCAAAAGACATTTCCTTAGTAGAAAATTTTTGAAAATTGTTGTATCTCACAATGTTCTCATCTTAATGGGTACATTAAGTCCTTGTCTGAGGTTCACTTGGCCCTCTGCATTAACGTTTTTGTTAGATGAATGACTTCTGTGTTACATTCCTATCCAACTTGGGATGGAATATTATCCTCCTGGGATGTTAGTATTGTAGAGTTTAGAGATGTTGCTCCAGAAAATATAGAATATTTGCCTGGGCAGTCTGACTGGAGGCGGGGCGACAGCTGTTGGGGTGTAAATGTGACTGACAGGGCTTTTTGGCAGAATGGGAACTTGGCCTGACCCCTCCCAAGATCACCCCAGAAGTCTCAGCTGGGACCAGTATCTAAGAAATTTCTGTGGGTAGTTGATCTCTTTCGAAATTTATTTATAAGTCTCTGGAATACGGCTAGTAGCTGAGCTTACATGGCAGGTGGCAGCGGTGGGAACCTGGGTACTGTGAGTTTCAAAGAAGCGTGGGCGTGAGGGACCCCAACGTTCGGTGACCAAGAACTGCCTCCCCAGGATGTATGGCGAAGGATGGGGGAGCGGGCGAACAGAGGAATAGGGCCCCAGGCTGGTTGGCAGTCAGCTCACTTCCCTCCCCTCCCAGCATAGTCATTTCTCCTCCCTTCCCCCTCCTTACAGCATTAGCACTGTCACTGTCCTCCCGTTGTTCATCGATTTGCTCTAGCGGCACCAGTAACGTATCTATTGTGAGACTTCTTGTTACTGTGTTTGGCATATCGAATACGCCACAGGGAGCTTGCCAGGCTCTGCTGTGCGGGGTACTCTCGGTAGCTTACCAGCTCTCCCAGAGGGGCGGAGGAATCCAACACCGTTCAGCTGCATGCAAGGCAAATGCCCTACCCACTATGATAGCAATCAGTGATTAGCCCTCTTCCAGAGACTTATAAATAAATCTTGAAAGAGATCAACTACCCACAGCATAATTATATAGAAATCATGAAGGGTGGGTATACATAGGTGGGGTTGAACACTGTTATAACAACAAACAGAGGTAAAGCCACTCCTTCAGGGGAAGTTTTAGGAGATTAACTGAAGGACAAAATCTCTTTTGAGGGTTCAGCTCTCTAGATTATTAGGAGATCCGCTCAAGGGTGGGATTCCACCTAGGGCGTATTGCTTTCGCCTTTCCTCAGCTAGTAATCTATTTAAATAAGCACAGTGAATTTACTTCTTACTAATACTTCTAGTCATTTTGTCTGAACTGTCACTGTCCTCCCATTGTTCATCAATTTGTTCGAGCGGGCCCAGTAATGTCTCCATTGGAGACTTTGTTGTTACTGTGTCTGGCATATCGAATACTCTCGGTAGCTTGCCAGGCTCTCCGAAAGGGGCGGAGGAATCGAACTCGGGTCGGCCATGTTGGCTGCGTGCAAGGCAAACGCCCTACCCGCTGTGCTATCGCTCCAGCCCTTTGTCTGAACACAAGTAAGAATATATTAAGCTTAAAGTTTGGCTCATCCTGGGTACATCACGCTATATGTCCCAGACTACAGTCCTCAGGCAAGGTTAGTCTTTCCTAATCCCAGCAGGGTCCTTATTTAGTGACTTCTTTTTTGAGCCATGACAGTTTGTTCCATGACCTGCTCTTAACTTATAGCGCTTAGCTTGTAGCTTTCCGATGTCCGGGTAGCTTACAGCTTGCCCTGGATCTATCCTTGTCCCTTGCTGGGACCATCCTTATGGGGGTATGAGGAAGTAACCGAGGCTTAAGTCCAGTATGATGAATGCCCAGGAGTAAATATTATTTGGAGTCAATTAACTCCCATGCTATAAAAGCATAGCATGTCTTCCTGTGTCAATACAAAAAGGATGTTGCTAAACCATGCAAATGACATAAATAAAAAAGAGAGAAATAATATAATATTATTAGTGCCTAATGGAATTGGGTGTGCTTCAGGAGCACTGTAGTAGGAGTAGCTCAATAAACCTAAGCTCCCTGTGGGAGAAGCAAGGACAAATCAATGTCATCCAGCACAGCATGGCTGCTGGGGCTTCCAAAAGTACAGGGTGGTCGGAGAGGTCACCATCCTCACTCTGAGAAGGTTTGGCGTTTTCAGCCAGAGAGATTCGGTACCTGGAATTTTCTGCAGGTTTAGCCTCTCTATGGAGCTTGGAATACCTCCAGCATGACTACCTCCACACCGCATTCCCTGGCAACCCTGATCTATGGGTTTGTCTAGCTCGCATTCAGCCCATGTGTGATGTCATCCGTCCTTCTGAGTTCTGTGTGTGTTTTATTTTTTTGAGGTCTTGGGCCATAACTAGTGACGCTCAGGCGTTTCTCCAGATCCTGCACTCAGAAATTAGGATGACTTAGCACTCAGGTAGTGCCCAGGAGACCTTATGGGATGCTGAGGATCAACCCCAGGTTGACTGTGTGTGAGACAAGCACCTTGCCCCCGGACTAACACTCCAGCCCCTGTTCTTCTGTGTTTCTTCATTGGTTTCCCTCTTGCTTCATGTCTTCTAGGTTGATCCATACTGTAGTAAGGGGTTGACTTTCCTTTGTTTGAAAGGCTAACTAGCTCCTTGCGTGCGCTGACTGTATATTCTCTACCCATTCATCTGCTGACGGGTATCGAGGGGGCTTCCTTGCATGGAGAAAGCCAAGAATGCTGTTGCTGAAGTGAACACAGGCTACAGTTACCTCCAGATCCTGTTTTTAATGTCTTTGGCTCTGTACCCAGAAGTAGGATTACTTAATTGTACAGTATTCATATTTCCACTTTCCGAAGAACTACCCAACTGTTTCTCCACAGTGACTCACTTCTACAGACTTACACTCCCAGCAGCAATGTCCAGGACCGCTGCTTGACCACATCTGCTCCCCCCTTGTCTTTCTGTTTATGTTAGTGGAACTCATCCTGATCTGGGAAGTGAAGCCTCACTCTGCCTTGCATTTCCAGTCTAGTAGTTTTTCAAGTGTCTGTGGGCAATTCACATATCTTCTTCGTGTTTTCAGTTGCTTTGCCCAATTAAAAATTTTTTTGGTTTTTACATCTAGAAGTCCCGTATTTGTTTATTTGCCTATTAACCATATATATCAGATAGGTGCTTTCAAAATGTTTTTCTTATGGTTTGGTTTTTCATTTTGTTGATTTAGTCATCTGCTCTTACGGAAGAAGTTTGATCCTGTTCCACATGTCCTTATTTATTTTGTTTTTGGGCCACACATGATGGTGCTCAGGGCTTACGCAAGACTCTGTACTGAGGGATCACTTTTGGTGGGACCCAGGGAACCATACAGGTGCCAGGGATTGAACTCAGGTTAGTGGCATGCAAGGTAAGCACCCAACCCGCTGTACTGTTACTCTGGCTCCCTCCACATTTCCTTTTCTGTTTTTGTTGCCTGTGTCTTTTGTTCTTTTATTTGATTTGCTTTGGAGGCCATCTTCAGTTCAGGCACTAGGCCAGGCTCAGTCCCCTCTCCTGGTGAAGCTGAGAGGATCACATGGTGCCGGAGATTGAACCCAGGTCTCTCACATGTGTCCCGTCTTCTGAGCAGAGACCCTGCCTGTGCTTTCAATGTCACAGTCACGATTACGACCCTCCTGTTGTTCGTCGATTGCCTCGAGCAGGCCCCAGTAACATTTCCTTCATCCTAGCCCTGATTTTTTTTTTTAAGTGTCATATTCAAGGCTCTTTCAGGGTTAGGAGAATGAGACCCATCATTGTTACTGGTGTTTGGCATATTGGGTATACCACGGGGAGTTTGCCAGACTCTGCCATGTGGGCAGGCTACATTCGGTAGCCTGCCAGTTTGTCCAAAGTAGGAATGAGATAATAAGATGTTGCGCGGCCCCATTTGCAACTTCCGGGAGCTGGGTTTTATAGTCTCTGAGTCTTGGCCATTGATGGGATTACACGGCGCCAGGGGGCCAGTTGGTGGGTGTGACCCCTGTCTACTGGAATTTGGAGGATCTGGGTGGAGGATGCTCAGCCCCGATCCGAGCAGGCTTGGAGATCTCAGCCCCGGGACCCGCATGCCTTTGTCCCTCTGCCAGTACCTTCATGCATGTGGAGAGTAGTCTCAGCATGGTGGGGGCTGATTCTGGAGGTCTTCGGCTGCTGAAGCCCTGGTCGGGGCGGGGAGGGAAACTCAACCCACTCCCCTCCAAGGGGCCCCGGCGAGGACAGCCAGGCATGGGGGCAGGAGATTCTGCGCTGTTCTCTTCCGGGATCTGGGTTTTATAGTCTCTGAGTCTTGGCCATTGATGGGATTACACGGCGCCAGGGGGCCAGTTGGTGGGTGTGACCCCCGCCTACTGGAATTTGGAGGATCTGGGTGGAGGATGCTCAGCCTCGATCCGAGCAGGCTTGGAGATCTCAGCCCCAGGACCCACATGCCTTTGTCCCTCTGCCAGTACCTTCATGCATGTGGAGAGTGGTCTCAGCTTTCAATGTCATATCTAAAAAAATCATTGCCAAGGATGATGCCCAGCAGTTTACCCCAGGATTATTTATTTATTTGTTTTTTTCCCTAATGAAAAAAATCGATCACTGTAAGATACTCAGTTATAAGGTTGTTCATGATTGAGTTCCAGTCATACAATGTTCCGACACCTGTCCCTTCACATCCCCAGTTTTCCTTCAACCATTCCTCCCACCCCAGCCTGCCTCTATGACAGGCACTTTTCTTCTCTCTTTCTCTGTCTCCTCTCTCTCTCTCTCTCTCTCTCTCTCTCTCTCTCTCTGTCCTTTTGGGCATTATGGTTTCTTATCCATCTATCATTGTCATAGTGGGTCCTTCTCTGTCCAAAGCGCCCTTCCCCTTCCGCACCTACCACCACTTGTAGCAAGCTTCCAACCATGCATCAGTCCTCCTGGCCCTTGTTACTACCCCAGGATTTTTTAAAAAGAAGTTTTAGAGTTTCAGGTCTTAAGTCCATGGTACTATCTTGCTGTACTATCTCTCTGGCTGCAACTGATAATTTTTTTTGCAACTGATTTTTGTACATCAATTTACACCCTGTACTTCAGTGAATTTTTAATTTTAAGAGTCAAAAAATAAAATCTGTAGTGTTTTTTTTTTTTGCATACAAGATCACGTCATCTGCTGACATAATTTTACTTAATCCTTCCTGATTTGGATACTTCTCTTTTTCTTGCTTAATTCTTTCCTCTAGGCTTTCTAGTACTATGTTGCAAAGCAGTGGCAAGAGGGGGCATGCTCTTAGGGGGAAAACTTCCAGTTTTCCAGTGTTGAGTGCAGTGTTACATGTGGCCCTTTCACATATCCGTGTGTGTGTGTGTGTGTGTGTGTGTGTGTAGATTCTTTCTTGATCGACTTTATTGAGGGTTTCCTGCCCCCTTCACTTCTTTTTGTTGTTGCAAAGACCAGGGGCCTTGCACACAGCTTGAGGTGCTCACATCTTTGTTGTGGTGCTCACCAAGCGCCACCTACCTGGGAGTGACGCTTGTGCACAAGAGGCTGCCGTGCACGTGAGGTGACTCATTTTTCTGTGCTGCATGAATCACACTCACCAAAGGGACGGTGGTGATGCTGGGGAATCAAACCTGCAGCCTCATACCTGCAAGGCAGGCGCTCTGCCTCGGAGTTCTGCCCTACGCCTGAGGGTTGGGTTTTGGTTTTCCTCCAACGACAAAAGGGTGATTTTTGTCACTTTTTTTTTGATAGCTATTTTAGAGGATCATTTTATGACAATAGTGCATTACTTGATTTGCATTACTTGATTTGCATGGGATACAGCCCACATGGTTGTGTTGTATTTACCCTTTTAGCATGCTATTGGTCTTTTTGTTTTGTTTTGGGATGACACTTGGTGGTGCTCAGGGTTTACCCCTAACTCGGTGCTCAGGGACCACTCCTGGTGGGTTCAGGGACCATTTAGAGTCCTGAGGATCATACACAGTTCAGCCATGTACAAGGCAAACACCCTACCCACTGTACTATCACTCCGGCCTCATAGTGTGCTATTAAATTTGAAAAACATTTGAGGGATATTGACCAGAATTTTCTTTTCTTTCAGTGTCTGTTTCCAGTAACAAAATGATGCTTGTTTTTTAAAGAGATGAAGTGTTTCTTCTTTTTTTTCTTTCCTGAGGGCTTGAAGATAGGTAAGAATTTATGAATGATTGGTCACAGTCCTCCCGTTGTTCATCTATTTGCTTGAGCGGGCACCAGTATGAGACTTGTTGTTACTGTGTTTGGCATATCGAATATGCCACGGGTTGCTTGCCAGGCTCTGCCGTGCGGGCGAGATCCTCTCGGTAGCTTGCCGGGCTCTCCGAGAGGGGCGGAGGAATCGAACTCGGACCGGCCATGTTGGCCGCTTGTAAGGCGAACGCCCTACCGCTGTGCTATCGCTCTAGCCTATGAATGATTGGTATTATAATTTTATTATGTAACTTATAATTTATACCTGGTAGAATTTATTTTTTGAAGTCATATGTTCTTTGGATTTTTTTGTTGGAAGGATTTTGATGACTGATTCAATCTCCATATTTGTTATTGGTCTCATTAGGTTTCTATTTCTTCTTGATTCATTTTTAGTAGGTTGTATGTTTTTAGGAACTTATCCATTTATTATAGACTGTTTAATTTGTTGACATGTAATGTTCATAATTATTTATAATCTTTTAAAAATTTCTGTGTCCGAGCTATTCTCATATGTTTATTTTTCTATATTGCTATTTCAATTAGCTTAGCTCTTGGGAGAGAAATAAGGCAGTTGGTAATTTTATTAGGATCACATTAAGCTTATAATTAATTTAGAGGGAGCTGAAATCTTAACAAACCTAAAACAGACTAACTCAGAACAGATGTCTCTATTCATTCAAGTCTACTTTTGTATCTTTTGAGAATATTTTGTAGTTTAATTGATAGGTTTTGAACATTTAGCTCTGTTTTTGTTTTCTTTTGTTCCGGGGTCACATGATGTAACCAGTGATTTCAGGGCTTACTCCTGACTCTGTTCTTAGGAATTACTCCTGCCAGTGCTGGGGGCGGGGTGGGGCATACAGGAGCCGGGGATCGAACCTGAGTCAGCTGTGTGCAAGGCAAGTGCCCCCCCCCAACTGTACTAGCTCTGGTTTTGAACATTTCTTGTTAAAATGCTTAAGATTAAAACTTAACTTTTATTGCTCTTGTAAATAAGTTTTCATCTTCCGTCATATGTCCTAGATTTCTGTAACTGAGGGTATTTATTTATTTGGTTTCTGGGCCATACCCAGTGGTGCTCAGGGTTCACTCCTGGCTCTGTGTTCAGGAATCCTGTCAGCGTATTAATGAAGCTTCCCTCACAGTTCACCATCACACCTTTCCGTCTCCCTGAGCTGGGAAGTCTCGAGTGTGTTCTCGACTTTTTTGATCTGGGCCCTTTTGACTGATGCAGACCTATCCCTCCGTTTGACTTGGCTTAATGCTTTCTGTCAAAAAAAATTGGATTTCAATACAGTTTGGGGGAGAATGTCACAGGTTTGGTGCCGATTTCCTCTCGTCACAATCTGCCACGTGGCCCCTATTGTCAATTTATCCCAGCATTGATGATGATTCATATTGAGCACTTCAGTTGCTTTTCCCCTTTGTCATGTACATGTCATGTCATGATATAGGGGCTGTTTTGATAGTATCTTTTTGTTTGTTTGTTTTGGCCATACCCAGCAGTGCTCAGGGTTTACTCCCGGTCCTGTGTATAGAGGGGACCATATGCAGCGCCAGGGATTGAAGTATTGTTGGCCACATGTAAGGTGAGTTCCTTAGTTCCTGTTCTATCTCTCTGGTCCTAGGAAGTATTCTGTAACTATATTACTATCCATTTCCACAATCATTTTGTATATTTCTGATTAATGCATTTTCATATGGATTTGTAACTTTCTATTCATCATATCATCTGCTTCTATGATATTAACTTTAATACTCAACTGGTCCCCAATATATCTACTGGCAATCACCAAAAATGGACTTTTGTGTCCACCTCCCATGTGTGACAGTGCTCGGGGCTTACTCCTGACTGTGCTCAGGGATCACACCTGGCAGGGATCAAGAGACTATTTGTGGTGCCAGGGATCAAATCAAGATCAGTCATACACATTTTTGAAGACTTTTTGTTATTTTTGCTTTGGGAGCACAGAAGTTTCCAGACTTTTTTGGGGGGTGGGGGCGGAGGGATGGGTGTCATACCAGGTGAGGCTCAGGGATTACTCCTGGCTCTGCACTTAGGAATTACTTCTGGCAGTACTCAGGGTACCATAGGGGTGCCAGGGATCTAACCCAGGTTGACCACATGCAAGGCAAACAGCTTCCCTGCTGTACATTCACTAGGCCCAACATTCCAAACTTTTTTTTTTTGCTTTTTGGGTCACACCCAGTGATGCTCAGGAGTTAACCCTGACTCTGCACTCAGGAATTACTCCTGGAAGTGCTTGGGGACCATATGGGATGTCCAGAATTGAACCCAGGTCGGCTTCATGCAAGGCAAATGCCCTCCCCGCTTTACTATCTCTCTGGCCTCTGTTCCAGACTTTTCAAACACATTTCTTTTCCTCCTTGGAGTAGTATGCCCCATAGTCAGGCATTTCTCTAAGGAACCCGGGTTGGTTGAGTGCAAATGACTCTGTCTGTCTGCTTGGGGACCACACCCAGCGGTGCCAGGAATCACAGCAGCAGACACAGCCCACTAAGCCACCTCCCTGGACTGCAGAGGGACGTTAAAAAGCGTGTGAGGTGTCCTTAGATCACTCACCGCACCCAGGCGTCCTCCGTGAAGAGTGTAGGTGCCCAGGACCTCCGGGGGAAATCCCCCACATAGTGAAGTCAGAGACACACTGTCAGCCACGATCAAATGCACTTGCCCAAGCCAGCTGCTGGAGAGCCAGCCATCGCAGCCGTATTGCAGGCACCGGGAAGGAGGAAGAAGCCAAAGGGCCAAGTGCACTTCCTTTAACCCCAGGTGACCCCAACCATTTTGCTGACACCCCAGAGCTTCGAGTGGAGTCGCCCGGCTGTGTGCAAGGGAGGTCAGAGGAGCTATCTTTCTGCACGCCACTTGGAATAAAAAGGTTATTGGGTTGGCAAAGACGGGGTGGGAGGATGGCTCTTGGGTGAGGTTTGCCCTTGTATCTCGTTAACCACTCACTGGAGGTTCATGCTACAAGCCGAGAAGCCATGGACAGCAACAGCCTATCTGGGCCCAGATCCTGGCCGTCCACCGGTCGGACCCACAGCCCCGGGGCCAGCCTCCAGGCTCTGGCAAGCTTCCCTGTCCCCCCACAGTCCCTTTCCCGACGAGCTGGGGGCCAGGATTCAAGGAGCAGCCAGGGGGAACAGAGCCCCCAGCTGTCAGCCTCTCTGCTTCCAGCTTGGGGCGCGGAGTCAGCCCATGGCAGAGCCCAGGTGCCTCCCGGGTGGCCATGCAGAACCAGTGGGAACAGTCCTGCTGTGGTGGTTGTGACGGAGCAGGGGTCCCATGAGCCACGGCGCCCCTGACTGCGGCAAGTGACACTCTCATTTCTTAGACTGACAGGCAGTCATTCGGCTTTTCTGCCTTGGCCGTTAACGCGACCTGCTTTGTGTGGCTGTCCAGAGCTGGAAAGACCAGTTCTTGTTATTTTAACCTCCCCGCGGGCAGGCCTCTGAGAGGCTTTACCAAGCGCCTCCTGGCCACTGGGAGAGGGACACTGGGCATTTTCCTCTGCAGCGCCGTCTTCTCACGCGCAACCCAGAGCGAGGTGCATGAAGGCGGGAATCTGGGGGCACAGGTCTCTGTGGGGGTCAGCTAGGGCTAGCGCTGAAGACCCTTCCGTCCTTTCAATCTCTGGCTTGCACAGGGACCAGGGAAATGGGTGAGAAGAGTAATAAATGGCGCCCCCTGCAGGGGTGCTTGTGACTTTCACCTTGGCCAGGGGCCAGGGGCCTCTTGAAGCAACAGAGTGGACAGTGGGGTCCAGGGCCACTTGCATGCTGACTGAGGATGGCAAGGGTGTGACACATGTGCCAGGGGATGCCAGAAATGAGCCTCCTCCAAAGCTCTGTGGCTGGGGGAGCCACAGCAATACTCCAGGATCTGGTGGATTTTTCCCAGGTCTTGTCAGCAAGCAGCATGATTCCCCTTCTTTTCCTTTCTTTTTTTTTTTTTTTTTTTTGCTTTTTGGGTCACACCCGGTGATGCTCAGGGGTTACTCCTGGCTCATGCACTCAGGAATTACACCTGGCAGTGCTCAGGGGACCATACGGGATGCTGGGAATCGAACCCAGGTCAGCCTTGTGCAAGGCAAATGTCCTACCCGCTGTGCTATCTCTCCAGCCCCATTATTCCCTTTCTTTCTAGAACTTTCTCCTCTGCTCCAGAGAAAGGATAAGGTTTTGTTTGTTTTGGTGTTTTGTCCCATCTTGAGAAGTACTCAGGGGTTACTCCTTGCAGGCACAGGGGACCATATGGGATGCCAGGGATTGACCCCAGGTCAGCCTCGTGCAAGGCAAATGTTTTACCTGCTGTATTATGGTTCCAGTCCAGAAGGAGAAGGTTCCAGATGATCCTCCTGGTTTGACGGCTCCTCCCTGCCTGGGTCCTGGCCCTGGGACAGGCAGACTGTTGGGTGCTGCCGAGAGCTGGAGTGTTTCTCCCCCTGATCTGCCATCTGCAAGCTGTCTAGCCCTCAAGTTTTCCCTCCTGGATCCCTTTACGGTTCACCAGTTCGAACCCAGGTATCACCTTCAGGAGACAAGAGCCTCTGGTTCTCCTGGGGCTGCACCTCCTTCTGTCCAGCCCACTGTAGCTGAGTCCTTTCAAAACACCCCCACCTTAAGGCCCCAAACCCACTGCTCTTCCTGGCCTTGGGTGTAAGGCAGAACTCGCTGGTGTGGCCATCTCAGCCTCGCTGCATTGCTTCCTCTCTCCCCTTTCTGCTGTTCCCACCAAGCCCCTGCATTCTGCATGCTGGGCCCGTCATCCTGCCTAATTGGTATTTTTCCTTTATTGGAGGGAAGGACTCATGTTGCAGTGCTCAGGCGCTACTCCTGACTCTGTGCTCAGGACTGCCCTCTGGTGGTGCCCAGCAGAACACATGCATGTGTCGGGGCTTTGACTGAGGGTGGCAAAAGCGTTAACAACCCTTGTACGCTAACTCTGGCCCCATTACAGGCTCTTCCTCTACCCACTGTCCCCAGATTAGCAAACCGCCTACCACACTCTTCCGCCAGCCCAGACACCCTTGGCCTAGCTCTTGACCTTTTGCCCTGAGCTCAAGCATCACATCCACAGGGACTTCACGGCCAATCCCTCCTTAAGTGTCATGGCAACACTCGGCTCTTTCTCCATGCACTCACCACAGAGCACACCCGTGGCCCGTGGCCTTGTCTTTGTATCCTGCTTGGGTTCTGGGCTCCTTGACTCTAGCGAAGCCGATGCTTGCATTTGTTGAATGGTCAACAGTCCAGGACAGGGCCGAGGGGTGGTTGGCGCCCAAAGGCTGGGCCAACTGGAACCTTTCCCCAAAAGGGCCTGACTCAATGGTGGCGGGGAGTCACTCATTTCCTCCACACCCCTGAGCTGCCAAGACATGGGCACTGGGGGACGTGGCCTCTCCCCCGACCCTGGCGTGCAACTGAGTGCTGGCAAGAAGTGGAGGAAGAGACATGAAGTGGGTCTTGCTGGGTGGTGGCCCTTGACCCAACCCCAATCCTGAGCTCTCTGGGGCGGCCCCTGTGATCAGAGCTGACCAGTAACCAGTTGTTGGTGGCTGTATTTTTCACGTGGAACCAAAAGATCCTTGATTAAGGCAGACCCACCTGGCGGGACGGCGAGATCCAGGACTGGAGAAACGTGGGGCTAAAACTTCAAAACCTTTAGTCTAAACACAATGGGAGAACTGATCCACACAACTGAGTTTGGTGGGGGCGTGGGGTCCTTGGGGAGGGAGGTGGGGACACCAGTGAAGGGTGTGGCATTGGAATTATAAGGTAAAGGTAAGGTAAAGGCCCTCCCGTTGATCCTCGATTTGCTCGAGCGAGCCCAGTAACGTCTCCATTGGAGACTTTGTTGTTACTGTGTCTGGCATATCGAATACTCTTGGTAGCTTGCCGGGCTCTCCGAGAGGGGCGGAGGAATCGAACTCGGGTCGGCCATGTTGGCCGCTTGTAAGGCGAACGCCCTACCGCTGTGCTATCGCTCCAGCTCCAGCTCCAGCTCCAGCTCCAGCTCCAGCTCCAGCTGGAGCGATAGCACAGCGGGTAGGGCGTTCGCCTTACAAGCGGCCAACATGGCCGACCCGAGTTCGATTCCTCCGCCCCTCTCGGAGAGCCCGGCAAGCTATCGAGAGTATTCGATATGCCAGACACAGTAACAACAAAGTCTCCAATGGAGATGTTACTGGGCCCGCTCGAGCAAATCGACGATCAACGGGGAGGGCCTTTACCTTTACCTTTATTGGAATTATGGGCACAGGAAATACTCATTAGCGGTTTTGTAAATCACAGCACCTCAAGCAAGAAAAAAATAGTTTAGCTTAAAGGTTATTTATTGACTTACTTCTTTTTGTCTTGGACCACACCCAGCAATTCTCAGGAATCACTCCTGGTCGTGCTCAGGAGACCATAAGGGATGCCAGGAATTGAACCCAGGTCAGTTAGTCACATGCAAAGCGAACATCCTGTCCTCTGTACTATCGCTCCAGTCTCCTCTAGAGGTAATTTAAAGATTGTGTTGGATGGGGTGACACCTTCTGCCCCCCTCCCCCCATTTGTTAATCTGGGGACAGTGGGTAGAGAGCACAGTTGCTCTCTGTCACCACTATGGGCATGGGGCCCTGCCATGTGAGCAAGTAAGCTGATGAGCATCTGGAGCATGAGTCCATAAATTGAAGGCGGGGACCATTTTTGCAACCAGTAAGCAGTGGCCGAAGCACCAGCCTACCACCCCTGCAGCCCCGGGCACATGCACCTTCTGTGTGCACCCCCAGACTTAGGGACGCCCATGGTACTGCCCTGTCCGTGGTCAAGTCACCGAGGACCCTTTTTGTGGTGCAGAGCAGAGGTGGGGGGCCACGGCGGAAGCAGACACATAGAGCGAGCGCGCAGTCTTGTGAGGCTGCTCAGAGCATCAGCTTCGGAGCCCGAAATACCTGCCGGAGAATCGGGCTCTTTGCTCCCTGCCCCCAAGCCGTGCCAGCTGCCCGTGGAAAGACAAGAAACTCCTGCAGGCATCTGGAAGAACGCAAGACCTGAAACATGCGCAGTGCCGTGTGTTTAACAGATCGAAAGTGACATTCCCAGGTGCCCCAGTGGCCCCCTGGAAGGAAAACTCCACCCCCACCCTGCCCCTGCCAGGACCCTGGAAGTGTCAGCCTCTCCAGGAGGAAGTTTATGGCTTGATTGCTGGAAGGACCTGGTCATAAAATGCAAATGTGCGACTTGAAAGCGACACATGGAGTGGTAGTTGGGGGAGAGTGACCAAGGAGCTGAGCGATCAAGGCCCAGTAGGACGGGAAGAAACAGAGTGGTGGTGACTGGGCACCGCTGTGGGGACAGGAACTCTGGCCTGGGGCTTCGGACACGCCCTGCCGTGCCGCCTGCTTTCGGTGGTGGCTCTGTGACTTGGTGGCTGCCTGAGGACCCACATCCAGGAGTCTCTGTCACAGAGCCCTGGTGCCAGTTAAGAGCAGGCAGGGTGAGGGGCTGGAGTGATAGCTCAGCGGGGAGGGAGCTTGCCTGGCATGACCCAGTTCGATCACCGGCACCCCATACCCTGGGGCCCCACCAGTTGTGATTCCTGAGTGCAGAGCCAGAAGTCTCCCCTGAGCATCGCCAGGTGTGGCCCCTAAATAAAAACAAAACAAACAAAATAAAATAAGAGCAGGCAGAGTGAGCCCAGAAGGGGTTTCCAGAGCCCACCTCCCAGCAACAAAGCTGAAGGTTTCTGCGAACTCTCTCCCCTTCCATTCAGGTACAGCCCGCCCCCAAGGCCTGGGACTTTCTCTGGCCATGCGCAGCTAGCTCGATCTCATAGGACAGCCGTTTTTTTCCCCTGATCTGCGTGGGACCAGTGCAGGGACCTTTTCCAGAGCCGCGGCCGCTAATGCGGCCGCGAAATATTCTCCCACTACATATGCCCTAGGAACCATAAGCTACCTTCTTAGATGGAATCTTCTCTATTTTAGCTCAGCCACTAGAAACTCAGTACCCAATAACTCATAAGCCTATCTCAACTCACACTGCATATCAAGCAGAATAGTAACAGTGAACGTGAAGGATTAAACCACACTTGTCACAATGGTAAAGCAACGCAAAAGCCCACCAAACTTTCTTATTGAAGAGGCTAGCCCAGAAGACATCAACAGTACTGTAGTGTTAGACAACCTCTCTGACAAGGAATTCAGAAGGGAGCTACTTAGGATGCTTAGGGAACTAAAAGAAACAATGGAAAGCAATGCCAATAAAAGACAAGAGGATTTGAAGGCAGAAATGAGGAAAATGCATTCGGAAATGTCATACCTGAAAAACCTGGTAGGCGAATTGAAAAACTCAGTGGAAGGCCTCAGCAGCAGAGTAACAGCTGCTGAGAACAGAATCAGTGAGCTCGAAGATGAAGTTCAGAGACTCTCCAGGAAAGAGCAGAAAATGGAAAAGAGACTCACAATTCGGGAACAGATGGCAAGAGAAGATCGTGATGAAGCCAAGAGGGGTAACATAAGAATTATTGGAGTCCCAGAGGGACAGGAAGAAAACCCTGATGAAGAAGAAACTGTCAAAGACATCATTGCTACAACGTTTCCAGAGCTGAAGAAAACTTGTGGCCACATTCAGGAGGCCCGAAGGGTACCAGCTAGAGGAAATCCAAATAAAAATACCCCAAGACACATTCTGATCAAAATGACCAAAACCTTAGACAGAGACAAAATTCTGAAAGCAGCAAGATCGAAGAAAGAAATCTCTTACAAAGGAGCATCCTTAAAATTCACAGCTGATTTTTCTGAAGAAACCCTCATGGCCCGAAAACAGTGGTGGGACATAGTGCAAAAACTCAATGAAATAAATGCCTCTCCAAAAATACTTTACCCAGCGAGACTCTCATTCATAATAGAAGGAACAACACACAGTTTCACAGACAAACAACAGTTCAGGAACTTTATAGACTCAAAACCATGGTTACAAGAACAACTAAATGGGTACTTTAAGGCAAGAAAGGCCCCTCAAATACACCAAATTTCAACAGAACAATGGGACAAAATCCCATAACAATAATCTCTCTCAATGTCAATGGGCTAAACGCACCAATTAAAAGACATAGAGTGGCAGGATGGATTAGAAAATTGAACCCAACATTCTGCTGCCTGCAAGAAACACATCTCAATAGTCAAAGCAAACACAGACTCAGAGTCCAAGGCTGGAAAACAATCCTACAGGCAAACAGCTCCCATAAAAAAGCTGGGGTAGCCATCCTAATATCAGACCACATCGATTTCAGAGTGAGGAAGGTCATAAGAGACAGTGAAGGTCATTTCTTATTGATCAAAGGATCTGTACAACAGGAAGAGCTTACAATAATAAATGTATATGCACCTAATGAGAGACCAGCAAAGTACTTAAAACAACTACTCATAGGTTTGGAAAAAGACATCAATAGCAACACAATACTAGTGGGAGACTTCAACACCGCTTTGTCACCTCTTGATAGATCAACCAGACTCAAGCTTAGCAAGGACATACTTCATCTAAGGGAAACAATGGAAGAAAAGGACTTAGTAGATATATACAGGACACTTCATCCACAAAAAGCTGAATACACATTCTTCTCAAGCGTACATGGAATATTCTCCAAGATAGACCACATGCTGAGCCACAAAACATGCCTCCATAAAATTAAGAAGATAGAGATTGTATCAACAATCTTCTCAGACCAGAATGCGCTGAAATTAGAAGTAAATCACACACAAAAACAGAAAACTAAATCAAACACCTGGAAATTAAACAGTGCGCTATTGAACAACGAGTGGCTTAGACAGGAAATCAAAGAGGAAATCAAAAGATTCCTAGAAACGAATGAAAATGAGAACACGGGTTACCAAAACTTATGGGACACAGCAAAAGCTGTGTTAAGAGGAAAGTTTATAGCTCTACAAGCATTCCTCAGGAAGGAGGAGCGAACACACATAAGTAACCTAACCTCACAGCTTAAGAGCTTGGAGAAGGACCAAAAAAGGAGCACAACCCGAACAGGAGAAAGGAAATAATAAAACTCAGAGCAGAGATTAACGAGATGGAAACCCAAAAAAAACAATCTGAAAGATCAATGAAACCAAGAGCTGGTTCTTCGAGAAAATTAACAAGATCGATAAGTCTCTAGCAAAACTCACAAAGAAAGGGAGAGAGAAAACCCTAATAAACCGAATCAGAAACGAAAAGGGGGTCATTACAACAGAAACTACAGAAATTCAAAGGATCCTCAGGGAATACTTTGAGAAGCTTTATGCCACGGAACATCAAAACCTGGAGGAAATGGATAAATTCCTAGACTCCTACAGACTCCCAAGGCTGAACCAAGAAGACCTGGAATACCTGAACAGACCTATCACCATCAAGGAAATTGAAATGGTAATAAAAAGTCTCCCCAAGCACAAAAGTCCTGGCCCGGATGGACTCACAAGTGAATTCTTCCAAATCTTTAAAGAGGATTTACTCCCAATCCTCTTTAAGCTTTTCCACGAAATTGAAATATCAAAAACACTTCCGAACAGTTTCTACGAAGCAAATATCACACTGATACCAAAAGCAGACAGAGATACCACAAAGAAAGAGAATTACAGACCGATATCCCTGATGAACACAGATGCAAAGATCCTCAACAAACTATTAGCAAATAGAATCCAACTACTCATCAAAAAGATCATACACCATGACCAAGTAGGATTCATCCCAGGGATGCAAGGATGGTTTAACATTCGGAAATCAATCAACATAATCCATCATATCAACAAAAGAAAAGATAAAAAACACATGATTATATCAATAGATGCAGAGAAAGCATTT
Organism: Sorex fumeus; assembly: GCF_029834395.1. NCBI lineage: Eukaryota > Metazoa > Chordata > Mammalia > Eulipotyphla > Soricidae > Sorex > Sorex fumeus. Next base: position 79,731,967 of record NW_026606059.1, read on the forward strand.
GACAAGATCCAGCACCCTTTATGATGAAAACCCTAGCCAAAATGGGTATAGAGGGGACTTTCCTCAACATAATTAAAGCCATCTACCACAAGCCTACAGCAAGCGTCATCCTCAATGGGGAAAAACTGAGAGCCTTCCCTCTAAGATCAGGGACGAGACAAGGATGCCCACTCTCTCCACTGCTGTTCAATATAGTACTGGAAGTACTTGCAATAGCAATTAGGCAAGAAAAAGATATTAAGGGCATTCAGGTAGGAAAGGAAGAAATCAAGCTCTCACTATTCGCAGATGAAATGATACTATACTTAGAGAACCCAATAACCTCCACCAAAAAACTCCTAGAAACAATAGACTTGTATAGTAAAGTTGCAGGCTATAAAATCAATACCCAAAAGTCCATGGCTTTCCTATATGCAAACAGTGAGAGAGAAGAAAGCGACATGAGAAAAACAATCCTGTTCACAATTGTGCCCCAGAAAATCAAGTACCTAGGAATCAGCTTAACTAAGGAAGTAAAGGACCTGTACAAAGAAAACTACAAAACGCTACTTCAGGAAATAAAAGAGGACATGAGGAAATGGAAAAATATCCCCTGCTCATGGGTCGGGAGACTTAACATTGTCAAAATGGCAATACTACCGAAAGCATTGTATAAATTCAATGCAATCCCTATAAGGATACCCATGACATTCTTCAAAGAAATGGAGCAAACACTCCTGAAATTTATATGGAACAATAAGCCCCCACGAATAGCTAAAGCAATTCTTGGGAAAAAGAAAATGGGAGGAATCAACCTCCCTAACTTCAAACTGTACTACAAAGCAGTAATAATCAAAACAACATGGTACTGGAACAAAGGCAGAACTGCAGACCAGTGGAATAGGGTTGAATACACTGACATCTCCCCTCAATCATATGATCATCTAATCTTTGATAAAGGTGCAAGTAATGTGAAATGGAGTAAGGAAAGCCTCTTTAACAAAGTGTGCTGGCAGAACTGGACGGCTACATGCAAAAAAATGGGCTCAGAACTCTGCCTAACACCATGTACAAAAGTAAGATCAAAATGGATTAAAGACCTCAACATCAGACCAGAAACCATAAGGTACACTGAGGACAAAGTTGGCAAAACCCTCCATGACATTGAAGCTAATGGTATCTTCAAAGATGCCACGCCACTGGCTGAGCAAGTGAAAACAGAGATAGATAAATGGGACTATCTTAAACTAAGAAGCTTCTGCACCTCCAAAGAAACAGTGACCAAAATACAAAGACAGTCTACAGAATGGGAAAGGATATTCACCGAATACACATCTGATATGTAGGGGTTGATATCCAGGATATACAAAATACTGGTTAAACTCCACAAGAAGAAAACATCCAACCCCATCCAAAAATGGGGCAATGAAATGAACAGAAACTTTCTCAAAGAAGAAATCCTAATGGCAAAAAAGCACATGAGAAAATGCTCTACATCATTAATCATCAGGGAGATGCAGATCAAAACCACAATGAGATACCATCTCACACCTCAGAGTCTGGCCCACATTCAAAAGAACAAAAGCAACCATTGCTGGCGCGGATGTGGTGAGAAAGGGACACTCCTTCACTGTTGGTGGGAATGCCGACTGGTTCAGCCCTTCTGGAAAACAGTATAGACGATTCTCAAAAAATTAGAAATTGAGCTCCCATTTGACCCAGAAATACCACTCCTGGGAATATATCCCAGAGAGGCAAAAATGTATAGTCGAAGTGACATCTGCACTTGTTTGTTCATTGCAGCACTCTTTACAATAGCCAGAAACTGGAAGAAACCTGAATGCCCAAGAACAGATGACTGGTTAAAGAAACTTTGGTACATCTATACAATGGAGTACTACGTAGCTGTTAGAAAAGATGAAGTCATGAAATTTACATACAAGTGGTACAACATGGAAAGTATCATGCTAAGCAAAATGAGTCAGAAAGAGAGGGATAGACATAGAAAGATTGCATTCATCTGGGGGATATAAAGTAACAAAATAGGAGATTAATACCCAAGAATAGCTGAGATCAGCACCAGGAGGATTACTCCATAGCTTAGTGGCCAGCCGGGCATTCTAGAGGAAAGGGCAGCTCAGATAGAGAAAGGAGCACCAAATAAAGGGTGTTTGGAGGATCCTCCCAGTAGGGGAGATGCATGTCGAAAGTAGACTATGGACTGAACATGTTTGCCACTCAATGCCTCTTGCAGACCACAACACCCTAAAGGAGAGAGAGAACACAAGGGATTGCTCTGCCACAGAGGCAGGGGGGGATAGGGGGTGGGGGTGGGGGGATATTATCCATGGTGGTGGAAAATGGGCACTGGTGGAGGGATGGGTATCTGATCATTGTATAATCGAAACCCAAGCACAAAAAATTGTAAATCTACAACTGTACCTCATGATGTTTCACTAATTTAAAAAAAGGGGGTTTCCAGGCTGGTCCCAGAATCCCGAGGCCCTGGAAGGCAGAACCCGGGGGTCAAAGAGGAAGGGAACGCAGAGCCAGCGGTGGGAGCCTGGGAGCAGGGCGGATGCCACCACCTTTTGACAGAGACCGTGGTGGGGAGGAGAGGCCAGCAGCGGGACCCCTGTCTGGCCTGAGCCAAGCTGAATCCTGATCAAGCGCCAGCTCTTGAACGGGGACCTGGTACTGCGCCATGGTTCTCTCTCCCCCGACTTTGGGCCTCAGGGCACCCACCAGGTCCAGAGGCTCAGGGGTTCTGGACAAGAAGGACGACAGGCGGCAGGCAAGTCGGGGGTCAGAAAGCCACACAACACAGTGTCCTTGGGGGAGACATTGGGCCACGCACTGGGAGGTTATCCCAAACTCCTCCCAAGAACTGTAGTGTAGCCAGTTGGTAAAGACTTTTTGGGGGAGAAGGAAAAGCTGGTGCAAAGGCCCCGGAGTCCAGAGTGAGAAAGGGGAAGAAGAGCAGGGGACAGTGAGGCAAGTAGGAGCAATGGGAGGCCCCACTGGGGGAGACCCTGGGAGCCAGGTTAGTGCCATCTTTTGTTCAAACTGCGTGGGGGTTAGAACAGGCAGATGTGGCGGGATTCTGGGTCTGTCACAAAGCAAGTGCCAACATGCTTTGCCATGGGTAAGAAAATATGCAGGAAAGAGAAGACTCGAGATTGCTCTCTGAAGTAAAAGAGTCTTTTCTGCAGCCTAGTTCAAGTCTGCAAATACTATCAGCTGAGATTATGCATTTTATTTGACGCATCTCCAGTGCAAGGCTAAGCATAACCTTTCCCCAAAACTTAAAAACAGCCCCAGAAGACAGAATGAGTTCAGTGCCTAACCACATGCACTGCCTGTTATTTTCCACACGGTCTTGTTTGCGTAAACCTGGGTAAAAGAAAGGGGACCAATTCATACAGTGTTCAGAAAAGAGAGGGTTGATGCTGGGAAAATACTTGAACCGACATCCAAGGAGTAGAAAATACTGAATGGGAACCAATTTTTATCTTCTTACCAGATACTGGACACCACATTAAAAGACAAATTAAACTGGGCTGGAAATGAGAGAGAGAGAGAGAGAGAGAGAGAGAGAGAGAGGTGCCTGCTATAGAGGCAGGCTAGGGAGGGGAGGGGTTGATGGGAGGGAAACTGGGGACATTGATGCTGGGAAACATCCACTGGTGGAGGGATGTGTGTTGGAATCCTGTATGACTGAAACCTAACCAGGAACAGCTTTGTAAGGTTCTATCTCACAGTGGTTCAATTAAAAAAAATCTTGAAATTTCAGGGGTGTGGTGCCGCCAGCAGGTCAATCTGTACCTGTGAGGCGAGTGCATCAGCAGCCTGATGGTGCCTTCAGACTTTCAGATGCCCCCAAATTCCTGCTGTGCCTTTGGCCAGACCCCAAAAAACTCAGGGCAAAGTTTCCCAAGAAAGTAAATGGCCAAAAGTTAGGTATGTGGGAGACACACCCACAAACCACCTCCGACTCAACTATATAAGTGGAGGCAAGGCCTCTCTGGTTCCTGATCGAACTGCTCAACGTCCATAATCCCAGGGACTCAGAGGCAAGTCTCGGCAACCAGTGGCTTTTGGCAGAGATGTGTCTTGTCCCTGCAATGGGTTACTGGCGCCAGACCACCCCAGGGGGGAAAGGGTGCTGTCCCTCCGCCTGCTCCCCCTTGCCGGTTCGGTGGCCACCATCTTCCAGAGGCCATTGGACAGTCAGGTTTGGGTCACAGTGCCAAGACACGTGGGGCCTCATGGGAATGGGGGTGGAACCAGCCCTTTCCTCCTCACCCCAATGAGACCCCAAGTCGCTGCCCACAAACAGCCTCTCTGGCTCCTCAATAGGCTGCTTAACGGCCATGATCCCAGAGACTTAGAAAGAAGTCTCAATACCCAGCGGCTTTTGGCAGAAATGCATCTGGTCCCTGCAGTAAGTTACCAGCGCTGGGCCACCCCAGGTGGGAATACATTTCGTGCCTTGGTCTGTTCCCCTGGAGGCTCGGTGGCCGCCATCCTCCAGAGGTCACTGGACAGTCAGGTTTGGGCCTGCAGTGATGAGACATGCGGGGGTCTCACAGGATGGGGGTGGAGTCAGCCTTTTCCTCCCTGCTCCAATGAGACCCCGAGTCGCCGCCCATGAATGGCCTCTCTGGCTTCTGATCAAGCTGCTTTTTGGCCATGATCCAAGAGATTCAGGAACAAATCTTGGAACCCAAAAGGTTTTGGCAGAAATCCCTCCATGTTTAATTGTTAAAATTTTGGAATTCCAAAATCTTGTGGCCACTACTGCTGCCACGTGACATCATAACCAACAATAGAAAACAAATTGTCTACTCCTGCCTTTTTGGCAGATCCGAGTGTTGGGGTAAAATCCCAAATAATAATGGTGGGTGTCGGGTCGAAATATTGAATGAAATCAAAGTAGAGAGAGAGTAATGTGGAAATCATCTGCCCCACAGGTAGGGGAAAGGTGTGGGATGGGAGTATACTGGGGTTTTTGGTGGTCGAAAATGGGCACTGGTAAAGGGACAGGTGTCATTGTATGACCGAGACTTACACCCAAAAGTTTTGTAACTGCTTTCACGGTGATTCAATAAATAAAATTATAAAAAAGGGGAAAATCTTAAAAATTTAAAAAAATAAAGGGAAGTGGCTATCAAGAGTAGAATGTAGCTGCAGATGAGTTTTGCTTAAAATGTCTACTTGCAAGTCTTGCTTCTTTGGGACAGTGAAACATATTTTGTGATGCATGAAGGATTCTGGTCCTGAGGTCTCAGTGTATTCACGATCTGTATGAGGGCATGAAGGGCAGCTGTAGGTGACTAGGAATTATGTCATTTGTATTAAACCCCGGTCTGTTCTTGAGTATCTGGTTCCTGCTGCTGCGGAAAAATGTTTCACCGTCGTCAATTTGTAACCAGAGGATTTCCGTTTCCCTCTCAGAGATCACCTGATTTATCATTATAAATACAATAAACACGCTGGGAGTGAGAGTGGGGGAGTAAGGGGAGTGGGGTGGGAGGGTGGAAAAGGGTTAGTTGTTTCACTCACCTCTTGCGTGGATGGCGCCCCTCACTGGCCACTGAGGACCTTGTCTTTGTCTCACTGAATACTAGACCAGGTCGTGGAACATATCACATGTTTATTGAATGAAGAAAGGTTAATGGTTGACTAGAAATAACCCGTGCTTAGCAAGTCCTGTTTTCATTGCGAAACCCACCTAGGGAGACGTGACATTTATGGTCATCTCCTCCTTGTCTTTTACTAAACTCTAGAGTCATTTGCCCTGAGTGACCAGGACCACCTTGAAGGGGCCCCAGTGGGTAAGGACCCTGGGGGCCTTTTCCTGGGTCCTCACAAGTCTGTCAGGACCCCCTCAGCAACGTCACCGAGAGGGGCTAATAGCTTTTCCCATGATGCAGACTTTCTTCTGAGTGTTCGGGATGAGTTTCTGCGTCTCTGTGCCTGTAGCCACCTGCTCTGTCCCAGGCTGGCTTGGTCAGCCCGACAGGATGTGCAGGGCGTGCTTCAGCACTTCCTGTGACTTAAGTTTTGAGTCGTGTTTGAGTATTGGTGGGTCATTGGCTGATGGTCCCATTTGTGGGTAGCTTAGTTCAGCCCTCCAGTTTCCCTTCTGCTTTCACAAAGTAACAGCACCGGGCTTTTATTCGGGGCTCCTCTTTCCCAACTCCAAGTGGTCTAGTGGGGTTGTGGGATCTAGTGGCTCGCCTTCTCTAGCTCCAAACTTCAGTCTGCCTTGCACGTGCGCTCAAGCCCTCAAGAACAGCCAGCGCACAGCCAGTCTGTTTATGGGGCGAGGAGGGGGTGAGGGGGGGTGGCAAACACTAAACATTGGGGTACACACCCTGACTAGGAATGATCCCTGAGTGCAGAACCCAGAGTAAGTCCTGAGCACTGCAGGATGTGACCCCCAAATGAGAGAGACAGATAGACAGAGACAGAGTTAGAGAGAGACAGAGAGACAGGGGAAGAGACAGGGATGATCATTGAACTAGAAGACAGAGCAGTGGAATTACCCAATCCCATGAGGACAAAGAAGAATGAAAAAGAGTAGGGAAAGGAGCGATAGCACAGCGGGTAGGGCGTTTGCTTTGCACGCGGCCGACCCGGGTTCGATTCCCAGCATCCCATATAGTCTCCTGAGCACTGCCAGGGGTAATTCCTGAGCGCAGAGCCAGGAGTGACCCCTGTGGATTGCCGGGTGTGACCCAAAAAGCAAAAAAAAAAAAGAGTAGGGAAAGCTTAAGGAACATTTGGGATCCCCTCAATTGGCCTCGCTGAGATCCCAGAAAAGAGAGGCACAGGACATTTGAAGAAATAATAACTTAACACTTGGGGAGGGGAAAAGATACTCGAGTACAGAAACTCTAGAGAGTTCTAAATCAGCTGAACCCAGAGACTCACACAAGACAGAGAGCTGAAGAATATAACGACTGGGAAATAGCAATAAAGGGGGGAGGGATACTGGGGACATTGGTGGTGGAGAATGTGCACCAGTGGAGGGATGGGTGTTTGATCATTGTATGACTGAACCTCAAACATGAAAGCTTCTTAACTGTAGCTCACGGTGAGTCAATAAAAAAAAAAGAAGGAAAAAGAAAATAGCGATGAAGGCAAAGATGGAGCAGAAGACAGAATCAGTGAGGGCCTGGAGTGATACAGCAGGTAGAGCACTTTCTTTGTGAGCAGCTGGCCTGATTTCCATCCCTGGCACCCTTGAGGGTCTCCTGAGCCTACCAGGAGTGATGCCTGAGTGTGGAGCACTGCCAGGCGTGGCCCCATCTCTGCACCTCCCTCCCCCCAAAAAAGAATACACCACTGAAGAATCGGTCAAAATAGTAATTTAAGATACATTGAGACAAATGACAAAAGAAGTACAAGGTAACTAAATTTGTGGGATGAAGCAAAAACAACCCTGGGAGGAAAACTCATGGTGATAAATCCCCACCTCAAGGCTCAAGTCTTCTAACCACCTTCCATTCCTCCCAGAGAACGGGAAATAAGAGCAAGGCTCCAAGTCGGTCGAAAGAAGGAAACAGACAATACAGCGAAAAAGAAGTTTCTATTAAAAAGACATAAATAGCAATAAAACTAAAATAAAAGCAATAAAACTGGTTCTTAGAAAAAAATAAACAAAACTAACAACTCTTTAGCTAGACTCACGAAAAAGAAAAAGGAGAGGAGACAAAAAAATAAAACTGCTATGACTTATTAGAGAAACAAAGTTCATAAGAGATGACTATGAATATATGTCAACAAATCCCAGACAGCTTAGACGAAGTTAATATGTCCCCGGAAACAAATGTCCTAAGCAAATAGTAAAGAGTTCAAATCACTATAAAAAACTTCCGACACAGAAACCCCAGGACCAGAGAGTGTCACTGCTGAATTCCACTAAACACTTGAAGAAATAACATCTGTCCTCAGAATCTTCCCCTGAAAATGTAAGAGGAAATAACATTTCCAAACTCATTCTGTGGGGCCACCAATCCTGATACTAAAGCCAGACAAGGACACAGAAGAGGAGAAAAGGGCATAATATCTTTGATGAACATGAATACCAATATTCTCAACAAAGTCTTAGCAAGGAGAATTCTATTAAAAGGACTCCGCGCCACAATCAAGTGAGGCCTATTTAAAAGATGCAGAAACATTTCACCATCTGAAGCTCAGCGTGGCGAACCACATGAAAATGGGTAAAAAGCACACAATCCTCTCGATGGATGCAGATAAAGCATTTGACAAAATTCAATGTCCATTTATGATAAAAAAGTGGGTGTTGTTCAGATGTACCTCAACATAGTGCAGGCTGTATATGACAAGCCCAGGTAACATCGTACTCAATAGTGAAAAGCTAAAAACTTTCCCTCTCAACTCAGACGTGAGCCCACTAGCGCTTCTTTTACTCAACATAATATTAGAAGTCTTCACCAGGTTAATTAGATAAGAGAAATGTAAGCAATCCAGATGGGAAAGGAAAGAGAAAACATTGCCACTACTTGTGGACGACATTCCATCAGAGAGACTAGAATTTCTATGTGTAGAATACTCTAAGGACTTCACCAAAGAGAAACTGCTTATTAACAAATGCAGTAAAGTCGCAGGATATAGGGGCTGGAGCAGGTAGGGCGTTTGCCTCGCACACACAGCCAACCTTGGTTTGATCCCCAGCATCCCATATGGTCCTCCAAGCACCGCCAAGAGTAACTCCTAAGCATCACTGGATGTGACTCAAAAGCAAATAAGGTAAAGGTAAAGGTAAAGGCCCTCCTGTTGTTCATCGATTTGCTCGAGCGGGCCCAGTAACGTCTCCATCATGAGACTTGTTGTTACTGTGTTTGGCATATCGAATACATCACGGGGAGCTTGCCAGGCTCTGCCGTGCGGGCGAGATACTCTCGGTAGCTTGCCGGGCTCTCCGAGAGGGGCGGAGGAATCGAACTCGGGTCGGCCATGTAGGCTGCGTGCAAGGCAAACGCCCTACCGCTGTGCTAATAAAAAATAAAATAAAGGAGCTGCTCTTTAAAAGAAAAAAAGCTAAAAAAAGTTGCATGACATAAACTTAACATACAAATAGCTGTTACATTTTATACATGAATAATAAAGTATGAGAAATTAAGAAAACCCCACTTAAAATATTTAATGGAGTTAGTCAGAAGGAGAGGGAGAGGGACAGGTACTGAGTGCTCTCTTTCTCTCTCCTTCTCTCTCTCTCATATGTGGAATGTAAAGAAGCATAATAAGGAGATTTCAAACAACGGACAAGGGCAACAGAACCTGGTTCCCAGAACTGAGCTTACCACGGCTTTGAGTGGGGGTGAGGGAAGGGTGAGGGGCTCCTGAGACACTGGTGGAGGGAGGTGGGCATGAGGGTGGGGTGGGGTTTGAATGTTGTATACACAAAACCCTATCATTAAAAGTATGATAAGTCACAGTGATTAAAAGAATATTTTTCAAGAAGGAAAGAAAGTCACACTTAGATGAAATAAAATACCATGGAATAAATCTAACCAAGAAAATGAGAGACCTAAACAGTGAAAACAGTAAGACACCGAGGAAGGAAATGAAAGGCACAAGTAAGCAAATTTTCTGTGCTCAGCGATGGGAAATATGAATATCACTAAAACATCCACAGTGCTCATATATGGAAGATAAGTGACAAAGCAAATTAATTTACAAATCACAACAGTAAGTCAGACGCTGAAAAATACAGAGTTCGTGCGAAGAGGTTAACGGGAAGATGGGGAGCGATGGGGGGCAGAGGGTCAGCAGCAAAATGAAACTGTATTTCCTAACCCGACTCATGCAGAGAAATATTATTCTGCTCTATAAAGATGGAACTGTGCGAGCTGTGCCAAAGGGATGGACCTCGAGGGCATGAGGCTATGTGAAGTAAGTCTGACAACAAGGCAAATACCCAGTGATCTCACTTTTATATATAATCTGAACAGAATCCCTACCCTACTAACAACAAACCACACATACCATACCGAGAGCTGAGGTGGCGGATGGGTGGAGTGATGGGCGAAGGGGGTTAAAAATTACACGCTTTCAGTCACAAAATACACCCTTTGTGTGTAAAGTATGCACAAGTGGCCAGGGTTAATACTGCATAGGTATTGGAAAGTGACTAAGAAAATAAGCCTGACAATTTATGAAAAAAATTGTTTAGATGTGTGAACGTAAACGGATTTTTGGATGAAGACTTATTAATACATTTGCTAATCCACACCACTAGTGATCATTATGTTGTACACTTGGAACTAACACCCCAACTTTTAAAAACGGCAAAAATGAGACTTCATGCACAAATACACACATACCTAGGAGTACGGATAATTATAGGTTCCTTTCATCATATGCAGGCTACGGGAGTGGTCTGGTGGGACATGAGAATTGCCTGTGGGACATGAATTCACCTTTGCTTGGGTTTTGCAGGACGTTCTGCCTGTTACAAGAGGGTCGGTCGCCACTGGCTTTTTGATGGCTCCGATCAGTCCTACCAATGCCCGAGCGGTCCTCCAGGGGGCGCTGCTGCCCTCCCGCTGCTTTGCCGCCTGGAGCTGGCTGCGCTCCTCGCCCACTCTCAGGCAAGAGCCTTCCCGGAGAAGGCGTGAACGAAACCAACACCGTTCCGAGCGGTCCAAGACCTCAGGATTTCACGGGTTGCATGCAGGTAACTCTCTGTTTCTGTTAAGATAAACACGCAATTCCCCTTCCACCATTTAACAAAAATTTCTGGTGGTGCTTGAAGATGCAGGCGAACATGCAGTGAACGCTGGAGTGATAGCACAGTGGGTAGGGCGTCTTCCTGGCACGTGGCCGACCACGGTTCGATTCTCCGCCCCTCTCGGAGAGCCCGCTAAGCTGCGGAGAGCATCCCGCCCGCACGGGCACACATTCCTATGCCAAAAACAGTAACAAGTCCCACAATGGAGATGTCACCGGTGCCCGCTCGAGCAAATCGGTGAACAACGGGAGGACCCTGGAGACAGTGCTTAAAGGTAAATTACTTGGCTCTGTCCTCGGGGACGACTCTTTGCACAGGTGACCATATATGGTGCTGAAATTGAACCTTACCCATGGAACTATCTCGCAGCCCCTCAGTTCTTTTTTGTTCGAATTATATTTAATTTTGTTTCTCTCAACAAGCAACTAAACTAAACAATAACAACTAAATTCTGGTTGATATTTTACAGACAGAAAAAGGGTGAACAAAGCCTGGGATATTGTGTTCCAGTATATCAGAAAGCATAGGAACAAATGACTATCTTTTCCTTTTCCTTTTTTTAAAAAAATTTTTTTTGGTGGATCTGACATATTCTCTCCTACAAACCTGCAACCCTGGCAAGCGTGGTCACATTCCGTTGGGCAAGTTCTTCAGGTGTGGATGATTGTGCTAGGACCTGATCACTCTAATTCTCTTCTTCCCAGACTATTAAACTATGTGTTCAACCATGGCCAGTGGCTGAATCATGGTCTCTGAGGCTGGAAGCATGACTCCTAAGGCCGGGCACGGGAAGAAGAGGAAGGGGCTGTATTTTTCCAGGTGATTTAGAAAAACATGGGAAGCTGATCAGCAGATATGGGAAAGGGAATTAAGGGTTTTTTTTGAGAATGCCAATAGCTTTAAGGACACTCCACCATTTCATTCATGCCGTCTGTGGTCATTTCTAGTCACTTCGACCACTTGCCGCTAAAGAATTGGAAGATGAGACCTTGGTCCTGGAGGTAGTGAGTAGCTAACATCCCTTCCTCATAGTAAATAGGGTCAGGGAGTCACACAGTTGTCAAGGAGGTGGCATTGGGATGTGGGGGGTGGAGGGCACACCCAGCAGTGCTCAGGGACTATTCCTGGCTCTGTGCTCAGGAGTGACCTCCGGTGGGCTCTGGACTCACACATGGTGCCGGACACTCAAACTGGGATCAGCCACACGTAAGGCAAGTTTCTTATCTCCTGCACTATTCTCCGATTTCTACCTGGCAGTGCTCAGGGCTTACTTCTGGCTCTATGCTTCAGGGATCATTCCTGGAGACGCCTAGGAGATGCCTAGAGGACCATGTGTGATGCCAGGAATTGAACAGATCCAACACTTGCAAGGCAAGCATCTTCCCTGCTGTATGATCTCTCTAGTGCCCTCTCCTCTTTTTGCTATGTGGCATTCTCAGGGGTGTGAGGTGGTCTCTCATTATCTGTTTCGCATTTCCCTGGTGATAAGTGATGAAGAGCATTTTCCTGTACACCTATTGGTCATTCACATGTCTTCATGTGCATGAAGAGTGTCTGTTCAACTCTTCTCCCCACGAAACAGGCCATTTTATTTTATTTGTTTTCTTTTTGGTATTGGGGCCACACCTGGCAATACTCAGGGGTCATCGCTGGCTCTGTACTCAGGAATTACTGCTGGCAGTGCTCAGAGGACCATGTGGGATGGTGGCAAACAAACCTGGTCAGATGCATGCAAGACAAGTGCCTACCTGCTCTACTATCTCTCTGGCCTCTGAAACTGGCCCCTGTCAGAGGCCTTGCGGGATCCCTCAGAGTACCACCAGGCCCCAATGTCGCATGAGTGAGGACTGAGTACTTTCCTCCAATTCTTAGTGGACTCCTTGGAGAAAATAAGTCTCCTCAGCTTCCTTCCATCCTGTTTCCCGTTCCTCCGTACGTCCCCTCCCCCGGCACTTCTAGTGAAAGTGGTAATTTCTCAGGTTAGGGGCCTCATTTCTGTTTCTCAGAGAACCTGTGTCTTTCTCAGGTTTGCTGCTTTTCTGCCTTAAGCATCTTTTCCTCACCCCCTACCTTGCTCTTCATCTGGCTAACCTCAGCTCACACTTCAGCTGCCATTAGGAGTTCCTCCTCCTTTAGAAACAGTGAGCTAACACAGCAGAGCTTCAGGCTACCAAAAAAAAAATCAATATACAAAAATCTGTTGCACTTCTCTATGTAAGTAACCAGTGACCCAGAAGAGACAGAAACCAAGAAAACCATCCCATTTACAATGACATCAACCAGAATTAAGGACCTGGAAATAGAAGAAAGACTTGTGAAATAGAAAGTCTAAGAGCCTGTTAAACGAAATAAAGGTAAAGGTAAAGGTAAAGGTAAAGGCCCTCCCGTTCATTGTCGATTTGCTCGAGCGGGCCCAGTAACGTCTCCATTGGAGACTTTGTTGTTACTGTGTCTGGCATATCGAATACTCTCGGTAGCTTGCCGGGCTCTCCGAGAGGGGCGGAGGAATCGAACTCGGGTCGGCCATGTTGGCCGCTTGTAAGGCGAACGCCCTACCTGCTGTGCTATCGCTCCAGCCCAAATGAAATAAAAGCACAAGGAAATGGGCATATATTCCATGTTCAAAGAATGAAGAATTCACATGATTAAAATCATCATATGACCCAAAGCAATAAACCCACAGACTCGATGTAACTTTGTCAGAATTCCAAAGATACCTGGAAAGGAATAGGATTTGCATTACTGAGATTTGGATGAAACCACAAAGGACCCCACGAATAACCAAAACAGTCCCGAAGGGAAAAAGAATGGATGAGTCCCACACATCAGGTTACACTCCAAAGTTGCAATGACCAAAACAAAATATTATTGGAACAAAATTGGTAGGACCAATGGAATTGACCTGAAAGTCCAGAAATAGACCCACACCTGTCAGGGGAGTTAATTTATGGCCACGTTGCAGTGCCTAAAACAGAAACAGTCTCAGCAAATGGTGCTGGGAAAATTGGAAGGCCACACACCAAAGAAGGAAACCGCAGCACAATCTTACAGCGCACCCAAGAATTAATTCCAAATAGATTAAAGACTTGGATGCAAGATCTCAAACTATAAAATATTAAAACAGAAGAGAGTGTAGGCAACACATTCTGTGATATTGGCTTCGATTTGGGGGAAAATTTGAGTCCAACTACAAGAGAAGCAAAAACAAAAAGAAACAAACGGCTAGCAGCAAACTAAATAGCTTCTGTACCGTGAGGAGAAACCATGGTTGACGTGAACAGACGCCCCACTGACTAGGAGAGAGTCACGCCTCACACAGCTGACATGGTATCTAAAATCCATGAGGAAGCCAGAACTCTGCAGCAGCAGGGGACACTGCTGATGCCACGGAACATTTGCTCTGTGTGGCCCTGGCCAGTTCACCTGGCTGGGCCAGCTGTGGTTGTAACCGCCACTTGACCTGGTTCTGGTGACTCCCAGACTAGAGATGCAGACAGGCGGGTTGCTCATGTTTGCTTAACTGGAGCTGAACTCTGAGGGCTGAGCGTGAGAGCCGCTGCCAGGGGGATGGGACCCAGCGTGTTCTTGAGCTGCTGTGTGCTGGTCTGGCTGGCATGGCCAACCTGAGTGCCCAGCTACCTGTGGCAATACTCAGGAAACAAGCCCTTGAGTTGAACTTCCCATGGGAAGTTCAAGACAGTGCAGTAGGTAAGGTGCCTGCCTTGCACATGGACAATCTAGGTTGTTTCTGGTACCACATTCAGTTCCCTGGACCCCGCCAAGGAGGGCTTCCTGAGCACAGAGCCAGGAGTAAGCCCTTAGCACAGCCAGGGATGACAGAGAGAGAGAGAGAGAGGGAGAGAGAGAGAGAGAGAGAGAGTGTTGGGGGTGGTTCTTTCTCTGGAAGGCTCTGCAGAAACCCTGCATTGTTGAATATGAGCAATTGGTCCTTTACATTGAGACACTGGAATTTTAAAAAAGTCATTCCTTACTTTTGACTTCAAACACAAAGACTACTCAGGGACCACCAGAGGGTTCCAGTTTCCAAGGAGTTATTTGTAATAGTTCCGAATATTTCTTAAAATGAACAAACAAAAACGCCCAACTGTGGTAGGACTGGTGGTGGAACAAAAACATAGTACGCTTAAAATCTCGACTAGGAAATACTTTGTAAATAATGGTGTATTAATTTAAAAAATTAAAATTTAATTTTAGAGCCACTAAAGTCAGTTTATTATGAAGTGAACTTAAAAAAAGAAAATCCAACTGTGTCAAGATGCTGTGTTGTTGGAACAGAAGTTTCTGGTGCTAAACAGAGGCATCCCTTAGAACTTTCCGCATGCAGAGGACAGCTGAAATAGCTGTCATGGAGGGGCCTACATGTGTTGGGGGAGAGTTTAGATGAGAAATGACAACAGTTATTCAGAAATGGGGAACTGAAAACACAGGGTATGACTGCCATCAGCCCCACTGTTGCTAAGTGCTGGGAACAGTCTGCCAGAACATTGAGATGCTGGCTCTGCGTCTCATGCTCTGAGTTCTAGAATCATCTACCACCTCCGTGTCCAGGCACAGAGACAGCACAAATGTTCAATGAAAAATGAATAATTTTTAAAAAATATTGTGATGTATATATACTATATAACTATAAGAAAAGATGAAATATTACAGTTTATTGCAACCCGGATGGAACCGGAGGGCAATGTGTTAAATGAAATAAGTCCGAGGGAGGTGAAGAAATGCTTCATCTCAGCTGTGGTATGGCGATGCAGCCAGGAAAGAGCCAGTATGGGGCAATGACAAACTCTTGGCCTTGGGTCATAAACCCAATTGCCAGATAATGGAGGTAATAATGAGGTGGACTAGAGATGACACTGGGACAGTTGTGGAAGGTCTGGGGTAGTTTGGTGGTGGTGAGGTGTGCTTACTTTGTGCACCAATACCATAAACTTGAACACAATTGCAGCCTTGTGATCTAAACTGTGATAGCTTAATATGTATGTTAGAACATACATATTACAAATACGTAAGTCCATAAGCCAAAAAAGCTGGGTCAGAAGCCAAATCAGACACAAGCCAAGGGCCCATGAAGACAAAATAGACAAGCCATGATGTCCGTCATAAGCCAAGGACAGACCACACATCCTATGGAGGCCCTGTTACCAGCCCAGGTGGGTAGGAGCTATACTGCCCATGCTTATCTGTGTGATGTTCCCATAACAACAAAATCACCTAATAATGATGCATGATTGAGCTATTTTCTTTCTTTTTTCTGTTTGCTGATGACTATCTTTATTGACCACAGGTAATAGCTCTCTTTTACCTGTTTGACCTGCTTTTCTGTATAAAGGTAGCAATTCCACACCAGGAAGACTGGGCAGACCTGCCCCCCTCTCTCTTTCCTTTCTCCCTTCTCTCCCCACTGTTTTGTTAATTCTCTTGCAAAAGTGCTACCCACTCGTTATGATGAATAAAGATAAGCAACAGGAAGTCAAGTTTTCTCTTGGCTGGTCCATATTTTCCAACAGCCAAAAGATTCTGCAGCCCCGAGACTCAAAGTAGGGGTTGCCATTCATGTTTTGGGGCATACATTGGGCATGCTTTTGGTACGATTTTCGTTTCTATTCTTGACGCCTGATTTATATATTCCTTTCCACACCCTACCTCAAATGAGCTCTTTTTTGTACAGGCAGTTTTCTGCAAACATGTCTCAATGGGCCAGTACCAGCCCATCCTGCTGCACCAGGCTCTGACTCATGGAATCAGTGGGGAGGAGGGGGGAGGGGGCTGTCCATAGAGTGCCGGGGGGCTTCCTCAGAGCTAAACACAGGTTCATTCCAGGAAGCTCCTGTCCACCCCCCAGCACCTGAATGGAAAGGACAGTGATTCTTCCCTAAGTGTCTGCGGACCCTTCACACCAGTTTTTGCTCAGTTGCCCAAAATCTTCTTGAGGGCCAAAGGGATAGCAAAGAAGTTACCACACTTGCCTGCACACATCAGATCTGGATTTCATTCCTGATATGTAGCCCCCCAAACTCAGATATGATCCCTGAGCAGAGTCAGGAGGAATAGACCCAAGAACCACTGGGTATGGTTCCCAAGCCAAAAGAACGAAATAAATAGTCTTCTCGGGCAACTTGCTTTCCTGCCCGTACAGCTCGGCTGGAAACTAGTTGTACTGTAACCCGGAGTCCTAAGTTCGTGGGGAGGGTCCCGCAAACAAAATAAAAATAACAATGAATTCATTCCTAAAGCTCCACCGACAATACCCATGTGCAGGAAAGACGGGGAGTCCTCTCCCTCACCCCTCCCCAGCATTGTGGGGTTAGTGGCCCCAGCGGAGGCTCTTGCATCTCTGAACGTTCCACAGGGTTAGTGGCCCCAGCGGAGGCTCTTGCATGGTCTCACCTAGAGCCACAGACACAGATGTTAACAGACCAACTAGATTGGGGGAAAGGGAGGAGTTTGCAGTAAAAGTTCCACTGTAAGACGTTTCGCATCTGGAGCTCCAAGGTGAGCTTTGGGAGTAGAGCTTGTTCAACCTTCGTTGAACGCCGCCTGGTTTGAGAATAGAGCTTGTGACTTAGTCATTTTAAGTTTTGAGTGTGCCTCTTCCTCCAGGAAGCACTGTAGCACTGTCGTCCCATCTCGCTGCTCATCAATTTGCTTGAGTGGGAACGTCTCCATTCCCTGTCACGTGCTAGTGTAGCACAATGGCATCTGCTCACTCCAGGAACACAAAGTGAGATTTGTTGTTACTGTTTTTCGCATATCGAATACACCACAGATAGCTTGTCAGGCTCTGCCATGCAGGCAGGATACTCTTGGTAGTTTGCCGGGCTCTCTGAGAGGAACAAAGGAATCAAACCCGGGTAAGCCGTGTGCAAGGCAAATGCCCTACCTGTTGTGCTACCGCTCCAGCCCAGCGATGTTCAGGGGTTACTCCTGGCTCTGCACTCAGGAATTACTCCTGGCGGTGCTTGGGGGACTATATGGAATGCCAGGGAATGAACCCAGGTTGGCTGTTTGCAAGGCAAATGCCCTACCCACTGTATTTTTGCTTTAGTCCCACCTCCAGGAAGAAAGCCAGGAATATTCCACGAGCAATCCTAGCCACAGAGAGCTTAGTCGGAGCCATCGTCTCCTTCCCTGGAAGGAACCTGGAGGGAAAGCAGGCCGACTCTGGGCCGGGGCAACCCTACTGCCCACTAGCTCCATCCTTTCCCAGAAACGCTGACAACAGACTCAGGGAGGGATGGCATCTTGATCATTTCCCAGCAAGTACCTCGAAGCTTTGCCCCGACTTGGTCAAGTGGAGGCAGCCAGCCCACTTGGTTTATTCTCCTGACCTGTTTGTTTGGGGGGCCCACCCACCAGTGCTCAGGGCTTACTCCTGTCTCTGTGCTCAGGGATCATTCCTGGCAGTGCGCCAAGGACCATGTGCAGTGGTAGGGATTGAACACAGGTTGACTGCGTGCAAGGCAAGCACCTTAATCCCTGTAGTATCTCCAGCCCAAGATTTCCAGTGCATTAAGGAAAAAGAGTGCTGGTTCTATCTTGAGCCACACCTGGTGGTGGTCAGGGGCTATACCTGGCTCTGAGCTCAGGAACCACTTCTGGTTGTGCTCAGGGACCATACAGCAATACCAGGGTTTGATTGGGGTTGTACCAATCACAGCCTCATGCTAGGCACGTGCCTTCATGTTTTTATTCTCTGGTGCCCACGGTGTTCATTTTTTTTTTAAATGGATGATCTCACTGATCTGTGGTATATAGAATAACTGGATGAGGGAATGCAAGTTATTAAATAGGGGCATAACTCAATTGACCCTTGATCCCAGAATATAGGAAAGAGAAGAACAAAGAAGGAAAGGAATCCAGGTGCATAGCTAGAAGAGGTGAACAGTAAGTAATGGGGTACAGGGCTTGGGCTTCGGGTACCCTGGTAGTGTAGAGGGGTGGTAGAGTTTGATATCCAAACCACAGTCAACAGCACTGAAAGCAGGAAATCCAATCCAGAATAACCAGACTTCAGAATGTGTTCATCAGGGAATCTGTCTTGCATGCAGCCACAGGGGTTTAATCCCCGAAACCCTAAACCCTATTTGGTCCCCCAACCACTGTTAGAGCCAGGAGTAAGGCTTGAGCACTGACAAGTGTGGTTCAAAAACAGAAGAAAGGGGGGAAGGAGAGAGAGAGGCAGAGACAGAGAGACAGAGAGAGAAAGGGAGAGAGAGGGAGGGAGGAAGGGGGAAGGAAGGAGGAAGAGAGGGAAGGAAGGAAGGAAGGAAGGAAGGAAGGAAGGAAGGAAGGAAGGAAGGGAGGGACGGAGGGAGGGAGGGAGGGAGGGAGGAAGAGAGGGAGGAAAGAAGGGAGGAAGGAAGGGAGGGAGGGAAAGGGAAGGTCAGGGAGGCAGTTTGGGGATGCTGGGGTGGAGGGAACCTGGGTAGCTGGTGGGGGAAGTTGACACTGGTGTGACTGGTGCTGGGACACATTAAGCCTAAAACAATTATAAATGACTTTGTAAATTACAGTGTCTTAGTTAAAAAACAAAACCAATCAATTAAAACCTTTCTGAAAAAGGAAGAAGCTGGTAACTATCATGAATACTCGGCTGGTCCGTGGTGCTTTAACGAGTGACCAGAAGACTGATTTTTGGGTTTGCATTTTGAGTCACACCAGTGGTGCTCTGCTGCTGCTGGGTGCTGGGGAGGGGAGGGGACCAGGCAGTGTGGGGCTGTAGGCGGCCTCCTGGAGCATAACCTGAGCTCAGCCTACTAGAGCCACCCTCCTGGCACAAAGCTAAACTGTCCTTGCAGCCTTGTGCTGGCTGCACCTGAGAGTTTCCAGCTTTTGATTCGGAGGGGGGAGGGTGGAGGAGGGGGGAGGGGGAGAAGGAGGATAAGCCCTGAGCTCTGCCTGCAACAGCCTCGTGGTGGAGGGGTGGGCTTCGCGCGGGGCTTGCGCCCCTCATCTAGAACCCTTAGAAGAGATGGGGCATCCTGCAAGTCAGAGGGCGTCCAGGGGCAGACAGGAGAAACTATGTGTCTATGTGTATCTTTGTATGTCTGTGTGTCTGTTGTGTCTGTGTATGTCTCTGTGTGTGTCTGTGTGTGTATCCCTGTGTCTCTCTGTGTGTATATGTCTGTGTGTCTGTGTGTTTGTGTTTGTGTCTGTGTATTTGTGTGTGTGTGGGGGGGGGGAGGGGAGCTACCAGCGCTCAGGGGTCACTGCTGGCGTTGCTGGGGGGACCTTCCCGGGAGCCGAGATCACACCCAGGTTTGCTGCGTGCCAGGCAAGCGCCCTACCCGCGGCGCTGTCGCCCTGCCAGGAGGATTCTGTATTTGTGCAGGTCAAGGGGAGCCTGTCACCGGGGTCCCCCGGTCCGTCGCGCTCCGCCCCTGCCGGCTGGGCGGGACCCGCGGCCGCACCTGCCCAGCGGCCCCGCTGCCCTCCTGCCCGCAGTCCGCAGCTGCCCGCCAGCATGAAACTGCACTTCTGCATCCCCGCGACCCAGCAGCGGCCCGACGCGCTGGGGGGCCGCTACGTGGTGCGCTGGGGGCCCCTCCCGCCCCCGTCCTGGGCCAGCGGGGTGGGGGGCAGGCGGAGGCTTCGGGGCGGCCCACACCCCCTCTTAATCCGGGCTTGTCTCGCAGCTCTACTCGGTGCACCTGGACGGCTCCCTCCTGTGCCGGGTGCGCTACAGCCAGCTGCACCGCTGGGACCAACAGGTGAGCCAGTAGCCCCAGGACTGCCCCGACCCTGACCTGCTGCAGCTGGGGCCCTCGCGCCCTCTCTCCAGTCCAGCCCTCAACCTGCCACCCCCGGCAGGGTGCTGGGGCCCCTTTACACCCCTGCTGGTTTCCCAACGACAACGGGGCAGAGGTGATTCTTAGGCGTGGCAGTTGTGGGGCTCTTACTCTAAGAGTCGCTCCCGTTATTCATCGTAACCTCTTTTTGGGGGCTGGCGCCATAGTCCAGCGGGTAGGGACTTGCCTCGGGCGTGGCTGAACCGGGTTCCATCCCAGCATCCAGGAGGGTACCCCCCACCCACCCCCAGCACAGCCAGGAGTGGTTCCTGAGTAAACCCTGAGCATCACCGGGTGACCAAGACCTCTTAAAAAAAAAACAATTTATTTTATTTGGTGAGGGGGAGTACGCCTGGAGGTGCTCTGGGCTTCCACCTTGCTCTGTGCTCAGGGGTCACTCTTGGGGTGCTGGTTCTCCAGCACATGCAGTTGGGGGGATGAAAACCTGGGTAGCCGACATGCAAAGGCAGTGCCCAGCCCCTGTGCTCTCTGTCCAGTCCAGGTCCTGGCTTCTGGCCCGAGAGGGTGCTGTGGACACAGCTGACCAGGGTCGCCCCGGCCCCCCTGGGGTGCCCTGCTGTCTCCTAGTTAGGAAGGAAGAAGGGGAGGAGGGCCGTATCCTGGCACCTCTCACTAGCTTTAGGGGGAACAGCAGACCCTTTCGGGTGTGACCAGTGGGCACAGCACCTGCCCCAACCGGCTTCTGTGGACGGACGCTGCAGGAGGACACTCTGCATGGACACTCGGCTCTGTCTCTCCCACTGAGAACCAGCCCGGCACACGTCTGCCGGCAAGCTTGGAATATTGGACAAGCCCATTTTCGGGGTTTGATGGCAGAGTTTTGGCACCCACATAGTGGGAAGGTCGGCGCCTCTCTGAAGGGTCCCCACCAGACACAGTGCTGGGGACCACCCAGTGCTCAGCAGGGAGCCTGAGAGGGTGGGGGAGGGGCAGCGAAGTGCCAGCGACTGATCCGTGTTTGGGGGTGTAGGAAGGGCTGCGGAGGGAAGCCCATGGGGGGCTGTACAGAAGAGGTGTCCTGGGTATTCACAGGAGGAAGCTGGGTAGGGCAGCCCACCTCACTGTCATGTGGGGGGCTGGAGGGACATCAAGGGGGCAGAAGATATGCCTGGCCACTTCCTGCAGTTCAGCCCCCAATGCTCTTATGAGTGGGTGCTGGGCCCTGAGGACGGGCTGGGTGCTCCCACTCAGCAAGCAACTGGCCCAGGGTGAGGAATTCCTGAACCTTTAGCCCTGGCAGTGGGGAGCCCTGGGAAGACGCAGGTCTCCAGAGCGGGGAGTCGTCCGAATGAAAGTGAAGCCCGTTGACTCCAGACCTTCTGGATTTTTCTTTCCTTCTGTTTTTAGGGTGGGGGCACACGTTGTGGTGCTTGGGGCCTATACCTGACTCCGCACTCAGGGTTCGCTACTGTGGGTCTCAGAGGGCCCTGTGCGGTGCTGGGAATCGAGCCCAACCTGGATTTGGTTCTTCTTCCTGTCTGTTTTTGGGCCTGGCTAGCTTCGGGCCCTCTCCCTGCTCAATGTGAGGGGTCGCTGGTTGCTTCGGGGGCGTCTGCGGTGCCAGGGGCCAAACCTGTAGGCTTTTTGTTGGTAAAGAAAGTGCTCAACCAGTTGATTGGGTCTCTAGCCCATTGGACCTTACTTTTCTTTCGTTTCTTTATTTCTTGGGGGTTTTTGGCTCATACCTGGTGATCCTCAGGGGTCACTCTTGGCTCTGCACTCAGGAATTACTCATAACAGTGCTCAAGGGACAGCATGGGATGCCAGGGTTGGAATCTGGGTTGGCCACATGTGAGGCAAATTCCCTCCCCGCTGGACTATCTCTCTGGCCGTTCACTTTTTTTTTTTTCTTTTTGGGTCATACCTGGTGATGCACAGGGGTCACTCCTGGCTTTGCACTTAGGAGTCACTCCTGGTGGTGCTCAGGGGATCATATGGGATGCTGGGAATTGAACCCGGGTCGGCCGCATGCAAGACAAACGCCCTACCTGCTGTGCTATCTCTCCAGCCCCTCTGGCCGTTCACTTTGGGCAGCTCTTGGCCATCAGTTTCCGGCCATACCCAGTGGTGCTCAGGGGCGATCCCTAGCTGTGCTCAGTGAACCGTATATGATGCCAGGGCTAGAACTGGAGCTGGCCATCTGCAGGTAAGTGTCTTACTCTGCTGCTTACCTCTTTGGCTCAGATTTTTATTGTTTTTAAAAATCCTTTTTTGGGGCCAGAGCAATAGAACAGCAAATAAGGTACTTACTTGCCTTACATGTGGCTGACCAGGATTCAAAAAAAAAAAAATCCTATGTTGTACCAAGCATCACTGGGAGTGTTTCCAAAAGGCAGAGCCAGAACCTCCCTTCCCCCTCTCCCCCCTCCCCCTTCCCTCTCCCCATTCCGCCACACACACACACACACACACACACACACTCACACACGCACACACACCAAAAAATCATTTGACATTTTAGAAAGTGGATTTGGGTATTTTGTGGCATCCTCCTCTGTGGGAACCTGACTCTTTCATGTGGCTGGTGGGGGGCCATGGACCTAGGGGAGGGAGACCACAGCTCTGCCACCGGGAGCACATGCTCCTCTCCCATCCAGGCCACGGCAGGATCTTGGCTCAGCACTGTGAGTGTTGATCTGGGTTGTTGTGGCTCAGGTGGGGGCGGATCATTGACCTGTGCAGGGCGAGAGTCTGCATATGTTGATCGGGGTTGTGAGTCTCTGCTCTCCTGCGGGCCACAGCCGCTCTGTCATCTCGCGAGACGTCTGGAGATCACCTTTGTTCTTTCTCTCCTTGCTCAGGTGATTCTGGCTCATGGCGGTGCTTGACCTGTTGGCCAGAAGGTCTCTTTGACATCACACCTCCCTGTTTTCTGGTGCTAGAAAATGCCCCGGACAAGTTCCTGTTGCTCCTGCCATGGCCTGGACTCAGCATCCATTGCTACTGGCGCCCTTGTCGCTCTGACTGGGGAACTAGATCTGGCGGCACTGGGGGTGTGTTCATTGCACCTGCCGTGCTCTGTTTCATGCCTGTTCTTGGCCTCTGTGCTGACAAAGCAAGGAAAACATGTATGAAGGATGTGACCTACGTGGGCTTGTCCATGGGGTCTCCATGTACCTACAAAGAGTTCTTTCTCTATGTGTACACAGCCATGATCCATGGTCACCACGGGAATCACGTTCCCCTTCTCTGCCATCTCTGGGAACACCCACCGTGGTAGCCATAAGGATCCTGACCCCTCGCTGGCCGTGTACACTCATTTACTTACTGGATCATTTCTCTTTCCTTTTTTCCCCATTTTTTGGTTTGTTTGTTTCGGGGTCACTCCTGGTAGTTCTCAGGGTGAATGCAACAGCTCACTTCTGGCAGCGCTTGAGGGACAATTTGAACCAGGGTCAGCTGCCTACAAGGTTAGTGCCCTGTCTGCTATATGATCTCTCCAGCCCCACTTTCCAGCTCATTTCTGTTGGCACCTAGAGCAGAATCTGAACTATTAATCTGCTCTGACCGGAAATAAGTCATTCAAGTAGAAGCTGGTATTCCTGCTATTTCTTTGATCTCTGTTTTCCAGGCTCTGCTCAGTTCCAGAGCTACTGAAATCATCAATTCCTTTTCCTCACATTCCTTCAAGGACATGGTTTACTCCTTTTGTGACTTGGAATTATTTTTTTTTCACATTCTCCATTCCTTCCTGAGATTCTCCCAACCTCCACAGAGATATTTTTAGATCTTTGCAACTGTTCAGGCATTACACATAGATATGGGCTCCTGTAGCCACAGGGATAGTGATCCTACAGGACAGTCCTATGTCCCAAGCTGAGCATCATCTGCTCGACACTTCCCTTCCTCAAGTTCTAACAACTGCTGATGGCCTTACTATCTCTACTATTCTGCTTTTCCAGAACTCCATGTAACTGGGGATGTGTAGCAGACCTCCCTTTCCAGACTGACTTCTCCATGCCATTGTGCCTCAAAGGCCTCTTTGAGTATTTTCATGGATTTATGGCTCATTTCTTTTTAGTTCTGAATATTTCACTGTATGTTTGCACTATAGTTTGTTTATCCAACGGTTGAAGGGTATCTTGATGGCTGTTTGTTTGGGATGGTCATAGATAAAATAGTGGTAACTATTCCCATGCAGATTTATCTGGACATTGTTTTCAAGTAGATTGGGTAAATATCTGGTAGTGTTATTCCTGAATGACAGAGTAAAAAAGTGGTTAATTTTGTAAGAAATTTTTTAAAAATTTAAACTTTCTTATTGAATTACTGTGAGATAGACCCCTACAAAGCTGTTCATGATTGGGTTTCAGTCATACAGTGTTCCAGCACCCATCCCTCCACCAGTGCACATTTCCCAGCACCAGTGTCCCCAGGTTCCTTCCCATCACTTCCCACCCCCATCCCCTGCCTGCCTTTATGGCAGGTGCTTAATAAATTAAAATTTGAAGGAACAGGCTGGAGAGAGAGTATAGGAGTTAAGGCATTAGCCTTGTATCCTTCTGAACCAGATTTAATCCCCAACACCATATATGGTCCCCTGAGCACTGCCAGGAGTAACCCCTAAGCAAGAGCTAGGAGTGAGTCTGACAGGTGTGCCCCTGCAAAATAAATAAATAAATAAATAAATAAGCCCAACTCTTTGTAAGAAATTGCCAAGCTGCCCCACAAAGTAGCTGTTTCCTTTTGTATTTCCTCCTGGAGAAAACCTTTTACAATTCCAAATTGCGAAATGAAATCAAATTCAAAATCTCTCAATCGAATGCCAAGGTAACAAACCCAACAAACCGCATCTGGGAGCTGTGTCCATACTAGCTTTTCTGCTGGCCCAGCCCTGTCTGCTAGAACTTTCTGTGCTTTGCAAATGCTCTGTCCCGGCTGCTTCTGAGTCAGTCACAGCTTGCCTCACTGTGAGCGGCTGTTGAGGACAGACGATGTGGCCCATGTGACAGAGGGGCTGAATATTAAATGTGAGATTGAAAAGTGCTCCCTGGGGGCTGGAGCGATAGCACAGTGGGGAGGGCGTTTACCTTGCACACAGCCGACCCGGATTCGATTCCCAGCATCCCAAATGGTCCCCCAAATGGTCCCCCGAGCACCGCCAGGAGGAATTCCTGAGTGCAAAGCCAAGAGTATCATCGCCAGGTGTGACCCAAAAAGAAAAAAAAAGAAAAGAAAAGTGCTCCCTGAGGATGAATGAATGTCCCAGGGGGTCGTAGCATGAAACCCGCGCTTCCCTGGAGGGTGGGACTGTGAGCAGGGTGGTGGAAAGGGGTTACTCATATTTGGAGAGAGTCCTCAATGGTTCTTTCTTAGGAAGGGACATGAGTGGGGGTGGGGGTGGGGGGCAGGGAGGGGGGAACACCGAGCAGAACCAGCAGCTGCAAAGTTCCTGATCCCCGGGAAAGATGTCAGCCTTTTGGTCCCAGGCAGTGCTGACCCTTGTAGTGAAGGCAGGGCCTGGGCAAGGCAAACATTTGCTGATGACATGCCATAGGGGTGATAACGGCCGCAGAATCAAAATCGCACCCGTTGGCCTCTCCTACCCCGTAAACCGGCCCGCCTTCTCTCCATGTGACTGACCAGGAAGTGGTTGGCTTTGGGGCTTTGTCCTCCTGCCCTAGGTGCCAGGTTCAAACCAGACTTGTCTAGGGCTGGTTTCCTTTCTATTTTTTGATTCATTCCCGCTCCCCTCCCAACCCCCCACCCCCAGTCCACAGTACTTCTCTACTTTTTGAATTTCTTTGGAACTTAACTAGTGCTCAAGGCTTGCTCATGGCTCTGTGCTCAGGGGTCACTCTTGGAGGTGATCAGGGTGACCAGGGATTGAATCAGGGTTCCCTACAGTCAAGGACAGAACTTTACCCGGCAGATTTCTTTCTTTTTTCTTTTTTTTTTCTCTTTGGGTCACACTGGTGATGCTCAGGGCTTACTCCTGGCTCTGCACTCAGGAATCACTCCTGGTGGTGTTCAGGGGACCATACGGGATGCTGCGGATGGTGCCCAGGTCTGCCGCGTGCCAGGCAAGCGCCTTCCCAGCTATACTATCACTCCGGCCCCTACCCATAGTATTATCTCTCCACTCCTTTATCCAGTTTGGTTTTGATTTTGGTTTATTTGGGGACCACATCCCCCAGGGATATCAGTGCCCAGGCCTTCCACCTGGCTCTGTGTTCAGGGACTATTCCTGAAGGTGGTCAGAGGACCCTATGTAGCCAGGGATCAACTTGAGGTCAGCTGTGTACAGGGCAGTACCTCACCTACTGCATCATCTCTCCAGCCCCGCTGTGACCCCTGATGCCTTATTTTCAAGGGGCTACCAAAAGTGGGGGGCTAGCTGAAGGGCAGATGCGTTTTTGCTTCTTTCAACTTAAAAATGCTTTTTGATGCGTCCACTCTTGGCCTCGGGATCATGGCTGCCCTGGTCTCGGATCAGCTGTGGGTAAGAGGAAGGCATGTCCCTGGGTTTCCATGAGAAATGTGCAGGCTTTATAGGAATTCTATAAACAAATAAGTAGGAACTCTAGAAATGGTCCAATAAAAATATAATGACTATTACATACAAGATTTAAATTTCTCTGGTAGACTTGCTAAAAAGTGTGGGAAAGGGCTAGAGAATTAGGACAGTGGAGAAGGCACTTCCTCTGCAGGGGGCTAAGCCAGGCTCAGTTCCCAGAACCAGATGTGCAGGAGGTGGGGAGTTAGAGTCACACAAACTGGGGTGAGCTGTGTGCACTTCTGACTGTGGGCTTGTGTGGAGATACATAACCTGTCTCCCTAACACCCAACAGAGCTCAGGGCTCACTCCTGGTTCTGTGCTCCGGGTTCACTCCTGGCAGTGCCCCCGAGAACTATATGGGGTGCCAGGAATTGAACCCGGGTCAGCAGCATGCAAGATCAGCGCCCTCCTCACTGCACCATCTCTCCAACTCCAGGAAGTTTCTCTTGAAATAAAGTGATAGAGTGAGACTCATCCCGCGCGTTGGCTTGGTGTCCGTCAACCTGAACTTTCCCGCTCTCAGTCTCAACTGTGCGTTTGCTGGATCTTTCAGCTGAGAAGGGTCTTTGGAAACTGCCTGCCCCGCTTCCCACCCAAGCACTATCTTGCGATGACCCCGTCGATGGCCGAAGAGAGGCGGGACCAGTTGGAACAATATTTGCAAAATGGTGTGTATTGGGAGCTTCTTGGGTTTTTATTGGACAGGTCGGTTCCATGCTCTGAAACTCACCTGTTAAAATGTGTACTTGGGGGCCAGGAGACTAGGCCGGGAGGTAAGCAGGGCAGTGCCTGCCCCGCTCACCTGCAGGCGCCTCACCTGAGGCCGGAACCTCAGTGCTATGGTCCTGGAAGCAGGGAGCAGAGAAATGCTTTCCACCACTGGCCGTCTGGCATACCATTTTGAGCATTGCTGCGATGTCAAAGTTGGTATTTCCTGGGTGGTTTAGAACATTCAAGGGTCTTACAGATAGGGAGTTCAAGTGTGAAGCATCATTGACATTTTTTTAAAAATTGAATCGCCATGGATTGCAAAGGTTTTGGTTTGGTTTGGGGGCCCCGCCCATGGATGCTCAGGGCTTATTCCTGAGGTACTCGGGGGTCCATATTGGGTTCTGGGGTCAGCTACAAGCAAGACAAGCACATTACTTGCTGTACTGTCACTCTGGCCCCAAGTTGCCAAATCATTCAGTGTCGAGTTGCAGGCCTAGAGAGTTCTAACACCAATCCTTCACCACAGTCCACTTCCTCCCCCCAGTGACCCCAGCTTCCCTCACGTCTCCCCAGTTGCCTCTGTGGCCTCTGTGGCCGACACCACTTCCTTTTCTCCTTTTAGGCTCCATGGTTTTTGGCTGGTACGGGTAGGGCATTTGCCTTGCACGTGGCCGACCAGGTTTGATTCCTCCGCCCCTCTCGGAGAGCCCGGCAAGCTACCGAGAGGATCTCGCCCGAACGGCAGAGCCTGGCAAGCTCCCCGTGACGTATTCGATATGCCAAACACAGTAACAACAAGTCTCACAATTGAGACGTTACTGGCGCCCACTCGAGCAACTCGAAGAACAAAGGAGGACAGTGCTTCAGTGCTACAAGTCACTAATAGAGTGTCATGCATATCCCTTTCCCTCCTCCCAGCACCAGTCACACGCAGAATAAAGATTCGTTTTGGTCTAACTCTTGGCTGCTCCTGAGCTCCGTCCTTGGTCTGGGGGTCAGCGCAGGTGAGGGGCTGGTGTTAGCAGGGCTCGGAAGATGCTCGTGGGTTTGCGGCCATGAGCTGCTGTCGTCCGTGAAGCTGCTTTGTGGGTTCCCAGCTTGCGCATGACCTCGGGACACTGTGGGGGCTCATTGGGCCTCCCGAGCCCCCTGACAGCAGGCCCACTCCCCTAGCTCTCCGATTGTGTCTCTCAGTGGCTGTGGATCCTGGCATGCTGAGAAGCGACGTCTTTGTGGACTTCTGGAAGCTGGCACAGCTGGTAAGTTCGCTTTCCGGGCTCCATCTTTGCTTGACTGCAGAATGAGACTCCTCGTGACAGTGTGAGCTTTTCCAGCCATCAGCCTGTTGATTCTGGGCTCTGGTGAAATCTCTTCCTTCGGGCTAGACTGGAGGATGGCTGCTGTGTTGGCCTTTGAGCGTGGGGGGTTGGGGGAGGGGTGGGACGGGCAAAGGGGAATAGGCTAGAATCTCGATGGTTGTTTCATGTTACTCCGCCTTCGGAGTATTCTTTTGAGCAGAGTGATTATGTTTCTATACTGCACAACTGATCAGAAAGAAGGAGGGAGGCCTTTCGGGGGCCAGAGAGAAAGCAAAGTGGATAGGACGCTTGCCTTGACCAGGGTTTGATCCTCAGCACCTCACACCTCATATGAGCCCCGCCAGAGAGATCCTGAGTGCAGAGCAAGGAATAAGCCCTGAGGAAGGAAGAAGTTGAAGAAGAAAAAGGAAAAGGATAAGAAGAAGGAGGAAGACGGAGAAGACCTTCATCACAGAGCGTCTCTCTGATCACTCAGTTCTTCAGAGCCCAGGGGTTGGCTTGGGACTGGCTTCATGCATCGTTGCTGTTCCCGGATAGTGCACCTGAGTTAGAGCATCTTCGTTTTTCAGTTTCCTGTTTATTTCTACCTACAACCTCCAGTTCCAGCCATGGGGGAGCAAAAGGCAAAACTTCATGATTTCTCAGCGCCAAGAATTGTCTGTTGTGCCGGAGAGCACAGTTTCCGTTTCTGTGTGTGTGTGTGTGTGTGTGTGTGTGTGTGTGTGTGTGTGTGTGTTGGAGGTGGAGACTGAGCACACCCCGTGCTTAGGGTTTACTCCTGCCTCTGTGCTCAGGGATCATTCCATGGTGCTCAGGGGACGAAATGTGGTACTGTGAGCATTGGTCTGCTGCATGCAAGGCAAGTATCTCCCTGGCCCCAGCAAACTCTGTTTATTGGGGGGGGGGGCATACCCAGCGATACTTGGGGTTCAATTCTGGCAGTGTAAAAGGAACCACATGGGATGCCAGGGAAGGAACCTGGGTCTGCCGTGTGCAAGGCAAGTGGCCAACTCGTGTTACTATCACTCCAGCCCCAGGGGCCAAAGGTTGGGGCATCTCTTTGGCGCCTCTGTCAGGTCTTGGAGTCACTCAGACAAACCCTGCTTTCTTTAGCACATGGCCCTTCAGCTGGCCCCCTCTCCCCTCCTGGCTGTGGGTTCTGCAGGCCTGAGCCTTGTCAGTGGCTGTTGGCTGACTCTGGTTGAAGCCGGGGATTTGCCTGTGAATACACACCACTGATCCTCGAGCCCGCCCGGCCCTGCTGGAACCTTCCATTACTCAACACGCAGCTAGTGTGATTGAAACAGCCCCAGGGAGGCCAGTTCCCTGTGTTCCCGTCACCCATGTGGAAAGTTCTGTCTGTCTAGTGGTTGCTTTCATAGTTGGGCCCCAACTCTGGGTCCGAGAAGGGCCAGGAGTGACTCACCAGCCGGAGCAGAATCAGTGCGCCCAGAAAGGAAGCGGCCGTGGGCAGACAGCGCCCCCTTGTGGAGGTGCTAGAACAGCCCGTCCACAGAGGTGGTCACTGGGTCTGGCTCTGGTAGCCGCTTCCTGGTTCCCATGCTGTTAACTGAGCTTCCTGAGCCCTGACCTTGCCTGCGTCTCAAGGTGTCTTCCTTAACCTGTAGCTAGAAGCCCCAGGTTCCTGGGTCTGTAGGCCCCAGACCTCACATCCAGGGAGCAATTTGCTCCCCTGTAAGAGTGTGGACACACAGGGTGATGGGCCCCCAGACCACAAGTGACCGCCTCACATGGACTTTTAGGGAAATATTCAAAAAGGGAAGTTCTATCTGAGAAACCCTCCCCATTTCATTTCATTTCATTTCATCATCCTGTTATTCGTCGATTGCCTCGAGCAGGCCCCAGTAACGTCTCTTTCATCCGAGCCCTGAGATTATATTCAAGGCTATTTAGGAGAATGAGACCCATCATTGTTACTGGTATTTGGCATATTTGGTACACCATGGGGAGTTTGCCAGACTCTGCCCTGTGGGCAGGCTACATTGGATAGCCTGCAAGTTTGTCCAAAGTAGGACATCTCAGTGCCATGAAAGATTTTATCAAATGCTTCCCCCTGACTAAAATGTGGCTTTGTGATTTATTTGGAATCACCCATGTGGCATGTCGGTGTTTTGTCCGGCCCCACTTCATTAACCCTGAGCCCCTTTCCCAGATCCTGTGAGCCTTCGGGACGAGAGAGAGAGAGAGAGAGAGAGAGAGAGAGAGAGAGAGAGAGATGGACAGAGGAGACAGAAAGACAGAAACAGAGACACAGAGACAGGGACACAGAGACAGACAGAGACAAGCAGAGACAGAGAGAGAGAGGACTGGCATGGGTTGGTGGGGGCGGTTTATGCCAGGGGAACCGGCGCTTTGCTCTGCTACAGGACACATTTTGCATCAGTCCTGAGGAGGCCTCTCTGGATGTGTTTCTGCCCAGTGGAAGGAGCGTGCAGGTGACGGTTCTCACCTCGGACACGACTGAGACAGTCCTGGAGGTGAGCTGGGTGTGAACTCAAGCACTGTTGAGCAGAGCATGACTTCCAGGCCAGATGGGGCCTGGGGTTGCCTCTGCATGGGTATGCACTGGGAGTCTGACGAGGGGCTGAAGAGCTAGCAAGAGGAAGAAGTCAGAAAACTTCTAGAACATTCTGGATAGACAGTTCTTCTGAACTGAAAAACAGTACGTGTGTGTGTGCGCGTGTGTTTGTGTGTGCATACACATGCACGCACACGTGCACACACACATACCCCTCAGGAGGGCTTCCAACTTTCAGACCCACTTCACCCCCGAGACCACAAGGGCTCTCTGCCTTCAGTAGATACCTTCCACCCAACCTGGCTGTTCATGCCCACCTCCTGGCCCCAGAAAAACACTTGGAAACACTCACCTAGGACTTGGCCCTGTGAGGTTCAGCCTGAAACTTTCCCCCACCAAATACCTTCACTGGACACCCCCTTTTCTGGACCCTGGCTCAGTGAGACTGGAAACCTGGGTCCCTGCAGCACCCTGCCCTGCTCATCTGGAAGCAGGGGGCTTCCTGGTTCTAGGGGTACGGCCCTCCCCTCTCATGAGGCCCTGTGTGATAGGATTCTCCTTTCCTCCCCACTGTCTGCCTAAGTCAACTCCCCTTTCACCACAGGCAACTCCCCGTTCACTGCAAGCGACTTCCCCTTTACCACAGTCAATGTCCTGTCCACCACATGTAACTCCCCTTTTCACCACAGGCAACTCCCCTGTCACCACAAGCTACTCCCCTTTCACTATAGGCTGCTCTGCGCTCCCTGGTGGTCTAGTGGTTAGGATTCGGGCGCTCTCTCTCACGACAGGCTACTCCCTTTTATCATAGGCAACCTCCCTTCACCACAGCCAACTCGCCTTTCACAGCAGGCAACTCCTCTTTCGCCACATGGACCAGAGGAGACAAGTCTGACTTGAGTGGACATGTTTACTCTAGGGAAGACAGGTGTATGGGCAGTGAGTAGGTGCTTGCCTTGCGCACAGCCGACCTCATTCCCTCTTCCTCACACCATATAGTCGGCTGAGTCCTACCGGGAATGACTCCCGAGCTTAGAGCCAGGAGCAAGCCCTGAGCTTAGCATGTGCGGCCCCCAAACCCCAAAATAAATAAGACAGGCTTTACAAACTACCACCTGAGCACACACTCACACATATGCACTCACAACCCTGCTATCACACTATTCCCACACCCACTCACGTTCACCTCCCCCATTCGTGCTCAGTTGCCCACATTCACGCCTCCATACCATTACTCATTCACACCCGCCCATTCATGTTAATACCCACACTCATACTCCCCACGCACCGTCATGCATACCCATGACTCTCCCCTGCACTCACACACTCATACCCATGGCTCTCCCCTACCCTCACGCTCATACCCACATTCTCCCACACTCGTATTCAAAGCCATATTCACACACATACACCCACACTCTCTCCTATGCTCACACTCAGGTCCAGACTCTTCCTACATGCACACATGCCACATTCAGCCTCTCATTCACTCCCACCACGCTCACATCCCCTCACATGCCTTTACTTTCACATATACACTCCCAACTCATGCCCACACACATATCCATACCCACACCCGTATACACACTCACGATCACACTCCTGCACTCTCACATACACTCTCTCAGAGTGCTCCTCTCTCTCTCATACACACACACACACACACACACACACACACACACACACACACGGAAACTGTTTCTTGCTTTAGTTGGGGCTCTCTGCAAAAGCACGGGGGCAGAGAGGAATCAGGAGAGCTGGGGTAAGGTTGGACTGTGCTGTGCACCCACTTTCCAGGCTGTTCCTCCCCTCTAGCGCCACCCGGGCACCCCGCCCCTCCACACACCCCTGGAGATGCTTTCATCTTGGAGCCTGGCAGGGCCCCAGAGCGCTGAGAGGGCAAGTCCCCCCCTGACGCAGAGGTGACCAGCAAGTGCCTCTGTGCTGCAAGGAAGTGATCCAGGAGCCCCAACCTGAAGGGGGGCGTCGGCGTGGGGGTCCCCAGAGAGACAGTCTAGTAGCACACAGGTTCCTGCTGAGAGCAGGGGATGACTCCAGGTGGGTGACCCCCAGGAGGAAGGCACCTCACAGCTTGAACAAATTGTCCAAAGTAAGGGTCCAGGAGGGAGAGTAGTGGGGCGCTAGGTTCCCGTGGCACCAACAGCAGTGACAGCTGCACGTCCCAACCCCGGGGAGCAGCGGCAGGCGCTGGTGCAAGCCAAGTGGGAGGACCCCCCATTGGCCAGTGTCCCCTGACCCCTGGCAAGCAGCCCTCGGGCAGGGAGGTGGAAGGTGGGCTGTGGTCTCACGGAATCCCCTGCTGACCAGCTCCACCTGGAGACGCACCCACGACCCTGCCATCGATGTCAGCTTCCCGTGGTGGTTTCTGCGGGTAGTTTCTCTCTTCAACTGAGACGCAGATGCCTCGCCTGAGACCTGGGCAGGCAGCAGGGTGCACCCCATCCCAGCCTACCCCCGCGCTCTCTCCTTGTCCTTTTTCCCCTTCTTTTTGGGTCACACCTGGCGATGCTCAGGGCTTACTCCTGGCTATGCACTCAGGAATCACTCCTGGTGTTGCTTGGGGGGCCATACGGGATGCTGGGAATCGAACTGGGGTTGGCCGCGTGCAAGGCAGATGCCCTCCCCGCTGTGCTATGGCTCCAGCTTCCTCTCCTTGTCCTTGCCGGCAGGTGCTGTCGCGCCGGCTGGGGCTGTGTGCTGAGCTCCGGGACTACTTTGGCCTGTTCCTCATTGGCTTCCAGCAGGAGACTGAGCCTTCTAGTAAGGACGGGGTGGGCGGGGGTTTGGCAGGGCCCAGCTGGGGACGTGTCACCCCAGGGAAACCCCCTGCATTGGAGAGTGGGAGAAATAGGGGCTGAGCTCAGGGTAGGCCATAGCGGAAAGACCGTGGGAGGTGAGGTCTTTCCAGTAGCCCCTCTCTGCTTCTCCCAGGGCTGCTGTCTGTGCACCCTGCTCTCTTGGGGTGCAGCATGGGAATCTCTCCGGCCTCTCCCCTACCTTAGGGTGGTATGAAGCAGCCCTCTCCGGGGCCTTGGCACCCTTGGGAAGCTGAGGGAAGTTGGGTTTGGCAGTTCTGGGGCTGCGGGTCCCGGGCAGGCTATGGTGTGTCGGCGCTGGTGGAAGTCTCTCCAACCCTCTGTCTCTTCATCTGTGTCCTGTGGACGCCCCCAGCTCAAGAGCCGGGCCTGTGAGGAGCATCTGACGCTCTTCTCAGAGTGTTCAGAAAGTTCAGACACACCTGAAGGAGAGCACTGTGCTTGGAGTCTTGTTTAGTTTCCTGCTGGCACAGCCCCTGTCTGTGGGCTGCTCTCTTTAATGGGGACCCCCCCTCCCTTGTCCTTCCCTAGTCCTGAAGAAACTGGCTGTCTTTGAACTCCCTTTTGTTAGTCTTCGATATGCTGAAGTGGGAAGCTGCAGAGTGGAACTCAGGAAGTGGTGAGTGAGTTGTTCTTGCCACAAGGGGCACTAGTCACTGGGGGTGTGGGGAAGGAAACACAGTGATTTTTTTTTAAATTTTCTGAACAGTAAGTGATTGACCCCATAGGTTTGGGGACCTCTACCCTAAGTCTTTTTTTTCTTTCTTTTTGGGTCACACCTGGCGATGCACAGGGGTTACTCCTGGCTCATGCACTCAGGAATTACTCCTGGCAGTGCTCAGGGGACCATATGGGATGCTGGGAATCGAACCCGGGCCGGCTGTGTGCACGGCGAACGCCCTATCCTCTGTGCTATTGCTCCAGCCCTACCCTAAGTCTTTACTAATAATATTGTTGTTGTTTGCATCTTAAGTTTCCAAGCCCCCTAGGATAAGTGCTCACAGAATACATAAAATAGGAAAATAAATGTCCATCCCTCTTGGGGTGCAGCATGAGAATCTCTCCAGGCAGTTCTCCTACCTCGGGGTGGCAGGAAGCAGCCTTCTCTAGGGCCTTGGCATCCTTGGGAGGCTGAGGAAGGAAGATGCGTCAAAGGAAAAGATTGAGGTCTTGTCGGAAAGGGGCGCCTTGGTTCAGTGCACACAGGGCCCCATTCTGTGATTTTTCACTTTGTGTGACTGAGGATTGGACCAGCGCCTCACCTACCAGCACCAGTTTCTCCCTACTTAGCCCTGGCAGCTGGGTGCCCAGGTGCTGCCCCCTAATGCCAGGTACTGCCCTGTCTAGGTACCTGGACCCTGCCCTGGACGCCAGGCTGATAGACTGCGGTGCTGCCCTGAGTTTGCTCTACACACAGGTGAGCGTAAGCAAAGCTCCAGCCCCTCTGGGGACCTTGAGCTTGACATCGGTGGGAAACGTCTGCACTAGCTAGGAAACCTTTGTACTAGCCACGCCCGGCGGTTCTCAGGGGTCACTCCTGAATCACGCACTCAGTCAGGAATTACTCCTAGCGGTGCTCGGGGGACCATATGCGATGCTGGGAATCGAACCCGGGTTTCCCTGCCGCTGTGCTATCGTTCCAGCCCCTGTCTGTTTTGCTTTTGAGGCACACCCTGTGGTGTTCAGGGCTCACTTCGGGCTCTGTGCTCAGGGATCACTCCTGGTAGGTCTGGGGCTTTCTGTGGTGCTGGGGGATCAAACCCAGGCCAACTGCGTGCATGGCAAGTGTCCTAACCACCATGCTATCACTCTAGCCTCTGTTTGGTCTTTTACTTTATTTATTTATTTTGTTAGTTTTTGGCCAATACCTCGTGGTACTTAGGTACTCCTGACTGCAGTCGGGGTTCATTCCTGGAGGGCTCAGGGCTTCATCGGGGGTGCTGGGGATCAAACCCAAGTTGGCCACCTGCAACCTGCTGAACTCCCCCCCCACTGGCTTTTAAAAAAACTGGGGGGCCACACGCAGCAATGCTCAGGGCTTCCTCCTGGTTCTGCACTCAGGAATCCCTCCTGGTGGA
Organism: Sorex fumeus; assembly: GCF_029834395.1. NCBI lineage: Eukaryota > Metazoa > Chordata > Mammalia > Eulipotyphla > Soricidae > Sorex > Sorex fumeus. The sequence goes on from NW_026606059.1 coordinate 79,768,524, forward strand.
GCTCGGGGGACCCTGTAGGATTCCGGGGATGGAACTCGTGTTGCCATGTGCCAGGCATGCGACCTCCCCACGGTGCTATCGCTCCAGCCCACCCTTGCTGCTTTGCGGGTTCTGTCTGGTCGCAGCATGGGGCCACCTTGATTCTGTTGCTTCCACATACCCATCCTTCTCCCTGGCTGGCCATTTGCTTCTTTGTTCTTAGTGTTTTTTTAAAATTTTTTTTAATTTTATAAAGTAGTTCACAATATTTGATTACATTTCATATTCAAACACCAGTCTCACCACCATTCCATCTTCCCACCACTATATTTCAGGTGTTTCCATCCTGAAACATCCCAATTCGTGTTCTCAAGCAGAACCAAAGTAATATAATAGTTCCCTCTGATTGGTTGCCTCCTACTTTGAACTCCATCAAATGTGGTGCGGTACTCTTGGAGTATGGGTAGGGTGTGTTTATGAAGTGTCCAGGAATAGGTTTACACGTGGATGAGTCTCGGCCCCAGCATGTGGGGAGCGATGGTGAGCATGGTGAGCATGGCGGCAGCTGAGTTCTGGAGGTTTTTGGCTGCTGAGGCTGGGTTCCTCGGGGAAGGGAGGGTGTCTCACCCACCCCCCTCTGGGGTGCCCTGAGTTAAAACAGCCTGGCGCGGGGTCTGGCGGCATGGTTATGGTGAGTCTTGTTGCTCCCTTCCCATTTCAGGAGGTGAGCTGTTCTTGGTAGTTTTATAGGGAAAAGTTTGATATTTTCATGTATGAAAACATTTTTTCTTTTTTAAAAAATAATTTTATTTATTTATTTGTTGGTTTTTTTGGTCACACCCAGTGATGCTCAGGGATTTCTGCTGGCTCTGTACTCAGGAATCATTCCTGGTCATGCTTGGGGGATCATATGGGATGCTGAGGATTGAACCCAGGTTGGCCGTGTGCAAGGCAAACGCCCTGCCTGCTGTACTATTGCTCTGCCCCCTACATTTCTTTATTGTGACTTTCGTTTGTATCTAAGGAAGATTCCCATGCAGTCAGGGAGTTAGGGTAGGGGTCACTGCACTTGCCTTGGATCCCCTGGACCCTCATTTGAATTCCCAGCGCTGCAGATGTTACTGGGCACCACCAAGCATCACTTCTGAGTACAGAATTCGGTATAGCCCCTGAGCACTGCCGGGGGTGGCCCAACCCCACAATGATAATAATACAAAAAAATTTAAAAGATAACCTACCTCAAGATGAGATAAAATCGTCTCCTTTCCTTTCTCCCTATTCTTTCCTTTTATTTACTTTGTGTTTACGTCTTCACCTGGATCTCTCGGGCAGTGGTTTGTGCTAGGAACCAGCTTTGTTTGCTCTCGTTCCTCGGTGCCACCAAGTGATCCCCAAATGGCTAAATCACCTCTTCCCCCTGCCCACTAATTTAAAGACAAGCTTTCAAGCCTGCAAGGGCTTACTTCTCTCCTCCTGGCAGTTTTTATGGCCTTTCACGCACAGGCATGGTTTGAGTCCGATTGACTACTTCTGCTGCTTGCTAACCTGACAACTCCCGCTGTTTGAAGGCCCTGCAGGACATGGAAAGGGAGTGGGCCAAGCCCACTGCAGCCCAGAGGCAGGAGCTGGAGGCTTTCCAGAAAGAGGACAACCAACCCAAGGTGAGTGAGTGACCCTCAGGGACAGGGGCATCTGTGGCAGGACTTCAACTGAGCTGTCCCCACTTTTTCTACACCCTTCCAAGCACCCACATTTTCTACACCTGCCCAAGCACCAGTAGTGAGGTGAGCACCCCATTGATTCCTCTGTCTGTAGATGTAATAACAGCTCATTTCTTATTCTAATCAAATACAGGCACTCGATCGAGTCCTTTGCCAAGCGAATTAGTCTGTTAACTCATTCTCCACAATCACGAGGAATCTCATTCAATGTGATGTTATAATTTGCTAACCAACTCAGAAGTTGAGAAGGAGGTTGGGTTTTGTTGGTATAAATCACATCGGATGCAGGTGCCTCTGGGCTCAGGAGTGTCTCTGATGGATTCTTGTCCTCCTCGGACACCAGACACTTCCCTGCTGGAGGTGTCGGCGCCATGGACAGAGTGCTCTTTCCGAGTCTGTGTGTTCAGATGCTCCTGAGGGGGAATTTATTCACGTCAATCTCTTTTTTTTCTTTTTGGGTCACACCCGGCAATGCACAGGGGTTACTCCTGGCTCTGCACTCAGGAGTTGCTCCTGGCAGTGCTCAGGGGACCATATGGGATGCTGGGAATCGAACCCTGGTCAGGCACATGCAAGGCAAACGCGCTGCCCACTGTGCTATCTCTCCAGCCCCACGTCAATCTTTTTTGAAACTTTTTTTTATTGAATCACTGTGAGACAGACCCTTTCAAAGCTGTTCATGACTGGGTTTCAGTCATACAGTGTTCCAGCACCCATCCCTCCACCAGTGCACATTTCCCAGCACCAGTGTCCCCAGGTTCCCTCCCATCACCCCCCCACCCCCAACCTGCCTCTATGGCAGGTGCTTTTCTTCTCTCTCTCCCTCTCTCTCTCTCTCTCTCTCCTCCCTCTTTCTTTTCTCTCCCTCTTCTCTCCCTCCTCTCTCTCTCCCCTCTCTCTCTCCTCCCTCTCTCTCTTTTCTCTCTCTCTTCCCTTTTGGACATTGTGGTTTGCAATATTAATACTGAAAGGTTATCAAGGATATCTCTTACCTACTTTTTCTTTTGATGTAGGAAAAAAATTTATTGAAAGGCATAGATATCTTTATACATTGATTTAATAGTATACATATAAAGCAATAATATCTGACAGACTGTGATATACTGATGTACTGGAACTACTCCACCGTTTATAATAATGTAATTTCTTCATATTTTCTAGAGTATAAGTACCATAGAAATTGGTAATAGGATGATAATAGAATAATTTTAAAAGTTATTTTTGTGGGCGCTGGAGCGATAGCACAGCGGGTAGGGCGTTTGCCTTGCATGCAGCCAACATGGCCAACACAGGTTCGATTCCCAGCATCCCATATGGTCCCCCGAGCACCGCCAGGAGTGATTCCTGAGTGCATGAGCCAGGAGTGACCCCTGAGCATCGCTGGGTGTGACCCAAAAAGCAAAAAAAAAAAAGTTATTTTTGTGGGTTTGAATCAGAAGCAAATACATTGCATATTTGAAAATCTACTATATTAAATATAAGGTCATTTTTTCATCTGGAATCGTTTTGGAATCACTTACAATAATCAATATAATTTTCTTAATAGAATTCTCATTACATTTCTTGGTTTTTGTTTGTTGGTGCACACCCAATGGAACTTAGAGATTACTCCTGACTCTACATTTAGGATCATTCCTGTTGGTGCTTGGAGGATCATATGTGGTGCTTGGGGTTGATGCTGGGTTTAGCTGCATGCAAAGAAAGCTTCTACCTGCTCTTACCTACTTTTAACCCTCAGATCTTATCCAGAGTGATCATTCCCAGCTATTATTGTCATACTGGTCTCTTCTCTATCTTACCTACCCTCAGCCTCACACACACATGTGGTTAGTTACAACCATTGGCCTGTCCTGCTAACCCCTGTTTTCCCTGGCTAATATTCATGTTGATTTTTAATGCTTCCAGAAAGGTCGTATCCACTCACAGGCCTCTGCCCGGGACAGTGCATCTACGCCTGGCCCAGAGGCCAAATTAAAACAGAACAGTAGGTTTCTGTTCCGTGTTTCACCTTTCCCCCCCACCCTTTCCCCCCCACCCTATTCTTTAGACTTTCCCAGTGTTTACCACGAGACATTGATTTTTGAACAAAATAAAGGTGAAATTGAGGACTATGTATACATTCATTAGTAGAGGAAGTCATTCTTTTTTTAAAAAATTTTATTTTCATAAGGTTGTTCACATTAATTGATAACATTCAATATTTCAACACCAATCCCACCACCATCACACCTTCCCGCCACCATTATTTCCAATTTTCCCACCACCGTTCAAGCCTGCCTGCCAGGGGCAGACGCCAGATAATTTATTTTCTATTGCTTATTGTGAATATCATGAGAAGTTTTCTGGAATTCTAAAATTGTAAATGGTTGGGGTCCAGAGACATCTCTGTAAGGAGCTAATCCATTTTGAGATTTATTTGGGATTCTCTGGATTAAGGCCGTTGATGCATTGAGATGGCGCCCCATAGGCAGACGGTGGGCGTGACAGCCAGGACCCCCCCACCCCAAAGTCATTTTTAAAAGGCTTGGGAATTTTGAGAACTGGATTGAGGAGATTCAGAAAGACAGAACAGGACGCAGAGAATGAAAAAGAAATGAGAGCAGAGAGAGAGAGAGAGAGAGAGAGAGAAAGGAACAAATAGCTGGCCACGATTCAATAGTGTCTCTAAGTGAAATTGATGTAAAGGAGAAGCCATTTAGCTTAAAATGATAGTAGATTAAGTCCAGCCCTGGGCACTCTTTTTATAAATAAAGTCTTATTGGTGCCTAGTCAAGCCCTGCTCTTCACTGATGTGCTGCCTAAGGCTGCCTTGGGCCCAGGCGAGGAGCCGAGTCACTCACTGCACTAGATACCGCTTGTCTGGGAACACACGTGTGGGACTTGGCCAAGAAATTGCCAACTTTCACAAAATACACAAACCCACCTTCTGCAGTTACAGGAATGAAATGAGATTTTTTTCGGGAATTATAGAAGTAATTTTGAGTAGATGCTCCTTGCAGATTCCTGTCTTCTGGTCTTCATGATTGATAACATCCTTCCATGGCCCCTCCCCGCCGCGCCCCTGTCAAGTGGCAAATGCCAGCCCACGTTTTGAGCATGGAGCTTCTTCATCACGACTTTCTTTTTCTTTTTTTAATTAACTGCACTGTAGCACTGTGGCACTGCCCTCCCGTTGTTCATCGATTTGCTCAAGCGGGCGCCAGTAGCGTCTAACAACAAATTGTGAGACTTGTTGTTACTGTTTTTGGCATATCGAATACGCCATGGGGAGCTTGCTAGGCTCTGCAGTGCGGGCGGATGCTCTCCAGTAGCTTGCTGGGTGGGCTGTTTGAGAGGGGCGGAGGAATCGAATGTGGGTTGGCTGCAAGCAAGGCAGATGCTCTACCTGCTGTGCTATCACTCCAGCCCAATAATGAATTGATTTTAATTAATTAATTATTTTAATTATTAGCTAATTAAAATAATTAATTATTTTTTATAAAGCTGTTCATGATTGGATTTCAGTCACAGTGTTCCAACACCCATCCCTCCACCATTGTACGTTTCCCAGCACCAGGTCCCCAGTCACCCTACCATCACCCCCCCACCGCCTGCCTGCCTCTATGGCGGGCACTTTCTCTCTCTCTCTCTCTCTCTCTCTCTCTCTCTCTCTCTCTCTCTCTCTGTCTCTCCTTTTGGGCACTGTGGTCATCACAACTTTCTTGAGAAAGGAGAATTTTAACATGTGCCCCTCCCAAACTGTCACTCCCAATGTTTCCCCCAACCCACCGCGTGGACCCACCTGTGCCTGGGAGGGGCCTGAGTACTCTGTGCTGAGGGCTCAGTGCTCAGGCGGAAAGGAGAGGCTGCCTCTGAAGCGGCCCTGAGTTTGAGCGAGAACCCTTCTCTGCATGTTCATGCTTGGCACAACTTTGACGAGAACGGGAGAAGCAAACCTGGGGTGTGTGGGGGGGCAAACCTCCCCTCGCAGCTGTCATCTTCTTTTGAGGCTCTGGTACAGACAGACATGCCTGCTCTTGAGACAATGGAAAGTCCTGGAGAAGAACTGGAGGGCAGGATGGGGGCCCCGGGAATGGCTGCGGGAGCCCCTCACCATCCCCGACAAGCGCTCCTCTACCCCAGCATGCCCTCGCCTTTCTCTCTCACTCTCTGGCTCTCTCTCTGGCTCTGTAGTCTCTCTTTGTCTCTGTTTCTCTCTCTCTCTCTCTCTCTCTCTCTCTCTCTCACTGCCTCTTTCTCTGTTTCTGTCTCTCTCAGTCTCTCTCAGTCTCTGTCTCTTTCTGTCACTGTCTCTTTCTCTCTGGATCTGCCTTTCTCTGTCTCTGTTTCTCTCTCTGTCTCTCTCTTTCTGAATGTCTCTTTCTCTGTCACTGTCACTTTCTGTCCCTCTCTCTTACTCTGTCTCTGTCACTGTCTCTATCTCTGTCTTTTCTCTCTCTCTGCCTTTGCCTTTCTTTGTCACTGTGTGTCTCTGTCTCCCTGTCTCTGTCTGTCTCTGACTCTCCCTCTGCCCCTCCATCTCCCATCTCTCTCCATCACACAGTTCTGGGAGCTCCTCTCCTCCCTCCTCACCGCAGCTTTGGGGGAATCCAGAGACGGCATCACTCGCCGTTACCTTTTGTCTGTTTGCTGTGGGACACTCATTCCCCTGGCCCACTGCGGCGCTTCCTCAGTTCAGGGCACCGGGCAGGCAGCGGGGCTGTACTTCCCCAGTGCTTTGGTCAGGGAGACCCTGGGTAACGGCCATGTCCTGCCAGCCGCTGCTGACAAGTGGCTTCCATTTGTCCCCCCACCCCTCTGGGAGCAGTTCCTGGAGCTGGCCCAGGGGGTCCAGCACTACGGGCACCTGCAGCTGGACCCCTGCACCTGCGACTTCCCGGAGCCAGGCTGCGCGGCTAAGCTGGCAGTGGGTGGTGGTGCCATCCACTGCCGGGTCTCCCTGCCTGACGGCCAGACGCGGGACGTCAGCTTCGAGATGAGCAGCCTGAGGTGTTGGCAAGTCGCCTTCCAGGTGAGTGTCCTGCATCCTGCCTGCAGCCCCTACTTAAAAAAAAAAAGACCCCCCTGTGGCCAGAGAGATAGTTCGGTAGGCAGGGCACTTGCCTTGCATGCAGCATGCATCGGACCCAGGTCAATTCCCGGCTTCCCATATGGTTTCCCAAGTACTGCTGGGAGTAACTTCTGAGTGCAGAGCCAGGAGTAACTGGGTGTGACCTCAAACAAACCCAACCCAAACTACACAAATGAAAAAGACACTGATGGTCTTGGAGGGAGGTACTGTCCTCTGAGTCAGGCCCGTGGTGACCTGGCAGATGTGCCACCTGTGGCAGGAGCGGTGGCACAGGCTTCCCGCTGTGGAGGTGGACAGAGGCCTGGGCTCCGGCCTTCAGCTGGCCACGCTCTGCCCTCCTGAGGCTGTCACCCTTGGAAACACAAGACTCTGACCAGTAAAGCCATTTTGGGTTTCAAATGTTCATTTCCAGCCCTTTCCTCTTCTCTGTCGTGCTGTGGGTTCGAGGCCTGGGGCATGCGTGGTCATGGTGCTCTGCTCTTGGCAGGGAGCTTGCCGGGGCACGTGAACCCACCCCTGGCTGCAGCCCCGGGGCTATGGGGACCAGAGCCAGTGCAATCGGGCAAACCTACTCACAGCTGCCGCTCGCAAGGCCAGTGGGGCAAAACCTTTGTCGGGCTCCCTGGGATCACACCGCCCCGTCCTGCCCCAAGAGGCCTTCGAAGCCCGCTGCTTGGCCGGGTGCTGAATTCGTGGGTCCCCTGTGAGCTGATGACATCATCCCTGTATGCCAGATCTGGGGTTAACCAGTAGACGACAAAGATTATAGCAAGAACAGGGCCCCGTGGGGAAAGCCTCAGAACATACCTGCATTTGTTAGCTGTCTCGGGACTAGGTGTGTGTGTGTGTGTGTGTGTGTGTGTGTGTGTGTGTGTGTATGCATATATAAGCATGCATGTATATACATGTGCGTATGGGTGTATGCATCTTGCGTATGTATGTGTGCACGTGTGTTGAGGGGCAGTGGGACTTGGCTCTGTCAACTGTTTCTCGAACCCCTCTCTCTCCTTGCGGGCTGTTTCCCCCACCCCTCCCTCCGAGGCCCACAGTTCCTCCTTCACGGCTTCGCCAGGCACCTGCCGACCTCCTCGGCCCTGGCCCATTCTGTACACTGTGCTTTTGTGGTGTCAATTCTCGGGAGTTTGTCAAGTCAACCGTAACATTTTTATTTTTCATGAGATTTGTATAGTTGTAGGTTACACCTTTAAGCTTGTAATTCTTATTTTGGTCAGTCGGTTTGTTTGTTTTGGCCACAGCCGGCCATGCTCGAGGCTTCCTTTTGGATCTTCTCAGGGATCCCTCCTGGCGCGCCCCGGGAAGCGAGTGTGGTGCTGGCATTGGCAGGAGGTGAGGCCAGTGCTCTGCCTCTGTGCTACCCACGCCAGCCCCTCTGATTCTAACGCTTATGCTGCGACGGATGGGTAGCTCAGAACAAGCTTCCCTTTTTAAAGAGGGCACCCCCAGCCGTGCCCAGGGGAGCCTGGGAATCCTTGGTGAGGTAGTGAGGGTGGATGGCTCAGTGCTTAGGGCTGGAGCCGAGATGCTGGGGCCCGTCAGCGCCGAGGGCGGTGTGGGGAGCCGGGCAGTGCCAGGGTCGGAATCAAATGCCAGGCCTGAACTTCGCCTCCTGGAGACACATCCCTGCCCCCTGCTCCTTTTCCAGGCCCACAGAAATCCAGCAGCTCCAACGCCATTAGTTGGAAGAAAACAAAAGAACTGTCTCGCCTCAAATGAATGGCTTCTGTACCCTAGTACCTCTGCTGTGTGTGTGTGTGTGTGTGTGTCCAGGTCTGGATTCCTTGTTTCAATCCATAACCCATGCAGCTGCCTCCCACAGCACCAGGGAACCACACTCTTCCCTTCTAAGGGTTAATAATTGAGATATGGTTCCCACGTGTTCAGAGTGACACAGCCCTTACTAAGACCAATGCTAGAAAACCTTCATCGCCTTCTTCATAAAGAAGCTCCACCCTTAGCTGTCACCTCCCTCTCTCCCCATTTTCACCTTCCCTAAGAAACCACTCCCCCCCTCCTCCTCTTCCTCCTCCTCCTCCTTTCTTGCTCTTCCCCTTCCTCTTTTTCTTCTGTCACACTCCAGAATGCTCAGGGCTTACTCCTAGCTCTGCCCTCAGGAGTTACTTCACTCCCGGTGGTGCTCGGGGACCATATGGGAGGTGGGGGCCGGAACACAGGTTGGCCGAGTGCGAGGCAAGAGCCCTCCCTGATGTATTATCAGATATTTCCCGCTCACGGAGTCCGGAGGAGGGATCTCTGGGGCTGGCTGTTCTTCCTTACGGTGCCCCTTTCAAACAGTGCTCTCCTTTTCATGGTCAGGAGCGCCCCATCGTATGCACATATCTGGTTTTGTTTATCTGTTCACCCCTGGATGGGCATAGGGGTTGTTTCTGTTTTGTAACTATTGGGAGTTTTGCTGCTGGGAATATCTGCGTACGGGTTTTTGTGAGGATGTATGTTCTCATTGCTTTGAGCTATGCACCTCGTGTGGGTGACTGGTAGCTCTCTCATAGTGGTACCTCTATACCCAACTTTTTGTTCTTGTTTATTTGTTTTTTGGGGGGTAGCACACCCAGTGGTGCTCAGCAGTGGTGGACTCGGGGGACCATGTGGGGTACATGGATTGAGCCTGGGTCGGCAGTTTAGGCAAACAAACATACCCGCTGTGTCATCACTGCCGCCCCTTGGTCCAACTTCACAGGAGATTCCAGCCTGTCTCCCAAAGTGTCTGCTCCGTCTTCCATACTGTCAGTAGGGGTGAGTGCAGTTTCTCTAAGCTCTTGCCAATTCTTCTTAGTACCCAGCTTTCTCACATACAGCCACCCTGAGCTGTGAATGGTGGTTACTGTTGCTCTGATTTCCAAGGTTATAGAAATCATAGTCTAGGGACTGCAGAGATAGTACAGCAGGTAGGGCATTGGTCTTGCATGAACTGACTGGGGTTTGATTCCTGGCATCCAAGATGGCCTCCCAGGCACTGTCTGGAGTAATTTCTGAGTACAGAGCCAGGAGTAATCCCTAAGCATTTCCTGGTGTGGCCCCCAAGCCAAAAACAAACATGAAGAAAACAAAGCTTCCTTGTGCTTCCTTTTCCTTCCACAGACCGTGCTCTTCTCCCATCCAGTGGATTTTATTTCTAAAGCCATTATTCACCACTAGCAGCTTCCGATGGGCCTTGCGGCCCTTCTCTCTCTCTCTCTCTCTCTCTCTCTCTCTCTCTCTCTCTCTCTCTCTCTCTCTCTCCTCCTCCTCCCCTCTTCTCTAAGTCCCCAACTGAGCGTGTGCAGCCACTCCAAACCTCTGTGTTCATGCCCATCACCTCTGGTTTCTGGGTCTTTCCCCTGTCTGCACAGTACGCTCCTCCTTGGCGTGCGATTCTGGGTGCTGCTGCGTTCTGGGCTGGGTTGTATTCCTTGAGGGACGCGAGCTCTGTGCTGGCTCTATCTTCCCCTCCTTTAGGAACTGGTTTACTTGGGGGAGGTTAGGCTGAAGCACTGCTGCAGTATCTGGAGCTTTATCCGTGTCAAGGCCCCCCTGGTTTTCCCACCCCCCAGATTCTAAGCCTAACACCTTCCAGCCTTTGTCATTCTCCTCTGCACGCAAGCCCTTGGAGCCCTTGACCTCCCCTCCTGTGTCCAGAAACTCCGAGTGCAGACCTCAGGGAGAGACGAAGGCCCACTGCACCAGACCGGTCTGGGGCTCAGTGTCAACAGCGCTGCCCGACCAATGTCTGTGAGACACACACTGAATTGGGGTCTTGTCTGAATTTTGAAGTCTCTTTGGTAAACTCCAGACTCTTGAGCTTATAAACCCTGTTTCGGGGCCAGAGCAATAGGACAGTGAGTAAGGTGCCTGCTTTGCATGGGGCAGATGGGGTTCGGTCCCCAGCATCCCAGGTGGTCCCCTGAGCACTGTCAGGAGTGACTCCTGAGTGCAGAGCCAGGAGTCACCCCTGAGCATTGCCAGGCGTGGTCCCAAAACAAAAACAAACAAAGCAAAACAGCTAATACCAGTGAAAGGGTGTGTGAAGGGGTGTGTGCATGTGTGTGTGTGAGAGTATGAGTATGTGTGTGCACGTACATGTGTGTGCAAGTGTGTATGCTCATGTGTGTGCATGTACGTGTGTGTGTGTGTGTGTGTGTGTGCATGTGTGTATAAGTACTAGGCTTGATGACAACGGCTGGGAACCTGTGCTCTGGCTCCCATAGGAGAGGCTCTGGACTGGCCCCCATGGGCAAACTGTTGTCCAGACTTCCTACAGTCGGTGACCCCAGGAGTCCCAGGGCTGGAATTCTCTCTCAGACCTCCACCATCGTGTGTGGTACTGAACACAGAGCTTGTGCCCACTTGTCAACCTGGATGCGGGTTACCAGTTGGCAAAGCAGAGCCCCCCAGTGCCCCCCTAGAGACTCCTAGAGGAATGGGGGGCTTCCCAGGACACGGGCTCTGTCACTAAGAATAAGCAGGGATGGATGCCAGGCCCCGGGTGCCCCCTGCAGGTTTGGGGGTCCTGCTCTACCTCCCTCTTTAATCTTCTTCTGCCCCCAACTGCAAACTGGGGGAGGGGACAGAGCATCTCCTGCAGCCCAGTAGCCCCCACCCTCCCAGGATCTCCCCTCCTGGTCTAGATGCATGGCTGGTCCCACGGCAGCCCACACAAACGCTTGCTAACACACAGCTCTTGGATGGGCCTGTGTCAGGTTTTGGGGTGCAGGGCAGCCCCTCTCTGGCCCATCAGGAAGTGCCACCTCCGTTTCTGCTGAGGTGCAAGTACTTTATTCCTTCCCTTTCCTTCCCTTCCCTTCCCTTCCCTTCCCTTCCCTTCTCTTCCTTTCTCTCCGTCCGTCCCTCCCTCCCTCCCTCCCTCCCTCCCTCTCTCCCTCCTTCCTTCCTTTCTTTCCTTCATTCCTTCTTATTGTCTCCCTTCACAGGGGATACTGCTGGCTACCGACGGGCCTCCGCGAGCTGTCCAGTACCCGGAGCTCCGGCTGCTGTACAAGGAGGCGGGCTGCTGGCGGTGGTTTGTTATCTACACCAGACAGGTAAGCCCCACGGACAGAGCACCAAAGCCAAATGATGGGTGTGGCTTAGTGTCCCAAGAAAATTCTATTTGCAAAACACAGGTGGGCGCTAGATAAGTTTGCCAACCTGGGTGAAGAGAACACAGACTTCTGTGATTTTTTCCAGCAAGAATACTGCAGGGGGATCATTGGCCATCTCTCCTTCTCTGAGTCTTCATCACAGGGGTAACAAACTCTGCCTTTCATGCATCATGGGGCTGGATGCTCCAACTGCAAAGCCTTCTTGGAAGGAAGCATTTAGCTGAGTGGAGCACAGGGTTCAGGCTCAGCTGAGAGTACCTGAGGCTTTGTCTGGGGCTGGGACTTTCACTGGCCAACAGAATAGTCTCTTTTTTAATTTTAATTTTATTTATTTATTTATTTTTTGCTTTTTGGGTCACACCTGGCAATGCACAGGGGTTACTCCTGGCTCTGCACTCAGGAATTACTCCTGGCAGTGCTCGGGGGACCCTATGGGATGCTGGGAATTGAACCCAGGTCAGTGTGTGCAAGGCAAACGCCCTCCCCACTGTGCTATTGCTCTGGCCCCCAAAATAGTCTCTTTGAGGCGAGTAGAAGGGCCGATGGTTGCGAACTCTCCAAATGTGCCATTGGCTTATACTTAGGATTGCAACAAATTCTTGGGGGCGGAGATCTAGCTTTCTAATTTTGGGGCGGGGGCAATACCCTGAGGTGCTCCGGGACTGCTCCCTTCAATGTTGGGGGGTACATAGTGATTAAACCCCAGCCTGGAGCACGAACTAACCTGCTCAGCTTTCGTGCCAGCCCCCAACTCTCATTTACTACACACCAAATCCCATTGAATTCTCCCTCCTCAGGGCTTGGGTGGGGAGTCATTCCCATTGGTGTTCCCAGTCCCAGTAGTGCTTGAGGGACCACCTAGTGCTAGGAATAGAACCCAGGGCATCAGCCCTTTGCACTAAGTCCATGGTCTCTGTGACATTCTTTTTACCGAACTCGATGAAGTCATTTTAATGTGGAAAAGAAATTACCGGTGTGCTAAAATGAAACAAAAAAATGTTTTGAAAATGAAAGTAACCCTGGTCCCAACATTAACCTGAGTCCTTGGTGGCTGTGCCAATTTCCACGGAGCCTTCTAGTCTTGGGTAACTAATGCCACCTTTCAATGGCCAATTTCTTCACATTGTCAGGTCTTAATCTTAATCATGGTCCTCTGACAGACTCCAGAGTTCTCTGAAAAACTTGCAGCACCAAACTTGAATCTAGTTGGAAACAATGGTGTGGTGGGTTTACCTTCCAGAGGAAGCCTCTTTAGGGGCCCGTGAGGAGGTTTACTGGGGTAAATTTGTAGTCCCTGGGAAAGACAGTGGAAGCTCCCCTTGAAGGCTAAGTGCAGTAGTTAAGTTTTATGATGGTTTTTTTAATCTCATCTGTGGCAAATGAGCTTCAACCAGTATTGAGAGGCGCCATAAACAGCCTTTTAAAGGATTCCCAGTAAGACCTTATTTCCTCTGGAATGTGGGTTTATTGATAGGGACCCACAGGGCTGCTTCTACAAAAGGCAGGAAAGCGGCTGGAGGGCTTGTAAATAGGAGTCAGGGCTGGGGTCCCCAACCTTTTCATCTCTTTTTGGCCCCTGAAATTAAAGCCCACTTCTTTCATTCGTGACCTGGTTTGCCTGCTGAGTCTTCTGTGAAAACTGTCTGGGACTGTGGAACCGGCCATTCTCGGGAGCCCCTTCAGGAGTCTTCACTCCCAAGATTCAGTGGCTCGGGATTCTGGCTGCATCCTGGCACTGGGAAGCATCATAGGCACAGGGCACTGGAGAGCACAGCAAACCCAGGAAATCCCAATCAGTCTTCGTGTCTCTGTTACTTGTGCCTCATTAGGGATTCCAACCTCCTTGCCTTCTCCCCCTTCTCTTCCCATCTTCTCTCTTTCCTCCCTTTCTCATCCCTTAACGAGACCGCATTCTAGGGTCCCTTTAGTCCTGTAATCTCTCTCTCCCCACCAGGCAGGGACCCTTTGGGGCAGAGTAAATGTCCCGCAAACTTGAGCTTCCATGGTCTCAACCCTTAGGACAGAGAGAACAAGGAACCAGCCAGGAAAGCGAGCCAGAGAGGGAAAGGCGTTTGTGGATTTGTGGCCAGGCCTCACACGAGGACACGGGAGGGGTTTAAATCCCTCCACACCTAGGGGTGTGGAGCCTGCAGAGAGCAAGATGTCAAGACTGAGTGCAGCACTGCACACAGAGACAAGCCCTGGCCCACAGGGGACACTTGGGGTCCCTGTGAGTCCTGAAAGTGAGCTTTGGAAGGTCCCAGAAAACTAAGCTGATGAAGCAAGCAGGCATTACGATGTTCTTTCAGACAGGCCGACTGTACTTACGAAAAGGCCTCTCAAGAAAGGTGCATGCTGTGGATTTAAAGTCAACCCTCAGTTGATTAAATTATAATCATGGGCCAATTTTAGACTTCCCACTCCTAAAACATGAGCCGACAGCTAAGTTGGAGAAGAAAAATGAGAGGCGAGAGGGACCATTTTATCGGGGAAAAAGATCCTAGTCATGTCTCTCTCTCTCTCTTTTTTTTCTTCTTGAATCACTGTGAGATACAGTTACAAAGCTTTTCTGTTTGAATTTTTTTCAGTCATATAATGAACGAACACCCAACCCTCCACCAGTGCACATTCTCTACCACCAAGGTCCCCAATATCCCTCCCCCCATCCCACCCCTTGCTCTGCCTCTATGGCAGACAATCTCGCCCATACTCTTTTGTATTGCTTGGTATGAATAGCATAAGATGTTGCGCAGCCACAAGAGCAGCCACACGCTCCTAGAATTCTAAAGTTTTAGATAATTAGGGTCACCCCAGTGAAGTCTGCCTACCTTAAAGTCCAGAGGATCTCTACAGTGAGTTGCTAAGTTCAGATCCTCTTGTGTGTCTTGGTTTATTTGTTTCTTTTTTGTTTTTATTTTTAAATTTTCTGCAGATGCATACACAGAATTGAGAAAATTTTGTGCTCCTTGTGTTTGATCCAATTGTGTAGAAGTTGAAGAAGTTAAACTGGAAGAGCATATCATGGCAGGCAGAGCTGAGAGTTGCTTCGGGGGTGAGCAGAGAGTGTGGGGCCCTCAGCTGGGCTGAGCGGCTGCTGTCTGTCTTCCCCAGGCTTTCTTGCTGAGTAACTGCCTGCAGAAGATGGTCTCGGAAAAGGCAGCGAAGCTGGCTGCAGAGGATTCAGAAATGGTGAGAACGCTTATCTGAGTGGGCGCGTGGGCTTCCCACCATGGCTCCACATCTCTGAGGATTCTCAGGACCCCACTCTGCCCAGTTCTCCAACTCAGAGTCATCCCTGGCTGCAGGGATCTCTCACCCTCCACTCTGTGTCCTGCTATGCAGCCATTGTATTTGGGGGCCACCCCTGACAGTGCTCAGGACTTACTCCTGGCTCTGCGCTCTGGAATCTCTCCTATATGGTGCCAGGGATCGGACCTGGGTCAGTCTCACACAAGGTAAGCACGGCACCTTCTGTGCTATCACTCTAGCCTTCAAATCAAACTTTCTAGAGGCCAGAGAGATAGAGTTCAGGAAACGGAAGTATAAGCCTTGCATGTACATGGACCCAAATTTGGTCTGTGGTACCAGATAACCCCCAAGCACCACTGGGTGTGGCCCTGCAACCACGTCCCCCCCTTCCCCCCCAGCAGTGCCAAGCCAGACTACTGAACCATGTGACTGGGTTGGCTGGACACAGTCAGGAATGACCCCTGAGTCTGAAGTAATTCTCCCTCCCCTGCCTCCCAACACACAACATTTTCTCTTCAAATCCACATCATTCCAATAAAGACCAAGTAACTCAGTAAAAGGGAGGGTGGCAGTTTTTCCAAACGGTGATGGAAATTGAAAACAATTCTATCTGCCTTGTGATTGTCACTTAAATATGCTCCAAATAAGAGAGAACAGTTTGAGTTTTAAAAACAAGGACATATTAATGCTAGTAGACATTTATAAATAGAATTCTTGTGTAGACTAACACAAATCTTTAAACATTCAACAGAAAATATTTGAAAAGTTTCCCTAATATTTTTGTTTCAATATAGTCCTTTCTAAGAAGAAAGATATCGTCTTTCAGTTGACATCAATCTCTACTTGACTTTCCAGCTTTTTTCCCCCCTTACTCAACACAGCTGACTTTCAGACAGGTTTCTTTTTTCTCTAGAATTGAAACTATTTTCCAAGGGAAAATAAAATTCACTGACCCTTGGCATTTCAACAGTTCCAAGTGTCCTAGAGGGGAACAAAGAAAAGGGACAAAGGAATCAAGGATGGTCTTTCTCAAGAGTAATGCAATCTGACCTCTCAGGCAAGAGAGAGTTCCTCTGTGGCTGTGATCATTATAGACTTTATAAAAAAGAGAAGAAAGGAAAAGTAACGAAATGAAGTGTCCCCATTAGAAGGGAGCCCTCTCAAATGAGGCTGAACTAAATGTAACCCACTTACTAGAGGAAATATTTGTGCAACGAATAGCTGAAGAATTTACTCCCTAAGAGAAAGGAGCCATCTATTCGATGCATTCACAAAAACCAACCAAACTATGTTAATCTGATTTGCCCACAAAATCTGTTTACCTCTGTGGCTGATAGTAAAGGGAGTATTACTAATACTCAGGTTGCTTTTTCCAAATACTCAACAAGTTTCCTTTCCCCAAATTCTTTACGTCTTCATTTATTTTAGTTTTTGGAAAGTTTATCTTCATCTGGAAAATTGGGTTTACAGGAAGATATTGTGAGCATCATCATATAATGCTCACTGGAATTTTATCTATAAAAGCCCTGGAGAAAATGGGATGCTGGACAGGGCATTTTCTGGTTTGATTTTGATCCTCTTAGAGAACATGGGAAGGGCAGAGAAGTTGAGAAATTGAATCAAATATGTTCCTTAAAGAAAGCAGATGCCCCCCAAAGCATGTTAGAAAGTGTTGTTTCATCCTAGCAAGAAAGGAGTGAGAAGAATGAATTGAATGTTGACTTAAAGTTAATTAGCTAAATAAGCTTTAGGCAAATGCTTTCAAAGGTAAGGTTTAAGACATTTATAAATAGATCATTAAAATTGGAGGCCAAAAAAGTGCACTAAGGAAAAATGTAAACACACAACAAAGCCATGTTGAATTTTTAAGGCTATATTAATTGCAAACCAGAAGGAAAAAGTGGTGTAACACTTTTTTTAGAGCTCTGCTCCTAGATAAATCCTAAATACTTTTTGTGGATATTTACTAGTTTTATCCAGAACAGATTATGAGGGTTATTTCAGTTGAAAATAAAATGTGAGACTGGAGAGACAGCATAATGGGTAAGGAGTTTGCCTTGCATGCAGCCAGCCCAGGTTCGATCCCCAGCATCCCATATGGCCGCTGAGCACTGCCAAGAGTGATTCCTGACCGCAGAGCCAGGAGTAAGCCCTGAGCTTCACTGTGTCTGGCCCAAACTCCAAAATAAATACAGCCTCATTGGGCAAGGAAAAACCAGTTCCAACTGAAATTGCTAAACATTTGTAGTGAATTCTATTTTATTTCTATCTGGGGAGGGGGAGGAGGAAGGAGACTAGGAGAGAACATTTTTTTTCTTTTTCTTTTTATTTATTTTTATTTATTTTTTTTATTAGTGAAACACCATGAGGTACAGTTGTAGATTTACAATTTTTTGTGCTTGGGTTTCGATTATACAATGATCAGATACCCATCCCTCCACCAGTGCCCATTTTCCACCACCATGGATAATATCCCCCCCACCCCATCCCCCCACCCCCACCCCTGCCTCTGTGGCAGGGCAATCCCCTATGTGAGAGAACATTTTTGAGAGCTCTCTCTCAACGTTTGTATTTCATTGCATAAGACTAACCACAACGCCAAGTTGTGAGAAGAAAGTGAGCGCCAAGCACTTCGGACATCGGCACATTCATTCACTAAGGTTTCGTAAATGATGTTGAGAAATGATGGTGCTCACCTTCAAGCACGAGAATCATTCCTGTCAAGAGTCACTGATGTGCAAGTGAAAACAGAGATAGATAAATGGGACTATCTTAAACTAAGAAGCTTCTGCTCCTCCAAAGAAACAGTGACCAAAATACAAAGACAGTCTACAGAATGGGAAAGGATATTCGCTGAATACACATCTGACAAGGGGTTGATATCCAGGATATACAAAATACTGGTTAAACTCCACAAGAAGAAAACATCCAACCCCATCCAAAAATGGGGCAATGAAATGAACAGAAACTTTCTCAAAGAAGAAATCCGAATGGCAAAAAAGCACATGAGAAAATGCTCTACATCATTAATCATCAGGGAGATGCAGATCAAAACCACAATGAGATACCATCTCACACCTCAGAGACTGGCCCACATTCAAAAGAACAAAAGCAACCGATGCTGGCGCGGATGTTGCGAGAAAGGGACACTCCTTCACTGTTGGTGGGAATGCCGACTGGTTCAGCCCTTTTGGAAAACAGTATGGACGTTTCTCAAAAAATTAGAAATTGAGCTCCCATTTGACCCAGCAATACCACTCCTGGGAATATATCCCAGAGAGGCAAAAATGTGTAGTTGAAGAGACATCTGCACTTGTTTGTTCATTGCAGCACTCTTTACAATAGCCAGAAACTGGAAGAAACCTGAGTGCCCAAGAACAGATGACTGGTTAAAGAAACTTTGGTACATCTACACAATGGAGTACTATGTAGCTGTTAGAAAAGATGAAGTCATGAAATTTACATACAAGTGGCACAACATGGAAAGTATCATGCTAAGCGAATGAGTCAGAAAGAGAGGGATAGACATAGAAAGATTGCATTCATCTGGGGGATATAAAGTAACAAAATATGAAATTAATACCCAAGAATAGCTGAGATCAACACCAGGAGAATTACTCCATAGCTTAGAGGCCAGCTGGGTATTCTAGGGGAAAGGGCAGTTCAGATAGAGAAGGGAGCACCAAATAAAGGGTGTTTGGAGGACCCTCCCAGGAAGGGAGATGCATGTCGAAAGTAGACTATGGACTGAACATCTTTGCCACTCAATGCCTCTTTTGCAGACCACAACACCCAAAAGGAGAGAGAAAACAAAAGGGAATGCCCTGCCACAGAGGCAGGGTGGGAGGAGGGGATGGGGGGGATATTATCCATGGTGGTGGAAAATGGGCACTGGTAGAGGGATGGGTATTTGATCATTGTATGACTGAAACCCAAGCACAAAGATTTGTAAATCTACAACTGTACCCCATGGTGCTTCACTAATAAAAAAAAAGAGTCACTGATGTGAGCAAGTCCACAGGTCAACAAGAACGCTCTTTACTTTGCCATCTCTCTTCTTCCATGTAAAAATGCCTTCCTCGCTATGCCAAACAACAATAACACCCTTAATTCATGAGTCCCTCCATCCTGTGTCTTTATTGCAATGGCTAGCAGCTAGCAACATAGTGGTGAGAAGCTTGCTTGGTGGATGAGAACAGCAATTGGTCAAAATATTTTTGCAGTTACAGACGGAGAAGTCAAGATGTATCCAAACCAACTTGTTGACTTTTTAAAATTATAATTCTTGTGGGGACCACACCTGACAGTGTTCAGGGGCTACTGTGCTCAGTACAGGAGCTCTGTGCTCAGCAATGACTCCTGGCAGTGCTTGGGGGACCATATGTGGTACCTAGGATCAGACCAGGTTGTTGGTATGTGAGGGCAAGTAGCTTCACTGTTCTGCTGTCTCTCTGACCCCCAAATGGACTTATTTAATAACCTTTCTTTGAGAGGCTGGGAAGTCACTTAGCGGCAGAGCACTTGCCTTGAGTGAGTGGGGCCCTCGGTCCAATTCCTGGCTTTGCTAAATGATAATAGCAACAACAACAACGAGTCACAATGATAATAATAACAGTAACTCTTCATAGGGGGTTTGGTTTGGGGCCACACGCAGTGGTGCTCAGAGGAAGCTCCCGACTCTGCTTGGGGTTGACTCCTGGTGCTCCATGGGCATCCAGCCCCGGGTTCCCACTGGCCAAGCGGGTCCTCCTGATCTTTGAGCCCAAAGACTTCGTTTCTGTAGGCGGCTCAGAATCCCTCTCCAGGGTCCGGAAGGGCCCAGTCATGGTCTGTGCTGATCCACCAAGGTCACTTCTGGGCTTGCACTGTGCTGCCCACCGTTGGGTGCCTGGGGGCTGGGTCTGACCTGGCTATGCCCTTGCTGTCTGGCCTCTGCCCAGCAGCTTGAGCAGAAGAGGAGGAAGCAGGTGAGTGTGCATTTCCCAGCTCCCTCCGCACACGTGTACTCTGTGGTTTCTCTCATCAGGACCAGTTTGTCCCTTGTGTGGTAGCATGGATGGGGGCTGCCTGCCACAACTCTGTGGAAGGGCTTCCTCGAGGACCCCTCTGCAGGTGCTCTGAGATCCGGGCCCTCATGCTCATTGGAAGTTGACCTGGAGCACATACCATCCAGGGCCTTGAACTTCAGCCTGGTCTCCACCTGACCCACGGGGCCTGTGCGTCCAGTGATGCTCCCCTGCCCAGCTGTGGCAGGATGGGGGCGGTACCAGGCACTATTTCAGGGTCTGGGGGACCCTCTTATTTCAGGGGCCCGAACATTCTTTTCATAGCCGTGGAAATCACCCAATCCCTGGGTGCCCCACACATCCCTGCACCAAGCCTCCCTTCTGGGGTCCCCTTGAGCATTTGCCCATGAAGGGGAGGGGTGCAGCGGGACCAGGAAGAGATTTGTGTGGGCGAATGTCCTCATGAAGTGGGGTTTTCTGTATGCTTGCCTCTGGCACCTGCAGACTGACCCTTTCACTGATTTCTTTAGCAGATTGAAGACCCAGGACGAGGCAAAGGTCAAAAGTGCTGCATTCTCCCAAGTCCAAACTGGGTGTGTGAGTCTCCCTGGGTGACAGATACATTTGAATGGGGATCAATCTGGCCAGTCTTTCCTCCTCACCCACTTCGTCCCTGTCCCCTATCTTATCTTACCTCCTACACACACACACACACACACACACACACACACACATACACACACACCTCCTACACACACACACATACACACACACACGGAAACCAAGTCCTTTTGCTTTATTTATGTGGGGGGGAGGGTTGGTTGGGAGTGGGGTGCTCACAGGTTACTCGTGGCTCTGTGCTCAGGAAGGACCCCTCGCAGTTCTGGGAAGGCCATATGTGGTGCCCAGGTGGGAGCATGGCCTTACCTCCTGCCTCTGGCTATCTCTCAGGTCTGTCATTCGTCCGAAGAAGCCAGCATGGCTGCGGAGGATCAATCTGTCCCCAGTATTCTAGGGAGTACCCAGAAGGACCAGGTGGCAGCTCAGAAACCATCATTTCTAGCAAGCACCCCTGGGGTTCTGAACCCTGAACACCCCAAACCCTCCTGCCCCAAATAAATAGAATAAAATAAATGAGCATTTCTTTAACAGAGGTTCTTTATTTTATTTAATATTTATTAATAAATATTTAGCAGTTATTATAATTCTATTATTATTGAGAAAACTGTTGGTAGGCTTTTTAAATATTCTTTTAGCCCCCATGACTATTCAGTTTTTCTGAAGATAGTCTCTTGCTTGTTTCTTCTTATAGACTTTTCTGTTTATTTCACAACAGAAAAATTACTCTACTTCTCGATCAAGGAAAAGCAAGGTTCTCACAGCTTCTGCCAACTGTGTTTGGGGGACCATAATGGAGGAAGACCTTTGAAGAGAAAGTCTCACTTCTCACCTTGCCTCTGGGGCTCTCTCTCGACAGTGGAAGGGCATGGATTGATTTTCTGTGGCTGCTGTGTGGAATCTGACTTAGCCCTTTGTTGGGCATTAATGTGACCCAGGTTCGTGATGACAACCTCAGAATTCTGTTCATTGCAAGATTAAAACTAAGTAAGAGCCCAAGGTACCCTTTGAGCTGTCAACATTTCTTCGACAAGAAGTGGCTAGTCCAAGTCAATTAATAAGAAATTCTTTCCTCCCTCTCCCCCCAAATAGATGTTTTAACTGGACTTGTGAGTCTGACGTGTTGTATGTTGTATGATCTCCATTGGACACGAAGGAGAGGCATAGTAGGAATCGTTAGAGCTGGGTTTGAGATCAGGGCTTGGGTTGCAAAGCTGTGCTCTTCAGAGGGGGAAAATGTGGTTACAAGCAACGGAACCCTCGAAGAAAAGAAACTTCACCACCACAACGGCCATTGCCACCCGCAGCAGGAGACGCTGTAAGACTGATTTTTTCTTCGTGGGGGCCTAAGGCTACTGACATAAATGGGCTCCACGTACCAGGCTGCCCACTAGGGCTGTAGCCTGTCTCGAGAATCCTCAGTTCAGTTCAATAATCACCTTGCTCTTTTGCATTGTCTTATTTGGGGGTTGTATTGGGTCCAAGAGACCTTTGAAGTCTCTTTACTTTGAAAGTCTGATTACTTTTTGGTAAACTTCTCCTTATCTAGTTTTAGTTCATCCTGATAATCTAATAACCCAGAAATAAGACATCAGTATGGGAGAGGGACAGAGAAGTGTATGTAGTCGAAGTGTTGCTTTATTTTCTAACTGGCTGTATGTTTATATAATAACTATGACACATATTCTGTTTTATTTTTTTGCTCTTTTTGGGTCACACCCAGTGATCCTCAGGGGTTACTCCTGGCTCTGCACTCAGGAATCACTCCTGGCGGTGCTTGGGGGACCATATGAGATGCCGGGGATCGAACCCAGGTTGGCCACGTGCAAGGCAAATGTCTTACCTGCTGTACTATCACTCTGGCCCTTGACATATATTCTAATGAAGATAGGATTTATTGATGAAAATTCTGTGAATGATCTTTTAGGTTTTTGAAATATATTAAAGCTGCATTATATATATATGGAGAGGCATAGTATATATATATGTATATATATATATATATATATATATATATATATATATATAGCACTGTCGCACTGTCCTCCCATTGTTCATCGACTTGCTCAACTGGGCACCAGTAACATCTTCATTGTGAGACTCGTTGTTACTGTTTTTGGCATATCGAATATGCCACAGGGACCTTGCCAGGCTCTGCCATGCGGGCGGGATACTCTCAGTAGCTTGCCGGGCTCTCCGAGAGGGATGGAGGAATCGAACCCGGGTCAGCCGTGTGCAAGGCATACACCCTATGGCTGTGCTATTGCTCCACCCGTATGTATATACATTATACACACACACACACACACACAAGTAGATATATCAAGGCCTCTAGTCCTACCTTCTAGTGTATTTCCAGACGCAGTGGGAAGTTTTTGCAGGGGGGTACCGCAATCCTGAAACCCATGGTGAATGCATCTTGGATCAGGATGCATTTCCAGATTCACATTCACTCTGTTTCTTTGCTAACTAAAAGTGGCTGAGGCCGATTTCCTTATGCATAAATAAAGCTTCCATCAAGTACTATAGAGAATTTGTATTTGTGGTAGAAGTAGCATATATGTATTGGGTTAAACCATGTCCAATGGCTAATTTGTAGCAAGAAATAGTTGGGTGTAAAAAAAAAAAGAAAAAAATAGTCAGGTGTTGTCAATTTCACATTTTTGAGGGGTGGGACCTACCTGGGGGTGCTCAGGGTTTATTCCTGGCTCTGCTCAGGGATCCAATCCAGATGGATCATGTGCAAGTTAACGTCCTTCCTGCTGTAGCATCACTCTGCCCTCATCGCATTTTAATTTGATACCTAAGAGAAGTCCCTCTCGGAGAGCCCAGCAAGCTACCAGGAGTATCCCGCCTGCACGGCAGAGCCTCGCAAGGTCCCCGTGGCATATTCAATATGCCAAAAATAGTAACAACAAGTCTCACAATGGAGATGTTACTGGTACCTGCTCGAGCAAATCTACGAACAACGGGAGGATGGTGCTACAGTGCTACCTAAGAGAAGGAATTTACAAAAGCGATTTCATCTCTGTGATCTGCAACCCCCCACAAAAACAAGTTAAGTCAAGGGAGAGTGAGATATATTGTGCTGTCTCTTGTGACCCCCCAACAAGATGTGCTGAGTTGGCTTGAAGAGGCATCACAAGGATGAAGGCACATGCTTCCATGCAGCTGAATCCCATTCGAATCACCAGCACCTCAGGGCCGCCCAAGCACTGCCATGAGTGATCCCTGGGCACAGAGACAGGAGATATGTTGAGTTAATTTAGAAAAGAAATGCTGGCGAATGCAGGAGACGAATACTGGGCCTGAAAGACCGTACTTGCCGCTACTGTGTTAAGATCCTTTGCTGATGAGTTGCTTTGCGGTAGCTATTCATCATGTTCATCTGAAGTAAGTCTTTTCCATGACAGCTTTTTCTGTTTCTTTTTTTCTTTTTTTGCAGAGATGGGCTGTTGGTAGAACTGTATAGGGATGCTCTGGATGTCACTGGTGGGCTTGGTAACCTCCATAGCGTAGGGTCTTCAGCCAATGGTCAAATGGCTGTTGGCATCGTACCCTAAGGTTGAAGTTTAGGTGGCTGTGAAGGGATTCTAGTGGCTCTGTGCTGGGTGTGCACCGAAGGAGTGTTCTCTCCTGGTGATGTGGGAGCACACTGCTGGCTGTGCCTCCCAGGGGCCTTGCTTCGTTCCTGTGAGCGCATGCTTGATGGGCTGTGCAGGAGATTAGACTGGGAAGTGTGAGTTGGCTGTGCTGTCTGCACAGGTACTGAGCTTCCAGGGGGCTCCTTCCTCTGTGTGTGTGCGTGTGTGTGTGTGTGTGTGTGTGTGTGTGTGTATGGGGGAGGGGTTCCCAGTGTCAGAGACGGAATCTAGGGAGAGAATGTCAATCTGTCCTAGGTCATAGCCCATGGCGGTTCAGGGTTTGCTTTTCAGTGTCACCGTGGTGGTGAGTGAAGCCAGGAGGGGAGTTAGTATGCCCGTGGGGTGCCTGGGCAGCTCTTGGTAAGTTATTCATCAGCCAGAGTTCTGGAGTGTGGATCCCGCTGCTGCATCTCTGGCACCACGGGCATGGCTGAAGCATAGAGCTAACAAGAGTGCGGACTCAGGCAGGCAGGGAGAGTTGGCACACTCCCCTGCCACTTGGATTGGCCTGTGCTAAGGAAACAAAACAGAAAGATTTTATATCAGGTTGAGCATTTGTGTAATGACTAAATGTGAATCATAGTGCAGAAATGAGCTTTTCGCAGGTTACTGTTCATACCACGTGTGTATGTCAGAAACAGTCTTTTGCAACTAACAGTGGTTATTGGAGTCTTAGAGCTTCTAGACAGGTAGCGAGTGAAGAGCCGAGCCAGTGTATTGATGAGTACTGACGGCAGGTTCTTCAGGTGTTCAGGTCTGACCTTGTCTGGGCCGGGTGCTGTTTGCTTCTTTACTGACGAAATGGCGTGTCGGATTTCGGAAGGGAGAACGTTGGGAACGACATACCCATCCTGTGGAATTTGGTATGTCGGCAAGTGGACATGGCTATCGAAGAGATTTGAGTAGAAGTCATGGATAATCTTCTCCATTGCCGTTCTGGAGGATGTGATGGATCCATCAGGACGTCGGAGGGCAGTCATCTTGGTCTTATAGTTGGCGAAGGACAGGCGGGCGTTACGAATACTTTTCCCGGCTTCTGCCGCATCTACCAGTACTTCTGCTCTTCTCTCTTTGAGGTCTTCCTTGATCGCATCTCTGCACTGCTTTGCAAGCTCGGACGTTAGCTTGCGGTTGCCTGAGGCATGCGCCAAACCACGCTGGCGAATTAGCTCAAGAGTTTTCGAAGATAGGCGACTTTTTGTGGCTACCTCTCTCTTGGCATTCCTCGCACATTCATGGAGGTGCTGAACCAGTCGATCGTATTCCTCGTCAATGTTGTCAACAATGGCATCTTCCCATGTTGCCGCAATAGTACCAAAGAGTTCCCAGTTGGTGGTCGTTCTGGGAGTTCTCTTTTTGAACTTTGCAGCCCTTTCTCCCCGCTCTGTGAAGTAGAATTTTGCACGAAGGAGACGGTGGTCCGATCCCGTTCGAAATTTTGGGACAACAGCGACATCAGTCAGGCAAAACCGTCGATTGAATATGATGTGGTCTATTTCGTTGTGGAATCGTCCACCGGGAGACTCCCATGTCCATCGTTTAGATTCTGCCTTCTGGAACTGTGAGTTACCATGAATGGTCTTGGTCGACATGATGAACTCAGACAGTCTCTCACCCTGTTCGTTCCATTCTAGGCCATGGGTTCCGATGTGAAGTTCTTCAGCTGATCTTCTCGGTCCTATCTTGGCATTAAAATCACCCACAATGATCTTGTAGAAGGTGTGGTCTTCTTTATAGAACTTCTCTAGCTCCATGTAGAACTTCTCGATTTCTCTTTCATCATAATGAGATGTTGGTGCGTAGACAACGAAGATAGAAACTGCAGGCAGTGAGCCACATCTATTCAAATGAGATTTAAAGACGACCGTTGGACTAGAGCTGTTACTGATTGGATTCCACGGGATGTCAAGAGACCGCGTGGCCGCCCACCTACCAGATGGTCAGACTTCTTTGTCAAGGTCATGAACGATCGGTTTGAGGCCCTCCATGTTCCCGGAGCGAAGAGATGCCATTGGGCTACACTAGCACGCGACAGGGACAAATGGAGACGTTACTGGCGCCCGCTCGAGCAAATCGACGACTAACGGGAAGTTAAGTGATTAAGTGATTAAGAGCTTCTAGAGCTGATTTTCTCTGGTTCTTTTCATTTGCCAAGTTAAAACACAGAAGTCTGTGGGCAGTGAGGGTAGCTGAGCTCTGTATGAGTTGCTCCAGAAAAACCTTACTGCAAATCTCTCTCTCTCTCTCTCTCTCTCTCTCTCTCTCTCTCTCTCTCTCTTTCTCTCTCTCTCTGTCTGTGTATGTGTCTCTCTCCCTCTGGTTTTGGGTCCTCTGAAACCAGGTTCTTGACTTAGGGGAAGAATTTGAGAGACAGAGAAGTAAAATACAGAAAGTTGTTAATTAAAACAAAGTAACCACTTAAGAATAAGAGTATCACTGTTCCCAAGTGAAACAGTTTATTGGAAGCAGGTGTATAGAATGCGTGCATACACAAGTACATGTACTGCCATATCAACACACATTTCTGAGTTAAACAGGTATAGAAATTGTTCTTTAATAAAAATGAGAATATGCAATGGGGTTTCAGAGAAGAGGAAGGCTTGGGGGAAGGTTATTTCTCCTAAGCCCAAATACCACCGAGCTTCTTACCATAGAAGAAGTCACTTCTGGGGGTTGCTGTGGTAATTGTGAGCTCTCATGGTGCAAACAGCTGTGATATCCCTAAATGTCTACTGAGGGCATCGTGGAGTCGGAGCTTCTCTGTCATCACTCTGCTCCTTCATCCGAGATAACTGGTGCCAGACTTCACCATTTCCAACGTGTGGTGCCCAGCATTTGTAACTCATTAGCTCCGTTGGCAGAGACACAGCAGGCTTTTTATTCAGGCTTGCAGACAGCCCTGACAGAAGATGGGGACTGATGGAAGGGAGGCATGTTGGGAAGTGAAGGGTCAGGAAATTACTGGTCCCTGTTTATGCATCTGGATGTTTGCTCTGAGAAACTAACAGGATGCGTTGGAGGGGGGCTTTGCAGTGCCTGCACGACGGAGTATTTTTCCACGGGAGGCAAAGTAGTTTCCTGATTCTTTCCTCCTCTTGATTGCACGCCACATATGTGCAGGCTGTTCTAGCTTAGCTCTGGGTTAGAATTTGCATGAGAACTCTCTGTCTCTCCCTCTCCCTGTCCGTGTCTCTCTCGCTTCTCCATCCCCACGCCCTCATCCTATGTGTTTTAAGTGGTTGGACAAGGGAAATGAAGCTGACTCTGGCGAGGGCACATAAACTCAAGCTCGCTCAATGATTCTCCGGTCCAGCCTGGCGTGTGCTGGGAGAGCCCGGGAAGCAACACTTTCCGGAGTGTGCCGCCCTCTGATGGCCATTCAGCAGTACTACAATCCAGCCAACGCGCCCTTCGGGAGCCCATGCACAGCTAAGCCAAGGAGAAAAGTCTCTTCTTATTTTGTAGGTATTTTATGTTTTTGTTTGTTTGTTTGTTCGTTTGCTTTGTTTGGGGGACACATATCAGGGCTTATTCCTGGATCAGGGATCACTCCTGGCAGTCGGGGGACCATAATCAGTGCTGGGGATGAACCAAGTTGTCTGCATTGCAAGTGGCTTAAGCCCTGTGTATCTTCCCTTCTCAGCTAATACCCCGAGCTCCTGCGGGGGCGGCCCTCGTGGTGACAGTGTTAGGGATTCCACTGCGGACATGCAAGTCAGTCACCAGCTTTTCCTATGGTCCCAGTGACACATGTTCCTCCGTCTGGAACACTTCCTGGTTCATTGCAGAATGAAGTCCTCATCCCTTGCATCTCAGGCTAAGTAGTACGTAATCGTAGACCTCACTGCCCTCCCGTATAAGTTAGATCCCTAGATCCTGTATCATCTGCCCTCATGGCATGTCGGGGACACTCAACCCAGTTGTAATGCACCCAACTGTCATGCAGTTACGTTGAGTCGGACCTCTTGCATACAAGTCAGGACCAAGGAGAGCTGGATCAAGGGAACCAGGGGCAGGTTTCCCGGAAGGGAATGGCAACCAGCTTCAGTTCCCGTGGTGGTCTGAGTAACACCCCGCAAAGATGATACCAGGTTCAGGGTCGGAGCGATAGTACAATGGGTTGGGTGTTTGCCTTGCATGCGGCCAACCTAGGTTTCATCCCCGGCATCCCATATGGTCCCCCGAGCACTGCCAGGAGTTAATCCTGAGTGCAGAGCCAGGAGTAACCCCTGAGCATCGCTCTGTGTGACTCAAAAAGCCAAAAAAATGTGACTAGGTCCAGACTTCAGTTCCGTTGCCTTGGAAAATGACTCTTACCTAGGCATGCATATGGGAAAGATCATGAGGCAAAGAGAAGGTTCTGGGCTAGCCAGGTGTACCCAGTGTAAGGGCAGAGTGCCCTAAGGAAGGAGAGTCAGCCCTGGGGAGAGAGAATGCAAGCAGCACTGAAGCTGGAGGGAGTGGCAACAGCCCCCCTGAGTGCTGGCAGCGGGGCTGGAAACCACTCCCCCTGGGCCCCCAGCTCACCCAAGGTACTTGGGCACACAGAGGACTCCTGCTGCTGCTGTATCTTTACTGCAGCAGGACCGGAACTGGCAGACTAAGACAAAACAACCCCAGCAAGCTTCCTAGTAAATTGAGATCCCACCCCAACCCCCACGTTTCTTTTTTTGTTAATTTTGTCTGTACACAAGTTGCCTCTAGCTCAGGACTCCTGCAGAGTGGGATGTATATATCCAAACCACCTTTTTTGTTGTTGTTTTGTTTGGGGACCTGTTTCTGCATGCAGGCGTGACTACTGCAGTGCTGGGAGCAGAAAGGGGGACCATATGTGTTTCTACTGTCTTTGGGTATTAGTATTGTACTATGTTTTTTATATCCCACAAATGAGTGCAGTCATTTTGTCTTTCTCCCTCTGACTCATTACATTCAGCATGATGCTCTCCATGTCCTTCCGTTTATTAGCAAATTTCATGATTTCATTATTCTTGGCAGCTGTGTAGTATTCCACCGTGTAGATGTACCATAGTCTCCGTAGCCAGTGTCTGTTCTCGGGCATTCAGGTTGATCCCAGATTCTGGCGATTGGTGCTGCAATGAACATCAGAGGTGCAGATGGTTTCTGTGCATTGTGTTTTGGGGTCCCGGGGTACATCCCCAGGAGCGCCTAACCTCTTTTTAAGAAATCAAAGTCCAAGAAGGTCCTTAGCTGCAACCGCTCATGCGGGGTGGAGATCTGGGTTCGAGACACCTGTAGCGCGGGCTTTAGCAGAAGGGGCAGACTACCTACTTAGAAAGGGCCAAACTGAAAATGCCAGAAGGGCCCGAGAAACCTCTTTTCCCTGGGCTTCCGCTCTTCACCCCAGGTGGGCGCCGGCTCAGCTCAGGGACTTTACCTGGTTGGTTCCCAGCGGGTACACCTGGGCGGCGGGCTGAGCAGCCGTGCGGACAGCCGGCCTCCAGGAGGCGCGCGCGACAGCCGGCGCGACGTGGGCCGCTCTAGGCCGGCGGAGGCGCAGCTGGTCTCTGTGGTCCGCCCGTCTCCCCGCCGCCGCCGCCGCCGCCGCTCCCGGAGCTGCTCGCCCTGTCGCCGCCGGTCGGCTCCGCCCAAGGTACCCGCGCGTGGCCGGGGGCGCCCGGAGCCCCGCAGGGCCCAGGCCGAGGAGCTCGAGGGGCGAGGCTGGTGGGTGCCGCGCCTCCCGGGCGCCGGGGTGGCCTCCTCGCGGGGCCGGGTCCCCTAGGTAGGCCGCGTCCTGTCCCCGAGGCACCGCAGGTAGGACCCGGCTGCGGGGCGCGGGCCGGAGGGTCAGCCCCGCGCGGCCTCAGCCCGGTCAGGAGCCCGGCCTCTTGGTGAAGGTCAGAGCTCAGCGAGCATTTGCCGGCCTCTTGGTGAATGTCAGTGCTCAGAGAGTATTTGCTAGCCTCTTGCAGAATTTCAGTGCCCAGGAGCATTTGCTGGCCTCTTGCAGAATGCGCAGGAGCATTTGCTGGTCCCTTGCAGAGTTTCAGTGCTCAGGGAGCACTTACTGGCTACTTGGTGAATGTCAGAGCTCAGCGAGCATTTGCCGGCCTCTCGGTGAATGTCAGTGCTCAGAGAGTATTTGCTAGCCTCTTGCAGAATTTCAGTGCCCACGAGCATTTGCTGGCCTCTTGCAGAATGCACAGGAGCATTTGCTGGTCCCTTGCAGAGTTTCAGTGCTCAGGGAGCACTTACTGGCTACTTGGTGAATTTCAGTGCTCAGGAGCATTTGCCGGCCTCTGGCAGAATTTCAGTGCTCAGGGAGCATTTGGGGCCTCTTGCAGAATTTCGGAGCTCCGTGGCACACTCCGGTGTCCAGCACACGCGCCTTCCTTAGCAGCCAGTGCTCAGAAACGAAGCATGCTGCATTGAGTGGCTGTTGCAAGTGTTTGCAGATAATCTCGGAGCTGGCAGATGTGCCACTCCTCTGTGCGCCCCCCCCCCCCAGACTCTCTTTCCCCTCCAACTTCCGTGCTGGTCGCAGGTGAGTGGTGTCTCAGCCATTCCCCAGCCCAGCTCACATGTGCAGGTGGAGCCCGCGGGAGCTGAGGAGGGTTGGACTGGGTCCTCCCAGGCTTTGGCAGAGGGTGAGGGGTGGCCACTGCCCTGGGATGGACCAGGACCTGGTCAGGTGATTCCCGAGCCTTGGTGAGAGAGGGTGGGGGCTTCCCCAGCTGGGAGCTGCTGGGTTGGAGAAGTGGTCACATTCTGGGGGAAGTCCCGATGGGATCTATCCACTGCCATGGGCGGTGCCCTGGGAGAGGAGATTGATGCAGGAGCCCCAGCTGGTGCTGGGACGTTGGAGGGATGGAATTTTATGTTCCCTGAGCCAATACAGACTTGAGGATGGAGGGGCTGGAGCATAGTAGAGCGGAGAGGGTCCAGGTTCCATCCCTGGCATCCCACGTGGTCCCCCAAGCACCTCTGAAAGTCTAGTGCAGGGCCAGTAGTAATGCAGGTGTGGCCCAAAAACAAAATGGTAAAGGTAAGGTAAAGGCCCTCCCGTTGATCGTCGATTTGCTCGAGCGGGCCCAGGAACGTCTCCATTGGAGACCTTGTTGTTACTGTGTCTGGCATATCGAATACTCTCGGTAGCTTGCCGGGCTCTCCGGGAGGGGCGGAGGAATCGAACTCGGGTCGGCCATGTTGGCCGCTTGTAAGGCGAACGCCCTACCTGCTGTGCTATCGCTCCAGCCCCTTATAATAATAATAACAATAATCCTGGTTCTGAGGGCAGGGCAGGCTGGGTTCCGGCAGGGACGCTGCTCAGGGGCCCCAGACATGCAGGGAAGCTGAGAGACCGGGTTGTTTCTACCCTGGCATATCCCTACCCCACCCCAGCTCTATTGGGAGTCAGGGGGGACCTCCCCCCACCCCAACAAAAAGGAAGGGTCCTGAGGGGTGAAGCTGACACAGTGTCAGCACACGCCGCGACAGCTCACTCAGAAGGGGACGGAAGGAGAGGAACTGGGGACGGTGTCCGTGGAGGGGAAGCATGCCTGGTCTGAAGCCTGGAGCAGCGCTCGTGGGGCAGTGGGACATCGTCAGGAAAATAGATGTTCTATTATAATTTCAGGTGAATAAATTGGTGCTTTTGAGGGGGTGGGCTACATCCAGGGGTGCCTCAGGGCTGCTCCTGGCACAGTGCTCGGGTACCACTCCAGGTGTTGCTCGGAGACCTTGAGCTCCCGCCACGTTCCCAGGACAGCCTGTGGTTTTTTTTTTTCTTTTTGGGTCACACCCGGCGATGCACAGGGGTTCCTCCTGGCTCATGCACTCAGGAATCACCCCTGGCGGTGCTCAGGGGATCATATGGGAGGCTGGGAATCAAGCCTGGGTCGGCTGCGTGCAAGGCAAACGCCCTCCCCGCTGTGCTATCGCTCCAGCCCCTGACGACCGCCCCCCCATGTTTATTCAAAGTGTCCTCTTGTCATTCCGTCATCTCAAGGGGCAGAGGAAGGTGGTCAAAGCTCTCATTACAGAATCAATTGTGCTTGTCGTGGAAAGACCCTCTCACTAAGCAGAATATTAAATCAGTGGCATTGAAAAATTGATCAGCCCCCCGCCCCCAGGGTCACCGGTTACACGAGAGAGATTTTTCTAGCAGCTGGAGAAGCGTGCGCAAAAGCCATATTCTCTCCACTCATTTGCCAGGTCGGTACTACAGTGGAACCCAAAAACGCTGTGCTCAGCAGAACCTTCTATGAATCAGGTTTATTTTTCACTTTCAGCGCTTTGCGTGGTTTGGCTTTCCACGCATGCCTCATTTTTCTGCTCATTTGCATTCAGAGGACCTGGTACCATTCCTACATTCATATTTTTATAAATTTATGCTTCTATAATTTTAATAACGTTTCATTTGGCATTCAGAGATGCTGCAGCCTTTCATTAGAGATACGATGTGCTGAACGTTCCATCTTGCTTGTTGGAGTGGGCTTGGGATCAGGGTGAGGGGCTGGTGCTCACCTTCCCAGGCTGCCTGCGTGGCCCTGTCCCCCCTTGCCTGTCGCCCCGTCCCCTCTGGGGCCGCCCTGCTCTCCGGCCTGCTCTGCTCAGCCACCGGTCAGCCAGCACCGCCATTTCTAGGACATGAAAACGCTTCTGAGGCGTCATCACCCGATGGCCAGTCACCATGGCCAGTCACCAAGGCCAGTCCCAAGCATGTGCAGGCTTGGGGCTGCCCACGTGCTCCGAGCACGGCCCCCCCGGCCCCATATCGAGGAAGAGACTTGGCCACCGGATGACATCTTCAGGGTACAGGCACCCTGGCCACAGCCACCGCCAAGACACCACCAGTGTGCCAGCAGCATGGCCCCAGGGTCACACACTGCAGAGTGGGGGCTGGAAATGGGGAGTCAGGAAGCTGCCCAGCCTGTGCCCCGCCCGGCTCCATTCCCCACTGCATGCTCTTGGACATCATCGGGCATGGTCCTGGGGGTCCCTGAGCATCACTGGGTGTCCCGGGGGCGGTCCCTGAACATCACTAGGTGTGTCCCTGGGGGGTCCCTGAGCATCACTAGGTGTGTCCCTGGGGGTCCCTGATCATCACTAGTTCTGGCTCTGGGGGTCCCTGAGCATCACTAGGTGTGGCCCTGGGGGTCCCTGATCATCCACTAGCTCTGTCCCTGGGGGTCCCTGAGCATCACTAACTCTTGCTCTGGGGTCTCTGAGCACCACCGGGTGTGGCCCTGGGGGGTCCCTGAGCACCACTAGGTGTGGCCCTGGGGGTCCCTGAACCACTGGCCTGATTAGCTGAGAATTCTGGAGACCCCAACGACAGGCAGGGAAGGAGGAAGCAGTCCCCTGGATGCAACTTCTTCTGTTTCATTCTCTGGTGGGGCCCACACTGAGGCTTGGCTGGAGCGGGGAGAGGGGGAAGGGAGCTCTGATGCTCAGGCCACAGTGCTTGGTGCATGCGTCGGGGGATGGGACTCGGGGTCTCTCACACACCATCACCCCAACCAGCCGCCCCTGAGTGACCTCTTTGAAGGGGTGTTTTGGGGCCCGCTTGGGGCCCTGCTTTCTTAGGCTAGCCCTGTCCTGGGCCAGTGTCTCCATCCCCGTCTCTCCTGACGCTTAGTAGTGCTCACTGCCAGGCTCCAACTGAAAGACGCGCTGGGATGTGAACTTCCCACAGATGAGCTCTGGGCACAGAGTGGACGGTCAACCCCAGCCACCCGGGAAGAGCCTGGACCAGGGCCAAACCGGGCAGGAAGTGGATGTGAGACGTGAAGGACCTGGGGGCGGGAGCAGTAGTACAGCGGGGAGGGCGTTTGCCCTGCATGTGGCCAACCCGGGTTCGATCCGTGGCATCCCATGTGGTCCCCGGAGCACAGCCAGGAGTGATCCCTGAGTGCACAGCCAGGAGTAACCCCCGAGCATCGCTGAGTGTGACCAAAAAAGAAACAAAACAGAACAAAACAACAGAAGTGAGGGACCTGGGGGGCTGTGATCCAGCCCCAGAGTGGAGATGTACCCACACAGGGTGCCTGCCGGCTACAGCAAGGGGACGCGCAAAGCCCCTGGGGCAGGAAAGGGCTTCAGGGAACACCAAGGAGGCCTGTGGGCAGAGTTTAAAGAGCAAGAGCAGGGGTTCAGAGGTCCTTTGACAGGGAGGGGGACACCGTGTCATTGAGAGCAAGGGCAGGGGAGGAAGGGCTATATCGGGGTTTGATTTGGGGCCCCACCCCTGGGTGTTCAAGGCTTACTTCTGGCTCTGCACTTAGGGATCACTCCTGGCAGGACTCGGGGACTGCATGGGATGCCGGGAGTCGAACCCGCGTGCAAGGGAAACATCCTACCCTACTTTGTTATCCCCGTGCCTCCTGAAAGCAGGGGAGCACCTACTCTTTTGTTTGGGGACGCTCGAGAAAGTGGACACGGGTTTGAATTCCTGGCATCTGGCAAGGTCAGGGGCTGTGGGGGATTGCAGGAGACTTTGGTCCTCAGTGAGGGGACAGGAGGTTGATGGCGAGCCCCAGGCACTCAGAAGGGACGCACCTGGGGGAGGGGGGTAGTGTGGGCAGGAGAGAGGTGACACAGAGGGCCACGCCGTCCAGTGTCCAGAGGTAGGGCATCGAGGATCCTGAGTGGCCGCTGCCGCAGGCAGACTCTGGGCCGTCTCTGTTGGGGTGTGCATGGACTGTGGGGTTTCTGGTATGGACTGGGGGCGGGGCAGGAGGCTCCGGTCACTGTTCCTTCAAGCATCCCCTGCCAGCCCCTGCCCCCCCGCCCAACCCAGCCTCTGGGCACTGTGCCCGCCTCTGCCCTTGCCACCTAAAGGAAGAAATCACTCTTCCTTATCCTGCCAAGAGGTGCCAGTCCTTCGGCCCCCAGTTGAGGCTCAGCCGGGGTCTCTCTGCCAGCGTGTTGTTTTGGGGCCCAAGTGGTACCAGGATGCTCAACCCACTCGAGGTGACATCAGTGCCAGGGGTGACCTGGCCACCCCGTGGTGCTGGCAGTGTTTGGGGGGCCATGGGGGCTGGGGGCGGAGGTCAGGCGCACGCCTGCCTGCACGGCTGTGTTCAGCCTGGTGAACCGTTGCGGGCCTCTTGAATGAATGAGTTTTCTTTAAGCGATGCCATGCACTGGAAACTGTCCAGTAAGATAAGTAGAAACTAAAATTTGGCTTACCGGGGTAGAGGGGGGTGGGTGGATGGGGACCCTCGACAGCGCATGGGGAAGTGGACACTGGTGAACAGAATGGGGTTGGGACGTTCTTCAGGAGCTTGAAACCCTGATGGTTAAGTGGTCAGTTACCGTGCTTGAAACAAAGAGAATTGAAAAGAAAAATGTTTCGTCAATATTAAAACACACACTCTCTCCCTCTCTCTCTCAAGATAGAAGGGAAATGATGTGAAGAGACCATTTATTTGGTCAAAACCTTTTCTATTTGTTTGGGTTAGTATCACGCATGGGGCTGTACCATGTGGTCTGTGGTACATTTGGTTGATTTTTTTGGGGGTGCCAGGGATGGAACCGGGGTCTCCTCCATGCAAAGCCTGTGCCCTCCCTTGGAGGGGCATCTCCTTCCTACTTAGGTCATTGTCGCAGTGGCTGAATTTAAAGGTTCTCCTTTGATTTGCTTTTGTGTGTGAGTGGGGGAGGGGTTGCATTTGGGGGTCACACCCGGTGGTGCTCTGGGCTAACTCCTGGCTAGGATCACCACTGGCGGGTCTCTGGGGGCCTTGTGGGGTGCTGGAGACTGACTGGGGTCACCACATGCAAGGCAGATGCCTTAACCCCATGCTGGCCCTGGCTTCTAGCTTGAGCATAAGCTAAACTTCCTTTTTTTTTGGTCATAGATTATTTTCCTAAATGCCAGGTTTGGCAGGTCTGAGAACATTTGTGCTAAATATAAGAGATTTGTTCCTCATCTGTTGTGGGAATACAATGAAATTATTCTCTCTGGATAGCACGTGAAAGAACAGCTTTTGTTTCCTAATTATCTCTGAACACTGGGGTTCTGTTGAGCACAGAAGTGTTGGATGTGTTGGGGGAGCACATGGAATGCCAGGGATTGAACATGGGTCAGCCGCGTGCAAGGCAAACACTCTCCCCAAAGTACTGTCGCTCTGGCCCGTGTGCGTGCATGCGTGTGTGTGTGTTTAGTTGTAGTTTAGTATGGTTATGTAGTGTTGACTCTCCTCATTGTACTATCGCTCTGGCGCGCGCGCGCGCGCGTGTGTGTGTGTGTGTGTATGTGTGTGCGTGTGTGCGTATGTGTTTAATTGTAGTTGAGGTAGTATGGTTATGGAATACTGACTTTCATTGTTTTGGTGAACAGAGTAACGGCACTTTCACACCACACCGAAGTGGGTGGACTCCCAACACGCGTCCTTCACCCTCACTTTCAGCCCCCTGGCACCCCCACACCCCACACTACTGTGTAGTCTTAGAGTCAGAGGCCCAGGGTTTGTCCTGTTTGAGATTGCCCCTTGTCTCCTGCTGCCCATGAGTGAACCCGTCGATCGCTGCTTCCCCTCAGAGTCTGCCCCTTCCCCATGGGCCCTCCAGTTCCATCCTGGCTCTAGTGGACTGTGTGATTCCATCTTTCTGTACAGTTCAGGGTGCCCCAGAGTGTATGTACACACAGCTGCTTTTTCTTGTTTTGGGGTCCCACCTGGTGGTGCTGGGGGGACCGTCTTGGGTACGGGGTGCCCTCCCTGCTGTGCTCTGGCCCCAGCCCCCAGACCACGCCTTCATCCCCTGGAGAACCCTCCGCCATCTGGCTCGCCCTAAGGCCTGCTGCAGCACTGCCTGGGCCATACGCAGCTCTGTTCCTTCCCCTTGAGGAGTCTCCAGACTCAGACTCTTTCCTGTCGAGGCCGACCCGAGGACCTTCCCGCCGAAGACGGCACGGGTTCCTTTCTCCTGCACCCCGGCCCCACCGGTGTTCCAGCCTTTCTGCTGCCTGCCCTGCTCACCGGTGGAGTCTCCGGGTGCTGTATGGCGGATCGCCTTGCTGTTAAGTGGTGCCGGCTGGCCTGTCAGAGGAGCCTCTTCGTCTCTCGCTCTGTGGGGCGGCATGGTTTTTGTTACCGTTGAACTTGGCTGGTTGTCTGCCTATCCACAATATGTCTACCTATTTGCCTTTGCTTCTGTTTGGGGGCCACAGCCAGTGGTGCTCAGGAATACTCCTGGCTTTGCACTCAGGGCTCACTTCCAGCAGGCCCCGGGGGACCAGATGTGGTGCCCTGGTCAGCGGCACACAGGGCAGTGCCTTAGCCACCGGCCCTGAATGTTACCCTTGACTGAGGATGGTGGGCAGGTGTGTTCTCCCACTCAGAAGGGCATTTTTGAGTTTCAGTCCTTCTTCCTGTTTGCAGGACAACCCCCCTTATAACTGAGTGTGGCTCCACTTGTCAGTTTGTCGCTTTTTGTGGGGGTTGAGGTGGGTGAGGCCAGACCCAATGAAGCTCTGGGCTCACTCCTGGCTCCGTACTCAGGGACTGCTCCTGGCGGACCGGGGACCGTATGGACCCAGGGCCGGCCAGGCACAAGGCCAGTGCCCCTCCAGCTGCCCGATCGCTCCGGCCCGGATGTGCGATTTTGTTGCTTTTGCCACCTGCGTGGGTTCATTGAGGACACCTCTGAGGCGCCCGAGCCCAGAAGTTTCACGCGTGTCTGAGAAGACCGTCCCGGTTTCCTCCCCCAGCTCTTGGCAGCTGCACAGTAGCCGCGGCCAGGCCAGTCCATGTGGAAGATTGGAAACACCGTGGAGAACCTGAGTCCTGGAGACGCCCCGATCTGGTGGGCCGTGGCCCTGGGTCTGAGGAGGGTGCTGGGGGTCACTGAGTCCTGGGGGTCACCAGGGCTGGTGGTGCTGGGGGGCTACAGTGTGGTGCCGGGGACCGCACTCGGGACCCAGCTGCGCAGCCTTGCCCCTTGGCTGAAGACTCGACTCAGGGTTAGGGCGCAGGCATGGGCCATGTGCAGTGCTGGGCCCGTACTTGGACATAACATTGGGCACGTGTGTGAGTGTCTGAATGTCGCCACTCTCGAGTGGGCTCCCAAGCAGTGCTCCCAAGGCTGGGGCCACCCCTGGGGGAGAGGCCACAGGAGTCCTGGGGGCCACCAGTGCCATATCTGGCGTTTCTGGGAGGACAGTGTGGTGCCAGGGACCGAACTCAGGGCCTCGCGCGTACAAGGAAGATGCTCCGGCACTGGGCACTATCTTCATTGCCTCTCAGTGTGTTTTGTAAAAAAAAGTTGAGCTTCGTTCCCAGCCCTGACTTTCCAGAGAAGTGCCAAGTCGTGTGCTTGAACCACATCAGCCACCAGGGGGCACCACGACCCCGCGAGAATGGAACTGAGGCGGTCAGGAAAAGCCCCCTGTGGACCGTGCCCATGGTGGCTGTCCACCGCCTGCGGGTGGACTTTGCAGCGCTTTAAGAAAACATAGCCTGTGTTTTTTTTTTTTTAATAGATAGGTACAGATTAGAAGCTGGTGACTTTCTTATGGGAGATTTATTGGGGGTGGGGTTGGGGGTACAAAGAAATTCATCTTGGTTTCCTGGAGCAAATGCTGGGTGAGCCCAGGGGAGCGGCAGAGACACAAGCCGGCAGCGGGGGCCTCCTGCTGCCTCCAGCCCACCACAGTCGCCGCCTTCTGGACACAGGCACCGGGCTGACCGCTCGGTTTGCAGCAAAGTCTCATGCCCCAGCCTGTCACCTGCCTCCCGTGGGCTATTGATTTCTCACCATCTGCATTGAGGTGCCCGGATGCAGTTTCTGTTTGTCATACTTTTTTCATGCGCACATCCTTCCCACCCAGCACCCGGGAACCCACTTCCCTCCACCTGTCCCAGGACCCATCCTGCCCCCTCACCCCATGTAAGTTTCGTCCTCTGGACAGAATCTTTAGTCCCATGATGCTATTTGTTGTTTCTTTCCTTTTTCCCAATGTTTCTTTTTTTATCCCACATATGAGGGATGTGTGGAATATCCCTTTAAAAAACCTAAAAAGTTTATTGTGGCGGTGGTAAAACCCACACACATATTCATGAATAGTGCTAATCTCCCAAAGTTTCACAAAATTGTAAACCAGTGAGAGGTCGCTAATTTCTTTTTCAAAATCTATGTCTCTCTTTTTACAGCCACACGTGTTAAACGTTAATATGTAATATGTAGAGATATTAATTTTTTAAAGTCCTCTTTCACCGCCCACCTGTGTTTAGAGTTCTGTGCAGCGCCAGGGGTCGAACGTGGGACTCACAGGGGGCGGTGTGCGCCCCCCCCCCCCTCGCCCCTTCCCCGGCCCAGCCATTTGCATCCTCGTTGGCTTAAAGCAATGGCCTCGGGGCTGTGTGATAAGAATATGGGACGGCTCAATTTTACCACCCCCGCCTCTGATTTATTTATATTCCTGGCCCCCTTCCCGGCGTTGATTCTGTCAGTGGCAGGGTCCTGCCCGTGGGTGACAATGCTTGCCAGTTAGTGGGGAGGGAGTCTCCCGTGATGATGGTGCTGCTCGCTCGCTGGGGACCCTGGGTGGTGAGCCACGTAAGCAGGTGATGGATGTGGTACATCAGATGGGTCAGAGCCTGTGGTCTCAGGCCTGCAGAGCTAGAGCCCTACCTTGGAGGCCCCTGGCCGGGGCCATGCTCTTTTGTAGTGGGCTAAAGAATTCAGAAAGATGAGACCCGAGTGATCGCACAGTGGGGAGGGTGCTTGCCTTGCACAGGGCCGACCCAGGTTTGATCCTTGGCATCCCATAGGGTCCCTGGAGGACCGCCAGGAGTAATTCCTGAGCGTCGCCGGGTGTGACCCAAAAAGTCAATAAAAGAGAAAAAAAATCGAAAGGAAGTTGAGCACGCACACATGGCCTCTCTAGCAGGCCAGCTCCTGGTTCGGGCTAATTTTCTTTAACTGATGCAACAGGGACTGGGGACTAGGATGGTCCTTTAGTTCCTGGTACCTCGTGGTTCCCTGAGTCGCATCGGAGGCAGCTTTGGGGGTCCCCAGCACCAGGGAAGCCCCGAGACTCCCAACCGTGCAGGGCCCGAGTGGCCCCGCGTCCTCTGACCCTTGTACTCAGTGGCTGGCCGGCTGCCTACTGGCCGTTGGGGCCCTTGGACCTCCTGGGTCCCCCCCCCACACACACATTTTTCCTTTTTGGCCACACCCATCGGGATCATGTGGGAACCAGGGGTGGAACCCAGGCTGACAGTCATGCAGCCCCACTATGGTCTTTGTTTTTTATGTTTTGAGTCACACCGGCTGTGCTCAGGGCTTCATCCTGCTGGGGCGGAGGGCCTCGAACCTGGGCCAGCCACACGTGGGGCAGACGCCTTCCCCGCTGTCCTAGCTCACTGGCCTAGCATTTGCTCTTTTTCAAATGATTTTTCTTCTTATTTGACAATGAGCTATAGTCATTAAGAAATAGTCATCCTTTACAGTTCAGTGACCAGGCCAGAGTGATAGCACAGTGGGGAGGGCTCTCGTCTCCGACATGGCCAACCTGGGTTTGATCCCCCATATCCTCTGAGGTCCCCAGAGGTGTGATTCCTGAGTGCAGAGCCAGGAGTCACCCCTGAGCATCACTAGATGCGGCCTCAAAACCAAAATAAATAAATAATGAAGTGCAATAAAACCCAGGGACAATGACCTTCATTGGATGGACACTGAGCAAGGAATCGTTTTCTTCTTCTGCTGCTCCTGGATTTGAAGAGGTCTCGGGACCCACTGGCCAGACCTGGAGCCACGGGCCGGCCAGCACCGTGTGTCAGCAGCCCACCTCTGCATGTTCTCCCAGGGTTTAACACATTCAGACCCGTGCTTGCCTGCGGCCCACATTTCTTGCTGCAGTGCTGAGTGAGGGTCTGCCTGGCACTTGGGTTTGGGGATTTCGGTTGTCAGTGGCGTAGGGGGTAGGAGCCCCGGGCTCCCTTCCGAGCAGGTACATGCAGGCACGTGCCTCCCGCCGAGCCCCGGCCCTATTTGAAGAACAGCTGCGGTGTGTGTACAGTTACGGTTCAGCGAAGTCACTGAACAGGCTGGGTTGTGCCTCTTGGGGGTGGTTGCAGATTTTTAAAATGACCGTTTGGAAAGGTCAAGAACAGCCTGGCGAGGGAGGCCTTGCAGACTCTGAGTTTGGGGGTCCCGGTTGCCACCTTCTTTCTCTGTTCTAGTCCCTTCCCGTGCGTCAGGTTGGCCAGGGTGGGGGGCGGCCTTCCTTGCATTCGGCTGCCGGTCTGCGGGCTCCTGCTTTGATCTCCCACTTGGCCGCCAAATCACCGTCATTTCCGTAGCCCACTGGCGCGGGATTGCAGTGCTGTCTCTCCCCACCTCCCTGGCCCCGGCCCACACCTTTCTGAGTGAGAAATGGAGCAAGGCATCGGCTTGGCTCATTAGGCTGGACACGGAGGAGCTCTCTAAAGGAATGGAGGAAGTAGTGCCAAGAGAAGAGTGCTAGCACACGTGGCTGAGCCAGGCTCCAGCCCCGGACCCCAGATGTTCTTGAGCCCTCAGGAGTGATCCCCAGAGCACCGAGCCAGGAGTAAGCTCTGAGCACCGCCGGGCATGGCCTCCAGAACAAAATTGATTGATGAAATTTAATACACCATTTCTCCATTAGTGCTTTGCCCTCCGTAACACTGCCTCGGGCAGCCCTGCGGGGCTTGGCCAGGGGTGGGGGTAGGACCCTGGGTTCGTCCCTGGCACCACAAATGAGCCCCGACTTGGCCAGAGGTGGGACTAATGCCCTGGGGTCGTCCCTGGCACCACACGGAGCCCTGCATTCCACCAGGAGTGATCCCTGAGCAAGAGCCAGGAGTCAGCGGCCCTGCACACCCCTGAAGAAAAATGAATCAAACCTTGAAGGGAGCAGTGTGGAAGAGGAAGACTCTGAGCTCGGACCTCGCATGTCTTTGTTGACTCCGCACCTGTTGCCTCCTTAGCGGCCGGCCTCTTGCCCTGAGCCCAGAGTAGAGTTTGAGCGTCCCGCGGGCTCGCATGGAGTCCTGTGGCTGCCCGGGGCAGGGAGATTGCAAGCAAGGCAGCCTGAGCCCCACGGGCTGTCCCGGGGCAGCGGGGACCCCCTGGACACTCCCCAGGCCTCACCAGGCGGGGCATTCCTCTAGGGGTCCAGTTCCCTCTGCGCCCCCTGCCAGTCTCGGCTCCCCATGGGGGGTCACCCCGTAATCAGGGGGCTGCCTTGCTTAGGGGGAGGCCTCAGCGGGGTGGGGACTCCCATGGGGGGCGATGGTGTCTCCCTCCAGCAGGGCCGCAGGTGTGGTGGGGCTGGGGTGGGGGAAGCGCCTGCCCGCCTGCCTCACCCTCTCTATGAACCCGCAGCCGGGCCCTTTCACCTCCCACTTGTCAACAGCTTGTGGCGCCCTGATTCCGCCCCCGCCGAAGACCTGACATTTGTGGGGGGAGGGTGGGGCCAGGCCCAGAGGTTCTCAGAGAATCCTGGGGTGGCCCAGAGGAGCCCCTGGAAGCAGAGAACCATCTCAGCCCTGGCCCCACACCTCTTTGGCCCCCGACACCCTTTGTTCACACCAGGAAGGCTGACGCCCTTGGTCCCCAGGGCCTCTGGGCGACTACCAGCCCTTGCTCCGAGCTCGCCTCTGTCCGTCCATCAACCCCAAGGCGAGACGACGTGCATTGCACAGGAAATGCCAGTCTGAGGGTCTCCAAAGCTTCAGCGTCCCCCGCCTGTTGGTGCTAAGCCAGGACCTGCAAGCAGCAAGCAGAACCGAGGCCCCACTTCTCACTAAGTGGGCAAGCTAAAAACTTGTGAGTCGATGACCTGGAGGAGTGCAGCATGCTCTCACGTCCGCCTAGTCACACAGCGTCTTGGCGGCACAGGGCAGCAGCTTCCCCCTCCCTTACACACCCTTCGTCTGGATTGGCCTTCAAGTATCAGTCTGAGCCTTCTCTTTGCCCTGTGTGTAACCAACCACAAGAATGTGGGAGGTGTAATCTGTAGAGCCCATGTGTGCAGCTCCGTATCTTCCTCCGACGTTTTTAATCATGACGACATAGCTTTGACGACATAGCTTTGACAAGACAATGCATACCCTGATGTTCTTTTGACGAATACTCATCCTGTAACTGTTTGTACTCTCGTTAGTGAGTCTTTCTCTGTGATGAAGCTGTTAGGATGGAACTGATGAAAACTAGAATAAAAGGAGGCCTCTGGCAACGGCCTTCGCCTCGAGCCAGAACGAGCCTTGGGCCTCCACACTCTTTCCATTCCTCTCGTGTGTCTTCTCGTCGTACCTCCTACCGATTGATCTACCAATTCGCACATCCCCCACCCACTCCCACCCAGACGTTCCCACAGACAGACAGGGCTGTTTCCACAGGTGACGGGGACCCACCTTGGTCAAAAAGATACCATCCTCGGCCTCCCACAGGGTCCCCGAGCACGCCCAGCAGTTCCTGAGCAAGGGCCAGGAGTGAGCCCTGAGCCTTGCCGGGTGAGACCCCCAAACAAAAAGCCCACAAAAAAGACATTACAGCTTAGCAGCAGCTGTCACCCACCCGGGCCAGGACACGCCGTGGTCGCGCTGGGGCGGTGGGTCTCCAGGGACCCTCTCCCCGGCTCTTGCTGTGTGGCCACAGGTGACAGCCCTAGCAGTGCTTCCCTGGGGGGAGCGTGGGAAGGACCCCCAGAAGGGTGTTCACCCACTTTTACTCACCCCCGTGGCGCCTAACAGACTCCGTGGACGGAGGAGCAGCTGAGGGGGCACCTCCCCCAGGTTCCTGACTGCAGTCTTAGCCACTTGTGGACTGTCAAAGTCTGAAATCACAAGTGTGGAATTGTGGCCCAGTCCTTGGATTTTTTTGGTGGGTTTTGTTCTGGGCCACACCCGACCATGCTCAGGCTTGCTCCTGGTTCTGCACTTAGGAATCACTGCCGAGTGCTTGGGAGATTATAGGGGAAGCGGGAGTCGAACCCCGGTTGGCTGCATGAAAGGCCAGCACCCTACCTGCTGGACTATCGCTCCAGCCTTGGTTTAAAAAAAAGTAGCTTTTCTTACGAAGAAAGTGGTGGACATGGCTGACTGGGGGACAGGGCGCTTGAGGTTTATGGGGCTGGGATGGGGGGTTTGACTAGGGTTCTGCCTCCCCTCCTGCCCCCACCCCCCACCATGGAGAGCAAAATCCATGGGTCAATGAGGACCAAGGGTGCTTGAGATTGGGTCACAACGTCTAGTCCCAAAGAGAGGGGCAGTGGAGGGGGGTACGGTGTCCTGTGTTGGGGGGGCCAACATGAGAGGGACTGACCCTTACCTCCAGCACCTGCAGCCAACCCATCCCCGGGACTCCGGGCTGGGTCCAAGCAGATTAGGTGTCTGCACACATGGGGTGGGGGTGGGGGGCGCGGTGGTGAACGCTGACCTGCAGAGCATTCCAGCACATGGGCACGGGCGGCAGTGGGTGCTCACTCTCTGTGCCCAGGGTGGTGCCAGCCCCTGACAGGTGGCTTCAGGCCTCC
Organism: Sorex fumeus; assembly: GCF_029834395.1. Classification (NCBI taxonomy): domain Eukaryota; kingdom Metazoa; phylum Chordata; class Mammalia; order Eulipotyphla; family Soricidae; genus Sorex; species Sorex fumeus. The sequence goes on from NW_026606059.1 coordinate 79,813,396, forward strand.
TGACCCCCTGTTTTGTGATCACCCATGTCCTCTTCACCTGCTAACTCCTGACCCACCCGGCCTCATTCATGTGACTCTTCTGAAAGGAGAGACAGAGAGAGAGAGAGAGAGAGAGAGAGAGAGAGAGAGAGAGAGAGAGAGAGAGAGAGCGCAGATGCTGAGACTGACGTGGGCCTCCTGGACCCCTCCCCACTGCGTGTGAGCTGGGGCAGGGCTTGCCGTCTCTTCTCAAGGACAACTTGCAAACACTTGTGGCCACCTCCGCACACTTGAAGGGACCCAGGAAACCAGCGGCCGCAGGAAAGCCCCGGCCGTGTCTGCACCACAAACTCCTGCTCGGTTGTTTTCCCTTGTCTGTTCTTACACACATCAGCCCTTGGGTATGTGGAGAACTTTGTTTTGAAAACTGCTTTTTATAGTTTGCTCTTCTCTTTTTTTTTTTAATGAGCCAATCCAGTGAATATTGTGGGGGAAAAATTAATCCACCCTAGAACAGAATTCTAGGGTGTTTTGTTGAGCACTATCCATTGCGTTCATTTATTTAAAACTCTTTGTAGATGCTGGAGAAATAGCAGTACAGGGATTAAGGTGCATTTGAGCCCCATCTGGTCTCCCAAGCATAGTCGGAAGTGCCCTGGCACCACCAGGTAGGGCCTTAGAACAGAAGAGAATCTTTGTAGTTGGTCATAATATGAAGCTGGTTTTGCCACGACCCCCCCCCCTTCCCAGGGGCTCACTCTGTCGATACAAGTCTACCTTCCTGCCCCCTTTCGAGGGCGCTCCTTCTTATTTGTGGGGCAGTGGGGGGCTCCACATCCGGTGATGCTCTGGGGTTGCTCTTGGCTCTGTGCTCAGGGATCATTCCTGGCAGGTCTCCAGGACCTCATGGGATGCCGGGTTCAAACCCAGGTTGGCCACGCACAAGGCCAGCGTCCCCTCACCTTCTGATTGTTCCGGGCCCAGTGATGCCTGTTCTGTTCGCTGCAACTTGCCTTGCCCTCCCGACCCATCTCCCGGCGTGCAACCTTCATCCCCGTCTGTCCCGCTGTCTTGGTCTGCCCATGGGCTCTCCTTGACTGAGAGTAGTAGACGGGACCCAGCCCCTTCTCTCACCAGGAGGCCTCGGGTGACAGATGCCTTGCAGAAGTCCAGGTTGCCTCAGCCTTCCTGTGAGCCAGTTGGGAGAGTAAATCAGGTCCCCTGCCTGGCCCTGGTGCCGGGTGGGTGTGGGTGAGCGGCCCTTGCAGCCTGCAGCCCACCCGTGTCCGGTCGGTGACGTTGAGTCTTGCCCTCTGTGTTTCAGATCTGCCCATCTCGACGCCTCTCCTCAGTACCTCCGACATGCCCCAGAGCCCCAGCCCGCTGCCTGATACCCCCCACCCCTTTTTACTCCCCCCTCAAGCCCTTTCCTCCTCTGCCCTTCTCCTTCCTGGAACCTAGGGTCAAGGGCCGGCCCTCCTTGATATCACGAGATCCCTCGACATAAGTTGTTCCTTTGTATGTATTTTGTTGGGGGTTTCAGAGCTTCCTTCTGGCGGGATTTGGGGGACCCTTGGGGACTCACTTGCTGTCTCTCGCGTCCCTCCAAGTAGACCTTGCAAGGGGCCGTGATGCCTGGGGGGGTGGGGGCGGGCTGCTGTTTGTCTCTGGGGAGTCGAGGCAGGGCCGAGCGGCCCCCCTGCTCACCTCACCCCCACCCTTGCAGGCCCTGTCCAGCCATGTCCTACGTTTTCGTCAACGACTCCTCGCAGACGAGCGTGCCGCTGCTGCAGGCCTGCATCGATGGGGACTTCAACTACTCCAAGCGGCTGCTGGAGAGCGGCTTCGACCCCAACATCCGGGACGGCCGGGGCCGCACCGGCCTGCACCTGGCCGCCGCCCGCGGCAACGTGGACATCTGCCAGCTGCTGCACAAGTTTGGCGCTGACCTGCTGGCCACGGACTACCAGGGCAACACGGCCCTGCACCTCTGCGGCCATGTGGACACCATCCAGTTCCTGGTCTCCAACGGGCTCAAAATTGACATTTGGTGAGTCCCCCAGGCCTCCTCAGGCCGGGCCTCCTCCTCCACACCTTTTGCTCTCTCTCTTTTTTTTGCTTTTTGGGTCACACCCGGCACTGCACAGGGATTACTCCTGGCTCTGCACTCAGGGATCACTCCCGGCGGTGCTCAGGGCCTGTCTGGGATTCTGAAAATTTGAACCTGGTTCCACGAAGTCCAAAGCCCCTCGGCCTCCTGCCAAATCATTCATGTCCGATGGCCTCTCTGAGGCTCAGGGTCCTTTTTCTTCCATATGCATTGAGGACTTTTTTCTTTTTTCCCTAGTGGTTCAAGGGACGCCTCGTCTCTGAGTGGGAAAGTCACCATGACCCTCACAACCGGCTAAGCGTCCCCTTGGCAGGCTCCTGGTGCTGGTTCATTGGGTTTGCTCAGCTCTCCCAATCCCCAGCCTGTTTATTTGGGGCTTGACTCTTACCTGCGTGACCGTTTATCCGAGAGGAAGGGCCCTGGACCTTTCATGTCCACGGCCTATCTGTGGGGGGCTTAGCTGGCTTAGCTGTGTCCCCAGTGACCCACACTTTCACCCGTAACACTAAAAACAGGTGAATTCTAAGCCAAAAAAGGGGGGCGGCAGTGTGGCTGGAGCCATAGTACAGCGGGTAGGGCATTTGCCATATGTGTGGCCGACCTGGGTTCAATCCCCAGTATCCCATAGGGTCCACCAAATACCCCCAGGAGCAATTTCTGGGTGCAAAGTCAGGAGTAATTAACTCCTAAGCATTGCCAGGTGTGACCCAAAGAAACCCCCCCCCCACACACACACACAAAACCAAGTGCATCCAAAATCCAGGTTCTCGCTGGACCTGGTTTCTGCGTGGGGTCTCATCCCCAGCCCCTCGGGTCCTTCTCTCCTGCCAGGAGTACCGTGCTCATCCCGATGTTGTTCTGTTGGACTGTCCTAGCAACCACCAAGGCGCCACCCCCTTGGTCCTGGCAAAGCGCCGGGGAGTGAACAAGGATGTCATCAGGCTGCTGGAGTCCCTTGAGGAGCAGGAGGTGAAGGGCTTCAACCGGGGTGCGCACTCCAAGCTGGAGACCATGCAGACGGCTGAGAGCGAGAGGTGCGTGGGCCGGGGCCCCTGGGGGGACGGGGGCCGCCCCTGGCTCTCAGGGCCCGCCCCCAGGAGGTGCTGCCTCATCTCAGCCAGCCTGGGAGAGAGCTGCGGGCGTGGGGAGACTGGCTGGAACAAGGATGCAGAGAGGGTGGGGCTCATCAGGAGACAGGGAAATAGTCCTGGGGGAGTTCCAGGGCAGCCTTCCCCTCCCCCGCAAGAAAAAGAATGAATTTACTATTATTTATTTATTTTTGGCTTGAGGGCTACACCTGGTGATGCTCAGGGGACCCTATGGGATGCTGGGGATCAAATATGGGTCGGCCACACGCAGGGCAAATACCCTACTTACCCGCTGTCCTACACTCTGGGCCCATGACCAATGATTTCTTTTTTTTTTTTTTTTGCTTTTTGGGTCACACCTGGCGATGCACAGGAGTTACTCCTGGTTCATGCACTCAGAATTACTCCTGGCAGTGCTCGGGGATGCTGGGAATCGAACTTAGGTCGGCTGCATGCAAGGCAAGCGTCCTACTTACTGTGCTATTGCTCCAGCCCCCCAATGATTTTTTTAAAGGAGAAAGATACCCCGAGCACGTGACGATATTTGAAAACACCAGGATGGGACGAAGAGGGGGAAGTGGAGGGGGGGATGTGGTGGAAGGTGGGCTGCATCCACACAGTGCCACGTGGCCGAGACGTGCCTTGATGTGAGGGGGAGCAAACCAAGTCCAGGCTCTGGTCAGCTCAGGAGCCGAGCCCGGGGGCCAGAGAGTCTTGAGGCACCCTTCATTCCCTCTCCTCTTTCCTTCCCGTCCAGTCTGGCGGAGAGCACTGTTTTAGGGAGCACTGAGAAGGTGACAACATGTTAATTTTCTGGGGGTGGGGCCGTGCCAGGCACTGCTGGGGGCTAATCCTGGTGCTTGGTGGGGGGACCCCGCTCAGCTTGGGGGTGTGCAGGAGTGCGGGGAATGAACCTCGAGCCTCCCACGACAGCTCAGGTGTGTGGTTATCTTGGTTACCTCAGAGTTCAAGGCTAAAGGTACAGAGAGGGGTAAGTTTCCCCTGGTCTCCCTAAATTAGGATTTTAGGGTATTTTTGTTTTGTTTTGGGTTTTTTTTTTTTTTTGGCTTTTTGGATCACACTGGCAGTGCTCAGGAATTACTCCTGGCAGTGCTTGGGAATGATCTGGGATGCCAGGGATTGAACCCTGGTTGGCCGTGTGCAAGACCAATGCCCTTTCCTCTGTACTGTTGCCCCAGACTTAGATTTTGGATCCGGTAGATCACTTAGATCTTTGGAGTCATTGTGAGTCTTTTTTTTTTTTAATTTTTATCTGCTTTTTTGGTCTGTTTTTTTGACCACACCCGGTGGTGCTGAGGGCCCATTCCCGGCTCTGTGCTCTGGAGTGACCCCTGGCCGTGCTCGGGGACCATCTGCAATGCAGGGAATCCATCCACAGTCAGCTGCAAGCAAGACATGGTACCTTAACCCTGTCCGAACCCTTTTTCCAGCTCAGTCTGTGTTTGATGTGAATCCGGCGCTGCCAGTCGGTGTTCATTAAACTCCAGTTAAGTGTGAGCTACCGGTGGTCACACCTCGTCGGTATGCCAATTCCTCGGTCCTGCCGTTGCTCTGCTCCCTCGTCCTGCGAGAGACAGGCTCCTTGCATCCTTCCGTCCCACCCTCCAGCCGAGGCTCGTTTGGTCACGAATGTCCAGTCAGCCACTTTGTCCCATGAAGAAAGAGCTTTGCTTCTCGAGCCACCCCCAGAGGCTGCAGGTAGCTCAGGCGAGTAAGAAGTCAGACGCGTTGGCAGTTCCCTCCCTCAGCTCCCTCCCCTGTCCCTCTGAGTGCTGGTCAGAATGTCCGTGAAACCCAGTCGAAATGCTTTGCCTGTCAGAGCAGGTGGCCTCCAAGAGCTTGACATTTATTTTTCACGTTTCACAGAGGAAGTTACAGGAGAAGGACATCTTATTATGACATCTTATTGGACAATCTGGCAGGCTACCGAATGTAGCCTGCCCACACGGCAGAGTCTGGCAAACTCCCCATGGCGTCCCCAATATGCCAAATGCCAGTAACAATGATGGGTCTCATTTTCCTAAAGAGCCTTGAATATAGCACTTTCTTAAAAATCTCAGGGCTAGGATGAAGGAGACGTTACTGGGGCCTGCTCGAGGCAGTCGACGACAGAGGAAGTTACCTGAAGCTCCCTTTCCACGGAAAGCATCTTAGCACGCTGCTGCTTGCTGATATTTGAGGTGGGGGGTGCTGGTTAGTATGTTACGTTCACAGCGAGTTTCGTAGCTGCCCTTTGCCTAAACTGTACCTTGAACTTTATTTTGCCCCCGTGGTGATTACTCATTAACTGCGAAGTCATCAGTGAGTTGAGCCGTCGCTGTGAACAATTTGCTCTTGTTTCCATCACGTCCCTTGCTTGTAAATATTTTGGGTGATAGCACGTGTAAAGCCAGTTCTTCCAAAAGTGAATCATTAGCCCTTGTACGGTTGGGTTGTCCTGCCCTACTCTCGCCCTTCTGTGTCATGACAGAAATGCCGGGGTTGAAAGTCGGTGTCATTAGTCAGCGGGGGAAAGGGGAGTCCAAGCCAGGGACAGAGCCCTCAGTGACTGAGCCCTTGATACCCAGAAGCTGCAGCTTGAGCTCATCAGAGGGAGGGACTGGGTGGGAAGGGTGGGAAGCTGAGCAGCTGAGCCCATAGAGTTGATGGCAGTACTGGTTAACAGCTGCCTTCGAAAACCGTTTTATTGCTGGCCTAACCATTCCACTCCAAGGTATATATCCAGGAAAATGGGAAACGTGTATGCAGAACCCCCCCTTTCCTCGGTGGCATTATTCGCAGCAGCCAAACAGTGACAAACCCCCAAGTCCACTGGCTGAGGAATGCATAGACTAAGGATCTGTCTCCATCCGGGGACAGTTCTTCCGCCAGCAGGAGGAAAGCCACAGTGAGGGTGGACATGCGGACGTAAGAGAAGCCAGTCCACGGGGCTACGTGTCTACACCGGTTGTCAGCGAGATCCGGATGGGACTGGGGGGAGTCGAGGCTGCAGGAAGTTGCCAAAGAGAGCAGAGTTTCCGATAGGTGATAAAAATGTTCTGGAATGATGCCTGGTACACAACTTTAACTCCTTTACAATCACTGAGTGGGGCCGAAGCAATAGTACAGCCGGGAGGGCATCTGCCTTGCACACTGCCGACCTGGGTTTAATCCCCAGCCTCCCGTAGGGTCCCCTGGGCACTACCAAGGAATAATTCCTGAGTGCAGAACCAGGAGTGACCCCCAAATAAAAACTACTTGGAGTGACTCCTGAGCACTGCCGGTGTGGTCCCCAAACCAAAAAATAAATAAAGCCACGAGTGGTGTCCTGTTAGAGGGTGGGTTTGGTGGCATCAGCATTCATCTCACTGGCTTATGTAAGGCACCTCAGACATTTCTCCCACGGCTGTGTAGTCATTGCCTTTTATAGCCCAAGTGGGGGGACGCAAGTATTGAAACGCACACACCACTTGGGATGTTTCTCTTGGGATTTCCAGAGGCCGAGCTTAATTTCTTAAAGGCAGCCTGTAAGCCAAGTTGATGGAAAAGTATCTCCCACTCCCTCTCACCTCCTAAATGCAACCTTTTTTCTTTTCACCTTGTTGGTACATATAACTCAGAGTAAGCCCCCCCACACATGCGTGCACTCCAAGGCACACACACACACATGCCCAGGCCTTCTTGCTGAAATCAGGTGTTTCCAGGGCAGTACAAAACACTTTACCAGATAAAAGGCTCTACAGGAAGTTTTAATGAAGCTAGAGCCGGAGAGACAGTGCTTTGCTGCCATGTGGTTGTCACAGTGCATTGAACCCTTGTGTCTCATTGTCCCCAAGCACCCGCAGGTGTGCATACCCCCGACCCCCCCAAACTAAAGTTCTGATTGTCTGTGCTTCATGAGCTCAGATGAACGGAGGAAATGCTTAACCAGATCCTCTCTTTTATCTTTGAGTCCATTTTCTGTAAGTCAAGATTTCTGTCATTTCTAGAAGCCTGAATTTCTTTCTCACCTTGCTTGTTGTAAGCCTTCTCAAAGTTCTAATCCCATTCCTAACTAGAGTCTTCTTCAATTTCTTGGGGGTTGCAAAGACAGATAAAAACACATCTTTCTGGTCTCCAGAAAACATCTTTTTTAAAAATAGATTTGACACGCTAGGTGGTCAGTTCCCTGGGACTAGGAGCTCTTTGAGATGTCATCGTCCTGGCTGGGGCCTCCAGGTGGCAGTGACGGAAGGAAAATAAAGGGGGAGGAGAGAGAGTGCGGCAGGGCGGCTGGAGAGAGAGTGCGGCAGGGAGGGCACTTGCCTTGCGCAAGGCCAGCCCATGTTCAGGCCTCGGCTTCCCAGAGGTTCCCCCTCACCCTGCCAGGAGTGACCCCTGAGCACAGAGACAGGAGTCAGCCCCGAGCACTGCCTGGTATGGCCCCAAAACAAAACCAGCAAAGAAAACTGGCCATTTGGCATGGCGAAGCAGGCCCCAGGACAGAGCTGCATGCCCAGGGGAGGTTGGGCACTGGTGAAAGGACAGGGGTCAGGCCGGGTTGTGATAGCCCTGCCAGCCACTCGGTGCCCGGACTGCATGCGGTCACTGCAGTGGCTGGGACTCCCTCGCGGTGGGCCTCCCAGACTGTGACGCGACACACCAAGGCGGCTCTGAAACCAGGATCTCCACGGCGTTTGCACCCCACCCAGCCTCCACGCCTAAAAGAAACAGATATCAGTGTTGTGTGCAAGATAGAACTTACAGCCCATGGTTGGAGAGCAGGGACAGCTTAAGGGCAGTTCCCTGTCTATGGGGTGACCGCTGTTCCGTGGAGAAAAATCATGAAAAAGAGGCTCCACTCATCAGCTGAAGGGACTCAATGAACGAACCTCCCCCTTCCTTCCTCCCCCCACGCACACCTATTAGCTGTTAAGTTTCAGGCTCCATCTAAAATGGGTTTTAGACTTGCCTTCATGGCTTATTTCCACTGGCATAGAGTCTTGAAGGACAGATCTTTGTCTTGAATGTGTCTGAATCGAAAATGACTAAGGGGCTGGAGAGTGCAGTGGTTAAAGCCCTTGCTTGCACTCGGCTACCTCCAGTATGATCCCAGCCACTACACCGGCTTCCCCACGCACCGCCAGGAGTGATTCCTGTGGACCCTAGATGGCTCCCCAAACTAAGAGAATAGGATAGGCCGTAAGCCCAAAGACAAAGCCCCACAAAATTACTAAAACCACATTTGGGTTTAGCATCTGATGGGAAACGCTCGTGCGAGGCGCTGGAGCAACGGTGCAGCAGGTCGGCGCCTCCTTTGCACCCAGCCGCCCAGATCCCAGGGTACCCGGCCGCTCGTATGGTCCTCCGAGCACTGCAGAAACGATCTCTGGGTGCCGAGCCAGGAGTGACCCCTGAGCATCACTGGGTGTGGCCCCAAAACAAAAAAGGAGAAGAGGAAAGCTCCTTTGATCCAGGTCCAAGAAGGATGGTCATCTGGCCAGTGCTGGCCACTGCCGCAGGAAGCTGCGCCTTGTGTTAACAGTTGACTGTGAAAGCTCAGTTGTCCGGTGTGTCCCCGTCCATCCGGGAGCAGGGAGGCTGTCTGCAGCCCTCCGTCCACCTTCTGTCTGCCCACCTTCTTGGGTCCGCCTTCCCCGGGGTGGGGGGCGGCGCCCCACTCTCCCACCTGCGGTGGGTGACGTGTGTCCCTCTCCCTGCAGCGCCATGGAGAGCCACTCACTGCTGAACCCTGACCTGCAGCAGGGCGAGGGCGTGCTGTCCAGCTTCCGCACCACATGGCAGGAGTTCGTGGAGGACCTGGGTTTCTGGAGGGTCCTGCTCCTGATCTTCGTCATCGCGCTGCTGTCCCTGGGCATCGCCTACTATGTCAGCGGGGTGCTCCCGTTCGTGGAGAACCAGCCAGAGCTGGTGCACTGACGGGGCCCGGGGAGGCAGCCGAGGGCCGTCCGCTGCCCACCGTTTTCAGTTTTCCGTTTGTTCATCCTGCGTTCATACCTTCTAGAACAGGGCGTGAGACTGTCCTTCGATACCACAGCCCCGAAGCCCCGAATCTACCTCGGACTCCCCCCGAGATCTTAGGAGATCAGCAGGCACCCTTGTCTGATAAAAAAATAAATGGGGTGCTCTAGGGGCCAGAGCTCTAGTGCAGCAGGAATAGCTGACCCGGGGTTCGAGTCCCCTGTCCCATATGGTTCCAGGAAGCCTGAGCACTGCAGGGCCTGATCCAGAAACAAACACAAAAGTTGGGGCTCTTGAGGAGAGCGTCCAGCTGCCGGCTGGCCCCTCTTCCTCTCGGACCAGCTTGCTGGAAGCACTCAAGAGGAGGGCTTGGGAATTCTCTCTGGTTTCTGTTTCGACAGGAGCCCCCGGATCTTTTTATTTGCATTGTCAGAGAACAGGGGGATATGAAACAGCTTAGAATGTGCATAGCACATTGGGTAAGGCATTTGCCTTGCGCACGGCCAACCCGGGCCCCATCCCCAACATCCCATGTGGCCCCCTGAGCACTGCCAGGAGTAACCCCTGAGCATCGCTAAGTGTGACCCAAAAAGCCAAAAAAAAAAAAAGGAACATGTAGTGCTTCCTTCAGTCCCTGGAGAGCAAATCAAGATTGCTGGAATCAGTTTGACTTATTTTTGGGGGTGGGGGGTGGGTAGTGTTTGGACAGTGCTAAGGGGCTCTTCCTAGCTCAGTGCTCAGGAGTCACCCCTGGTGGTGCTCCGGGTTAGCCTACTGCCCCTGGCGTTATCTCTCTGGCCCTGGCTTAATCTTTTTTTTAAGCTGCATCACAAACCCAACAGAACTTTTGAAAATGAGCTCTGAAAAAGAAAGAAAGAAAATGAGCTGTTTTCTTTCTTAAACAACGATCGCTCACATATTTATTTGTTTTTAAGGTCGTTTGGGATTTCTTATTTTTTCTCTCCTTCCGTAAAGTGCTCCATTTGTCTTTATCACCTGTGGAAAAGGCACTTCCGGAGTTCCTCTTGTGCATTTTCAGTCTCTCCTTGTTAGTTTCAAAGGTGGGATTTCTCTGGAATAGTGTTTCTCTGGAAAGTGCTGCCCCTACTTCCTTGGTGGTCGTGAAAACAATCCCGAGAACTGTCGTTGTAATTCTCTTGTTGTTGCTTGGTGGAAAATCCATTTCTGTGACCTGGCGGGGTTGTCACAGTTGTGTCCAGTCATGATGCTTTAAGCCCAGAGCAGCCCTGCAAACAATCCCAAGAGAGTGTTGCTTACAGACCCCCGGGTCAGTGCTTCTGGGGGGTACCTGGGGGGCGAGGCAGACTCTCCTGATTATCCTCGTGGATGAGAATGATGAGACGGGTCTGAGAATTGAAACGGGGCCCCCAGCAGCAGCAGGCTTACAGGGCTCTTTCGTTAATCTGTTATGTATAAATCCTTTTGGGGGGTTGTTTTTTCTTAAATTGATACTGCCCTCGGAATATTCAGAAAATCGCCATGAAAACTGACGGCCGGACTTAGAATGGAGGCAGCCGAGCTGCTCACCCATCAAACTGTTGCCAGAAATAGGAACTGTCATCCCAAGCAGAATTGCTGCCTCCGTGACCCTTTTTTGCCTCTTGGTTTTTTGTCTTTTGTATTTATGTATCTAGGATGTGGCTTTACCTTTTGTAGAGCCATTTTAAAAATTTCTAATTTAGCTGGTGGCCTCAGGGTCAGGCAGAAGTCTTAATTTTAGATCAGGGTTCGAGAAAAATCACTCAGAGCCGGTGTCAGCACAGCCATGAGAGTGCGCGTGGAACGGAGACTGCTCGGACTTGCAAACCCGAAGCATGAACATGGGTAAGTGCCATGGAGTTGGCTTTGCATCTGTTGTGAATCTGAACAAAGAAGTAGCGTTGGTGAACGTGTTTGTAAACACATCACATTTGTGACGGCTGAGCATTTCCCCTTCACGCCCTGACTTCTTTGTATTACATTCTGTGTACCGCACACGAGTAATTCTACCAATAAATTTGATCTGTAGCCTCTTCATCGCAATCTGTTTTCTTAGAAAATCGTTGTGTTTCTTTTCGTTCAGGTTTTCTTTTCACTCGTTTGCAATTGACTGAAAGGCAGAGAGGTTTTAGTCGACACCTGAGCACCTCTAGGTGTATAGTAAAATATGCACATATTTTAAAAGTTGTTCAGGTAAGATGGTTGCACTAGTGTTAGCCATTTATGGGCTTGGTGGACCGCAGCACCCCACCACCAGGGTGCTCACAACCTTCTCCCACTGTCCTGTCACCGCTAGTCTCATCTTCGTCACTGTGGCACCTAAATTTTTAAAAATTTTTTTTTATTTTGCTTTTTGGATCACATCCAATACTCAGGGGTTGTACCTAGTTCTGCACTCAGGATCCAGTCCTAGCAGTGCTCAGGGGACCATATGGATGCCAGAGAAATGCCTTACCTGCTGACCTATTACTCCAGCCCCATGCCTCCTCAATTTTATTTTAATTTTGGCTTGTGGTGGTGCCTGGGGAATCACTTGCAGTGCCTGGAATCACACTGAGGTCAGCCACATGCTAGGCAGATGCCTTAACCCTCCCATTAGCTCTCTGGCTCACAATTTTTTTTTTTTTTTTTTTGCTTTTGGGCCACACTGGTCTGTGCTCAGGGCTTCTTCCTGCCTCTGCACTCAGGGACCACATGGGGTGCCGGAGATCAAACCCCAGATCAGCTGCGTGCAAGGCAAGGGAAGCGCCCTACCTGCTGTCCTAGCGTTCCAGCCCGCAAATGTTATTTCGTCGAACAAATGTCTGCTGTGGGCTTACAGCAGCGTGGGTTTTCTTGCCACTTGTGGTCTGTGTGTTTGAAGAGTTCGGCGAAAGCCTCTTGACGTGCAGGACGCTCGCACTGTCCCCGGTCACGGCCTGTTCTCTTGCTAGAAGTTTGCAGGGAGAGCAGCAGGGAGCCAGCTCAGAGGCTGCAGCACGGGCTCCCTCCTAGTTGTGCAGGTGCCCCCCCCCAACCACCAGGGCAACCCCCAAACATGGCTGGGGGAGCCCTCCCAAATGAAAACAAACAGTGAATAATCTTTCCACTTCTCCCCACCGGAAAAGTCCATATCAAAAATCGCTTCCTGTAGAGTGTCCCACACCAGGAGGCCACTTCCAGATGCAAACAGAACTTTCTAGAGCGTCCCTTCAGCTGCAAGCATGGAGTGCCTCCATTTTCGCTGGCCAGAGCGCTTTTGCTTCCGAGAAGGCTTTTCCTCCCACTCCGAGGTCTGCGCCTCCTGTAGTTCCCAGCGGGAGATGACTGAGTGCAGGAGCATCTGTGAGTCACCCGTGGCCAGGTGTCACGGAAAGTCTGAGCATCAGCGGACACAGGTGCAGCTCTTCCAGGTGTGGCTGCTGTGGGCACCTCTGAGACGGGCCCCGAGGACTGGGTGAAGCAGAACTGTGTTGAACCCATCATCGAATCCACTTAGAATCGAGAGCTCTCATTCAGATTCAGTGGATTCCTCTGTTCACTTTTTTTTTTTCCCGACTGGTTTTTGTTTTGTTTTAAATCAGGGTTTTCCCTATCAAAACATTAAAGGAAATTCCTTTAAACAGATGAATTCAAATAACTTTAGCCAGTTGAAAAATAGCAGTGTATTAGGTGCAGTGGGTTTTGTTGGTTTAAAATACATAAGGGACCAGAGAGACAGTACAGCAGGTAGGGTGTTTGCCTTGCATGCAGCCAACCCGGGTTTGATCCCGGCACCCCATATGGTCCCCCGAACCCCATCAGGAGTGACCCCTGAGCACAGAGTGAGAAGTGAGCCCTGAGCACCTCTGGTATAGCCCAAAACAAATGAATAAATGTGCATTTCACATACACATTGGAAATAAAACTAAGGATTGATTTAATAATAACCTCTGACCTAGAATAATTTCAACTTAAAATCTACCAAATCTACTGAGATTTCACAAAGTAAAGGGATAGTTAATTTGCTGGAATCATTCCAAATTGACATATTCATATATTTATTTGTGAGTAAATCTATTTAAGCAAATTTCACCTTTTTTTAATCTTTCGCTCTTTTATATTACTCCTCTCTGTGCTTTTAAAAACTTTGGTAGACAGTGATAATCTTTCAGTATCAGTATTGCAAACCACAATGCCCAGAAAAGGGGAGGGGGAGAGAAAGAGAAGAGAAGGAAGAGAAGAGAAGAGAAGAGAAGAGAAGAGAGGGAGAGAGAGAAAGAGAGAGACAGAGAGAGACAGAGAGAGAGAGAAATTGCCTGTTATAGCAGCAGGCTGGGCAGGGTGATGGGAGGGACCCTGGGGACACTGGTGCTGGGAAATGTGCACTGTGGAGGGATGGGTGCTGGAACACTGGATGACTGAAACCCAATCATGAACAGCTTTGTAAGGGTCTATCACAGTGATTAAAATAAAAATTCATTAAACAAATAAAAATGCTCGTGGGCGGGGGAGATGGTAGATAGGTTTGAGCTACCAAATGCCTGGGGGTTTATTTTCCGACCATCAGCCAAATCCTGAGTGAGAGATTCAAAAATAATTGCAACCAACCTCCTTTGCTTGCCGCTTCATTCTATAAATGACAAGTTTTCAGAGGTGTGGCTCCGAGAGTTTATTATTCCTAAAATTGGGCTAGGAGAAGGTTACTCTCGGTCACCAGAAAAATTAATACACACAATCTCTCTCTCTCTTTGGGGATTCATTTTTCCAAATAGGAAGGCTTTGGGTCAGAGTTGGCTGGACAGTTTCGATGAAATTTCAGGCCCCAAGAAACAAAAATAGGTTTGGATGTTGTTTCTAGGTCACCGGCTCAGAAAGCTGGCATAGACTTCCAGCTTCCTCTGGGCAGTCCCCGCTGGTAATAACAATTCCAAAACAGCACAGTGTGTTCCTTGAGACGGTCAAATCAGACCGGGGCTATAATCTATAGGGATCCCCTCTGGATTTGGTGGGGGAGGGGACATTTCATCGGCCGTTCTGAATGTCCACAGCATGGGTTCACTCCCATTTCTCAAAGACCTAGTCTAGGGGGCTCACCTTGCATACTTCTGACCTCCTGGGCTCACTGCGATGCCCTGAACCCGCTGGAAACGGTCCTTGAATGCAGAGCCAGGAGTAAGCCCTGAGCTCCACAGGGTGTGGCCCCCCAACCAAAAAAATGAATAAACATGAAGTTCCAGTCTGCAATCAGAAGGTGGCACCCCGTGCTGCTGGAAAGCGCATCAACTTGGACCTGAAGGATGCCGGCTCTGAGTCATAGGAATGGACGTTGATTCAAGCCTCCATCAGGACCAGGAACAGTGGCTGCCCCGCAGGCCTCCGAGGTGCCCTGCACTTGCTCCTTCTGGGGTGCTTCAAGGGTACAGGCACCTAGGGGTCGCTACTGACATTTAGTCCATAAAGAAAACTCCCCGGGGGGGGGGGGGTCAAGCGCATCACCCAAGGTCACCAATCACACAGAACCATGAGTTTAATCCCCGTGGAACCCAGTGGCTCCCGGTTCATGTGCATAGCCTGTGGGGGGCAGCTGATGCGCGGCCGGACAGGACTCAGTTTGTGTCCCTTGACCAAGTAAACTGAGATGCGTGGGCCCAGCTCTGGGTGCCCTAAGCACAGAGCTGCGGGTTGTCCCCATTTTCCATTGTCCAGCGGGGGCTTGAACATCTGCTCTGTGGGGGCTGGCATGATAGCACAGTGGGTATGGCATTTGCCTTGCACGTAGCCAACCCGGGTTCGATTCTCAGCATCCCATATGGTTCCCCGAGCACTGCCAGGAGTAATTCCTGAGTGCAGAGCCAGGAATAACCCCTGTGCATCGCCGGGTGTGACCCAAAAAGGAAAAAAAACTGCTCTTTTGGTGGATGATTTTTCCGTAGTACAGCCTCGTCAGAGCCCATAGAACCTTCCAGTCAGCGGCCCCGTCCCTTCCTGATAAAGGAATAGAGCCCACTTGATGGAGATCCCCCTTAATGGAGACCCCTTCAGGACCCCGCAGGCGGGGAGTGCCTGGCCCAGAGCCTCACGCTGTCCGCTCAGGTTTGCTATGAGACAGGTAAAGGTAAAGGTAAAGGCCCTCCCGTTGATTGTCGATTTGCTCGAGCGGGCCCAGTAACGTCTCCATTGGAGACTTTGTTGTTACTGTGTCTGGCATATCAAATACTCTCGGTAGCTTGCCGGGCTCTCCGAGAGGGGCGGAGGAATCGAACTCGGGTCGGCCATGTTGGCCGCTTGTAAGGCGAACGCCCTACCCGCTGTGCTATCGCTCCAGCCACGGGAAGTGTGCCTTTTCGGTTTGGGCGGGGTCGGGGCACGCAGGGTTTGTACCTGGCACTGTGCTCAGGGATCACTCCTGGCAGTGCATGGGTGTATGTGTGGGGCTTATATGTGGTGCCCGTGATGGAACGAGGGCCAGCCCCAGCAGCCAGCCCTGCCCTATCGATCTTTCTGGTCTGGCCCATGCACCTTTTTAGCCAGCTGCAAAAGTTTCCAGTGACTCCCTCTGAGTCCCAAGATGGTGGCTGTGCTCGCTCGTTTCATCCCAGGGCGCGCCTTGCTCTCGAGCTTCTGCTGCTCCCTTCAGGGGGAGATTCAGCCACTTGGCACCCCTGCGGGTGCTGTCGTTGAGGCGAGCATCCCCCATTATGCAGGTGGTGACTGACCCCCATTGCTCCAGCACCCGGGGGGGATATCACCCACTTAGGGATGCAGCCCTCCAAGAGACCCCTCTGGAGATACATGTGGGAAGGAGGGCAGGGGAGGTGCATGGTTCAAGGGAGGGAGCACGTGCTGCAGCCCTGCCAGGCCCGAGCTGGTTCCCCAATCCACGTGGGCACAGAGCCTCTGAACTGAGCTGAGGTTGCCTGCTCTCGGAAACACACGCCTGCACGCGTACACACACACACAGCGTCCCCCTCTCCCAGTAACATACATACACTCACGGTCGCCCACTCCCAGTAGCACACACTCACACACACTCAGTTCTCCACTCCCAGTAACACACACACACACAGTCCCACACTCCCCCTCCCCACACTCACAGTCTTCCCTCCCAGTAAAACACACACACTCAGTTTCCCACTCCCTGTAACACACACACACACACACACACTCAGTCCCCCACTCCCAGTAACACACACATACACACACACACTCAGTCCCCCACTCCCAGTAACACACACACACACTCAGTCCCCCACTCCCAGTAACACACACACACACACACTCAGTCCCCCACTCCCAGTAACACACACACACACACTCAGTCCCCCACTCCCAGTAACACACACACACACACTCAGCCCCCCACTCCCAGTAACACACACACACACACACACTCAGTAACACACACACACACACTCAGCCCCCCACTCCCAGTAACACACACACACACACTCAGCCCCCCACTCCCAGTAACACACACACACACACACTCAGTCCCCCACTCCCAGTAACACACACACACTCACACACAGTCTCCCATTTCCTTCCCCACATACTCACAGTTCCCCACTCCCAGTAACACACACACACACACACACTCAGTCCCCTACTCCCAGTAACACACACACACACACACACTCAGTCCCCCACTCCCAGTAACACACACACACACTCACACACAGTCTCCCATTTCCTTCCCCACATACTCACAGTTCCCCACTCCCAGTAACACACACACACACACACACTCAGTCCCCCACTCCCAGTAACACACACACACACTCAGTCCCCCACTCCCAGTAACACACACACACACACACTCAGTCCCCCACTCCCAGTAACACACACACACACTCACACACAGTCTCCCATTTCCTTCCCCACATACTCACAGTTCCCCACTCCCAGTAACACACACACACACACACACACACTCAGTCCCCCACTCCCAGTAACACACACACACACACACTCAGCCCCCCACTCCCAGTAACACACACACACACACTCAGCCCGCCACTCCCAGTAACACACACACACACACTCAGTCCCCCACTCCCAGTAACACACACACACTCAGTCCCCCACTCCCAGTAACACACACACACACACACACTCAGCCCCCCACTCCCAGTAACACACACACTCACACACAGTCTCCCATTTCCTTCCCCACATACTCTCAGTTCCCCACTCCCAGTAACACACACACACACACACAACACACACACTCAGTCCCCCACTCCCAGTAACACACACACACACACTCAGTCCCCCACTCCCAGTAACACACACACACACACACTCAGTCCCCCACTCCCAGTAACACACACACACACACTCAGTCCCCCACTCCCAGTAACACACACACACACACACACACACACTCAGTCCCCCACTCCCAGTAACACACACTCACACACTCAGTCCCCCACTCCCAGTAACACACACTCACACACTCCCTCCCTGCCTCATTGTTAACAGGACTCCCAGGGAGCCAGTAACCAGGACACACCTTTTACAAACATTGTTTGTGACCTGGACACAGAGTGAGAGGCAGTGGCCAAGTACTCAGGCCTTGGAATCCGACCCAACTTTGGGTCCCAAGATGGTGATGGTGGGCCAACTTAGGAGGTCACTCCTCCGGCCTCCTCCCTGGAGTACCTGTTCCGGGAGGACAGTCACTGAGCAGAGGCTCCAGAGAGGGCAGGAGTGAGGATGGCAGGCAGGCCATAACTGGGAGGTGTGGCCGCTCCCATTGGCTGGCCCAGCCTCTGCTCCTCTGCACTTCCTTGAACGGGACCCCCATTCTGAGTTCTGGAGGGCACGATTCATGGGCCCTGCCCAGCTCACCAGGTCCCAGGGCAGCTGCTAGGAGTGGGGGATAGAACTGGGGTGTCTGTGCAGCATGGCTCTCCAGGGAGGGAAGAAGAACATCACACTGGAAGGTTTGCAAGGCAGAGTTGGGTCCTGGTCAGGGAAGTCCAGGCCTGTGCCCCAGGCACCCCTGCTGTCCCTGAGCCCCGGAGAGGACAGAAGCCCAGTTCCAAAGATGCGGCTGCCTAGAGGATGTGAAGCTCTGTGCTGGATGACGAGACCCTCCCCTCCGGTCCAGCCCCAGATGATGCCCGCACACAGGGCACTGGGTATCAGGGCACTTCGGCCTCCTGGCAGCAACCCACCAGGAGGACAGCTCGGTGGTGATGTCATGCAGTATTGTTGATCTCCACTGACAGCAGATCCAATTTCAGTGTGAAGAAAATGGTCTGGGGAGAAAAGTGGCTTCCTTGGGGGAAACTCCCAGAAGCCATAAATGCAGTGGCTGACACAGGAGGGAGCCAGGCCCTCAACCGCCCCCCACTTCTGGCCTAATCCCCACAGGCTTCCCCTCTCCTGGGGAGGTCTTGTAGGCTGGGTGCCAGCTTCCCCTGTCCTCATCATCCAAGGGAGCCCCTGCCCACCCATCCCTGGAGCACCTCCAAAATGGAACCTTCTTCCTGGTCCCCCAGGCTTGTCCTACATTTGTCCTACATCTCTAGTCTGCCATGAAAGCAAATGAAAAATAACATGTGGCTGTATTTCATTTTATCTCTTTGGTTTTGGGGCCATACCCAGCAGTGCTCAGGGCTTACTCCTGTCTCTGTGCTCAGGGATCTCTCCTGGCAGTGCTCAGGGGACTGTGGGGTGCCAGGGATTGAACCCAGGCTAGTCCCTCCCCCTTCCCCCGCGGTGTTCTCTCTCCAGCCTGTCCTCCCTGTAGGAATCTGCTGACGAGGGCATTTGTGCCCGGGGAGCCCCTTTCTGTGGGTTACCCAGAAGAGCGAACAGTTTCCAAGTTTCCAAGTTTCCTGTCCACTCAGGGCTGAGACCACGTCTCCCTACCCTCGCCCTCACATGTGGCTCACCCCCGGTCCTGTGGGCAGGAGTTGGGGCTGGGTCCTTGGAGCCGGGCGTGAGATGTGGTCCCAGACCCACCCCCAGAGCTGTGGAAGCACGTCCCCTGGCCAGGGCTCCACTGCCCACAGGCGCCTGGAGCTGGCCAGGGAAGGGCTCGCTGGGGAACCTCTGGGTGGGACAAAGCCAAGCCTGTTTCAGGGACTGCCCGAGGCCCGTGGGAGGGATCCTGGGAGGAGTTCAGCCCCTGGGTCCCCTCCTAGGTCTCCGGACGGGGACAGTGGCGCTGGCCTCTCTGAGCCCCGGTGAGCTCTTCCAGGGCAGGGCTGAGGCCAGAAGGTCATGGAGGCCAGAGATGCTGGAGTGCAGGTGGGGGGGCACACTGGCAAGGACCGGGACCCTCAGCGGCTTCCCCACCCTGCAGCCCCCAATTCCTTCATGCCTAGAGATGGACAAGGAGCCTGGAGACCATGGCCTCCCCTCCCCCCACCAGGCTGCCCCATCAGGGGTGTCCTGTCCCTGGGACGAATCGGCGTCAGGCTGGGCCGGACCTCCATGGCAGGGATAGTGGGCAAGCTGCAGGCCGGATTCAGGAAAGAGCCCGGGTGGGGGCTCCCTGAGTAGACAGGTAGGTGCCCTCGCCCCAGTCGCCGGCTCCTCAGACATGCAGTTCCCCTGGTCTGATCCCAGCCCAGCCCAAGTCTGGATGGTGGGTCCCCCCAGAGGGACCCGAGCTGGGCCGAGAGGGACTGCCCCTCTGTTCCTGTCAGAACTGCTGTGGGGAGGGCTGTGTGAAGGCGGGGAGGAGAGAGCAGAGTCAACCCCACCTCTGCACCCCCCCGACCCCAGACCTCCAGACTGCCAGTGCAGGAGGGGTGAGAGTCAGCCCTGAGCACCGCCTGGACAGATGTGCCTCGCTGCTGCCCTCAGACTGTGCTCAGACCCCCAGGGGGACGTGGTCCCTCCACCCCATCCTGGGGCAGGGACTGGGGACGCAGGCTGGGGTGACCATCTGTCTGGGTGTATGAAGGGAAGCCCCAACACTGCCCTGGGCATCCTGGGAACTTCGCCTTCCCTGGAGGATACTTTCAGGAGGATTTCAGGAAAAAGGGTCAAGATCTGGATAAGTTTAGATAAATGAGGATAAGGGGAGAGAGAGAGACAGACAGAAATAGAAACAGAGCAAGAGAGTCAGAGGCAGAGACAGAGAGAGCAAGAGAGAGAATGAGAGAACAAGAGAGCGAGAGAGCAAGAGAAAGTGAGAGAGAAGAGGGAGTGAGAGACAGCAAGAGAAAGCGCGAGACTGAGTCTCGGAGTGGACGGAGGGGACGGTAGCCCTGGGTCCATTCGGAGACTCCCCAGAATCGTCTTGGTCTGGACACAGATCAGTCGTGGGGGGCTTCATTTGAGAGCCTGAGCTTCTGGCGGTCTCCCACTGTGGCGAGCAAGCAGCTGTCTCTGCAGCCCAGCACATCTGCATCTGGATGGGCCTCCAGCATTTGGGCTGGTTCAGGCAGTGTTTTTTCCCAGGACACTCACCACGGTCCCCATCTCTCAGCCTCATCGCTCAGCTTCCAAGCTTCCTCCCTTCTCCTCCCCTCCCCTCCCCTCCCTCCCCGCCCCTCACTCCCCTCCTCTCCCTTCCTCTCTTTTCCCTCTCCTCTAACTCCTCTTTCTCCATCCCTCTTTTCCCCTCCCCTTCTTTTACCTTCCTCCTATGAATGTAGGTTCGATTCACCTTGACTTTGATTTCAGTCACTTGCAGTGTTACTGGACCCGCTCGAGCAAATCGAAGAACAATGGGAGGACAGTGACAATGACGGTGCACTGAAATTATTCCAGTATTAAGACCAGAGCGATAGTACAACAGGCAGGGTGTTGGCCTTGCACACCGTCGACAATCAATCCTCAGCATCCCCTGTGGTCCCTTGAGTACTGCCAGGAGTGATTCCTGAGCACAGAGCCAAGAGCATCGCCCAGAGTTTCCCCAAACACAGAAAAATGATTCCAGTATCCTGATGGTGCGGCCACATCTCCTGAAGCTCCTGGAGAAAGCTGTAGCTCTTGTTTGCATGAGAACCACAGGCCTCTGAGCTGTGACATCTGCAGCCCTTTTAACTCTGAAATGTACAGTGGTCATATTTTCCTAATTGAATGCAGATTTTAAATCAGACAAAACATATAAAATCACTTTATTGCCTGCTCAAGCAAATAGATGATGATGATGATGATGATGATTGGTTTGAAGGCCACACCCAGTTATGCTCAGAGCTGACTCCTGGCTCTGTGCTCCGAGATAACTCCTGGCCATGCTTGGGGACAATATGGGGTGCCAGGGATTGACCCCAGGCCGGCTGCGAGTAAGAC
Source organism: Sorex fumeus (assembly GCF_029834395.1). Classification (NCBI taxonomy): domain Eukaryota; kingdom Metazoa; phylum Chordata; class Mammalia; order Eulipotyphla; family Soricidae; genus Sorex; species Sorex fumeus. The sequence continues at coordinate 79,834,753 of NW_026606059.1, forward strand.
AAGAGCTCTACCTGCTGTACTGTCGCTCCAGCCCCAATACTGGAATAATTTCAGTGCAAGTGACTGAAACCAAACCCAAAGTGAGTGGAGCCTCCACATACAGGTTTTAACACAGGGTTTAACATTCCCTGCAGTCCACAGTGGGGAGGGAAAGAAATTTTGTGGGGACAGGGGAACCACCGAGAATGACCCCCAGCTTGCGCATTGAAGCAAGCGCCCTTGCCTGTTGTACTGTCACTCTGGCCCCTAATTTTTTTTTTAACTCCCAAAGTGGGTCGTTGATCCTCCCGTTCAAGTTCTCTCAGCTGTGGCTCTGAGTTCCGAGTGCCAGAGCCCCCCGTCATGAAGCAGGATGGGGAGAAGGAAATCACCCAGAACAAGCAGCGGGACCATCTTCAGCACCCAGAGTTCGCGGCTGGCGCCTGGCTGCACCCTGGACTCTGAAGCTGGCACGGACTCAAGAATGTGTCTCTGGCATCTGCCAGGAGAGGCCGGTGGGGCCAGGCACCCGCTAAGTGAATCCAGAGCCAGCGGCTCTGGGCTCCGTTCCCACCTCACCCGGGTGCTGGAGAAACCCACTAGGCAGGAGGGGTGTCAAACTTTGTCTTGGGAGTCACCAACCCAACACGCCAGGCGCCCTTCCCCAAAGCAAACCGGGAGAGCTTTGTGGAGGCGTCCACCCATTCCCCTGCCACCTTTGTCCTCTGGCTAGGAGGGAGATGCCAACCCTGGGCCCAGCACGCCCACCTTCGCCCCTGGTCCTTGGTTCAAGAGGTCCAGAGCCTGGAGGACTCTTTAGGCCTTTTCCCGAGACTCTGCCTCCGCGCTTTGCATGCAGGCAGGAATGAATGAATGAGGTGCTTCCAGGAAGGCAGAGGGAGAACTGGAGGGGTGGGGTGGCAGGAGTGGGGGGGTGAGCTCCCCCCCTCAGGGAGGGGGAAATTCCAGACGGAGTTGGTGAGATTTTATCTTCCTTCCTTATCAGGGTTTAACATTCCTGCACCTAGAGGCAGAAGACCAGAAGACCAGAACCTTCCTGGTTGGAAAAAAGAAAAAGACCCTGCATGGTGTGTGTGTGTGTGGGGGGGGGGGGGGGGAATCCTTCCCTTGGAGCTTCCCAGCAGAAGTGCCAGGACCCCACAGGCACCCAGCCTGGGGAGGCCACAGGGATGCCCAAGATAGCGGGGTCCTGGAGACCTTCTCTCCCGCCACCTGCCCAGGCAGAACCTCACTCCCTCCACACTGTCCCCCCTAATAATTTCCCAGGAGCCCCGTGGGGACCCTCCCCAGACCCCCTGAACCCCTCAGGATGCCCCTCCTTGCTCCCATGAGAGGGACTTAGGGGTCAGCCCCGTACTCAGACCCTTGCGGGGTGGATTCACAACCCCAGAACTGAGGCAGGACCTTAGAGGCCCCCCAGACTCCCTGCCTCCACTGCCCTCTGCTGCTGCTGTGACCATGATCCAGTTTTGGGGGTCCCCATCGCCAGCTCTGTTTTCGGGCTGGCTTCCCTGCTGTAGTGCGCCCCGGGCTCTCTGTCCTCTACTCAAGCTTCCTCCCGTGAGGCTTTCTGTCTGCGCCGTGGCTGCTGGGGCCCCAGTGATACAGTGTCAGTGAGTGTGTGCGCGCGGGTGAGTGGATGAATGGACAGATGAGTAAGTAGATAAATACTTGGATGGAAGGATGGGTGACCTGGCAGACTGAAGGAAGGAGAGAAGAAAGGAAGGGAGGGAGGGAGGGCTCCCAGGGTGGGGCAGGAAGACCCCATCCAGCCACGTCCGGGCGCTATGGGGTCTGCACAGCTGCCAGCTGCAGGTGGGGCCTCACTCGCTCCCCGCCACCCCCGTCACGCCTCAGGGCCCCAGCTCACGTGATTCCCACGAATCTTCGAGATGGGGCAAACATCAGCTCGTCCCTGCCAGGCTGAGCCAGATCCCCAGAGTCCATCCCGGGCACCCCACAGAGTCCCCCGACCCCCACCAGGACTGACGCCTGAGCACAGAGCCAGGAACGAGCTCTGAGCAGCACCGGGGGTGGGCCAACCCAAACAGGGACTGTGGCTGGGCTGTGGCGTGGGGACACCCCTTCTCAACCGGCTTCCCTTTTCCTCCTTACTCTCTTCTTGTCCCAGGGGCCTCGAGCAGCAGCAGCTCCGTCAAGATTGTGGGGTTTTTTTGGCTTTTTTTGGGGGGGGGATCAAACCTGGCAATGCTCAGGGGGTTACTCCTGGCTCATGCAATCAGGAGTTACTCCTGACAGTGCTCAGGGGGACCATATGGGATGCTGGGGATCGAACCTGGGTCAGCCACGTGCAAGGCAAATGCCCTACCCACTGAACTATCACTCCAATCCCCGAGATTGTAGGTTCTGCAGCACATCCTCCTCATGACGGCTCTCTTGGGGGGCCCCTGTCTCGGGCACCAGGCTCAGGTCCAGCCTCCTCCACGACACCCCCATCCCCCAGGTGGGAAGAGGAGGCTCAGCAAAGCCAAGTCACCTGCCCGAGGCCACACGGCTGGGGAAGAGCAGAGACAGTCCACTCTTTGGGGCCTGTCCAGTCTGTGAGTCCTTTTTAGCCGTGGGTGGGCCACAGCTGGCTGTGCTCACCACTTCCTCCAGGCCCTGAACTCTGGGATTGCTCCTGGACAGGCTTGGGGGATCGAGCCGACGCTGGCCGCTGGCCGTGTGCGAGGTGAGGGCTCAAGGCCTGCCTTGCCTAAGGCCAATCCTTCTTTTAGTTTTGTTTTGTTACTTTGGAGTTTTGAGGACTCAGAGTTGCTCCGGGGTTACTCCCAGCTCAGTGCTCAGGGGGACAGTGTTGTGTTGGGGGTCGAACCCGTACTCAGCCCTTTGTGGCCACCACACTCCCACCCCTCTGCTGAGGAGGGAAGCACAGGCCGAAGGCCCCAACCCTCAGGCTCCCGACTCAGAAGTGAGCCTGGATCCCATGATTCCCAACGCACAGCTGGGTCTGGGACGGCGCCCCGAGTCCATGCTGGACCCTTTTCCAGGCACCAGAGCTTTCCCAGTGTGGGGACCCCCCCCCCCCCCGCCAGTGCCCAGATCAGGGACGCGTGGGTGAGAGCAGGAGGAGGCTGAGGGTGAAAACAAACAAACAGAAAAAACCCCGTTTTCTTCATTTATGGCTCTCTGGCTTCTGGGCCTCAGCGGGCTGGAACCGTTTCCCCTCAGTCAGGCAGAACCGAGTGCTCAGCTGTTTGAAGCCTCCGCTGGGACTTGTTGCAGCGAATGTTGCTTTCGAACCTCTGAGAACTTTCTGGAAGTCACGGGTCATTTTCACTTCCACCTGTTAAGATCTAAGCTTACATTGAGCTTGCTGGAAGGTTGCCCCAGGCAGAGACAGCTGTCAGTCCTGGCACCAGGTGGGGGTCAGGGTGGAAGGCGGGCACTCCCCCCCCCACTCCCCCCCAGGATCCCAGCAGGCTGCAGACCAGCTCGCCCCAGAGCTGACAGGAGCGGCCGAAGGCCAGCACCGACCGACCCAGAAACTGCGTGACCTTGGTCTCTGGGAGTGGGATGCAGTGCCGCCCAAGGCCCAGTGGAGAGGGAAAGCTGAACCAGGAGGAAAGCGGGGTGGGGGGCTCCAGCTGGAGGGAGCCTATGGGCAGGTAATATGCCACCTTGTTTTAGGATCAACACGCAGACACAATGTGTACCACCAGTGGCTCATGCTTGGGCGTGGCGAATTCCCACAAATTGCTGGGGCCGACGGAGCGGGGTAGTCTGGCCCCTCCACCTCACTGCTTCTGGGATCAGGGGACCCTCGAGAATCAGGGAACCAACTACCTGGCAGCTCTGCTGACTGTTGAACCGGAACCCAGAGGAAGGGCTGGGAAGGGGAGAGGGACGTTGTGAAGCTCTTTGACAACAGCACAAATGGGCGTCTCCTCCTGGTGAATGCCCAGCCTCACCCCTGCCTGCTTCCATGTGCGTCCATGCATGCGTGTGCGTCCATGAACATGTATGTGTGTGCGTGTGTGTGCTCCTGTGCATAAGTGTGTATGTCATGCATGTGTGTATATGTAAGGGCCTGTGTGTGCTCCTGTGCGTGTGTGCATTTATATGCATGTGCGGATGTGTGTGCACGTGTATGTGCATATGCATGTGCATCCATGCATGTGTGAGTGTACACGTGTGTATGTGTGTACATGCACGTGCATGCCTGTGTGTGTGTAGTGTGCACGCGTGCCTGTGTATGTGTGTGTGTGAGTGTTCACTCATGCACATGCTGCCTTTCTCAGGAGCCAGTGTATTTGCATAACGCGAACATCGTTGAGGATCTGAGACAAACAGGAAATTTCAGAAGCCGCCGTTTCCTCTCGCCATGAACCAGCCGCCTCTTGCCTCTTTCTTCTCGAAATGATGAAAATCCCGCAGTCAGCTGTGGAATGTGACGTTTGGCCCCAGATACCTTCAAAGTCACCTTCCTAAAGGAGGGTTTCCCTGACACCCCCCAAGGCCAGGCTTCCTGCCCTCTGCAGGGCCCCCCTTCCTGCTCACCCCCTAGGGTTGTCCGGAATGTTTGGAAACTCACTAGCCAAATGGTCCCCAGCTGCACCACATGTGTTCCGTGGAGATCCAAGCTTGGGTGAGGTGCAGGCAGGAGACCCCACGAGTCCTCCTTGCCCCATTCCGGGCCCTGTTCTGGGGGCACCAGGTGCCTGGACTGGCACTGGGGTATCTGTGTTCCTACCCGGCGGCAGTCTCCCCGCTCGGAGCCCTGGGCTTCCCGGGCGATGGCACAAAGGGCCAGGAACAGCTCAAGGGCTGAACATGGACTTTTCATGCAGGAGGCCTCACCCCATCCTGGGGTCTCCCTGGTTCCCCTGAGCACTTCCAGCAGTGACCCCCAGGTACTGAGCTGGGAGCAGCACCAGTAGGTGTGACCCCAAGCCCCCTGAATAAATAAACGAAGTAAAAGACAATGAATGAGGCTTGCTCCCTGCAGACTTGAGACCCAGCAGGAAAATGAAGGAGCAGCTCAGACCCTTGAGCGCCACGGCCAGCCCCACTTGCGGCCCACCCGGCCCCTGTCTCCCTCTGCCCCTCTGAATGGAGCCAAGTGCCTCTTCCAGAACTGCCTCTCGGCCCTGCCCAGCCTCTGGCTCGCAGGGGACTCTGCACCATGCAAACTGTCCCTTCCCCGCCTCCCCAGATCCCAGAGCCCCTGAGACAGCCTCCCTGATGACCTCAGCCCGGTGAGCCAGAATGGACCCTCATATGTGTCTGGCATATGTGAAGGTCAACAACTTGGGCCTCAGATAAGCGCACCAGAGCAGCAGCCCACCCTGCCGGCTCTGTTCAGAGGTTCTTAAAGGTGTGGAATCTAGAAGACTCTGACTACACTCTGGCTGCTGACCTGTTTGGGCGGCGTGAGCTCTTCTCAGCCTCGCTCTCCTCATCTGTAAAATGGGCCCGACACTAGTGCACACCTTCCAGGGGTCCTATCAGCCCGCAAGCCCATGGCCCAGAGTCTGTGCCATACACCACGTCTGGGCCCTGCGACAGGGCATGGTCTTGCCCCCTTCTCTCAGTGCCCCTCGTCCTAGCAGCCCTCTCCCTCCTGCGCTGCCTCTCCTGTGCCGGGAATCAAACCTGGGACCTCACAGGTGCGAGGCAATCGCTCTGCCATCGGCCCCCCAGCCCCCTCAGTCACAATTTTCATCATTTTGATTTCTGGGCGCTGTTGGGCCCTGCAGAGAAGGGAGGGGCCATCTGTCTCGATTCTCTTCCAGGTTAACTTGGCCCTTTGGGCCTCTCTCTGCTCCCCGGGACACCACCAGAGGGCTGGGGAAGAGCCAGGATCTAGACATTCACCTGGGGGACACAAGAGGGCCAGGACCCTGCAAACCTCTTTCCCAGCACGGGCCAGGGAGGGCGCTCAGGAGGCGGGCACAGGGTCTGAGCCCCATCCCTGGCATGCATGTGCCTCCTACCCCCCAGGACCCCCACCCCGCCCTAGTACCAGGTATGTCCATGGAAGCTTCCGGCCTGACTGGTCAAGTATCCCTGAGAGTGGCCCCTCAAGCTTCCCTGGGCAACACATGCAGAAAAGAACAAAAAAGAAAAAGAACCAAAAACCTTCCAGCTGTGAGGCCCCAAGTTCCAGCCCTGATGCTGCAAAATAAACAAAATAAACAGTTTAAATGGCCATTATTCCTGTTGAGCGCCCCAAAGCTCTCCTGCCTCAAGCTAATTCATTTAGAACATCAGTTGAACTTGAGAGTGAAAATTTGGGGAAATTTCTGGAACATAGTTGACTGCACTAGACACACACGATTGGCCCAGGAGTTCGGGCACATTTCCTTTCTCCTCCCCTGAGGCCGGTTTCCTGACTGAATGGCTCATTGGGCAGCGTCTCAGCCCAAATCCCCCACTTTGGAAAATCACAATCCTGTTTTATTAGCTCCCAGGCCGGGGGCGGGGTTGCCTTCACCCTCCCAATACTGAGTCAATATTGACCCAGTGAATGGTTTGCAGGAAGGGGCCTGGCTGGCAAAGGTCTTTCCCCTGAGTCATTTCTTACGGCCTGGGCCACGTGTGTTGTGGGAACGTGACTAGCCCTGCGACACCCAGCCCTGCCCCCACCCCACCTGACACCTCATGCCCATCTTGAAGGAGATGCTCAAGGGCCTGAGTTGAATGTACACTCTTTTTAAAAAAAAATTTATTTTATTTAATTTAATTGATTATATTCAATATTCCAACACCAATCCCACCACCATGACGACTTCACACCACCATTACTTTGAACTTCCCACCCCCTCCCCCAAGCCTGCCCCTGAAGCAGGATCTAAATAATTTATTTTGTATTGCTTGTTGTGGATAATCCACTAAAAATGATCCCAAAAAGTTTCCAAGTTTCCTTAGAGGAAAGTGTGTGAAGCTTGTCGTACCCTGCCCTACAGCCATCGAGCCCTTGTGGAAAAGATCACCAACATGTCGTCACAAAACCTACATTCAAAGGGCCCCCGAGTCAGCCTTTTCTTCAGGTCCGAGATGCTGCTGCCACCTCGGTCATTGTGTTGTCTGGGGGCCACTGCTGAGCGGGGGGATCTCTGTGCTCACGCCTACCAGTGCTGCCCCCTCTCTGTTCAGGGAAGGTCCAGGGCCTTGGGTGCTGGGGCCCAATTGCAGGGCCTTGAGCCCGGCGGGTCCTTGTTAGGAGCCTGCAGGGGTGGTGGGGGTGGTGGGACCACACGTCTCTGGATCACCCCCACTTTCCATAGTGCATCAAACCTACCACACTTGGCCTCCCAGAGGGACTCTCCTCACCCCACAAGAGGGCAAGCTGCCCACCCTCTTGTCCCCCACTTTGTTCAGGAATTGGTCTGTGTCCCCGACCTTGGCCCTTAGCTTGGTGTTCCCAGTCCCTTCTCTCTAGAAACCTGAGGTGCCAGCACCATGCAGAGAACATTCCGGGGTCTTCCTTGGCCAGCGCAACTGCACACTGGGTTCAATCCCTGGCACCAGTGGATCAATCCCAGAGACCAGGATCAATCCTGAGCACCACCAGAAGTGATCCCTGAGCACAGAGCTAGGAGACAGTCCTGAGCCCCACCAGGAGTGATCCCCGAGTGCAGAGCTAGGAGTCAGCCCTGAGCACAATTCCAGGAGTTAGCCCTGAGCACAGAGCCAGGAGTAAGCCCTAAGCCCCACCTGGAGTGATCCCCCAGCACAGAGCCAGGAGTCATCCCTGAGCACAGAGCCAGGAGTTAGCCCTGAGCACAGAGCCAGGAGTCAGCCCTGAGCACCACTAGGAGCAATCTCTGAGCACTGAGCCAGGAGTCAGCCCTGAGCACAGAGCCAGGAGTGATCCCCCAGAACAGAGCAGGGAGTGAGCCCTGAGCCCCACGAGGAGTGATCCCCGAGCACGGATAGGAGTCAGCCCTGAGCAGCACAGGGTCCTGCTGTGCCCCTTTATCCCTGCTGGCCTGAGATCTGGGCACCTCCAGGACCCCGCTCCTTTCTCCTACCCCCTGCCCCGGGTGCCATGGGTTTCTCTCTGGCCAGAGGAGCTGCCCTCTCCCTGCTCCCCTCCTCCGGCTCTGCACACATCCAGGTGGCCCCAGGGTCCTGGCCGTGGCCTGTTCCCACCCCAGCCTTCCTTCTCGCCCACTGCCCAGCCGGGAAGCCCAGGGTCCTGTCCGGGCGGGGCTCCTCCCGGGCAAGGCTCGTGGACACAGATGGAGTTTCTGTTTCTAGCGGGGCAGGACCTCTGGGGGAGGAGGCAGGGAATTCCCAGACGGAGGAGGTCAGTGGCAGGGCAGGGGAGCTGGGGAGAGGCATTTTCTACCTTCCCTGGAAGGGGCAGGAAAGCCTGGAGGGGAAGAACCACCATTTTTGCTTCATTTGCCGTTTTTTGTGTGTTCGTTTGTTTGTTCGGGGGGCCACAAGCTGCCCACACTTCTGTCAGGGTTCGAGGGTTATGTGGGGTGCCAGGGAACCAGCCCGAACCACCTGCATGTGAGGCCGGTGTCCTCCCTGCCGTACTATCTCTTTCGCTCGTTTCTGGCTGTTTCAAGGAGCACTGTGGAAGGATGTCGTGCGGACTGCTGGTGCCATTGCTTTTCTGCTTAGCGAGAGCTGGGGAGTCTTTGTGGAAGGGGGCCTTGAAGGATAGGGAGGAGGAGGATGGGTGGAGCAGAGATAGGAGGGGTCCCCAGGCTGACTCGGCTGCTCACCCAGTCAGCCCTCTCCTGGCCTGGGACCAACTGTGAGACGCCCACCCTCACCCCCGGGGAGCCCCGCTCCTGCCGGCTCTCAGGAATGGAGAGAATGAGGCTGCCTCGCGTGGTCCCGCCGGCTGAGATCGCTCGTCCTTAATGGCTTCGTGTAAAGCGGTTCTTGATGTGCAAGGTAGGAAGCGAAAAGGGGTCAGGGAGAGTGCGGGGAGAAGGGGCTTGCTCTGTACGCACGTGGCAAACCTCAGTCATTTCTAAAAGATTTTTTTATTAAATAACTATGATTTACAAAGTTATAAACAGCTGAGTTTCAGGCATACAGTACTTCAACACCAGTCCCTCCACCAGTGTAACTTCCCTCTACCGGTGTTCCCAGATGCCCACCCCCACCCCCACCCCTACCCCAACCGCGCTCTGCCAACTGGACAGGCGCATTACAAAGTTCCAGTGGCTGCTCAGGTCTCTCGTTTTCAGTGTTGCTGAGTGTGTTTTGGGGACATGGCTGTACCGCTCTCCCACATCCCCATGTAACAGAAGCCCTGATGCCTGTTCACCCGTTACTACTTGTTTTCTCTGCGGGGGCGGGGGGGGGGGGCACCAGTTTTCTTTCCTTCTCAGTCTCTTAAACACTAGGGTCGGGAGATCCTCCTTTTACTAGGGAACATTTCCTCATCCCGAAGGCAAACCTCAGCTCTACTGAGATATAGGCCTAAAGTCCTCCAAGCACTGCCAGGAGCAATTCCTGAGCAAAACAAACAAACAAGGGGCAGGAGTGTTAGGACAGTGGGTAGGTCGTTCACCTCCTACCCTGGTTCGATTCCCAACATCCCATATTATCCCCAGAACACCGCCAGGGGCAATTCCTGAGTGCAGAGCCAGAAGTGACCCCTGTGCATCGAAGGGTGTGACCCCAAAAGAAAAGAAAACAAACAAAAAGCAAACAAACAAAAAAGAAAAAGTGAAGAACTATTACTAGGGGCTGAAGCGATAGCACAATGGGTAGGGCGTTTGCCTAGCACGCGGCCCAGCCGGGTTCTATTCCCAGCATCCCGTATGGTCCCCTGAGCACCGCCAGGAGTCATTCCTGAGTAACCCCAGTGCATTGCCGGGTGTGACCCCCACAAAAAAGCAGAAAAAAAGAACTATTACTAAAAATAAAAGTAGAAATTGTCTTTACTTATATACACAATCCGTCCTCCTACTCCTGGTCAAGCAAAGCAACTTTGAACAAAGGCGCCCACTAGGTGAAACTTTAAGAATTATCCTCAGATCTGGGGCTAGAGCAATAGTGCAGTGGGGAGGGTGCTTGCCTGGCACGTGGCCGACCTGGGTTCAATCTCCGGCCTCCCCGATGGTCCCCGAGCACTGGCAAGAGTGATTCCTGAGTGCAGAGTCAGGGGTAAGCCTGAGTATTGCCAGGTGTGGCCCACCTCTCCTTACCCCCGTCTCAAAAAATTATCCCCTGGTCCACCCCAGGTCCATTACTTAGGACGCGGAGGAGAGGGTACGGCTCTTAGAGACCGTGCACATCTGTGACTTCTCATGGAAGGTCACATCTGGAAGCGGTGAGTGGCCATTCCAGCGTCCGCTTGGAATCCGGCAGTTGTCTGGGTCTTAACACTCTTCTCTCCCGCCTGTGGAAAAATGGAAACGAACTGCACAGAGGGCACTTAGGTAGATTCTTGGTCTGTTACAAAGCATTGTGGTTACTTACTTGCCCAACTCTCTATCCACCTCTCCATCTTTGGGGGTGTGCATTTCTCATTATTTTTAATAGTTTTGTTCGTTTGCCATATAAGTACCGTGCTAACCGATTGTGCCACTGGAGCCTCTGCCCCTCGAGGAGAGCCCGGCAAGCTACCGAGAGTATCTCGCCTGCACGGCAAAGCCTGGCAAGTTCCCCGGGGTGTATTCGATATGACAAACACAGTAACAAAAAGTCTCAAAATGGAGACGTTACTGGGCCCGCTTGAGCAAATCGATGAACAACAGGAGGACAGTGTTTGTTGTTGTTTTATTCTTTTACTAGGCACCATGATGAACAAAATTGCTCATAGTATAGTGTCAGTCATCCAGTGTTTCCACACCAGTCCCATCACAGTGTCAACTTCCCTCCACCTTTTAGGGGTACTTTTTTTTTTATTGAATTACCGTGAGAAAGGAATTACCGATCAAGGAAGACCTCAAAGAGAGAAGAGCAGAAGTACTGGTAGATGCGGCAGAAGCTGGGAAAAGTATTCGTAACGCCCGCCTGTCCTTCACCAACTATAAGACCAAGATGACTGCCCTCCGACGTCCTGATGGATCCATCACATCCTCCAGAACGGCAATGGAGAAGATTATCCATGACTTCTACTCAAATCTCTTCGATAGCCATGTCCACTTGCCGACATACCAAATTCCACAGGATGGATATGTCGTTCCCAATGTTCTCCCTTCCGAAATCCGACACGCCATTTCGTCGGTAAAGAAACAAACAGCACCTGGCTGTTTATAACTTTGTAAAACCGGCAGGTTCTTCAGGTGTTCAGGTCTGACCTTGTCTGGGCCGAGAACCTGCCGTCAGTACTCATCAATACACTGGCTCGGCTCTTCACTCGCTACCTGTCTGAATGCAAGGTTCCGTCCCAGTGGAAAACCAGCAGGACCGTACTACTGTTCAAGAAGGGAGACATCCATGACATTGGCAACTATCGCCCGATCTGCCTATTGTCTGTCATCTACAAGTTGTTCACTCGAGTCATCCTAAATAGGATTGGCAGAACCCTAGATGAAGGACAACCATGCGAGCAAGCCGGGTTCCGCAAAGGATTCAGCACCATCGACCATATCCACACGATAACCAAGCTCATTGAGGTATCTCGGGAGTTCAAGATGCTGCTCTGTCTAACGTTCATTGATTTAAAGAAGGCCTTTGATTCTGTTGAGACGGAAGCGGTCATTGAAGCCCTAGCCAATCAGGGCATCCTCCGTGAGCTGTATTGCGGATTCACTACCAGGATCTCACCATTCTACAAAGAAGTGATCGTTGATGTCAAGAGAGGGGTTCGGCAGGGTGATTCCATTTCACCGAAACTCTTCAGTGCCACCCTCGAGAACATCATGCGACGACTGGAATGGGAAGGAATGGGAGTGAAGATAGATGGTCGGCAACTACACCACCTCCGCTTTGCCGATGACATTGTTTTAATAACACCAAACATCAGCCAAGCGGCACAAATGCTGGCCGACTTTGACCGTGAGTGTGGAAAGGTAGGACTACAGCTGAATCTCACGAAGACAATGTTTATGAGAAACAGCCTCGTTCCTGACGCCCCATTCGCTCTCAATGGAACAACCATCTCCGAATGCAACAGCTATGTGTACCTAGGTCGAGAGGTCAACATGACAAATGACCTGGCACCCGAGCTGCGCAGGAGGAAGAGAGCGGCTTGGAACGCCTTCAAGAACGTCGAATAAATAGCTAAGAGGACGAAGAACCTCCGGCTCCGGGCACATCTCTTTGATTCCACTGTTCTTCCTGCATTAACATATGCCTCAGAGACCTGGGCCCTATGCAAACAAGATGAGAACGCTATTCAGGTCTCCCAAAGAAGAAGAGAAAGAGCTATGCTTGGAATATCACGTTTCACTCAAATGAGAGGACGAATCCGGAGTTCTGACATCCGTCGACGATCAAGGATCAGGGACGCTGTCTCATTTGCCAAGGTGTCGAAAATCAGATGGGCTGGTGACGTAATGAGATTTAAAGACGACCGCTGGACTAGAGCTGTTACTGATTGGATTCCACGGGATGTCAAAAGACTGCGTGGCCGCCCACCTTCCAGATGGTCAGACTTCTTCGTCAAGATCATGAACGATCGGTTTGAGGCCCTTCATGTTCCCGGAGCGAACAGATGCCATTGGGCTACACTAGCACGCGACAGGGACAAATGGAGACATTACTGGCGCCCGCTCGAGCAAATCGACGACTAACGGGAAGTTAAGTGATTAAGTGAAGTGACCGTGAGAAACAGTTACAAAGCTTTCATGTTTGAGTTACAGTCATGCAATGATCGAACACCCATCCCTCCACCAGTGCACATTCCCCACCACCAATGTCCCCAGTATACCCCTTCCCTTTCCAACCCTCTCCCTGCCTCTGTGGCAATTTCCCCCATACTCTCTCTCTTCTTTGGGGCATTATGGTTTGCAATATATATACAAAGGCTATCACGTTTGGTCCTTTATTTACTTTCGGCACACATCTCCCACCTGAACAAGTCCTCCAACCATCATTGACTTAGTGATTAGGAGAGCATTTCTAAATGAGCCACAGCGTGGGGCTGGAATGATAGTACAGCAGGTGGGATGTTTGCCTCACACACAACTGACTTGGGTTTGATCCCTGGCATCCCGTATGGTTCCCCTGCCCTGAGTCCACTAGGAGTGATCCCTGAGCACAGAGCCAGGAGCAAATCCTCAGCACAGTGGGGCGTAGGCTCTACCCCTGCCAAGAAACAAACAAAAATCAAACCAGACAGCCCACAACTTTCCGTCTCCTTTGTTGTACAGAGACGGAATGTCCCCAGTATACCCCTTCCCTTTCCAACCAGACTGCAGAGTACTATCAGTGCTGTGGATGGCTCCTTCAGAACGTTGCCAAAGCCCAATGCTTTGACAAGTGCTCTCCTCTGCACAACCCAAGCACTCAGGAGTCAGAACACTTGCATTTTCTCTTAGAGTTCCAAATAACTCTGCCCACTCTTCCCTGCTTCCAGAAAAATCGCTACACAGGTGTTTATTTCACCTTCGATGAATTTTGTGTAAATATGAGCTAGAACTTCATGCAAATACCAAATACACAGTACACACGCTCTTTCCAGGAAAGGCGCTTTTTTGAGGGGTCATACGTGGCAATGCTCAGGGGTTTCTCCTGGCTCTGCACTCAGGAATTACTCCTGGCGGCGCTCACTCAGGGGACCATGTAGGATGCCAGGGATCGAACCCAGGTCGGCTGCACGCAAGGCAAACGCCCTCCCCGCTGTGCTGTGGCTCCAGTCCCGGGAAAGGTCTTTAAATGTTTGGGGGTCCCACTAAAGATCAAGATCGCGTCCCTCTTGGGCTTTTCTCAGAAAGGCCTTTTTCTTACCGATTTTTATGCGTCTGTGCACATACCCCGCAGTTTCCCTCCTCTCAGACTGACAGACTTTTGGGTCGTTGCCTGTGTGTCGATGCGCGGTGCTAGCAGGGATGGTGTTTTCATTTTTCCCTTCGGTCATTACCTGGGGGCAGCAATGCTCGATTGTAAGGCCCAGCGATGTTTGGTTTTCCTCCGAGCCATTTCTGCACTCCTGCTAATGTGTCGGTGTTCTGACTGCCATCGCGCGGGTATTTCTGGCCACCTTTTGGCCCCGCTGACAGGCATGGGCTGGCATCTCATTGTGGTCCTGTGTATGTTTCCTTGATGGTGAGAGATGCTCGCGTTTTCATGTTTGCTGGAGGGGATATAACTTTTTGTGACACAACTTTCTGTCACATCTTTCCTGTGTTTATGTGTCTGTCACATCTTTCCTATGTCTTTTGTTCTCGTTTGTTGTATCAGGCTGCGGCCCTGGGCTCACTTGCAGAGGTGCTGGAGGCCAGAGCAGGGCCAGCAGCACACAACGCAGGCGCCTGAAGCCCTGCGCTCCCTCTCTTGCTCTCACAGATGCCAGTTTTGCCACATTTTATTGACACAGGTTGGGCCAAAGTTAATTTCACCATTTTTAGAGACAGACCAACTGAAAATTCTGAACCCAGAGACAGAAGCCAGAAATCACAGCCCGCAGGCCTCCTGTTCTTTGTTGCCCCTCAGCTGTCTCCTTCCCCTCACTGCTTCAATGAATGAGTTTCCCTTCAAAAGTTTATCACAAGTTCTTTTCAGGGGCGGGAGGGTCCCAGACACTGTGAACTAAGGACATCCTGTTAGGAGCTTTTCCCTTTCTCGGATAGATGCCTGGGGGCCTCCCAGCTCCTTTGCCAGCTCCTTTGTCGAATAGAAAAGTCCATTCTTGCAAAGCTTTGGCTGCTTCTCACATACCCAGCCTCTAACTCATGTTCTGACCCCAGGACCTCCAGTGGCTTCCCTTCCTATCAGCCACGGACCAGCATCCTTAAAGCTTTCTGAACCTGGAGTGGAGCCCTGAGGGCGGGGAGAGGGAGAGGGGAAGGAGCAGGGTAGGGCAGGACCAAGACTTGGTGCTCTTGATGGCTCAGGTCTGGACCTCTAGGAGGACCCAGGACCTGCCCCCTCTGATTTTCCTTCTTTAGCACCCACAGACCTCACACCAACTTTTAGAAGATTGCAACCCTAGGAAGTGACCAAATATGGTTAGAATCAGGTGCTGCTTCTTCCTCTGCCTTGCAGAGGGGTGGGGAGGGTGGGGGGGAGGGGTCCCTCTCAGCCAAGCTCCAGGGCTTAGAGGCTGCGCTGGGGGCATTGTGTTGCCACAGACCCCTCCTCATCCTGGCATTCCCCCCCCCCCCCCCCCCCCCCCCCCCCCCCGCAACTCAGCCCAGTGCTCCTGGGACCCCGCATCCGGCCCAGGCTTGCCCTTTTCTGCCTGGGGGGCTTTCTGACCCAGACCCTGCCTCCACTGTCTTCCTTTCTGGTGGCTGCTGTAACAAAACAAGCGTGTTCTCAGACTTGGGGAGGTCAGAGGGGAGCGATGATTTCACCGGGTTAAAAATCAAGCTCCCTGCCAAGCTGGTTCCTGTCTGGAGGTGCAAATCCACTTCCTTGGTTCTTTTTAAGGGGGCCGCTTCATTCATTCTGTGGGTTGCCACTCAAGTCCCAGCTTCAAAACCCGTCACTCTCTGCCCTGCCCAGCTTGCAGGCTGCCCACGGGGCCAGACTGCACAAGCCCCCCGCAAGAGCCTCTCTGCGATCGCCCCTGCAAATCCCGAGCACGTAGACGGCGGCCCAGGCCTGTGGCGACGAGCACGACGAGCACGTGAGCGACTCCGAGCGCCCCGATGCACACACCTCCCTGAGCTTCCTGGGCATTGTGCGGGGGTCTAGTCCCCCTCTTCCTCTTGATCTAGCACATGGCAGGGAGACCCCAACGTGGCGATCAGCAAGTGAAGCCACAGACCAGGCCCACAGGTGCGGGCGCTCTGCGGGTCGCACAGCTGTTGGCGGGCGCACAGACTCAGGGCGCGGTGCGTGCTTGCGTGGCGCGCGCTCCGCGGGGTGGGGACCCCCAACGCAAACTACGAGGGCCGCGTGGGCGCGCGGAGGCGGCGACAGGGGTCAAACTCAGAGCCTCACGCGCGGGAGGCAGAAGCTTCTGCACTGACCCCTCTGCAGCGCCAGGCGCTGCTTCCTCCCCGCCCGTGTGGCTGAGCCAAGGGCCTCTGTGCCCGTGCAGTGCACCAGGAGCACTTCCCAGAGTCGTTCAACGGGGTGCGGTCTGGGGCTGGGAGGGGCCGTCGCCTTCGCGGCTGCACACTGGGGCACTGATATTCCAAACCGTCTTTCCATGAGGTGGGGAGGCTCCCTGCTCCGGCGGGTGCGGGTCAGAAAGAAACCGCAGGGCCCTCGAGTCCTCAGCTCTTCCCGTTTCCTCTTCCATGAAACACCGGGTGGTTCTGCCCCGGGACAGTGGGGAGAGGCTGGCCAGCCTCCGCGGGCCTCCGCGAGCACTCGCTGCCCAGGCTTGGGACTAGGGTTTTCTTCCCAGAGCGCAACAATGACACCGCAGGGAAGGGGAAGCCCCAGGGTCCTCCCCGGCGGCCATCCTGGACACGTGTCTACTCCCGTGGTCTCCGTGCTCTGAGCCCCGCACCCCAACGCCGTGGGTCACCGCACTGGAGCCTAACCAGCAGGTTCGTGTGCTGTTTGCTGGCCAGTTTAGACAGTGACGAGCTTTCCAGCGAAACTCAGTCATTAGACAAGTTCCAGCTCCTATCAGGGGAGAGATAAACAGCAGCAAACATTAAGCAAGACCCCTCGGGAACAGCCTACCCCAGCACGAGGACGTGCTGGTTCCCGCCGAGGTGGGCCAGGTGCTGGGGAGAGGAGAACAGCTGACTGGGGCAAGCTTTCAGACGCTCTGTCAATAGATACAGGAAGTGAGCTCTGGAATGCAGCTTCAGACATCGCCTATGTACACACACACACACACACACACACACACACACACACACACACACACAAGCACACATGCCCCAAAGCCATATGTCACATCCTCATTGTTTCCTTTGGACCAGGCCACACACTCGTTGTATCAGCAAAGGTCAACCTTCCACACCATTATGAGTGTCCTGCGGGATGGGCCTGCCCAGGAGAAGGAGTCCGACTGCCCAGAGCTGTGTGGCGTTGTGTCAGTTCGGGCTGGGGAGTGGTGTGCACTGGGCTCAGGGAGACTCTCAGCGACAAGGTACGTATGAAAGTCTCTGTGGATGAAGGGGGTGGGGAATTGGGTGGCCTGTCTGGCCCGGTCCCGCTAGAGCACATACTCTGAGACTGCTGAGTTCAGGAGAACGCATCTCAGGGGCCGCATTGCCGTCCCTGCTTTCCTAAGGAAGGGCATTCTGGAATGCCGTCTGAGCAATGGGTCCTCTAGGAAGCACCAGAAGCTTCTCCTCAGGGGACTGCTCAGCAGTTGGGTCCTTCCTGTGGTGTCTCTGACCCTTCCTCCACTGCACTGGGGACCTTTCATTTCTTTCTGCTCCAGGAAGCTGCCTTTCACTCCGCACCTTGATTTCTCTCTCCACTCTGTCCCCTCCTGCTTCTGGAGTCCTGTGCTCACCTGCATTCTGAGGAGGAGAGAGGGATGTCCTTCAGAGAGGGGCCTCAGAGGGGGCCTTAGACTCTGGCTTGACCCAACTCTGGCACCATCTTGTAAACCTTGGATTTCTCACTTCTATCTCCCTCTCTGCTATGGTGGGCTATGTAGGGCCTGAATTTGGAGTCCCCTGGACGTGGATCAGTGGGGGTCCCGCCATTTCTAGGTCCCATGCCCTCCAGTCTTCCTACCCCTTAGTCCTCCCTCATTGGCAAAATGGTACTCATAAGGCCGAGTTCCTCGCAGAGCTTCTCTGAGCCCCAAAACGGATTGTGCATGTGAAACAGTTAATTCCTGTACTAAATGGATATTATTGTTCTATAGGCAGTGACAGGATAGTGGGTATCTGGTCGGGAGCTTGTTGGTGGTTGATCACTCAATCTACCCAAGGCTTATTTTCAGAGTCTAGGGAGGTAGGTTTGTGGAAGGAGAGGTACAAGGGAGCTAAGATGGAATTCAGAAAGCTCACTCCCAAATATCTCCCAATGAAGTGAACGAGGAGAAATGTAGCTTGTTTTTGCTGAGAATCTGGTCCAAAGGAAAGTATTTCCACAGAAACAGTCACATGTCAGTTTTAGAGCCAGAGGAAGAAAGCCAAGCTGCTCCCAGGGAAGGGGTGGGCCAACGGC
This sequence comes from Sorex fumeus, assembly GCF_029834395.1. Classification (NCBI taxonomy): domain Eukaryota; kingdom Metazoa; phylum Chordata; class Mammalia; order Eulipotyphla; family Soricidae; genus Sorex; species Sorex fumeus. The sequence goes on from NW_026606059.1 coordinate 79,852,897, forward strand.
TTCAAATTACAGGTCTGAGGAGAAGGGAGCCCATTCCTCCGTGACTTTACCTTATGGAGCCCACCGCTCAGTGAGGTCAAAAGCGACTTTCATTTGGAGAAAGTGAAAGTGAAAGGCCAGAACCTCTGAAGAAAACCACGCCGGGCAACCCGGCTGTACTCAGCTGGGTTTGATGGTGTTGAGTGTCCACTGCATCCAGATGTCCAGAGGGTGCTGGCATTGGAGAGTGTTTATAAACATCTTGGTTCTATTCCATGCTGGCGTGGGTGCTGGCGAGATCAGACTCAAATCAAGCTTAGACCCCACCTGGGTAAGAAAGAGCTGAACCCAGCCCCAGGGTGCCAGAAAAGCCGACAGAAGGACTTGCCCCATGTTCTCAGCTGTTCCTTGGTTCCAAGAAAAGTGCCCCGCCATGGGTGTGACAGAGATGGCATCTATGGAGCCCTGGTTTCCTGGGGACCTGGGCAATGAGGAAGCCCCTGCTGGAGATCCTGGCTGCTCTGTTTCATGCTGCGCGCCCCCTCCACCCACCCCCTGCTTGGCTGCCTTCCTGGAGGAGTGGCATGCCAAAAAGGCAGGCCCCAATCAGCCTCACGGCTTTTCCTGGGTCTCCTATTCACGCAGAGCCATCCCCAACCTCTCTTTTGCAACAACTTCCTGTTCTGGCCAGGAAGGAGACCTGGTTTGAAGACCTGCATCCCTTTTACCTTGGTGTTGGCGGGAGCTCTAGGTTTCTATGTTTAGGTCTGCCTTGGGGTCAGAGGCTCAGGGGTCACAATCAGATCAGGCCAAAGGCGTTAGCAGAAAGGCAGTTCAGGCCAACACACATTGTGCCTCAGGCCCAGTCCCTAAAGAGGAAGACGTGCCAAAGTGTCACTCTAGGGGGAAGAGAAAAAGGTAACAGACTTTCAGGTAGGTGGGCCAGAGAGATAGCCCAGGGGTTAGGCACTTACATTGCGTTTGGCTGAACCTGGTTTGATTTCTGGCACCACATGTGGTCCCAGGTACAGAGCCAGTAGTAGCTCCTGAGCACTACAAGAAAGTGGCCCCAAGTACCCTCTCAAAAACCTGAGACATTCAGGCAGACGCCTCCTTGCCTAGCCCAGTCTCACCAGTGGCCAGTCCTCACGGATCACACCTGAGACAACCCACAGTCTCCCAAGGCCCTGGGTACCAGGGGGACCGGGGGAGGAGGTGTGTGGTCATTCATTTAGGATGCAAAGACCACTGTCTGGTTGCAGTGTCCACTTTCATTACGATCATGTGCTTTGCAGATAGCAGCCATCTGGGGGAGGCACTCTTGAGTCAAGCTAGCTCAGAGGCCAACAAGGTGAATGTTAATTAGTAAGTGATGCCAAAAATACCCTAAAGACGGAACTGAATCCTCTCCATGAAGGACCTTCCTCTGGGTTCTAGATCTTGGTCTTAAGACATACCCAGTTCCCAGTCACATTACTTACTCCTTCTGTGGGATATTTCAGACCTTGTCTGGCAGGCAGTCTGCTGTGCAAGAAGATCTGTTCATTTTTTCACAATAGAGTGATTTCATGGTGCTCACCCCGCTGTGAGCCAGAATCAGCCCTGGAGAGGCCCTCGGCAGTCACTAACTCCTCTCGGGGGACAAGTACCATATTTCACCACATAATTATCACTGCGTAATTGTTGCAGTGTTTTGTCAGTCCAAATATTGCTCTGTAGCACTGTCCTCCCATTGTTCATCGATTTGCTCGAGCTGGCACCAATAACGTCTACATTGTGAGACCTGTTGTTACTGTTTTTGGCATATCGAATATGTCACGGGGAGCTTGCCAGGCTCTTCCCTGCGGGCATGGATACTCTCGGTAGCTTGCTGGGCTCTCCGAGAGGGGCGGAGGAGTCAAACCAGGGTTGGCTACGTGCAAGGCAAACACCCTATCCGCTGTGCTTTCGCTGCAGCCCAGTCCAAATATTGCATTATAATATTTCCTTTAAGGGCTGGAGCGATAGTACATCCGGCAGGGCGTTTGCCTTGCACACGGCCGATCCGGGTTCGATTCCCAGCATCCCATATGGTCCCCCGAGCATTGCCAGGAGTAATTCCTGAGTGTATGAGCCAGAAGTAACCTCTGTGCATCACCAGGTGTGACCCCCCCACAAAATAATATTTTCCCTTAAAGCATCATATAATGATTGCTCCCCACCTTTTTTTGGCAAAAAATATTATGTCCTCCTCACTGCCGGGCATCCCACTGCCGTTCCCGCTCACGTCTGCTGTTGTGGGCTTAAATTTTCAAAGATGTCTGTGGATTCCACCAGAAGACCAGTTCAATGAGGAAGACAGGGAGCCGACAAAGGTGCACCCAGGCCCCAGCTACGTCTGAATATGGCGACAGCTCAGCCTCCAGGCAGCAGATCTGGCCCTGTCACCCACTTCTGAGCACTTGAAAGAGGGAGCTCGCGGGCTGGGCCAGCCCACTCTTCATTCCCTCCCACCTGTTTTCTTCTCCCACTCCTCTTGCTCCAGCTTCTCCTTCCTCTGAAAGGTTGGGGAAACCCTTCCCAGCCCTAGACTGGGTACTGTCCCCCTGAGTCACCCCCTTTGCTTTTGGCAAATCAGAAGGTTCCAGGAGTTAGTCTGCCCCCACCCCCACCCCACCTGAACTCTGTGGATGGGGGGGGGCGCAGGCAGGGCAGAGACACAAATAGTGTCTCTCATTCGAACCATCACTAGGGGCTTGAGAGACAGTGGGGCGTGGGGGGTGGCTAAGGCCTTGTTTACAGGTGGCTGACCTTTGCTTGACGCCCGACTCTGCATGGTTCCCTAAGCACAACCAGGAGTGAACTGGCGTAGAACTGGGAGAGCCCCATAAGCACCACAAGTGACTCAACCCTCTATCTCCAAACAAGACCAGTTGCAGACTTGTCCTGAGGAAACAGGAGAGGGAAAATGGCGTGAGACGCCCCACAGGAGATGAAAAAGGCCATTAGAAGGGACAGGGCCTGCAGGAGGAGCTCCTGCCCCGGGGAAGTGGCAGGCTGTGGAATCTGGCTTTTCTCCCGAGGGTCCAGGACCTGAGTTCTGCCCTTCGCTCCCAGCCAGGCTGCCGCATCTTCCCAGCATTCTCTCTGGCTCCGCCTTTGCCTCACCACTTCCTGCTCCTGCAAAGGCTCCTGAGTGTCTGTATTCATGCCAGCACCTCAGATCAAGTGAGAGTGATGCCTTGGAAAGGAAACGGTTGTGGGTGCAACTGAAGGAGACGCACCTGACGGTGCTTGTGGGGGGGACCCTGCAGTGTTGGGGATGGAACCTGGTGCTCCTGCATGCAAAACGTGCACCCTCGCCCTCTGAGATGCTTCTGAGCCCCCGTGGGAGCTGTGGGTGTGAAGGGGATGGAGGAGGAGCTGCGGCGGCTGTGTGTGTGTCACGCCGGGGCTTCGCAACGAGTCAGCATGATCCCCAAGGGCCCAAGCGATAGGACAGCGGGGAGGGCACTTGCCCTGCATGCAGCCGAAACAGGTTCAATCCCAAGCACCACCAGTGGGACCCAACTACTACCAGGAGCGAGCCCTGAGTGCAGAGCCAGAAGTAAACCCTGAGCATTGCTGGGTGTGCACTGCGCCCCTCCCCATCACAAAGAAACAAACCCAGAATGGTCCACCAGCTCCTGCTAACCATGTGGTGATATCTCAGGGACTTGACGCAGAAGGTTCCATCAACAACTCTGCGGAGTGATTGATTGCTGTTGGGGCAGAGAAAGAATTTCAACCCCACACAGGGAACTGGGGCAATAGTATAGCGGAGAGGGTGCTTGCCTTACATGTGGCAGACCTGGGTTCGAAACCCAGAATCCCATAAGGGTCCCCCAAGCACCACCAGGAGTGATCCCTGAGTGCAGAGCCAGGAGTAACCCCTGAGCATCACTGAGTGTGATTCCGACCCTCCCCTGCAAAAATACATCACAAGGAGCTTGCCAGGCTCTGCCGTGCGGGCGAGATACTCTCGGTAGCTTGCCGGGCTCTCCGAGAGGGGCGGAGGAATCAAACTCGGGTTGGCCATGTTGGCTGTGTGCAAGGCAAACGCCCTACCGCTGTGCTATCACTTTGGGCAGGGGCTGGAGCGACAGCACAGCGAAGCTCAGACAGGTTCTGATGCACTGGAGCCTTGGCTGGTGGGCAGGGTGGAGTTCAGGCTTGAATCTATGTGATCTTGACACATGAACCTCAGGAGCACAGAAGGACTTCTCATATCTGTGAGGGTGAAGACACAGGCGCCAAGTCCCCCCTAGAGCCCTGGCTGCAACCAGCAGCCATGAGCCAGGGCCCAGGAAAACCCCTGCTTTCGGAAATGCTGCCAGGGCTATACTTCTGGATCAGTCACCCCAACATGGTCACAGCCGAACCCCAAAGTCATCCTGCTCTCGCATGCTCCCGCCACTGGCCTGGGCTTCTCCTCCACACTTGAGCTCCAATCCCTCGTGCATGATACTCAGGCCCCCAGCCCAGACGGAAGGTGCCCCCTCATTCAGCTTCTAGTTCCCTGGCAGGGAGGAGGGATTGGGGTACTGCAAATGTTCAGCCTGGTGGCACTCAGGCAGAAGACCGGGACTCAGGGGGCCGTGGGGGTGGGCACCAGAGCTTTCTAATGCAGCATATTTGCCAGCCTGGGGAGGAGGAGAGCAGGTGGGCCTGAGCCAGACTTGTGGGGGACACTCAGGAAGTGGGTCACAGCAGGGTTCTCTCTGGATGCTTCTCTGCAGAGCTGGTGCAGGAAGGCAAGCCCACCTCCCACACAGCTGTGGGCTGCTCAATCTTGGGGTCTACCTTGACCCATGGTCACGTAGCCCTTATGCTGAGCCCCCACCCCCACAGCAACCCCTCCAGGAACTGGTTTTGAAGAGCAAGTCTGTCCTTCCTGTGGGTTTCCTGCGAATCACGGGCTCCTGGCTTTCATGAGAATCACATGAGCTGCTTATTTTCATATTTCTGTCCATGCCCAGCCCAGAGCGATTGGATCCTGGGCTCTAAATCTGTGGACTGAAGGCGTCTCCAGAAAGAATTTGAATAATAGGACTGTTGGAAGGGAAAGAGGCCAGGAAAAAGGGTGGACAGCTTCAAGAACACACACACACACACACACACACACACACACACACACACACACACACACTACCGCAGGCTGTTCTCAGAGTCAATTTTTTTTAATGCTGCACTTTTATGTTCTTCCCCGCCCCCAATTGTCACTCATTATGGATCGTGTGTCTCTTAGAAGCTAATGTTATTAGCTTTGGAAAGGCGTTTCCTGCTTTTTTCCCATATGCAGCGGTTTATTTAGTCAGCTGGGTCTTGTCCTGAGTCAGGGCTCAGTGGTCACCCCCAAAGGGGCGCCAAGCAAATGTTGGATGAAGGAAGGGCTTTGATGTGTATTTTGCCACAGACAGTGCCTGAGCTGACTGCTCTATGGGGACAAACCTGTCCCCACGGTAGAAAAATACCCCAGGTTGGGGCCAGAGTGGTAGCACAGTGGGGAGGGTGTTTGCCTTGCATGTGGCTGATATGGGTTCCATCCCCGGCATCCCATATGATCCCCTGAGCCAGGAGTGATTCCTGAGTGTAGAGTCAGGAGGAATCCCAGAGCTCCACAGGTGTAGCCCCAAACCAAAAACAAAATTAAAGAAAAAAAAAGAAAGAAAAATAGCCCAGATTCAGGGAAAACAGGGATTAGAAGGACTGGTCAATGGTTGGAACTAACCACCAGTGTGTGGGGGGCTGAGGGTAGGAAAGAAAGAGAAGAGACTGCTATGACAATAATAGCTGGGAATCATCACGCTGGACAAGATCTGAGGGTTAAAAGTAGGTAAGGGATATTCTTGGTAACCTTTTAGTATCAAAATTGCAAACCACAATGCCCAAAAGGAGAGAGAGAGAGAGAGAGAGAGAGAGAGAGAGAGAGAGAATGAAGGAAAGCACCTGTCATAGAGGCTGGCTGGAGGCTGGAGGATGAGGGTGGGGGGGTGATGGGAGGGATCTGGGGACACTGGGGGTGGGAAATGTACACTGGGTGAGGGATGGGTGCCGGAACACCGTATGACTGAAACCCAATCATGAACAGCTTTGTAAGGGTCTATCTCACAGTGAGTCAATAAAAAGGTTTTAAAAAAAATAGCCCAATGGTTTGCAATTTCCTGAACCGCCAGCCGGGCCAGTGACAGCCCTTCCCACACATGCCTCTGAGGGAAGCCGCTGAATTCCCCTGCGTTTCCAGAGGAGGAAGCTGTGGGCCGTCCCCCACCCGAGGTCACCAGGTGAGCACAGGAGCTGGGGATCCCCAGGACCCAATTCTCCCCTGCTGTGATCCATCCCCTTCTGCCACCCACAGCCTAAAGAAAGTGCTAGAACTTCCGGCACTCCAGGGCTGCCCTCCTTGCTCAGGGCTGTCTTTTCCCGTTGGACTCCCGAAACCCTCCCCCAGCTGTGCGTCCCACAGGTGAAGCTGTTTTCCGTCCCACTTCCCCCACTCGTGGGCTCTCCCTCCTCCTCTCCCTGGCGGTACTCCAGATCCTGGGGGGTCTTTCCAGCTCCCCCCAACCCCGCTAACCCCATTCTGAGGACCTTCTCCGTGGAACCCCACACATGCAGCTTGGGTTTTGGGTGGCACCCTCTCAGGCCAGCTGGGATGGTGTGTGGGCCAGGCAGTCCATGCCCAACGGGCAAAGGGAGGGGGTGCTCCCCAAGGCCTGGCAGGGCCCGCAGGGAATGCTGCCTCCGAGGAGTGGGTGTGAGTGCGGGGTCGGGGAAGGGGCATGCGGGACCTACTGCCGGAAACCCTGGTTTGGGCAGTGACGAGCTTGTGGACGAATGGCTTGCCGTCCCTGAAGCTGCCTTGGTTCCTTCGGCTAAACAGGTGGGCTCAGAACCATCCTGGTCAAGGCTTCGGAGGTCATGGGCAGCCCTGGACACACACAGGAGCCGTTTGCGCCCCACCCCGGCACCCAGCTGCATCAACCTCACCTGGCCTGGCTCTGTACAGCCACAGGGGCAGGGCGAAGGGACTCCCACCTCCCCAGGAGTCTGTGGCATGGGAACTGGGTTGGGGTTTGTCTGTTTGTTTTTGTTTGGGGGCCACACCTGCAGTGCTCAGGGCTGACTCCTGGCTCTGTGCTTGGGAATCACTTCTGCGGGCGCAGGAGATCAACCTGGAGATCAAACTCAGGTTGGCCACGTGTAAGGCAAGTGCCTGACCTGCTGTGTCTCTCAGCCTCTGCGTAGGGATTTGAACCCAGGCCTGGTGACTGCGAGCCTGCATCTCACTCTACGCGGCAACTGCCATGAAGCTCCTAACTCAGACAACCAAGACTTAAAAACAAGAGGCTAGGGTGGGACTGTGGTGGCAAAGACTCGGGAGCGAGGTGCACGTTCGGAGAACCAGCTGGTCAGAAAGACGGCGAGCTTTATGATAGACAGACAGGGGGAGGGTTGGGGTTTGTACGAGGCCCAAGGTCCTAGCTTCTGTCACTTCTTCCAGGTAGTCTTCCCTGATCTTGTGTGTTTGAATTCAATCCTCCGACCACATCTTTCAGCTTCCTGCAATCACTAAACTTGCTTTCCGTTCCCACTGGGCTCAGCACCAACTCTGGCTTGCTCACCTGTGTACCTCTTGGGTGGTCCTGGCAAGCAACAAGGGCCATGAGACTAGCTGTATTTGGATGAATGAATGAACGAATGAATGAACAGATGGAGAGGGTCCCTGGGCCCGCAGAATAGCAGCGCATTCCATGGAAAACTTTCCTTTCTTTTGTTCTGTTCTCCGTGGGAGTGAGTCAGTGCAGGGGCTCTGTTGGGGTGAGAGTGTTACCAGGTCTCCAGCCAGGCAGTGGACAGCTGCATTCGTCTGGATTCAGTCAGGGTTTGGAGGCCAGCCTGACAGTGGACATACGCCCGCACGCCTGTCCCTGATGAAGAAGGCTGCAGATGACCCAGCGTCAGGCTGTCCCTCGTGGGCCATGCCTGGGAAGCTCATCTGAGGGCAAAGGACGGTCCTGTTGGGGGAAGCGTTTCCCTGAAAGCCCACCCCCAGCGGGACCCTCTTTCCTCATCTTCACAAGCTCTTCCTGTTTCTTCTGTCCCCAGGGCTCGGGGGAATCTCCAGGGGAACGTGGACGGGGAATTCCGAGGCCCTCGGGCTGCTGCTGTCTGAACTTGGCACCCCTGGGGTTGCTCAAGCTTGCTGGCGCTGGGTTTGCAAGGCTCAGCACAGCGGTGTGGCGGCCAAGCCCCAGCCTTGGAGCCGCCTGATGTATAGCCGGAACCCGGCAGGCCAAGTTCTAATGGGGTTGAAGATGAGTGTATCAGCACCCCTCGGGCCAAGGTCAATGGAGCTGGCTCCCTCCGGCCAAGCATGAAGCGGGACAAAGCTGAGCCCCCTCCCCCCACCCCCCAGCACAGCATCTGAACCCGGCCCTGCCCTTCCCAGTGGGGACAGTTCTGGACTTGGGACCTTGGACATCTACCCCATACTCTCTGCACCTTTCTCTCTAGAGGCAAAATCCACTGGGACACAGGCCAAAGCCATCGGTGGGTGACTTTTGTGGACAGCAAGAAAGGACTTTCTGTTAATTCCTTTTTCAGTTTTTTGAGGGGAATTTTGGGTTTTGGGGCCATGCCTGGAAGTGCTCAAAGATTACTCCTGACTCTGTGCTCAAGGACCACTCTGGAATAGCTCAGGGACCCTCTGGGGTGCCAGGGAGTGAACCCAGGTCAGCTGCTTGCAGAGGTATCTCTCCGCTTCACCTCCCTCCTAACTCTGTTTTGGAAAAGAGGGTCTCTAGAACATTCCGGGCAGTAGCCAGCTGTCATGAAAGTTCCCATCCATACTATTGTGAGGGATCAGACAAGGATGTCACTAGATGCGGACCCAGGCAGATGGAGTCGCCTTAGGGGCTGAGGCATGCAGCTCTTAGTGCTCTTGTCCCAGATACCATAGAGCCTGGCTCCAGACTGGCAGCACGGACTGGGGATCTGGGCATCGTGGCCCTCTGGAAGTTTAGAGAGTAGCCTCTTTCCATTCTCAAGAGCTGAACAGAAACTCAACTGAGTACCCGGGGGTGCCAGTGTCCGCTCTGCCTCTCAGACTTGTCCCCAGGTGCCAACAGAGCAAGCCAGTGTGTGTGTGTGTGTGTGTGTGTGTGTGTGTGTGTGTGTGTGTGTGTGGTGCCAGACACCCAGCTCAGGGTTCTCAGCTTTCCGTGCCTCCCTGCTGCTCTGTGGCCCTCCAGCCCTCCCCTTCCACACAGGCTCCCTGCTGGACACCGGTAGGACCAGCTGGCAGCGCAGGACTGGAGTGAGCAAGCAAGGCACCAGGCTGCACGGGAGGAGGCCCTGACCTCAGTCTGGCCCTGGCACCCTCCTGCCAGGCAGCCGGTTCAAACTAGAGGCTGCTCCTTCTCTCAGGCCACTCCCAAACCCGTGGATCAGCCTGGGGAGGAAACAGCAGCTGGTCTTCAGGGCATGCGAGACTATTGTCAAGGACTCCTTCCCCTCTGGTGACAATTACCTTCCTCTGCCAGGAAGTACATGCGCTTCAGGATTGGCTGCCTGAGTTCCCAGGGCAGCGGAGTCCTCGATTCAGTCTCCGGAGGAAGTGGGCCTTGGGCGCCGGAAGAGGGGATAGATGGGCCAAGAAGGATTTGGGGGTTGTCCAGATGCCCTCACCCGCCCATACTGGCCTGTCAGGGGAGAGTGGAGAGCACCAGGCCAATAGGGAAGAAGCCGTGGGGTGGGGGTCACCAGTGACCTGCAAGCTCAGGGCCATTCTCTGTGCTCCCGTTGGCTTTGGGAAGAATAAATCTATTGTCTTGACAAGTTTGGTTCCCATAAAACATGAAATGAGCAAACTGCCTCTTTCGTTGTGTTTGGAGAGAAAAGCCCTGTGCATTCTCTGGGCTCAGAGCTGCAAAGGAGATTCACCCACTTCACCTTTGTCTCCTGTACTAGACCTGATACTCTCCTCATTATGGACCAAACAAAATGCCCAGCCACTGAGCTGTGGGTGTCAGGCTTTGGGAGCGCCGTTGTCAGCAGCCCCCAGGCCACTGCACCATCAACCTCCTGGGTCGGCCTCATACGGCAGCTCTGGGCCAGGGGACAGAACCTGTGGTTGATTTTTCTTCTCTGCAAGAAAAGGACGGTAACAGACCCTACACACACAACTTTGGGGAAGAGTGTTTCCTGCTGTCAAACCTGTCACTGAGAAATAGATGTTTTGTCTATTTGCAGAAGATACTGAGGCAAAGCACCAAGACAAAGGGGTGGAAACTACCAAGGTGGAGTTTCCACTACCTTCGAGGTTCCAAGTCCACTGGATTGGTTTCTTCTGGTGTCTCTAACTAAAAAAGAAGATGGTCACCTCCCCACTCAGTTTTCACATGGTCTCTCCTCAGGACCTGTGTCCTGGTCCCCTCGTCTTTCAAGGACATGGGTCCTATAGGAGGGGAACAATGTTCATACCTCATTCGGCCTTGATTATCTCTTGAAAGAGTCTCTTTCCCAGTGTACTCCCATTCTCAATCCCAGCAAGGGGCTTATGACACCAATCCCAGCCCCCAATTCATATCAGTATTCACAATGACAGTTCCCATGGCAACTAATATTTTCTTAACGACTGACCAAGTGTTTAGAACTGTATGGAATATGCAAATGTTCACTTTTATCTTTAAAATGTCTTATTTGGTAGACGACACTATTCTTCTCAGACCTCATTCTTCTTAGACAGGAGGAGGTTACGGGCTTTGCCCGGGTTCACATTACAGAAGTTAGGGTCATAACAGGAGGATAACCCAAGTCTATCCAACCATAAAGAGGTTCAAGTTCCAGAGGGTCTGGCAACCCTTACCCTTTTCAGAAAAATCAATGAAAACATTGTATCAACTTTTAGCATGGCAGAGAGTATGGTGAAATATCCTAAATAGTGCCTCAGGTTTGTCCAGCTTTATCTATCTATCTATATCTATCTATCTATCTATCTATCTATATTTATTTATGTATTTTGCCGGGGGCACACTCAGCAGTACTTAGGGCTTACTTCTGGCTCTGAGCTCAGGGATCACTCCTGGAAGAGCTTGGTTGTACTCTGGGGGTGCTAGGGATTGAACCCCGGTCTTCTGCACGCGAAGAAAACACCCTTCTCACTGTACTATCTCTCCAGCACCTGGCCAGTATGTCTAGCTTTAAAGGAAGACAATAATAGAGGCTATTTATAGATGCTGACCATTATCAACATTGAGAAGCATGTTTTTAAAGATTCACGGTCACGGTCACGGTCCTCCCATTGTTCGATTTTCTCGAGCGGGCCCAGTAATGTCTCCATCGTGAGACTTGTTACTGTGTTTGGCATATCGAAGACATCATGGGTAGCTTGCCAGGCTTTGCCATGGTTTTTAAAGATTAAGCTAAAGAAATAGATAAGCACTGAATATTTAAACTTTATTGGCTGAGGTTTTTGGCATTGCTTTAAGAAACAAATGATGATGGTCTATTTTGGAGAAAACCCCAGATCTTAAGAACACACTTGTACTGGTAAATCTAAACCTGGTATAAGGCCAAGAACAATAGTTAATGGAGTAGATGAGAAATAGTTATGTTTACTTGGCTATGACTTTTAGGTACAGAACCAGATAAGTTCATTGATAGACTAGAATTATCTGAAGATGACCCCTCTCACTCCTTGCCTGTCTCGTGGTTCTTATTTATTGAAATTTATACAAAAGCAATTTATCAGTGACCTACTGTGCCACTTTTAACAAGATAATCTATATTACAAACTCTTCTTTTTTTTCAGACTGGAGAGTGAATAGGGCCTTGTGAGGGCAAAACTGGTGCCATGACAAGCTGCAACCAACATTAAGTCTCTGCTAGGCCTCACTTTCTGTTTCCCCAAAGCAGGACTTGCAGTTGCTGGTAAACTCCCAGCTGAGTAATTTGCCAAGATAAGGAATTGGGCAGTTGGGTCTGGCTGGTCATGAGGGGTCACTGTACCCTCCTTAAAAACTGTTGCTAACCATTGCCTAATTGCTGACCACCACTGTAATAGGGCCAATGCTAAAAATAGATCAGTATATAAATTACTTCTTAACTCTGAACCCTATATAAACTGCTTGTGATTTGGAGTCAAGGTCCTTGTCAAGACTCCACTGTGATGGATGAGACTTGGACCCTAGCTCAGGCTAGCGCTGGCTCAGGGTAGTAATAAAGTTCCTTTGCTTTTGCATTATTGTGTGTGGACTTGGTCTTTCTGCAATTTGGAATCTGAAACTTGGGCACAACAGCCTTACATATGCAAGGCCAGTTTTCTACTGCTAAGCTGCACACCTGGCCCTTATGACCTATTGCCTCCTCTCTGCTCGGCTTCCTGACCCGTCTTAGATATTAGCTAGCCAGTGTGTGTGTGTGTGTGTGTGTGTGTGTGTGTGTGTGTGTGTGTGGTGGTTTCTACCCAGCAGTGCTCAGGAGACCCAGGGTCCCACCACCAATTCTTGTTCAGCTGTGCCAGAGATTCAATGCAAGGACCTGAAGACGTGATGTAGCTCAAGTCCTGTAGTGCCAGGAATTCCTGGGCCCACCCCAGCATGTTGGGACCTCCAGAGCCATATTGGTGATGCTTGGGGGGCTGTGCAGTTCCAAGATTGAACCTGGACTGAACACATGCTATGTGTTCTAAACGCTGTAATATCTCCTGGCTTCAACTTAGTTTTAATCAAAAGTAAACTCAGCAACTATTATCTGAAATGACTCTTGAAAATTTAGAACAACTTAAATTGGGCTCCCTCCAGAATGTTATCAGTGCCCAATGACTGACATTTGACTTAGAAGTTAATGGTAGCCATAGTCCTGCAATTAGAGATGATGAATATGCCATTATCATCACAAGCATGTATATAAATATATATTGATAGGCTAGAGTATCATCACAAATACATATATATGTATATATATTTATATATTTCTAACATCCCTGCTCATGGATTTGCCGAAGCAATGGAGAGAGTTATTGTATGTCCATAAAGAAGCAAAAATACAGCATTTTAAGACCAATAATCTACTTTGCTTGCCTATATTCTAGTTAGAGACCCAACTGGCACAACTTGATATTAACCCACTAACCTTGAGTTTAACTACAGAGTGAAAACAAAATCTATAATTTCTAATCTAAATCTCCACTCTGATCTGAACATAAATCCACTAACATTGTGTTTTCGAATGCATACAGTACCATTACTAATAAAAAACATCTGATAGAAGATTAAGTGACCAAAGTCTGTAGTGGCTTTGAGATTGTAACTGCAAGAAACATTAGTCAACAAGCCCTACAAGAAGAAAAAGCCCCTTTATAACTAAATCCATGCTGCTTCAAAAAATGATAAATAATATAGGCAGGGCCAAAGCCACTCTAACCACAAAGATACAGAAGTTCATAATTTTTACATAATAAAAATGCCAATCTGTGACCCGCCTCTTTAGGTAGGAAAGGTGTGTGCGAAAGCATAATTTTCAGGAGTACAAGGGAGGGTACTCATGTTTCCTGTTTCACCCTCCCTCCCTCACCCATTCCCCAGCATATTCTCTTCTACACACCCTTATTCCGTCCTATAACTACCCACTCTACACTCTACAATTTTCAGACCCTCATTATACTCCTTCCCACCTTTGCAGGGGGCAAATGTTTTCTCAACCTTTATAGTAAGAGAATCTAGGGGTCATTTCATAAATCATTTAGTAAATTATATTTATTTTTTCTCTTTTGGTACCATGCCCAATCTCTCCTATTATTGGTAAAATGTATATTTGTATATATAAATATATACATATATATTTGTATGTGTATATATAGATATATGCATATATATGCATATATGTGTGTATTTATATACACACATACATTTATACATATTCTATACATTTATATACATATTATATATATAAATATATACATATATAGTTAGTGAATGGTCTTGTTGGTAGAGTGATCACTGCACACATTAACGGAATTCTTTACGGAATATTGAACTGGCTGGCCATTATAAGACCCAATGGAATATGAGATGTTTTCGATAACCTAGTGACTGACTCTCTGAAGTATGTAAAGAAACAGACCAATGAACACAACATCTTTTTATTTTTGTCTATTTATATATTGTAGGAGTATTGCTATTTATTCAGTCATTGATTAGGCTGATTGAATCGGGCATGAACTCCACCTGATTTTTTTTCATTTTTCATAATTTTATTTATTGAATCACCGTGAGAGCAGTTACAAAGCTTTTGGGTTCAAATCTTGGTTATACAATGATGCATCCGTCCCTTCACCAGTGCCCATTTTCCACCACCCAAAACCCCAGTATATCCCCCATCCCACACCCTTCCCCTATCTGTGGGGCAGATGATTTTCATATTATTCTCTCTCTACTTTGATTACATTCAATATTTCGACACCAGACCCACCATTATTATTTGGGATTTTACCTCAACACTCAGATTTGCTGAAAAGGCAACAGTAGACAATTTGTTTTCTATTGCTGGTTATGAATAACATATGATGTTGCACGGCCACAGTAGTGGCCACGCAATTTTGGAATTCTGAAATTTTAACAATTAAATCTGGAAGGATTGGGGCTGGAGCAATAGCACAGCGGGTAGGGCGTTTGCCTTGCATGCGGCCAGCCTGGGTTCGATTCCCAGCATCCCATATGGTCCCCTGAGCACTGCCAGGGGTGATTCCTGAGTGCAGAGCCAGGAGTAACCTCTGTGCATCGCTGGTGTGACCCAAAAAGCAAAAAAAAAAAAAAAATCTTGAGGGATTTCTGCCAAAATCTGCTGGGTTTCGAGATTTGTTCCTGAGTCTCTTGGATCATGGCCATTAAGCAGCTTGATCAGGAGCCAGAGAGGCCGTTCGTGGGTAGCGATTCAGGGTCTTGTTGGAGTGGGGAGGAAAGGGCTGGCTCCACCCCCATCCCGTGAGACCCCGCGTGTCTTGTCACTGTGGGCCCAAATCTGACTGTGCAATGGCCTCTGGAGGATGGCGGCCACTGAGCCACCACTGGGAGCAGGCGGAGGGACAGCACCCTTTCCCCTCTGGGGTGGCCTGGTGACAGTAACCTACTGCGGGGTCTAGACGCATTTCTGCCAAAAGCTTCTGGGTTTTGAGATTTGTCTCTGAGTCTCTGGGATCCTGGCTATTAAACAGCTTGATCAGGAGCCAGAGAGGCCATTCTTGGGCAGCCAATCAGGGTCTCGTTGGAGTGGGGAAGAAAGGGCCGGCTCTACTCCCATCCCGTGAGGCTCCACATGTCTCGTCACTGAGGGCCCAAACCTGACTGTCCAATGGCCTCTGGAAGATGGTGGCCACCAAGCCGCCAAGGAAGAGCAGGCAGAGGGACAACACCCTTCCCCCACTGGGTGGTCCGGCGCCAGTAGCCCATTGTGGGGACCTGATGCATCTCTGCCAAAAGCTGCTGAGTTCTGAGATTTGTCTCTGAGTCTCTGGGATTATGGCAGTTAAGCAGTTAGATCAGGAACCAGAGAGGCCTTGCCTCCAATTACATAACTGAGCTGGAGGTGGTTTGTGGGTGTGTTTTCCACATACCTAACTTTTGGCCATTTACTTTCTTGGTAAACTTGGCCCCAAGTTTTTGGGGTCTGGCCAAAGGCACAGCAGTAATTTTGGGGTATCTGAAAGTCTGACGGTGCCATCAGGCTGCTGATGCACTCGTCTCACAGGTACAGATTGACCTGCTGGCAGCACCATAGCCCCCCCCGCCCCGAACATCTTTTTAACTGTCCCCCAAAAAGAACTCAGGTGAACAATGAGTTTTGTGTTGGGATGCGACTCAGAAGTTAGGAGCAGTATGACAGAGACGGGAAGGGAATCATCTGGAAATCCCCACGAATAGTTGCTCCTGGCCCTGCCCCCTTCTGAAATGAACAAGGTGAACTTCACACACCAATTGCCAGGTGACCTGGTGAGGACAGGATCAGGCCTGTCTACAATTCTGCTCTTTTGAGCTGTCTAACGGCCAACCAGACAATCTTTTTACCCATATGCAAATCTACCATATCCAGTTTGGGAGGGTCTGCTGCATTATCTTGCTAAGAGGATTCTGGTACGCAAAGTAAGAGGCAACACACTAAATTTTGACAGGTCTGGGACCTCCCCCGTTGTAGACAGAGGGACAGAGATAAGTAAAGTGAAGGAACAGGAGTTTATTGGGGTACACTCCCGAGAGAGGCTAACTGGGATTGTGAAGTTGTCTTGGGTGGGAAGGGAACAAAGACCCGTGGGAGAGGTACGCTAGGTTAGCCTAGGAGATGGATGGAAGGAAGCATGGACTGCAGAGTAGGGGCCACCAGGCTCAGGGTGGGCCATCTTCCTTCTGCACAGGGCGGGGACAGGGTGAGCTTCAATTCCGGGAATGTGTCACTATCTCATCAGCTGGCAGCCACTTGGTCTGAGCAAACCTTACAAATTTCCCTGTTCAGTTTATTACATCACCATGAGATGTAACGTTACAAAATTGTTCATGGTTGAGTTTCAGTCACACAAGGTTCAAGGACCTCTCCCTTCACCACCATCCTTTCCCTTCACCGGCGTTCCCCGATTTCCCTCCTGCCCCCAGCCTGTCTCCCTGGCAGACACTTATTTTTCTGTCTCTCTTTTAGGCCCTGTGGTTTGCAGTACTGTTACTGAAAGGATGTGATGCCTGTCACTTCACTTCCTTTCAGCACCCAATCCTGGCCCAGAGTGACCACTTCCCACTGTCGTTGTCATAGGGGTCCCTTCTCTGATCTAATCACCCTCCCTCCATCATAGCAAGCTTTCCACCTGTCCAGAAGGACCAGTCCCCGGGGCCCTCACTATGGGTATTATACTCCTCCTAATTTCTTTCCATCCCACAAAACAAGTACGATAATTATATGTCTGTCTCTCTCCCTCTGACTCATTTCACTCAGCATGATACTTTCCATGTCCATCCATGTATTAGGAAATTTCATGACCTCATTTTTTCCTAACGGCTGCATAATACTCCATTTTGTAGAGTACCGTAGCTTCTTTATCTATTCATCTGTTCTCGGCATTTGGCTTGTTTCCAGACATGGGCTATTGTGAATCACATTGTAATGAACATAGGAGTGCAGAGAGGCCACACACTTTAAATAAAAATTAACAACTAGGATGATATAGGCAAGTTGGCTCTCAGAGCCAAGTGTTTAAGAAATAGGATCTGTGTTTGATGCTTGAATCATTGTTTTTCTGTGGAGCACACGAGAGGAATATTGATGCAGGTGTCCATACTTGCATATGTGGCCCCCAATTTGCGACTCTATGGGTCAGGGCCATTGGCCTTTTGGGCTGATGACGTTCAACTATGGAACTCTTTGCAAAGATGTGTCCTACTAGAATGTTAGACTCTAGGAGTCTGCCTTAAACAAAAGTTTATTTAAACACCATTATTTACAAAGTTGTTCATATTACACTTATTTCAGGCATTCAATGTTCCAACATCAATCCCACCACCCATGTGACTTTCTCTTTACCAATGTCCCCAGTTTCCCACCCACACCCTAAGCTTATCCCCTTAGCAGGAATAAACAAATTCACTTCATATTTGTTCTTACAGCACACACTAAAACAAAAATTAGTCTTGCATTAATAATTCCCTTTGTGTTATATGTCTGCCAAGGAATGCAACTGGGGGTGGAGGTTGAGAGGAAACCTGGGGATTTGGTGGAAGGAAGGGAACATTGTTGGTGGGATTGGTGTTGGAATGTTGTATGCCCAAAACAACCCTACTAGGAACAACTTTATAAATTTGGTGCCTTGCAGCAGACCCCCTGTGGCAAACATTCAGGGCCCCTGAAGGTGGGCTGGTGGAGTCGGCAGAAGGACACAAACACTCTCTCTCAGATGTTGATGGAGGCCTGGAGGTCTCTGCTTTATTCAGTTTTTGTGTCCATATTTATTTGGGGGTTTCATTTTCTTGATACGCATCTAACTTATGACTTCATTACGGCAGGAAATTAGGCAAGAAGCTTTCTATCTCACTTATCATCATCCTGAACTTGGCCCTGACAGTCGTGGCCATACAGTGTTTTAAAAATACAAACTGCACAAGCACAATATGCAAGGTTTAAAACATACAGCTCATGAGAGTAGTATAATACTTTCCTCATATCTGATCATGGCCTCATTAACTCTTTCCATTCCAAATCCTAGGGCCTTTTTTTAGGTCAACTAGAGCCATCAGGATATTGGGTTCCTTTGCTCTTTCTTGTTAAGCTGTGACCAGCTCTTTCCCCAAATTAGAACCTGGAAACAGCATCTCATTTTATTCCAGGCTCTAATCTGCCTTATAAAATTAGTTATGTTTATTTATATTCAACAAGCACCACAATGGCCTACTGCACCTTATTCTTTGCCAAAGTTCAATGTATCATATTTTATTTGCTTTCCATTCATTTCAACAAAAACCTATTTCCCTGGGCTGTATGCCCCGGGTAAGGGTAGAGGCTCGTCAGGGGCTCTTTGTACTTTTCTTCTGGGTGGGCACCATATTTTGTTATTAATCATATAAGCAGGGCCACATTTAGTCATCATAGTGGGTACAGGATGATGTAACTCGGGGCCCATGTAGGGCTTTTCCTGTTTCTACTTTGTCTTTTGTATTCAAATTGCTTAACATATCTGGGGGTTTCTGTGTATCTGTTCGTTCACATTTCTGTAAGCCATTTGTAAATTTCCTTACTGACCCAACTGATTATTTCCTATTGCACATTTGACGAGGACTGAGTCTCCAGTCATCATTTCCCTAGAACTCCCGAGACTAAACATACTGATTAAGCACAGCGCACACATTATGAGTATACTGATTTCGTGTGTGTGGATGTGTGGGGTGTATGTGTGTATGTGTGTGTGTGAGGGGTGTCGTCTAATTCCAGGAGGAAGCATTCCTTAGATGTCCTTCCACTATGCGTGGACCCTGTCACACTGTAAGGCTGGTAGACGTGGAAATGCTTTAATAAACATTTCCTGAGAAAAAAAGTGATTACCCGGGGCTGGAGCAATAGCACAGCAGGTAGGGTGTTTGCCTTGCACGCGTCTGACCAGGGTTCGATTCCCAGCATCCCATATCGTCCCGTGAGCACTGCCAGGGGTGATTCCTGAGTGTAGAACCAGGAGTAACCCCTGTGCATCATCGGGTATGACTCAAAAAGCAAAAAGCAAACAAACAAACAAAAAGTGATTACCTTTGTAGTGGGGATTGCTTCTGGGATGAGTGGGCTGGCACGTGAGTGCTGACTCTCTGAAGCTACAACGTGTTAACTGTGGTGTCAGCGCACTTGGCTACACTGCTCATTATTTTGATTGCATACACTGGCATCTCCTAATCCTTCCCCAAGTTTAACCTCTTTGCAGGTACAAAATAATTTATTTTATATTGCTTCTTACAAGGGCTGGAGTGATAGCACAGTGTGTAGGGCGTTTGCCTTGCATGCGGCAGACCTGACCGACCAGAGTTCGATTCCTCCGCCCCTCTCGGAGAGCCCGGCAAGCTACCGAGAGTATCTCACCCGCACGGCAGAGCCTGGCAAGCTCCCCGAGATGTATTCAATATGCCAAACACAGTAACAAGTCTCACAATGGAGACGTTACTGGGCCCGCTCGAGCAAATCGACGAACAACGGGAGGACAGTGCTAGTGCTAGTGTGCTTCTTACAACAAAGAATTGTCAGAAAATAGATCTATAAGAGAATACGTGTGAGCCTGCCTTATATGCAACCAATCTGGATTCAATCCCTGGCATACCTATGGTCCCCTGAGCACTTCCTGGAGTGATCCTTGAGCACAGAGCCAGGAGTACCCCATGAGCATTGCCGGATGTGGCCCAAAAATAAATTAGTGAAATTTTGATATTTGTCATATCTCATAATGGTGTTATGAAAGTCATTATCTAAGGATTTACTGAGCTGTTTGGGGCTAGTTGAGCCTTCTGTGTTAATTGTTTTTAGTCACTGAATTTGGTGGGCTTTCACATGACTTTCCCAACAAATTTTATATGATCCTATTGGGTTGGGCTGGAGCGATAGCACAGCGGGTAGGGCGTCTGCCTTGCACGCAGCCAACATGGCCGACCCGAGTTCGATTCCTCCGCCCCTCTCAGAGAGCCCGGCAAGCTACCGAGAGTATTCGATATGCCAGACACAGTAACAACAAAGTCTCCAATGGAGACGTTACTGGGCCCGCTCGAGCAAATCGATGATCAACGGGAGGGCCAGGGCTTCCTATTGGGTTGTTCAGTAATATGAAACTTGAAGGTGTTGTGTGGCCACATATGTGACCATGTGATCCTGGAGTTGGATTTAGTCACTTGTAGGCTTGATGAGGTTCATTGTGGAGCTGGGCTGTTTCTATTCCTGAAAGTGACAGGGGTGGGTAGGGGCTGCTGGAGGAGGGAGTGTGGCTAACCAGCCCACACCCATTCTCAGAAGGCCCCAGAGTTCTCAGTCCAGAACAATCTATTGAGGACTCTGCTTTTTAACAAAAAGCCTTCCATAGGACTTTTTTTTTTAAGTGAAGCAAGATAATTTGTATTAAATGAGACTTAGAAAAATGGGGAGGTTGGTAGGGGGAGAAAGAAAGAAATGTGTGTTCAAAAGAGAACCTGAACTTGAAGACCAAGCCAAGACACATACAGTAAAAGCAAGAGAGATGATCAAGGGAGAACACAGGCTGGAAGAGTAAGCCAGACAACTGTCCTTTAAAATAAGATAGGAATGAAAATATTCTCAGGTAAAAAAGTGGAGTTATCAAGGGAAAGTACGAAAAACTCAGAACTAGGATATCATTAATAAAAAACTAAGGGGCTGGAGCGATAGCACAGTGGGTAGGGCATTTGCCTTGCACGCGGCCGACCCGGGTTCAATTCCCAGCATCCCATTTGGTCCCTGAGCACCGCCAGGAGTAATTTCTGAGTGCAGAGCCAGGAGTAACCCCTGTGCATTGCCGGGTGTGACCCAAAAAGCAAAAAAAAAAAAAAAAAGAGTAAAAGCTTTCTCCTAAGTCAAAAGCAAGGTAAGAAGATCTGAATTTACAACATTGTATTCAGCTTTATATAGGAAGTTCTAGTCAGAGAACATAGACTAGAAAATTATAAAAGCCTATAAAATAAAGAAAAGGCTTCTAAATTAGAAAGGAAGAGGTAAGCGTAACTCTATTTGCATAAGATTGTATATAGAAAGTCTTCATGAATTCACAAGAAAGAAAATTATTAGTCATAAAGTCACTGGTAGCACTGCACTGTAGAACTTTCATCCCGGTGCTCATTGATTTGCTCGAGTGGGCACCAGTAACATCTCCATTGTGAGACTTGTTACTGTGTTTGGCATATCGAATATGCAACGGGCAGCTTGCCACGCTCTGCTGTGTGGGCGAAATACTCTCGGTAGCTTGCCAGGCTCTCTAAGAGGGGCGGAGGAATCGAATCTGGGTCGGCCGCATGCAAGGCAAACACCCTACTGGCTGTGCTATCGCTCCAGCCCAAAGTCACTGGTATATCAATTAAATTTGAATCCTTGTTTTACACTAATTACATATAACAATAAGCTCAAAAAGAATGAAAAATCTACACTTAAGAATAAAATCTATAAAACTCTTAGACAAAACATTGGGAAAAGTATCCATAGTATTAGGTTTGGTGACAATTTTATAGATATAACACCAAAAGCACAGGCAAAATAAAAAAGATAAACTAGACTTTCCTAAAATAGGTAATTTTGGGCTACTGAAGATATAAAAAATGAGGACAGTCTATAGTATATAAATTACACATCTAATAAGGGATTGATCACTTGATCACTTGACATCCCATTACTCATTGATTTGCTCAAGCGGGCACCAGTAATGTCTCCATTCGTCCCAGTCTCGTGCTAGTGTAGCCCAGTGGCATCTGCTCATTCTAGGAACACGAAGAGCCTCAAGATGACCATTCAGGATCTTGAAGAAGTCTGACCATCTCGTAGGTGGGTGACCACACGATCTTTTGATGTCCCGTGAAATCCAGTCAGTAATGATTCTAGTTCAGTGGTCATCTCCAAATCTCATGACGTGTCCAGACCATCTGATTTTCGACGTCTTGGCAAATGAGACAGTGTCCCTAATTATTGATCGTCGACGGATGTCGGAACTCCAGATTCTTTCTCTCACTTGAGTGAAGCATGATACTCCAAGCATAGCTCTGTCGATTCTTCTTTGGGAGACTCGAATAGCGTTCTCATCCTGTTTTCGTAGGGCCCAGGTCTCTGAGGTGTATGTTAATGCAGGAAGAACAGTGAAATCGAAGAGATGTGCCTGAAGCCAAAGGTTCTTTGTCCTCTTAGCTATTTCTTCGATGTTCTTGAAGGCGTTCCAAGCCGCTCTCTTCCTCCTGCCCAACTCAGTTTCCAGGTCATTTGTCATGTTGACTTCTTGACCTAGGTACACATAACTGTTTCATTCAAAGATGTTCATTCCGTTGAGAGTGAATGGAACATCAGGAACGAGACTGTTTCTCATAATCATTGTCTTCATGAGATTCAGCTGTAGTTCGACCTTTCCACAGTCACAGTCCAAGTTGGCCAGCATTTGTGCCACTTGGCTAATGTTTGGTGTTATTAGATGATGTCATCAGGGAAGCAGAGGTGGTGTAGTTGCCGACCGTCTATCTTCACTCCCATTCCTTCCCATTCCAGTCATCACATGACGTTCTCGAGGGTGGCACTGAAGAGTTTCGGTGAAATGGTATCACCCTGCCAAACCCCTCTCTTGACATGGATGATCACTTCCCGATATGCATAATATATAAAGAACTTCTATAATTTAATGACAACAATAGCAAAGAAAAGACAATTTAATTCAGAAATAGTAAAAGGACTTTAACAGATACTATTTCAGAGATGATCATTCAGAAGACCAACTGAAAAATGCTCAGATCAGTAACTACTAGGGAAACACACATTAAGAAAACCTTAAGGAAATGCTACTTCTCATCTATTAAAATGGCTAGAAGAACAAAAAAAAGACAGAAAATAATACATATTGGTAAGACTGTGGAGAAATAGGAACCTCTTCTATTGCTGGTGGGTGTATAAAGTGCTGAAATCACCATGAAAACAGATTTTAGTCATTCCTCCAAAAGTTACACACAGAAGTACCACATAATCCAGAAATTCCATTTCTTCCCCCACAAAAGTGCAAACAGGGATTCTGACAGAGAACTGTTGATCTGTTTTCATTAGAGCCTTACTCCGGGTTGTTAAAGTAGAAATAGGGATGGGGAGATGGCTTGAAAGGCTGAAGAGCATGCTTTGCATGTGGTAGCCCAAGGTTCAAGCCCTGGTACCTCACAGTCTTCCTGCACTGTTTGAGAAATCTGCCCAAGAAACAGGAGGCACTGGAGAAGTCTGAGGGAGACAACCCAGTTTTATCACATGTGCGGACTCCACAAATGGTTACTCCACAAATGGGTTGAGCCTTGAACACAGTTACGGAAGCGCTTCTATAGGCTACAACCAGGCTACATAATTTTTTAAATTAATTTATTCACTTAATCACTTAACTTCCCGTTAATCGTCGATTTGCTCGAGCGGGTGCCAGTAATGTCTCCATTTGTCCCTGTCACGTGCTAGTGTAGCCCAATGGCGTTTGTTCGCTCTAAGAACATGAAGAGCCTCAAACCGATCTTTCATGATCTTGATGAAGAAGTATGACCATCTGGTAGGTGGGCGGCCACGCAGTCTTTTGACATCCCGTGGAATCCAGTCGGTAACAGCTCTAGTCCAGCGGTCATCTTTAAATCTCATTACGTGACCAGCCCATCTGATTTTTGACACCTTGGCAAACGAGACAGCGTCCCTGATTCTTGATCGTCAATGGATGGCGGAACTCCAGATTCTTTCTCTCATTTGAGTGAAACATGATATTCCAAGCATAGCTCTTTCAATTTTTCTTTGGGAGACCCGAATAGCGTTCTCATCCTGTTTGCATAGGGCCCAGGTCTCTGAGGCATATGTTAATGCAGGAAGAACAGTGGAATCAAAGAGATGTGCCCAGAGCCGGAGGTTCTTCGTCCTCTTAGCTATTTCTTTTACACTCTTGAAGGCGTTCCAAGCCGCTCTCTTCCTCCTGCGCAACTCGGGTGCCAGGTCATTTGTCATGTTGACTTCTCGACCTAGGTACACATAGCTGTTGCATTCAAAGATGTTCATTCCGTTGAGAGCAAATGGGGCGTCAGGAATGAGGCTGTTTCTCATAAACATTGTCTTCGTAAGATTCAGCTGTAGTCCTACCTTTCCACACTCACGGTCAAAGTCGGCCAGCATTTGTGCCGCTTGGCTGATGTTTGGTGTTATTAGAATGATGTCATCAGCAAAGCGGAGGTGGTGTAGTTGCCAACCATCTATCTTCACTCCCATTCTTTCCCATTCTAGTCGTCGCATGATGTTCTCGAGGGTGGCACTGAAGAGTTTCGGTGAAATGGTATCACCCTGCCGAACCCCTCTCTTGACATCAAGGATCACTTCTTTGTAGAATGGTGAGATCCTGGTAGTGAATCCGCAATACAACTCACGGAGGATCTTGATATATTGGGCTTGAATGCCCTGATTGGCTAGGGCTTCAATGACCGCTTTCATCTCAACAGAATCAAAGGCCTTCTTTATATCAATGAACGTTAGACAGAGCAGCATCTTGAACTCCTGAGAAAACTCAATGAGCTTGGTTATCGTGTGGATATGGTCGATGGTGCTGAATCCTTTGCGGAACCCGGCTTGCTCGCATGGTTGTCCTTCATCTAGTGTTCTGCCAATCCTATTTAGGATGACTCTAGTGAACAACTTGTAGATGACAGACAATAGGCAGATCGGGTGATAGTTGCCAATGTCATGGATGTCTCCCTTCTTGAACAGTAGTACGGTCCTGCTGGTTTTCCATTGGGACGAAACCTTGCATTCAGAGAGGTAGTATGTGAAGAGCCGAGCCAGTGTATTGATGAGTACTGACGGCAGGTTCTTCAGGTGTTCAGGTCTGACCTTGTCTGGGCCGGGTGCTGTTTGTTTCTTTACCGACGAAATGGCGTGTCGGATTTTGGAAGGGAGAACATTGGGAACGACATATCCATCCTGTGGAATTTGGTATGTTGGCAAGTGGACATGGCTATCGAAGAGATTTGAGTAGAAGTCATGGATAATCTTCTCCATTGCCGTTCTGGAGGATGTGATAGATCTATCAGGACGTCAGAGGGCAGTCATCTTGGTCTTGTAGTTGGCGAAGGACAGGCGGGCATTACGAATACTTTTCCCGGCTTCTGCCATATGTACCAGCACTTCTGCTCTTCTCTCTTTGAGGTCTTCTTTGATTGCCTCTCTGCACTGCTTTGCGAGCTCGGACGTTAGCTTGAGGTTGCCTGAGGCATGCGCCAAACCACGTTGGCGAATAAGCTCGAGTTTTCGAAGACAGGCATTTTTTTTTGTGGCTATCTCTCTCTTGGCGTTCCTCGCACAATCATGGAGGTGCTGAGCCAGTCGATCGTATTCCTCATCCATGTTGTCAACAATGGCATCTTCCCATGTTGCCTCAATAGTGCCAAAGAGCTCCCAGTTGGTGGTCGTTCTGGGAGTTCTCTTTTTAAACTTTGCTGCCCTTTCTCCCCGATCTGTGAAGTAGAATTTTGCACGAAGGAGACGGTGGTCCGATCCCGTTTGGAATTTTGGAATCGGTCAGGCAAAACCGTCAATTGAATATGATGTGGTCTATTTCGTTGTGGAATCGTCCACTGGGAGACTCCCATGTCCAACGTTTAGATTCTGGAGCTTCTGGAACTGTGAGTTACCATGGATGGTCTTGGTCGACATGATGAACTCAGACAGTCTCTCACCCTGTTTGTTCCATTCTAGGCCATGGGTCCCGATGTGAAGTTCTTCAGCTGATCTTCTCGGTCCTATCTTGGCATTAAAATCACCGACAATGATCTTGTAGAAGGTGTGGTCTTCTTTATAGAACTTCTCCAGCTCCATGTAGAACTTCTCAACTTCTCTTTCATCATAATTAGATGTTGGTGCATAGACAACAAATTAATTCTTCTAATTAATTTATTAATTTATTTTTTAGGCTACATAATTTCTAGGGACACATTTTTTATCTAACACACACAACGGTTGCTAGCACAGTTGTTAACCCACACATAACTCGGACAATCAAGGATCAATACAATTTAAGTTCCATATACACATCTACTAATTGTTTCTCTGACCTCGTTTTGTTCCTGCCTGAGGAACCTGATCTGACTTGCTCTCCTGCCCTGTTCTTGTTATACATTTGTGCTTTCTGACCTGTTCATCTCTGCCCAGCTACTAGAATGGCTCACTCAGAGATCCTACCTCTGGTTTCCCAGTTCTGCCTCTAATTATCCCACATCAACTACTAAGGTAGCCCCCAAGCATCACTAAAAATAAAAACAAACAGAACCCCCCAAAACAACCAGAGAAACAGCTGCTTATAGACGGATGAAAAATTAGGAATCAGCTTAGTGGATGAGTACATGTAGCAGAATACTATTGAGTCATAAAAAGGAATGACATTCTGATGCTTTTGACTGCATGGCTGAACCTTGAAAACAAGGTGAAACAAGTCAGACATCACAGGATCAACATTGTCTGAGATGGAATATCTCAAGTGGTCAAATTCCCAGAGACAGACTCAGTAACTGTGGCTTGCCTGAAGGGAGCAGAGATGGACATGAATGATTCCCCACCTTCTGTTTGGGATGGTGGAAAGTTATTTTTCACCAGGGATTTTAACACACATTTTAACAGGTGTTACTGTGCTGCAGAGAGGGAAGTGTTTGTTCTCCCTGAGCACATCCCCCCAGAGCATTGCCTCAGCATCATTTTTTTTTAATGCCAACTTGTTGATGCACTCATGTTAAGGCCACAGGAACCCCAACACAGGACAAGAGAAGTCCACTTTCTTTCTCCTGCAGCCAACAAGGCTGGCCTCCCCCCACCCCCTAGAACCCTCCTGTCACCCCATGCAGGTGGGGGTACTGCAGGAAGCCCTTTGAGGCACTCAGGTCTCCAAAAACTTTCTCCTAAACAAGTCTGATGTCCCTGAAGACTGAGGTGCTGAGTGGATCTCTCGGGGCCACGAGCCTGCTGTTTCCCTTCCCTCCCTAAGATACAGCCCAGCTGTGGCCATGGCCCCAACACCTCTGGGCTGCACACCTTCATCAGGAGCAAAGGTCACAGGATCTCCACTCCAGAGTCTGGGGAAGGGCTGTTACTCTGGTCATTAAGGACAGGGTTTGGGGCCAGGGCTAGGGCTGGGAATCAACTAGGATGAAGCAGAGATCCTTTTGGTTGGGTCAAACATTCGTGTCTCAATTGGACAGTGGGAAAGAAACTACTGCCCCTTAGGGCTTGGAAGGATCTAGAATGAGTTCTTGCAGAGACAGGTACCCCCATCAATAGTGGACCCCAGGACACAGCTCTGCTCAGAGGCTCAAGGAGCCCAGCCAGGTTCCCACTCCTGGCCTGCTGTGTCTCACACCCTCTCCTTCCCATAGGCACACATGTACCCAGAGACACACATGTACATGAGCATAATACGCACATGCATATCTACACACACATGGCTCACATGTACCTCCCTCCTAATCAAGACTCTGTCAAACCCGAAGGGGGAGACGTGGACCCTGTAGACAGAAATGCGGGGTGGGGGAGTGGGAGGGACAGTGGGCCGGAATGTCTGAGTGGAAGGAACGGGAGCATGACCAGGACTGACCGAGGGCGGACTTGCAGCTGAGTACTTTGCCGTGCTGCTAAGAGGGGCCATGGAAAAGGGGGCACATTCACAGGTGGGGGTGGAGTGGGGACTTCTCCGACTGAGGGGACTCCAGGGTGCAAATTCTGGGAGGAAGCAAAGCTGGGCACCTTCAGTCTTTTCAGGGAAGGGAGCTGGGAGGAGAGGAGTGTGTGTGTGTGTGTGTGTGTGTGTGTGTGTGTGTGTGTGTGTGTCGCATTGAACTCGGTGTAGGACTGGGCTGCAAGCCTGACAGGGCACATTCAGAAATCTGGAGGAGACATCAGCAGGTCAAGGAGAGAGGGACAGAGTGGGAGAGGGGCCTGGGTTCCAGAGAAGAAAGAGAAGTTTTGAATGACTCAGCAGACGGAAGGAGGGGCTGCCATGGACGCGGGGGGTGGGGGGGATGTGTGAAGGCTGAGATGGCTTCCAGATGGTCACGTAGGCGCCATGCACCCCGAGGCTGAGCATGGAGAGGCGTCTGCGGGGGCGTCTCAGGAGCAGCCACAGGATGAAGCCCTCCCGGAGCAGAGCTACGGCTTTCTAGTCCCAGCCCAACCGGCAGGCTCCTGTTCCATGAGCAAGTCACAGGCGTTGGAAGAATGTTGGCAACTTGAGAGGCCCAACAAGGGTGGGAAGGGGACTGTGGGCACAAAACAGCATACTGGAAGTCTGTGTGTGGGTGCCACTTGCCCTGTGGGCAGGTCCTGCTACAGTGGATGGGGTCCCTTGCCCAGCCACAGATGCTGAGGCCAATCACAGATGCCCCAGGACAGGACAATTTTTTAATTATTTGAGAAGAGGGTTGGGGATCACACCTGGCGATGCTTAGGGGTTATTCCTGGCTCTCCACTCAGGAAGAACACCTGGTGATACTTGGGAACATTATGGGAAGACCAAATGGGGTGCCAGGGATTGAACCTGGGGCAGCAGTGTGCAAGGCAAATGCCCTACCAGCTGTACTATCCAGCCCTGCACAGACCCTTTTGGTCACCATCTTTTCAGTAGGTGCAGGGAATCTCTTTCTGCCAGGGTTCTTTGGGCATTTACAGCACCCTTCTGGGCTCAAACAACATAGGTCAGTGAACTGAAGGAGGCTGACAAGTAGCACAGGAGTCTGTTTCACCATGTATCAGGGTCACACCCTAACCCCTAATTCCATCCCTGCTCCATAGGGAAATGCTCACATAAGTTTTCGTTCTTGATAACTCTTGATAGTGATCACAGAATTGACCTCTATTTATTTGTTTGTTTTGACACACCCAGCAGTACTCAGGGCTTGCTCCTGGCTCTATGCTCAGGGATCACTCCTGGAAGCACTCAGAGGCCCACATGGGGTACTAGCGAGCCAGGTTGGCCATGTACAAGGAAAGTGTCTTCCCCACTGCACTATCTCCTGCCCTGCTAGTGTTCTTCATCTAATCTGCCTTCCTGTTCCTCAGGGATGCTACCATAGTTCCCAGGTATGCTATTCATTCCCTGTCAGACTTTCTGCCCCATCTTCTGTGTTTTCCTAGCGATTTCCTGTCTCTCATCTTAAAGCTTACTGATCTTCTGATCTTCTCTTCAGCTGCTGTTACCCTGCTCAGACCTTCTACTGAGTTGGTTTTTTTTCCCATCCCTTACCATACTCTTCATTTCTGTACTTCCAATTGTAGTTTTCTCATTTCCACTCTTATGCTTTCCTGTGCCATGTCATCGTTTCTTTGAGCTCATTAAAATTCCCTAACACGGTGCCACTAAAGTTACTCTCCGAGAGTAGGGAGGCGCAGGCAGAGACTTCAAGGTATATGACTGGCTTCTGTGTGTCTTTCCCTTTCTGTTTGCTGTGCTGGGGATGAATCTTGAGAGCCTGGGGCCCAGGGTATTGGACCCAGAGTTGCTCTTTTCCTTCCCTGCCTGTCTTCGCCCAGGGGCAGGGTGTATACTCCGTGCAGTGTGAGCTGTGATAAGTAGAGGTAAAGCTGTGGCGGCCGCCATGCAGCTCAGAACAGAAGCAACCACTTGAGGGCCAAGCGGAGGGTCTGGGATTTGAGGGGGGCTGCAGAGATGCCACAGCTCTGCCTTCCTGTTCAGGGAAGAGAGCCCAGGCCTTGAGGCCGTGTCCTGGGCTTCAGGAGCTCCCAGTTGCCTTACATAGCGGGGTGTTGGCACAGATCGAGGAGCCAGGCTCGTGGTTAACACTGAGGTTAACACTGGGACTTTCCAAGCCCTCTCATCTCCCTGCTTCAGAGAATAAAATCCCCCTAATTGCCTGCAGTGCAGGGAAATGGGTGCAGGGTGCTGCTGTCGCCCTCCAGCTGGTGCCGCTGGAATCTGTCAGACATCCCCGCATGGACCCTCTGTCCTGAATCAGCTGGATGCACACCGACTGCAGGTCACTCCACAATGCTCCTTCCCCGCTGGGGTCCCACCAGGTCCCCATCAGAAGCACGGGGCCGTTCCTGAATGCTGCCTGTTTCTGTCCCAAGGTCTGGGGAACATGTAGGATTCCAAGAGATGCTTCCTTGACTCCAAATCCAACAAATGCGAAGCCTTCACATCTCATGCATTCAATATTTATTTGGCTGATAGGAACAGATATCATTTGGGCTATAAAAAAGAGCATGTAATAGGACTTTTTATCTGCTTTTGAGATGACTCTCTCTGAACACTCACCGGCACTGAGCAAATGAAAAGAATGCTGCCCAGCAAGGAAGAACTTCTTTGTTGTTTTTAAGCATAGAGAGTTTGTTGTGCTCTCCAAATTTATTCCTGAAATTAGCATGTCATTTCCGTGGGTGTTTCATCAAATCTTCATTAACTTCAATTTTGCTGTTTTTGCTTCCTGCCTTGGAGGCCCCTTCAACTTTTCAGAGGCTGTCCAACATTTCTGGGGGCCCTGTGTAGTGGCTAATCCAGCCCTCGTGAAGGAGGGGACTTCTGGGTCGGGTAGATCCTGATGGAGGGATCCACTTTCCACCTCCCTGGATTCCTGAACATTTCCTCCTAGTTGCCATGGTGATGGGGCATCTTGAAGGGTGTGGGAGAACTGGGGAGAAGCCCAGGTTTTGGCCTTTGTTCACAGGGAAACTGGATTTGCTTTTCAGAAAAGGGAAGTGGTGGTAGGGTGGTGGTGGTGGTGGTGATGGGGTGTGTGTGTGTGTATGTGTGTGTGAGTGGGGGGGTGGGTGAGGGGGTGGTATGGGTGTATCAGCCTAGTCTGAGTAGAAAAAGAGAGGGGGAGAGAGCACAGGCTTTGTGTGCTAGAGGCCCAAGTTCCATCCCTGGCAATGCCTGGTTCCTGGAGCACCGCCAAAGGTGATCCCCAAGCACAGAGCTGGGAGTAGCTCCCAGCACCAGAAAAGAAAGAGCTCGTACAGAAAGTAGGGCACTTGGCAAATCTTGCACATGGCAAACTCGGGTCTGATCACCAGGAATGATTGCTGAGTGAAGAGTCAGGAAGAAGCCCTGTGAGCCCAGCCAGGTGTGGCTCAAAACCAGAACAAACAAACCCGAGAGGACCAGGAGACAGTGGGCCTCAGGGCCAGTGTGTGCTGTGGGTTCAGGGGTCTCTCCCTGCTCGCTTGCCCTCCAGCTCTTTCGGTGGCCCAGACAGAGGCTCTCATTGGTCGCTACTCCTAGACACTTGCAGGCAGTGCTTGGCATGGAGAATGCCCAGCATGGTGCAAGGGGCACATTACCATGGCTGCAGTCACACTGCACAGTGTTGTGATGCGGCCAATGCCATCCTACTACTGGAGGTGCCGCAGCCCTGCAGGGTTCCTCTGTGGATGCACTTGGGGCTGCTGAATAGGGTTTCCTGATTGTCCCATCATCCAGCACCGCAGACTGGGTCTCTGAACACAGGGGTTTGACACAGCTCAGCCCTGAAGAGAAAGAAATGGTACTTGGGGGGCTGGTTCCAGACAGGACAGCCCTGTCCCTACCCCCAGGTCCCATCTGCTCACAGGGATATGTTGTGGGGAGCCTTGCTGGGGGGTGTGGTTCCTGTGGGGATGAAGAGGGTGAGAGGGGGCAGGGACAGTGAAGTGGGCTCAGCTGGCGGGGTTTCTAGGGGGAGTTAATGAGTAATGAAGCAGCAGCCCCTGCTCCCCACCTCCTCCTCCTCAGAGTGTAACAGGGACCAAGACAGGGAGTCACCACGGAGCCCGCAAACCAGCAACTGCTACCACTCAGAGCCAGCCAAGCCCTCACACCGCCCTCCTGGCCGAGAGGCAGAGAGAATTCCAAGTTTCCACCACAGAAGGGAGTTGATGAAGGGAACCGACAGAGCCGAGCCGGCCCAGGAGATGGGGCTCTGCGGAGGGTGTTCTCAGCACACATGGCTTCCACTGGGGGACACGGGACCACTGTCTCCCCGGGTCGCAGCCCACAGTCACAGGTGCCTATGTCGCCCACAAAGTTCTGGGGATCTGGGGGTCTCCTCCTCTTTTTCAAGGCAAAGGATTCACCCCTCAATTGCCAAGTGTAGGGCTCTGTGCTTGGCAAACGCTGGGCAGTGTTGGCTGAATGTGGCTGCAGAGGAGATAAGTGGGAAAATGGGGTGGGGGACAGAGAGATAGGACAGTGGGTAGGGAATTTGCTTGCATGCGGCTGACCCATATTCAATGCCCTGACAGCACAGATGGTCCCCCTGAGATGGTCACCCGGGAGTGATCCCTGAGGGCAGAGACTAGAGTGATGTCCTGAGCTTCACTCTTTTTTGAAAAAAAAAAAAAAACAAATTTTTTTAAAAGGGGGAAACAAGGGGAAGTTAGGGGTACAGCACCTGCCTCTGAGAAGCAGGTCACCTTGAATGTGGCTCTCCTTTGCAAATTAGGGCTCCTAATTGCAGCCCCAGCTTGGCCAGAAGTGGTAAATGCATGAGCTCTGGAGGCATCTGAGTCATACTCCTCGTTGCTATTTCTGTTTGCCAGACACTAAGAAAGGCCAGACCAGAATGGCTGCGAGGGCAGCAGGAGGGGTGTCTGCCCGCAGAGCAGGGGGGAGGAGAGAGCAGACTTCCCCCACCCTACAGCTAGGAAATGCCAGGGGACACCAGGGATGATAGTTCAGTGTTCACGAAGCAGCTGAAACGTCATGGCTTGAGTGCCACAGGAAGTGGGTCACCCCCAGCTGAAGTTCCCTGAGTCCCAGGTGTCAGGTGGAGGCCTGTTTGAAGTTGGGGGCGCAGGGGGTGTCAGAAAGAGTTAGAGACAGACACCTGGGTGTCTGAGATCCTCCACCAGATAATATCTGACATGTGGCAGACAAGAGGCGATAGCTTTATTTAAAGTTCATGCAATTCAGCGTGTTATGGCAACTGCATGGTCCACTCCCAAAGTTTTGTGAGTTGAGGATATGCTAAGGGGAAAAGATTCCTGCTTGCGAGTCCGAAGGGAGAAGGACCCGTGATCTTCAGTGGAGTGATTCCAAGTCCTTTTTTTTTTTCCTTAATGAAACAGGACAGACATCAAAAGCAGGTGTCTGAATTCATGGGTTAGTTCCTTCTTCCAACCCCAACACTCACCTCACGAAGCACCTGGCACGCAGCACCCACTCACAGAGGGTGCGATGTCCCCACCTGGTTGTCACTGTGACCACGGGGCGACAGGGGTCACCCACATGGTTTTGGTGTGCTAGAGAACTCCCACCCTCTTGTGACAGTCACTAGGACCACACTCAGGCATGTGGGGGAGGGAGGAAGCTGGGGAGAGATCTTTGGCCTTCAAGCTCTCCCAGAAGGTGCTTCAATGCTGGACCCTTCCTGGACCCTTCCGTTTCAATCATGGGCAGGATTTGAATCCCAGTCCTGACACAAGAAATCCTGGAATGTGCCCAGGGCCAGAGTCCAGTCATGAATTACTGACATACTACCCCTGCGTCCTTCCTTTCGACCAGAAGGAAATGACTAGCTTCGCACCAGGCTGTTCATCTCTTGGTCATCTTCCAAGAGAGGCCAGCAGGTGGGGAAAGGGCACAGAGTTCCACAGACCCTTCCCTATTCTAATTTAGGGCCTACAATTCAGTGGCAGACCATCAGCCCTCATCTTGAAGGTCACCTTGGCCACGCCTTACTCCTGGCAACACCTTCTGACCTCGACCTCTTGTGATGGAAAGTGACCTTAGACAGGGAGGGTCCTGCGGGGAGGAGTGGAGGATGTGTGGGCACTGGGAATGGACACTGGGAGAAGAGAGGAAGGCCCAAAGGGTCTATCCAACCTGACGCCTCCACTCTTTAACCCCCTGTCCCAGCTCTCCCCTCCCTGACCGGAAATCCACAGTCAGCTGTGAGTGCTCTGCTATCCCCCTCGCTCTCTGAGTCCCTGAGCTGGTCTTGCTTTGCATAACTTTTTCCCACCCTCATATGGGGTGAAGCTCTGCCTGGGAAACACTTTCTGCTGCCATGGAGTCCTCCCGCATTTACTCCCTTCATGAGACAAGAAGGCATTTTTCTCACTGGCTTGGTCACTGTTGTCCCCCCCGGCACCCGGCACCTCTGTCTGGTCCCCATGCAAGTGGTTGTTAAATGAATCCGTGGTTTTATGGTTTGCTTGGGCAAGTCCCGTGGTGTGGTTCCCGGGAGGATCCGGCTTAGTGAGGGGGCTGAGTTTCCATCCAAGTCTCCCCACCGGCTTCCGGTTTGGGTGAAACTATCTCTGTGGGCACAGATGAGTTTGCTCATTGCTCTTGATTCACACCAAGGACTGTAGGCCATGACGCTTAGCCCACAGACAGCCGTGTTGCACCTTCGCTTTCCCTTTCCTGCTGTCGGTGCAGTGGGGAGTCCCCCACCAAAAACCCTCAGCAAAGAAGGGGCATGCAAAGATGATCAGGATCTCCCAGCTCTCTTGCTCAATGTCTTGACCTGATGCCTCTTAGTAGGCTGATACAGAGAAAGGCCAATTATGAGCATTCAGAGCGAGAGGAGAATGATAAGGCCACTGGACATCTCACCTCGACAGGGGGTGATCTCCCCCGAGACAGAGGCATACTATATAGCAGGTGAATCCTAGGTGCAGACCATGGGGCCTGCCCTTTCCGGCGGGGAAATTGCAGATAAGCCTCATGGGGGTATTAGACCCTGTATACATAGCTCTGTGCAAGCTGACACATTCTGCGAGTAAGTCTTCTGGGAAATGATACAGCCCACCAGCTTGTCTTCTGAGAGATCTAGGGATGTGGGGGCAGGGTGGGCCACACTCAGTGGTGTTCAGGAATATTCCTGGCTCGGTGCTTATGTGCTTATAAGTAGGCAATAATAAGAACATACAAAATACAATAGTGGTTATGTAAAGTATGTGGTGTCTAGGTAATTTGGATTTGTTTGTTTTTCTCTTCACTAGATTTTCTGAACTCTCTAAAATAGACATTTTTTTTTTTTACTTTTGGAGTAGTAAGAAAAAGGCAATAAAATTTTTTTTAAAGAATAATCTTGGGTGATTAGCTGCAGCCAACCTGGTAGTCCTGGTTTGCCTGGTTTCTGGGTCCAGATCCCTGCAGCCTTCATGGGATGGACAGCTGAGTCCCTACCCTATGGGACCCCATTCATCCATGTCTGACTCCATTCACAATTAATTGCCCAGTCCCACCACAATCTCAGATAGAAGTCACTGCAGAGCCAGACCTGGTCCTGAATCATCTGACTGACACAGCTGTGGGAGCAAACAACTGCATATGTGGCCACACATCATTCCCAAAGTCCACAGTACTGACAGCCCAGAAGAAACACAGAAAATTAGATGGGATAGTTACGTACAAGCTCACTGAGCTCAATGAAAAAAGCAATAGCACAGAAGGCTCAACCAGCACCTAACAGCTCAGCAAATCCTCAGACACTGACCTTAATAACACCATTATGAGATATACGTGGTAACAAGCAATATAAAGTAAATTATTTTATGCCTGCTAAAGGGGCAGACTAGGGGTTTGTGTGGGTGACTTGGAAAATTGGTGGAGGGAAGGTTATATTGGTGGTGAGATTGGAGTTGGAACATTGAATACCTAAAACAACATATTATGAACAACTCTGTAAATCACGGTGTTTAAATAAAATTTCAAAAGGGGAAAAAAAGAGTGATCCCAATCTTTATTGAGTTACATGCAAAATATAGTAGAACTATAAAGTATGAAAAAATCAACTACTATTCTTATTTTAGGTTTTACCAATTCAGTCTCTTTTAAAGAAGCTCTTGTCTTATTTGGCACTGTCACCACCCAGGATCTGGAAGATGGTTTTGTAC
This sequence comes from Sorex fumeus, assembly GCF_029834395.1. NCBI lineage: Eukaryota > Metazoa > Chordata > Mammalia > Eulipotyphla > Soricidae > Sorex > Sorex fumeus. The sequence continues at coordinate 79,888,978 of NW_026606059.1, forward strand.
TGTGTTTTAAAGTTAGTTCATCAAAACCACTTTCCACACAGTTTCTGCATTTTCATACCATGATTTCCCCTGTGACGAATATTCTCACTCTTGCCATAGTGGAGTTGCACTTTGATTCATTTCCTCTTTAAGGCACAGAGATCATTTCCAGGTAGGAAGTTTCATGGCACCCTTGGCATGCCAGCCTGAAGAACTTAGATTCCCTCTGAAGATGGCAGCGGCTCACTGGCAGACACGAAGAGGCTGAGCGACACAATCAAGGTTTTATTTCAGAAAGGTCTTCTGGCTGGTCAGGGAGGAGCCACAGGAGGGAGAACTAGGAGCTCCTGCCAACCTTCCTCTCCCCTTGGTAGACTTCGGCACCCATTGTCCACTTCTTCCCTTCACCCTACATGGGATCATACAGTCTTCAACAGGCCTATGAAAAAGTGTTTCTGATCACTGACCATCCATGAAATGAAAATTGAAGGGGCTGGAGGGATCGCCAGTAAGGTGCTTGCCTCACATGCCCTTGACTCGAGTTCAACTCTTGGCATCACGTATAGTCTTCCAAGAGAGTTAATTTCTGAGTACAGAGCCAGGTGTGACCCCAGGAGCATGGCCAGGTATGACCCAAAAACTAAAAAGAAAAAGAGAGAAGAAAAGAAAAATGGTTGAATAAATAGCAGTACTCCTACATAAAAACAAAAAAAAGAAAGAAAGAAAGAAAGAAAGAAAGAAAGAAAGAAAGAAAGAAGTCCAAACTACAAGGAAATATCACCTCCCACTAGTGAGAATGGGCTATAGACTGAAACAACCAGTGCTGGGTGGAGATGTGTCGACGAAGGAGACTCTAGCCACTGTTGATTGGGATATAACCTGGTCTAGTCTCTAGAGAAAACAGCCTAGACAACCCTCCTAAAAAAAAAAAAAGAAAATTCCCAGACAATGCAGCCTTTCTATTCTTTGTCCTCATTCCAAGAACTTCAAAACATTCATTTGAAAGCTGTATGTACTTGTGTTCATTGCAGCATGAAGCACAGTAGCCAAGATCTAGAAGCCAACCAGGTGCCAAATAGCAGGAGTGGATCAAGAACCAGTGGGCTCCAGATGCAGAGGAAACTGCTCAGCTACAAGAAAAGACAGAACCTTGCAATTTCACCACAACTTGGATAGACCTGGAGGCTGTCATGCTAAGTGAAGTGAGCCAGAGGAGAAGGGCAAATACTAGATGTTCTTGCTCAACTGTGAGCATAAAGAAACATGGCACAGACAATCCCCAATTGAAACAAACCCTGAGATTCTGCCAACAGAACAGTATTTGCCAAGAGTTCAGGGTGAGGCTGGGAGAGAGGCTCAGGGAGACAAATGGATCTAGGGACAATGGTGCAAGGAGATTGGCTCTCTGCTGATGGGCACGGCACACATAAAATATTGTATGACTAAAATATGAATATTAAGACTGTTGTAAATCATAATATCTCACTAAAAACACTAAAACTTTTGGGAGAGGTTGGGCCACACCCACCAGTACTCAGGTCTTACTCCTGACTCTGTGCTCAGAGATCTCACGTGGTGGTGCGGGGGGGGGGGGGGGGAGCTTATGTGGTACCAGGGATCAAACCTGGGCTGTCTGCATGCAAGGTAAGCGTCCCACCCCTTGTATTATATCTCTGGACAAAATGTTTTAAAATTTAAACACAAGGTACAGCCCGCCCCCAAGGGCCTGGGTCCCTCTCTGGGCACGCGCAGCTAGAACCAGCCCCTAGAAACCCGGTTTTCAACCCCTGATCTGCGTGGGACGGGCACAGAGGCCCAGCTCTGGGCAACAAAGCTGAACGGCTCCAATTCCAACAGGTACAGCCCGCCCCCAAGGGCCTGGGTCCCTCTCTGGGCACGCGCAGCTGGAACCAGCCCCTAGAAAGCCGGTTTTCAACCCCTGATCTGCGTGGGACGGGCACAGAGGCCCAGCTCTGGGCAACAAAGCTGAACGGCTCCAATTCCAACAGGTACAGCCCGCCCCCAAGGGCCTGAGTCCCTCTCTGGGCACGCGCAGCTAGAACCAGCCCCTAGAAAGCCGGTTTTCAACCCCTGATCTGCGTGGGACGGGCACAGAGGCCCAGCTCTGGGCAGCAAAGCTGAACGGCTCCAATTCCAACAGGTACAGCCCGCCCCCAAGGGCCTGGGTCCCTCTCTGGGCACGCGCAGCTAGAACCAGCCCCTAGAAAGCCGGTTTTCAACCCCTGATCTGAGTGGGACGGGCACAGAGGCCCAGCTCTGGGCAACAAAGCTGAACGGCTCCAATTCCAAACTGGAGACATTCCCAACTCCTCGCCCAGTGCCAGGGACTCTTTCCGGAGCCGCGGCCGCTGACTCGGCCGCGAAATATTATCCCACTACATATGCCATAGGAACTATAAGCTACCTTCTTAGATGGAAACTTCTCTATTTTAGCTCAGCCACTAGAAACACAGTAGCCAATAACTCATAAGCCTATCTTAACTCACACTGCATATCAAGCAGAATAGTAACAGTGAACGTGAAGGACTAAACCACACCTCTCACAATGGTAAAGCAACGCAAAAGCCCACCAAACTTTCATATTGAAGAGTCTAGCCCAGATGACACCAACAGTACTGTAGTGTTAGACAACCTCTCTGACAAGGAATTCAGAAGGGAGCTACTTAGGATGCTTAGGGAATTAAAAGAAACAATGGAAACCAATGCCAATAGAAGACAAGAGGATCTGAAGGCAGAAATGAGGAAAATGCAATCAGAAATGTCAGACCTGAAAAATCTCGTAGGCGAATTGAAAAGCTCAGTGGAAGGCCTCAGCAGCAGAGTAAGAGCGGCTGAGAACAGAATCAGTGAGCTCAAAGATGAAGTTCAGAGACTCTCCAGAAAAGAGCAGAAAATGGAAAAGAGACTCACAATTCGGGAACAGATGGCAAGAGAAGATCGTGATGAAGCCAAGAGGGGTAACATAAGAATTATTGGAGTCCCAGAGGTACAGGGAGAAAACCTCGATGAAGAAGAAACTGTCAAAGAAATCATTGCTACAACATTTCCAGAGCTGAAGAAAACTTGTGACCACATTCAGGAGGCCCGAAGGGTACCAGCTAGAAGAAATCCGAATAAAAATACCCCAAGACATATTCTGATCAAAATGACCAAAACCTTAGACAGAGACAAAATTCTGAAAGCAGCAAGATCGAAGAAAGAAATCTCTTACAAAGGAGCATCCTTAAAATTCACAGCTGATTTTTCTGATGAAACCCTCATGGCCCGAAAACAGTGGTGGGACATAGTAAAAAAACTCAATGAAATAAATGCCTCCCCAAAAATACTTTTCCCAGCAAGACTCTCATTCATAATAGAAGGAACAACACACAGTTTCACAGACAAACAACAGCTCAAGAACTTCATAGACTCAAAACCATGGTTACAAGAACAACTAAATGGACTACTTTAAGGCAAGAAAGGCCCCTCAAATACACCAAATTTTAACAGAACAATGGGACAAAATCCCATAACAATTATCTCTCTCAATATCAATGGGCTAAACGCACCAATTAAAAGACATAGAGTGGCAGGATGGATTAGAAAATTGAACCCAACATTCTGCTGCCTGCAAGAAACGCATCTCAATAGTCAAAGCAAACACAGACTCAGAGTCAAAGGCTGAAAAACAATCCTACAGGCAAACAGCTCCCATAAAAAAGCTGGGGTAGCCATCCTTATATCAGACCACATCGATTTCAGAGTGAGGAAGGTCATAAGAGACAGTGAAGGCCATTTCTTATTGATCAAAGGATCTGTACAACAGGAAGAACTTACAATAATAAATGTATATGCACCTAATGAGAGACCAGCAAAGTACTTAAAACAACTACTCATAGATTTGGAAAAAGACATCAATAGCAACACAATACTAGTGGGAGACTTCAACACTGCTTTGTCACCTCTTGATAGATCAACCAGACTCAAGCTTAGCAAGGACATACTTCATTTGAGGGAAACAATGGAAGAAAGGGACTTAGTAGATATATACAGGACACTTCATCCACAAAAAGCTGAATACACATTCTTCTCAAGCGTACATGGAACATTCTCCAAGATAGACCACATGCTGAGCCACAAAACATGCCTCCATAAAATTAAGAAGGTAGAGATTGTATCAACAATCTTCTCAGACCATAATGCGCTGAAATTAGAAGTAAATCACACACAAAAACAGAAAACTAAATCAAACACCTGGAAATTAAACAGTGCACTATTGAACAACGAGTGGATTAGACAGGAAATCAAAGAGGAAATCAAAAGATTCCTAGAAACGAATGAAAATGAGAACACGAGTTACCAAAACTTATGGGACACAGCAAAGGCTGTGTTAAGAGGAAAGTTTATAGCTCTACAAGCATTCCTCAGGAAGGAGGAGCGAGCACACATAAGTAACCTAACCTCACAGCTTAAGAGCTTGGAGAAGGACCAAAAAAAGGAGCACAACCCGAACAGGAGAAAGGAAATAATAAAACTCAGAGCAGAGATTAACAAGATGGAAACCCAAAAAACAATCCGAAAGATCAATGAAACCAAAAGCTGGTTCTTTGAGAAAATTAACAAGATCGATAAGCCTCTAGCAAAACTCACAAAGTAAGGGAGAGAGAAAACCCTAATAAACCGAATCAGAAATGAAAAGGGGGTCATTACAACAGAAACCACAGAAATTCAGAGGATCCTCAGGGAATACTTTGAGAAGCTTTATGCCACGGAACATCAAAACCTGGAGGAAATGGATAAATTCCTAGACTCCTACAGACTCCCAAGGCTGAACCAAGAAGACCTGGAATACCTGAACAGACCTATCACCATCAAGGAAATTGAAATGGTAATAAAAAGTCTCCCCAAGCACAAAAGTCCTGGCCCGGATGGATTCACTAGTGAATTCTTCCAAATCTTTAAAGAGGACTTACTCCCAATGCTCTTTAAGCTTTTCCACGAAATTGAAATATCAAAAACACTTCCGAACAGTTTCTACGAAGCAAATATCACACTGATAACAAAAGCAGACAGAGATACCACAAAGAAAGAGAATTACAGGCCGATATCCCTGATGAACACAGATGCAAAGATCCTCAACAAACTACTAGCAAATAGAATCCAACTACTCATCAAAAAGATCATACACCATGACCAAGTAGGATTCATCCCAGGGATGCAAGGATGGTTTAACATTCGGAAATCAATCAACATAATCCACCATATCAACAAAAGAAAAGATAAAAAGCATATGATCATATCAATAGATGCAGAGAAAGCATTTGATAAGATCCAGCACCCCTTTATGATGAAAACCCTAGCCAAAATGGGTATAGAGGGGACCTTCCTCAACATAATTAAAGCCATCTACCACAAGCCTACAGCAAGCATCATCCTCAATGGGGAAAAACTGAGAGCCTTCCCTCTAAGATCAGGGACGAGACAGGGATGCCCACTCTCTCCACTGCTGTTCAATATAGTACTGGAAGTACTTGCAATAGCGATTAGGCAGGAAAAAGATATTAAGGGCATTCAGATAGGAAAGGAAGAAATCAAGCTCTCACTATTCGCAGATGATATGATACTCTACTTAGAGAACCCAATAACTTCCACCAAAAAACTCCTAGAAACAATAGACTCGTATAGTAAAGTTGCAGGTTATAAAATCAATACCCAAAAGTCCATGGCTTTCCTATACGCAAACAGTGAGAGAGAAGAAAGCAACATGAAAAAAACAATCCCGTTCACAATTGTGCCCCAGAAAATCAAGTACCTAGGAATCAGCTTAACTAAGGAAGTAAAGGACCTGTACAAAGAAAACTACAAAACGCTACTTCAGGAAATAAAAGAGGACATGAGGAAATGGAAAGATATCCCCTGCTCATGGGTCGGGAGACTTAACATTGTCAAAATGGCAATACTACCGAAAGCATTGTATAAATTCAATGCAATCCCTATAAGGATACCCATGACATTCTTCAAAGAAATGGAGCAAACACTCCTGAAATTTATATGGAACAATAAGCCCCCACGAATAGCTAAAGCAATTCTTGGGAAAAAGAAAATGGGAGGAATCAACCTGCCAAACTTCAAACTGTACTACAAAGCAGTAATAATTAAAACAGCATGGTACTGGAACAAAGGCAGAACTGCAGACCAATGGAACAGGGTTGAATACACTGACATCTCCCCTCAATCATATGCTCATCTAATCTTTGATAAAGGTGCAAGTAATGTGAAGTGGAGTAAGGAAAGCCTCTTTAATAAATTGTGTTGGCATCACTGGACGGCTACATGCAAAAAAATAGGCTCAGAACTCTGCCTAACACCATGTACAAAAGTAAGATCAAAGTGGATTAAAGACCTCAACATCAGACCAGAAACCATAAGGTACATTGAAGATAAAGTTGGCAAAACCCTCCATGACATTGAAGCTAATGGTATCTTCAAAGATGCCACACCACTGGCCGAGCAAGTGAAAACAGAGATAGATAAATGGGACTATCTTAAACTAAGAAGCTTCTGCACCTCCAAAGAAACAGTGACCAATATACAAAGACAGTCTACAGAATGGGAAAGGATATTCACCGAATACACATCTGACAAGGGGTTGATATCCAGGATATACAAAATACTGGTTAAACTCCACAAGAAGAAAACATCCAACCCCATCCAAAAATGGGCAATGAAATGAACAGAAACTTTCTCAAAGAAGAAATCCGAATGGCAAAAAAGCACATGAGAAAATGCTCTACATCATTAATCATCAGGGAGATGCAGATCAAAACCACAATGAGATACCATCTCACACCTCAGAGACTGGCCCACATTCAAAAGAACAAAAGCAACCGATGCTGGCGTGGATGTGGCGAGAAAGGGACACTCCTTCACTGTTGGTGGGAATGTCGACTGGTTCAGCCCTTCTAGAAAACAGTATGGACGATTCTCAAAAAATTAGAAATTGAGCTCCCATTTGACCCAGCAATACCACTCCTGGGAATATATCCCAGAGAGGCAAAAATGTATAGTCGAAGTGACATCTGCACTTGTTTGTTCATTGCAGCACTCTTTACAATAGCCAGAAACTGGAAGAAACCTGAATGCCCAAGAACAGATGACTGGTTAAAGAAACTTTGGTACATCTACACAATGGAGTATTATGTAGCTGTTAGAAAAGATGAAGTCATGAAATTTACATACAAGTGGTACAATATGGAAAGTATCATGCTAAGCGAAATGAGTCAGAAAGAGAGGGATAGACATAGAAAGATTGCATTCATCTGGGGGATATAAAGTAACAAAGTATGAGATTAATACCCAAGAATAGCTGAGATCAGCACCAGGAGGATTACTCCATAACTTAGAGGCCAGCCGGGTATCCTAGAGGAAAGGGCAGTTCAGATAGAGAAGGGAGCACCAAATAAAGGATGTTTGGAGGATCCTCCCAGGAGGGGAGATGCATGTCGAAAGTAGACTATGGACTGAACATGTTTGCCACTCAATGCCTCTTTTGCAGACCACAACACCCAAACGGAGAGAGAGAACACAGGGGATTGCCCTGCCACAGAGACAGGGGGGATGGGGGGATGGGGGTGGGAGGGATAGTATCCATGGTGGTGGAAAATGGGCACTGGTGGAGGGATGGGTATCTGATCATTGTATAATTGAAACCAAAGCACAAAAAATTGTAAATCTACAACTTTAAAAAAAATAAAATAAAATAAAGGGAAAAAAAATAAAAATAAAAAATAAAAAAAAATAATCAAAAAAAAATTTAAACACAAAAGGAACTCAGCTGACAGTCTTCCAAGAAAATATTAAAATGTCTGCAAGTGGTACCTTTTCCTCAGGGCCTGGGCAAGATTTCACTCAGGGATAAGTAACCCTGGTGGAGGAAAGTGTTTCAGGCACCCCAACGGTTCTTGCAAGACTGAGGGGCTGGTGGACTGCGATTGTGCTAGATAAATGCAGTGACATCTCACTGAGACCTTGTTGGGCAGCATCTCTGGCTGTTCCTGTGACAAGGCTTTTCTCTCTCTCCTGCCAAATGTCCAAGCTGAGCCATGGAAGGAAGGCGTGAGAGAGAAGAAAACTTGAGGAAGAACCCAGTCCTGGAGGAAGAGACCCCCACCATGGTGGCCCCCTGGAGAGAGAACCGGCGTCTGGGATTCCTTAGAGGGACCCTCAGGTGTGCAGTGAGGACTGAAACCCAAGTTGAAGCTACCAGCTCCACGATCATCCCCCTGCATGTCTGCCACCTGAGAGACTTGATGAGTCCCTCCCACAGCTAGATTCGGTGGAAGGTTCCCAGAAACTTTATCCTCGAAAAGAGCCCCTATCCCACCTTTCTCTCCTAAGTTCTCAGCAACTCTACTTTGAGTGCCCTGGCCCCAGCAACCCTTTAACCCTTTGCAATTCCCAAGGACCCAGACACTAAAGGGTTAGGGTTGAGTGGCCATTCTTGGGCTCCAGTAGGAGTCAATTATTTTTGACTAGCCTCTGCCTCCGTTTATACCAGCATGACTTAAGAGATGAGTGAGAATAAAAGAGGAAGACTCACAAATGAATCTTGGAATCAAGTAGCTCGATGCAGAGATGCCTCTGGACCTTGTACCAGGCTGATTCCACCAGAGCAGACATCATCCCTCCACTTGCCCACTATGAATCCTGGTGGCTGCAAACTTCTAGAATCAGTGAAAAACTCCAAGCTTCAAGGGTTCAGGTATGGGTCACTCCTTCCTGTCTCCCTGCCCCTTTGGCGTCCTGGCTGTCTGGCCCATGAACTGTCTTTGGGTGCCATTTAAATGCACTAACGGTCATGATCCAGAGACTCACAAATGAATCTCAGAACCAAGCAGCTCGCTGCAGAGATGTCTCCAGACCTTAATTATTTAAAATTTTAGAATTTCAGGAGTGCAAAATAAGGAGCCACACAACATCTCATGCTATTCATAACAAGCAGTACAAAATGAATTATCTAGCATCTGCCTGTCGGGCAGGCTTGAGTGGCGGTGGGAAAATTTGAAATAATGGTGGAAAGTGTAATGGTGGTGGGATTGGTGTTGAAATATTGAATGTAATCCATTATTGTGAACAACTTAATGAAAATAAAATTTAAAAAAGGAATAAAAGAGGGTGCTGTATCTGTAAGGGCAGGAGCAAAGACCATGTGGTGGCAGGAAAAAGAGGGAGGGGACAGTCACAGGCACAAAAGTAGCCAGGATAGGAGGTGATGAGGTGATGACCAGCACTGGCCCAGAGCCTGTCAGCTCTTACCAGACCACTGCAAATATATCCAGGGGAATGGTTTCCGGCACTCCTATCCAACCAGGAATCAGGCAATGAAATACAGACATCATTAAAAAAAAAACGAGCTTAGGGCAGAGTGGGGGCCTGGGATACTGAGAATACAGATCAGACAGAAGAAGAGCCCTTCCCCCGCACCTTTGGAGTTTCCTCTTTTGTCACAGAAGAGTTTGTGTCAGCCAAGAACAGGCTGGAGAGCAAACAGTCTCCTAGAACTTGTATTTAATCAGCTGTGCCACAGTGCAGGGGGATGTGTGGCTGCACCCCACCCCATGAGTCCCGTCTCAAACTTGATGCATTCCACAGGCTCCAGTGTCCAGGGAGAAGCCAGCCCGCTGTGCTCACTAGACTCTCCCTCAACTCCGTCTGGCTGGTTTCTCTCTTCCACATTAGAAAAACCACTGGAAAGTTGAAGCCAGAACAAAAGCAATTCTTTCTGAGGAGCTCAGGAAAACATGAAGTGGGTGTGAAGGTGGGAGCTGAGTGGGGGCAACTGGTCTACCATCTCATCTTCATCTGTCCCAATACATATTTGCTTCTCTCTCTCTCTCTCTGTCTCTATCTCTCTGTCTCTATCTCTCCTCTCTCTGTCTCTCTCTGTCTATTTATCTCTGTGCCTCTGTCTCTGTTTCTCTCTCTCTGTCTCTGTCTCTTTCTCTCTCTCTCTCTTCCTAGCATCCTTTGCTGAGGGGCTTTTTTTTTTCGGTCTTTCCACATTTGCATCTCCACCTGATAAGACTCCCAGTGGTTGAGCTGACAACCCAGTGGCCAGGGGCTGAGGAGAGCTTCTTCTCAGAGGCCTGGATCACACAGACAACTGGTTTCCTTCTCACTCTGAACAAACCCCTGGGACCCAGGGAAGGCGGAGAAGGAAAATGGTCTTCACCTTAAGAGCTGAGTGGGACTCAAGAGCGAGAAGGCAGTGTCATTATTTCCTGGTCTTGTGGGAGGCCCACGCTTCAGAGGAAATAGCTCTCTCTCAATGGGCTGGAGCGATAGCACAGCGGTAGGCTGTTTGCCTTGCACTCGGCTTACCCGGCTGACCCGGGTTTGATTCCTCCGCCCCTCTTGGAGAGCCTAGCAAGCTACCAAGAGTATCTCGCCCGCATGGCAAAGCCTAGCAAGCTACCTGTGACATATTCGATATGCCAAACACAGTAACAACAAGTCTCACAATGGTGACATTACTGGGCCCGCTAGAGCAAATCGATGAACAACGGGAGGACAGTGACAGTGACAGTGATGGGGGGGACATATTCCAGGCCTCCCAGTGTTCTTGCAGGAGATTCCAGAGCGGACTCTCCTCTCCATGTCCTCTCGGGCCTCCCCTTGACTCCCTGGTGGCTTCAGGCTTGTGCCTTGGAGCACAGTGTCTCCTGCCTCTCCCCTGATGTCTGAGACATCCTCCCTCATTTGCCCCAGTCCCCACAGGGACAACTTCTTCTCAGCTCTCCTCTCTGAAGACTGTGAAATAACCTTGACTCCGTGTACCCCCAGCTCTGCTGTGCATCCTCAGCCAGCCTGAGTTTCGTCTCTGGTCCTGCTTGGCGTCTCTCTCACCCCACCCTACCTGATCTCAGCTAGGGAAGCTTGAGCTCGAAAGTCTGTGTCTGTTCTCTGTGCCACCACTGAGACCACAGGGCCCAAAGACACTTGGCTCCAAGTAGGTGCTGTCTAGATGATGTGAGGATGACTGAATGGCCTTCCAGCAACTTCACTCGCAGGTCATTGTTCTCTCAGCCACTCTCCTCCCAGAGATCCTTCAGCAGCTGAAAGCCTGTCTGAGCTTCTAGGAAGCTGAGACTGATGTAAGCCTCACGAAGCTGCTGGAATTCAGGTGAATGCCTTGTTAGTGTCACCCTGCATTTCCCATTGCACAATTCCCACTAACTCTCTCTGCTCTTCTGCAACTCTACTGATACATTACCAGGGTTTTTGTTTCTTGTTTTTGTTTTCTCGGGCCACATCTGGAAGTGCTCAGGGGTTACTCCTGGCTCTGTTCTCAGGAATCACTCCTGACAATGCTCAAGGGACCATATGGAGTGCCAGGGATCAAACCCAGGTAATCCACATGCAAGGCAAGCATTTGCTGTATTATTGCTCCAACCCCAGCAGTTTTTATATCTTCTTCTTCTTCTTTTTTTTTTTTTTTTGCAGGGCCAGGGATCAAACCCAGGGCCTCACACATACAAGGCATGAGCGCTACCACTGACAAGCAGTTTTTATTCTTCTAGGGGCCCTCCAGTGCTGATGCTGGCTGTTCTGGGGGCCAGCAGGGCCACCCCAGGCAGTGCAGAGATGGGGAGATATGCGTGCTAGGGAAGTGACTCACACATGCTCAGTCTGTACCCCTTGAGCTCTCGTCCTGGATACCCCATTCTAATTCCTCCTAGAATACATAAAGAATGCAACCGCGATAGGTTCACCTTGAACGATGGTGGCGCTGGGCCCCTGGGGACAGAAAGGCTGCATCCACCCACTGTAGTGCTCCAGGCCAAGTGAGTGGAGACGATGAACCCAATTCCTTAGATGAACCCAATTCCTTATCGTAAGAGCTGCTGTTCCCCTAAAGTGTGTAGCGGCCCCTTCCATATGAACTCCTCTGTTGATGAAAAGGAGCATCGCGGAGCCCCACAGTCAGTGCACACTCCCACGAGACCCTTCAGAAAAACTGTATAGATGGGATTCTGGAAGGTTCAACACTGCCGCCCTGCTCACTCTGGAGAGGACAGAGCAGTGAGGAAGGAGACCGCTCAAAGGCAGTGAAGGTCGCTCTCCAGAGTTCTGAGTCCCCTCCATACCTGGAGAGTGCTAGGATGCTTCTGCCCCCTCCAGAAGGCGCCTGGAGACAGGTCTCAGACGTGTACCAGCCAAAGCGCCCTGGCTTTGGAATCTTAATGGCTCCAGCCTTGCTTCTGACAGCGTGGCCCTGACTCCAGCCAGATGCAGCCCCGGTTTCTCCTGAGTCATCCTCTGCACCGAACCTTGGCACCCGCCCAGCTGACAGAGCCTCCCTCTCCTCTCCAGGCCTTCGTGCCAAGGCTGCACCAAGCCTGGGCTCATTAGAAGCCGCCGGCCCAGCTCGCCCACTCAGGCAGACTGGCTCAGTGCTGGAGAGTTCAGGAGCTGTGAAAAATGAGCGAGGCTCGGAGAGCAGGCGAACCACACCCGGGGTTCACGCTCGGCCGGGCAGGAGCCCCGGCAAGGAGAGCAACCAGGAGAACGGCCGTTTCTGCAGTTCAGCAGCTAATAGCCCTTCCCTCCCAGTGAGGGCTTCGTGGTGCCCAGTGGGGCATGGGCGCCTCCCGAGAAGGCGGGGTTCTTGCTGAGCATCTGGGGGCGGGTGGTGCAGCAGAACACCGCCCCCAGAACCAGACTCAGCCTCACCCGTGGGCCTCGTGAATATTCCCTTTCAGGCGGCCTCCTGGGGTCAAGGCACCAGTTCAGGGCCAGCTGTGAACAACTGTCAGGGCTGCTGGTGGCATCGGCTCTGGCTGAGCTCATTTCCAGGAAAGCCAGCAAGAGTGTCCAGTGGCGGGAAGGGGGAACGGGAGAAGGAAGGGGAGCAACCCGTGGGCTGTAACCGGGTCGTCCCTGGCCAGGCCATGACCAGGAACAATCTGAAGAGGATTCAGCATTCACGACCTCAGCGAGGCAGCCTAGCAGGCCTGAGGGCAGCCTGAGGGCCACACTGACCCCAAATCAACCTGACGCCCTCCTCTGCCCTCGAGACCCCCCCAGGTCACAAGAGACAAACCTCAGGTGTCACAGCCACAACAATGAGAAGAGGAAGGAGGAAGAGAGGGCAAAGAGACAAGGACCAGGGGGCTGGGGCGATAGTACAGTGCACAGCGTGGAGGGCACTTGCCTTGCACGTGGCTGACCTGGGTTCAATTCCCAACCTCCCATATGATTTCCTGAGCACCGCCAGGAGTAATTCCTGAGTGCAGAGCCAGGAGGAACCCCTGTGCATCACCGGGTGTGACCCAAAAAGAAAAAAAAAGAAACAAAGAAGTAGAGTTACAGAAGTGAACTTTGGCCCCCCACTTCTCAGCCTGTCCCAGGTGGAGCTCATACCCCCCACCAGAAGCCCTCCCTCTTGATTTGTGAGGGGTGAGGTGGAGCAGAGGTGCTGAGAGGGCAGGGCTGGCACTCCCCTCTGTGAGCCTCAACCCCGGATGGGTGCAAGTGGCCTGTGAGTGACCCAGTGGCTCTTCCTGCCCCACCTCAGTTTCCTGAGTCACCCCCTCTCACACCCACCTTCCATGGGGTTCCTCCTTCTCCACCCCAGAAGATACCAAGGTTCAGGGTGCTGTGACGTTGCCCTTCCTTGACGCACAAGGCTACCCCCTGGGGGCCAGGGAGTTGGTGTAATGGGCAGGGCACTTGCCTTGCCATAGCAGACCCAGGTTCCATCCCCAGTAAACCACTAGGGTCCCCTGAGCCCCACCTGGAGGGACCCCTGAGCACAGAGCCGGGAGTAAGTGCAGAGCACCTCAGACTGTGTCCAAGCCTCCCTCCCCCCTCATCCTCTTCCCTGCAAAAAAAAAAAAAAAGTTCTTTTTCCTCTTCAGCTGACCAGAAAGGAAGCGCTAGGGTGGGTTCTATAAGTAAAGGAGCGTGCCCCCTTCTCTGGGTGCTCTGCCAGATTCCCTCCCCTTGGTGTAGACCTCACTCTGGGGAGCATTCTCCTCAGACCCAGCAGGAAGCCCTCTGCACCCTGGGGGGCCTCAGGCCAATCTCCGCAGCTGCTCCCCCACCCTCTGCTTTCATCTTTCCCAGGTCTCCCACCTATGTCGGAGTGGGGGTGGGGGGGGGAAATGTTATATGATAATATTTATTTTCATGAAAAGTCACCAAGTCTTCTTTGAAGCAGATCTACCAGACATTCCCAGAGGGGAAATGGGAGGCCCTTGTCCATTTAGGCAGCAACACGGCAGAGTGGGATTCCAAGAAAAAGACAATGCCATGCCACGGGCTCGCTCGCTTTTTTTTTTTTTTTTACTTTTTGGGTCGCACCTGGCGATGCACAGGGGTTACTCCTGGCTTTGCACTCAGGAGTCACTCCTGGCAGTGCTCAGGGGACCCTATGGGATGCTGGGAATCGAAGCCGGGTCGGCCGCGTGCAAGGCAAACGCCCTACCCACTGTGCTATCACTCAAGCCCCTCGCTTGCGTTTTTGAAGAAAACTCTGGGCACGTAAATCAGATCACAAGGGCCAGAGCAACAGTACCATGTGTAGGGTGTTTGCCTTGTAGGAGAGTTTGATCTGTATGATCCCCTGAGCACCACCAAGAGTGATTCCTGAGTGCAGAACCAGGAGTAACCCCTGAGCACAGTCGTGTGTGACCTCAAACCCCCAAAATAAATAAAATAAATTACGTCACCAAGTTAGTCCCATCTGCAGACCAGGGGCCATGAATAGTCACTGAGTATAGAAGAGGTGTTGTGTGGAAAAACAGCAGCATCCCGGTCTCCCTTCCCCAGCTCCACTGCAGATGTACTGGGCTCACCCCAGGACTTGTGTCTTACAGGTGCATAAAATGTAGGCAACATATGACACCCCTCTATCCCCACCCCTTATCTCTCCCCAGTCGCTCAGCATCTAACTCCCCCTAACAGACTGGATCACGCACTTCATGTTAGGTTGTTTTGCATTCTAGAGTCACACTCAGCTGGGCTCAGGGGTCACTCCTGACAGGGTTTGGGGGACCATATGGGGCGTTAGGGACTGAACCCCAGCTGGCTGCATGCAAGACAAGTGCCTACCAGCTGTGCTATCTTCCTGAACCCTTTTGGTTTGTTTGGGGCCACACACACAGCCAGTCCTACTCAGGGCTCAGTGCTCAGGGGTCACTCCCAGCAGTGCTTGGTGGAGCATGCGGTATATGGGACTGAATCCAGGACCTCTGCATACAGCGCCTAGCTCCTGCAAAATCAATCCCTCCCTCCCTCCCTCCCTCCCTCCCTTCCTTCCTTCCTTCCTTCCTTCCTTCCTTCCTTTCTTCCTTCCTTCCCTCCTTCCCTCCGGCAGTGCTAGGCATCAATCCCAGAGCTAGGTATCATTTCCCACTAGTGGCATCACTGCACTGCTGCACTACACCCCAGCCCTGGAACTCAGTTATTAGTCTACTAATCTGTAGCTCATTTGCCCTCCCATGCTGGAATGTCAGTGCTCTGAGGACAGGTATCTCTCTCTTTGACCCAAGCAGCTGAAGAACAGCATCTGGTCCTCGGAAACACGAGGCAGTACTGGGTCCATGAAACTGTCCCTTTTCACTTGTTTATTTCTTGGGGCAATGCCTGGTGGTGCTCAGGGCTTTCTCTTGGCTCTGTGCTCAGAGACCACTGGCAGTCTCAGGGGACCATCGGGGGGCCAAGGATCGAACCCAATTGGCCGCATGCGAGGCAAAAACACTCTGCCCGCTCTATTACCACCTTTGTCCCCCAGAAAGTGTGTTCTAAGGAACAGACCGGGATGGGTGCAGCTTAGCAATCTTCTCGGCGATTCTTTGTGTCCAGAGTAATCAATCTGCGCGAATGGGCTGGATTGGAGGGCCTGTGGAGCCCCTCCCTGCACAGATCTCTCTGAATGGTACTATTTGGGTCCCCGTTCCCAGGAACACTGGATTAGTGGCTCGGGAAGTGACGGAAGAACAAGAACTTTAAGGAGCAGACATCGATTTGTGTGGAGGTGACCTGAAACTCTGGCTCAGGCCCTTATAAATCGTTCCCCCCGATCTGGGCTTAGACGTGGCTCTTCTTGAACTCAGGCTGGTGGGTTTGTCACTCAGTCTTTCCCGTTATCCACGCTGGTGTGCTTCACACGCACCTCGGTTACCATGGGAACCGAAAAGCCTGATGAAACCCTACAAGCATAGCTGGGCGACAGGGGAAGCTATCTTTAGAAAAACTCGGTTCACAATTGATTGTGGCTGGTATTGTCTTGCTGTTCCTGCAGTCTTTTCAAAGCGGCAGATACGCTTCTGCGGGAGCTGACGTCATTCCCCTCGTCAGGAGTGCAGTCTCGCCTCATGAGCCCTGCATCAGGAGCTTGCTCCGACTGCTGCCGGGGGTCGTGCTAAAAAGACCTGGAGGACTTGACGAGAAAATCTGGGAGCAAAACACAACAGCTGATGGAAAGGAGCTGGAAAGGGCTTCGGAGCAGCCCCCAGAGGAGAACATTAGCTGGCGAGATGAGTGAGTGGAAACAAGTTGTTGCAGGTGCAAGTTCCCTAGGCAGGAACAAATGATAAGTGAATGAGGCTTGGTTAAGAGTCTTCCAATTGGGCTGGCGCCCTAGCCCAGGGGCAGAGCACTCGCCTTGCACGTCGCAGGCCCAGATTTGATCCCTGGCACCCCTTATGGTTCCTTGAGTCCTTTCAGGAGTGATCCAGGAGCACGGGGAAGTCCCGAGCACCTCGGAGTATGGCCCCAAAACAAAGCAAAAAAAAAAAAGCATTTCAGTAGAGAAAATTTCCCTGACTGTCAGCCCTCTAGAGGTGGAGAGGGCTCGTGAAAGGGGCAGCTTCAAGTGCAGGTTCAAGCCTGCAGTGACAAGGGGGTGATTAACTCCCAGCTCTGCCCTCGCAGAGTCCTCCCTGAGGGAGGAGGACAGAAGAGGGGGAAGGTGGTGTGGGGACGCATGTGGACGCAGTGTAGATGCTGTGTGGACGCTGTGTAGATGCTGAGTGCGCGCTGTGAGCACACAGCTGCCGTCTCCAGCAGACCTGGACCAAGGTTCAGGGCTGGGAGTTTCTTTTTGCAGTCCGAGATCGATTGTTTTGGTGCAGTGACCATGGAGGGTGAGGAGAGACGCTTTGGAGTTGAAGGGCTAGACTCCGTGGAGACGCCAGCAGGATGCTCAGGAAGCAGGGCTGGGGCTGGAGCCCCTCCAGGGCAGGGGCAGAGGGAAGGCCCCCAGACTCCCAGCCTCTCCTTTGTGTGACCCAGACTGTGACCAAGAAGGGGACGCAGGGCAGACAGGGCCGCTGGCTCGGACAGCCGATGAACTCGCCTTCCGCTTAATAGCTGAACTTCCACACTCCCGCGCCCTCAGGCCTCTGAGGTCAGGCTGGTGGCAGCCGCCCGTCTTGCTCTCACCCACTAAGGCGGGGTGACCCTGCAAGCCCAAGCCAAGTGTTCACACTGAAGGCGCCAGGAGAAGTCGTCCCTGCTGAGCCAGAGGTGATGTTGGGCAGCTCCCCGGGGGTCAGCATACCAAGGGTTAAATAATGGGGCCCTCCTGCTTGACCTTGAGCAACGACCTTAGTCAGTGACCTTAGCAGTGACCTTAGTCTGGGAGTTGTGCTCCCTGTGAGGGGCCGGGGAGGAGCAGATTGCCTCCATCACCCCCTAAATTCTCTTCGTTGCCCAGGGTTTACTCCCCTTGGTCTCAGCCCCTCTCTCCCTCCGCCCCTGCCCGTCTCACTGCCGAGTGCCAGGGGAAGGCCCCATGGCGTGGCCGTGCCTCGGACACATTTCACCTTGGTCTCTGTTTCTGTCCAGTGTCAGACAGGCTGCTCAGTCTCTGCTCAGCTCAGGCTCCTCCCTTCCCCCCACCCCCGCCCCCACCCACAGCTCGACCCTCTGCTTGGGAAAGGCACAGCTCCGAAGTCCTCCAGCTCTGCCCTCCAGGCTGGGCCAGGCCCCCACTCTCGGAACCTCCCCCCCCAACAGCAGATGTCTCTGCTCTGCTCCTGAACACTGTGTTTCATCATCCCTCACTAATCCGCTTCGGTTACAAGTTGGGAGGACAGATTTAGCAAATAAAAATACAGAACATCCAGTAAAATGTCAATTTCAGATAAACAACAAAAAATTGTGTGTGGGGGGAGGATATAAGTATATTCCCTGAAATATTCGGACCCTGTGAATAATAGTAATGATAATAACAAGAATAAGTCTCGGTTAAACTCCATGTCAAGTTGAAGTCAATGTCCTGTATTTTATCTAGCAAGACTAATTGTGTCTGAAGTCCTTTAGTGAACCTCCTTTCTTTTGTAGGAAACATTGCTTGTGACTTATCATAAGTCTCCAGCCCTGATGAAGACCCTCTTCTGACCTCTCGGGGACTGGGGAGAGAGTACGATGCTGTCCCCGCCTCAGGCAGATCCTGTTCTGCACAGAGAAACAGAGGCTTAAATAGATGGTTACAAAATGATCTGGTGAGAGTCCTAAGCACCCCAGACACAGCGCAGCACGATTTTGTACCACATTCCTGCAAAATGACTTATTTTGACAATACTGCTGAAAGAAACTCAAAGCAGAGTATGCGCCAACCATGACCCCCTCCCCCGCCTGCAAACATACGTTACAAAGATGCTTTTAAAAATGAATGGGCTTGTAAATGTTAATATATGCTGCATGTTTTGAAATGGTAATATGAATTTACCACAGATTCCTTGATGTGATCAGAAGAAATGGGATATTTAATGACGAAAAAATAAGACCTTTAAGTCAGTGAGGGATATATTGTTATGTATTGTGACAATCCTAGGCACAGAGGATTTTTTTAAAATTATATGACATACTTAGATGGTGAATAAGTTCTTGGCGATAGAGCCATGAGTGCAGTGGTGGGGACAGAAACATTTGTGAATAAATGAATGACAGCAAACACACTTGGGTTTTAGTCTTGGCCTTGTCACAAGTAACCAAGGGCCTTACCTCCCTGGAAACATGTTTCTTAATCAATATACTTAGGTGGGCAAACTTTATTTCAACTCGTCGTCATGTATTCAGATAGAAGATGGTGGTAGGTGGAGGTAGTGTGTGTGTGTGTGTGTGTGTGTGTGTGTGTGTGTGTGTGTGTGTGTTGTGTTGGGCTGGTGATGTCACAGGGGCACTTAGGAGGGTCCCCAAGGCCAGTTCCATCTCTCACATGGCATGGTCCCGCTTTTTACTGCAATTGATTCAACTATTCCGTATCACATAAGGAGGTGCCAAAGAAAACTTCAGGCCACCTGTGAGGAGAGAAGGTACAGAGAGTTGGATGTTTTGAAGTGATTAAATTCAGTAGCCTGTCTTGGAACCCAGGAACAAAAACAAAGCAGCTCTTTCTTCCTCTTTTCCTCTTAGATTAGCTTTTTAAACGAACAACTCTGAAGTAACGGATGGATATGGTCACGTCCTCCAAAGGAATCCAAGGGCCAATGTTCCGAGCACAGAGAGTGGAATTTTTTTCCCCCAGCCTCCACTGTTTAATGCTCTCAGCCAAAACTCCTCAGAGAAGGGCAGGTGTAATAGAGTCCTGCCTTACAGTGCAGCTGGCCCTGCTGACAGCAGACACGGAGATACTGGCAATGGAGGGAACAAAAGCATGTCCGCATGTCCCTCAGCTGCAGACTCGAGCATCCATCATCACCAACAGGCTGAAACTTGCTCCGAGCACACACATGCTGTCCTTGGCTACGAGCACACCTCAGGAGAGGAGAATCCAGGGTCTCTAGCTGCTGGGCTGGCATTGAGGGCAGCATTGCAGAGAATCCTCTCCCTTGCTTTGCAGAACGTTCAGCCTGGGCTCCAGAGACCCTTTTGTTTATCCAAGCCAATCCCTGAGATAACGCAAAGTGCACATTTCTCAGAGAAAGGTTCCAGAAAGCTGAGTTGAGCCTCAACAGTCCACTGACTTCTGCCTGCCCCCTACTCCCCACCTCGGCGTTCCTCGTAAACTTTGCCCTTCCCTGCTGCAAAACTACATTTGATCTGGCAATGGCCTTGAGCAACTCAAGGCCTCATGAGATGGAACCCCCAAATATTATCCTTCCAAAATCAACACACCCACCATCATTGCCTTTTTATTTATTTATTTTTTAACTTCTAGGAACGTGGGGAAAGAATCTGTGAGGATTGGATGAAAAAGCAGCAAAAGAGACCTGATCTGAGCTACTGGCTTTTAATTTTGCATTTAATCAATTAGCTCCTCTGCTTCTTGGTGGCCACTTTTCTCTGTAGCCTCTGGGGAGAAAGCATGTTTGTGCATTTCATGGGCACGCTCCAAACCATAGACTATTTTGTTGTTCTCACACAGTGCTCTGTGGCTGCTGGCTGCCGGGGAAAGCATGTAGCACCCTGAGCAGTGTGTTTCTCCTCATCTGAGCACCTGCCAGGAAGAATCCTGCCTTTCCTATGGCTCCACGGTCACTAAAGGGTCGTCACGATCTATTCTCTGGAGCTCTGGTGGAGCAGCTCCTTTTCCTGGCCACAGCCCGAAGTCACTGCTCGAATTACAGCCAAGCTGTGAAGTCACCCCCAAGAGCG
Source organism: Sorex fumeus (assembly GCF_029834395.1). NCBI lineage: Eukaryota > Metazoa > Chordata > Mammalia > Eulipotyphla > Soricidae > Sorex > Sorex fumeus. The sequence continues at coordinate 79,909,564 of NW_026606059.1, forward strand.
CTTGGTTTGCCTGGAATGGAAGCCCTGAGTGGATACTAATGTTTATCTTCCCCTTTGTCCAAGCTGTCCAAGGACAAAAGGCCCAGCTAGGACGCTGCCCTATCTGTATTATGTCTGCTGCAGAGGTGCATTCTTCACCAGAACACTGGACAGTCCTGTCACCGGGCAGCTATGCCAAGAGCTCTATTTGTTTATAACGAATACGCTAACACTGAGAGGAGCCCCCACCCCACCCTGTCAGTGACTGTTTTTTCTGGATGCCTGTTCTTTTGCTTTCTGTATTTTACAAAATGCCTACCATAAATAGATATTTTTATGGGGTGTGGGGTGGGGAGTGGCGCATATGGGGAGCATGTGTCTGTATATGTGTGGAGTGTGATATGGCTCTCGTGCTGTGGCCAATAAGAGAGTTTTCTCCTGGGGCCAGGGGGATAGTGCAGTGAATAGGGCGCTTGCTTTGCCCAAGCCTGACCCAGGTTCAATCCTTGGCATCACATATGAACTCCACCTGGAGAGATCCCTGAGCTCAGGGCCAGGAGAAAGCCCTGAGTACCACTGGGTGTGGCCCCAAAATTTTAGAGACAGAGAGAGACAGAGAGAGACAGAGACAGAGACAGAGACACAGAGTCACACACACACACACAGAGAGAGAGAGAGAGAGAGAGAGAGAGAGAGAGAGAGAGTTTGCTCCAGTGAAAGTTCGGGTTGCCAAAGCAAACCTAATCAGCAAACTTCTTAGAAGACTTTCACAGTTCTTTCTGCTACTGAGAAAAATTTATCAATCTCCTATTGCACTTCCGTTGTGGGTACCACTTAGGAAACATTTGACAATGTATTAGGAAGGAACAAGCAGCAAATGATGGCAACCCTAATTGACCACTTCATGCTTTTCTCTTTTATTTTTGTGTTTCTGCAGAGCAGGGTTCAGACCCAGGGCCCCACACATACAAGACAAGTGCTCTACCACTGAGTGACAGCCACAGCTTTTATTTTTCCAATTATATTTTTCAACGTACTAATGTCAAATTAATTCTAAAACAAGCTTCTTATCACAGGGCCAACAAGACTGATGCTCCTACGAGGAGCAGCTGCAGAAAGTTGGGTCGGATTAGAACTCGGAAATGCAGGGCTGAGAGATTTCTTTTCACTGGGCTTGAACATCACTCTCAGCGCATCCAGGGATAGGAATGGGGCTGCATGAGTTTGTCCTTTTATGGTGTGTGTGTGTGTGTGTGTGTGTGTGTGTGTGTGTGTGTGTATGGATGGGGGGATACTAGCTAACTTAAGGTCATGACGATATTGTAGAATTTCAGGATACAGCTTTTCACGTCCATGGGTATGGAAAGCCCCACACTAGCACTGAGTAAAAGGATTCTTTTTCTGACTCATTCTCTTTAATTCGGAGGGAATGCCAACTCATACAGAGTTGTCTAGATAACTCTGATAGGATGTCTACCATCCTGGTAGCACATAGATTCATTAGATGGTTGGGAGATAAATTAATAAAAAAACAAAACCCTCCATGACATTGAAGCTAATGGTATCTTCAAAGATGTCATGCCACTGGCCGAGCAAGTGAAAACAGAGATAGATAAATGGGACTATCTTAAACTAAGAAACTTCTGCACCTCAAAAGAAACAGTGACCAAAATACAAAGACAACCTACAGAATGGGAAAGGATATTCGCCGAATACACATCTGACAAGGGGTTGATATCAAGGATATATAAAGTACTGGTTGAACTCCACAAGAAGAAAACATCCAACCCCATCAAAAAATGGGGCAATGAAATGAACAGAAACTTTCTCAAAGAAGAAATCTGAATGGCAATAAAGCACATGAGAAAATGCTCTACATCATTAATCATCCTGGAGATGCAAATCAAAACCACAATGAGATACCATCTCACACCCCTTCACTGTTGGTGGGAATGCCGACTGGTTCAACCCTTTTGGAAAACAGTATGGACGAGTCTCAAAACATTAGAAATTGAGCTCCCATTTGACCCAGCAATACCACTCCTGGGAATATATCCCAGGGAGGCAAAAATGTATAGTCGAAGTGACATCTGCACTTGTTTGTTCATTGCAGCTCTCTTTACAATAGCCAGAATATGGAAAAAACCTGAGTGCCCAAGAACAAATGACTGGTTAAAGAAACTTTGGTACATCTACACAATGGAGTACTATGTAGCTGTTAGAAAAGATGAAGTCATGAAATTTACATACAAATGGTACTACATGGAAAGTGTCAAGCTAAGCGAAATGAGTCAGAAAGAGAGGGATAGACATAAAAAGATTGCATTCATCTGGGGGACATAAAGTAACAAAATAGGAGATTAGTACCCAAGAATAGCTGAGATCAGTACCAGGATGATTACTCCATGGCTTAGAAGCCAGCCGGGCATTCCAGGGGAAAGGGCATCTCAGATAGAGAAGGGAGCACCAAATAAAGGGTGTTTGGAGGATCATCCCAGGATGGGAGATGCATGCTGAAAGTAGACTATGGACCGAACATGATTGCCACTCAATGCCTCTTTTGCAGACCACAACATCTAAAAGGAGAGAGAGAACAAAAGGGAATGCCCTGCCACAGTTGCAGGGTGTGATGGGGGGGAGGGGAGTGGGAGGGATACTGGGATCCGTGGTGGTGGAAAATAGGCACTGGTGGAGGGATGGGTATTTGATCATTGTATAACTGAAACCCAAGCACAAAAAATTGTAAGTCTACAACTGTACCTCATGGTGTTTCACTAATAAAAATTAAAAAATAAATAAATAAATAAAAGTCAGAGAAATAGTGCAGGGGGTAAGGGCTGCATGTCACACAATAACCTTAGTTCAATGCCTAGCACCACATAGGTGTCCCCAGATAGCAGTAGGAATGAGCCCTGAGCATCACAGAGTGTGTCCCAAAACAGTCAAACAAGATCCCCCAAAATATGGGGGGCCAGAGCAATAGTACAGCAAGTAGGGCGTTTTTCTTGCACATGGCCTACCTGGATTTGACCCCCAACACCTTATATGAGCTCCCCTGAAAACAACCAGCAGGAGTAAGTCCTGAGTACCTCCAGGTGTGATTCAAAACCAAACCAGAACAAACAAGACCCCCCAAAAGTGAACAAACAACAATACAACATGTAGAATCCTGCATTGACAGACACTGTGTTTGTGGAAGAGAGAAAAACCAGACAAAATTTCCATTGGTACTTCTGGAATCCCTCCAGTTGTGGGGTTCTTGAGATCAGGGACTCAGAGCCAGCAGGACCCGACCAAGACCTTGCCTTGCCACTTAACTTGTTCTGGGAGAGAAGAAAAGCGCTAAGACTTCAGAACCTCATGTACAACCCCACTTCCTCTGACTATGTGTTTTGTTTGTTTGCTTCTCACTTTATTTAAACACCACGATTAAAAAGTTGTTCATAATGCAGTTGTTTCAGGTATTCAGTGTTCCAGCACCAACCCCCAATCCCACCACCATTGTCCCAGTTCCTACCCACCCTTCAAGCCTGTCCCCTTAGTAGGCACAAAAATAATTTACTTTGTATTGCTTATTAAAACAAAATGGTAAGTGGAATTATTTAAAAAGTTAGTAAAAGAAAATCTGTGGAAATTATTATATCTCACAATGGTGTTGTTAAGTCATTGTCTGAAGATTTACTGAGTTGTTTGTTGCTAGGTGAGCTTTCTGTTTTACTGTTTTCACTTATGGAGCTTAGTTGGATTCTAGGCTACTTTCCCATCTAGTTTGCTGTGATCCCACCAGGCTGTCAGTATTGTGGAATTTGGTGATGCTGAGCAGCTGTTTATGTGACCACGCACTCCAGGAGCTCCAGAATCGGTAGAACTGGAATGTTTCATGGTCCGCCCCTTACCTGAGTTTTCAGTCCAAACACCAGTGTCCCTGTGAGTGAGTTTCATCAGCTTGGGGTCTTTTCTGAGATTAGTCCTGAAGTTGTGACACTTACCCATTTAAATGGAAGCAGCTGTGGGTGGTGGGTGTGGCTCCCGGGGGCTTCCAGTGGTACGGGGGGAGAGGGAGGAGGAGGAGGTCTCCCACACCCACTCTGAGAAGGCCCCAGAGTTTTCAACCTGAAGACTACTGCTTTGCCTGGGAGTTTTGTTGGCTTGGTGTCTCTTTTAGATTCGTTGTGAAGCAGTGAAGCTGGGCCCTTGGTGTGGCAGTGGTGGTATAGTGTAGCGAAGCTGCCGAGGCTTTGAGAGGGTGGGGACTCAGCCCTCTCACCAAGGGGGGGGGGGGGCTAGAACTTTCAGCCCAAAGATTGGTGGACCTGCGAATTTCATCTGCCTGGTGTTTCTATCGATGAACAACGGGAGGACAGTGACAGTGACAGTAACAGACATTTCTTTCAAGATTTGTCATGAAGCTGTGAGGCTGGGCTGTTCATGTGGCAGAGGCTGTGGGATCCCTGGGGCTGTTTGGAAGAAATGACTTGTGTTGGTCCAGGAAGCCAAAAGCCCAGTGAGGTGCACTGGGGCTAAGGTCCTCCCAGAGTCAGTGGCCCTCCCAACCTCTGTGGCTGTCCCAACGGCTATGGCCCTCCCAGCACCTATGGCTCTCCCAGAGTCTATGGACTATGGCCCTCCCAGTGGCTATGGCATGCCCACCAGGCTCTCTTCCTGCAGCTCTGCCCCCTGAGTTTCCTGCCCACACTCCCAGGGAGAACGTGGTTATGAAAACGGAGCTCTGATGACGCCACCTCTGCAGGCGAGAGAACTGCACGTGTCACTGAAGGCCATTCCACTGGGGTGGGAGAGAGGGACTGGGAAGTGCGACTTCCCCAGGGGTTCAGGGCTAGATACCCACTTGGGCCTGGAATTGGCCTCTTCCAAACATGGGAGAAGCAGGTAATGCAACAGGGTGAGGGGAACAGCCGACACCAGCGGGGCTGTTGGTGTTTCCAACTTAACTCTTCTCTCCACTGTCTTCCTGTCCCAGAACTGCACCCAGACCATCACCTCATTTATTCTCTCAAAAGTGTGAGGAGGGGCTGGGGGGCTGCTTCTCGACCTTGGACACTGAGTGAGATGGCACCCCAGTGTCTCAGGGAGTCCACCCACCCGCCCAGGGAGGTCTGACCCCTCCAAGGACAGCAGACTCTGGAGGGGCTCAAAGCCTCAGCTAGTGAACGCCAGGGACCACTACCAACTACCCAACACCAACACCCACACAACTCAGAGTCCTCCAAGGACCAGGAAGTCTCTTGTTATTGTTATTTGTTTGTTTGGGGGCCACACCCAGCATTGTTCAGAAGTTATTTCTGGCTCTGCACTCAAAAATTACTCCAGGTGGTGCTTAGGAAACCATATGAGATGCCAGAGATTGAAAGCAAGTCGCCGCATGCAAGGCAAATGCCTTACCCATCCTACTATCCCTCCAGACCTGGACTGGGAAATCCTTTCAAAGGCTTCCCAGGTTCCATCCCTGACATCCCATGGGGGTCCCCTGAGCCCCTCCAGGAGTGATCCTTGATCACTGAGTCATGAATAAGCTCTAAGCACCACCAGGTGTGGACCAAAACAAAAAGAAAAGAAAAACACACACACATAAAGACTGCTCAAGGGAATAGAATGGATGTGTTGTACTACAGCAAATCCCTTTATTTCATAAGCAGCTGCCCAGACTCCCTGGGAGAGTTCTCTTTCTCTCCTTGAAGGAGGAGAGAGTTTCCTCCCAGCTGCAACTGACAGGCCTCATGGGCTCCCAGAGATGCTGCCCAACAAGAAATCTTGAGTTCAGACAGGCCTAAGGGACCACCTAGAAATTCATTTGTTTTGTTTTGGCCCACATCCCACCCCACTGTGTCGTTGTGTATCAGGGTTTTAAACAGATGGAAAGGTCTCTCTTGATGTCCAACTCGAAAAATGCAGCAAGGTTTATGCATGCAGGAGTTAGCACACAGTTGGGTCAACTCAGGGTTATCTGCGCATGGAGAGCCCCTTCGTGAGAGAAGGTCACTTCATACTTGACTGAGCATAGGGACTTTGAAAGGGCACAGTTGTGATTTAAAAGTAAAATCATACTATTATTATCCTTTCCTACATCCGGGTTTGATTTCCCCACCCCTCTCAGAGAGCTGGGCAAGCTACAGAGTATCTTGCCCTCATGGCAAAGCCTGGCAAGCTACCCGTAACGTATTCAATATGCCAAAAACAGTAACAACAAGTCTCATAATTTATTTTGAGACGTTACTGGTGCCCACTTGAGCAAATCAATGAACAATGGGGGGACAATGCTACAGTGCATAACAATGTATGGTACTTCCTCTGGGGTACGAGATTGGGCACATGTGAGGATGCTTAAAAATTTATATCTACTTGGGGTTGGAGTGATAGCACAGTGGGTAGGATGTTTGCCTTGCACACGGCTGACCCGGGTTTGATCCCTGGCATCTCATATGGTCCCCTGAGCACAGGAGTAATTCCTGAATGCAAAGCCAGGAGTAACCCCTGAGCATTGCTGGGCGTGACCCAAAAAGGAAAAAAATTTTATATCTACTCAGGGACCAGAGACGTAATGCAGGGATTAAGACACTCAACTTGCATGTAGCCCAAGCCAGCACCATATATGTCCCTCACATAATCACCCGTAGAGCTATATGGATAGCCCCCATACTCATTAGTCATGTAATGACTATACCCCTGCCAAAATGAAATCTTCTCATGTTCTAGCTTTGAAACACCAGCTGGTCAGTTAAGAATCACCAGGAGTGGTCCCCAGGTTCCATGAACACCTCTTGTCAAAACTCCTCTTTCCAAAAAATCTGGGGTTTGAGGCCGGAGCAATAGCACAATGGGTAGGGGGCTTGCCTTGCACACTGCTGACCTAGGTTAGCTTTCTGACACCCCGTATGGTCTCCTGAGGATTGCCAGGAGTGATCCCTGAACACAGCTAGGAATAAGCCCTGGACAGAGCTGGGTGTGGCCTAAACATATATATCTGGGGTCTGTGGGTATGGCTCAGTGGTAGATCCTGGTATGTGGAAAGACCTCAGTTTGACCCCTGACTGCACAGGAAAGTTTAAAGTTTGGGGGGGGGGGGCTGGAGAGATAGTACAGCAGTTAGGGCACTTGCCTTGCATATAGCTGACCTGGGTTTGATTCCCGGCACTGCCACATGGTGCCCTGAGTGCAGAGACTGGAGTCAGCCCTGAGCACCAGTGGATGCAGCCCCAAAACTAAACAAAGACGTTTAAATTTTCTTTTTTCAAAATTTAATTTTATTTTTATAAAGTTGTTCATGATAGTTCATTACTGATAATATTCAAACACCAATCCTACCAATGTGTACTTTCCCACCACCATAAGTGGAAAGTGTGTGAAGATTGCTGTATTTCATCCTGGAGCCACTTAAGCCCTTGCATAAGATATTACAAGCATGCATGTCAAACCCAAACAAATGTATGCTACTTTTGGTACATCAGTGGGCTAGAGTATAAGAGGTCCAGGACGTTCGGTGTCGCTGTCTTCCAGGAGCTTTATTTCATAGTCTCTGGATCTCGGCCATTGATGAGATTATATGATTCCAGGGGCAGTTTGTGGTTTTGACTGCCAAGCTACTGGAAAACTGTGGAGCTGGGGGAAGGAGGCCCAGTCCCATTCTGAGATAACTTGGAAATCTCAGTCATAGGTCCCGCATACCTGGATTTTCCTGCAGATTCCCTCATAGGTGAGGCTGCTCCGGGGCTGTGGAGAGCGGCCTTGAGCCTGGCTGTGAGATTGGGTTCTGGAGGTTTTCAGCTGCCGGGGTCCTGCTGGAGCAGAGAGGGAAACTCAACCCAACCCCCTCCAAAAGATAAATTTCCTGTTGCTTAGCTGTTCCTCTTTCCCACCACAGAGATATTGTCCACCTTGAGTTTAGGGAGCCCTGAGAAGATGTGATTGCTAAGTCCTGCCAGCAGCTGAAGCTTTGGCTGCATTCCCAGCAACATCCATTAGGACAGGCTTGGGCACTTGGAAATCTGGTCCGTCTCAGTGGAAAGGAGTATGCAGACCACAGTCCCTCTCCAGGACCTCTTGAGCCTAGAAAGCTGGCCAGCCAGGAGGAACACAGTGGTCATAAGTCCCTATTTTTAAGTGTCTTCATTAGAGAATAAAGAGAGGGAATTCTTTGCAAGGTGAAAGACTCATAAGTTGCTTGAATAAGTGAGACCGCTAGCGAGGGAATTTTATTGGATGCGAAAATGGCTTTCATCAGAATTTTCCATCAGAGCCTCTTTCTTTTCTACTTAGCACGCAGGACGCCTGGTCATTAACCAGTTGTTACTAGTGTCATGTGTTTTGAGTTTATAGCATTATGTTTCAGGCTGTTGGATTATTTGCCCAATAAAATGTTAGAAACCTTCAGTTCTTTGATCAAGATTCAGCCTTACCAAAAGAGTTCAACTCCCCTCCTACCCCAATCCTGTTTCCCCGCACAAATCTTTCCAGGATACTTTGCTCTGATGGTGTTTTAGAAGAGAAGACATTTTCATGAGACATAATTTGGGAAACGGCTGGGTGCCCAGATGTAGGCTGTCTTTGAATTCCTGAATCCTGTCCTATTTTAACCCCACTTGAGTATAACAAGTCTTCCAGGTTTTTAAAAAGGGGTTTTGAGGAGAAGGTGGTGGGATACAGAATTTGGACCATCAGTTGTGGTGGTCAGAGGAGACCCTCAGAAGTTCTAGGGGACCACTCAGTGACGGGGATTAAACCTAGGCTTTGCATTTGAAAGCATATGCTCAGCCAGTTAAGCTAGCTCTCAGACCAGATATGAATTCTTAGAAGCACGTGGTTCTGGCGGCTGAGGGCTAGTCTTGTGGGTAAAGCCTTGCTTGTGGCCAAGCAGGGTTTAATCCCTGGCATCACACAGAGTTCCCTGAGCCTCTCCAGAATGGATCCCTGAGCACAGAGCCCAGAGTAAACTCCATGCACTGCAGGTATGACCCAAAAATTAAACAAAGAAAAAACACATGCATGATTTCATCTTTTTATTTTGATTTTAAAGATGTTAGAGCAACTTCTGCAGTGGCAACCCTGGCCCCTCTGTGGGACCAAGCACAGCTATGCCCTAGTAGGACAGTGGGGACTAGGCCCAGGGAACAGAATGTAAGGGGCTGAATTTAAAATCTCAGTCATCAGGGGGCAGGAAAGTTAGTACAGGGGTTAAAGCACTTTCCAACTAAAGGCAAAAATGGAGGAGGCTTATTGCTTGTTGGATGAGACACCCCCAAAGACTCAATAGTTTGAAGAAATAATAATTAAATTCAGTATTTAAAAACAATTGAAACAAATGGATAAAATCCACAATGAACAAAATATGAGTCTTCAAAAATAAAAATTGAAAAAAAACCCCAGAATTATAGGGGCTTAAGCAATAGTACAGCAGATAGGGCAATTGGCAAGCACACAGCCAACCTGGTTTTAATCCCCTGTGCTCCATAAGCTCCCCCAAGCACCGCCAGAAGTAGTTCCTGAGTCCAGAGCCAGGAGAAAGCCCTGAGCATTGCTGGGCATGACTCTCTGGGGAAAAAAACAAAACAACGGGACCAGTGCAATAGTACAGCAGTTAGGACCTGGGTGCAGTGCCCTGAATCCCAGATGGTCCCCCAAACACCGCCAGGAGTGATTCCTGAGTGCAGAGCCAGGAGTAACACCTGAGCATCGCCTGGTGTGACCCCAAAAGCAAGCAAATAAAAACTATTTTTTTTAAATCCCAGAGTTTCAGTTTCAGCAGATAGTATAAAGGAAGAAATCAATAATAGAAGTGCTGACCATTGGAAGCCACCATTACATGGTCTTTCCACTCAGTCTGTGTTCTTGCACACTGGGATGGGACCCGGGTGTCAGGCACATGAGGCCTGCCAAACCCCTGACCTCATTTCCTGGCCCCTGTGAGCACACGAATCCCAACAGCTACTGAACTCTCCTGAACCTGTGCCTGATATCTCCAGCGTTTCACAGACCACAGGCCTATTGCCTAGAAAGTCTTAGACGGCGTTGGGCTCTGGGGATCAGAGAAGCAGAGGGCGCAGGGGCAGAGCAGTCTAAAGCAGAAGAGGCGATAAGGAAAGGGGGTCCCCCTTTTGCCCCAGAATCCTGGTACCATGGGCTCAGAGATAGGTCTCTAGCATCACGGGCATGATGGACCCTTTTCTGCCAGTTCTGGCTGGTCTGCCACAGAGGCATATGCTTGTGCCATGTGGGCGCCCGACACAGACTGGGGGAGGCAGGGGAGAGGAGAGGGAGAGGGTTATGGGATGGGTGGGAGGCCGAGCCCATGTGCAGATTCTGGCGCTCCAGGGAAGGCCGATGAGAAGCGTTCCTTCCTCTTCTGGATGGTGGCCGTGGCTCCCAGAAGACACATGGTGAGAATAACCATGTGTCGGCTCACGGTACCCCAAGCCAGGGTCATGGTGACATTGATCATAAATCCCAGGGTAGACACGGTCCTAATGTGCATCTGCTATTTGTATGGGGAAGGGCAGGATGTGGCCACATGGGCTGGGAGGAAGGGCGGAGGGGGCCAGTGTTAGAGTGTGGGGTGGTGGTGGTCAGAGCTGGGAGCACAGTCGGCTGTAGGGGTGTCTGGGTTCCAATCCTGACTGCAGCATGGATCCACCTGCCCTGGGGCAAACCCCTCTGGTGCCCTAATGTCCTCATCATTAGTGATTTACCGAAATGTGGGGGAATGAGACTTGTCCTACAGTGCTCAGGAGCTACTCCTGGCCTATGGTTTCGGCCACATGAGGTACCCAGGCATGGGACTGTGGGGAGACGTATAACCCTTGTACCATCTCTTTGGACCTCAGTGTCCTCATCTTTAAATCGGGTGTCACCCTACAGTGTACTGCAGAGCCCTTGTGAAGATAAAATAAAGAGGTAAAGTGGGAGCATTGATGGTGGGAAATGCACACGGGCAAAGGGTCAGGTGCTGGAACAGTGTGTAACTGAAGTCTGGTCATAAACACTTGTAGCTTTTTTTCAATTTTTTAAAAAAGGAAATAAATAAATATATAAATAAATCGATAGCATGACATGAGGGCTTTGACTCATTTGGTACCCAAAAGTTGTATGTTCCCTATAGTAGGGCTTTTCTGTAATGTTTGATTTCACCTTCATACCAATCTGAAAGGCCAGTGGAGATCCATTTTGCAGATAAAGAGACTGAGGCTCAGGTTAAGAAAATGACTCAGTGGCCACAGACATAGCACAGCAGGTAGAGCACTTATCTTGCATGTGGTTTGATACCCAGCACCCTATATGTCCCCTAAGCCCTGCCAGGAATGATCCCCTAGCACAGATTCAGGAGTAAACCCCGAGCACCGCCAAGTGTGGCTCAATGACCCCCCCGAAAAAAAAACAAATAATGCCAGGAAACATCTCTGATGTCCAAGGACTGGACCAAGAGTGGCTGCTCCAAACCCATGAGGGGCCCTAGTCCACCCCCGCTCTAGCCTGTCCGGACTATTACGCTGCTAATCAGTCTGATCCACGAGCAAAGTACTCCTGTCTCAGTCGTTACTTGCCTCACACATGTGAACTCTGTGCCAGCATTAGATAAACGTCTAACACCCGAATGGAGTCTCTCTGGACATTCTGTCTGTATGTTTATTTGGGGGCCATGTCCGGTGGTGCCCAGGTCTGACCCATGGTGAAACCTTAGGGACCATACGGGATGCCGGAAATCGAACCCTGGTCGGCCGTGTGCAATGCAAGTGCCTTACTCGCTGCATCAGGTCCCTGGAGTGTCTGAATCCTAAGAGGAAACCTGGTGTCAGGGCTTGGAGGCAGCAGGAGGGAGAGAGAAGAGTTGCTCCTTCCTTCCTCCCTCCTCACCGGACAGGAAGGGCGGGCAGATGGACAGCTGCCTCCCTGGATTGGGATCGCGCCAGCGCCTGCGCGTCCCTCACTTTCAGCTGCTGCTTCAATTACCAGGCGCTCTTTCTCAAATGGGCTCTCTGTGGGGTCTCCAAAGCATTCAGGAACCTGGAAACAGGACTTTCCTCTGGAGGAGCAGGAAGCAGGACTTCCGGAGGGGTGCTCTGCTCAGCCTCTTGGATGCACATGGTAGAGGGGAAAACAGAACAATAGCAGAAAAACACTCATGGGGAGGGGTGGTGGGGGATCACTCAATGATTTAAAATTTGAGTTTATAAAAGAGGAAGGCTGGGATCCTGGCTAACATGCACCCTTTTCATCTGCCAGATGTTGGCTCTGTTCTTTGGAAGCTTCTATGAGGTTCTTTTTTGGTTGTATTGGGGGGGGGTTGCATAGGGAGTAGAAACAGAGAGAAGAGCCCAAGGATTGCCGTACCCCACAGGTACACAGGACACTCGGCAATTCACCAAAAGGACGCATGCCAGAGCTTGATTTCTAAAGGGCTCTTGGGCTGGGCATGGCCAAAGAAATGGCATAACTGATTAGTGCACCCAGAAGTTGTGACCTGTGACGTGGACTTCGTAAGACATCACTGAAGATATGACTTAACTTGCCACTGACCCAAGGATATGGCTGGAGCACTGCTTGAACCCATCCAAACTGGTGTTTAAGGTGAAAATTGTGACTGGGCAAAGGAGCCCAACTTACAGTCTAGGAGAAATAGCCTAAACAATTTCTTTATATCCACGCCCTCTTTGAAGTGAATGCAGGAGAAGAGGATTTGGGCGCAGGGAATGGATGGACTAATTAGTCATGTTACAAGAAGTGGTTATCTTCACCAAAATGACCTCCTGACTTCTCTTCCCAACAAGGTCTTGCCCAAACATGACATGCATCTTTCCAGGAGCATGACGACCAGCGTCCCTTGCTTTGCCCCAGTGATGTCCCAATGAAAACCCACAAGACTATATCACTATATCACAATCACTGAGGTGTTTATTAAAATTAGATTCTTGAGCCCTTCACCTGATGTGCTGGTAATGGGGTGGAGGAATCTTTAGAATTTTCTGCATATAAGATGTAACAGAGTGATTTTACTTCATTTTCAATTTGAATATTTTTAGTTGCCCATTCTTACCTGCTTGCTGTGGTTAGGACTTGCAGCATGTTGCTTGCTCTTGAAGTATGTTGCAGTACAAGTGGTTAAAGGCGCATCGTTCCCTCATTCCTGGCCTTAGAGAAAAAGCATTCAATCTTTCTCCAATGTACGCTGTGCAGATTGGCTTCTGCGGATGAGTCTCATTACAGGAAGGGAGCTTCCTTTTATTCATTTTTCTTAAAGTACAAGGATGTAAAGCACATGAAAACGTGTGAACACAATCAGAATATGCCACCTTACCACATGCAGACATCTTAACAATGCACACAGACATTTCATGATAAAAAAATAAATTGGAATCATCAATAACCAAAATTTAAGAGTCTATTGAATTTTGCCAATGAAGAAAATTCAAAAACCCTAATGTCAATTATTTTCTTTCTAATAGGTATTTTTAGAACAATACCATTTGGGATGGATATTTCTTCTTTCATCCAGCAGATGTTTATTGAACATCTTTTTGGGGCCAAGCACCAGAGCTGCTGCTGATAGGACAAAGGTGAGTTATTATGAGAGAGTCTCCTGTTCTTTTAGAACATCAGTCAAGCAGGAAACTTGGACCTGCTGACAAAAATCACATCGAACACATTCGTCAAACAGTCTCACATCATGTAAGTGCTGTGAGAGAAATAAACTGAGAACAGAACAGAGAGGTTTAGGGACCAGAGTTATAGTAGCGTGGGTAGGGCACTTCCTTGCATGCTGCCAACGCAGGTTACGTCCCCAGCATCCTGTATGTCACACCAAGGAGTGATCCCTGAGCGAAAAGCCAGGAGTAAAACCTGAGCACTTCCATGTGTGGCCTCAAAACCAAAACCACAAGTAGAGAAAATAATGGAAGAGGCATTTGGGCCTCTCTGAATCCCTGACAACTCAAACCTATTACTAGAGAATGTTTGAGTTCATGGATACCTTAAAAACCACCAAATAAGTAAGTGAAGCCCATCTACATGTATGCACTTGGGAAAATTACAACTTTATTAAATCATTTTTCCTAGGAAGTCATTCATCTATTCTTTCCATTGATTGTTATGGATTCTGGAAGCTGTGTTCATAAACTGACCAGTAAATCAAAGCTCACTTGTTACAGCAAATATTTATGGTCCCTTTCAAGTGGTTCATCTTGAGAGGTTCTGCATTTATTCGATAATGCCACAGATGATTGAACTATTTCTTTCAGTAATTGTTTCCCATTTCCCCCTTAAACACAATAATTCTTTTAGTTACTTGAGCACAAAGATTTTTAAATTAGCTGACACAGAAAACAAATTTATCAGGAGGAAATTTAGGTATCAAGTACATCTGTGCTTCTGTGCGTCTGTTTTTATATCAGAAAATAAGACACGGTGATTAAAAAATAAGTAAAGTAAAGGCCCTCCCGTTGTTCGTCGATTTGCTCGAGCAGGCCCAGTAACGTCTCCATTGGAGACTTTGTTGTTACTGTGTTTGGCATATCGAATACGTCACAGGGAGCTTGCCAGGCTCTGCCGTGCGGGCGAGATACTCTTGGTAGCTTGCCGGGCTCTCCGAGAGGGGCAGAGGAATCGAACTCGGGTCGGCCATGTTGGCTGCGTGCAAGGCAAACGCCCTACCGCTGTGCTATCACTCCAGCCCCCCTGTGCTATCACTCCAGCCCCCGAAAGTAGTCCGAAAGTAGTGGCTAGTCCGAAAGTAGTGAGTGGTCGCAAGGTCAACCTAAAGTCAACCTGCAGCAAACTATAAACTAAACTCCTGAATTAAAAAATAAGATCTAGAAATAACTATCATTCTTATGCTAATACAGCCTCCACTGATTAAATCAATCTTAGGGAATTAAAGTTATTATCATTTACATTCTCCACTCATCCTTAACATCCCACTAAAGTGGAAGATGCATTATGACCCGATCCACATCTAATCAATTTGTGTATTTTCAATGATGACCAATCACTTCAAATTATTTTTTCTGAGAGCAAATTTGATTTCTTGAAATGACCAGAAGTCATGAGGACCCAGGTATGAGGCTGCATGAAATGATTTTCTTCAAGATTGAAGCATTAGTTCTACTGAGTTCTGGTTCATTTCCTTCTATACAAGGTCAATATTTTCTAATTAAAAAATTTTAATTAGGGGCCAGAGCAATAATACAGAGGGCAGGACACTTTCTTGCATTCAGTCAACCTCAGTTTGATACCTGGCACCCAGTATGGTCCTCCAAGTACACCGGGAGTGACCCCTGAGTGCGGAGCCAGGAGTAAGCCCTGGGCACAGTCTAGTGTGGCCCAAACTATGAAAATATACTTTTTAAGGAGAGAGAGAACACAGGGGATTGCCCTGCCACAGAGGCAGGGTGAGATGGGAGGGATGGGGGTGGGAGGGATATTATCCATGGTGGTGGAAAATGGGCACTAGTGGAGGGATGGGTATTTGATCATTGTATAATCGAAACCCAAGCACAAAAAATTGTAAATCTACAACTGTACCTCATGGTGTTTCACTAAAAATAATAATAAAAAAATAAAAATTAAAAAAAAAACCAAAAATATACTTTTTAAAAAATTAAAGTTCAGGTAACAAGTTTAAAAAACACTCATGTTTCTAATATTGATGTGCAAAGAGCAAAATAAGTCAGAGGTAGAAGGACAAATGCAGGAGGATTTCACTCATCTGTGGTTTGTGGAGAAATAAACCAACAGTAGGAACAATAGAAATAGATCATAAGCCTCAGATACTGAAACCCAGATCTGAGAGTCATACAATGTTTCATCACCCGTTTCTTCTCCAGGGTCTATTTCCCACCACTGGGTCCCAGTTTCCTTCCTGCCTCTCCCGCAGTCTGCATCTGTCAGGCACCTTTCTCATCTCCCTCCCTCCCTGTCTCTCCCTCCCTCTCTCTCCTTCCCTCCTCTCTCCCTCCCCTTCCTTCTCTGTCTTTATCTCTCTCTGTCTCTGTCTCTGTTTCTCTCTCCCTCCCTCTCTCTCCCTCCCTCTCTCTTTCTCTCTCTCACTCTCTCCCTCCCTCTCTCTGTCCCTTCTTCTCTCTCCCTCCCTCTTTTTCTCCCTCACTCTCTCTTTCTCCCCTCCCTCTCTCTCTGTCTTCGACTCTCTTGTCTCTGTCTCTGTCTCTGTCTGTCTCTCTGTCTCTGTCTCTGTCTCTGTCTCTCTCTCTCTCTCTCTCTCTCTTTCCTTTTGGGCATTATGGTTTGCAATACAGGTACTGAAAGGTTATCATGTTTGTCCCTTTACCTATTTTCAGTACTCAGTTCTTGTCCAGATTAGAAATGATCAGTTTTTAATTGCCTCTAGTTCAGTGGTTCTCTTTGCAGGAGTGGGAAGGGTTATTTATTAATTTATCATCAAGGTGACATGATTTATGATAGTGTTCATATCTATGGTTTCGGTGTCCAGTGTTATGGCACCATAGCTACCACCAAAGTGCCAGTGTCCCTCCATCACTGTCCTGTGATCCCTTCTCGTACATCCTTCCCTCCCCAAAAACTCTCCCTCCTCCCCACCTCTGACCTGGTATCCCTACTGGCCAGAGTCTCAGGATTTGTATTCCATTGTAATTGTGTGTTCCCTGACTTGGTTTCTGTATATCCCACCTGTGTATGATCTGAATGGAGGCTGGGAAAGATTGCTAGGTGGAGAAGTGGATGACAAGCAAGGTGGGTGAGTCAAGTGAACAGCTCGTGGAGGCCAAGAGGCCATGGAGTCCAGAGGACTGGTCCTACGACCTTTCCACAGAGCATATGGTTCTGATTTTGCACGAGTCCTGAGGTGCTTATTGGAGTTCCAGGTTAACTTTAAGGACTCCTGGCCCTGTATGCTCTGAGGCTCTGCTGAAACTTTCAAATAAGACGCTCCAACGGCTGTAACAGTGAGAGGCCTGGGACTTCTCCAAACCTGCACAACAAGTTTGGGAGTGTTTCTGTACTCACTGTATAATCTATGTCTCTGTATGTGGCAGAACCCCGGCTTGAAACGTTCATTTTGGGGAGAAGGTGCGGTCATACCTGTCACCTGCCTTCCCGGATCGGATCGATGGTGGGTAATGCCGGAAGGTAACTGGGAATATGCAAATTGGCTTAGGTCAGCCCTGCACCTGCCAACTCCTTTAGAGAAGGAATGAGTCAGATTTCATTTGATTTTGACAATTAAAAGAACGTGACGTTCCATTCTACAGAGCCAGGGAACAAATGCCTCACCATGACAGGCTTGTTCCACCAGGACTGCCAACGTCAGTGTGAACGAGTTAACGAAAGTTCCCTTAACAGTCACAGTGAGCAAAATAGAGTTTTCAGTCCAGCACAGCAGAGCCCCACCTTGCCTGGACTGTGTGTCTCATAGCTCAGTAAAGATAGCAGGAGGCTCCTGTCCAGAAGGGAGGGGAGAGAAGGCTCTCGATCACTGCTGGTGTCTCCAAGGCTTTGCCCAGTTCTTGGTTCTTTTGTTTCTATGCCAGCAGTTAGGAGGCCCTAGGTAAGATCTGGCCTCTGCTTAGTCTGAGACCACGGAAGTTGTAATCTGGTAAGGTAGAAAAGAAATGGGACTGGAGTGGTAGTACAGTGGGTAGGGGGTATCCCTTGCATGCGCCAAACTGGGGTTCAATTCCCAGCACCCCATATGGTCCCCCTAGCATGTTAGGAGTAATTCCTGAGTGCAGAGCCAGGACTAACCCCTGTGCATCTTCAGATGTGACCCAAAAAGCAAAAAAATAAAAATAAAGTAAAATAAATGGTAGCAAACACCAGCATCTAGAGGACTAGATCATTCTGAAATGAGAGAGAGAGAGAGAGAGAGAGAGAGAGAGAGAGAGAAAGAGAGAGAGAGAGTCATCTTGTCATCTCTCTGGGGCGTCCTGCAGGTCTGAGCAGGCAGCAAAGAAGGGAATGAGGGGAGTCTTGGAGATGAAATTTGGGAGAGAATGAAGAGGTTGTTCCTGTGTGAAAAGGCCAGAGCTAGGAAAGTTCTAACACATGCAGGCCAGAGTGGGTCAAAGGACACAGCAGGAGGCAAAATCAAGAGAAAAGAAGGTTTGGAACCAGACAGAAAGCATCTCCAGTTGTGCGTTAGCAGATGGACCGGAGGGTCCCTGCGCATGGGCAGGTGAGAGCGGGGACTCGCTTATCTATGCGTATATCAGCCACAGCAAAGTGCTTGGTGCAAGTTGGTAAAACAAGTCGTCAAGCCAGGAATCATTTAAGTAAAATCCTCCGCCCTCCCTGAGCTGCATGAGGTGCGCATCAGCCCCTTCCCGGGAGCTGCGGCAGTGGTTCCCGAATGTTCTGGGCGTTGTGAGTTCTGATTGGCACCAAGGAGGGTCCCCTGTGGGCAAGAGCCCGACTCGCTCTCAAGGGCCCAGGGCTCGAGGCTTCCTTCAGAGCGGATGGGAGCCCTCCACCGTCATTTCCTCCGTGTGTCTTGTGATTGTGGTGGTGTCCCCTCACACACATGGCCGAGATGTGCTCAACGCTTTCAAGACAGTTTGAAGATGCCCGGAAAGGAGCATGAATAAGAGACCCACTGTGTGGATCAGTGGTCGGGCACCTGGCTGGCATGGGTGCTGCTCTGGATTTAACTCCTTCCAGGCATCACCTAGTCCCCTAAGCACTGCCAGGAGTGATTCCCCCCACACCCACCCCGAATCCCAGGTGCAGCTCCAAAACAATCATAAAATGGGGCCCAGGGAGATGGTACAGGGGTGAGGGAGCTCCAATTCCTGGTTCTACTCCTAGCACCTTGTGGTCTACCTCAAGCAGCCCCAGAGGCCCCCTAACACCACTGGGGTGCCCATAAGAATCCTTGGCACCACAAGACTAGAATAACACCACACCCTCGGGCCTTGGCTGAACATCACTCACAGGTGGCCATTGCTGGGAGTGTCCCCCACTTGGCAAGCCATTACCACTCCAAAAGAGAAGAACAGAAAATAAGTGATGTGGGTCACAGGAGAGAGCTTGAAAGGCAGTGTGCATGCTTTGCCTGGCAGAAGACCCAGCACGGAGCCAAAAGAAGCCTGAATGTGCTCGTATTGGATCCCGTGTACTACATGGTGTGTACCCCCCCTCCCCACACACTGCTTTTGTGTCCCAGGTGGCCCCCAAGCACCACCAGGCTTGAATATTGAACTGTCAGGTCTGCACTGCTAGACTAGAGTGACCCTCCAAGCCCCAAGCATCACTAGCGAGCACCCCTCCTCCCACCAATAATAAATCAATAAGTTAATAAACAAGAGCATAAGAACCTGATGGTGCCCGTCTTGTTAGTGTTGCCATCTTGTTCTTTCCCTTCTCTGATATGTGAATAATCCAAAACAGCAGGCATAAAGATTGGATGGGAGGGGCAGGGCTTTGTGCTAGGAAGCTTTGGGGTCAATCCCCACGGTTCCAATCCAGGCTTCATGAACCTGATAGTTTAGTGTTCAGGCCCAGCAATGCAGCACTTCGCGGCCCTGAGCAATTAGGGCTCTACCGGGAGCCTCAGGGGCTCCACGCAGGGCTGAGCACCAGTACACAAGCATGCACTTCAGCCCTTTAAGCTCTCCCAGATTCCAGCTGGGTGGAGCCTGTGGGCCTGTGTGTGAGGTAGCTGACTCCAGCCTCTCCAGACTCGCAGCCCAGACAGTTTTCAACTCTACGTGCCTCGCTTCGATTCTGCTGTGCTCTTGCACCATATTGATTTCCAGCTTTTCCTCTTTCAGAAATCCGACCAAGAAATAGGGGGCATCCGAGAAGTGTGAGAGAGACAACCCAGTTTTATCATGCATGTGGCCTTGACCTGGCTAGCACCACAAATGGGTCAAGCCTTGAACGAGTTTACTAAGAGTTTCTATAGGCCACCTACCAGCTACATCACTTCTAGGGAGGCATTTTTCAACTAAAAACACACCCAATGGTTGCTAATGCCGTTACTACCATAAACACAGTTGGCACAATCAGTGATGACTGCAATTTGTTTGAAGTAGCAGATACACATTCACTAATTGTTTCTCTGACCCCCTTTCGTTCCTGCTCAAGGAACCTGACCTGACTTGCTCTCCTGCCCTGTTCTTGTTATGCCTTTGTGATTTACGACCTATTCATCTCTGTCCAACTCCTCGAATGGGTCACTCAGAGGTCCTGCCTCTGGTGTCCTGCTTCTGCTTTTAATTCCCCCGTCCTTTCCACCATGCCCACTGTGTGCTGTTGTCTCTTTGCATGAGAGGTGCAATTAGACGATCTTCTCAGATAGCAACCTTCCATATAGGTTTGGGTTTGGTTTCTGGGCCACACCTCCCTCAGCAGTGCTTAGGGCTTCTCCCAGCCCTGCACTCAGGGGTCACTCAAGCCAAGGTGCTGGTTCTCAGAGCACCCAGCCTGCTGAGTGATTTCCCAGCGCCATAGATGGGCTGGTGTTTTTGTATTATTTCTAAAAATTGAGGAATGTGTCATAGAACATGCAACTCACCCTGTTAAAATGTGTGCTTCGGAGAGATTTGGTGTTTTCACTATGTTGGTCAAAGTTCCACAGTTCTAATTCTAGAACATTCCATTCACTCCCAAAGGAAGTCCTACAAGTACTCCCCAGGTTGTCTTCCCTCCCAGGCCCTGACAGGAAAGAACCCACTCTGTCCCCTTCAGTCTTGCCTTTTCGGGACCTTTCAGATAAGTAAATCCTACAAGGCCTTTGCATCTGGCCTCCACTTTTCATCATGTTTCCCAGATTCCTTCATCAGGGAGCCCCGATTCACGCTTTCTTCCTTCCTCTCTATGGCTACATCTGTGGGCACTGGATGTGAATTGCAGGCTTAGGAGCCTTTTCTCTAAGGAGATTTTCCTGCAAGTGAAACTTCACCATATGTGAGCTGGGGGAGCTTGCAGCCTCAGTGAACGTGCTCCAGCATGCCCGCCAGATTCTTTCCTGCTCCTGCCACACTCTCTTCCATCTATTCAGCTGGAAAGACCCCCTTCACTGGGGGTCTGCTTTTCAGCTCAGCACGATATTAGAATATTCTCATCTGTCTTGAACAAGAGCAGAACTGACAGCTGCCAGTAGACAAGGGGGGATCCAATGGTTTCTTTCTTCGCTTCAGCAGTGAGAAGATAGGATGCAGGAGAGCTTCAGCTCATGCTGCTGATTTCGCGGAAGCTACCAGGCTCTTCTGTTCCAGCGCAGCTCACTTAGCAGCAAGCCCTGCAGCACACACAGCTTGATATCGGAGGTAAGCCAGACCTGTTTAAGTGACAGCTAAATATAATTCACGGCTCTGCTTCAGTGCTCTGAGCGGGAGGATGGGCTGCCACAACCCCGTTTCAGCAGGAAGCTAATGTGCTTTCTTGTATTATAAAACTCTTCCCGACCTGTAGAGTCTACACCTGTGGATGCAGTGGCACCATCACCTCCACTCAAGACACCCAGGACAGGCTTACAGAAGCCAGGGGTCAGGGAGGCAGCTCAGAGGAAAGCACATGCTTTGCACGTATGAGCCCTGTGTTCCATCCCTGGGCACCAAAAGATGCAGTAATACTAGAAAGATAAAAGGAGAAGATGGTTTTATTTCTGAAAGCTTCGATCTCTTTAAAACAACTTATTTTGGGCTTTCAGAATTTTTAGACTTTGTGCTTTTCCTTCTTTTTTATGTGTTCCTTTTTAGAAATGTCTTTACTAACTGGTTTTCAGACTTTTTGTTGTAACAGAAACCAGAAGGCATTTCCTCATCCAGGCTTCACGAATAGTTTGGTGTATTTTCTCAGAGTCTTGGGGTAGCATTTGATGGAGAGTAGCTGAGATGGGCAGGGGATGCACTTGGGGCCATCCTGACTGAACCGCTGTGTTGCGGCTGATCTGACTAGCTTCCGTGGATGGTGGGCAAGAGTTGATCACCAGATAAATTCAGTGTTAGGATTCATCAGATACAGCATTCATACGTACATCTCTGCGATGTGAAATCAGCAGCAGCAGTCATAAATATTTCAATAGTAGTCTAATTCCAGACTTCTACTGGGATCAGATGCTGTACCCTAACAATAGCACCTACCCCCAACAACAGCCACCATACACGGACATCTGAGGTTATAGGAATAACTATATCTTTGCCCCATACCTGTTTCTGCTCCCTGATTGGTTACATCCTGTACACATAAGTGAGGGTTTGTGGGATGACCAACCAGATCTCGTATGTAAATAAGGGACTAATCAGAAGTCTTCATTATCTGACCGCTCCCACCTCACTTCCTGATTAATAGCCAGACCCACCTGATGGGAAACGTGTGCATTATTTTCTTCTAAGGCAAGAAGCTTGGCTCATGGTTCTAACTTGAGCATGGACTGAAGAAAATAGCTTGATTCTATCCGTTAGCAGTGCAGTCAAGAACTGCTACCTGACACATTATGAATAGGACCCTATCCCACACCCTCCTCTGCCTTATCCATGTTGATTGACACCAAGTTCCCAAATCCACTCATTTCCTTTGTTTCTCTTCTAGATAGTTATTTACCATCTAAAGTCTGCTTTTTTATTGTTCTCTTTCTCTTTTTAAAATTGTCTTTTCATGGAACTCAGTAAGAGGTTTCAGCATTAAATTGGAAGAGGGTATGGTGGCCGCCGTTTTACAGAGCTCATTGGACAATCCAGGCACGGGCCAGCAGTGATGAAATACTCGGGGCCTCACAGGATAGGGGCCTCACAGGATAGGGGTGGATCCTTCTCCTCCCCTGTCCCAATGAGACCCAAGATGCCGCCCATGAATGACCCCTCCGGCTACTTATTAAGCTCCTTAATGGTCGTGATCCCAGAGACACACAAACGAATCTCGGAATCTTCGAACCAAGTGGCTCTTGCCAGAAATCTCTCCAGACCTAATTATTAAAATTTTAGGATTCCAAGATCATGTGGCCGCTCTTGTGGCTGCGCAACATTGTATGCCATTCATAATAAGCAATAGAAAACATATTGCCTAACGTTGCCCCTTCGGCACGTCTGAGTGTTGGGGGAAAATTCCAAATAATAATGGTGGGACTGGTGTCGAAATATTGAATGTAATCAAAGTAGAGAGAGTAATGTGGAAATTATCTGCCACACAGTTAGGGGTAGGGGTGGGATGGGGGGTATACTGAAGTTTTTGGTGGTGGATAATGCACACTAGTGAAGGGATAGGTGTTTGATCATTGTATGACCGAGACTTAAACATGAAAGCTTTGTAACTGTTCTCATGGTGATTGAATAAATAAATTTATAAAAATAAAGAAATAAATTGCAAGATGGTAGATTTGCAGAATCCATTTGAGAAGAAAGACTCGTGTGTAGTTTCATTTTCAGAACTGACTGTGTATCACTCCATTTAGAGCTAATAGGGTATCCTGAGGCAGTTGTGACTCCTACTTCACAGGCTGGTTGGGATGGGAGAATGAGAAAAGGGAGGGGTGCGGCCTCTCCCCTAATCCTGAGGACCTGCACCTTTCAGGGGAGCTGTCTGTCTGTCTGCAGACCTGAGCTAGGAGTTGGCCAGCCTGTCTGAAACCTACAGCCTTCAGCGGCCTCAGGTGCCCAAAATGTACAGTTAAAATCAAAGGGACAGGGCTGAAGAAATAGTGCAGGAATTAACTTGTTTGCCTTGCATGCAGCTGGCTGGGTACCTTCCTCTGCATTGTCTATGGTCCCTGAACAGAGCCAGGAGTAAGCCCTCAGCACCGTTGGGTATGAGTCAAAAGAACAAAAGATAGACAAACAAACAAACAAAGAGTGCACTGAAGCCAATCTTCTGTAAGGAAACATCCTTTTACAACATTCAAGAAATGTTTATTTTTTCAGGAAATAAAAGGTGTCTTTTCTTGGAGTCATTCTCTATGAAGGCCTTAACTACATTTCTGGCTCTGTTTGCTAGAACTTAGGTAGCATGCTGGCCTCTTGCTTGGTCTGTTGAGGATATTGTCCATTGTATCATGTAATTTCCTGTTTATTAGGACCTAGAGACAATTTTTCTATCTGATCACAGAACCAAGAATATTTATAGCTGTGCAATAGGTTTATTTTTATCTTGTGGATGTGCAGCTGATTTAATTGTTAATGAGTGACTGGTTTTATTGTTTTTCTGAATGCTTTAAAAATATAGTTATCTGAAGAACACACACACACTTCTCACAGCCTCAGTCGCAACTCAAAAAGATCAGTTTATTAGGTTTGATTTTCAAGTCAAGGTAAGGAATCCTTTTGTCCCACAATGGTTTCACAAACTCTTCCCTGAAATTGGCCCCAAAATATGTGGTGTTAACCAGCATCCTAGGAAAATTCAGAATTCTTCTTGCTTCACCAGCTATAAAGATTTTCAGCATCCTGACAATAGACTGAGGTTAGTGGGCTTTTCCATGAAGGTTGCCTCAAAATTATGCAATAACTTTACTATTGTGATGGAGATTTGTCTTTCACTGAATCCAAATCCATCAGTGATGTTTCCCATCCAGGGAGGCCTCGCAATAATGGTGGGAGGAGAGGGAGGTATTTCACTGAGATCAAATCCATCAGTGATGTTCCTCATCCAGGACGGGCTCTAACATTGGTGGGAGCAGAGGTACCTGGTGACTTGACTGAAGGGGTTACCAACACCTAAATCGTGGCTATAATGTAAGTCCTAGGGCCAGAATACCCAACCTAGAGTTAGTAATACTGTCCAATGTGCTTGAACGTTGCTAAGAGCAAATCTTAGAAATACTTATTACAAGGGAGAAAAAAAATGCAAGTAGTAATGGGTGTAGTTAGACGTGCTGCAGTTGTAGTTCATAATGCCTACAAAAAATGGAATCCTTCTGTTGTATACAGGAGACCAAGATCATGTTACAAGTTGATTAGATCTCAATCTAGAAAACCAGGGAACTCTCCTACCACCCAGTCTCCTGATCCTGGCCTCCAGCACCTTCTCTAGGTAGCTTTTCAAATGTTCCCAGAAGCTCTGCCTCCAGGCTGGAGAGAGCAGAGATGGTGGAGGATGAAACCTGGGGAAATTTTCTAGGTCAGTCCACTCTTGTATCACGGCCAGAGTCAGCCACAGGGCAACACCTAACTGGGGAGAAGGGAGATGGGTTAGGAGGGGGATAGTCCTTATGCTTCCAGATAAAGCCCTCTTGGTTCCCCAGAGAAGAGGAAACAATTAAAGACCTAGGCTGGGTCTGTCACCATACAACACAATCCTGAGCAAAAGAAAGCTGAGAGTTGTATAATGGGAGAGGGATGGAAAATTCAATTAACTCTAATCACTTTGTGAAAAGATAGGCTACAGTCCCAGGGAACCACAGAATTCCATCTACCCACACCATGTGTTAAAAAGTGAAAGAGGCTATGATAAAAATAGGATCTGGGTGAAATTTGAAAGACAATCCCCAGACCCATGACAGCCTTCCCCTCGGTGACACAGCAGCCAGAACCAAGCAAACAGCAGATAAAATCATCCTGGAAAGGGGGCCCTGTCTTAACAATCTTCAGATAATTTGTGTCACAGAATCCTCAGGTACAGAAGAGTGACTTGGCTTCCTAGGAGAAGCAAGGTCAAGGAAAGCACATTGGTAGGGGAGCCAGTGAAACTTAGAGTGTTGCTGGTTTTCTGTTTGTTTTAGGAGCAAGTTTTTGAAATCATTGGGGACTGTTTTGGGTGTGTCACTTAACAAGTTTGAATTAGAGTGCCTTGCATGTGGCTGACCTGGGGGTCTATCCCCGCCATCCCATATGGTCCCCCCAGCACCATCAAGAGTAATTCCTGAGTGCAGAGTCAGTAGTAACCCCTGAGCATCGCCAAGTGTGAACAAAACCCAATAATAATAACAATGATGATAATGATGATAATGAGCAAGATTTTATATATATGCAAATATATTACTTCTCTCTCTCTCTCTCTATATATATATAATATATATATAAAGAAGTTTGAATTAAGAGAACCTAATAAATGAGCTGTGTGACTCTGATGACGCATTTTGAAATGATCAATTCCTACTCTGAGATTTTCATTTGAAAGTTGTGAAACATCCAATATGTTCATAAAATAACATAAAAATGTCTGGGGGGGCGCTGAAGCGATAGCACAGCAGGTAGGGTGTTTGCCTTGCATGTGGCTGACTTGGGTTCGATTCCAAGCATCCCATATGGTCCCCCGAGCACTGCCAGGAGTAATTTCTGAATGCAGAGCCAGGTAACCCCTGAGCATCGCCAGGTGTGACCCAGAAATAAAAAAATCAATGTCTGAGGCTCCAATTTGCTACGTGGGTAAGTTACTTTCAGTAGATTTTAGTGAAAGTTTTAGTGAAAGTTATTTGCCATGTAGAAAGGGTTTCCTTACTAGGTTTGTATTTGTTGCCCATCATTCACTTGAAATGTTTCACAAAAGATTTCAGAAAATATATTAAATGTATAAGGGTAGTTGAAAATATTTTAGGAAATTTAATTTCATGTATAATGCATGGGCTGGAGCGATAGCACAGTGGTAGGGCGTTTGCCTTGCACGCAGCCAACATGGCCGACCCGAGTTCAATTCCTCTGCCCCTCTCAGAGAGCCTGGCAAGCTACCGAGAGGATCTCGCCCACACGGCAGAGCCTGGCAAGCTACCCGTGACATACTCGATATGCCAAACACAGTAACAACAAGTCTCATGATGGAGACGTTACTGGTCCCGCTCGAGCAAATTGATGAACAACGGGAGGACAGTAACAGTGACAGTATAATGCATGTACAACAGGTGTTATATTTTGCATGTGTAGTGCATGAACAACAGGTGTTATACTTTGCACGCATAGTGCATGTGTGACAGGTGTTTATAGAGGCTGGTGGAGTACACAGACGGCTAGACATGGCTTTGTATGTAAGAACCCGGGTTTTGATCCCTGGCACCTTCCCTGACACCCCGAGAATAAAACAACTTGATCACTTGATCACTTGACTTCCCCGTTAATCAGTGATTAGCTCGAGCGGGCGCCAGTAACGTCTCCATTTGTCCCTGTCGTGTGCTAGTGTAGCCCAATGGCGTCTGTTCATTCTAAGAACATGAAGAGCCTCAAACCAATCGTTCAGGATCTTGATGAAGCTGTATTTACAGAAATATTTGCTAACATAGTAACTCATATTAAATGCTCTGCTGGCACGCAACTAAAAGAGGTTTCCCTATACCTAAGTCTTTCAGAGGTGGGGCACAGCTTGTGGCATGCAGAACTTACTCCTGACTGTGAGCAGAGGTTACTTCTGATGATATTTGAGGAACCACGTGCAGTGACAGGAATAGAACCAATCTTAGCTCTATCCTTAACCTTCACCTCTGTTGAAATTTTTTCTTTCTTTCTATCTTTTTTTTTTTTTTTTGATTTTTGGGTCACACCTGGCGATGCACAGGGGTTACTCCTGGCTCTTCACTCAGGAATTACTCCTAGTGGTGCTCAGGGGACCATATGGGATGCTGGGAATTGAACCCAGGTCGGCTGCACGCAAGGCAAACACCCTACCCACTGTGCTATCACTCCAGCCTCCATGTTGAATTACTTTTTAGTTGGTATGTTGTTGGGTTTATTTTCTTCTGTTAGTAATCTTTTTTTATGTAATTTCTTTACTGAATCACCTTGAGAACAGTTACAAAGCTTTCAGGTTTAAGTATTGGTCATACAATGATCGAACACCCATCCCTTCACCAGTGCACATTTTACAACACCAAGGACCCCAATATACCCCCCATCCCACCCCTTCCCATGGCTGTGATGCAGATGATTTCTGCTTAACTCTCTCTACTTTGATTACATTCATTATTTTGAAAAAAGATGCGCCATTATTATTTGGATTTCCCCCCTCTCCCCTAACAATCAAACCTGCTGAAAAGGCATCGTGTAATAATTTGTTTTCTATTGCTGTTTATGAAGACCATATGATATCAGATTTTGGAGTTCTGATATTTTACTAATTAAGTCTGGAGGGATTTCTGCCAAAAGCCGCATAGTTCCGAGATTAGTTTGTGTGCCTCTGGGACCATGGCTGTGCTGGAAAGTCGCTCGTGGGGAGCAACTCCTTGTAAGTAATCTTACCCATCTTAACCCATGTTGAATTACTTTTTTAGTTGGTATATTGTTTGGTTTATTTCTTCTGTTAGTAGCAAATATATTGAACTAAAGAGATGATAATACAGCGGGTAAGGTGTTTGCCTTGTGTAGGGCTGACCTGAGTTCAGTCCCTGGCACCTTGTACGGTGCTCTGAGCACAGAGCAAGGAGTGATCGTGAGCACAGAGCCAGGAGGAAGCCCTGAGCACCCGTAGGGGTGGCCAAAAAACAAATTAATGATAATAATAGTAGTAATAGCAACAATAGTAATTGCAGTAATAACTAATATTACTGTGTTACTTTTCTACGGTGATAGAATTTGTGTTGAAAAACAGTTTCTGCTTAATAGAGGGAGCCCCAAGAGGCTGAAATAAATGGCTCAGAGTACAGGTGTAGTACACAGGTCACCTTGACATTCCGTGCCTGAAGACCCAGATGCTACACCTCAGAGGGGACTCTGGCAGGGTTGGAAAAGTGGTTGTGCTGCTGGTGAATCCCGGAGGTGCTCCAAGGAACTGTGTTCAAGTGGGATCATTGGCAAGATGTGTTGCCAGCAATATTCCAGCAGAGCCACCAGGCAGAGGGAGCAGAGGAAACGAGAGAGAGAGAGAGAGAGAGAGAGAGAGAGAGAGAGAGAGAGAGAAGGATGGGGATGGGCACCCAGGCCAGATGAGGCAACAGCTCCCTGAGTTCAGCGCCAGGAGTGAATGCAAGAATCACCACAGAACTGTTGGTGTTGACGGGATGTACACAAGACCCTTGTGCACAGAATTTAACTATGTGGTGAGAACGGATTTGTTTAACTTTTTTTAAAAGCCTGAGAGACGGTTGGGAAGGCCAACCCCCAAGAACTAAGAGTTGTGGCCACAGACTCAAACCTGTGGTTGAGGCTTATTTTGTCTGGAAGGGTAATCTGATTCAAGATAAGATTCCAGTCAGGGTCTTTGTTTTAAACATTCTTTTCATTCAGTCCTTGATAACAACTTTTAGCTATCCTGCAATCACTCCAATTTAGCAGTTTTTTTTTTTCGGTGACATTGTGCCAATGTCACCAACCAGTGAGGACTGGAAAGATCTTTGGTCAACCAGGGGAAGCTAAAAATAAAAAAAAAGTATTTTTAAAAAATTAGATATAGAATGGATTTTTATTTTTTATTACTGAGGATTGGCTTCAAGGCCAGGGAATGGAAAGCTCCACAAGGAGTGACTGGCACAAATCAAGGTGATCCATGTCTCACAGGAAAGTTCGTGAATCCTCGGTTTCCAAGCTGGAAACATGGGTTCCCAGAGGACACATATTATTTCCTAGCTTCTTTTTCTACATGTCACCCTGTTGTTGCATTTTGACTTAGGAGATGGGGACAGAAGTATCCTGTGGAAGTTTCTGGAAGTTTTCCTTATAAGACAACCAGCGTTTATTCTTAGCCCTTTTTTCTTCAACCCTTCCTCCTTCTTGCCATGATTGGTTGATTGGTGAGTTGGTGGGATGGTTGACTGATTGGTTGGTGGGTTGGTTAGCAGGTTGGTTGATTGATTTGTTGGCTGGTAGATCTGTGATTGTTTGTTTAGTTAGGTTGTTTGGTTGTTTGGTTAGCTGGTAGAAGAGGATCTTAGTCTTTTGACCCACCCAAAGGTCAACAAACAAGAACTTGTAGGACAAACTTGTCCCTCTGCATGTTTTTATCTGATCTACAAGATGAAAATGATGTTTATATTTTTAAGTGGCAGACAGGGAGAAAGAGAAATATTATCTCATGGCAAATGGAGATCATGGAAAACACACACTTCAGTGTTCATTTAAAAGTTTTACTGGCACACAGCCATATTCCTCTGTCAGATATTGTCAACAGCTGTTTTCCTGTTACAACAGCAGGGCTGAATCATTGCCACAAAGACTGTACCATCCATAAATCCTAAAATATTGCTCTCTGACTCTTTACAAAGAGAGTATGCTAACTCAGGCAAATAACAGCAAAAGATTCCTCACTCAGAAATATCCGATGTGGGTTGGAGAGATGATAACAGCAGGTAAGATGATTGCCTTGCACACACAGTGGTCTTGAGTTCGATTCTTGGCACCTCATTTGGTTCCCTGAGCATGCTAGGAGTGACCCCTGAGTGAAGAACCAGGAGGAAATCTTGAGCACAGCTGGGTGTGGTAAAAAGACAAAGATAAAATAATAAAATATAAACTGATTTCCCCTCCTCTTTCACATCCCATTTTCAAATAGAGTCCAAGTCAGGAATTTCCTTTGCAGAAACAAACCACTGAGAATTGTGAGTGCACACACCGTGTCTTATAAGACTATTTTATTTGATTCAGTTACAGCATCAAAGAGGGATGAAGGAAGATGAAGATGAAATGAGGAGAAAGAAGGAACAAGGGAAGAAGGACAAGCAAAGTCATAAATAAATTTATTTTAAACTCATCAGTTTGTAAAAAGTAACAAAAGGTAAAGGCTTAACAAGAATGATACATTTGCTTTCTCTACAAATGGCATAATTGGCATAACTGTATCTGTTTCCCAAAAATATCAATTTTATGTGGTGGAAAAGGAGACTTCATCCACTGTTGCTGAGATGGTAAACTACTTCAGCACCCATGGAAAACAGTACGGAGAGTCCTCAAAAAATTAAAAGGTGAGCCTCCACATGATGTAGTCATTCAACTCTTTTGTGTCTATCCCAACAACACGCACACACACAAAACATGCTTCAACACGATATAACACACCTATATTCATTGCAGTGTCATTTATGATAATCAAGATAAGAAAACAACTCAAGTACCCTCAAGTACCCAATGACAGATGAGTGGATAAAGAAACTGTGCTATACACAAAACTGCTTGGTTGCCTGTGGAGTTATGAAACCTGAAATGTCAGAAGGAGAAAGACAAATAGGGGCATTATATTACTTGTAGGTGGGATAGAAAAAAAAAAGAAAGAAAGAGAAGAAGGAGGGAGGGAGGGAGGGAGGGAAGGAGGGAGGGAGGGAGGAAGGAAGGGAGAGAGAGAGAAGAAGGAAGGAAGGAAGGAAGGAAGGAAGGAAGGAAGGAAGGAAGGAAGGAAGGAAGGGAGGGAGGGAGGGAGGGAGGGAGGAAAGAGGGAGGGAGGGAAGGAGGGAGGGAGGGAGAGAGGAAGGAAGGAAGGAAGGAAGGAAGGAAGGAAGGAAGGAAGGAAGGAAGGAAGGAAGCAGACAATGTCCAGTAAAAACAAAGCCTTAGACTCTGACCACGGAACTGAGGATACCAAAATGGGAAGGGTGCAGAAACTGAGAAGGGACCTAGGGACAGTACTGGAAGTATATTGTCCCTTTGCTGATGGATGCCATGCATCAACATTGTACCCCAAATGGACAAACATCAGCAGGATCATACAAAACAAAGCATCATGTTCGTCCAATAAGAAGAAGAGACTGGTGGAGGGAAGAATGCTGGAACATTATATGACTGAAACCCAATCATGAACAACTTTGTAAGGAAGAAGAAGAGGAAGAAGGAGGAGGAGAAGGAAGAGGGGGAGGAGGGGGGAAGAGGAGGAGGAGGAGAAGGAGAAGAAGCAAAAATAAAGAAATAATGTTCCTGCCCATTAAATGCTGACTTTTTTTGTTTGCTTTTTTGCGGTTGGGTTTAATGTTCCAACACCCATCCCTTCACCAGTGTACATTTCCCACCACCAATGTCCCTGGTTACTCTCCTTTCTTAGATAAATGATAAAACAATATTACACACACACTTTTAAATGCTGGTGTTGATGCTTTCTAGATAAAATAGAATCATCATATAAATTGTTTTGGGAAATACGTTTGTTCAAATATGTTATTAAAAAAATTTTCTGCCAAAAATATGATGGAGAGTAAAGTAATAAAAGGAAAATCAATCTGGAAATAGTAAAGGCCCTCCCGTTGATCATCGATTTGCTGGAGTGGGCCCAGTAACGTCTCCATTGGAGACTTTGTTGTTACTGTGTTTTGGCATATCGAATACATCACGGGGAGCTTGCCAGGCTCTGCCGTGCAGGCGAGATACTCTCGGTGCCGGGCTCTCCGAGAGGGGCGGAGGAAGCGAACTCGGGTCGGCCATGTTGGCTGCGTGCACGGCAAACGCCCTACCGCTGTGCTATAGCATAGTGTAGCAAATAAACTCAGAGTCAAACAAGACTAGAGACAGAATAACTAGCTTTAAAAAGGAGAAAAGTCTTATTTCATGGCGTAATGTTTCAAAATGCCAGCATTGAAGATAAAAACAGTTTAAGCAGATGGTAATGAGGCAAGAATAATACCAACTAACCCTTAAAGAAAATGACCAATTAGTCCATTGCTGTTGAAATAAACTTTGAGCATCTTCATTTTAGGAAGTGACAAAGACAGATTCAAAACTCACAGCAAAATGTGGTTGTCCTTAGCAACTGAGCTAAGGAGTCACAGCTAGACAGAGGCCCAGAATCTCTTTGATGGAAAGCAGCAATGGGGGTCAGGAACTTACTCAAGGGGCAGACCTTGGGCCTTTCCCTATAGGACCCCTCACCCACCAACAATGGCTCTCTTGTTTTTTCATTTTTTAGGTTACAACAAGTTTAGCTTTTCAATCATAATGCTAATAGACTATAGTAATCACGGAGGAGTTTTCTGGAGGTATAAAAGTACTTGATTTATTTATTGTTCGGTTGGGGGCTGCACCAGCTGCTATGCTCAGGATTTAGAATCACTCCACCTTGTGAGGTGCCAGGATTCAAATGGGGGTAAGTCTCATGCAAAGCCCCTTGCCTGCGGCCTACCGCTCCAGCCCCAAGGTACTTTTTATTTTAAAAATGAAAACTCCTGATCATTCACTTGGCATTGAACAGCCAATTGGCTGATTGATGATAGCCCAGAGTGGATGATAGCAGAGACAATCTCTGTTAATCCTTGGTGCCTAGGGATCTCAGAGCAAGATTTCTGAGCATAAGCAGAGCGATGGTCACTCATGCCAGGAGTCGCCTAGCAAAGCATTTTTCAGCTTCAAGACAAAAACCAGAGATGAAGACCGCAGAGCATAAGGGTCATGCAAGTCGGTCCCACTGGCTCAATTTTCCAAGAGTGCTGCTGAGACAGGAGAGAGAGATTCTACCTACAGGACTCAGAGGAAGGCGAAAAAGCTAGAAAACTTCATTTCCTCATCTCTGCAGCTCTCCTGAGGCAGAAAAGAAGCTTGAAAAGGAGAAAGTGGGAGAGCAAAGAGCAAAACAAGGGCCTCGCAAAATCCTTGCAGTACTGACTCCACTCTGGCCTACTGGCCATTTGTTTGCTGGCACGCTGGGTTCCCCTGGGTCAGGGGGTCCAAGCTTCCCATTCAAGGGTGTCTGTTCGCAGTCCTATGCAAGACCTAGGAAGGGCACCCGAGTGTTCAGGGGCCCTCCTTGAAAAGCAGCAGGAGCAAAGAAGGAGAGTAAAGGAATGTTGTATCCGGACACGGTCC
Source organism: Sorex fumeus (assembly GCF_029834395.1). Lineage (NCBI taxonomy): Eukaryota > Metazoa > Chordata > Mammalia > Eulipotyphla > Soricidae > Sorex > Sorex fumeus. The sequence continues at coordinate 79,943,088 of NW_026606059.1, forward strand.
CAGGCGAGAGAAGTCTAAGGAGAGAGGAGAGCCAAAAGGACGATGGTACCATGAACGGGATCTGGAAACGGAGAGAGGATTGGGGGAAAACTAAAGGCAGATGACCCTGGGCCAATCCTCAGTATCATATATGGCCCCCTGAGCACCACCACCAGGAGTAATCCCTGAGCACAGAGCCAGGAGTAAACTCTGAGCACCACCAGAGGTAGCACCCAAATGAAACGAACAAAAAAATTGTTTAAAATGAGTCTCGAAGGGGGCAGAGTGATAAGCAGTTGGCATGCTTATCTTGCATGCAGCCAACCCTGGTTCGATCCCCAGCACCCCATAGGGTCCCTCAAGTGCAGAGCCAGGAGTAAACCCTGAGTACCGCCAGGTGTGACCACCCCCCCCACACACACAGAGAAATAAGCCAGAAATAAATAAATGTTTTCATTTTAAAAAATAGTCCAGAGAGAAGACAGCAAAGCTTACTCTGAGGAGGACTTGAGGGAGGATTTGACCAGGGATCAGTCTGACAGCATGAGGGCACTGGGACCCCAAGGTGGGGAGTTAGGCAGGGATGTGTGAGGCAGTGCACATGATGGACAGTGGATATGGAGAGGTGATACACACCCCTGAAGTTATATAGACTACATGTCCGTGGTAAATCCATTTTTTTTTAAAAAAGGGAATATAAACCAAGGCTGGAGAGACAGTTTGGGAGGGAAGCATCTTGCCTAGCAGACAACCAACCCCTGTTCCATTCCTAGCACCTCAAATGATCCACCAAGAAGACAGGGATCACTCCTGAGTACAGAACCAGGAGTAGCCACTGAGCACTTATGGGCCCCCAAATTCTCCAAATTTATTTCTTAATAAATTTGTAAAGAAATGAAGTTTCTTTGTCCAGGGAAGTCTCACTTGTTTAGTGACCTGGGTACTGCACATCAGTACTATGTTCATGGATACTGCACATCAGTGTGGGCTAAACTTTCCAGAAAATCTCAGGAGTATCTAGTCCTTTACCTCAAAATGTTTCCATATTCGCTATGCTTCTTCTGCTTCAGATACCCTAAGAGGAACTGAGGAACACAGCTGTTGGCAAACTTATTTATTATAAAACTTTGGGTTTAATTGCAGAAGATCTTGGGGGACTGTCTTCCTCTGGAAGATCCTTCGGAAAACATGCATTTATGTCATATTTCAAATGGCTGAAAACTGTTTAAAAAGAAAAGAAAAGCTTGATATGATAAAAAACAAAATCCAAAGAAACACAATGAAAACAATCTAATGAGCATTACTGAATTTTAACAGGTGGCTCCAACAATCTCAAAAGCAAAACATTCTGCCAAACTAATTGCTGAAAAATTCTCATTTCATGCCCAAGGTCTTAAGTCAGAGGCTGATGAACGGGGCAACTTGCTCAAAACAAATGCTTGCGGAACCTCTTGGTCATGGGCCGCATGGATGCCCTCCATCCCCAGACAAAAGACATCTGTAGCTCAGCTCCTAGAAATGTAACTCAAACTGGGGAGCACGATGACTATTGGGTAGAGATTAGTTGCTGCAGAGACGAACAAACCTCCCCTGTTTTGAGGAACAAAGGCAATCCAGCTGGAAAATAACGGCAGACATCCAAATACATCTTGGGACAGCCAGAATATCCAGGGCTCACATATGAGAAATTGAACATTTTATTCCTTTAGACAGGAAACTTTTCCAAGCCTGAATTGCACTTTAATTTAATCGGTCTAGACAGTTGCATTTCTTCAGCTGAAACGGTAAAATACTGGTAGGCTCCAACCAGGCAAGATTTTCTTGCAAATTTCTTCCATAATAGAATGGATAAAACTGTAATCTTGATAATACAGCTTTAGTACGGGATACATTAGTAGCATTTTTATCAATCTCTGACAGCCTTCGGTAAAGCCCCCAAAGAAGTGAAAAAAATCATACTCGAAGTGTCATTTGTGGGGGACTTCCCAGCTGTGCTGGGTGAGGGCATGGATCAAACTCAGGGCCTTGAATATGGAAGGCATGTACTCTGTCTCCCCAGACTCCTGAGATACATTTAAAGTTGGGAAAAAACACCTGAGTAAATAGAACACCAGAGACTGCAAAACAGAATAAGAAATTAGAATTTGGGAGGGAGAAGACAGATATTTTGAAGAAGAGCCAACATGAGCTTAAACCTGAGATCCAACCTTTCCAAGGCCGTAGCCTTGGGCAAGGTCCTTTTGGAACTTCAGCTTCCTCACCAGTAAAATGGAAACAATAACCTCACTTTTGCAAAGCAGAGATGGGCTTAGCAAGTACCTTTTATAGTATCAGATACAGTACTCCCAGTAACTGGTTATTCTAGTTAGAAAACACTAATCTTACAAAACCACAAGTCTCGCGTGGATGCCAGCATGCACTTCCTGAGGTGCTAAAAGGGAGTGTCATCTGGGAAAAAAGAACTTGATCTGCACCCACTGAGCATGTGAATCAGGAGTGTTCTTCGGTTCAGCTTTCGGTGAAATAGGCGGAACTCACTCTATTATACGGGCGCTGCCCACATCAACATGGTACAGCAGGTTCCCCTGAAGGTCTAAATTTTCTAAAACCAGAAACAAACAAGGAAGTTACTGGGAAACAAAAAAAATGTTTCCCAAAGTGAAACATGACACATTGAAGGGAACCAAAAAAATGACACATTGAAGGGAACCAAAAAAATGTTTCCCAAAGTACATTCTAGATGCTGTGATGGGACAGGACATGGCACTAGACAGTTAGGAGCTATTGGATTAGACTAAAGCAAATCAGTTTCTAGACTTTCAAAACTAATGTAGGTTTGGGGTGTGGCTTAGTGGTAGAATATATGGCTCATACATGTGAAGCCCTTGTTCATTCTCCGGTACAGGAAGGGATGACGGGAGGGAAGGACGGAGAGAGAGAGGGAAGAAGGGAGAAAGAGAGAAAGTGAGAGAAAAAGAAAGAAGGAAGGAAGGAAGGAAGGAAGGAAGGAAGGAAGGAAGGGAAAAGAAAGAAGGAAAGAAATAAAGAAAGAAAGAAAGAAAGAAAGAAAGAAAGAAAGAAAGAAAGAAAGAAAGAAAGGAGGAAGGAGAAAGAAGGGAGGGAGGGAGGGAGGGAGAGGAGAAAGACAGAAAGAAAGAAAGAAAGAAAGAAAGAAAGAAAGAAAGAAAGAGAAGAGATGAAAAAGGAAGGGAGAAAGAGAAAGAAAGTGAGGGAGGGATGGACGTAGGGAGGGAGAGAGAAAGAAAGGAGAAAGACACCATATATATGTGTATATATATGTATATCTTAATATATAGGTGTGGATATTTCAATGTCTACATATAATAAAAGATTCAAACAACAGAGAAGAGGATAAAATTAACAAGGATTTTTTTCTCACTACCTCTTGTTCTTCACAATATCAAAGTTTCCAGTGTCTTCCAGAGTCCTAGGGCACATTTCTAAACATCTTATTTATAGGTGAACAGCTTTCACAAATGCTAGCATGCCAAGCACAAGTCTCTCCCATGGTTCACTTCCCTCCTGGGGAAAACACCCATTCATCTGGATGAGTTGCGCTCAGCCAGGAGGTAGTAGGGATGTTTCTGATTCTCCTGCCTTCAGGGAGGTGATCCTGGGAATGAGGGGAGTGAGACAGGGAAACAGACAGTGTGCACGTTGTACACAAATGACCTGAGCTCTAACACTAACTTAAAAGTCAGTAGCTTCATCACCCTTGAGTCCGGTTGAGAACTCAGGTGTCTTCTCAAAGTCAAGGTGGGCAGCCTCCCCTCCCTCCCCTCATACTTCCGGAAGCCCCACAGCTATGCCCACCTCCCACATCTGCCAACTTGTTGACTCACCCACCGCCCCTGTGCTACCTATTCCCGACCAAATCACTCAGGAGATGCACGCCAAACAGCCAAGATTCATGGAAACACGGGTATCACAGCTGAAAACCCCAGGGTGCTCTCCAGAGGTGGGTGGGCCAAGTACCCTTCCTGCTGAAGCCCCGGTAACCACACCCACACCCCCCTACTGCAGTCATGCCAAGAGCTCAACTCCATGGCATGCTAAGTGAAATGAGTCAGAAAGAGAGGGACAGACATAGAATGACTACACTCATCTGTGGAATATAAAGTAACATAATATGAGACTAACACCCAGGGGCAGTAGAGATAAGGGCCAGGAAGATTGCTCCATGGTTGGAAGCCTGCTTCATGAGCTGGGGGAGAAGGCATCTGGGATAGAGAAGGGATCACTAAGTCAATGACAGTTGGAGGGATTGTTTGGGATGGGAGATGTGTGCTGAAAGTAAAGGACCAAACATGATGACCTCTCAGTACCTGGATTGCAAACCATAGTGACTAAAAGTCAAGAAAGAACAAGGAGGAAATAGTCTGCCACAGAGACAGGAGGTGGGGTCATGTGGGGGTGCGGAAGGGATACTGGGGACATTGGCAGTGGAAAATGTGCACTGGTGGAGGGTTGAGTGTTTGATCATTTTATGACTGAAACTCAATCATGAAAGCTTTGTAACTGTTTCTCACGGTGATTCAATAACTAAAAAGAGTTCAACTCCAACACTTCATGAATATTTTCTGCAGACACCAAACTACGAATAATTTCAGACACCCCAGTGCCCAGACTGAGAACTCTGGTGTTTTTTCAGAGTCTGAGTAGGAAGTTTCCCCTGGACAGCTACAACCAGAAGCCCTGGCTTCCATGCTCCCGTATCTGCCACTATGTCAACATATTGGCCCAGACCCTAGATCCTGAAGTCTCCAGGCTGCGTGGCTGGATATATATCTTAACCATCAATATTGAAATTCTAGGAGGACCACAGCAAATCAGTTGGAAAGTAACATAGAAGTCAACTAAACTCAATGAACAAAAACAACAACAGAAGGCTCAACTAGCAGCAAACAGCTTAACAAATTCTTAGAAAATAACTTACAAACCCATAATAAGATACAACAATTTTCACATGAAGATTGATTTTTTTAATTGATTTTAATTTTGGAGCTTTGCTGTCTAATCAAGTTCAACTCTAGAATTGTATTAACACTTGTGGCTTTTGTGTGCATTAAAATAAATTTAAAAATTAAAAAAATAATAAAAGGCAGTCACTTTTGGTAAAAGAATATCCTCTGATGCAATGTCCACCATGTCTGTGCAGTAACAACTGTTCTGTGTAGGAACTACCTGATGTTTTTGTCAAGAGTTAATATGTTCTAGGTTTAAACACTTGAGAGGTGACAACAATGGAAACTCTTGGACTGGTTGGATCCAAGAGAAGCTGGAATGAAGGACTGAAAGATGATTGCAATTCCAGCTAATTGTAACATATTTGCATAATAAAACTACACCCACTGGTTTTTACCGTTTACAGTTGTCATAACAAACCTGGAAATGACCAAGTCTGGTCACAATCTGGGTGGTACCTTGACTTCAGGAAATTCTCCATCCCTCTTCCTTGAAAATATCATGAATATTCCAGCCCTTATTAAAGTGCCTTATCTCTCTATCTACATACACAAGACATTTGTGTAGAGATGGTGCAAATAGTCCTGCACTCAGTCTTAGAGTGGGCGTGTTTGTCCTACACACAAGGCTGAGTCCACCTGCTTTCTGATTATTGAGTCTCTACTATTCCTTCATAGGTCTTGTCTTGGGCCAGAGGATGACAGCACTGACCTCGCATGAGGTTGACCCTTGTTCAATACCAACATGGTACCTCGAGCATCACCAGAAGTGATTCCTGAGCAAAGAGCCTAGAGCAAGCACTGAGCACAGGTTGGCGTGGTCCCCAAACCAAGATAGATGTATAAAAGATACATCTTCTTTATTTCTCTAACTTGTGCTTGCATTCTTTCCTGTGTGGGTCCAAAAAATCTGACAGCAGGCTCGGGACCTTATGGCCATCATCCTGACCTGATGCAAACATTTTCTGCTTCAGGTAGACATGGTGATGCTCCAGACTTCTTATCATTCTGTACCACTCTCCCTCAGTAGAATTTGTAGGCCTGTGATGGGTTGGGTTCCTTCATTGAGAATCTCCTGTAGCTTTATTTTAATTTTCTTAACAGTCACTTATCCCCACCACCTGGATGACTCATGAATGATGTAATCAGTGCACTATTGATGGCTATGAAGGTTATCTTAATCTTTTACTCGAGAGAAACAGGGTTGAAATGGATATTCTCATCAGCTGCAGAAGCATTACCGAAAGACGCCATTGCATAAATGGGAAGGTAGGGTCACAGTGCATTCATTTTTTGATATTATCAGCTCTCTCCCTGAGATTATATAGCAATTTATACTTCTCCAAACAATGCATGCCTATTACTACCTCTTCAAACCCTATACAGAGCAGAGCCAGTGGATTTTTTTAATATTTGCTGATTTAATTGGTTCAAATGTTTAACATTGTGTGTATATTTATTGTATGAGAATTTAAGATCCTTAAATATTTTTAGAAAATATCTAAACAGTTTTAACTGGCACAGGTCTTCTCAGAGCCTTCAATATGTTAATTTGTCTTGAATGCTGTCTGAGACAGCATTCAACTTTCCCTTGGTTTTTAATCCCTGTAATCCTGTTTCCAGTAGATCATTTTGAGTAAATATTATTCTATAAAATGCTCTTTAAGAGTCACTGGACACAAGTCTCCAAGAATGGACTTTTGAACATCTCCAAGGATAGATGATAGGGACAGACCTTTTATGTGGTAGCATTTTAGTGAATAGGGAACCTCCAAACCCATGGTTAGAAGCAAAAAAAAAAATCAATCCACTTCACATTTATGAATTAAATACTCCTCTCCCAGGGGTCCTCAAGAGGATTATTTATTAGTTTGTTTATTGGTGGGGGTCACACCCAGTGGAATTCAGACCTTTGGGCACCATTCTGGGGGGCATGAGTTGAGAATCAAATCGTGCCTCACACATATAAGTGCTCTACCAATGACTCACATTCCAGCCCCAAGGATGCTCTCTTTTTGGAGGGAGTTTGGTCCACAACTGGAAATGGCAATAATGAAGGAATCACTCCTGGCAGCTCTCAGAAGGCCATTCAGTACCGAGGACGGAACCCCACTCTCTCACAAGCAAAGTATATGCTCAGCCTTTTGAGCTATCTCTATGGACCTCATCAGAATTTTTTTCCCTTACGGGGAACTAAAACCCAACTAACTCAACTAGGTTAGGCAGAGCAACAATGACATTATTTCCCCTAAACTTTAGGAAGGTCAGCAATTCAGGTACACATCAAGTATAAGGGGCACCAGAACTTCCAACTCTTCAAGGTTCTTCTCTCTTGGTCAGTTTTGTTCACTCACCTCCCCTGCTCCTCTCCTTAGTTTTATTTACTCTCCTGAGGAACTAGGTTCAACCCATCCTCATCAGAGAGACAAAAACACACATTCTTAGGTCCCCAGCTCCAAAGAACATGGAAGAGCTGGATTATACCCCATTCCTGAGTCAAACAGCGTGAACAGAACCAGGAACCCTGAGAAGACCAAAGACCAACTCCTTATTACTACCAGCACATGGAGCCCTTGATCCCTCTTGACTGCGGCATGTGATCCGGACTCAGTAAATTCCAGTTAACTGACCCAGGGTCTTCCAGGCATAGTTATGCAAGTTACTTTCCATGCGCAAAGAAAGCAAAGGCACCAGCTGTCATTTCTGAGTCTTACTAATCCTGACAACTTTCCTCCCCATATTTTATAGAGGCATTATAATTAACACTACTGTTAATGATAGTTTCATTCCCACACCACACCCACCTCCAGGTCTGTTTCTCTCCACCAGTGTCCTAAGGTTCCCTCCCATCGAAGCACTGCCACCTCCTCCCCCACCTCGGTAAACTCGGTCGTGTAGACAAACTCAGGTACTGCTGCCTTTGGCCATTTGTTGCTCCCTTAACTTACACATAGGAGAGATTATCCTTTATCTGTCCCTCTCCTTCTGACTGATCTCATATGCTTTATCATTGACCCGCAGCTTGTAAGAATTCCAAAATGATCATAGTGGAGCCTTAGACACACCCAACCAAGATCAGGATCCCTTGACAAGTGCATGGCTCACCAAGTACTTACTCAATGTGCAAGTTCTTCTGATGTGGTAGAAGTGTGACTCCAAGAAGCTAAACTGCTCTGTTGAACCATATGATTTCTAGGCCAAAGGTCTGGTGGTGGGAATGATAAATGCTTGAAACTACCATTAAGAATACTTTAAATTATGATATCTCAGTTAAGTGGGGTAAACCAGCTTCCTTTTAATCATGGGGGCGGGGGGGAAATCAGGGGCTGAAGCAATCGTACAATGGGTAGAACACTTGCCTTGGACATGACTGACCTGAGTTCAATCCCTGGTACCACATGTGGTCCCCCAAATCCCGAGTGCAGAGCCAGAAGTAATCCCTGAGAACCACTGGGCATTGCCTAAAAACCAAAACAACAACACTAATAACAATAACTACACCGTAGCTCTGTTCTCCTGCTGCTCGGATTTCCTCGAGCGGGCCCAGTAACGTCGGCCAACCCAGGTTCGATTCCTCTGCCCCTCTGGGAGAGCCGGGGAAGCTACTGAGAATATCTCGCCCATCCGGCAAAGCCTTGCAAGCTACCCATGACGTAATCGATATGCTAAACGCAGTAACAGTAACAATAACAATAAAATGTAAAGGATATGATTTCTGGGCCTGCAGAGATAACACAGAAGTTAAGAGATTGCTTTGCGTGTGACGAATCCTGGCCTGATTCCTGGTATCGCAATCCCCTGGGCACTCCATATAATCCTATACTCCATTGGGAATGATCCCTGAACACAAACCCAGGAGTAAACCCTGAGCACCATCCCCCCTCAGATGTGGCCCAAACTGCCCTTCTCCTCAAAGTAATGATTCTACCAGACACTAAAATGAAAAGGGAATAAAAATATGATTTTTATGAAGGTGGGCATTTGGATTATTTGACTTACCACCAGATTTCCATAGTTTAGAGTATTTGCTCAGTGTCTATTTGATGGAGATGGGAGGAGACAGAAATAACTAACGTACACTAAATAGTAGATATGCAGTAGGCAGCTACATCACTACAGATTTGACTTTTCTTAAGAGGCCAGACCCAGTGGTGCTGGAGGGAAAGAAGGGGGACCACACTTGACTGGCTGATGTGGGTGCTCAGAGTCCTATGTGGTACAGGTGATTCAATTCAGAGCCTCCTACATGCTGCATATATGCGCCACCGTACTGGCCTTATTCCTAATCCCAGAGATTCTTCTATGCTGGAGACTGACCTGTGCATGCAGGTCAAGAAGTAGGTGACTTTTCCTTAGGCAGCACTGACTCAAGTAAAACTCAGAGAAGGTTCTCATCCAAGTGACTAAGAGGCTGAGAACAGACACTGGTCTGGAGTCTAGAGAAGTCTAAAGAATTGCATGCATCCACAGTGGGGAGCACCCTTCTTTCCCCCTATTAGTGGAACCCCCATCCCTGCCATCACTAGAAGCCCACGGGGCATGTCTTGGAATATGAGCCATAGAGCAGGAAGCTTGGCGCCGGAGTCAGACACGCATCATTAATATCTGCCACTTGACCCGTGGGCAGGTGAGTAACCCTCCTGAGCCCCAGTTTTCTTGTCTATAAAACAAAGGGATAATATAGCATTGACTTCAGGGAGTTGTTGGAAGGATTCAACAAGCTATACATGTCAAGACCTTAGGACAGTGCCTTGCATAGAGTAATTGCTACACAAATATTTATTGCCAATTATAATCCTCTCTCCAAGGGCACCATTGTCTGGAGGCACTTACCAGGCATCTTCATCCACCTGCCCAGACAGTGCACACTGATAGATGGAATGGGAAGAGAAGAGGAGCTACAAACTTGGAGCCTGCTCAATGGCAATGCAAGCATCCACATTCCCCCAACTGTGGCACGTCACCAGAACCAGCTAGGAAAGAAGGGACCTTTACTCAATGGGGGGGGGGGGGGTGAAGCTGGCAGGAGGAGGGCTGGCAAAGCAGCAAGCACAGGGAGGGCAGGACTCCAAGGCTCCGATGTGATTTGTGTGTTTGGACTGGGAGGCAGATTGCACTGTGGGAGGTGACACAGCTTGATGGTTCTGCGCAAGGGTTCTTGGGTGCATTTAAGTCCTGACTCGGCATGAGGTCAAGGCTAATTTAATTGGGTAATAAACACATCCCTGGAGGATAATCCTTCTTCTGAAGTCCCACTTGAACTGGAATAGGTACTCTCTGTGTTTCTAAGTTTCGACAAAAGACCAGGTCCATGTTTGAGTTACCCGAAGGACAATCAACCTTTTGGCACCTATGTTTAAATCAGGAAAAGGCTTTATCTCCAGAACCAGACAAGCCCCCGCTGTATCCTATTCCCAATTCATTCTCTAAAGAGGAATAAACTTGCTCAGGGCATCCATTACCTTAGCACATTTATTCAGAGCACAGGCTACCAGCTTAGATACCATTTTTATCTGGAGTCTGGAAAAACAGGACTGTGGTGAGGTAGTTGCCTTGCATGTGGCTGACCCAGGTTCAATTCCTGGAATCTTTTATAGTTCCCTGAACCCTGCCAGCAGTGATCCTTGAGCACAGAGGCAGGAGTAAGTCCCGATCATCACTGGATGTGACCCCAGAACAGAAACAAACCATTTCATCTGGAAAAAATTGGAATGAAAATATTAACTTAAAAATCACAAAGACCATTATTTTTACCTAAATCTTTTGCAATCACCCAAAGCCAGGGAAACTGCTGCAAGTGCTAAAAATAGGATTCTGAGGCCTGAGCCTCAGTACAGCGGGTAGGGCGTTTGTCTTACATGCTGCCAACCCAGGTTTGATCCCTGGCATCCCATATAGTCTCCAAGCACTGCAAGGAGTAATTCCTGAGTGCAGAGGCAGAAACACCCCTGAGCATTCCTGGATGTGACCCCCCCCCAAAAAAAAAAGAAAGAAAAAGAAATAGGATTCTGACATAAAGTAAAATAGATCATTGCTCTTAAGAGGAAGCTTAATAAACGTATTGCCAAAGAAATTTGATCACTTGATCACTCGACTTCCTCTTACTCATGGATTTGCTCGAATGGGCGCCAGTAACATCTCCATTCGTCCATGTCGCGTGCTAGTGTAGCTCAATGGCGTCTGTTTATTCTAGGAACATGAAGAGCCTCAAACCAATCATTCAGGGTCTTGACGAAGAAGTCTGATCATCTTGTAGGTTGGCGGCCACGCAGTCTTTTGATGTCCCGTGGAATCCAGTCGGTAACGGCTCTAGTTCAGTAGTCGTCTCCAAATCTCATTATGTGTCCAGCCTATCTGATTTTTGACACCTTGGCAAACAAGACAGCAACCCTGTTTCTTGACCATCCATGAAGCTAGGAACTCCAGATTCTTTCTCTCATTTGCGTGAAACGTGATACTCCAAGCATAGCTCTTTCTATTCCTCTTTGGGAGACCTGAATAGCGTTCTCATCCTGTTTTCGTAGGGCCCAGGTCTCTGAGGTGTATGTTAATGCAGGAAGAACAGTGGAATCCAAGAGATGTGCCCAGAGCCGGAGGTTCTTCGTCCTCTTAGCTATTTCTTCGACGCTCTTGAAGGCGTTCCAAGCCGCTCTCTTCCTCCTGCGCAACTCAGAAGAAATTTGAATTTAAAAAATAGTGGTCACCTTGATATCAACCCCTTGTCGGATGTGTACTTGGTGAATATCCTTTCCCATTCTGTAGGCTGTCTTTGTATTTTGGTCACTGTTTCTTTGGAGGTGCAGAAGCTTCTTAGTTTAAGATAGTCCCATTTGTCTATCTCTGTTTTCACTTGCTCAGCCAGTGGCGTGACATCTTTGAAGATACCATTAGCTTCAATATCATGGAGAGTTTTGCCGACTTTGTCTTCAATAAACATTATGGATTCTGGTCTGATGTTGAGGTCATAAATCCATTTTGATCTTACTTTTGTGCATGGTGTTAGGCAGAGATCTGAGCCCACTTTTTTGCATGTAGCCGTCCAATTTTGCCAGCACAGTTTGTTGAAGAGGCTTTCCCTGCTCCATTTCACTTTTCTTGCCCCCTTATCAAAAATTAGATGATTATATGTTTGGGAGGAAATGTCAGTATATTCAACTCTGTTCCATTGGTCTGCAGCTCTGCTTTTGTTCCAGTACCATGCTGTTTTAATTATTACTGCCTTGTAGTAGAGTTTGAAGTTAGGGAGGTTGATTCCTCCCATTTTCTTTTTCCCAAGAATTGCTTTAGCTATTCGTGGGGGCTTATTGTTCCATATAAATTTCAGGAGTGTTTGCTCCATTTCTTTGAAGAATGTCATGGGTATCCTTATAGGGATTGCATTGAATTTGTATAGTGCTTTGGGAAGTATTGCCATTTTGATGATGTTGATTCTCCCCATCCATGAACAGGGGATATTTTTCCATTTCCTCGTGTCCTCTTTTATTTCCTGAAGTAGCGTTTTGTAGTTTTCCTTGTACAGGTCCTTTACTTCCTTAGTTAAGCTGATTCCTAGATACTTGATTTTCTGGGGCACAATTGTGAATGGGATTGTTTTCTTGATGTCACTTGCTTCTCTTTCACTATTTGCGTATAGGAATGCCATGGATTTTTGGGTATTGATTTTATAGCCTGCCACTTTACTATACAAGCCTATTGTTTCTAGGAGTTTCTTGGTAGAGGTTTTAGGGTTCTCTAAGTATAGTATCATGTCATCTGCGAATAGTGAGAGCTTAATTTCTTCTTTCCCTATCTGGATGCCCTTAATATCTTTTTCTTGCCTAATCGCTATTGCAAGTACTTCCAGTACTATATTGAACAGTAGTGGAGAGAGTGGGCATCCTTGTCTCGTCCCTGACCTTAGGGGGAAGGGTCTCAGTTTTTCCCCATTGAGGATGATAAACTCCACAAGAAGAAATCACCCAACCCCATCAAAAAATGGGGTGAGGAAATGAACAGAAACTTTCGCAAAGAAGAAATTCGAATGGCAAAAAGGCACATGAGAAAATGCTCTACATCACTAATCATCAGAGAGATGCAGATCAAAACCACAATGAGATATCATTTCACACCACAGAGACTGGCCCACATCCACAAGAACAAAAGCAACCGGTGCTGGCGCGGATGTGGCGAGAAAGGGACCCTCCTTCACTGCTGGTGGGAATGCCGGCTGGTCCAACCCTTTTGGAAAACAGTATGGACGACTCTCAAAAAATTAGAATTTGATCTGCCATTTGACCCAGCTATAGCACTCCTGGGAATATATCCCAGAGAGGCAAAAAGGTATAGTCAAAGTGACATCTGCAATTGTTTGTTCATTGCAGCACTCTTTACAATAGCCAGAATCTGGAAAAAACCTGAGTGCCCAAGAACAGATGACTGGTTAAAGAAACTTTGGTACATTTACACAATGGAGTACTATGTAGCTGTTAGAAAAGATGAAGTTATGAAATTTACATACAAGTGGTACTACATGGAAAGTATCATGTTAAGCGAAATGAGTCAGAAAGAGCAGGATAGACACAGAAAGATTGCATTCATCTGGGGAACATAAAGCAACAAAAAGTGAGAGTGACACACAGGAATGGCTGAGATTAGTACCAGGAATTTTGCTCCATGAATGGAAGGCCAGCCACAGGCTCTAGGTGAAAAGGAAGCTCAGATAGAGAAGAGATTACCAAATGAAGGGTGTTGTGAGGGCCCTCCCAGGGTGGGAGAAGCATGCTAAAAGTAGTCGATAGACCAAACATGATTGCCACTCAAAGCCTCTCTTGCAAAACACAGTACCCAAAAGAAGAGAGAGAGAACAAGGGGGAATACCCTGCCACAGAGGCAGGATGGGACGGGGGGGGGGGGATGGGGGGGGGATGCTGGGTCCCATGGGGATGGATGACGGGCACTGGTGAAGGTATGGGGACTTGATCATTGTATAACTGAAACCCAAGCACAAAATTTGTAAGCCTATAACTGTACCTCATGGTTTTTCACTAATAAAAAAAAAAAAAATAATAATAATAAAAAAAAAAAAAAATAGTGGTCACTCTCACCAATCATAAATGAGATTTACAAAAATTTTAAGATCATTTATCCTGGAATTCATTAAGAAAAAATATCATAATTGCAATTTATGACAGTTATACAGAAATTATGTCTGTGGGTTTTAAAATAGGAAGCAGTAGGGGCTGGAGAGATAGTACAGGAAGTAAAGCATTTATATTACATGCAGCTGTATCAACCATGCTCCTGGTTTGAATCCCCTGGTTTGAATTCCATAGTGACCCCCAAGCAGCACCAATGGTCATTCCTAAGCACAGAGCCAGGAATAATCCCTGACCCCTGCCAGGTATGGTCCAAAACCCCTTCAATAAATAAATAAGATTTTAAGCAATGGATAGGTTCAAATATCTTCTACATTTAATTTCGATAAAGCTCCAAGTTATAATGAAATCAGGAAGAGTAAATATAAAATCTTGTATTAAGAAATTAGAAGTGTTTAGACTGTATAACATGCAGGGCCTTGCCTTGCATGAGGTCGATTCAGATTCTACCCCTGGCACTGTACATGATTCCTAGAGCCCCACCAGGAGAGATCCCTGAGCGCAGAGCCAAAAGTAAGCCCTGAGCTTTGCCAAGGGTACACCCTCCCACCCCTCTCCAAAAAAACTTAGAAGTGTCTTAAAATTTTTAGTTTCCACAGATCAAGAATGTTTTTTCTGATTTGTGATCTGGAACATTTTTATAGAGAATAATTTCCAAAGTGCCAGAGAGATAATAGAGGGATTAAGGCATTTGCCTTGCATGCAGTGACCCTGCTTCAATCCTGGCACCACATATGGTCCCCTGAGCAAGGCCATTTGTGGTCTTGAGGTTCCCTGGGGCCTGAGTAGTACAGGTACACCCTCAGGCCCTTTGGATGGGCTGCCAGCCCTGTTCCCTGAGAACAAACCAAGAATTGCATCCCCATGACTGGGATTTCCTTCCCGGGCAGTGTGGACAGGGAGCACAAGCTGAGTCAGGATACAAGGATTTTAGTTGACACTTGGTCTGAACAACTGCACTGCCTTCCCAGTCTCCATCAGCTAAATTCCTATGCATCTCTCAAGACAACTCACATGCCTCTTTTCCTGGGAAGACTTCAAGGTCTTCCCTGGGAGAAGTTTCTGAGCTCTCTGACGTTTTTCTCAAATCTCTTTCATAATAATGTTGCTGTTTCATAATTTTTTATTTTCCCTAAAATATTTTTATGGTAAAGGTAAAGGCCCTCCCGTTGATCGTTGATTTGCTCGAGCGGGTCCAGTAACGTCTCCATTGGAGACTTTGTTGTTACTTTGTCTGGCATATCAAATACTCTCGGTAGCTTGCCGGGCTCTCCGAGAGGGGCGGAGGAATCGAACTCGGGTCGGCCATGTTGGCCGCTTGTAAGGCGAATGCCCTACCCGCTGTGCTATCGCTCCAGCCCATTTTTTATGGTAGATATATAAATTTCTGAAAGGTAAAGTGACCTGCTATGTTTATTTTCATGACATCTTGAAATGAATGAACCAATGAGTCAATGAATAAGCTGGCTGACCCTGAGCAACTCATGCAGTCTCTCTATTGCATTTGCTTCATCTGTAAAAGGCATGCCTATTTTTTTAACCCACATCTACTTGAATGGTCTTTCAATTCATATGTGTGACAGTAATACAGAAAATTATTTCTGTGATTTTAAAATAGGAAACAACAGGGGCTGGAAAGATTGCATAGGAAGTAAGGACCTTGTCTTGCATGCAGCTATATTAACAGTGATTTTAGTTCGAATCCCCAGTATCCCAGTATCGAGTTACAAATAAATGTTCTATTCAGGACTTTTCCATTCTGGAATCGTGCCATCTCCCTGTTGGACCCCCCTCTACTCATCTGATCCTCTTACACACCTCATCTGTAGCTTTCCACTGGCCCTTATTCACAGACACTTGTCAATAGTGTCAAGATCAAGATCACAAAGCTTGGCGCTAGACTGTCTGAGTTCATGTACTGACTCTAGCAATGATTAGCTATGCAACCTTGGGAATGTTTCTTAATTTCCCAATTCCCTAATTCCTGTGCCCTGCCAGAGACCAGACTGCCTCATACATGCAGAACACGCACTTTCCCTCTGAGCTACATCCCCAGCCCCAATCCTCTAGTTTTAAAATAAGCGTTGTGATCATAATAATTTCTGTCTCATAGGATGTCTGCGATTGATCAGAATGATGGCAGTCTTAATAAGCAGCTCAGTCCTCCTGGATATAGCAGTGTCTGGCAGTGTGTGGTTGGTTACAGTCAAAAGCTGCTATTTCAGAGAATGCGTAAAGTAAGGACTTAGTAAAAGATGTCTTCTAGTAGTTTAAATAAGGCATAGGGGACCGGGTGCAATTAGGTTGTTGAAGTCCAGGCCCTAGATAGCTAATCTCAGACAGGTTTCCAAGCTTGGATGATTTCCCTTTGGCCATGAATAATGAAACCCAGCTTTGGAACAGTTCCTGGTTTGTGAGCAGAATTTATGTCTATTTATTATCAGAAAATAATGGCAGATGGTTCCTCAAGATTTATAGTTTTCTGATTGCATCTGCAACTGAAGAAATGGTTCTTAACGACTTAATAGTAGAATCACATTTCATACTTTTTCCCTGTTAATCCTTTCCTAAGTTTCTCACTCACCTATGAGATGGCTAGAGCAGATACTATATGCCTTATTCTATCATTATCACTAATTTATTGTATTTGAGAATATCTCAGAGAAGATTTTTGGCAATTTGGAAATTTACAAAGACTCTAATGAAGTAGTTGTGACTCATTGGAAGAGTAAGAGGTCACTTCATTTTATTCATGAATTTCTGGGCTCTCCTTATAAATCTTGGATGATTTTAGAGTATAATAACTCATACTAAATGAATTTATAGCTTAGAAATTACTGCTGTCATGAGTAATAGGTTATTTCATTTACTCCAAGAATTTAAGATATAACTGGCCTTTACAATTCACAAAGTAGAAATAGAATACACCGAGTCACAGATAAGGTAGAAAATGACAAGAAATATCCCTCTGAAATGCAAAATTATCACAAGTCCTGTAGGTGCTCTTTCCTACATACAAGGGATATTTTGTTTATTTAGAGATTAAGATTCCACTGGACTTGACAGAACGCAAAGGGCAGAATACTCCACAATTTTTAACTCTACACCCAATCTTTTCACCATTCACAATATTAATATAGTATTGATTTTTAAAAAAATTTTCAGAGAGCGGGGCGCAGCTGAGATGCCAGCCTACCACTCCTCCCTCAGGGACCCTGACACCAAGCTCGTCAGGAACATGGTCCTGCTGCCATTGGAAGCCAGTTCAAGGGACCTGCCCCTCAGGAGACAAAAGATACAAATATTGTGGATGAAGCCATCTACCACTTCAAAGTCATGTCTTCTTCAAAAACTATGAAATTAAGAATGAAGCTGACAGAACCTTGATATATATCACTCTCTACATTTCTGAGTGTCTGAAGAAACTCCAGAAGTGCAATTCCAAAAGCCAAGGTGAGAAGGAAATGTATACCCTGGGAATCACTAATTTTCCCATTTCTGGAGAACCTGGTTTCCCATTGAACGCAATTTACGCCAAACCAGCTAACAAACAAGAAGATGTGGTAATGCGGGCCTACTTGCAGCAGCTGAGGTAGGAGACGGGCCTGTGACTCTGTGAGAAAGTGTTTGACCCTCAGAACGATAAGCCCAGTAAGTGGTGAACTTGCTTCGTGAAGAGACAGTTCATGAACAAGAGTCTTTCTGGTCCTGGCCAGTGAAAGGAACATTGGCACACTGTCTCCATAGCCCTGGGAAGCGTTTTCCAGCAAGATGTACACAGTTCTTTGCCTTTATTTTGTAAAGTTTTATACAGAAAACAGCATGTCTTTACTTGAAAATCTCTAACCAGAATTGGGACCGGGGGGGTGGGTGGGGGACAAACGAATTATCGAAGAGTGATCTGAAATGTTCTGCATTAAGCTGGTGCTTAATAAATGACAATAAAGAGCTCACTAGCTTCCATGCTGGAAAAAAAATTTTTTTGAATGACCAGAGTTCAAGTTGATGCCTTAGAGATGTGAATTCGGCCAGACCCCTGCGCCAGACTGTTTCATTTGGGGTGCCCCAGAAGGGGGCGGGTGAAACCCCCACCCCACCCCGTGGGACCCAGCCCTGGCAGCCTAAAACCTCCAGAAATCAACCTCCTCCATGCTCATGGCCACTCTCCACATGCCAAGCCTCACCCATGAGTCAACCTTTTCCTGGATCACATGGTCGCGAATTTGAGTGACAATTCATACCACACACTCTGCCCATACTCCAAGGGTCCACACCACATTTGATGGGGTTCAAAGTAGGAGGCAACCAATTTTAGAGGGAAATATTTTTACAGATATGTATATATATATTATATATAAAAGTACATAAGACTCAACCTTTAACAACATATTAGTAATCTCTTATAGAAGGGCTTAATGGCTTCTGGGTGAAAAACAACTATCTACAACTATCTTCACACTCTTTCCTCTAAGGAAACCTTTTTGTAGCATTTTCAGCGATTTTTCATAATAAACAATACAAAATTTATTATTTTGGTTTTGCTTTGGGGCAGGGGTTGGGGTTTGAGATGGAAACATTTGAAATATGGTGGTGAGAAGGTGTAATGGTGATGGGATTGGTGTTTGAATATTAAATGTAATCAAATATTGTGAACTACTTTATAAAATAAAAAATTATTTAAAAATACTATGATTCCCCACCTTCTTATATACACACTCTTGTATAATCCCTTACCCCACCTTTGAACGTAGATGGAATCTGTGACTTAGTCTAACCAAAAGACTATAAACGGTAATGCATTATTAATCCCCAGCCCCCCTCCAAAAAAAAACGATGTGACTTGGGGACAACAGAGACAGTGCATGGGATAAGGCATTTTTCTTGCATGTAACCAATCTTGGTTTGGTTTCTGGCACCACATAGGTCCCCTAAAGCACAGCCAAGAGTGATTCCTGAGCACAGAGGCAAGAGTAAGTCCTGAGCAGCACCAGGTGCGGGGTCCCAAGAAACAAACAAACTAAAAGATGCGATTTGGGGTGTAGGCATGCATCTGTGGGCTAGATACTAATATATAATAGCTGACTCTTTTGTCTTGAAATTCAAAATGAGTGTTTGTTTGCTGGAATCTTATTTGCTGAGTCCAGAGGAAAAGAATTGTGTCAACTCATCACTAAATGTAATTCTTGGGAAACTGTACTGTTCGTGAGAACAAGTGAGATGAGCCACCTTTGTTTATTGAGCAAATTGATGAAATAATGTTTTGGAAAAATTACAAGGACTCAACAGATGGGAAATGGGAGAAAAGCCACCTGGACAAGGAAAATCTTGAGATTTTTTTTTTTAACCAGGAAACTCTAAACTACAAAGGAAATTTCTCTTGGGAGTCCTGGGTGGGAAGCAGGGGGTGGGGGGTCATTTACTTTAACAACGCCACAGTTTTCTCTCAGTGAGGGTTAGAAAGTTGTAGAGACCAGGAAGGCTCATGACCTCTGACTCTCAACACCAGCTGTGACAGAGGAAAGGGGCAGCTGACTGAATAATTCTGACTCCAATAATGAGATCCTTCTCTGGCGGCAGCTAATAGCCTCACAGGACATTTGGGGATGGAAGTCAGCCAACGAGCCCATCTTCATTTGCCCTTTCCCTAGAACTGGCACAAACAGCGAACAGTTATTTCTCTGAAAAATTAATTCCTATAAAAGAGTTTAATGGAGTCATTTCACATAATAGTCAAACTAGGTAAAAGCCTGAAAATAACTCCCCCTCCCGCTGGCTTGTTTCATCCCCTGCTTGTATTCATTATGTCATTCTGGTTGTAAGGTCTTGAGAACTGAGGTGAAAGGGGCCAGTCAAACAGAAACTCTTGGAGGGGGAGTGCAGGAGGGAAATGGCCTACATGTCCACAGAAAGGGGGAGTCACATTGAAGAATTGAAGAGGGGCTCATAGAACAAAGTAGAAATAGGCAATAGTAACCACTTGCGTTTTCTCATTAGCGGTGTTACCAACCTAAATTTGTCCTTCAAGTAATCTGTTGGGATCCTGACCCTGAGGTGATGGGATTAGGAGGTGTGCCTTTGAGTGTTGAGGCGGGGGGGGGGGGGGGGGGGGGGGGGGGGGGGAGGGGGGACTCATGAATGGGATTCCTGGCCTTCTAAAGGAGACTGAGACGGCTCCCTTGCCTTTCTCCAAAGGGAGGAGATAGTGGAAGACAGCTGTCAAAGAGGAAGTGAGTTCTTGCCAGACGCGAAATCAGCCAACACTGAGCTCTTGGCCTTCCCAGCCTTCCCAGGACTATGAGAAATAAAAGGTGGCTGTTACTAAACCATCAACCCTGAGGAGTGTTTTGTTGTTGTTAGGTTCTATAGAAAATAACAAAGTTTATAGGTGAATAAAAGAGATAGAAACTTCACAGCTGGGGAGAAACTTATTACAGGACGAGTTACCACCCTGAATTTTTTCAATGCTAGCAGCTTAAATGACTAGGACAGAGAATACAGCACAATAAGATTTGTGCATCCAATAAAACATCACTCTGGTGTAAAATGGAGGACAGTCTGGGAGGAAAGGGCAATGGGCACTAACTATACTATCCATTGAAATTAAAATCTTTCTGTTCTGAACTGATACTAGTAAAAAGCTGGTATGGGGCACAGGGAGAAAGGCTGAGTCTGAGCTGAGATGTTGGCTCTGGGGATAGAGAAGAAAACATTCACCCCTCCACCATCAAGCTGTTTCCCATTCTCCCTCTCAAACATCTTCACCAACCTTGTCCAATGTCTGCAGATTGCCTCTCACAGTCTTTGCTTCTCTTCTGGTCTGGACTCATGGATTGTATTGGGTTGTTCTTATCTCCATATTCTCCTTTAATCGGAAACAGTTCATCGATTTTTTTCATGATCTTTTATGACACTGACATTTTCAAAGAAGTGCAGGCCAGGCCTTTCATAGACTGCACCTTAATTTTGGTTTGGTGCATGATAATTTGGTTCAGTTAAGTTTTTTTCAGAATGAATGGCATGTAAATAATGCCTTGTTTCACTCAGCTCACATCAATGTCAGCCTGCTCCCTATTAGAGCAGTTCAGCTCTGTCTAAGCGTTGTCTGGTCTCTACAATTTAGAATGACCAGTCCCCACTTTGTGACCAGCACACGGTCTGTGGGGAAATGCTTTAACATCATATAAATGTTTTTGAAGAACAATCTCTTCTATGATTGAACGCACTCTCGTGATTCTTGTCCAGACCTGCCTTTAATTGTGGCAAAATGGTGATTTTTGTTTGACATGAGCTACTTTGTCGTCTGTCCCTCAGTCTAATTGTGGTTGTGTGGCTAACTTCTCATGAAAATGTTCTGAGAAGGTTCAAAGACGTCTTCAAAGCCCAGAGTTTGGGCTTGGAGAGATAGCACAGGAGGTAAGGTCCTTGCCTTGCATGAGGCTGACCCCAGTTCAATCCCCCGCACTGCACAGGGGCCCCCAAGCACAGAGCCAGGCCAAGTCCCTGAGCATGGCCAAGTAAATCCCTCAAACCATACACAACAACAACAATAAGAATAACAATAAAAACAAAAGTAACAAAAAAATAGGAAAGTCCAGAAGAAAGAGTAGGCTCTCGTCTCCTTCCCTTCCTTTTACCTGCCTGTAATACAGACGCCGCAGAGGTGATGTCTCTGCTTTGTAAATAGAATCCGCAGAGGATCCCAGAGCAGAAAGACAGATACCTGAATGTCTTTTGAGCCCATGAAGCTTCTGCATAAACTGGTCTACTCTGTCCAACTTATTTAAGCCACTTTCTTGGGATCTCTGGTATGGAGCCACATCAGCCTCTATCTAGATATATATGTGATAGTTGGGTCCTTTAGAAAATTGGAGGGCCTTCCAGAAAGACTACCTCCTCAGCAAAAACCTAAGAGGATCAGGGCATTGAGGAAGGTTGAAAGTGGCAGGATGGAACATCTGTTTGAAAAATCAAACGTACAGAGTGATGTCTCCAAAATCAGGGATTTAAAAGGGGAAATGGAAGGAAGAGTTCAATGGCCGAAGAAGGTCAAGTAAAATAAGGATGGATAACTCCAGGGGAAGTCTCTAGTCCAGCTGGGAGATCATGCAGCAGGTGGGGCACTTGCCTCGCATGTGGCTGGCCCAGGTTCCATCCAACTCTGGTACCACCCATGCTCTCCCAAGACCTGCCAGGAGTGATCCCTGTCTACAGAGCCAGGAGTCCGTCCTGAGCACAACTGGGTGTGGCTCAACAAACAAACAAACAAAAAATAGAAAAAGATACAAGGGGGAAAATTATAGTCCATTCAAAAATTTAACATTATTAAAATGATCATCCTACCCAAAGTGTTATACAATCTCCATTAAAATTCTTCAAGAACACACACAAAATGTAACTGAAATTTGTATGGATTCACAAAAGACCCAGAATAGTCAAAGCGATCCTAGGAAGATAGGAATCCTACTACAAGGCTGTAATAATAAAAATAGAGTTGCTCTGGGGTCAAAGTAGATACACAGAGTGATAGAGTAGAATGGAGGAATTAGAAACAAATCCTTTCACTATGGACAGTTAATTTACAACGAAGGGGATAAGAGCATATAAGAGTGAAAGGAAAGTCTCCTCTACAAATAGTGTTGGGAAAAGTAGTCACTCACTTGAACACACACACACACACACACGCACACGCACACGCACACGCACACGCACACGCACACACACACACACACTATATTCAGCATCAAGCAAAAAAGTTGGTGAACATCTAGAGTATTTCTCTTCTCAAAGTGATTCTAGATGCCATTAAACAAAAAGATTAGAAATAGAGTCAAAGAAAAGAAGTTAGAATTAGAAACAAAAGAAGCTCATTGTTGGTAATGCCCTCTCCTCCTAAGTGTTTTATTAGATGTTTGTTTTTTCTGGCTCATGCTCTCTAGCCTATAGGAACCATTAGAATT
The DNA here is from genome assembly GCF_029834395.1 of Sorex fumeus. Taxonomy (NCBI): domain Eukaryota; kingdom Metazoa; phylum Chordata; class Mammalia; order Eulipotyphla; family Soricidae; genus Sorex; species Sorex fumeus. Next base: position 79,966,143 of record NW_026606059.1, read on the forward strand.
CCTCTCTTTGTCACAGCCCCAAGAATCCCATTATAAGCACCAAATGCAGGATTAACAAACACAATTAGCCAATAGAGCTCATGGAGGAGCTAGGTTCAAATTTAATGTCTGACATTTTTATGATAATAAACAGCAACACCTTGTTTAGTTTAGGCTAAGAGAAAAAAGCAAACTCAAATTCCAGAAAAGTCTGAATTATAGATTCTTCAAAAGCTACTTTCCCTTTCCCAAATTAACTTAAACTACTATGGAGAGGGTTCCAAGTAAGAACACTACTTACCTACTTTAAGATTGAACAACCCTTCCCAGTAGGGAGGGGGGCCATGGAACCACTCCCTGTGTTGCCTGGGGGCCACCAGGGCTTCGGGCACCCCAGTAGAGTGAGGGAGAGGGGCATATGGTGGCAGGGATCGAAGTCAGGGCATATGCGCTCTAGCCCTTTGAGCTGTCTGCCTGGCCCTTGCATTTTGTTTTTAAAATAAGACTATTCTTGTCTTGGCCTAGGAGAAAAATTTCCTCTAACACTTGACATCTTTGGAAAATCTAATAATAGCCTTTTCCACGTGAGTGGATGACTTGTGTTTATACTTTGGTGAAGGGAAGTAGTATTTTAGACAAAGCATCAAATGGTCCCTACCTGAATGACTTTTCCTTCAGGAAAGCATTCCTGTTGGATATAGAAGGGGACTACGTGTGGCCTTCCATTGAAATAGCAAAACAACTCAGCTAATGTAAAAAATTCAATGGGAATTGTCCACTATAATACAAACCAAGGCATTACACAGATAAATGAATTAAGGGATACTTAGAAATAATAGGAGAATTTAAAGGTAGAATTGCCTTTATTTTTATTTATTTTTTTTTATTTATTTTTTGCTTTTTGGGTCACACCTGGCGATGAACAGGGGTTATTTCTGACTCTGTACTAGGAATTACTCCTGGTGGTGCTTAGGGGACCATATGGGATGCTGGGAATTGAACCCAGGTTGGCCACGTGCAAGGCAATCGCCCTGCCCACTGTGCTATTGCTCCAGCCCCAGGTAGAATTGCCTTTTAATAGATTGGTATGGTTCTTTTATTCATTCAGAGGAGGGGACTGGACGAGGCATACCAGATATGCTCAAGGCTCACTCCTGGCTCTGTGCTCAGGGATCCCTCCCAGCGGGGCACAGGGGTTCATATGTGATGCCACAGATCCAAGCTGGGTATGCTGGGTCAACAGAAGCTCCCTACCTGCTGGACTATCTCTCTCGCCCTGCATTTATATGGTTCTGCCTAAATGCAACAAAGGTCCTAAGGATTGGGTAGAGTTGATGATCTAACTCCAGATGGTGAGAGGTAATAAACCATCCGGCACTGTTCCCAACTGAACGGAGAATAACAAAGAAGAGGAAAAGTAATGATGTCAAAATACACCACCCGGAAATTGCTCGCTGGGTCAAAGGCCCAGTCACTGCTCACTGCCTGGATCACCTCAAAGACGTAAGTGCGGGTGGCCGGGTGTGGCCGACCTGCCCTTCCTCTTACCCTGCCCTCTGACCAACCCTCCACCCAGGGCACTCAGGTGGCTCCTGCTGGACCAATCATCATCTCAGAAACCCTGAGGCTAAGATGAGGATGAGTTTGACTCTGACCATGCAATGTCAGGAAGCGTTAGTGATATGGCCGCCGGGAGGTCCCAGAGAGGCCGGGCGGGAGCAAAATGAAAGGGGAAACCTTACAGATGCCGCCAGCCAGGAAAACAGAGCCCACACCAAGCAAGGGCCAAGACGTCTAGAAGGCCAGCAACCAGAGGAAGAGAAGCAAAGAACGAGCCGAGCCAGCACAGCCACCAGACCACGCACATTCTCTCGCAGGCCTCTGTGTAACATCTCAAAATAAGCTTTCCCCTGCACGGACTGCAGGGCGTTTGATTCCTCAGAACTCAGGGTTTCTTAGTAAGAATTTCACAAACTTGAACCAACAGTAAGAAAGAAAACAAGAAAAGGGCCTGGCCAGTTAAATTACATTTCCAAAGTGTCTACATTTAAGCTCAAGTGCAGTGAAATATTTTCATTGCTTATTTTTTTTTAAACCTGCCCCGCTGAGTATGGGTACTATAGAAGCTATTCCTTACAATCGCCTGTTTAATTTATTTTTCCAAATGACACCAAGCTCCCAGCACCAGGCTCCAAGTCTCTGAGCAGCCTTCATAACCAAGAGAGACAGCCTGGAAATCGCCAGCACACTCGACGGCAATAAAAAGTGACAGTTGGCAGCCTCGGACGGCCCAGGAGGAAAGAGAAGGACTAAAAATAGGAGAACAATCATCTCACAGGATGGAGAGGCGCGTTCCGGGGCCGAGCCAAGTGTTTTCCTTGGGAATCTTTGGATTCCAAGGAGCGGCTCGAATTTCCCCCCTAACATTAGGGGCGAGGTTGTAAGCAATGATGAAAACCAGGAGCTCCACCACTACCCCCTAGTTCCCACCTCTCAGACTCATGAGAACCACGAAAGACCTACTCCCCAGTCAGCTAGGGCAGAGCCAGACCTGTGGAGGAGGACAGGGACCAGGATGCCACAGCTCAACCCAGGACTTCAGCCTCTCCGGCCACCCTCCCTTCTGCAGCCCTGCCCCTCCCTTGGGCAGCCTTGTTTCAACCACCTCCAGCCCTGGATGATTTTCCACCCGCAGGCGCCTTGGAGCTGGCCTCGGCAGCGCGTCCAGCCTCCACACTGTTTAGAATTCCGAGGGCTTTGGGCGCCGCGTGAACTTGGCAGGGACGCGGCCGTTCCCCTGGCCACGCTGGTTCCCTCCTGCTCCTGCTCCCATGCTCCTGCTGACCTTTACGCTGGTTCCCTCCTGCTCCTGCTCCCATGCTCCTGCTGACCTTTGGCTTCTGCTCTTGCTCCGTGCTCCTGCCGACCTCTGGCTTCTGCTCATCCTCCTATCTGCTTCCTCCTGAACTTGGGCTTCTCCGGCACGAGCTAAGTCCTTTGCAGTTCCCAGGAGTTCCCCAGAGGAATTCCCCCAAAGGGAGCTGCAGGTTAGGGGGCACAGTGTGGCACGATGTGTCTGCAGGGTTAGGAGGGCCCGACAGAAAGGTCAATGGGCACGCAGCGCAGGGGAATGAAGATCTGCAAACCTGAGGAAGTCGGAGTCAGTAGCCATATAACTGGCAGAGAGCCTTTAAGAAAAAAGTTAAATTCGGACTCTCCAATAGTTTGAGGAGGGGTGGGGGTGGTAAAACGCCTGCTTTGCGTGCATCTGACCACCCCGCCACCTTAGATCCCCAGTACTGCTAGGAGTGTCCCCTGAGTTCTGGGTAAGGAGAGGGCCCTGAGCGCTTTCAGGGGTAGCCCACAAAACAAGAAACAGGAAAAAGACTAAATTGTGCCTAGTGTGCTGTCGGGGAGCAGTGTGTGTGTGTGTGTGTGTGTGTGTGTGTTGAAATATGTATTTGGGAGTTCATGTATATTTGGGAATAATTTTCACTAAAACTGATAAAACTAAAATACTAAAAAGCACTTAATGTGTACTCATATATGTGAAAAGCCTTGAATACATTAAAAAAAATAAAAAGGCCAGAGAAATAGGACACTTGACTCACTGGTGGCAGACCAAGTTGGATCCCAGCATCCGTCTGGTCCCCTGAGCCTGCCTGGAGTGATTCCTGAATGCGGAGCTAGGAGTAAGCCCTGAGCACCGCCAGGTGTGGGCCCCAAGCCAAACTTGTGAATAAATAAAATTAAAGCTGTGGTAATGTTGGCTTCAAGACTATCTATGTTTTTAGAGGCATAATATCACCTGGACCTATTTTCGAAAAATCTCATCTTCCTTTGAAATAGAAACCTGTCCTAGAGCGGTATTAAGGACAGAAATTCTGGTAGCTTTCTAATTCCAGATCTGATACTCACGAATTCACAGTTGGTTGTAACTTCAGTGCCTGAATGTCCTCATCTCTAAACCAAAGGTAATTATGAACACCTGTCTCGTAGGTCAATCAGATTAGATGCAACATGCCAAGTAAAACCTTTCACAAGGGCACCCCGGGAACAGTGTTGAAAATGGTTTGCTATTATTATTCCTGCCTTGTGGTTATTTTAGAGACAAGAGTGCTAGGACATTGATAGAGATTTTCGAGTGGCTGGAATTTCCCTTTCAGTCCACCTACAATTCTCTTTCCCAGCACATTCAAATTACATGTTGCATTTTCCCAGCAAACAAATCACAGGGATCAGCTGGCTGTACCAGCAGGGGCCAGAATTCTGGCGGGCCTGCCCTGGGCTTCTCTCCCGAAAGGCAAACGGCCGCCAGGCCATCCGCCTCCAGTGCAGTGGTCAGTTCAGCTGAAAGTAAACACCTTTGAAAAACAACAAAGGCTTTCGCTGATGTCAAAGGATTTATCTCAAGACTGTCTCTGTGGAGTCTCAGGCCCACAGTTGCAAAGGACTTCCTGCCTTGAAGCCAGACAGGAAAGTGCTGGAATGGGTGCGGGCCAAAAGGGCTGAGGCCTGAAAGTGCTCGGAGCCATTAGAATCACCCAGGGAGCTTTCCAGAACCCATCAGCTCCGGGTTGGGCCTCAGACCAAAGAAATCTGAAGCCTCAGAGTTGGGGAGGCTCAGGCGAGCACCGACAGCGCTAACTTTTTAAGTGCCCCACCTAAGTTTAGAGCATGCATTTCGCCCTCGACAATCCCATGGATGGAGGGGACAAGGTCACCCCCCACTGTCTTTGCAGTTGTCAGCCCTGCAGTCAATGTCAGCATCTATAGTAGAGCTAGGGGACAGATCTCTGGAGCCTGAGGGAGCCAAGGAGGACCAGGACATGCTCTGAGAGTTCAAGGTGAGGTGAAGGCCAACGTGGAGATGGAGCCTCCCAGAGATGAGAAAGCTTTTTTAAATTTCTTTTTGGGTCACACCTAGCAATGCACAGGGGTTACTCCTGGCTCTGCATGGGATGATGGGAATTGAACCCAGGTTGGCCGCGTGCAAGGCAAACACCCTACCTGCCATGCTATCACTCCAGCCCTGGAGATAAGAAAGCTTTGGGCGTTAAGAGGAACACAACAAAGGAAATGACAGAGACAGCAACAGAAGGTGCAGAACCAAGAAAGGGCCCTGGATGTGAGCGGGACCTGACCATGCCCACTAAGGAGCAGGGCGTTGGTGGGATGCCCACTGATGATTGGAGGCCTGTTGGGGTCATCCTGAAGGGCAGGTGTACTCAAGACTGAGTAAATGAAACCCCAAATGGTAGGGAAGAGGAAGTCCCCTTGGGGTCTTGAGCAGTGCAATGTTCTTAAAAAACAAAACCAAAAACCGAAAAACCCTTTTCATTATAGCTTAGGTAATATGGTTACAATAACATTCAGGTTTATAGTATTGATGTACAAAGTCATTTTGTACATCAGTACTACAATACATCATGGCACCACGGCCAAAGCGCTCATGATGCTCCACCCCTGTCTTTACACCATCTCTAGATCAATCTTTATCCCTCACCTAGTCTCTAAACCCATTACTGAACATCTCTTTCCAGTTTTTAATCCATTTTTATGAGTTTAATTGGATAAAACCAAATGTCTATGTTTTAATTGTTATGAGTTGTGATCTCACTGTCTGAGCCATTTTGGATCTTGCCCTTACTGAGTGTAGCACTTCCACCCAGGTAATTAAGCATCTTGAGTTTTACGTGTCTAGCCGAGTTGCCTCCCTGGGCATGAAGGCATTGTGGTGTATGTGTAGGACAACCAATTATCCCCCTCTCCCTTAGAGCAATGCTGTGTTGAAGTACATCTCTACTGTTCAACTCTTGGTGAAGAATGGGTCACACCCAGCACTGTTCAGAAGCTATTCCTGGCTAATTATGTTCTCTGTCCCTCTATGTATTTATCTTTGTGCTTATATCCAGAGAATCAATTCCTACACATGCCATAATGAATAAAAAGTTGTTTACAAACAAAGATGGTCAGTTACTAGTAAGTTGCTTTCCAATAGTATTGAATTTACATTTCTGCCAGCAGATTATGGTAATATGGGTTTCACACTGGTGACTTTTTTGCAAATTTTATGGAATTAAAAACTGATGTCTAACATGTTGTTTTTTTCTGATTTGCAAGACTGAATTCTTTTCTTTGTTTATTAGCCACTTTCAACTTCCTATTTATGAATGTTCTGATCATTCTCTTCTCTCATCAGTGAAATAGGAGGGAACAATGTTTAAGATTTAGCAACGTTCAAAGGGTGAAAAGTAAGGAAGATTCAAAGTTGTACTGGTGAATTAAACAAGATAAAAAAGAAGGTTAAAAAAATCACTGCTCAGTGGACTCTAGTGACCTCAAGTAGGACCAAGCACTAGAAGGAAAGATTGTACAGCTGAAGGGCACTTGCCTTGCACGTAGCAAATCGGTTTGATTCCAGCATCCTGTGTGGTCCTCTAAGACTGCTAGAAGTGATTCCTGAATGTAGAGCCAAGAGAAATTCCCGAGCACCAACAGGCGTGACCTAAAAACAAAAATAAATAAAATTTTAAAAATAAAATGAAATGTCATATCCACACTGTCAACCAAATAGCTTACCAGTCAGGAGACTCCACCCCTACAAAAAATGAGGCACATTTCTGTGGAATGTAAAGAGTCAATCAATAGAAGGTACAATATTGGGCCAATCAGTAGAAGGTACAATGTTGGACTAATCGATAGAAGGTACAATGTTGGGCCGGCCGGTAGAAAGTCAACTGCCAAACTAAAAAAAAAAATGGATCAAGGCCATGAACAAACAGTTCTGGAGAAAAAGCGCTCGCTCTCCAGCCCGTGTTTTCTCTTGGACGTGTGTCTTGCTTGGTCTCTATCTCTCCGGCTTGCCTTTCGCCTCCTCACTCTGGAGAAGCCCATGCTCTCTCTTGAACACATCGTTTCTCTTTTTTCTCCTTCCACATCTATCTAAGCAAATTCATCCAATAAAAACTATCTAGCTTCACTGAGAAAATAAAAAGAAAGGAAACACAAGTGGACATCAGACACAGAAAGATTCCCCAAATCCACGCAATATGCAAATCAAAACAAAAGTGAGTTAACATTGGCAGGGAGTAGATTTGCAAGATCAGAGTGTTGTTTAAATACCCCTTCCCAAAAGCCTCTTTAGCAAATGGTGCTGGCATAACTGGACAACCACATGCAAAAAAATCATCAACTTAACACCATGCACAAAAGTCAGATCAAAATGGATTAAAGACCTCAACATCAGACCAGAATCCATAAGGCACATTGAAGACAAGGTCGGCAAAACCCTCCACGATATTGAGGCTAACAGTATCTTCAAAGATGACATGCCGCTGACCAACCAGAGATAAGCAAATGGGACTATGTTAAACTAAGAAGCTTCTGCACCGCAAAAGATACAGTAACAAAAATACAAAGGCAATCTACAGAATGGGAAAGCATACTCACCCAATACCCATCCGACAAGGGGTTGATATCAAGGATATACAAAGCACTGGTTGAACTCCACAAAAAGAAAACATCCAACCCCATAAAAAATGGGGTGACAAAATGAACAGAAACTTTCTCAAAGAAGAAATCCGAATGGCTAAAAGGCACATGAGAAAATGCTCTACATCACTAATCATCAGGAAGATGCAGATCAAAACAACAATAAGATATCATCTCACACCACGGTGACTGGACCACATCCAAAAGAACAAAAGCAACCTATGCTGGCATGGATGTGGCGAGAAAGGGACCCTCCTTCACTGCTGGTGGGAATGCTGACTGGTTCAGCCTTTTTGGAAAACAGTATGGACGACTCTCAAAAAATTAGAAATTGAGCTCCCAATCGACCCAGCAATACCACTCCTGGGAATATATCCCAGAGAGGCAAAAAAGTATAGTTGAAATGACATCTGTACTTGTATGTTCATTACTGCACCATTCACAATAGCCAAAATCTAGATAAAACCCGAGTATCTGAGAATAGATGACTGATTAAAGAAACTTTGGTACATCTACACAATGGAATATTATGCAGCAATTAGAAAGGATGAAGTCATGAAATTTACAAACAAGTGGTTCTACATGGAAAGTATTTTGCTAAGTGAAATGAGTCAGAAAGAGAGGGACAGACATAGAAAGACTGTACTCATCTGGGGGAATATGAAGTAACAGAACGGGAGATGAACACCCAAGAATAGTTGAAATAAGTACCAGGAGGTCTGCTCCACGGCTTGGAAGCTGGCAGCACATGCTGGGGGAAAACTCAGCTCAGATGGAGAAGAGAACACCAAGTAAAAGGTGTTTGGAGGACTCGCTCGGATGCGAGACATGTGCTGAAAATAAACTATGGACCGAATACAATGGCCATTCAATACCTCTTTGCAAACCACAACACCCTAAAGGAAAGAGAGAGCAAAAGGTGCCATAGAGGTGGGGCAGGGTGGGGGGGATGGGGGGTGGGAGGGCAACTGGGTTCATTGGTGGTGGAGAATGGGCACTGGTGGAGGGATGGGTACTTGATCATTGTAGATGTGAAACCCAAATATGAAAGTTTATAAGTCTACAACTGTACCTCATGGTCTCACTAATAAAAAAAAATTAAATAAATAAATAAATACCCCTTCCCTTCCTCTAGTCGCTACTGTTGTAATGAACTGGGGCCCCTCATGGCATTCACACACGCATGCTCATCTGGAGTTGTACTCATTGCCTGGCAGTGCTTGCTCATATTCTGACTGTGGTACTTGCCAGAGGCCACCCCTCTGGCCACACTGTTCAGCCATTTGTGGGTGTCATGGTCTCACAGACCTGGCTGTGTGCTGGAGAGCATTCTCTGTGTGTGGTGCCGAGTCGCCCATATAGCAGAGCTTCTAGAAACTGACTCAGGGGATATGGGCAGCACTGGGAATCTAGCCCCATGGCCTCTCACTTTGAAGGCAGGCACTTCTGGCACTAGTCATTCCTTCAGACTCCCAAGATCCTAATATTTAATAGGAGATTCTGTCAAATAGGCCACTCTCCACATGCTCAGACGAGCCTCACCCATGAAGGAACCGACAGAGGAACCCAGGTATGCGGGACCGGTAGCTGAGATGTCCAAGCCTGCTTGGGGACTGCACCTCCTCCCCCAGATCCCCAGTTTTCCAGTAGCTTGGCAGCCACACCCACAAACTGCCCCCAGCGCCATGTAATCTCATCAACGGCCAAGATCCAGAGACTATAAAATAAAACTCCCAGAAGAGAGTGATGCAGTATTTCCTGGAGTGTGTGGACACATTTGTGGCTGTGCGACCTCTTATACTCTAGTCCATTAATGTACCTAAAGTAGCACACGTGTGTCTGGTTTTAACATACTTGCTTGTATTCTTGTATGTACAGGCTTAAATGGCCCCAGAATGAAATACAACAACCTTCACACACTTTCCTCTTATTGTGGTATGAAGCTGCTTGCTGGTTGAGTGGGTGTTTGAATATTATCTGTAATGAACTATTGTGAACTACTTTATGAAAATAAAGCGTCGCCCTCTCCTCTCTGGAAAGAAAGATGGCGGCCACATGGGAGCCTTGTGGACAGCAGGTATGAGCCGGGAGTGTGGGGGCGACTAAAACCTCATGGGAAGGGGGGCGTTTCGGTCCGCCCTTCACGCCCTACCGAGGCCACCAGTTGCCCCCACGAGCGGCTCTCCAGCACGGCCACAGCCCCAGAAGCACAATGACCTAATGCAGAACCCAGCAGCTTGGAGCAGAAAAGTGAAAGGACTATGCGTTGATCCAGGCAATCATTTCTGCCCAGAGGGGAAAGGGTGTTGCTCCCTTCCGCCCTCCTCCCTCTGGAAAGAAAGATGGCGGCCATATGGGAGCCTTGTGGACAGCAGGTATGAGCCGGGGGTGTGGGGGCGACTAAAACCTCATGGGAAGGGGGGCGTTCTGGTCCGTCCTTCACGCCCTACCGAGGTCACCAGTTGCCCCCCGCGAGCGGCTCTCCAGCACGGCCACGGCCCCAGAAGCACAAGGACTTAATGCAGAACCCAGCAGCTTGGAGCAGAAAAGTGAACGGACTCTGCATTGATCCAGGCCATCAAGTCTGCCGGAGGGGAAAGGGTGTTGCCCCATTCGCCCTCTCCTCTTTGGAAAGAAAGATGGCGGCCACATGGGAGCCTTGTGGACAGCAGGTATGAGCCGGGAGTGTGGGGGCGACTAAAACCTCATGGGAAGGGGGGCGTTTCGGTCCGCCCTTCACGCCCTACCGAGGCCACCGGTTGCCCCCCGCGAGCGGCTCTCCAGCACGGCCAGGACTCCAGAACACAGAAACCAATTTCTTAACTATCTGACTTTCAGTAGAAATACTTCCAGGGTCAATAGGTAAAAGAGCAGAAATCCAAAACCAACATTTAATTCTTGAACCCAGCCGTAGAAAGCAAATCACTTCACAATGCTTTTTCAGCATGTCTGATTTGGGGGGTGGGGGGTAAACTCTAAATAATAGTGGTGAATCTTTTATTGAAACAATGAATCTAATCAAAGCAGATAGAGTGTTAACTAGAATTCATCTGCTTCACAGGGACGGGGAGGGGTGGGGGGTGGGGTTTTATTGGGGTTCTTCATGGTAAAAAATAAGTATTGGTAAAGGGAAATGTGTTTGATATTTGCATGACTGAGACATAAACCTGAAAGCTTTGTAACCTTTCCCACAGTGATTCAATAAATAAATTTAAAAAAAAAAAAAAAAAAAAAAAAAGAAAATAAAGCGTATAAAATCGTAAAAAGAAAAAAAGATTCTGTCAAATATTATGTTGAGAAATAAACATTCATCCACAGTTGATGAGCCAGTTGACGTGTGTGAGCATGGCTGAGGGTCAGTTAACAATAGCTGCCAACAGGGAAAATAGACACATCTTCTGATCCAGAACTATCTCATTCTAGGAATTTGTCTGACATATAGTTCATAACATAAGTGAAATATCACTGAACCCAAAAGAAAATTGAAAACTTTTTTTAGGAGAAACCTAATATTAGAAGCAACCAAAGGGTGCTCTGATGTAAACAATATTCATTTAGGCTTTCTATTGAAGAGTATGCAGCCACGAAATAGAATAGGGTGTTTTGTAGGTGACTATGGAACATGATTTCAGTTTCTCCAAGACATATTGTTCAGGAGAACAAGCAAGGTGGAGGGGCCAGGGGTATGACTCAAGAGTAAAGCACATGCTTTGCATGTGGGAGACCCTGAATTTTATCCCTGGCACTACAATGCCACCCTCCCCAGAACTTCCTAGTGTGGCCAGTGTGGCCCACATAACTAACAAAACAGCTGCCAAAGTGCAAGGTGCAAAGGCTATCACAGTGCAACTGGTGATATGTAAACATTTGCTTAAATTTGTATAAACTTGTTTGAATCTGTGCACAAAACACTAATAACAGGTTGTGGGGTGGGGGAGGAGATGGGAACCGAGGGGCAGAGATGGGAGAAAAAGCTTTCTTTTCAATTTTGGGCATGCACCTGGCCTTGCACATCTGCCCCCTCTGGCCACTAAATTAGGTATCGCATGTTGGAACAAGGAACAGAGTGTTAGCAGCAGGATGGTGGTCTGTCCATATTGAGGGAAGCCAAACTGGAAGTGCGCAATCGGTGGTTCCCTGGGGGGCATTTGAGACGGGAAGAAATCTGCAGGAATGCTCATGGTCTCCTGGGCTGAGTGGCAGGCACTGTGAATAGTGTCTTCGCATTCAGATGGCCCCTGTCCTTCTGAGACCTGCTGGCTTCCAGCCCAGTTGGGAGGTGTTTTGTGAATAGATGTTAGACCAGGCTGCTCGCCTAAAACACAAAGAAGTGAAGGGACGCCCCTAGATCACACCGAACAGACCCGTGTGAGAGGATGACTAAGAGGCAAAGCCTTGAGGAGTGAAAAAATCCCTTTTTGAACACATTACCCAGGAATCAGACTTCAGTTGCACTAGCTCCCAGTGCCTGGTCCTCCCTGCACACATACCAGTCTCCTGGGTGTTTACAGCGGCAAAGGAGGCTGAGGAGGTTTGAACTGGAGAATCTGACAGGTCCTAAACCCCTATAAGATGGTGGTAAGAATGAGAAGAGACAGAAAATGAAAGCAAAAACATGTTGTTGAGACTCCTTTGGCGCCCAGAGCAGAGATCTAACACCAAAAGGGGGAATTTATTGACCGGTGCAACTGGAAAGTCCAGAGATTCAGCAATATCATCAAGACTGTCTTTCTCTTTCTCCATCCCCCACACCTACTTGCTCATGTTGGCTTCATTCTCCTGCAAGCTCTTGCCACATGCTGACTTCTGGCAGCTCCAGCTTCACAATTTACCAGTCAGTGGCCTCACAGCCACTAAGAAGTTCAATAAAAATCTTAGAACTCTTATGCTTGTTGAATAAGCTGGGGCATTTGCCTGTCCCTGAAACCATCACGGATCGACGATGAGTAGGTCAATGAACATCAGAAGGACTTGGCACTACTCAGGTTTTATGAACCAAGAATGAGGAGGGGACAGTTGTGCAGGGAAGTGATGATGAGGTCGTGTGTGGGGAGACTGTGGGAGCACACTGGAGGAAATGTGAAGGAAGGCACTGTTCAGGAACGCTTCGGGTTGTCACAGGAAATCATCCATGGGCCAGCGCTGAATGGTTCTTAGAGAACCCTGAACCCAACTTCTCTGCCCCTCCTGAGTGCTCCTGCCCTGCCCAGCGCATGCGCACGCGCACACGCACACACACACACACATACACACACACACACACACACAAGCACATATGTTGGGATTCTTTTCAGGACCATCCAAACTCTACTTAACCATATTTAATAATAGATGATTTCTACTTTCGGAATCATCTTCATTGTATCAAGCAGGTTGGAGTCTTTCAAATGCTGGCTTTGCCTTGAGCTGGAATCCAGTTGTCGGTTTGCCCTCTGGAGGATCAGGCTTTCCATCTGTCTGCTCCATTCATCAGATGTTCCCTGAAGTGTTAGAAGACACTTACATTTCTTACCCGATTTTGTTTCTTTCTTTCTTTTCTTTTCTTTTTTTATTCCAGTCAAACACATCCAGCTCTTTGGATCACAATATCAGGTAACATGGCTTCTAGCCTTTTCTACAACCTCATTGTCTTTCTCTGGCTTCATGCTGGTGCATATACCTGTCTTTCAAGGATGCGTAGAGATAAGCTTTGGACTGAGGCCTGCCCATTGCAGGGCCCAGTTGGAACTTCAACTCCCTTTATATCTGGACATGCTGTTTTCTAGCTCAGTTTCCTTCTCCGCTGACTTCTTTGAAGACACTGTGGCACAACTTCCTCATCTTCAGCTTGTTCCCAATCGAAAATCCCCAGTTCATTTTTCTCCTGAATGGTTGCCAAGTTAGGCCTTGGGGAAGTGAAACAAGTGGCATTTTCTTTTTGAATCAAACAAATGGCACTTTCTATTTTTTTCCTTTGTTACATCACTGTGTTTCTTTCAGACTCACCCTGTTACTCAACCTATGGGATCCTTTATGACCAGGTGGGAGAAGGCCTGGTACCTTGATGCCAAAGGACAGAACCTTCTGGCCTTCTATGAAGGAATCTAACCAGTCTCAGGCCTAAGCTCTAAGTCAGTCTCCGGCCTATGCTTGGGTCTTGGTCAGATGTGTTTTACTAAATAAACAGACAGCCTTTCTAGGTCTAGGCTTGCCGTGTGTGTGTGTGTGTGTGTGTGTGTGTGTGTGTGTGTGTGTGTGTGTGTGTGAGAGAGAGAGAGAGAGAGAGAGAGAGAGAGAGAGAGAGAGAGAGAAAGAGAGAGAGAGAGAGGAGAGAGAAAGAGAGGGCAGGGGGAGAGAGAGGGAGGGAAGGCGGGAGAGAGAGAGACCCTTTGGCTCTGTGCTTTCAGATCCCTCACTGCCAACTTTTGTCCCTTCTTTAGCTTTGTCTCAGCTGTTTGGGATCAGTGGGCACTTTGGTGCCAACTGTTCCACCCCTCTCCCATGGCCAGTGAGAGGGCAGCCGCCAAGCCAGCTGCAGAGGATCTGGAACTAATCATATCTGGCCGGCGCTTTAAAGCAGATGTGTCGGATTCTGAGATCCCCCCAGAGACACGCCACCCAACTGTCTGATGAGCCTTCAACCCCAGCCCCACAGTCCTGTGCAAGCGAGTGAGCTCCACACACTCCTCATGGCTGACACGGAGGCCTCTGTCCTACAGCTGTGTCCTCTGGGGCACCTGATCCCCTGATGACTGTCCCCCGGATCTGCTTCACTGAATACCCTTTTTCTGGGACTGATCCCATCTGTTTCATCTGTCTCTGGAATTTGCACAGCCCAGCTGCCAAACTAAGATTTGCACACCTTTCTGTTTTAAGGTGCTCACACATAGAGACCTTCTGCAGAGCACCCTGGGCACCTTGGTAGATATCCCCTCATCTGGACACACTTCAAAGTGAGCCTGTTACTTGGTCCCTTGCCCTTGACAGTTTGATGGCAAATCTGCTCCTGAGAGGGGCTGGCTCCTTCGCTGCAATCCTTCACTTGCTCTCTCAGCCCCATTCCACCCACGGATCTATCAGCTTGAACTGGTGGCCCCACCACAGCCTTAGAAACACTCCCTGCAACTTGGAGGGAAGTTCTGGAGGTGGTCAGTAGAGAAACAGTGAACTATGCTACAGAGGGGGAGGTGAGAGGGAAACTGGGGATACTGGGAGAGGGGAGTTGATACCAGTGATGAGACTGGTGTTGAAACATTGAATGTCTGAAACCCAATCATGAATAACTGCAGATCACAGCGCCTTGATAGAAAATTAAATTAAAAAGAGAATTAAAGGTTGTATCCCATTGGGACACAGGGTTCTGAACCAGAGCCTTCCCTGACCCAAAGAAGGGAGGGACATACTCTTTTCTTCATACCTCCCTGTGGGCTAGATTTATTCTTATTTTCTACACACCGTCCCTACTAACTCATAGGGAGATGGTTCCGGCAGCAACAGAGCAAGGACAGAGCTGTGCTTTCTGCTCCCAAAGCCTGGTGCTTGCAGAAGAAATGCTGACGGGAAGAACAAAGGGGAAGCAAAGTCCTAGCAATGCGCTCATCACCTTTTCTGGCTTTTCCCTCTGCACACTGTCCTTTCATACGATGTTCAAAAGAGGCACCAGATGTTTTCCTAAGGGGAACTTTCCAACACCTTCTGAAAAAGTAGAGCATGGACAACATCCGCTCAGGATTCTCCAAGGATGACAGTGATCCAAGTTAAGTCAATGATGATAGCCACTATAGGAGAGAACGTTTTTGGCATCAATGAAGTACATAGGCTGAAAGAAGCCAGGATTAACTCCAAGAGGAAAATGTCAAAAATTTCTTGGGTTAAAAGAAGTAAGGTGCTTGTCTCACGAACAGCTATGCTGTTTCAGATTCCTGGCACCACCTATGTTCCCCTGAGCACTGCCAAGGGTCTCTTCTTAGCCTAGAACCAGGAGGAGCCCCTGAGTGCCACAAAAAAAAAAAAAAAAAGAATTTCAAAGTACCAAAAAATTCTTCCTCACAAATTCTAAACTGGCCAATAAAAAAATAAAAAATAAGTTTCTGGGTATTATGTTCAGCAGGCTAAGATGAAACTCTGAACATTCAAGATTAGGCATGGGGGACTTTTTCAGGGCACAGATAGAAAGTACCTGGAAGGCAATCCAGAACAAAAGCATTGAGAAAGAAATGTTGACAGAATTGAGAGGAAGGCGCTGCTCATCAGGGTGTTTCAACCTGATCCAAGAATGTCAAAGCCACTGGCACCAATACTGATTATTTTTGGGACAGAAGACAAATTTCAAAAGGCAAAAATGTAAGATAGCACTCCGCCTCTTCTAAATTGAAAAACATTAGCAGACATACTCAGCATGTCTTTGATCAAAGAGAATCCAAATACAGTGATGGTCTATGGCCATACCACCCTGAACACGTCTGATCTCGGAAACCAAATACAGTGATGGACTTCGTGTCTTTTTCAAAAGATTTCAGATATATATATATATACACACATATATATATCTCACTTATTTCAGAATTAGAAAAAAATTAATGGGACCTACAGGGAGAAAGGGGCTTGGAAGAGCGGAAGGAAATTTGCCTGGGAAGGAAGTTTGGTTCCACTTCTGAGAAAGGGGAGAGTTAGAGGAGGCAGAGAGAGATGACTTGAGAGAGAGAATGAGAGGTGACTATTTCCCTCACTAGACTTTGGATCTGTTAGGGCAGAAGCTGGGGCTCTTATGCCAGCAACTGTAACAGTCACTCCCTTGCAGAAGGCACTGCTGATTCTTAGGGGTTGTCGAATGAAAGGAAAGGAAGAGTCTGGCCCATAGAAACTTCAAAGAGGGAAATACTGGGACAGGCTTAGCTAGGTAAGAAATGAATGCCGGGGTTGTTAGTCTGAGGTTCAGTGGCATGCTTAAAAGCAAATCAGTCTTTTTCTGAAGTTCAGAGGGAAGAACTAAAAATGCACCCAGAAGGGATC
The DNA here is from genome assembly GCF_029834395.1 of Sorex fumeus. NCBI lineage: Eukaryota > Metazoa > Chordata > Mammalia > Eulipotyphla > Soricidae > Sorex > Sorex fumeus. The sequence goes on from NW_026606059.1 coordinate 79,982,607, forward strand.
AGGGGTTACCAAGAAGTGGACTGGAAACAAGGGTATGAGGGCCCTAGCCATGTAAGGGTATTGAAGTCCTGGCTGAAAGTGGGGGCCAGGGTGAGGAAGCAGCTGTGGATAGGTACAGCCATGAGATGACATGGACTTTCAGGCCTTTGGGTAAAGTGGGATGTTTAAAACCCCAGAGCATGGGGCCAGGGGGATGATTTAAAGGCCTGAAGCACGTGCAGGAACCAAGAAAGCCCCAGGCTCAATCCCAGGCCACGAGTAGCCCTGGAGCACCAGATTAGAGGCCCTGAATACCACCTAGTGTGCCCCGCCCCCAATCAATGAATCAAATCAAATATCAGAGCAATATATTGACTTAGTTTTCTAAGTTTTCTACCTACCTCTTGTTAACATGTCTCATTATAAGGTTCCTTTCATTTAATTTGTGTAATTTTTTTTCCAGGGCCTGGGAGATAGCTCAAATGGTAGATCACATACCTTGCATGCTTGAGGCCCTGGGTTTGAACCCTAGTACCAGAAACCACTTGTTTGGGGGATCCCTGTATCAATAAAAAAAATTCTCACATTTTTAATTTTGCAAACACCTATTCTCATATATTTCATTTTTTTTTTTACATTGAAAAGTCACTTGAGCAAAATCCATTCAAAGGTACAGTGGAAACTTTGTGAGAAAAGAATAGTGACTCACTATTATTTGGGGAATGAGGTGGGAATGGGGATTGAGGGAAGAAGAAAACAAAAGCAACTTTTACCTTCCTCCAGGTCTCTTCTTCCACATCAAAGGGACCATTGTTTGTTTTTAAATGAAGACTTTTTTGCTGGTTTTCCTGTTGAGTCTATCAATCAATAAAACTAAGGTGAGAACAAAAGAAATATCACTGTGATTGATCATCTGTGTTAGTCACTGGAGTCTGAATTTGGATTGTGGGTTGTACTGCTCAAAATAGGGTCTCAAGAATTGTTTCTAAATCCCCAGCCCTTTATTTCTAAATCCTCCTCCTTCTCTATACTGGAACATAAAACAGAACATTTAAAGGAGTGATGAATGGAACCAATGTTGTATAAAATTGGGTTTGGGTGAAAAAGAAATGACAACACAGCATTAGAATGTGGGGATTTTATTTAATTTGATTTTAGCTTTTATTTAAACAAAATGATCTCAAAATTACAGCACTATAGTCATTGTTCTATTTCCCCCCTCAATGCTCTGACATTGATAGATTTTGCTTTTATTATAGGACACAACACCCCCACCTCACCCCACTCCCCAAAATGAAATACCAATTTGAAATGAAATACAGATCTCAGGCACTGAAACATCACATATTTTTTCTCCCTTTCCTGGTTATCCAACTGTTTTAAAATTGAACTCTTCTTAATCATTGATAGGAATGTTAACTTGGCCCAACTTTCTAGTTTCAACCTTGTAGTGTTTTTACAAGGTCCCAAGTATGAATTTCGACAAGCTAACTAGTTCTCCCCTCCAACTCTAAATATCAGCTGAGACGTTTAATAAACTACATGCTATCTATTGCCCCCCTCTTTTTTTTTTTAATTTTATGTTGAGTTTCAATGAGCCATTTTGAACTCAGACCATTTGCTAAGAAATAATTGTTTAAATATGTTTTCTCCTAACACATTTCAGATGGGATTCCCCTGGCAAAGGCAAGTGGGATTTTAAGACTTGAAGCCATAAAAACAATGGATTTTGGATCTTTGAAACAAGTTTCCTAACTTAATGTATATGAAACCAAAAGACAATAGCATTGAATGGCATGAGTATAGAGGGGTGAAAGAAGGCACCCTGAATAACCAGGCTGCCTGCTTCCCTCAGAACTGGTTCCCACGAAGGTTGATCCCCACCACTCTCTCCCCAAATCTTCACACTGACTCAGCACTGAGATTCTGCTCAAAAGAGCCAACAGACCTTGAAAGAAAAAACATAAAGATAAGATGTCCCAAAATGTTATCACAGGAAGGGATGAACGTCTTTAAAATTCTCCACTTGTGTGACACACAATCTTCCAATAAGAACCAGCAGTCATTCATCTTACAAAAGGCAAATCAAATAGCTAAAACTGAGCTTTTCTTGGGTGCTTTGCACTGTGCTAAGTACACTCATTTACTTTACCCGTGTCTCACAAAAACTCAAGTGACTTTCTTTCCTCTTCTTCCTTTTTTTTATGTTTTTAATTTACTGGGCCCTGCTCAGGGTATTAGGGATTACTCCTGGCTCTGTGCTCAGGGACCACTCCTGGGGTGGGGGTCAGGCAAATCATAGAACGTCCCAGGCATAGAACCGGGTCATGTACACGGGAAGCGCCTTCACCCCTGTGTTCTCTCTCTAGGCCCGAGGGATCTCGATCTATAAATTTTCACCCTCCTATATTAAAAAATTTATGTTTTCCTCAGGGAGGTATTAGAACACAAATGCACATAAGCATTTTTTAATCCATTGCATATTAGCACTAAGAAATATAATTAGAATAGAGAGGTCACCAGAACAGTCATAGTATTGTTCAACATGTTTTTTATTGAGGTGATATGGTTTACAACAGTTCCCACATCACTGTTTTATGCTTGCAATGCTAATTCACCTTCCAATCACCAGTGTCGATCATTTTCCATCTCAGTCCCAAGGTCCCTTCTTCTCCCCTCCGAGGCCTCAGTTCACTGTTCTCCTGGCACCGTCTGAGGATTTCCACTGGGGATCGTCTATTCCCTAGCTCACCCTCTGACTCCCTACACTTACCATGGTGTCTTCTGAGTCCATTCAGGTTGAAGAGAACTGCAAGATTTCATCTTTTCTTGTAGCCGAGTGATAACCTATCATTTTACTGTCTACTCACGTGTTGTTGAGTGTTTGGGCTGTTCGCTAGAATTAATAGTGCCGTGATAAGCTCAGGTGTGCTGTCTCTGTGGAAGAAAGTTTTAATGCTCTTGGGGTAGAAACTCAGTAACAGAATTGCTGAGCTTTTATTCTTAATGTTTTGAGAAGTCTTCACATTCTTTTCTATAGAAGTTGAAGCAGACAACGGTTCTAACAACGGTCAGAGAGTTCCTTCACTGCAACCCTGCCGGAACTAGTATATTTATGCCATTTTCATTGGTGTAAGGTGGTACCTCATTATTCAAGGGTTTTTTTTTGTTTGTTTGTTTGTTTGAGGGGCCATATCTGGCCATGCTCAGGTGTGACTCCTGACTCTGCACTCAAGAGTTACTCTTGGCAATGCTCAGGGGACTATATGAATGCCAGGGATTGAACTTGCATCAGTTGCGTGCAAGGCAAATGCCCTGCCCACTATACTGTCACTCCAGCCCTCATTGTTCAAGTTTTAAATAATTTCTTCAGTAATTCTGCTTCCAGGTATATGTCTTAGGCCTAGAAAAACCCTCTTCTATGCACTAATAGATAGCCATTGAAAGAATGAGCTTAATTTTCATGGATCAACATGGGTACAACCTGAAAATAATGTTATTCTGGAAAAAAAAGTCAGCTAAAAATCATGCTGAGCTGAGAAAAAAAAAGCCTGCAGATGATACATTAGGTACAGTATCATTTATGTAAAATCTTGGTGTACTTAAACTATGTTTAGAATATGAAACAACAGAATGTGCTATTTTTGAATAGGTACTTATGTAGTAAAAGGATAAAAATATGAACAAGACTGAGAGTGTATAGCTCAGTGACAGAACTTGTGTTTGTTGTATGTGGCCTCAGTTTCAACCTTGACATGTGTGCATGTGTGTGCACCTGTGGGTGTGCACACACATGTGCATACACACACACAGTAAAGAAAGGTAGAGCTTTCAGGGTAGGGGAACTGGAGCGATAGCATAGCAGATAGGGATTGGCTTTCATGCGGCCAACCCGGGTTCGATTCCCAGCATCCCATAGGAACCCTGAGCACCACCAGGAGTAATTTCTGAGTGCGGAGCCAGGAGTAACCCCTGTCATCACCGGATGTGACTCAAATAGTAAAAATAAATAAAAAATAAAAATTAAAAAAAAAAAGATTTCAGTGTAACTGTTACCTTGGGAGAAAGAAATTTACAGAGGAAAGGTACAAAGTAGATATCCACTTCATTTATATTAGAAAGGTCAGGAAACATTATGCAGAGCACGATCTATATAATTTTAGGCTATACTTTTATGATAGCTATAACTAGTTGCTCAATTTACTCATAACTCCATATTCTTCATATACTATGCCATGACTGTCTCATTTTGAGTCTTGTAAATTCAGGGCAACCTAAACCCACTAGCTGTGAAATGTATTCCTCAGTGATCTCTTTAAGTAAGTGTCTTTATGTGGTCTTACCAGGGGGTGCCAGTCCCCCATATCTAGGGCAGAAACTGTGACAAGTCCCAGGATTCGGACCAAAGATGCCTCATCATAAGTCAGTCATTGTCATACCTGTGCTCCATCGTCATACCTGGACAGGCCCTTCCCTTTCCTATTATCTCTGACCACATGGGATTTCCTATAAAGGTGAACACTAAGGGCCGTGTCACTAGCCTCTCAGGTTGGGGAAAGAGGGCTCCTGATCCCATTCTTTGGTTGAAAGTTCTGAGTCATATCTAAAAATATTTCAGCTTGGAAATTAATCTAATCTCTTCTTTGCTTTTTTTGTTTGGAATTTTCCACTTTCTAGATGCTAACGTAGCTGAATAATGCTAAATACAGCATGACTTAAAGTGCTGCTCATTTGTTAGGATTCTGTTTGGTACACAAGGAAATCATTCTTAGTGTACATTTAAAAAGAATCCCTTTCGGCAGGGAGGAACAGTAGATGAGGGGAGGTGCTTCATTGCAGCTCACCCAGGTTTGATCCATGGTACCCCATCCAGTCCACCGACTCCAACCAGGAGTAAATCCTGGGCAAACCCAGGTATGGCCAATAAAGAAAATTTACTAAGAAAAGTAGTGAACATATTGAGGGCTGGAGAGACAGCACGGGGTAAGGCACTTGCCTTGCATGCAGTTGACCTTGGTTTGAATCCCTGGCACTGCATATGGCCAGTCAAGTATTGCCAGGGGTCACTTTTGAACACAGAGCTAGGAATAACCTCCTGACAATGGCAGGGTGTGGCCAAAAGACCAGTAATGATAATAACAATCACTTGATCACTTGATCACTTGATCCCCTGTTATTCATCAATTTACTCGAGCGGATGTCAGTAACGTCTCCATTCATCCCTGTTGCATGCTAGCGTAGCCCAATGGCATCTGTTCGTTCTAGGAACATGCAGAGCCTCAAACTGATCATTCAGGGTCTTGACAAAGAAGTCTGACCATCTTGTAGGTGGGCGTTCACGTGATCTTTTGACCTCCCGTGGAATCCAGTCAGTAACGGCTCTAGTCCAGGGATTGTCTGTAAACCTCTTTATGTGTCCAGCCCATCTGATTTTTGATGCCTTGGCAAACGAGATAGCATCCCTGTTTCTTAAGCACTGACGGAGATCAGAACTCCAGATTCTATCTCTCATTTGAGTGAAACGTGATATTCCAAGCATAGCTCTTTCGATTCCTCTTTGAGAGACTCGAATAGCGTTCTCATCCTGTTTTCGTAGGGCCCAGGTCTCTGAGGCATATGTTAATGCAGGAATAACAGTAGAATCGAAGAGATGTGCTCGTAGCTGGAGGTTCTTTGTCCTCTTAGTTATTTCTTCAACGCTCTTGAAGGCATTCCAAGCTGCTCTCTTCCTCCTGCGCAACTCAGGTGCCAGGTCATTCATCATGTTGATTTCTCGACCTAGGTATATATAACTGTTGCATTCGGAGATGGTGGTTCCATTGAGAGCGAATGGAGTGTCAGGAATGAGGCTGTTTCTCATAAACATTGTCTTCGTAAGATTCAGCTGTAGTCCGACCTTTCCACACTCACGGTCGAAGACGGTCAGCATATGTGCCGCTTGGCTGATGTTTGGTGTTATTAGAACGATGTCATCAGCAAAGCAGAGGTGGTGTAGTTGCCGACCATCTATCTTCACTCCCATTCTTTCCCATTCCAGTCGTCGCATGATGTTCTCGAGGGTGGCACTGAAGAGTTTTGGTGAAATGGTATCACCCTGCCGAACCCCTCTCTTGTCATGGATGATTACTTCTTTGTAGAATGGTGAGATCCTGGTAGTGAATCCGTAATAGAGCTCACGAAGGATCCTGATGTATTGAGTTTGTATGCCCTGATTGGCTAGGGCTTCTATGACCGCTTCCGTCTCAACAGAATCAAAGGCCTTCTTTAAATCAATGAACGTTAAGCAGAGCGGCATCTTGAACTCCTGAGAAACCTCAATGAGCTTAGTAATTGTGTGGATATGGTCGATGGTACTGAATCCTTTTCGGAATCCGGTTATTATTATTAATAACAATAATAAACTTCAAATCCCTTGAGTTCTACCACCAGCAATCAGTATTTGTTTAACAGGCATAAGCGGATACACGTATCTATTTAATATCTGCCTTGTTTCCATAAGGATAAAAAGATGTGTTATTGATACATTTACTAGAAAAATGGCACCAAAAGAACAAGTGGCACTAGAGAAATCCAGTCTGAAGTTAGAGAAGGCATGGCACCAGGGTATAAGGCAGCAGGGAGTTAAGGTTATGAAGGACTGACAGCCTGTTTAACTTTGGGCCCACACCGGAAGGAGGATACCCACATGCCTCCATGCTTTCTTACTGACAGGGGAAATACTGCCAGCTCCACAATTTGGTATCCAGAAGATGAGACAAATGGGAATAATAAATGAAGTGTAAATATACAAGGTGCTAAAACCAAAGAAAAATAGTTTCCAGATATTGTGAGAAAAAAAACTATAATGAAGTTGTAACATTGGATTATACATGCCTTTGTAAGTATAAGAGGAGGCCAGCATTGGGGAATGAATCTGAAGAGAGGAAAAAGCCATGGTAGGGGAGTAGGGGTCAGAGGCATCCTAGGCACAGCCTATGAGCTAGGAAAGCATTACCAGTCCAGGGGCTAAAGCATTACCAGGGTGGGTTGGAGAAGGAGTATAGCAGGTAGGGTGTTTGCCTTGCATGGTTCAATCCCTTGCACCTCATATGCCCCCTGAGACTGCCAGGAGTGAGCCCTGAGCCTAGAGCCAGGAAGTAAGTCCTGAGCACTGCCAGATATGGCCCCAAAACAAACCCAAAAATTCTTAAAGCATTATAAGGATGATCAAGGTTTTCTAACTTTGGCCCTTTTGAGTATGAAAGGAGGGACGGAGAATTATTAATAATAGAGCCCCCCTGCCACAGGAATAAATAAGCCAAAACTCTCCTGAGCAAACTGGGACATAGATACCTTCTCTCGTCACCCCCTGGCATCTGCTCACGGCCTAGCAGCTAAATGTATCCTGGCCAACATGCACACATGTTCACCTGCTCTAGGGTGAGGCAACCTACGGGGGTTCCAGCCTTGGTCATCAGCAGGGGGAAGACTTGCTCCTGAGGCAAGCAGACAGGTCAGGGAAATGAGGAAGACTGGAGCCATCCATCTAGCATATCCACATAGTGGAATACTATGCAGCTGTTTGGAAAAAATAGTCATGAAATTCACCTACAAATGGATGTACATGGAGAGTATCATGCTAAGTAAAGTGAGTCAGAAGGAGAGGGACAGATATAGAATGGCTGCATTCATTTGTGGCATAATAAAGAATATATAGCAGAAGACTAACATCCAAGGCCAGAGAAAACAGGAACTAGGAGGACTGGTCAATGGTTAGAATCTATCACCAGTGTGTGTGGGGCAGAATGAGTATAGGAAAGATAAAGAAGGGGCCAATATGACAATAATAGTTGGAAATGATCACGCTGGACAAGAACTGAGTGTTAAAAGTAGGTAAAGGCAGGCTGAGGGCGGGGTGAGGAGTGCTGGGAGAGAAACTAAGGTCACTGGTGCTGAGAAATGTACACTGGTCGAGGGATGGGTGTTGGAATACTGTAGCATGATTGAAACCTAATCATAAACAGCTTTGTAAGGGTTTATCTCAGTGATTTAATTTTTAAAAATCATTAAAAAAATGTCTTCCTCAGGCCGAAGCGATAGTAGAGTGGGTAGGGCACTTGCCTTGCAAGCAGACAACCCAAGCTCGATCCCCAGAACCCCATTTGGTCCTCTGAACATCACCAGGAGTGATCCCTAAGTACAGAGCTAGGACTAAGTCCTGAGCACTACAGGTGATGACCTTCCTCCTGCCAAAAAAGTGTTCCTCGATGTTGATATACATCTAAACCACAAGGAGGTATGAGCTCATAGCAGAGAGAATGGCCCATATCCCAAGTCCAGAGACAAATCAGCATGGGCAGGATGCAGTGGAAAAGGGGCCTTCATTCACTGTTTGTAGGATTGTTGACTGGTTCCTCTATGGGAAACAGTAGGGAGATGTGAGTTCAAAAAGTGTGGGCATGTGGGACATGTGTGTTCGGTGGCCGAGAACTGCCTCCCCAGGCCAGTTGATGGTGACAGATGAATGAAGGAACAGGGAATGGGGAAATGGAGGAACAGGATCCCAGGCTGTTGGTAACCAGGGACCTTTTATTTCATTCTCAACCTCTTCCTTATAGTTTCGTTCTCCTACTGTGTAGTTGTTTCTTCTTCCCCCTTTACAGCATAGTAATCTCTTCTCCCCTTCTCTCCTTACACTATAGTTGTACAGAAACCATGAAGAGTGGGGGTACACATAGGTGGGATTGAACATTGTCATCACAACAAAGAGATGGAAAGTCCCTCCTTCAGGGGAAGTTATTCTAGGAGATTAATTCAAGGACAAGATCCTGTCTGGGGGTTCAGCACTCTAGATCTCTAGGAGATCTGTCCAAGGAAGGGATTCCATCTAGAGTGTATTGTTTTCTCCTTTCCTCAGATAGTAATCCATTTTAGCAATCATAATAAATTTACTTCTTATAATATCTCTAGTCATTTTGTATGAACACAGTAAGAGATACATTACGCTTAAAGGTTGGCTCTTCCTGAGGACATCTTGCTATATACTCCATATCACAGTTCTCAGGCCAGGTTAACCCCAGCGGGGTCCTTATTCAGTTACTTCTTTTTGGGTCATGACAGAGTTTGCTCCATGGCCATGCTCTTAATTTATACTCTTATGATGCTTAGCTGTCCTTTTTTGATGCTCATGGCTAGGGTAACTTGTGCTTGCTGTAGGTTCATCCAAGTCCCTCGCTGGGACCCTCCTGTTGGGGGTGTTAGGAAGTAAGGGCAACTGAGGCTTAATTTAGGTAAATATGATGGATGCTCAGGAGTAAATATTATCTGGAGTCAATTAACTCCCATGTTACAAAAGCATAGCATCATCTATGGAGGCCTGGGTTTGATCCCTGGTATCACAAGTTTCCCCCAAGTACTTCTAGGAGCAACCCTTGGGCACTAAACCAAGAGTAGTCCCTAAGACCCACATAGACCCTCAAAAAAATTGAAAAACAAACTTTCATATGACCCAGCGCTCCACTCCTTGGAACCTACCTCAAGAATATTCATTGACAAAGATCTATACATACCTAGGCTCGTTGCAGCACTATTTACAATTGCTCAGGTCTGGAAACAACTCAAATGCCCAAAAACTGATGCATGGATGAGGAAGTGTGGTCTGTATTATGGAACATTACTCAGCCCCAAGAAGAGCTGAAATCTTGCCTTCTACTTGAACTTAGAATTTGGAGGCGAAATAGTCAGAGGGAGGACAAGTGTTGAATGCTCTCACTCCTCTGAGAGATGAAGAAACAAAGCAAGGGAAGGACGGTGGCCAATGAAAACAAACCCTTGGACTCTGACATTAGAACTGGGTTTATTGAGCGGGGGTGGAGCCGGAGGAGGGGTGGGGTGGGCCAGAAAGGACATTGGCTCAGAGGTGGAGGAATGGGCTCTTCGCAGGCAACTCTATGCGCCTGAAGCACAAACATACGCACCATGTCACCCCACTGAAAAAGAAAAGAAAAAAGGAGCGTGCAAATAGCAATACAGATACCCCCCTCTTTTCCTTTATTCCTGTGGGGTCACATCCAGTGGGGCTAGGAGGCTGTGTGGCATCAGGGTGAGAATCCAGCATCTCACCTATACTAGGGCACCCAAGAAATCGCCCTGGCCCCATTCCCCCAATTTCATAGCATCAGTGGAGTATGGTTCCTTTGATCTAACAAGCAGTGCTATACTGCTGGGTTATCCACCATGCTTAAGTGCCAAGTCTGCATTTACTCAGCTTTGACAACAACTCAGCACAGTAAGTACTATCTTCAAGCCTGTTTTAAGGTTCTGGACCCTTCAGAGGTAAGAAAATATAAAAACTGGGCAGAAAACTGTGAGACTCCACCCCGCGAGCCCCTTGGACATTGCCTTTCACTCTGAATAAGGCAGGCAAGGGGGAAAGTTGGGATTCGGCCAGACGTGTCTTCAGGAGCGGCTGTGGGAACAAATGCCACATTTCCCCCACCCCCAGAGAATCAACCCTCAGGCCAGGCTCCTTGTCGCCATTGCAGGGCCCTGTAACCAGCTGTTGCTATCACACTTTCGGGCCTTTGTGTCCGGGTGATTCCCAGGTGGTGTCTTTCTGCCACCTTTCTGGCTGCTTAGAAGCAGGGGTGAGGTTGGCCCCGGGAGAGCACGCTATGAGGCTCAGCTTCTTCCTCCAGTCTGAGGCATCAAAGACCTGCCTTCACAGAGGGGGAACCCGACACAGAAGGAGAATCAAGTGTCTCCACAGAAAATTCCAGAGGCTTGCAGTGAGAGGGCAGAGATGACAGGTTTGTCTTCACCTGGAGGTACTAGCCCAGCTGACTCAAGGGAGAGGGTGGCTAGTACATTCTAGAAAGTTCCATACTCAGCTGTGAGAGGAAAGAGGTGAAGGAAGGAAGGAAGAAAAAAGGGAGGTTGTGTGGTCAAACAAATGGCTTAAGTGACTGAGTCTGTTTCCTCTTGACTGCCCCCCAAGGGGAGGGAGGACAGCGAGGGAAGCGAGTGTGCGCCCTGGAGCCCACTGCCTGCCTGGCTACACCCGCCAGCTTCCAGCACTGCCTCTTACCAGCTCTTCGGCTGAGCGAGCTGCTTAACCTCTCCAACTCCAGTTTGTTATTGGGATGAAGGCGACTACCTTTGGGGACTCTCAGGATAATTCCGAGGTTTAATTCTTCCAGAGTCCCCAGAGCAGTGGTATCCTGAAGTACGTACTCAACACCAAGGAGCTCTTACCGTAACTGCACTGTTCACTTCTCTCCTTCCCCATTGTGCTTCGTTCCAAGTGAGCCTTCCTGGGTCTGCCTTGAGAACAAACACCAAAGCCGTCCACTTCTGTCTGCACAGCCTCCGCTCGGGCATGAGGAACTGCAATCTCGTTCCAGCTGCGGCGTCCTGACTGACTCCTGCCCTGCTTTGCCACGAGACAGCGCCTTGAGAGGTTCCTTTCCAAAGTGTAGCAGGTGTCTCTCCATGCAGAATGCTCTGTCTCTGGGCCAGAGACAGAGGGCAGGGGAAAGGCCTTTGTCTTGCATGTGGTCGACCCCAACATGGTGCCCTGCAACATGGCCTGGGGGACTCCTGAGCACAGAGCCAGGGTTAACTCCTGAGCACTGCTGGGTATGGCTACTCAAAAACAAACAAAACTCGGTGTGCTCCATTCTAAGACTGACCAGCTGAAGCAGGCAGGCAGATAGGGAAAGCCTCCACGCTCCACCCCTCCCCACCTGATGGCAATGATTCTTGAGAGTAAGAAAATCAACCCGTCCTAAGGCTCCAGGATCTACCTTGTGGACACAGGAACTAAGTAAGGCCTGAGATGTCCTTTAACTGGCCTCTCTGCAGACCCAGACCAGGCTGGACACCTGTCACCCACCCGTCCAGAAAAACTCCAGCAGAAACAAAGGCCAGGAAAAGAATGTCAAAGAAGACCATCAACTGCGCTCAGCTCTTCCCCTGTTTAACTACCCTGGCAATGGATGCTTACCTAGGTAGAAAGCTCCCCGTGGGGCAGGATCGGAAAAGCCTTTTAAAAGCCATCTTGAATAAAGGAAGTGTGCACATGTGTGGCCGGGCACATGCGTTGCCTGGATACATGGTGCCAGAGTGCACATGTCTTCCGCATGTCCCTCTTGAAATGTACACTTTCATACTTGCATGCTTTAATGCTGGGATGTGTACTGGGACTCTCACTCTGGATAGAGTCCATACGCTTGGACACTCTCTCTCTTCCCCTCCTTCCCTCCCTCCCTCCCTCCCTCCCTCCCTTCTTTCCTCCCCTCCCTCTTTCACTCCAATGCGATAGCACGATAGCACAGCGGCACAGCGGTAGGGCGTTTGCCTTGCACGCAGCCAACATGGCCAACCCGAGTTCGATTCCTCCGCCCCTCTCGGAGAGCCCGGCAAGCTACCGAGAGTATCTCGCCCGTACGGCAGAGCCTGGCAAGCCACCCGTGATGTATTCGATATGCCAAACACAGTAACAACAAAATCTCCAATGGAGACGTTACGGGCCCACTTGAGCAAATCCCTAATGTGACCTTTAAAAAATCTTAAATTAGGACTGGAGTAATAGCACAACAGGTAGGGCATTTGCTTTGCACGCAGCTGATCCAGGTTCAATTCCCAGCGTCCCATATGGTCCCCTGACAACCGCTAGGAGTAACTCCTGAGTGCAGAGCTAGGAGTAACCCCTGTGCATTGCCAGGTGTGACCCCCCCCCCAAATCTTAAATAATCCCACTCTCCTCTATTTAAAAGTCCATGCTGAGGGCTAGAGAGATAGTACAGGGGTTAAGGGGTTTGCTCTGCATGCAGTGGACCCCAGTTCAGTCTGCAGCACTGCATACGGTTTCCTAAGCACCGTCAAGAGTGATCCCCGGGCACAGAGCCAGGAGGAAGCCCTGGGCACAGCTGGGTGTGGTCAAGGGAAAAAAACTGACATACAGAACTTCCTCTTACTCACTGTTTGAGCTTTCTGGCACCTTGATCTGATCAAGTGAGCTAGAACTTTGCCCAGGCCATTTCCGTGGCTCACAGATCATTTCTCCACAACGAGTTTGCCTCTTCGTCCTCCAGAGCCCAGCTCTGAGTCTTTGCTTAGAAAAACCAAAGTGCCTGTTGCTCTGGCTTCTCTCTTGCTCCTCTGATAAACTGATGTCCTTTTCTCACATCTTTGTTGCTATTTTTACCCGCCCCTTTTCCCCGGCCCACTCCATAAGTGCAAGTACAGGGAAATCTTCAGTCTCTATTCCCAAGTGTGAGGAAGTGAGGAAGTGTGAACTCATCCTCCTAACATACCAGACGTCGCTAATTCTATTTTTTTTTTTTTTTTTTGCTTTTTGGGTCACACCTGGCGATGCACAGGGGTTACTCCTGGCTCATGCACTCAGGAATTACTCCTGGCGGTGCTCAGGGGACCATATGGGATGCTGGGAATCAAACCCGGGTCGGTTGCATGCAAGCCAAATGCCCTACCCGCTGTACTATCGCTCCAGCCCCTTCTTTTCTTCAAAAAAATTTTTGAGTTGGGGGTTGGAGCGGGGTGTTTCCCAAGCAGTGATTAGTTATTCCCTACTGATCTCCGCCCGCCTAGTGGAGCTGTTTAAAATGAGGGTCCTGTGGTACCAGAACCACCAGTGCCAGCCTGGGTGGTGCTCAGAAGTTTTCAGGGACACATCTGTTAGTGCCCAGGACCAGGAAGGGTCAGAGGGCTCAGGCTTGGGTGCATGCAAGGGGCGCATCCCAAACTGTACTATCTCCCCAGCCGCTCAATATAAATGTATTGAATTAATGTTCAACAAATTAGAAGCAAGCAGGAAGATAAGGAAGAATCCAGCCCAAAATGAAGACCCAGGGGGCCAACAGTGATGCCTTTGCAGTAACCCACTAAAAAATGACGAGGTCCCAACAGGGATTTTTCAATCTTGACTCTGTATTGAAATTACCTGATTCACTTTTAAATTTAATACTTCACTGTCATTGTCACTGTCCTCCTGTTGTTCATTGATTTGCTTGAGCGGGCCCAGTAATGTCTCCATTTTGAGACTTCTTGCTACTGTGTTTGGCATATTGAATACGTCACGAGTAGCTTGCCAGGCTCTGCTGTGCGGGCAAGATACTCTCGGTAGCTTGCCAGGCTCTCCGAGAGGGGCGGGCCGGGCTGGCTGCGTGCAAGGCAAATGCCCTACTACTGTGCTATCGCTTCAGCCCAAATTTAATACTTAAATTTAAATATTTAAACTTTGAGTGCACCCAGAAGAATCTGGTACCTGAGTGTACCCTCAGAAATCCTGATTTATTTGGAGGGTTCAGCTTGGTTTCAGGAGTTCTAAAAGTGCCCCGACTTGGAAATGACTAAAAGGAGGGTCCTGAGATTTTGACAAAAATCCTAAGGGTTTGAGATGCCTGTAGAGACTGGAGAGGAGATATTCAGTATTTGTTTCTTGACATGATTTATGTTGCTCTTAAGAAGAGTAGGAAATCCCTCTAGTTTTCAAGACCAGAAAAGCAGGAAAAGGCACATCTGGAAAATCTGACAATTGCAGAGAATATAAGACCAGGAGGCCATACCTACTCAAACCCCCTCTCCAAGCTGAGCCCCAGCAGCCTGAGAAATTAAACATGCTGATGTATTTTCAAGAAGGATTACATTATGCATGGGTACAGTTGCATAAATCCATTGACTTTACCATTCTTGTACAACCTGGAGGCTTACAATACCCCCTTGATGAAATTGCTCGCAGTCTTCAAGTAGCATTGAAAGGAATACATAACTGCCAATAAATGAAAACCTAAAAGAACCATTTTCACTCCCTTGGAGATATGCAAAGTTACTTCCATCTAAACTGCCTGGCTTGCTTAGCCTTGGAACTGGTAAACATGCCCCAGGTTACTAAAGATACCAAGCAGAGTCTGAAAGACCACAGCTCTCTGGATTGCTTCTAATTGAAACGAGAGGTACTAAAACAAGAACTGAAGGGGTGATATATTTAGTTAACAGATGGCAAATGGAGAGTCTGTCCAGCATCCATCACGTATGTTCCATTTCTCAGCATTCCATGGAAAAGAGATTCCAAATTTGAATAGAAGGTCAGTAGAAGGGAATGGGCCAGGCCTGGACTACAGGGTTTACTCAACTGAAAAACAAATGAAAAAACACAAAGCAATTTCCCAGCCCCCCGCAACTGCTGTATGTCCTATGCAGGTTAAAAATTCAAAAGGAGGACCCTGGAAGGGTTGGGCCAGATAAAGCTGGATGGAAATTAATTCCAAATGTACCAATACGGGCACTGAAGCAGGAATCCGCAACATTTAAAGTGCCTTTGGAAAGGGGGGTGGGGGTGAGGCGTGGAAGGCGATCCGGAATTCGCACTGGGGTGTGAACACCGGGCTCGGATCTGCTGCAAGCAGCCAAGTTTAAAAAACGATGATAAAAATCGAGGATAGGGGGTGGAAGCGGGTGGAAGGGCAGGAGAGCCGCGAGCACCCCCAGAAAACGCCTGTTGGCGTGCGTGGGGAATCCCCCACGCCCAGCAGCTCAGCCAAGCCCCGCCAGCCCTCGGCCGGAGACAGCCGCCCCACGGCCCGGCCGCTCGGCTGCAGTCGCTGGGTGCGGGGGCCCCGCCGCGGGTCCCGGAGCGCGCCCCACCGCGGCGGCTCCCAATTCCCGGGCCCCCGGCGCCCGCGGGGCCCGCGGGGGGCGGGGCGTGACGTCATGGCGCACGGCGCGGGGCGGGGCCGGCGGGGCGGGGCCGGCGGGGCGGGGCCGGCGGGGCCGCGGGCGGGGGAGGATGGCTGTGGCGGCGCCGCTTCCCGGGAACAACCGTCAAGACGCCGCCGCCGCCGCCGCCGCCGCCGCCGCGGAGGAGTCGGGCCGGGAGACGCGCGGGACCCTGCCTGGGCGTCGGCCGCGCCGCAGCCGCGAGGCGCCTCGGCGGGGCTGCGGGGGCCTCCCCCGGACTGGCTGGGGCTCGGCCGCCGCCCGCGGGACAGGGGCCTAGTCGCGCCGCCGCCTCGGCCGCCCCGACGAGCTGGAGGTACGGGCGGCGCCGCGGGGACGCGCGCGGGGGGCGGCGGAGCGGGAGGACCCGGGGCGGCGGGCGCGGCCGGGGACTCCGGGCCCGGGGCGGGGCGGGGCGGGGGCGGCGGGGCGGCGGGCGGGCGGGCGAGCAGGCCGCGGGTGGCGTCCGGGTCCCCGCCGGGCGCTGGCGCCCCCGGGGCCGCCGCGGAGCGGGGGATCCGCCCCGAGCGCGCGGCTCCCGGCGCCGGCGCCCGCCGCGGCCCCCTCCCCCCTCCCCCGGCCGCGCCGCGACCCCCGGGGTCCGGCCCTGCGTGCACGGGCGGGCGGGCGGGGTGCCTTCCGCTGGCGGCGCCCCCAGCCCAGCCCGGCCCAGCCCCGGCGGCCGGGGGTCCGCGCCAGGGGCCGGTGCAGCGCGACCACCGCAGCCCCTGCCCCTCCGGGGTGCAGAAGTGGCCCCTGGATGGTCTCTCCGGGAGGGTCTTTCTCGCGCGCGCTCTCTCTGTCTCTGTCCGTCTGTCTGTCTCTCCGTCTGTCTGTGTCTCTCTGCGTCCCTCTCTCGCTCTCCCCGCCGCTGACGCCCTCGCCGCCTTCCGGCGGGTCGTGCCGTTACTTTAAATTTCCAGGATTTTTTCTTTTCTTTCCTCCTTCTTTTTTCCCCTCCTCCTTCGTTCTGGCTGTTCCTCTGGCCCCCCTTGTCTTCTCTCGCCCCCGTTTCCTGGGATCAGGCGCGGGTTGGGTGGGTGGGGAGAGCAGAGGAAATTCGGGGTCCGTCCCCGCCGCCGCCCCCGGACGGTGAAATCAGAAAAAGGGCGGCGAGAGAGGCCGCGGCCGTACCTGGGAGCGAGGTGCGTCCGGGTCGGCCGGCCGGGCGCCGCAGGTGGAGGCAGATGCCGCGACTTTGTTGTGGTCGGGGGACTCGAGGCCCGAGCGTTCTCGGAGGCGCTGAGGTTGGAAAGTGCCGCGTGTCTCGGGCGCTGCGAGTTCCAGACCCGGACGTGGGCTGGGAACTTGGTTTCAGGTGTTGGTAAACAGTGAAGGCACAAAGGGGCTCCTTTCCCCCACCCCGGCCGACCGGCGACCGGTTGCCCCAAGCAGCGGGGTTTCCCCGCTTCTGATCCACTTTTCTTTTTCTTTTTCGGAGGGTGGGGGTATGAAGTGGCTTCCCTGTCCCCTCTTTTGTTAGTCTAATCTCGTCTCTCGACCCTTCTATTTCGTTTTCGATTTTTGCCCATGCTTATCTTGGCTGTGCCTCTTAACCCACTTCTGTTTCTAGTTCACGCTATGATCACACTTGCCCGTCTGTTGCTTTTAACACCCAAACGGCTGGACTGGATCAGAATGTAGAAGCTTCTGTTTAGAAAATGCCGTGGCGTAGTGCGGACGCTTCAGTTCAGACGTTCTTTCCTTGCCACATGGGAAGGAAATTCCGTGGAAAAGGTTTAGAACTCGCCGTCTTGGGACTTAACGGCAGTTATGCAAACACCACCCAAAACCAAAACACAACAGGAAAAACTTTTGTTTGAATTAATAAAGTCGCCTTTTTCTTGATAACTGAAGTTTATATTATCACTAAAGTTTTTGTGCAACTGAAGTTTCACTCTCATGTATCCATGGAGACTGTTTCAGTCATGACTTTTTCGGGGGAAAAAATTACATTTGGCAACTAACGTAAGTAATTTTTCCAATAGCTCTGACTTTCTGGAGGATTCCAGGAAGATTAACTTCTGAAAATGCAACTGTTATTTTAGAATTGAAAACCATAGTCTCCAAATTGCTACATGAAATACTGTTTTATTGTGGACATGTCTTAGTAGGTCTTTAGAGTGTAAAGAACTATCCAGTTAATTTTGTCATCTAACCAGTGTTAGAATGACTTTTTAAAAAGTTTTTTGTTGTGATTTGTAGACCCTGGGTGCCTTTTCACTTGACTAAGAAAAATAGATTTTTTTCTGACATGAAAACTAGTATGATTAGCGTCTGTTTTTAAAAATTTCCCCCAGTTTAGTGAAAGATAAATTCTTCACCTACATTCACAAGCTTGAATGTATTGAAAGAATTTATCTTTCACTAAAATGTATCTTCACCTATCTTCAAACTTAGGCGAAGATACAATTTGTCCTTAAGGATTTGTCCCATGGAATTAGATATTGGTAATTCGAAGCAAACATTTTGAACAGCTTAAAGAATCCTTTGTATATTCTGGCAGATTTTGATTTTGTCTTAGATTAATCATGAATTCTTTGGTTTCTAATCAGCCTCCAAGCATTTAAAAAAAAAATCTGAAAGGCATTTGGTGCAGGATTGAAAAATGAAGTTTTCTGAATTTTCACTGGGGAGAGAAGGAAGGCATTTATTTATGATAACTCTTAAAAACACCCCAGCTCAAGTGCTGGGCACAGAACTGGATAAGTTTTGTTGTATTTACATCTGAATTGCATCTTTAGGGTACTTTCTCCTAGTCCTTGTTGAGACATTATGAAAAGTAGGCCAGTGAGTCTGAGAGCTAGTTCAAAGGATAAGGCACTTGCCTTGCATGTAACCAATTCAGTTTGATCCTAAATGCTGACACCTCCTATGATCCCCAGAACCTAACCACAGGAGTGATCCCTGAGTGCTGAGCCATTAGTAATCCCTGAGCACTGCTGGATGTGGGCCCAAACCAATAATAATAATAAACACAAAGGCCATAAGGACCTAAAGATCAAAGAAAAGTTGATTTATATGTTTTATTTAAATTATTTTTCTAGGACCTGTTGCATTGTGTTTGATAAACTAACATGAATAATATTTTAATTATTGTTTAAAAGGATCTCAGAAGTACTTTAGCTTAGACACTTTTGGTTGACTCCTTTTTGGCAAAGAGCTAACCATTTTTTTGTGTGTCTTCTTTCGGTTGGTGTGAGAGATTAAAACCAGAACTTCGCAAGTGTAAGGCAAGTGCTGAACCTCTTAGCTGCATTCCCTGACCCACAAAATACTAATCTTAATTATTTTATAGAGAACAGTGATTTTTCCCCCCATAGGTCATTTCCTGCTCCCACCCCCAAATCAGGAGTATTTTCTTAAGTCTTTAAAAAAAAATTACAGGAAATCAGTGCTTTGTTACCGTAGAAGATGTATAGCATCAGAACCACTCTCTGTATAATCACATGTATGCTGCCAGAGATTGAGGGATATTCATTCTTTACTAAACACATCTGTGTTTCAGCTGGTGATAGACTTCAACCAAACAAGGCAATGAAATAATTTTGGGTGTTAAAATTTGGGTACTACATTTGTTTCATATATCAGTTGTATTTTCTGTACTAAAGTGGGAAAATCAGCACCATTTGATAAAAGTAGTTGTATTGCTCTTTGTGCTGCCAGTAAAACCTGTGCAATTACTTTGTTTATTGATTATATTTTCTTGAAAGCTATGTACTTAGCCTTAATAGCATCGTTTACTCTTCTCTTCTGTTACCTAGGATTTTATCTTAACAGTAACTTAGTAGAGAAATAATACTTGTTTGTTTCAGGAGTCCTATCTGGAGAGTTTTCTTGTGTGAAAGCCTCCCTGGGCAAAGTTAAAGAGGAGTTATTGTAGTTCACAAAAAGTTTGTGCCTTGAATCATGAAGCAAAATCCTGCTCAGAAATCAATCTTTTTAAAAAATTAGAACAAAAAATTAATTCCCAAAGACACTTTAATAACATAGCCTTCAATCTAAAAACTGAAGTCGAACGCTTAATATTATGTACACTTAACATTTTCAACCTCTGTCATATCTGGAGACCCCTGAAGGTATAAATAGTCCTGCCAGGGTGTGGAAAGCAGGCAAGTTGCCAATTAAAGAGAATTCTGGTGGAATTGGGCCATAAGGAGTGACTAACAAGCAAACTAGCAAAAAAGGAGCTGGAGACCGTGAGGAGCTATTGGGAATGTTAGAAGCTTCAAAATGAGTGTTAGATGAATACTGTGTTACAAAAATAGCTAACTATTATCATGAATATTCTAATTTCTATTTCGTGGTTTCTACATCTGGGTATTTGCTCCCCCAAATGTTGTAATGTTCTGTAGATGATCCTTATGCATTGTCTCAAATGAGGTTTTTATATATGTGAGATGTGCAGTTGATGCAGGAGACAGTATAAACCCCGACAGTGAGAACTATTCATTTATTCTTAAGGTGTCAGCACTTAGCATAGAACCTAAAAGTAATATATGTTGAATAAGAACTTCCTAACTGAATAAAGTGGGTGGAATATAAGTTGCCTATTTCATACCTTTTTTTTAATAGCAGGGCTATCTAATCAAAATATAGTGTGAGTCAGAAATACCACATTAAAGAGGTTAAAAAGTTGGGGCTGGAGTGATAGCACAGTGGATAGGGCATTTGCCTTGCACGCGGCCGACCCAGGTTCGATTCCCAGCATCCCATATGGTCCCCTGAGGACCGACAGGATTAATTCCTGAGTGCAGAGCCAGGAGTAATCCCTGTGCATTGCCGGTGTGACCCAAAAAGCAAATAAATAAATAAAAGGTTAAAAAGTATAGGTGACATTATAATACATTTTATTTAACCTAACATCCTTAATAACATTTCAATGCATATAATATTTGTCTTTGCATTTATTTTTACATACTGAATCTTTGATCCAGTATGCATTTTTACTGTTAAAGTAACATTTGGGTATTTTGTATATTTTCTTCCTTTCCACAGAAATTCTTTTTTGATAGTCCTTTACTGTTGCATGTATAGAAACTCATATGTAATTGAATTGGAATTCCTGATCCCTGAATCTTGCTCTTGATTTTCTAACTTCACCAAAAGACTGCCCTGCTTTACTTTTCTTTAAGATGATGGAGGGGTTGGAGAGAAAGTACATCTTGCAGGTAGCTTAACCACATTCCATCGCCAGCATCCATTTGGTTGTCTGAGCACCTCCAGGAGTGATTCCTAAGTGATTCCTGAGCATTGCATTTGGCTAACCTGGTTTGAGTCCTCAGCACCCCATATGATCCCAAGAGCCTTCCTGGGGTTATTCCTGAGCACCACTGTGCATGTTCCAAAAACCAAACCAAATGTCTCTGAAACAAGAATAACTGGAGACAGAGTGATGGTACAGCAGGAAGGGCACTTGCCTTGCATTTGGCTAACGTGGTTTGAATCCCCAGCATATGATCCCATGAGCCTTCCTGGAGTTATTCCTGAGCACCATTGTGCATGTTCCAAAAACCAAACCATATGGAACTTTGATATGATAGTGACTAAGGAGTTTTTCAACCATTATTAGTAGATTGTTTCAGCAAATTTTCAAGGAATTGGGGCTGGAAAAATAGTACAGTAAGGAGTTTGTCGGGTACGTGGCTGACACATGTCAGCACCACCCAGAGCCAGCTGGGAGTGATCCCTGAGTGCAAGCAAAGTCAGAAATCCAAGCGCAGTTGGGTGTGACTCCCCCTTCCCCCCAAAAACCCAAACCTAAACCAAAACAAACAAAAAAAAAACGCAAAAAGATGGGTCTGCTGCATTTGGAAGTTCTGTTGTTTGTCATATTGGAATAAGCTACAATGAATAAGTCAATAAACAATGCTCACAACCAAGACAGGGGACCAGGCCATATGAAATACCAGGATTTAAACCTCTAGACTATGAATATTATCTTAACTAAGCTTCAGTTTGTGAATAGCCAACACTATGTATATTGACATCCATGAATAAAAATTATGCGGCTGAAGAGAGAGTAGAGTGGATAGGACAATTACCTGGCATGCAGATGACTCAGGTTCAATACCTGGTACCACATATGGTCCCCTGCACCATGTCAGGAGTGGTTCCTGAGTACAGAGCCAGGAGTAAGCCCTGAGCACCACCAAGTAAAGCCCCTAAACAAACAAACAAACAAAAATCATAAGGTCCATTAGAAAGGGAAAGTTTAAACATGGAGAAAGTAAAAGAGTCACTTAGAAGAACTTGCCATCCCAGGTTTTTGGTGAGACAGTAACTAATTCTTTTATCCAAACCCTGGTGGCAGTCATTTATTTGGTAGTTATATAGCCAGTATAGCCATATTCTACAAATTAAAAAAAAAAAACTTAAAATTACAGGGAAACATTAAGTATCTTGACTTTTTGCATAAATACAACTTGCTTTACTGTTGTCTTCAATATATATTCATAGAATCAAGTTATTTATAGTAGATTGAATGGTGGTCCTCCAAAAGATAAATTCATATTCTAATTTCTTACTTCATGAAGGGTCTTTGCAGGTGTCATTAAGGATCTTGAAGTGAGGTACATGATCCTGCATTATTTGAGTGGGTCCAAATTTCAAGGGCAAGGGGAAATACTGGAAAACTCCAGAAGGCACACAGAAGAGAAAAGTTAATATGACCAGTGAGCAAGAAATTGAGGTGAAGTGACCAGACGAAGTTAGGGGATCCTTGTAGTCCCTAGATGCTGGAAGAGGCAAAGAAAAGTCACTTCTCTCACATTTCTCAAAGGGAGTGTGATTTTGCTGGGGTTGAATGTTTAGCACCAGAACTGTGAGAAAATAAATTGTGCTTGTCTTAATCCACAAATTTATTGGTAATTTGTTATAGCAGCCTCTGGAAACCAATGAATAGTCAAAAGTCTTTAGTATGTGAAAGATCTTATCATTGCTGCTTACCACGCATTGTGACTGTCAGAGACTAGAGTCTAAATCCTTCTTTAGAATTCTAGTCCTTTCTTAGAAACATCAGAGGAAGTGTCTTAATGCCCTTGAGTCTCAACAGGCCAAAGCAGCGGATCCTGCCCCATAAGATACTTTGTTGTTCTGTCTTATGTCATGCCCTCCATCCAGCTAGTTCGCTCCAGTGGCTCTTAACTTTTTAGGATACATATTTACGTTTAGAGGAAGGGGTGAATAAAATAAAGGAACGAACCAGTGAAGTTTTGTTCTAGCTTCTTTACTCTGGGATCCCTTCCCCCTAGATGTTGTGTTGGAATCCACAGGGCTCAGTCCTTACCTATCTATTTACTCCTCTGGTGATTGCATCTGTGCATGTGATTCCACACAGCATCCATTTAACAACACAAGTTTGTATCTCTAGGCCAGACTTTCATCTGAACTGCAGATTTAATATATATGTATATCCATATAATACAGTATATATAGCATTTACATATGCATATATAGAGATAGAAAAATCCCTACATAAAATACATAAGACATTTCTAATTAAAATGTCCCAGAGCCCTTGCTTTTAGCTCCACTCTTATAAGGAGTTCTTTTTAAAAGGACTTCTTCATTTAGCCTTCTGTTCATCAGACCATAGTCCTCTTAAAATTATCAGGAAATTACACCCGTTCTGCCTTCAAAACTTGCTTTAAAATGTATCTTTATTACCTCTGTTGATCATTATCTTGCATTATTGCAGTAGCTTTTAAACTTGCCCGTGTCAGTGATTCCCCGTGCCGTCCTTCCCAGACACTTCTGAGAGTCTTTCCAGTGGCTTTTGCCTCTGCCTATGGCTCTTTCCCCAGAACTCCACCTGGCTAACTCCCTTACCTTATTTCAATTTTTGCTTAAATGTCATCTTTTCATTGAGTTCTGATCACCTTTTAAAAAATATGGAAGAGAACTAGTTTCCAGTTGTTTATAATTACTGACAGAATGATTTGTGGAGATGAGATAGGAGTTAGGCTTCGAAAGAAGAGCAGAATTTTCAATAAGCACAGAAGATGGAAATAAGTATTTCAGGCTGAGACTGGGGGGGGGGGGGGATTGTGGAGGTGATACTACCATGGACCTCGTCTCTTAGAGAGTGGTTTTTATGTAGGAGAATGGTGAAAGACTAAGATTATGTTGTGGAGTACTTTTCAGTGCAAGGTTTGAAATGTGTTTACCTTTCAGAGAGGAATGGAGATGCGTAAACAGACCTTAACAAAAAGATTAATGTGATCCTTCGTTCCGACCCCGGCCAATGGCTTGGTTAGAATGAAAGTACTAGAAAGAGGACCCAAACTGGTGCTGTCGCAGGAGCTGTGTGATCGATCACTGAGCTCCTTTTTTGGTTGTTTTTGGGCCATACCCACCAGTGCTCAGGGATTACTCCTGGTGGGCTTGGTACCATATCAGGTGCTGGGTCTACTGCATGCAAGGATATCCTAATGCTCAGACCCTGATCACTCGGTTTCTAGACTGGGTGTGTTCTAGAACTTGCCTGATGACTCCCACACATAGCCATTTGTGTTGTGACTAGTGAGGAATAAAATCTACCTTTTCCAAACTTTTAATCAATCTAAACTTAAGCAACCTCACTAGTGATAAATTTAACTGAGTAGCTCTGCACTAGTTTCCTCATCAAATGTAGCAGTTAGGGCCCAGGTAATAGCTAAGTGGCTTAAGACTGAGTTTTGTCCCCAGTGTCACATGCAGGAATGTGTTGCTAGCCACTCTGATTGCTAGCGCTCCTCACTGTCCTGACAGAGTGTGCAATCTTTGCACAACTAGGTGTGTAAGTTCCAAATCTCAAGTATGTGGCCCCCAGCAGCATGTGTGCAAAGTACTACAATGGCCCTCAGGTGTGTATAAACTAATGTGTGGGACCCCTCCACTGACCACAGCACCCAGGTGTGTGGGAACCCTGGTTACTAGGATAGTGGTACCAATAAAGCGAAAAAAGGGAAAAAATCTTCAAGTTTAAAATAAAGAGACAAGGAGCCTGAGCGATGATGTGGTGAGTAGGGTGCTGGCCTTGCATGCAGCTGACTGACCCAGGTTCCATCCTGACGCCACATGGTCCCCTGAACGTGCCAGCAGTGATCCCTGAGCATGGAGCCAAGGTAAGCCCTGAGCACTGTTGGGTGTGGCCCTCAAACCAAAATAAAATAAAAACATTGAGATTCAAAAAAGTAGATTTGACGTTGATCACCTTTCTGTCCATGGCACGCACGCGGATCCACATGGTTCCTGCTGATGCTTGGGCCTCTGAGGCCAGCCCCCTCGCGCCACCTGGACACCCCGGGAGCCCCGAGGCTGGCGCCCCGCTCCTTCTTGTACTCGCGCCAGCCTGTGCGGGCCGTGCTGCGAGCCCATGCCCACCCCGCTGCCGCCCTTACTCTTGGACAACCTGGCAGGCTACCAGATGTAACCTGCCCACATGGCAGAGTCTGGCAGACTCCCCGTGGCGTCCCCAATATGCCAAATGCCAGTAACAATGATGGGTCTCTCTCATTCTCCTAGCCCTGAAAGAGCCTCGAATACGGCACTTTTTAAAATCTCAGGGCTAGGATGGAGGAGACGTTACTGGTGCCTGCTCGAGGCAATCGATGAACAACAGGATGATTGTGATTGTGATTGTGACGTTGATCACAGAGTAGGTTAGTGATTCTCCTGAAGCAATGAATAATCACCACTTCAAAATTTTTTTGCCTGCTACATATCGTTTTTTAGGGCTGCAGCGATAGCACAGCAGGTGGGCATTTGCCTTGCACACAGCCAACCTGGCCAATCTGAGTTCCATTCCTCCGCCCCACTCAGAGAGCCCAGCAATCTTCTGAGAGTATCCTGCCTGCATGGCAGAGCCTGGCAAGCTCCCCGTGACGTATTCAATGTGCCAAACACAGCTACAAGTCTCATAATGGAGACGTTACTGGGCCTGCTCGAGCAAATCGATGAACGGGAGGACAGTGCTATGGTGCTACGGTGCTACATATCTTTTTATATTCTGTTTTGAAACTTTTTATGTCTGCATAGTCTACCATAGACTACAACCTGCATTCATTTTGCACTGTGCTCTTCCTTTCAGTGCCCTGTTGTTTCCGAAAAGAGTCTGGAATGAGTTAAGCAAAATGTTTTAACTCTGTTCTTATAAAAATGGGTAATGCTTTT
The DNA here is from genome assembly GCF_029834395.1 of Sorex fumeus. Taxonomy (NCBI): domain Eukaryota; kingdom Metazoa; phylum Chordata; class Mammalia; order Eulipotyphla; family Soricidae; genus Sorex; species Sorex fumeus. The sequence goes on from NW_026606059.1 coordinate 80,008,458, forward strand.
TTTTTGTTGCAACATACTTTTTTTGGTAATGGCTTGAGTAATGGATATTTGTAACGAGTATTAAAACTGCATAGCACCATTCTGTTCTGCCATCCGATCCAGAATCCACTTAAGTAGGTAACTGTGGTAGGCGTGTTTTTATGAAGCTGTTTAAGAACTATTTCTTTAGGGAGGCTGTATGACAAAGGGTTTGTTCTGAACTTTTACCTTCCTTTCCTGGGACATCATAGTAACTATGTTAAAGTAGAGTTAGTGTATTTCAGTCTTGGTAAACCTTCATGCTTTCCCCAAAACTTGCAGAAAACTTATTACGTGCATAATTGGTTGAAGCACCCCCACCCCTCCTTTAATAGACAGTTGAGTTGAAATTCCATTTTTAATATTAGAACGTTCTCTTGGGATAGATTTATAGCTATGTATATGTAAAAGAACTGAAAATGTTGTATTTACCACAGAGAAATTAATCTACTCTGATGATGTATTCCAGACTTCAAGTTGCCATTCTGACTCCATTAGAAAAGGCTTTTGAAAGCCAGCAGTTTTTTTCATTTTATATCTACCCTCTAAGTATTATTACCCTTTAAGTGGCATGGTCCAGTTCATAGCTTATGTATATTAGTACCTTTTCAACTTATAGCTTTTTAAGAAAGCCAGTAAAAACGATATTCGGATTTACAGAAGCTATTTTGCATCACAGTGAGCTTATGTTCAGATCCACCATCTCTAGTACCCTTGTCCTTCTTTGATCCAAGGATGGCTTCTTATATTTAGGTCTGTCTTTCTGGTATGCAGCAACCACTTTAAATTGTACTTGCCATATTTAAATTTGATGTGTTGTCATTTGCAACTCTTTCAAGAGAAGAATGCTTCCTAGTCTCGCTGTCGGAGGAACCTTTAACCCTGGAGGGAGAAGCAAATAACCAAAATAACTGTTGAGAATTTCCTCCCCTCTGCTCTCCATTTATTGTATTAGTTCCTGAGGTCATACATGGTGAACACATGAAGGTTTATCAACTAGGTCATTTGGTTAGGTAGCTACTGATTTCTCTTTATTCCGCTTAGATTCTTGCCTGCTGTGTACAGTGTTAGAAAGCCTTTGTCACTATGAGAAAGTCAGCATCCATAGCAATTAGAGAACTTCCTACTGGATTGGGTTGAAGAGGCCCGGGAGTGTTGGGTCACACCCAATCGTGTGCAGGGCTTCCTTGTGGCAGGGCCTGGGGGACCTTACAGGGTTCTAGAGATCAAACCTGGGTTGGCCACGTGCAAGTCAAGCACCCTACTCACTGTACTCTCTCTCCTGACTCTCAAATGAGTTTAGGTAAATACTTGTTGAGATTATGGAACTGTTCAAAGACAAAGCTGAGGTTTTTTGTTGTTGTTTTTGTTTTTATTTGGCCTGGTTTAGATGCACTAAAATGAAGGTACCGCAGAACAGGAACCTTGTTTATTTTGTCCATTATTGTGCATCTTCCACTAAGAAGAGTTCTGGCATGTTGTTGGCACTGAGCCTATTTGTTGAAAAGATAAATTAATCTTCTACTGTTAACTTGTAAAACAAAAAGGCAAAGCATTTAACACATTTTGTTATTCCTAGAAGCTGTTACAGTTGCGGGTATTAGATAATGCAAGAAAATCCCTTAAAGATTTTTTTTTTAATTTTAAAAGGAACACTGTAATTGATATTATAGCAATAACAAATACTTAAGCTTACTTAAAATTTCTTACCATTTTATGACAGCATCATATACAAATTCAAAAATTAAGTATCTGGGAGCCTAGCTACAGATAGCCTTTGGAAAACTGCCAAATGTAACCCACCACCACCACTGATTTTGTGTAGCTTTCCTTCTGAGAAAAAAAAATTCATGTAGCATGGAACTACTGAAAATCAAGCAGAAAGTCTGGATTGAGGTGTCAAGATGGAGCTTGGGACTTCCAGACTTGCAGGAAATTGAATGGACAAGTTTCAGAATGGAAGAGTAGTAGTCCTAACATAAACACTCAGATGTCTAGATGACCTCTGAACTGTGCGTGGAAGATTTTAAGAAGCTCAGTGGAAAATAAGCTGTGATGCTGGAAAAGCTGACTGTAGAGATTTCAGCTGCAAGGGATACAGAATTTGGTGTTTGATTTCCATCATGTTAAAGGGGTGTGGTGTAGCATTTGTGCTTTCCAAAGACCCATTCTTTAAAAGGCACAGAAACAAGCCTCCACAGGTTCAGCTCAGTTTGCCACTGATTTAACTGCCAGGTATAATAAAGATCCTCCCTCACCATGAGAATGCAAGAGGCTCTTCTTTACTTATCTTAGAGTCTCGACAGCATACCATTCACAGTGTCTAGTTTATAATAAGCAACTACCCAACATGTGAAGAATCCAAAAAATGTGTTATAATGTCAAGACTCTCCCCTCTAAAATTGTTAGCAGCCCTCAAAATAGACTTAAAAGTAACTCGTATTTTCAGAGACTAAAAGGGAAATGCGTGCTCACAGTGATGGAATGTATTATCTCAGCAGAGAAATAGAAACTTAAAAAAATTAATTAGACTTTTTTTGGTAGGAGTATTGCTATTTATTCAGCCATTGATTAGGCTGACTGAATTGGGCATGAACTCCACCTTACTCCCCCCCCTTTTTATAATTTTATTTATTGAATCACCGTGAGAGCAGTAACAAAGCTTTCAGGTCTAAGTCTCAGTCATACAATGAAACACCCATATCTTCACCAGTGCCCATTCTCCACCACCAAAAACCTCAGTATACCCCCCATCCCACACCCTCCCCCTACCTGTGGGGCAGATGATTTCCACATTACTCTCTCTCTACTTTGATTTCATTCAATATTTCGACCCGAGACCCACCATTATTATTTGGGATTTTACCCTAACACTCAGATCTGTTGAAAAGGCAACAGTAGACAATTTTTTTCTACTGCTGATTATGAATAACATATGATGTCATGCTTCTTCCATCCCTCTCGGAGAGCCCAGCAAGCTACCAAGAGTATCTCTCCTGCACGGCAAAGCCTGGCCAGCTACCTGTGACGTATTCGATATGCCAAACGCAGTAACAATGGTCACAGTGGAGACATTACTGGGCCCGCTTGAGCAAATTGATGAACAACAGGAGGACAGGGACAGTGACAGTGATATGATGTCATGCAGCCTCAGTAGTGGGTGTGCGATTTTGGAATTCCAAAATTTTAACAATTAAATCTGGAGGGATTTCTTCCAAAACCTGTTGGGTTCCGAGATTTGTTCTTGAGTCTCTTGGATCATGGCCTTTAAGCAGCTTGATCACGAGTCAGGTCATTCATGGGTGGCGACTCGGGGGCTCGTTGGGGCAGGGAGGAAAGGGCCAGCTACACCCCCATCCCGTGAGGCCCTGCGTGTCTCATCACTGCAGGCCCAAACCTGACCATCCAGTGGCCTCTGGAGGATGGCCGCCACCAAGCCTCCGGGGGAACAGGCCAAGGCACAAAACCTATTCCCACCTGGGGTGGCCCGGTGCTGGTCACCCATTGGGGGGACCATATGCATCTCTGCCAAAAGCCTCTGGGTTCCGAGATTTGTCTCTGAGTCTCTGGGATCCTGGCCGTTAAGCAGTTTGATCAGGAACCAGAGAGGCTTTGCCTCCAATTATATAGCTGAACCGGAGGTGGTGGGTGTGTAACTTTTGGCCGTTTACTTTCTTGGTAAACTTTGCCCCAAGTTTTTGGGGTCTGGCCAAAGGCATAGTAGCAATTTTGGGGTATCTGGAAGTCTGAAGGCGCCATCAGGGTGTGGATGCTCTTGCCTCATAGGTACAGATTGACCTGCTAGCGGCACCATACCCCATAATTAGACATTTTAGAACTGAAAATTACAGTATCTGAAATGAAAAATCTCACTGTATAGATTTAAACTACAGATTGAGAAGGCAGAGGGAAAGTTAAACTTGAAGATAAAATCATCCATTCTAAAGAGTGGAGGAAAAAGATTACACAAATGAACAGACCTTTGAGACAGTATTAAACTAACATGTGAATAACAGAAGGAAATCAGACAGCACAGGAGAGTAAAATATAAGGAAATACAGGGTGTGTCACTTAATGATGCGAGACATTAAAAGAAATGCTTCACTGATGACCAGAATTAGTCACTGTAGAACTTCTGTTGGGAATTCTCTGTACCTATTCCTATTCTCTTCTCACTTTGAGAAAAAAAAAAAAGACTTTGGGGACCAGGGAGTATAGGATTAAAGCACCTGCCTTTCACAATGTGACTGGCCCTGATTTGACATCCCTAGAAGTGACCCCTGAATACCACTCAGAGATCTGGATTTGGGCCTAAAATAACAGTATCAGGAAATACTGTTGCATGCTACTTTTATGACATGTGAACTTTAGAGACGCTATACAGGTAGCTGTTGTACACCAGAAAAAGTATATATTAGAAACTATAGGTTTTCTGCTCTTTACATTTTAGTTATTGTGGACACACTTCATTGTCAGAATCCAGCTTGTTCCTCCAGAATTGCTTCTGGTGATACTCAGGAGACCATGTGCAGTGCCCTGGGCCTCCTGCGTGCAGAGCTTATATGCTATTCTGTGAGCTATTACCTTGCCTTACCAGAGAGCTCAAGGGCTACTCCTGGCCTAGTGCTCAGGGATTACTCCTGGCAGTATTGGGGGACCATGTGATGAGTATCAGACCTGGGCTTCCTACTTGCAAAGCTCGTGCACTAATGCCCTTGAGCCATCATCTCCTTGACCCAGTATTTTAACTTTTGGAGATGGAACAAAAGCAAACTGATTTTATCTTAATAACAGGCAGAAACAAGTGCTCAAGATTATAATGGGATTTTCTCTAGTTAGAGATTATTTCCACATGGAAGTTTAATAAGTAATGCCACATAGGTTTCCCAAACTAGCTGTTTTTCCCCCCCTCCTGGTAGTGTGTGAGATACTTATTTCACTTACATTCTCACAAGCTCTTTGCCGCCTTTGTCAATCTGATATTAAGTCAATCTAAACTAATATCATGTTTGATTTTTCATTTTGTTGTGACCGTTGGACACTTTTCTGTTTTCCTAACTTTGTAATATTTTTCTCTGAACTTCATCCTTCATTTTTTTTTTTTTATTTATTGAATCACTGTGGGAAAGGTTACAAAGCTTTCAGGTTTATGTCTCAGTCATGCAAATATCAAACACATTTCCCTTTACCAATACTTATTTTTTACCATGAAGAACCCCAATAAAACCCCACCCCCCACCCCTCCCCGTCCCTGTGAGGCAGATGAATTCTAGTTAACACACTATCTGCTTTGATTAGATTCATTGTTTCAATAAAAGATTCACCACTATTATTTAGAGTTTACCCCCCCCCCCCCAAATCAGACATGCTGAAAAAGCATTGTGAAGTGATTTGCTTTCTACGGCTGGGTTCAAGAATTAAATGTTGGTTTTGGATTTCTACTCTTTTACCTATTGACCCTGGAAGTATTTCTACTGAAAGTCAGATAGTTAAGAAATTGGTTTCTGTGTTCTGGAGTCCTGGCCGTGCTGGAGAGCCGCTCGCGGGGGGCAACCGGTGGCCTCGGTAGGGCGTGAAGGGCGGAGCAAAACGCCCCCCTTCCCATGAGGTTTTAGTCGCCCCCACACTCCCGGCTCATACCTGCTGTCCACAAGGCTCCCATGTGGCCGCCATCTTTCTTTCCAAAGAGGAGAGGGCGAATGGGGCAACACCCTTTCCCCTCCGGCAGACTTGATGGCCTGGATCAATGCATAGTCCGTTCACTTTTCTGCTCCAAGCTGCTGGGTTCTGCATTAAGTCCTTGTGCTTCTGGGGCCGTGGCCGTGCTGGAGAGCCGCTCGCGGGGGGCAACTGGTGACCTCAGTAGGGCGTGAAGGACGGACCAGAACGCCCCCCTTCCCATGAGGTTTTAGTCGCCCCCACACCCCCGGCTCATACCTGCTGTCCACAAGGCTCCCATGTGGCCGCCATCTTTCTTTCCAGAGGGAGGAGGGCGGAAGGGAGGAACACCCTTTCCCCTCTGGGCAGAAATGATTGCCTGGATTAACGTATAGTCCTTTCACTTTTCTGCTCCAAGCTGCTGGGTTCTGCATTAGGTCATTGTGCTTCTGGGGCTGTGGCCGTGCTGGAGAGCCGCTCGTGGGGGCAACTGGTGACCTCGGTAGGGCGTGAAGGGCGGACCGAAACGCCCCCCTTCCCATGAGGTTTTAGTCGCCCCCACACTCCCGGCTCATACCTGCTGTCCACAAGGCTCCCATGTGGCCGCCATCTTTCTTTCCAGAGAGGAGAGGGCGAATGGAGCAACACCCTTTCCCCTCCGGCAGACTTGATGGCCTGGATCAATGCATAGTCCGTTCACTTTTCTGCTCCAAGCTGCTGGGTTCTGCATTAAGCCCTTGTGCTTCTGGGGCTGTGGCCGTGCTGGAGAGCCGCTCGTGGGGGGCAACTAAGGGCTTAATGCAGAACCCAGCAGCTTGGAGCAGAAAAGTGAAAGGACTATGAGTTAATCCAGGCAATCATTTCTGCCCAGAGGGGAAAGGGTGTTGCTCCCTTCCGCCCTCCTCCCTCTGGAAAGAAAGATGGCGGCCACATGGGAGCCTTGTGGACAGCAGGTATGAGCCGGGGGTGTGGGGGCGACTAAAACCTCATGGGAAGAGGGGCGTTCTGGTCCGTCCTTCACGCCCTACCGAGGTCACCAGTTGCCCCCCACGAGCGGCTCCCCAGCACGGCCACAGTCCCAGAAGCACAAGGACTTAATGCAGAACCCGGCAGCTTGGAGCAGAAAAGTGAAAGGACTATGCGTTAATCCAGGCCATCAAGTCTGCCGGAGGGGAAAGGGTGTTGCCCCATTCGCCCTCTCTTCTCTGGAAAGAAGGATGGCGGCCGCATGGGAGCCTTGTGGACAGCAGGTATGAGCCGGGGGTGTGGGGGCGACTAAAACCTCATGGGAAGGGGGTCGTTCCGGTCCGTCCTTCACGCCCTACCGAGGTCACCAGTTGCCCCCCACGAGCGGCTCTCCAGCACGGCCACAGCCCCAGAAGCACAAGGGCTTAATGCAGAACCCAGCAGCTTGGAGCAGAAAAGTGAAAGGACTATGCGTTAATCCAGGCAATCATTTCTGCCCAGAGGGGAAAGGGTGTTGCTCCCTTCCGCCCTCCTCCCTCTGGAAAGAAAGATGGCGGCCACATGGGGGCCTTGTGGACAGCAGGTATGAGCCGGGGGTGTGGGGGCGACTAAAACCTCATGGGAAGGGGGGCGTTCTGGTCCGTCCTTCACGCCCTACCGAGGTCACCAGTTGCCCCCCACGAGCGGCTCTCCAGCACAGCCACGGCCCCAGAAGCACAAGGACTTAATGCAGAACCCAGCAGCTTGGAGCAGAAAAGTGAACGGACTATGCATTGATCCAGGCCATCAAGTCTGTCGGAGGGGAAAGGGTGTTGCCCCATTCGCCCTCTCCTCTCTGGAAAGAAAGATGGCGGCCACATGGGAGCCTTGTGGACAGCAGATATGAGCCGGGAGTGTGGGGGCGACTAAAACCTCATGGGAAGGGGGGCGTTCTGGTCCGTCCTTCACGCCCTACCGAGGTCACCAGTTAACCCCCACGAGCGGCTCTCCAGCATGGCCACAGCCCCAGAAACACAAGGATTTAATGCAGAACCCAACAGCTTGGAGCAGAAAAGTGAAAGGACTATGCGTTAATCCAGGCCATCAAGTCTGCCGGAGGGGAAAGGGTGTTGCCCCATTCGCCCTCTCTTCTCTGGAAAGAAGGATGGCGGCCGCATGGGAGCCTTGTGGACAGCAGGTATGAGCCGGGGGTGTGGGGGAGACTAAAACCTTATGGGAAGGGGGTCGTTCCGGTCCGTCCTTCATCCTTCATTTTTGCCCAGCTCTGGGTTGCGCATCTTGTTCTTATTGATGTTTCAACTAATTCTATTGGAAGGTTTTTTTTATTGTTATGCATTTCTTCCTAATTTATCATGTATTTTGCATAAACGTTTTAATCATAAGTACCTCTTACTGAATAGGTTTTTTTTTAATCCTAATTGGGGGCCAGAGAAATAGTACAGTGGGTAAGATGGTTGCCTTGCACACAGCTGACGTTGGGTTTGGTCCCTAGCATCCTGTGGTCCCCTGAGTCCACTGGGAATGATCCCTGAATGCAGAGCTAAGAGTAAACCTGAGCATAGTCAGGGCCGAAAATATTCTAATAGAACACTAAACATAAAGGAATATTTCACCCTTGAGCTATTAAAAAAAATGAGGTTGGGACCAGATTTTGTCTATTTTATTTATTTATTTATGTATTTACTGTGTCTGGCATATCGAATACTCTCGGTAACTTGCCGGGCTCTCCGAGAGGGGCGGAGGAATCGAACTCGGGTCGGCCATGTTGGCCGCTTGTAAGGCGAACGCCCTACCCGCTGTGCTATCGCTCCAGCCCGTATTTATTTTTTTGCTTTTTGGGTCACACCCGGCAATGCTCAGGGGTTACTCCTGGCTCTGCACTCAGGAATTACTCCTGGCACTGTTCGGGGGGACCATATGGGATGCTGGGAATCGAACCCGGGTTGGCCACATGCAAGGCAAATGCCCTACCCGCTGTGCTATCACTCCAGCCGCAGATCTTGTCTATTTTAAAAATGTTTTTGTGTCCTTATAGTATTCTTACATATAGAGATATTACAGTTCTGGTATTTGAATGAATTTTCCTTTGAGCCATATTTATATATTTGCAAAGTGTCCTAGAGAGGCATCCTAAGTAGGTTGATAGTACATTGCACTGTGTCCTCCTCAATCCCAGTGTAAATATCAGTCACACCTTCCATCTCTTAGAAGGTTCTCATTTGGATAATAAGTTGTATGATGAGCAAGTGTTTGTTTGGAGAAATTCTCCAGATTATACTGGTTAAGTACCATTGATTTAAAATTTAAGTGATCAGTTCTTAGAACAAGATTCCTAAAATAGATTCCCTCGGCAATTCTCTTCTGTGATACATACATTAAGCCCTGGAGTTCTATAGGCATTTTGAGATTGGGGAGAAAATAAACGCATATAATGGAGAGCAGATGGACATTGTTTTAGTAAAATCTGCCCTTCTACTGCATGTTTACCTCAAAATTGAGAGGGAGTGTTGCAATAATAGGAAAAAATTAACTAATGGATGTGAATAAAGATTGCCTAAGTGAAATGTTTTCCTAGAGTTTGTCTTGGGAAATCAATGAGTTTCTCAAGCATTTGTGCAGATAACAGCTGGAATCATTTTTCTTTTTGAACTTTAATCAACTATGACTACGCAGAAAAGTGCTTAGTCATAAAATTGTAGGTCATTGATTTATAACAAACTGAACATATTTGTATAATATTACACATGTCAAAGTTCTTTTTTGTGTATCCCACCAAAAGTAATGGCAGTCCTGACTTTTAACATCATAAATTAGTTCTTCTTTGTTTTTGAATGCAGTTGATTATGTTTTGAATGCATTTATGTATCTTTAAGTGGAATTTCACAGTAGATAGATTCTGGTGTGAGATCATTCTTGCTTATAGTATTTTGTTCACCTTCATTGCTTTCTGGCGTATAGAGTGTGAATATACCACAATGAGTTTATCCATTCTATTATAATGGAAACATGAATTGTTTTCAGTATAATATTTTGATTTATTTATTATAGCTAGTGCTGCCATGAATATTTTTACTTCTGTGAATGCCTGGGCATTCATTTATATGAGTGTGATTGAGTAATAGAGAGCCATACTTTCAAATTTGATGCATATTGTTGAACAATTTTCTGAAGTGGTGTGACATTTTACATTCTCACCATCACTCCACATCTTTGCAAACCCTTGGGCATGTCTGAATATTAGCCATCTCTCTGAATGGCTTTCATGTAATTTCCCCCGATGACTGATGATGTTAAGCACTTTTCCATTTCCTCTTGCAAATTTTGTTTTGCAAATGTTTTTTTCCAATAGCTTAATACTGTATCTTGATATAATTGCACTTCAGTTTATCCATCTTTAGTTGTGTAGGGCCACATCTGGTGGTGTTGGGTGTGTTGGGGTTGGGGGAATGTGGATCTCAGGAATAAATTTAGAGCCTCACACATGCGGAGGATGTGCTTGACAACTTGACTACATCCCTTGCCCCACTTTTTCTTTTGTTGGTGGTGCTTTTGAAAGTTTCCTTTAAGATATGTTTTATTTTCATGGGAATGTTTGATTCTTTTAACTCCTAGAAACGTTATGGTTTTATTGGGGAGTTTTGGAAGAGGGTAGATTTTTGGGTGCTCAGTGATTACTCCTGGGATGATACTTGGGGGTTGGCTCCCCACTGTTCTTGCGACCTAACCTGGGCCTTTGGCATGCAGAACATGTTGCTCTAGCCTTCTGAACTATCCCTTCAGGTCTGTGGTCTTGCTTTTTTACATTTAGATCATCAACCATTTGGAATTGACATAAATGGGGTGAGCAGTAGGTCAAGTTTCTGTTCTCCCATGGTAACCAGTAAATAAGTACTATGCTATGTGTGTGTGTATGTGTTGCACAGCATCAACCTTTGACGTGAATTATCTTTATTATTCACTCAAACTATGTTCTAATTCTTTGTTCTTTGTATTCATCCTTGTGATATACCCGTTTTCTAAATTACCGTAACTTTAGTTTTATTTTCATTAATTTTGGTTTGGGGGGGCCACAGCCGAAAGTGCTCCGGGGGTACTAGTGGCTCTGTACTCAGAAGTTACTCCTGGCAGTTCTGGGCCAGGTACCATTTGGGTGCTCAAGTTGAACCTGGGTCAGTCCAGACATGTTCAAGGCAAGCGCCCTACCTACTGTACTATCTTACCAGCCCCTACTGTAACCTTTAAAAATCATTATATCAGACAGTAAAAGAATACTCAGACGTACTTTGTTCTTCAAGATTGTATCAGCTGTATTTAGACCTTTGCATTTGCATATATGTTTATTTTCGATGAATTAAAATATTTCTGCAGCCTTAGAGGAATCAGTGAGGTCTGTGTAATTATTATTAATCAAAAGTTCCATGTACAATTTTAATAATGAAAAGGTCAGCTCAAATCTATCCTTTTTATTAAGGTTAAAGAATATCCTTGTTATTTTAGCATTGGTTTTGTATTCTCTTGCAGAGTGACTACTCACTAAATTGGCTTTGTTTAATAAACAAAACTTAATGGTTAAACAACATATAGTATGAAGTTCCATAGTAAGTTCATAAGGTTATTTTTTTTTCAGACGCAAACTAAGAATATAATTAAATGATCTTCTGTTTCTTTTTGTTTTTCAGAACATCTATAATAGTCTTCTGAATATCAAACTTTTTCAAGGATTTCTGAGGGAACCAAATATTTACTTACATCATGACTTAATCTGAATGCAAGAACAAGAAATCGGTCTTATCTTTCAATATAATGAAGGGCTGTGTATAAACACGGACCCTGACTCAATTCGAATGAATATTTTAGACATGAGTTTACATCGACAAATGGGTTCCGATCGAGATCTTCAGTCTTCTGCTTCGTCAGTGAGCCTGCCTTCTGTCAAAAAGGCACCTAAGAAAAGAAGGATTTCAATAGGCTCTCTGTTTCGGAGGAAAAAGGATAACAAACGTAAATCAAGGGAGCTAAATGGCGGGGTGGATGGAATTGCGAGTATCGAAAGCATACATTCTGAAATGTGTGCTGATAAGAACTCCGTTTTCTCTACGAATACCTCCTCTGACAATGGATTGTCTTCCATCAGCAAACAAGTTGGAGACTTCATGGAGTGCCCTTTGTGCCTTTTGCGGCATTCCAAGGACAGATTTCCTGAGATTATGACTTGCCACCATAGATCTTGTGTGGATTGCTTACGACAGTATCTAAGGATTGAGATCTCTGAAAGCAGAGTTAATATCAGCTGCCCAGAATGTACTGAACGCTTTAATCCCCACGATATTCGCTTAATATTAAGTGATGATGTCTTGATGGAAAAATATGAAGAATTTATGCTTAGACGGTGGCTTGTGGCAGATCCTGATTGTAGGTGGTGTCCAGCTCCAGACTGTGGGTAAGAAGATTTTGTTTGACTTTCTTGAGTTATTCTTTTTCTCTGGGAATCAAATAAGATTTGCTGATTACTGTTCTAAAGAAAAATCTTAACATACCAGGACACTCATTTACTCATCCAATAGGCAAACATGCATTACATTTCTAGCACACATCAGGCACAGTGTTAGATACTAAGGAGCAGAAATGTTACGTGACTCATTTTTATATTGTCTCTTCATCAGTTACAAACATTTTGAGAAAAAAAGGATCAAATGGTAGAGTACATGATTTGTTGTGGACAAAACTGATTTTGCACATTGATTTGGAGAATATTATTTTGGTTTAATAGAATAAATGATCAGGGGTTCTGTTAATGGGAAGAGTATTTGTGGTTGTAATCTAAAATGACTGATGAAAAAAATATCTTACTGTGTACCACAGTGTAAAAAGTTTGTGTTTGTAATATGTTTGTATATATGAGCATTAGGGCTGGAGCGATAGCACAGCAGTAGGGCGTTTGCCTTACAAGCGGCCTACATGGCCAACCCGAGTTTGATTCCTCCGCCCCTCTTGGAGAGCCCAGCAAGCTACCGAGAGTATCTCGCCCGCACGGCAGAGCCTGGCAAGCTCCCCGTGACCTATTCGATATGCCAAACACAGTAACAACAAGTCTCATGATGGAGACGTTACTGGTCCCGCTCGAGCAAATCGATGAACAATGGAAGGACTGTGACCATATGAGCATTTGCTAATCACAAAATTGAGGTTACATAATACTTAGTGCAAGTTTTTAAATTACAGATACCACTTTTCCAACATCTAAAAATGATTTTGCTGATACATTTGTTTGTGAATGGACTGTTTGTATTCACTACGTATATTTGTCAGAACTAAAGAGAAATAATTGCATGCACCTTAGGAACAATAACATGGATGTGGCTGAAGTGGTACATGTGTATGAGGCATGTCATGTTTGAACCACAGCACTGCATGGCCCCCAGAGTCCCACAGGGTATCACCCCGTCAAAAAAGTAATAAGCTGTGATAGCTGCCTGCCTTTCCCACACAGTATCTCTACTGTCTGCTCCTTACCAGCTCTTTGACTGGTGTGGAAGACGGCAAAAAGCCCTGCACCCAGTTCTCAAACACCTGAAGCACAGGCAACAAATAGTCACCCCCAAGAAGTGGAACACAATGACTCTGTGGGGTGGGGACAGGGAGTGTGATATGTGCACCATGCACAGGGTCTGGGTGATGGGTACTGTCTGATCTGTTGGCAGCATGTCTCTGTGGGTGGGACAGAACAATCACTGCCTTCAGCCAGCAGGACTGGGTGGGCCAAAGACTTATCCAGTGAGAAAGGGAGAATGCTTTCTGGGTGCGGTTGTTCAGAGCTCAGTGGGTTTTATTATCAAGTGCCCAGCAAAAGCTGGAACACTCCTGGGACTAATTCTACACATCGGATGCACCAGAGACCTGGTTTAGCATTGTCAATTTTGTCTTACAAATTCTCTACAATTAAGAGGGCAGCTCATTAAGATGGTCTTTCCCTCCCTTTCTCCTACATCACACGATGCTTTGAAGTGCCCTAAAGAATACAAGAACTACAAATTGAAGGACCTTTGTTGTTTACTGAGATCCAGGGTGTCTGGAAGCAGTCCCATGCAGAAGAAAACTTTTGCGTCTTATGATTGGCTGATGAGATTTTTAGATATAATTTTGCACTTTACAAATGAAGTCCACCTTAAAACCCAAAAGTAAAAGGAAAATTACTTAAATAAAAAAACTATAAAAGTCTTGGCCAGTAGGTATGATTTAGCATACTGTTAGTAAACTAGAGATTATAAGACTTTGGGAAAACCCTTAATTTCCAAGGTTCTGGCTATAATCTCAGAGAGAAGACTGAAAAGTTAGTTTAACTTATCAAATGACAGTCTGAATTAAATCCTTTTTTTTTGTACCAGGGAAAATTGCCCAAGTCCTCACACATGTAAGGCAAGTGCTCTACCACTGATTCACCACCCCGCCCTGAATTAAATCGACGTTTAAAAGTTTATTGAGGGGCTGGAGTGATAGTACGCCAGGTAGGGCGTTTAAGTCTTGCATGCAGCCAACCCAAGTTCAATCCCCGCCATCCCATTGGTCCCCTGAGCACTGCCAGGAGCAATTCCTGAGTGCAGAACCTGAATGATGCTGGGTGTGACTCAAGTTAAAAATTAAAAAAAAAAAAGGTATTGAGTAACAAATACTTAAGATTGCATGTAGCCTGTATTTCATAATTTCAAATGAGAAAATAAGTTCCTAGCCTTTTAAAATCTCAACTCTCTATTTATTTATTTTTTTATGTATCTATCCAAAAAGGGGCTGGAGCAATAGCCCAGCGGGTAGGGCATTTGCCTTGCATGTGGCCGACCTGGCTGAACCGGGTTCGATTCCTCCGCCCCTCTCAGAGAGCCTGGCAAGCTACTGAGAGTATCTCGCCCACATGGCAAAGCCTGGCAAGCTCCCTGGAGACGTTACCGGGTTGCTTGAGCAAATCGATGAACAACGGGAGGACAGTGCTACAATGCTATCCACCAAGACTTTTTATGTGTATAAAAGCTTTAAAGATGTTACTTTATATAATTCATAACATTTAATAACATAACATTCATAGCATTCATTTCATAACATTCTTTAATAACATTTTATGAATTACTTGTGTGAAAACTCAGGTACTCTTCAATATCAAATTGAATTACGCCCTCTACTCCAGGGAACTTGTGCTGTAACATAACTGATAATATATTAAAGATATACTATATAAATGGACCAAGTTGTGTTTTACTCAGATATAGAATAGAAGGAAATTCTGGAACCTGTGAGTGCTAAATATTCAAGAAAAGGATGGGAAAAAAATAGGGACAATGATCACTTGATCACTTGACTTCCCGTTAATTGTCGATTTGCTCGAGCAAGCGCCAGTTACCTCTCCATTTGTCCCTGTCGCGTGCTAGTGTAGCCCAATAGCATCTGTTTGCTCCGGGAACATGAAGGGCCTCAAACCGATCGTTCATGATCTTGACGAAGAAGTCTGACCATCTGGTAGGTGGGCGGCCACGCGGTCTTTTGACATCCCGTGGAATCCAGTCGGTAACAGCTCTCGTCCAGTGGTCGTCTTTAAATCTCATTACGTGACCAGCCCATCTGATTTTCGACACCTTGCAAACGAGACAGCAACCCTGATTCTTGATTGTCGACGGAGGTCGGAACTCCGGATTCTTTCTCTCATTTGAGTGAAAGTGATAGTCCAAGCATAGCTCTTTCAATTCCTCTTTGGGAGACCTGAATAGCGTTCTCATCTTGTTTGCGTAGGGCCCAGGTCTCTGAGGCATATGTTAATGCAGGAAGAACAGTGGAATCCAAGAGATGTGCCTGGAGCCGGAGGTTCTTTGTCCTTTTAGCTATTTCTTCAACGCTCTTAAAGGCGTTCCAAGCCGCTCTCTTCCTCCTGCGCAGCTCGGGTGCCAGGTCATTTGTCATGTTGACTTCTCGACCTAGGTACACTAGCTGTTGCATTCGGAGATGGTGGTTCCATTGAGAGCGAATGGGGCGTCAGGAATGAGGCTGTTTCTCATAAACATTGTCTTCGTAAGATTCAGCTGTAGTCCGACCTTTCCACACTCATGGTCGAAGTCGGCCAGCATTTGTCAGCCAGGGACAATGAACTTTTAAGTAATTTGAGCAGGAGACATATCCTGTCAGAAGTCATGATTGTATCATTCTTGATCCCACAGACACAGGAGTCACTTTTTTTTTCCTGGTGTAAGTATGTGTATTCATTAGATTAGATTTCAACTTGAATAGCAAATTTTGTTTAAAAGATTGTGGGGGAGGTGCTGGAGAGATGATATAGCAGGTAGGGTACTTGCCTTGCACACAGCTGACCAGGCTCAATTCCAGCACCCCATTTGGTCTCCTGAGCCTGCCAGGAATGATCCCTGAGTGCAGAGCCCTGAGCACGGCTGGGTATTAGCCCCAAAAAAATTAAAAGAAAAAAGAAAAGGAATTTGTGAGGTTGGAGAGAGAGAACAGCAGGTAGTGCTCTTGCCTTGCAGATAGCCAACCTGGGTTCCATCCTCAGCACCCAATATGGCCCTGGACCTTTTCCAGGAGTGATCTCTGAGCACTGCCAGCTATTGCCTCAAAAAGCCAAAGGAGAAAAAGTCCAGCTAGGAATATGGCTATGTATTGTGTTTTGTCTGGAGGGTGTATTTTTCACCTATATTTCATGGACCCTTAGGAGAAGAGATATCTAACGAGTTCCTATAAATGTAAATAGGTTTAACAGAAAAACTTGCCCAGAATCAAAGATCGCTAACCTTTCCTCTTAGATTGTGAGAAGCATGCCAGAGAAAGAAAGGATTGATTATTCAACACATAGAATTATGAAAATTAGCATATGTGTATATATATGAAATATATATATATGAAAGAGATAAAATTGAAAGGAAATAGAGAATATTAGTTGATCTACTGCCACATTATTATTTGGGAATGGGGGATTTGGGATCACGCCTGGCAGTGCCCAGGGCTTATTACTCTGGGCTTTGAGCTTCAGCGTCACTCCTGATGGGGCTTGGGAGACTCTCTGAGGTGCGGGGACTGAATCAGGGTCGGTCATGTGCAAGGTGAATGTTTTGACCTTTGTACTGTCTTTCAGGCCCCACATTACTTACTAAAACTGAACACAAATATACTTTGTAATGGAGAAGATCCTCTCCTAATTCGGTGACTTAGAAAAGAAACTACCCTGTGGTCTATGCTGTACCACTGGAGGTGGCCCTGGTAGCCTCCAGGCTCCACTGAAAATGGCCCCCACCACACCAGTAAAAACAAAATCAGGAAAAATATGTTAATTAACAGAAAAATGTTAATATAATTAATACCTACATTTTGTTTGGCTTTGTTGTTTTTATTGGGGGGTGGTGCGTGGAACTGTACCTGGCTGTGCTTAGTGGACCATATGGTACCAGCTGTTGGCTATAAGTTAAGTGTTTTGGTGGTTGTACCCCGCAAGGAACAAATATTATCATAGAGATTATATTCACACACATATATATGATTTATGCTAAGAATATATTTTATATGTTTGATGACATGATGACATGACCATTTTTAAGGTTGTGTTATGTAGAAAATATCACCAGTAACAGAAAATGTATATGGATACTTTGACACAGGGCTGGAGCAATAGCACAGTAGTAGGGCATTTTCCTTGAGCGCAGCCGGCTGGCCAAGCCGGGTTCGATTCCTCTGCCCTTCTCAGAGAGCCTGGCAGGCTACCGAGAGTATCTTGCCTGCACAGCAAAGCCTGCAAGGTACTCGTGACGTATTCAATATGCCAAACACAGTAACAACAAGTCCCAAAATGGAGACGTTACTGGGCCCGCTTGAGCAAATTGATGAACAGCGGGAGGACAGTGATACTTTCGGGAGGACAGTGATACTTTCGGGAGGACAGTGATACTTTTGACACAGACTATGACATAACCTTCACTACAGTAAGTGCAGATTGATCTCGAATCTCTGTCCTATCATGTTGTAAGGATTGAGGTAGAACTTTGTTTTTGCCCGCCCGGTGCTGCTCGGGGTTATTCTTGGCTCTGCACTCAGGAATTACTCTTGACAGTGCTCAGGATGAGGTAGAACTTGAGTTCACCATAAGATTTCTGTAGCATGGCTAGAGGAGTAGGACAGAGTTAAGGCACTAGCTTTCCTTGCATGCTGCCGACCCTGGTTCACTACCTAACACTAGACACTGTCTCCTTAACAAGAGCCTGGAGTAGTCCCCAGCTCCACCATCTCTGCTCCTAAAACACCACCCCTCCAAAAAAAGACTTTTCAGTCTTCCGAATCACTTCTGAAGGGTTGTCTTTTTAATCAGACTTTGACATTATGCAGCTGTGCCGTTGGAGAGTTAATAATGAACAAGACAAAAACACTTGTCCTCTTGAAATTTACTAAAATCGTTGGACCCACATAGAACATATTTCATCAAAGCCCCACTTATTAAGTATGATGTAAGGAATGTAGCACTAGTACAGCAGTGAAGGCACTTGTCTTGCACACGGCCAATCTTGGTTTAATCCCTGAAACTCCATATGTTTCCACAAACTGCACCCGGAGTAATTCCTGAGTGGAGAGCCAGGGGTAAGCTCTAAGCATCACCGGGTATAGCTCCAAACTAAAAAAAAAGGAATAATGGTAAATACTGACTGAATAATTCATGGAACCACATCTCCAACCATTCTCGGACCTTAGGTGCATCTTAAGAACTCACAGCTCTGGTTTGTATACCACACTTGAAGGTCTCCCCCCCCCCCCCAAGAAATACAAGCTGTAAAATTACAGATTTTTCCTTTCGTATTCAGTATTTATCAATAAAGTTTTTCTGTGCTAGGAGTAAGTTGTACTTTCGTAGTTTTAAATATGCATGGAGAAATAATTGCTCTCTTCAGAGCAGAAAGAAAACCTGACCTGGTTTCTATTTAAGACCTCTCAGGGTGTCTGATGCAATAGTGTGTCTGCTTGTGAGCCAGGCTCTAGTGTAGACTACACTTGTGTGAAGGCCAGTGTTTCTAAGAAGAGAGACCCTGGAAGTTTGGCCTGTTTGCAGTATTTTAACTGAGCTGGAGTTGCTAGACTGCTTCTGGAATATGCCAGTCTATCCAGGTTCCAAGAACAACCTGACCAGGGCTGGAGAGAGAAAGCATTGGAGAGAAAAAAGCACCAATCCTGTCTTGAATGATTGCATCTGATCACTTTGTGCCTAGAAGGGAGCTCTGTTTGGTGCTTTGTTGAGGCAGGTGCACAGAGTGGTCGTTTGAGGGGTTGGGGGTGTCGCTCCATGGAAGAGCCTATGTTTTGCACTGCCTTACACACATTAGCTACACAGGTACTTTGTACCTTTAGAATGATTTGTAGACATTTAAGTGACTCAATTCTGTTGAGACGGAAGCGGTCATTGAAGCCCTAGCCAATCAGGGCATTCAAGCCCAATACATCAGGATCCTCCGTGAGCTGTATTGCGGATTCACTACCAGGATCTCACCATTCTACAAAGAAGTGACCGTTGATGTCAAGAGAGAGGTTCGGCAGGGTGATAGCATTTCACTGAAACTCTTCAGTGCCACCCTCGAGAACATCATGCGACGACTGGAATGGGAAGGAATGGGAGTGAAGATAGATGGTCGGAAACTACACCACCTCCGCTTTGCTGATGGCATTGTTTTAATAACACCAAACATCAGCCAAGCGGCACAAATGCTGGCCGACTTTGACCGTGAGTGTGGAAAGGTCGGACTACAGCTGAATCTTACAAAGACAATGTTTATGAGAAACAGCCTTGTTCCTGACGCCCCATTCGCTCTCAATGGAACGACCATCTCCAAATGCAATAGCTATGTGTACCTAGGTCGAGAGGTCAACATGACAAATGACCTGGCACCCAAGCTGCGCAGGAGGAAGAGAGCGGCTTGGAACGCCTTCAAGAACATCGAAGAAATAGCTAAGAGGACGAAGAACCTCCGGCTCCGGGCACATCTCTTTGATTCCACTGTTCTTCCTGCATTAACATATGCCTCAGAGACCTGGGCCCTACGCAAACAAGATGAGAACGCTATTCAGGTCTCCCAAAGAAGAATAGAAAGAGCTATGCTTGGAATATCACGTTTCACTCAAATGAGAGAAAGAATCCGGAGTTCTGACATCCGTCGACGATCAAGGATCAGGGACGCTGTCTCATTTGCCAAGGTGTCGAAAATCAGATGGGCTGGTCATGTAATGAGATTTAAAGACGACCACTGGACGAGAGCTGTTACCGACTGGATTCCACGGGATGTCAAAAGACCGCGTGGCCGCCCACCTACCAGATGGTCAGACTTCTTCGTCAAGATCATGAACGATCGGTTTGAGGCCCTTCATGTTCCCGGAGCAAACAGATGCTATTGGGCTACACTAGCACGCGACAGGGACAAATGGAGACGTTACTGGCGCCCGCTCGAGCAAATCGACGACTAACGGGAAGTTAAGTGATTAAGTGATTAAGTGAAGTGACTCAATTATAGTTTATTCCAGGATCAGAGAGACAATTCACAGGGCTGGAGCACATGGCAAAGGCTGCATAAGGCCCTGGGTTTGATCTTCAGTACCTCATGGCCTCCTGAGCATTGTGGGGTGTCATGCTGGTGGCACCCAGCACCACTGGGGAGACCCCACCAAGAAAGAGCTTATTCCAAGAGAGGACAGTGTTCATAATGGTCCCCCATTCCAGCCCAGCCTCCCCCCCCCCCCCCGCCACACACACACACACACACACACACACACACACACAGTGCCAGGGTTGAACCCGGGCAGTCAGGAATCCCAGCTCTGTTATGCTTTTGATGGGTGATGGAGTTGGGCCTAAAGAATCTATTTTAGTACTCTAGTTACTAACCATATGAGTCTCAGTCTGCAGAGAAAGATTTCAGCCATATCTTTAGTGCCTTTGACATGCTTGGAATGCTTTTTTGGCTGCTCTTTCTGAAATGTTACACAGGTGACTGATTCAACTTTGATTTTTTTTTTCCAGAGGAAACAAGTATGTGTGACAGAAAACAGCAGATTTTGTGTATGGGGAGCCAAAATGAATCAACTGTGTTTCAGGGGAAATTGTAATTCATGACTGTTGGTAACTTGTATATGTGTTAGAATGGAGACTTAATAACTTGAGCTCTCTATTCTTCCTAGTCATGAGAGTTTATCCTCCTGTAGCACCAAAGTTCTTTATTGATACTAAGACTTTTGGTGGAATTTTAGGGAATCAGTAAAAATCATATTCTTATTGTTACACTCTCCTTCAGAACCAACTTGATAAGACACAAGAGCCAAATAGATAAGACACAAATTGATAATCTAACCAAATAGAAAAGACACAAGAGCCACGGCAGCTTTCTCTGCTTAATCTGCTGAAGAATGACTGGGGATCTGGAGAGAGGGTACAGCAGGTTGGGTATTTCCCTTACATGTCACTACCTGGGCTCAATCCCCGGCACTCCATAGGGAATCCCTAGCAGGAGCAGGAGTGATCCCTGAGTGCAGAGCCAGGAATTAGCCCTGAGCACCTCCAAGTATGACTCCCAAACAAGCAAACAAAAAACGTGGCTTTCACTTTGTAGCCAGTATGACTCACACAGCACCCCTAACCTCTCCAAATAGTCTGGGCCGTTCTCCGCAGCTGCCGTCTGCCTTTGCATCCCGTGGTCCCAATAGAGCTGAATGCGTTCTCGTGAGAAAGCAGGTTCTGAGCGGTGTATTGGAGGGCAAGCCCCGTTTCTCTAGGCACTCAGACAGATTTGGCCGACCACCCTCTTTTGAGAAACACAGTTACAGCAACCCCTGGTAGCCTACCTTCTTTACGGAACAGAATTACCCCCAACTATTTACCACCTGGGCTGGAGCCATAGCACAGCGGGTAGGGCGCTCGCCTTACAAGCGGCCAACATGGCCGACCAGAGTTCGATTCCTCCGCCCCTCTCGGAGAGCCCGGCAAGCTACCGAGAGTATCTCACCCACACGGCAGAGCCTGGCAAGCTCCCTGTGACGTATTCAATATGCCAGACACAGTAACAACAAGTCTCACGATGAAGACGTTAATGGGCCTGCTCGAGCAAATCAATGAACAACGGGAGGACAGTGACAGTGATTTACCACCTACTTGGATGGTTCCAGCACCTTCTGGGTGAGGAACAATCACCCACTGTTGCGACCTCTGTGGTCTGTGCTTTCTCCCAAATGGATTAACCGAGTGAGTCACTCCTTTCCTGCTGGAATGTTTAAAACTGCAAAGTGGCAATGTGAGGTTTTTTTAAATAGAAAATTTAGCATTTCCCATTAATTGGATCAAATCTGGTGTTACGCTTAAATTTTCAGTTCTTTAAAGGTTATTTTAAGGCGGGGGGTGGGGGCGCTTATCTTGGTTTCCTAAATAATCAATAATTCTTTTTTTTCTTTTTTTCCATTTTTCTTTTTTTTCCTTTAAGATCTAAAGTTTAAATGTGTGGAATTTTCAGAGACTTGCTCTATGCATCAGTATGTGTGTAGGTGTCACCTCCTCCACACACAGAAAAAGGGATCTCTCCCATATGTGGGATAAAAAAGGAAACATAGAAAGGGAACAACAAATGGTCAAAGTCTTTGGAACTGAAGATTTTGTCTAAAGAACTGAGCTTACGCGGTGGTGGTGGTGGTATGGGCGGGGGCAGGTCAGTGGTGCAGGTTGGGAGGGGTCCTTGGGTCACTGGTGGAGAGAAGCTGGTTCTCTGGTGGTGAGTGTGGTGTGGGGACGATGTATGCCTAAATAATATGATTTTTTTTTGAAAAATAGATGTGAAGTTTAAAGGGTGAGAAACTAAGAGGCCCCAAAATGTAGAAACATCTTGACTCTTAAAATGTTGTCTAATATATTATTGGGAAATTAAAATCTATTAAAGTTACTACTTGAATTTTATTGTTAGTGACAAGGAACCTTGAAAACTGACCTACATATCAGGCAGAAGGACCTGGTTGATATTTACAAAAGTCCCTTGTGTAAAAAGGGTTACAGAGCAACATAAGATACTTAAAATTGTTTCTGTTTCAGAGAGAACCAGAAACATGCAAAGATTTTTGCTTGCTTAATCTTGGCTTGGGGGGCACACTTGGTGGTTTTGTGGGCTCCTCCTGTGTTGGGTAACATTGCTTTGTCCTTCCACAAGAAGCTTAGGTTTATCTGGTTACACCCATCAATCTGGTTACACCCATCACAGTGCTCCTGAAGCACTTCCACTTCCATTGTGTTTACATGTAAACATGTAGTCTTCCCTATGCTCTCCTTCCCACCCAGTTAATCAGCTTTCCCCTTAATCAGACTTTGTTAATTTGTAAGATCAGTTTCCCAGAAATCTATGATTTTATATGTATGAGTGAAATATTGCCTTTTTCCTCTCCTTATGCCTTATGAACAGTTTACTTTAAAGTAATATCCTTTTTGTATAGATACAGGAAGACCGTTAACATTATGCTTTGTAATTTAGGATTTGATTGGCCTTGAATATTATTCACTCCCGGGCATCTTTCTCGACTTAAGCCTCAGTTGCCCTTAGTTCCTAACACCCCAAAAGCAGGGTCCCGACGAGGGACTGAATGGACCCAGGGCAAGCAGTGAGCTACCCTGGCAGTGAAATGGGTCAGGCCAAAGTGCCACTATCTATAAGTTAAGAGTTTGATCATAGACAAATGCTGTCATGATCCAAAGGTAACAAGACTAGGATCCTGCTAGGGGTGGGGAAGACTATCTGGCCTGAGCACCGTAGTCTGAGATCAAGATGGCCCTAGGAGAGCAATTCTATAAGTTTAAGATATTTCTTACTGTATCCATACAAAATGATTTATATTATATTCTTGTATGCTTGTTGGACAAGGGGAGGAGAGGCACGCCCATGGGATTATGCTCTAGGGTGGGTCCTCCTGCTGAGGAAGGATCTGTCCTAGGAGCGGTCTTCCCTGAGGCTAAGATTTCTACCCCTATTGATTTCTACCCCTATTGATTGTGACCGCACCTATGTGTAATTGTTTCCCCAATTCCTCATGGAGAGAGGATTTAACTGTACTGTAGGAGTGGGCTGGGAGCAGAAGGAAGAAGAGGTTCAGAGAGGATCAGAAGGAAGAGGAGGATGAAGGGGGATGGAGAAGGGGAATGAAGTAGCTGGGGGAGGAAGACTGGGAGCAGAGACAGAAGGAGAGAGGGAGCAGAGACAGATGAGGAGAGAATCAGAATAAACTACGACGAATACCTACCAGCCTGGCCCTCGTTCCTTCCTCCGCCTGACCATCGCCATCGACCTCTCCGGGGTGGGAGAAGGGTGAGACTACCGAACGTGGGCGGTGGGAGAGAGAGAGCCACCGCCGCTGTGTGGGTGCCGTGCCCCCTGTTTTGTGTGAGATTACACACTCCTGGTTCTGTGCTCAGAGGTTATACCTGGCGGTGCTCAAGGGTACCAGGGATTGATCCAGGGCCTCCAGCATACAAAGCATGTACTCAGTCTTTTGAGCTGTCTCTCCAGGCCAATAAAAGTAAAAAGTAAAGTAAAGGCCCTCCCGTTGATCATCGATTTGCTCGAGCGGGCCCAGTAACGTCACCATTGGAGACTGTTGTTACTGTGTCTGGCATATCGAATACTCTCGGTAGCTTGCCGGGCTCTCCGAGAGGGGCGGAGGAATCAAACTCGGGTCGGCCATGTTGGCTGTGTGCAAGGCAGATGCCCTACCCGCTGTGCTATCGCTCCAGAAAGTTTTGAGATAACCGTAGTTTTAGATGTTGTTGTAAGAAGCACAGAGTATGCAGTGTTTATTCTTAGTTTGCCCCAGTAGTACCTTTTGCAAAGTTGTAAGATTTTTGCACAACCAGAATATTGGCACCCATTCAATATAGTGATGCTGTTTCAGACTTCTTCAGTTGGACTCAAATGTATTTGTGTGTCGATGTGTACGTGGTTGTCTGTCGTCTTAGCTGCTTAGTCCTTGTGTCCACTACCACAGTCATGGTGGGGACACTTCCCCACACAGCAAGCACCCTGCACGCTCCTCTTCTGTAAATTCATCCACTCCGCACCCTAGCCCTAACCATTGGCATCCCAGAATCTGTCGCTTCATTGACAACGCACATGCTTTGCATGCATAGGTCCAGGTTTGCTCCCTGGAACCACGTGGTCCCACAGCACCTCTGGAGGCATCTCCTGTGCTCAGCCACAAATAACTGGAGCACTGTGGGGTGTGACCCAGAAACCAAAAGAACTAGGTGAATGGTTTCCATTTATAAAGGCGTATGTTTTCCATTTTGTTATTTCAAAATGTTATAAAACAGAACCATACAAGGCTCAACCCCCAGCACCCCATCATGTTGCCGGAAGTGATGCGGAAGTTCAGAGCCGAGAGTAAGTCCTGAACGCCACTGAGTGTGGCCCCAAAACAAAGAACAACAAAGACAATGGAATCATCAGTACGTGACTTCAGATTGACTTTTAAAAAATTCTTTCACTCTGCCGCATAGTTCTGTAGATTTATCCAGCTGGTCAGGTATATCAGTAGGTAACTCCTGTGTGTGTGTGTGTGTTTGTGTGTGTGTGTGTGTGTTTGGTTGGGTAGTATTCCATATTGTGTGTGTGGACCATGGTTCAACCACTTACCTGTTGAGAAAGGAAATGTATTTCTAGGCTTTGACTATTAAATACTATAAACATTTGTGCACACATTCTTTTAAAAAACAAGTTTTCATTTCTCTGGGATAAATTATGCCAAGAGGACCCAGAATTTTTGCTTGCTTGCTTTCTCTCTCTCTCTCTCTCTCTCTCTCTCTTTTTCTCTCTCTCTCTCTCTCTCTTTCTTTGTCTCTTTTTTTCTTGGTGCCGTTTTGCCATTAACTCAAATGTAGCTGATCCATGGTCATTTTTAATATATTGGTATTCTTTGTCTTTCTGGTTTTAAAAGGAGTAATTGTAAAATACTAGAAATGTATAGCGATATAAAGAAAGTGAAATTGAATACTAGGAAAACTAGTAAGATTTTTGGTGTATTTATTTCTAGTCATTTCTATGTGCATATAACTAATTTTTTTTTTCTTTTTGGGTCACACCTGGCGATGCACAGGGTTACTCCTGGCTCATGCACTCAGGAATTACTCCTGGCAGTGCTTGGGGGACCATATGGGATGCTGGGAATCGAACCCGGGTCTGCTGCGTGCAAGGCAAACGCCCTACCTGCTGTGCTATTGCTCCAGCCCCTGTAACTAATTTTTTTTCCTTGGGATTACATTCAGTAGAGCCCAGGGGCCACCAGGCTATCCTTAGTGGTGCTCTAGGGTGGTACATGGTGCCAAGCAATCTCACTTCCAGCCTCACACATGCTAGTACGTGCTCTACTACTGAGCCACATCCTCACCGTGAAATTTTATAAATTGGGCATCAAATTTTTATAGAGAGATATTTTGTTTTTGTTTCAGAGTGACTGATAGTACTCAGGGGCTACTCTCAGCCCTGGGCTCAGAGGTTGCTCCTGACAGTGCTCAGGAGAGTATGTGGTGCTGTGGATGTAGCCCAGGCCTCCTGCTTGCATGTGCCCTTTGAGCTGTCTCCTGCCCATAATATTATCTACATACAAGCTACCCGGTCTGCAGCAGTAGCACAGCAGGTAAGGCGCTTGCCTTGCATGCAGCCAACCCAGTTTGATTCCTCCTCCCCTCTTGCAGGGCCCGACAAGCTACTGAGAGTATCCCGCCCGCATGGCAAAAGCCTGGCAAGCTCCCCGTGGCATATTTGATATGCCACAAATAGTAACTACAAGTCTCACAATGGAGACGTTACTAGTGCCCGCTTGAGCAAATCGATGAACAGCGGGAGGACAGTGCTACAGTGCTGCATACTACCACATATAAACAAAAGTTGAAAGTTTACAAATTAAACTTTAAAATACTCATTTTAGCCGTTTTTATGTCTTCATTTGGGGGCTGTTCCCCCATTTTCATGCCGATGAGATAACGTGTGAGGATTTAGGATTGTATGCTCACACGTGGTATGAAACTCTCTCAGTAGATTACAGCTGGAGAATCTGCTCACCTTTTGTTTAAAGCGTATTTTAAACATTGTGATGTTCTTCCAAGGTATGCTGTGATAGCGTTCGGATGTGCGAGCTGTCCCAAATTGACCTGTGGGCGCGAAGGCTGTGGCACTGAGTTTTGCTACCACTGTAAACAGATTTGGCACCCCAACCAGACCTGCGATGCTGCTCGGCAAGAGAGAGCCCAGAGTTTACGTCTCCGGACTATTCGCTCTTCGTCCATCAGTTACAGTCAGGAGTCTGCTGCGGCAGGTATGGGACACGTGCGTGATACTTCCCTTTATTTTGGTTTGGGGACCAGACCTGACTACGTTCATAGAGCTGACTACGTTCAGGCCTCACTCCTGGCTTGGGCTCAGGGGACCATAAATTGGTGCTGGAGCTTTAATCCAGGTTGCCACATGGAAGGCAACTTAATAAATGCGTACTTTTTATAGTCTAGTAATTATCATTTTTCTTGATCTGGCTGTATAAAATTAACAGTTTTCTCAAGATTGCTGGAATCATTAAAACACTAAGAGCACTGACCAGTTCTTAAGTTAAAAAAACAGCTGTGGCTCTAGAAGAAGCCCTAAGAAAACTTGAAATCACTGATAAAGCAAAGGTAAAATTTCACCATAAAACTTTAGAAAGGAAAACAGGGTACAGCTTAATGCATATTATGTAAGAAAGTGGAACATATTGAATTGAGTGGTTAGTATTCTAAATATCTTTTCTTAACTCTATAGTTAGAATATAGAACTAATAGATAAAGTAAAGTCCTTCATTTCTGTTATCTAACTAGATGCTGAAGTTTGAAATGACTTGAGATAATTTTTTTGTGTCAGTGATTCCTAAAGTTAACCACTGCATGATTCAACTTGGCACCTTTGTGTGTTGGAATCACTGGCACAGAAGCATTTGAACAATGACTAAAAATGAGAAATTAGGTTACTCATTGAAAAGTCATCAGCATAACTTATAAATGGCTGCTTTCATCCTGAAATTGTTTTCCATTGCAAATTAACAATTGTGTTTTTAACTGTTAACCTCTTAACTCTTACCTCTATTCTGGATGCATCTGTCTCTTCAGGACTTAAAACACAACGGGGGCTGCCTTTCTAAGGTGTCTGCAATGCTGATAGCTGATGTTACTTAGAAGCAAACTCTGTGCTTGGTGCCTAAAGGTTCAGATCAATGACAGATTGATCTCAGTGTTCTTTCACTAATGGAACAGCAGATAGCTACTTTTTAATTACATGAAGATGGATAGAAAAGTTCTAGAACTTGAAATGCCAGGCAGAGAAGATCGCTCTGGAGTAGGGACAAAGAGAAACTTGATGTATGATTCACATTGACCTTGTTCTTGGTTCTCTTGTATTGGCTTGGACTTTGTTTTCCCCCCTTGCTCTACTCTGTTTGAAAAATGTTTACCATTTACATTTTAGCGTAAATTCTACGTTACATTTCCTTTCTCAGAAGAGAAAACTGTGTTATGTACTTGAAGTAGCTAAAGCTATCATTTCACAATTTCCATGTGTTCAGATTTGGTTATAGTCAGTTTCATGCACTAAAGAGGTCTCTTTCCCTTCCTAATAGCTGATGATATCAAACCATGTCCACGCTGCGCCGCTTACATAATAAAGATGAACGATGGCAGCTGTAATCACATGACTTGTGCCGTCTGTGGTTGTGAATTTTGTTGGTTGTGCATGAAAGAAATCTCAGATTTGCATTATCTAAGGTAAGCTTTCAGAAGTAGCTATTAATATTCTCTAAATGTAATTTCATATTATAAAACAGAAGGACTTTTAATTGGGGGAGAAGTTAGCTTCCAATTCTCTTTCTGGGACGTGTGCTCCAGGGATTGAATCCAGGACTGTTGGGTAACATTGCTTTGTCCTTCAAGAAGCTTAGGTTTTATCTGGTTACACCCATCAATCTGGTTACACCCACCTCAGTGCTCCAGAGGCACTTCCACTTCCATTGTGTTTACATGTAAACATGTAAACAGTCTTTCCTATGCTCTCCTTCCCACCCAGTTAATCAGCTTTCCCCTTAATCAGACTTTGTTAATTTGTAAGACCAGTTTCCCAGAAATCTATGATTTTATATGTATCAGTGAAATATTGCCTTTCTCCTCTCCTTATGCCTAATGAACAGTTTACCTTAAAGTAATATCCTTTTTGTATAGATACAGAAAGACTGTTAGCATTATGCTTTGTAATTTAGGATTTGATTGGCCTTGAATATTATTCACTCCTGGGCATCTGCTTTCTCGACTTAAGCCTCAGTTGCCCATAGTTCCTAACACCCCAAAAGCAGGGTCCCGACGAGGGACTGAATGGACCCAGGGCAAGCAGTGAGCTACCCTGGCAGCGAAATGGGCCAGGCCAAGGTGCCACGATTCTTAACTATAAGTTAAGAGTTTGATCATAGACAAATGCTGTCATGATCCAAAGGTAACGACAAGACTAGGATCCTGCTAGGGGTGGGGAAGACTATCTGGCCTGAGCACCGTAGTCTGAGATCAAGATGGCCCTAGGAGAGCAATTCTATAAGTTTAAGATATTTCTTACTGTATCCATACAAAATGATTTATATTATATTCTTGTATGCTTGTTGGACAAGGGGAGGAGAGGCACGCCCATGGGATTATGCTCTAGGGTGGGTCCTCCTGCTGAGGAAGGATCTGTCCTAGGAGCGGTCTTCCCTGAGGCTAAGATTTCTACCCCTGTTGATTTCTACCCCTATTGATTGTGACCACACCTATGTGTAATTGTTTCCCCAATTCCTCATGGAGAGAGGATTTAACTGTACTGTAGGAGTGAGACAGGGGCAGAAAGAAGGAAGAAGAGAGTTCAGAGAGGATCAGAACCCAGACTCCAGAGAAGGAGGATGAAGGGGAATGGAGAAGGAGAATGAAGTAGCTGGGGGAGGAAGAAAGGGGGCAGAGATAGAGAGACAGATGAGGAGAGAATCAGAATAAACTACGACTAGTACCTACCAGCCTGGCCCTCGTTCCTTCCTCTGCCTGACCATCGCCATCGACCTCTCCGGGGTGGTAGAAGGGTGAGACTACCGAACACGGGTGGCGGGAGAGATAGAGCCGCCGCCTTGTGGGTGCAGTGCCCCCCACCTTGTGAGAGCATGCGCTCTTCCAGGCATGCGCTCTCCCACTGAGCTGAGTTCCTGGCTTTTTAATTCTTAAGTTTCCCCCCCTTACCCCCCCCCCCCGCCCCTAATTCCTAATTACATAAATTTAAAAGCAGCCCATTATGCTAGTCATTTGGGATTTACAACTAAAAACCAAAAATGAAATTTCAAAATATAAATTTTAAGAAAAGGGGCCAGATGAAATAGTCCAGGGTAAAGGCACTTGCCTTGCACACGACACACTGTGGTTTGATTCCCAGCATCGTGTCTAGTCCCCAAGGATCTCGAGGAGTGATCCCTGAACACTAAGCTACGAGTAAGCCCAGAGAACTGCTGGGTGTGGCTCCGAAAACCAGTGATCCCTGATTATCACCACATGTGACCCCAAAAACAGGAACAAAACGAAACTTCTTTTATAGATACTGCTTTAGTCTTTTCCCTTTTTGGAAACACCATCAATGCTTAAGGCTTACTCCTGGCTCTGCGCTCTGGAATCACTCCTGGCAGGGGATCGTATGGGGTGCCGGGATCGAACCCAGGTTGGCTCTGTGCAAGACTGGCACCCTACCCACTGTGCTGTCTTCCCCGGCCCTTACTGTAATGTACTATAGATGTTTGCTAGATGTTTTGCAACAGCTACTTCACATTTCATTTTTTTCCTTTAGTCCATCAGGATGTACTTTCTGGGGGAAGAAACCTTGGAGCAGAAAGAAGAAGATATTGTGGCAGCTGGGAACCCTTGTTGGCGCTCCCGTCGGAATTGCTTTGATCGCTGGCATTGCTATCCCTGCAATGATCATTGGCATTCCTGTGTATGTGGGCCGGAAGGTAAAATTCTAGCTTCATTCATGATCTCATTCTAAATCTTTAGCTTTAGAACTGATGGCGTTCACATTATTATTTTTTATTGGTTTTGAAAGACAAAGGCAATTTTTAGTGTTCAGTATAAAGCAATTACTATTTTTCCACAAGATAAATTTTTAGTGTTTGGTAAGCTCCTATGTATGTATACGGAATCGTCTTGTTTTCAAACTGTCTGGATCTGAAAACCTCAGCATGTTTGTATTAGAAATCAATTTTATTAAATTTGAAATATTTAGTGATAAACATCTGACATGACGTATATCCTTGTAAAGTCAGATAAATTAAGAAGTTAATAAATAATTTGTATCCTAAAGCAAATAATTATTAGCTAGCTCCTGAATTATTTAGATAAAAACTTTTTTCCCTCAAATTACGATTAGTAAATATAGTCTTCTGCAGATTGTGGCTATCTTGTAGATAACTCCAGTATCTACAGCTGCCTGCAAATGATGAATTATACTTCACTAGTTAAATAGTTCTTCTTAGAAATGATAAAGGAATAATTTATGATGTGATTTAAAGTATGTTGCTGTCTAATCTAGTAGAATCTTAGAATTGTGAAGTAATTTGAAGAATTGTGAAATGATCTTAAAAACCACCTAACCCAAACCCTACACCTAAGGAGAACAACAAAGCACAAGAATTCGAAAGGAAAGTTCTAAACTCTTATGTCTGATAGATATTATACATACTTTGACTCACTTTAAACTCAACAACAATTTGTGTGTTATAGAGGTTTAGGAAAGTTTATGCAGTTTATCTCAATTACATACAAAGTAGTAAAACTGAGATTTAAACCCAGATGCATAAATTCATTAAATTCACCCCTTATCTAAAACAGTTTATTTAAGACAGTTTCATTCATGACATTTGGACACTATTGACAGAAAGCCAGCCGCTCCTGAGGCAGGTCATTCTGCTGTCAGGTAGCTGTAAATTGTTGAGAAATTCCTATGTTGAGTCAGTGTCTGCTCCCTATCAACTATTTCATTTGGTTTTAGTTCTGTCTTTCCAGCCCATACTCACTACAGGTCTTATCCTCTCGTAGCCAACAGCCATTTTATTTTTTATATTCTACACACGTTACTCCTGTAGTCAGAAAAATAGCAAGCTATACTATTTTTTAAATTAGTTTTTGAATAAAAATAAACAGATATTTGTGAGTTAAATGTTTATTTCAGAAGGCTTTAAGGGGATACAGATTGCTTAAAGTCCCACAGAGGCGATTATCATAATATTCCATTTAATTGACCAAAGCCAGCTGTGGCTAAGAACAGGGCTGTTTGTTCAGGTACTTTGAAATCGAAGTAGAAGGGAAAGAGAGACTCATTCTGTGTGCACTTACGAATAATTCATAGAGGAGAGATAATCTACCTCATTGTTCAAGTGTGAGATGCACTTCCAAGACTTCTTTTTTCAAGCATGTACATACCCAATGGTAGCACTTCAATGAATTAACTTTCTGTTGAAACTGTGTTTTTATGGTGTTTAGGGATCCATACCATTCAGGAAAACCTGTTGGTAAAGAACCAAAGCCTGAGCCTTTATTTACAATAACAAATTGAAAATGTGGTGAGAGGTAGTCAGAAATACTAATTTCACCCAGAAGTAGTAGAAATAGTAGAATAGTATGGTTGCTGTATATTGAACATTGGTGCTTGAGGAGGAAATTTCTTCTAGAAAGTTCCTTTCTCTTGGGAGCTTGTCCTTACAAGCCCTACTCTTTCGATGTTAGTTTTGGCTATTTCTACTTTAGGTTAAGTTTTCCAGGAATGGGAATGGGAGGAGCAAGAAATAGTTGCAGTTTGTTCTGAAGAAGAATGAAAGTGCCTTGGGAAGGTCTCATGAACAATTTAGGGCACAATTTAGGCCATCAAAGCTGGGAAGCGGGAGCAGGATCCGGAGAGATAGTCCAGTGGATTGGGCACTTGCATGCGCTGACCCAGCCAGGTTCAATCCCTGGCAATCCATATAGTTCCCCCGGCCTGCCATGAGTGACCTCTGAGTACAGAGCCAGGAGTCAGCCCTGAGCACCACTGGGTGTGGCCCAAATAAACCAAAAGAAATTTAAATAAAAAGTGAGGGACAGAACTTGAGCAGGAAGCTGAAATGTTCCTTATCCTAGGCATGCTTCGCCCACCTTCCTCCCGTCTTTCCACTGTTCAGTGTGTCTCACAGGATTGATTTTATTTTATATTCTCCAAAATAAACACATAATAACAGCAACTCATTTTATTGTATTTCAGCTTTAATACTGTTTTATAAGTCAGATATTTTCATTTTGAGATTGCCTGTACAATTAGAGGCTGAATCTTAAAATGGAGGATGAAATCATAGCCTTCTCTCTTATAAGTCATATGAGCAGACACCAAACTATTTCCCAAATACCTCACAAGCCACTTTTCACAGATAGATTATATTCTGTTTAGTAGCACCTGTCCCATATAAAGTTGTTAGGTAGATTAACTCCTGTCTTCTGAAGCATTAATTTCCTTTTGTCTCTTTCTGTATCCTCCTTCAACTCGTAAATGGGAGCTCAGGATCCTGAGTTATTTGGTATTTTTCTCAGAAAGGAACCTCAAAAAAACTTGGCTTGAATTGTGATCTTTAGCTATTATTACTACGTTTAAAGGTCAATTTAAAAATGAATATGGGGTCCAGAGGGATTGTACAGGGTCTGCAGTGCTTGCCTTGCATGTAGCCAGCCCGAGTTTGCTCCCCCAGTCCCGTCGTCTCACAAACACAGTCAGGAGTGGCCCCCGAGCACTGAGCTAGGAGCAGCCCAGAGCCCTGTCAGTCCCCACCCCCAAAAACTTACAGGAAGTATAGATCATTTAAATTCAATGTTCATTTTCTCCTTAAACTCACTCCTGTTTTTATTTTTAATTCAAGATTCATAATCGATATGAAGGCAAGGATATTTCCAAGCACAAACGGAATTTGGCCATAGCTGGTGGCGTGACATTGTCTGTGATTGTATCTCCAGTTGTCGCTGCAGTGACTGTAGGTAAGGAAATGCTTTGAAATACTTGTTACCTCACTTTGTATAGGCAAAGTTCATAGAGGGATTTTCAAAGAGCCGAGCATTATGTTTTTGACCACAGGAGTCACGCTTTAATTTATTAGGACAGTTTATGCTGAGCTGTAGAAAAATTCAGTAGCTGTTGGTTAAAAGTGTTATAGACTTGGGGCTGGAGCAATAGCACAGCGGGTAGGGCGTTTGCCTTGCACGCGCCCGACCCGAGTTCGATTCCCAGCATTCCATATGGTCCCCCGAGCTCCGCCAGGGATAATTCCTGAGTGCAGAGCCAGGAGTAACCCCTGTGCATTGCCGGGTGTGACCCAAAAAGCAAATAAATAAAAGTGTTAGAGACTCAAGAACCTATATTTCAGACCTTTCTCCCCTTCCTATGTATCACCTGAAAGGCATGGTAGTTTTGAATTTGTTCATGTCCCTTAACTGATCAAACCCACTTTTGACAGGTTGCATAGGCCTAGTGTCAACCCTCACACTCTTCCCTTGTATGTTGATTTTTGAAACGACTATGACTTACTCGTTTGTGTTTATAATGACTAACTTAATTCCTCTCTAGGTATCGGTGTCCCTATTATGTTAGCTTATGTTTATGGCGTCGTTCCAATTTCTCTCTGTCGAAGTGGAGGTTGTGGAGTCTCAGCAGGCAATGGGAAAGGAGTCCGGATTGAATTTGATGATGAAAATGATATCAATGTTGGTGGAACTAACACAGCTGTAGGTAAGTCCTTTAAACAGCAAAAAGAAATGTCCTTTCTGTTACTTTTAAGTGGGGGGAGGTTGTAGGTAACACGCGAGTCAGGGTTTGCTTGCCCTCCTTTTATGAGGCCTCGGGCTCATCCCGCAACGTGAGCTGCCAGGGGAGATTATCAGTGAAAGCAGACGGAATAATTTTGGGTTCCAAATCTCCGGAAAAAAAGCATAGAAACTTGAGACTTTTAATCTTAAACTTTGCCTGAAATATTACAAATTAGTAAGAAAAGAACTTGAGTTTTCCAGGATTCAGCTTTCGGACTGCATGTCTCGGTTTGTGCCCACTCCCCAGATGTTCTCTGTTGGTTAGGGGGACTGTTCTTAAATCTGCATCTAGTCTGGAATTCTCCCTTGAACTTTGCACTTGACATCTGACTCTCCTCTCTAATCTGTGCTTGGTTGTCTCAACAAGAATTTCAAGCCTGACCTGTCTAGAGGACTCTCCAGTCTAAAACCTGTTATTCTTACTTTAATAAGTTACTTCCCCATTCTTACTGTCACTCGGAACCAAAACCTTTCCTTAGACTGACTCCCCATTTTCTCTTGTTACTTACATCTGATCCATCAGCAAATTCTGCTGCTTCCTTAAGCATTTAGATATCATCCGACCATTTCTCACCTGTCTCCGTCACTATTTTATTCATTCAAGCTTTTGTTCTCTTTTGTAAACCATTGCAGCCCCTTAACCGATCCATTAGCTTCTCATTCACTATTCCACAGCACAGTTGTAGTGAAAATTTTTAAACAAAGTAAATTGTTTGCCACTCACCTTTAAATAGCGTTAAATATGCTAAGGGAAAAAAAATCAAGATCCTTATTATCGCCCATGGGGACCCAGGCTGCCTCTCTGAACTTCCTCCTGTGTCCTATTTCATACTGCTCTTCTTGATGTTCCCTAAGATGACAAGCACACCTATTTCTAGGGATTTAGGGCTTATTCTTTACTTGCTCTGGTCTTACAAATATTACCTTATGGAACCAGAGAGATGGTCTAGGGGTTAAGGCACTTGCCTTGTACACAGCCAACCCCAGTTTGATTCTCAGTATCACATATGGCCCCCGAGGCCCCACTAGGAATGATCCCTCAGCACAGCCAGGTGTGGCCCAAAACCCAAATAATGACGGTGATGATGATGATGATGATGATGATGATGATGATAAATAGGGTCACGAACTCACCAATCGAAAGACAAAAGTGTCTTTTAAATCAGAAAACAAAAGCCAACCTGCTCTCTGGGAGACTCTTGAGTTCTAGTGATAATTATAGACTGAAAATAAAAGCTTAGAAAATGATCATGCAGACAGGTGGTAGTCTAAAAAAGTCAGGGAGAACATAATTTACGTCAGATAAAATAGGCTGGAGCGATAGCACAGCGGGTAGGGCGTTCGCCTTACACGCGGCCAACATGGCCGACCCGAGTTCGATTCCTCCGCCCCTCTCAGAGAGCCCAGCAAGCTACCGAGAGTATTCGATATGCCAGACACAGTAACAACAAAGTCTCCAATGGAGACGTTACTGGGCCCGCTCGAGCAAATCGACGATCAGCGGGAGGGCCTTTAGGGATGGAGCGATAGCACAGCGGTAGGGCGTTCGCCTTACAAGCGGCCAACATGGCCGACCTGAGTTCGATTCCTCCGCCCCTCTCGGAGAGCCCGGCAAGCTACCGAGAGTATTGGATATGTCAGACACAGTAACAACAAAGTCTCCAACGGAGACGTTACTGGGCCCGCTCGAGCAAATCGACGATCAACGGGAGGGCCTTTACCTTTTTACCTAAAATAGACTTCAGATTTGAAGAAGGTAGCAAGAAGCAGGAATGGACATAGTACGATAGAATGACCTAATCAGTCCCTGGAAGACTCATGCTCTCCACATGTGTACCTGACAACAGAGATCCTTGCTCATGAATTGGAAGAATTAATATGATCAAAATGACCACCCTATCCTGTCAGATTTAAAGCTATTCCTTTCAGAATCCAGTGATATTCTTCAAGGAAATAGAATAAACACTACTGAAATGGAATGGAACCACAAAAGTCCCTAACTAGTCAAATCAAGCCCAAGACCAAAGAATGGTGGCCTCACTCTTCCCCGGCCCCCAACTCAAACTATACTCCAAAGAAAACTATCCTCCAAAGCAACAGTAATCCAATGATATGTGCCAGTGGGATGGAATTGAGAACCCAGAATTAAATACTCTCACATGTGGGCAGTTAATTTATGACATGAGCATTAAAGCATGAAAATCTAGTACCCGGTACTAGGAAAGCCAGGTAGTGGTAGTACAGCAGATGGGACAGTATGGCCTTACATCCCAGTAGTAGGCCCCCAGCCCTTCTAGGAGTAATTCCTGAGCTCGCAGCCATAAATAAGCCCTGAGCACAGACAGGTGTGGGCTCTCCACCCCTGAAAAAGGATGAAATAGGGCCATAATCTGATACTATACACACAAAAAAGTTAATAAACTAGGTTCAAAACGTGGATGGTAGATCTGAAACCATAAAGTACGTAAAAACAAACAAACAAAAAAAACAGGCAAAACACTCCGTGATACTGATTTTCTGTGGTGTATTTGGGAGTTTTTCTCCAACAGAAAAGTAACAAGAGCAAAAATTAATGAGATTGTATGAAAAGCAAACAAGAAACTTCACAGTTAAACTATCATTAAAATGGGAAAGAGGGGCCAGAGAGCTGATGAGCTGAGCACCTACTTTGCATGTAGGAAAGTGGCCTGGGTTCAAGCCCCAACATTCCATATGGGCCCCAGAGCACTGCCAAGCACAGAGTAGCCCCAGGGCACCACCAGGTGAGGCCCAAATACCAGAAAAAAAACAACAAAACAAAAAAAGCCCAATAACAAAACAGAAAAGACAGGGTGCTGGGGAATTTGCTTAAGTTCCCACATATGCTTAGCATGTGTGAAGTGCTAAATTCTATCCCTAGAACCTCACAGGACCTTGAGCAGCACCAGGTGTATTCCTGGTGACCCTGATGCAACACAGGGTATGCTGCAATTGGGTCACCAAGGCCTTAGCACCTTACCACCAGCATGAGTATCACCAGAAATTGCCTCTATAATAAAAAGCAAAGCACAGAAATGAAAAGGTAGAAAGAACTACTGGGGCTGTAGGCCAGTGACAAGGGGTGTGTGTGTTTGTGTGTATGAGGCCCTGGATTCCACCAAAAACAAATAAAAGGTACCCCCACGAATGGGGAAAAAATAATTGCACAGAAGGCTAATATCCAAGGTGGAATTAATGAAATTCAGGGAAAAAAAAAAACAGAATAGGGAGAAGAAGTGAACAGATACATCTCCAAAGACAGCATACAGGTGGCCAACAGGCTCATGAAAAAAATAGTATCACTTAATCGGGAAAATGCAAATCAGAACAACAGCAGGATCATCTCACTCCTGTAAAAAGTGGCTCATTAAAAAAAAAAGTAGTGTATTTTTTATTTTTAGTATTCTCATTGGGATTACAAATTGATTCAGCCTTTGAAAAATTTTTGGATTTTTTAAAAGCTATTAAAAATAGCCAGAGTATAGCAGAGGAGGGAGTCAAGGTGCAGGGTGGAATAGCGCTGGGCTCCTGGAAAAGATGAAGCCTTGCCATTTGTCACACGGCGAACGGAGCAGGCTGTGCGAATCCTCACAGTCAGGCAGGAAGAAGACACGTAGCTGAGTATCTCACTCGGACACAGAAGTAGAAACAGTCCAAGCCAAACTCGGAACTGGAGAGCTGAGACTTTGGGGGAGGGATACAGAGAACTGCGATGTAGGAACGTGGATGCTGCTGGCAGGTATAGTGTGGTCATAGATACTTCGGAGAAGTTGAAATTAGACCCCTAACACACAGCATTAGTCATGCAAATTGGGGTCTGTCTTTTAATCCAGGTTGAGTCTCAGTTATTCCTCTTGGGGTCAGAGAGAGCTCAGTAGCTCAGTGAGCTGAGCGCGGGCTTTGCCTATGGGTGACCCGGATTTGATCCCCTGCATCACATGGTCTCCCAGGCGCCACCAGGCATTACCCCAGAACAGCAGCCGCAACAACAATGACTTTTCTTTACTCTGTTCCTGTCTTTGTTTTATGCTTTTCAGGGCGCAAAAATGATAGTACCCTTTGGAAGCCATGGGGCACTTAGAGAAAAAAAAGTAATAAATGGACTAATCTCCTTGAAATATTTGCATTTAGATACAACTTCCGTAGCAGAAGCAAGACACAACCCGAGCATAGGGGAGGGGAGTGTCGGTGGTCTCACTGGCAGCCTGAGCGCCAGTGGGAGCCACATGGACCGCATTGGGGCCATCCGTGACAACCTGAGTGAAACGGCCAGCACCATGGCCCTAGCCGGGGCCAGCATCACAGGCAGTCTGTCTGGAAGTGCCATGGTGAACTGCTTCAACAGGTATGAAATGGGTCTGTGCTGCGTCTGCCCCTTCCCTTAGCTACGAAGTATTTGTTAGGTTTAGAATTTTGAGCACAGAAGCACCCTAATTGCATGTGACTCTCGAATGTCAGGATTGACAACAGCGATATTAAAAAATAACAGTGCTGCAGTAAGCAGTAAGTAGATTTTTGCATGTTTGATTTTTCTGTCTCAGCTGTGCCCAAGGTAGGATAAAACTTGGGCATAACCTTCTGCCTGTCAGATTTGATGTTCTGTGTCACTGCTGGAGCTGTTTCAGCGGACACGATCCAGACAGTGCGCAAGCCTGAGCCCCACCTGGGGCGGAAATGAGGTGTGGGCGGTTAGCTGGGAGCAGGTGAGCCAGTGCACCTGGGATGCTCTGGGTTCGTTCACCGGACCTCTTCCTGAAGCCAGCGAGGGCGCCTGGAAAGGTGGTGCTTTTCTTGTCGGGGTAGGCTGCACGTGGCAGTGCTTCGGGCTGCTCCCTGTCCCCAGCCTCTCCAGCTCAGGGAATCGGACTGCTGGGGGCTGAACGTGCCCTTCTCCCCTGGGGAGACAGCACAGGGCCAAGGGACTTGTCTTGCACGTGGCCGACATAGTCTCCACCCCAGCACCACATATGGGCTCGAGCACAGCCAAGCGTGATCCCTGCGCACGGCTGGGTGCGGCCCGGAAACAAGCCCTTGCGCTCCAGCCCTGTGAGCTGTCTCCTTGGCCTGGATTAAAGCATCATCTTGGTTTTCTTTTTGACTTTCGTTTTCACTTTAATTCACTGTTTTTCAGTTCCTTATTAGTCCTGTTTTTTAAAGTCTTTGAGAGGTAAGAGAGGGTACATAAATTTAAGAAATATGTCAATCTTATATGTGCCCCATTACATCTACATTTTAAAGCTGTAGATTATACCTTATTGAAAGAATCAGATATATATGTTATTACTGTTTATTGTAGTTTTTTAGAAATATAGAGCGCAGCATTTTTGTTTGTTTGGGGGCTACACCTGTCAGTGCTCAGGGTCTACTCCTGGCTCTGCACTCAGGGATTCTTCCTTGTGGGGCTCAGCATACCACATGGTGTGCCAGGGATTGCCAGTTTGACTGTGTTGAAGACAAGCACCCTACCCCTTGTACTGTCTCTCCAGTCCATTATCCTTTGATTCATTACTCTGTCGTGTGCAATAGTTGATAATGTGTTCAGATTTTGTATTTAGTTCTCTGTAACATAGCAGGCAAAGCACTACAGTGCAGTTGAGAATAATGAAGCCTACTTAACTTAAAATACTTTTGTGTCTTTTTTTTAAATGTTGCTCTCTTACTACCTTACTTAGAAAGCAGTGAATTTCCCCCTGTTATTTGCATAGCTGGTACTGTTTGGTGTGCTTCGGTAGAATTTCACTAACCAAATAATAGGAAACTAAGAAAACGTATTACAGTTGTGTCCAGACTAGTTTCTTGTTACTAGGATTCATAGCAGAATTAAAGATGCATATTACAGTAGCAGTGCCATCATATATAACTTTGTTTTTCTCTGATACCCCTTCTTTAAGGTTGGAGGTGCAAGCAGATGTACAGAAAGAACGTTCTAGTCTAAGTGGAGAATCTGGCACTGTCAGCCTGGGGACAGTTAGTGATA
This sequence comes from Sorex fumeus, assembly GCF_029834395.1. Taxonomy (NCBI): domain Eukaryota; kingdom Metazoa; phylum Chordata; class Mammalia; order Eulipotyphla; family Soricidae; genus Sorex; species Sorex fumeus. The sequence goes on from NW_026606059.1 coordinate 80,049,020, forward strand.
ATGCCAGCACCAAAGCAATGGCAGGATCCATTCTGAATTCCTACATCCCTTTGGACAAGTAAGGAAAGAAACATTAGAAAATCAAAATGTGTTCAGGTTTGGGGAGGCTCATGGTGGGAGATACTTACCGGCAGAGCTCGGGGCCCAGGAACAATGCCAAGTAATATTTAGTCCGTCTGTGGGACCTGGAGTTTAAAAAAATTTTTTTAAGTCTAAAAAGTATAAAAAGCATTAATCCTATAATTAGGCGAGTTCCCACAAGTGATGATTGCAGCTAGTAGGTTCTCTGGGAAAATTACCTGTTGGCGTGTCCAGGAAGCAAGTCTATCGAGAGTGCGAATGATGTGAGTCGTCACTAGTAGGATTGGGGGAGAAGGGGGCCTGGCTGCTAAGTGAAGCGTTTCTTGGGGTGGGGACGAGACAGTGGTCACAGTGCACAGCTCTGTGAAGTACTAAGGAGCACTCTCGAGAGAGGTGAGCTCTCTGGCCTGTAGCCTGGAAGAAACGAAAACCGGAAAGGTAGTCAGACGTGGGGAACGGCAGACGCGGCAGAAGTAGCTGCTGCTTGCCCTCCTCCTTCCGTGAAGGCAGGCCCCAGGTGTCCTGCGGTGCTTTTTCAGGGCAGTATCCCAGACTGGTGTGTTCTGAGGCTAGTCTTTCAGCCCAGGTCACCCAGGGCACAACAGCCATCCCGCATAACCCGCGTTTGTTCTCTCCCGCCCAGAGACGGCAGCAGTATGGAGGTGCAAGTGGACATTGAGTCCAAGCCGTCCAAGTTCAGGCACAGCAGCGGGAGCAGCAGCGTGGAGGACGCCAGTGGTCCCCGGAGTCATGCGGCCGGCCCCGCCAGCGGCCTGCCTGAGGGGAAGTCCGGCGCCCCCAAGTGGTCCAAAGAAGCTCCGGCAGGAAAGAAGCCCAAAAGTGGCAAACTGAGGAAGAAGAGCACCATGAAGATAAACGAGACCCGCGAGGACATGGACGCGCAGCTGCTCGAGCAGCAGAGCACGAACTCCAGTGAGTTTGAGGCGCCATCCCTCAGCGACAGCGTGCCCTCTGTGGCCGAGTCCCACTCGAGTCATTTTTCTGAGTTCAGCTGCTCCGACCTGGAAAGCATGAAAACGTCCTGTAGCCACGGGTCCAGTGACTACCATGCTCGCTTTGCCACCGTCAGCATTCTTCCCGAGGTGGAGAACGACCGACTGGAAAACTCCCCACACCAGTGTAGCATTTCTGTGCTCCCCAAGACGGCCTCGTGTCCAGACGGCCCACAGTCGGCTCACAGTGCTGAGGAGCACGGCAGCAGCGGGATGAAACCCAAGGTGGACTTGTACTTTGGGGATGAACTCAAAGAAACCAATAACAACCACTCACGCCAGACAGTGGAGTTAAAAGTTGCAATTCAGACTGAAATCTAGGCCTCTAAATGCTGCAAAAATCATAACCACTGAACAACCTTGTTCGGGGCTCGTCGAACTATATGTGACAACTCGTAAGTTTCAAGTTACCAGCAAATGCCGGGTTACATGATGCTCATGCAGATCCTTCTTCTGTGTTCAGCAAAGCATTGTCTTTCACGTGGATCTTAAATTACCTGACCCTGAAAAGAAGGCTTTAAAAATGTACTCTTGTAAGGACAAAAGATCTGCAGAGAAGTTCTATGTTTTGTGAATTTGCCACAAAGCATTGCTTGAAGCACATACTTGTATATTTAGATAGAATTTGGCTTAATTTATACTCCATATAAAATACTAATGCAGCATTCTGGTGGAGAAAACTTGAGACTTAGGGAGAAGTGGTTAGTGACATTTTATTGAAACCACTATAGGATACTGTTTATAGGATACTTGCCAGGTTACCCTCAGTATATGATATTCTTTGTAATGTTTCTATAACTCAGCATAAAATTCATTTCTTCATACATGTGGATATATAAAGCTTCGCAGCCCATTTGCTACCATTTGGATACTTGGACACTTTGAGCAAGATTGTGGCAGTTTTTGCACAACTTTGAAATAGAAATATCTGGTACTCTATTTATCTTGTGTATGGTTGATGCCATCAGTAGAAGAAAAGTATAAAAGTAGGTAGTGAAGTATATTGACAGCACCAAATGAGATACATAAAACTGCAAAATAAAATTTCATTTGTAAGTATTACAGAAAAAAACACCTTCCACTAAGGGGCCTCTCTGCCCCGTTGATCCTCGGTGCCTTTGAATAGACTGGATTTTAAGGGCCCAGTTGCTTGAGAATTTTGCTGTATTGTTTTCCATAGTGTCCTCTATAGCACCTTGATTATGTAAAAAAATACAGGATAAACATAAGTATGATTAATAACAATGCTGAAAAAAGTGTTAGCCTACCAAAGACACACTCAGGCTTTTGTGACTATCTTTACATAACCTCATTTTTTAATACATGCGTACCTTTCCCAATCATGAAGTCAGAGCTTTGTGTCGAGCTTAGATCAATTGCTAAGGAGGGTCCACATAGGGCTGGTTTTCTTTGCTTTTGCTTTTGTTTATGGAAGACGTTTAGCTGACATAAGCAGAAGTTGGCCAAAATACTGCCTGTACTGTTAATTTCCTGTATAATTTCTCTTAAATAAAACAGGTTAACCTCAATTACAGCAGTGAAAACTTTCCATCCTACGTGTTTTTTTATAAGTGTTACCATGATGGTGCTACTGAGCATTTTTTTTTAATAAAAAATGCCATGGGCTGCAGTCTTCTTAATCACTTTTTCTTACAGGTTCACCCAGCTTAGAACACTAGTGCCAGTTATTTTATTTGATTATGCTTATCGTATTTATATATTTGTTTGCATTCCAATTTTGTTCAGTAGTGAGTGTGTAAACTGCATACATGAAATAAATGTAAATACTGATGTATTGCTGCCTTATGGTTTGTGCACAGGTGTGTTTTATAAATACAGAAATAATCATTTGTCATGTAATAGTTATTCATGAGTATTACAAGCCATCAAGATAATTTTTCAAGGGGCTGGAGCAATAGCACAGCGGGTAGGGCGTTTGCCTTGCATGCAGCCAACCCGGGTTCGATTCCCAGCATCCCATATGGTCCCCTAAGCACCGCCAGGGGTGATTCCTGAGTGCAGAGCCAGGAGTAACCCCTGTGCATTGCCGGGTGTGACCCAAAAAAAATAAAAGATAATTTTTCATCCAGTTTGAAGGGAAGGATAGCTGACGTTGTTGTTAACAGTGTTTCAAACCAAACTTTTTTCATGAGTCATTCCAACCTCTTCAGAAAGAGGCAGTTTTCTGCTTCAACATGAAGTATATTGATTGGAAAATAAGCATTCTAACATTAAGTGGTGAAAAGATACAATAGATATAAATCCTCACTTTAAAGGTAAAACAAAAATCTTAAAAGAGTAGAACATTCTTGAGGCCAGAGAGATAGTACAGCGGGTAAGGCGTTTGCCTTGCATACAGCTGACCTGGGTTCAAGTCCCAGCACTCCATATGGTCTGAGCACCACCAGGAGAGATCCACGAGTACAGAGTCAAGTGTCAGCCCAGAGCATTGCTGGGTGTGGCCAGAAGCAAAACAAAAGTTCACCCCCTAAGCAGTTAACTATGAAACTAAACAAACACAAACACTATCTCCCCCCCCCCCCCCCCCCCCCCCCCCCGCCGTTGTTCATCAAGCGGGCCCAGTAACATCTCCATTTTGAGACTTATTGTTACTGTGTTTGGCATATCGAATACGTCACAGGTAGCTTTCCAGGCTTTGCTGTGCAGGCGAGATACTCTGGGTAGCTTGCCAGGCTCTCTGAGAGGGGTGGAGGAATCGAACCCGGCTCAGCCGGGCTGGCTGCCTGCAAGGCAAACGCCCTACTGCTCTGCTGTCACTGAAACTGGAGCCATTTAAATTCGAGGGAACAATAATGAAATTTTTTAGTCTTACCAGCTTCTGTAATATTCGTACATTTTTTCCTGTTATCCTGTCACGTAGTTCATAGTTGGTGAAAACTTGGAGCTGCAGATACAGCACAACAGTCTGCAACGCGCCAAACAAAATTCACAGACTATTTGAAAACATTCACTCCCTCCCTGACTTTTTTATAAAAGAGACTAAAGATGAAAAGCCCAGCAAAAGCAAAGCCATGTTGGGAGGCCACTGCATCTCTGTCAACCCATCTGTCATTCTGTGGGTTGTCCCCCACCCCCTTCACCCAGCACCCAGCACTTTACAAAAGGGTCCAAACCTTTCAACAGCCTTCAGAAGTTCTTTCCACACCAAGGACTCCCTCAGAATTGGACTGAGTAAAACATACTCCCATTACTCTGAAATTCCACTCTAGAATCGCTCAGAAACAACTGAGCAAGTTGCACGGGCAGGGGAGAGGGGGGTGGTGCGGACCCCTGACCCCAAAGGAGCTGAGCCAGGTCACATCCTGGCACTGAAGCTTGACTGACACTGACAGTGTTGGCCATGGGCCACCAGAAGTGGATCCCCAGCATTTCTTGGAAGAACCACCCACCCCCCTCCCAAGTAGTTTGGGTTTGGGGCCACTCCTGGCCATGCTCAGAAACTCTTCCAGCTCTTGGGTGCTAGGGAAGGGTCCTGGAACTCTGTGCCATGTGGGTGCCCTCCAGCGCTTTGAACCATCCATTTTGGCCCCCAAAGTCTCCTCAAAGCCTACCATACCCTCAAGTCTGTAACTGAAAAATCATGGTTACGGAGGAGAAGAATCAAAGAGCATGCTGGAATACCCTACTGTTCATTGTGTAGACCAGCGTTTTTCGACTAGGGGTGTGTGTGGCCCCCTGAGAGGCCTCCAGGATATTCCAAGCTGGCCACAAATGAAAATGATGTAAATGAGGCCAGGGAGCCAATCAGGATATGTGGACTATCCTGTCCAGGAAGGAAGCAAGGGTGGAAGGGTGCCACAGTTGGGTGGATGCAGGGAGCTGAGAAACACCGGCATAGACACACAGTTTAACTGGATTGTCTTAAATGTACAAATTCCCAGCTTCATAGCACCGAATCCACTTAACGTTCAACATAGTCTTACCGAGACTGATTTCTCTGGGAATCTGGCTAATTCGTTAATACTGCGAAGCAAGTGGTCTAGTCAAGTCCAAACTCAGTGTGTCCAGCGGTGGGCAGCCAGCAGAAACCAGGGCCTGGGGCAGGTGAAACAGGCTCTCAGACCACTGACAACAGTACAAACGCTGAGCAGCCTCCAGATTCCAGCTCATACCAGGCTCTCGACAGTGGCCAGAATGTGCCTGCGGTAGCGAGGAGAGAATGAGGGCAAGGTAAAGTCTGGTGACTTCGTAGACGTCCACTCCTCCAGGGTATCACATGTGTTGGCGCTGGCGTGTGCCCAGGAAGCAGCAAGAGGAGCAGAGAAGGGAAGAGCATGCCAGAACCTCCCATCCAGGCTGGGGATCCTTGGCCTCTAAGTCAACAGCTGCTGGGAGCTGTTTCCTGCTGTTTTCTTCCCCTGGAACACTTAATTTCCTGAAAGCCTCTTACCGAAAGTCTCTGAAAAGTAACTATCTGGGGCCACATAAAATACGTTAAAACCTACTTGAGCTACAAATACCTGCATGATACGATTAAAATATTGTGTTCCTTAGATCATTTTGCCTTTCTTAGTCCTCAAGATTCTCAGGTGCATTTATATGGTGCTTTTGAAGTGGGTTTTTGTTTGTTTGTTGTTGTTGGGGTTTTTGTTTTGTTTGTGTTTTGGATTTTGTGGTCACACCCGGCCATGCTCGGGGCTTACTCATGTCAGGGCTCAGGGGAGCATACATAGTGCCAGGTATCAAACTTGGGTTTGATACATGCAAGGCAAGCAGCTTATCCGCTATACTATCTCTCCAGCCCAGAAGTGTTTTTGTTTGTTTGTGTGTTTGCTGCATTAAACCATATTTATTTATTTATTTGCTTTATTGGGTCACACCCAGCGATGCTCAGGGGTGACTCCTGGCTCTGCACTCAGGAATTACTCCTAGCGGTGCTCAGGGGACCATATGGGATGCTGGAAATCGAACCCAGGTCAACTGCGTGCAAGGCAAATGCCCTACCTGATGTACTATTGCTCCAGGCCCTGCTGCATTAAACTATTAGTGCTATGAACTAATTATTTCTTCTGATTGATTCAGTGTAGAAGTAGCATTCTAAGCTTGGAGAGGCACTGTGTGTTTTGGCAACCAACATTTATTAGATGAACAGTGAGTTTGCAGTTTTAAATTTTAGCCCATATTTAATCTCCACTTTAATATTTCAGTTTGAACTTTTGTGATTTTTGCCTGCTTACTCAATGGACTAACACAGTTGGTGTTGGATGTTGGAGCTTTGTTATCTAATGTTAATGCTAGAATTGTATCAACGTTTGTGGTTTTTTTCTACATTAAAATAAATCAAAAAAGTGCTGGTGCTGGAGATATAGTATTGTATCAAATATCCAGACACTGTGGCTTTAGTGAGCTTACAGTTAGGAAAAAAAAGATATAATATTACACGTGGTAGATTGAAATGTTACACAAGGATGAATGACAAAGTGGCTAGAGATTAGTTGTGTTAGACAGGACAAACCAGAAGATCTCTGCCACCTGACATTTGTACAGAGATCTGGAGCTGTGAGTGACAAACTGTGCAGACAAACCCAGTGGATGAACATTCCAGAGGATACTCCTAGTGAGGCGGGAGTAATCGTACAGCAGGTAGAACATCTGCCTTGTACAAGGTCTACCTGGGTTTGATCCCCAGCACCTCATATTCATGTGGTCCCCCAAATACTGCCAGGAGTAAAATTCCTGAGTGCAGGTCCAGGAGTAACCCCTGAGCATTGCCAAGTGTGACCTATAAAGCTACCCCCCCCCCCAAAGAAAACAAAAAAAAATCTCCCAGGTGAGTTAATGGGCAGTGTGAACATCATTGAGAACTGGTGGGCACGCCTGCCCTCTCGTTTCCCTCAGAAAGTGTCTTGAATATTCTTGAGCTTCTGCTTACACAGACACTCTAGAACAATCTTATCAGACTTTCACCAAATTTGGCTGGGATTGCATCAGTCTATAATATCCCTATGGCTACCTTTTACAATCTTTTACTAAATTTTATTTCCAGACACTTGCCACCTTGTTAGTAATATTATATTGACAAACAACCAGTTTGTGGCGGGGGGGGGGGGGGGACTTTGGAGAATGGTCCACTAGTTTAGGTTGAGATTTATGTGAATTCAGTCATCTCTGAATAGCTTATTTGCCATGTCTTACAGTTCTTTGGCTGACACTCTATATTTTCTTAAAATGCTAACCTATTGACTCTCCAGATATTCCTGAGCAGAAGGTATTGATTATCCCCATTTTACAGATGTGGAAACCAAGGCACAAGGTTCCTCAAGTTCTTTGCCCAGCATTGTAAATAGCAGGCAAGTTGCAGGACTGGGGTTCAGACTTTGTTCAGACTTTGTTTCTTCCTCTTCAGACCTTTCGTGTGTTTATTTTGGCAAGTACAGAGCCAAATCGCTGTGGTTGGAGGGGAATGGTTGACTGGTGAGTAATCTGGAAGGAAACCCTCTCCCTATGAGAGCCATTCATTAGGACATTTGCTGCAGATGTTTTTGTGGGTAATGTGTGACTGTGGTGACTGGTTTTCAAGTGCTAAACTAGCCTGGGATAAGGTTCTCTCTCTGGGTGTGTAGGATTGGGATTAAGTCCTCCTTAAATGCTTGGTAACTAATGTTTAGGCTGTCTGGAACTTGTGTTTGTTTTTTAGTAGCCCTGAGCCAGGTTTTCAGGGTTGGTGTGGCATTCTCATGGGAAAGCAATAAGGAATATCAAATTCTTGCCTCTGAAAGAGTTTACTAATCATACAGCATGTAGCTTTTCCTGGTTCTCTTTTGTCTGGAATATTTTTATGGAAGAGTTGTGAAGATAGTTTGGCAGTTTCCCATACATTCACGCATGTGTTCATTTTTGCCATACAAAAACCTTATTGTCTATTGTGCCTAATTGTATTTTAGAACTTTTGGTCAGTATTATGAAGTATACTTAGTTTCCTAACTTTCTTGCAAGAATTATTTTTGTATTTGTGTAAATTTACCAGCATTTTGTATAATATAGCTATCCAGCTTTATTTCCTTCCAGATAAAAAAAGCCATTTGTTTTGTTTGTTTTTGTTTGTTTGTTTGTTGGTGGGGGGAGAGAGGGATGCACATTTGATAGTGTTCAGGGCTTTCTCCTGGCTCTGTGCTCAGGAATTCCCCTGGCCAGGCTTGGGGAATTACATGTGGTGGTGAGGATTGATTCTCGGTGGGTTGGTTGCATGCAAAGCAAGTGTGTAACCCACTATACTCTCTCTCCAGCCCAGAAAACCATATGTAATGTCACTATTTGTCAAATAATCTTACCCAGTTGATTTAAACACTGTCATTATTACTAGAATTTCTAGTTATTGACTTAAAAAAAAATCCTGAGAGCAGAGCCAGAATAAGCCCTGCACACCTCCTAGTCACAATCACGACCACGATCATCCTGTTGTTGTTCGTCGATTGCCGCGAGCAGGCCCCAGTAACGTCTCCTTCATCCTAGCCCTGAGATTTTTAAGAAAGTGCCATATTCAAGGCTCTTTCAGGGTTAGGAGAATGAGACCTCTCCTTGTTACTGGTATTTGGCATATTGGGTACGCCACGGGGAGTTTGCCAGACTCTGCCGTGTGGGCAGGCTACATTCGGTAGCCTGCCAGTTTGTCCAAAGTAAGAATGAGATAAAAAGATGTCCACATACATGAAGGTAGCTTCCGGGAGCTGGGTTTTATAGTCTCTGGGTCTTGGCCATTGATGGGATTACACGGCGCCAGGGGGCCAGTTGGTGGGTGTGACCCCTGCCCACTGGAAGATTGAGGATCTCGGTGGAGGATGTTCAACCCCAGGGAGGGAAATTCAACCCACCCCCCTCCAGGGGACCCCAGCAAGGACAGCCAGGCGTGGGGGCAGGAGACTAGAATAAGGGCACGCACGCGCGCACGCACACACACACACACACAGTCTCACATGTATAATTGAATGCATTTGCAGTTATGACTTGCCGTATTGACCATTTTGAGCATGTTGTCAATTTTGTCCAATACAAGCTTGGCTGCCAGCCTCCCATTGGGTTTCAGTGGCATGGAGGTGAGTCCTGCCAGCCCTGACTGGGACGGGAGCCTCCATGTCCTTCAAGTTGAAGTGAGTCTCTGTGGGCAGAAGTGTGCACTTGGGTCTGACTCTTCTGGTTTTTAATGGGCTGGAGTGATAGCACAGTGGGTAGGGCATTTGCCTTGCATGCTGCCGATATGGCCAACCTGAGTTCGATTCCTCTGCCCCTCTCGGAGAGCCTGGCAAGCTACTGAAGCAAGATACTAGCCTGGCAAGCTACCCGTGACATATTAGATATGACAAACACAGTAACAAGTCTCACAATGTTACTGGACCCGCTCAACGGGAGGACAGTGACAGTGACAGAATGTATCTTTGGCTTTGGTGATTTCAATCCATGGCCATGTATCAATAAGTAAAAGGATTAAGTACTGGCATCTGATGATTGCTCTCTGGTTCTTTTCTAGTTCCGTTGTTTCTTCTGTTTTGTTTTGTTTTTCTCACCTTTGGTGATTCAACACTGTGATATGCTCTATCTCCCACCCCAACCCCCCCCTTTTTTTAAAAAAAAAATAAATCTTTCCTGAATCTATTCTAGATTTTTCTCAATTACTTTGCTGATTGGCATTACTGCCTGGCGGTCAGTTTCTTTCAGCAATTGGCATGTCGTTCCACACCACTGGCCTGTCGGTGTTTTGCAGAGAAATCACCTAATGGGAGTGAGGTTTCTATGAAGGAATGTTTTTCCCACCTCACTGCCTTTAACTCTTTTCCTCTTTGACTTTCGGGTGCAGGGGTGAGGGACCACTGAAGTGGTGGCTGGGCCTCAGCGTATGCAAATGATTAAATTCAAGATGTCACACATACAAGGCATGTGCTCTGCCACAATACATGCAAGCAAGGAGTGTACACACATACAAGGCATGTGCCCTATCGTGCTTTATACAAACAAGGAGTGTATACATGTACCACGCATGTGCTTTACCATGCCACACACAAGCAAGGGGTGTACACACATACAAGGCATTTGCTCGACCACACCACAAAGAGTGTACACATTGCCAGGTGTGTGCTCTACCACGCCACATACAAGGAGTGTGCTCACATGCCAGGCATGTGCTCTACCACTTGAGTTCTCTCCCTGGCTCGCTTCTTTTAACTTCTTTGGGTCCCACCACCAATGTTTGAGAAACCATGTGGCCCAGGGATCAAGCCCAAATTTCCCTTGTACAAAGCATAAGTTTTTAAAACTTTGTTTCTCTTTAATCACTGAAATAATATGTACTTATTATGCAGACGTCAGCTATGCACCTTATCTATAACTCCCAGTAGTTTCATTATAGTGTGTCTTGGATATTTTTGCATTGAGACCATAAAGTTATTAGCTCCATGGATTTGAATATCCAAATCCTCCCCATGCTTGCGAAGTTTCAACTACTCTTTCTGGAAATAAGCCCTAACCCAAACTCTTTTAGGTCCCTGACTGTTCTAATAAATGCCTTGTGATGGAGCTCCGTAATTCACATAGGCTGTGCTCACTCTCATCCCTTCTTCATTCGGCTCTTCTAGTCAGCCTAAATTTCTTCCCTGTGACTCACTTGTTCAGTCTTGCATCGACTCTTCTCCATTACACATGCTCTGTATTCATCTTTTCACTCATTAAATTCTTCAGCAGAGTTAATTCTGTTCATGTACTAAAGTTTCTAGTAGATCCCTGGGATTCTTCAAGACGATGATTGTCAGCTCTTTATCAATTATAGCACAATACTCCACGTCTGAGTATTGGCTGTTGGGAATTACTGCTACCCTTCTGGGTAACCGGATTATTATTGTTTTTGTTGTTAGGGGCCACATCTGGAGGTTCCAGGGCTCTGAACCAGGGTCCGTCAGCACTGTACCTCCTGTGTGGCCCCAGCTGACCTATTTTCTTCCTTCTTCATAAGGTAAAGGCCCTCCCGTTGATCGTCGATTTGCTCGAGCGGGCCCAGTAACGTCTCCATTGGAGACTTTGTTGTTACTGTGTCTGGCATATCAAATACTCTCGGTAGCTTGCCGGGCTCTCTGAGAGGGGCGGAGGAATCGAACTTGGTCGGCCATGTTGGCCGCTTGTAAGGCGAACGCCCTACCAGCTATGCTATCTGCGCTGGTGCTGACTGGGTAGAACTGTGTGCTCTTCTGGCTCCCTCTGCTGACAGAAATCAGAACCTTTTCTCTGTGTTTTCACGACCCTGCAGCAGGCTGGCTGCAGGAGACCACAAGGTGGTGCTGTGGCGCCCTTAGGACTCCCGCCCCTCCTCCCGGGCCCCAGTCATTTACAAGACTCACTGACCTGTTCGCTGCCATATCCTGAAACCTGCGTGAGAATTCGACCACGGTGGGTGGAGGTTGGGGGTAACACTCAGGACGCTGGAGGAGCTTGTGGAATCCGCAAGCGGGACACACGCACGATGGAATGCACTGAGAATTCTTTTCTTTTTCCCAGAATTTATACTTTGTTTTGTCTTTTATGTTTGTGGGTCACATCCGGCACTGCTAAGGGCTTACTCCTGATTCTGCACTCAGGGATGACTCCCAGCTGGGCTCGGGACTATAGATGGTGCTGGGAACTGAACTGGGCAGACGCCCTGCAAGGCAAGCGCCCTACCTGCTGTACTGTAAGACTCCAGTGCCCCCCACAATGTATTTTAATAGTCTTCAGTTATTTAAAAATTAGATTAAAACATAGAACTATGGGGCCGGAGCTATAGTACAGCAGGCAGGGCATTTGCCTTGGCGCAGCCGACCCGGGTTCAACCCCCAGCGTTCCATACGGTCCCCCAAACACGGCCAGGAGTAATTCCTGAGTGCAGAGCCAGGAGTAACCCCTGAGCATTGTTGGGTGTGACCCCAAAAACAAATAAAAATACTTATCTACGGGAATAAATGACAGTAGAAAAGATACAGGTCTTAATGTTTTATTAAATACCTTGAACTGAACAGTTAGTCAAGGAGACTTAGTATGATAAAGACTTCTTCCCTTTCCCTTTTTCAATTAAGGGGATGCATGTGGTCATGCTTAAAGAGAAGAAAAAGAGGTAGTAGACATAGTAGCTGTTTGGGGAACATGTGAGGTGACGATTCAAATGGAAACCCAGGCTGAGTTCTTGCTTCTATGGGGCGGTTGCTTTGTTATTGCTTGTACAAATAGACGGGAAAGCAGTCTTTGAAAATCTAGTAATAATTGATAGAAGTTTTGACAATTTCTGTTCTTAATGATCAAACAAACTTCCATCTTAGAAAAAAATTCCTTTCTTTGCGGGGGCAGGGCCAGATACAGAAATAAATAAGTTTCTTTTATAATGCTAATAATCATAATTCAATAATAATCTCAATTATAGACTTTAGTATTGCAATCAACCTAGCATACTGTAATCCACAGCAATATAGAATAAGATTTATATTTTTATCTTAGCAGGAAATAAAGGAGGTATAATAATCTATATTAATGATTTCCACTTTTAAACACATTTCTACCAGTCTTGAGGACCCCTTCCTAACCCAAAGAAATGTAGTCAACACAAAATTTAAGCACGAGTTATTCAAACAAGATGTAGCCCATAAACAAACATGCATTTTAATTTTAACAAGGCCCAAATATGCTTATTAAATAGAAAGATATTCGTTCTGGCACATAGGAAAATATTTACAGTTAATAAAAAGCAGACTGCAGAATAGACATGTTCTTGGTATAAAAAATAAGTAAAACGTTGTCTCCATGTGATGCAGTTCCGGGCCCACCGTCAGCGTGACTGCGACGCAGGTGGGCAGGGGGCAGGCGGGCAGGCATACTGCATCCTCAAGGCCTGCAGCTCTTCCAGAGTGAAATGCGCGTCTGGTTTGGCCATGAGATCCTCAAACAGTCGCTCAATTTGTTCTTTCTGGTCCTTGCTGATGAGCGTCAATATCATCTGAAAGAAGGAAAACAGCAGGACCCCAAATAGAACATTTAAAAAATAATAGGGGCTTGAGTGATAGATAGTACAGCAGGTAGGGCATTTGCCTTGCATGCAGCCAACCCAGTTCAATTCCCAGCATCCCATGTGGTCCCCCAAGCACCGCCAGGAGTAATTCTGAATGCAGAGCCAGGAGTAATCCCTGAGCATCGCTGGGTGTGACCCAAAAATCAGAAAGAAAAAAAAAAAACTCCTCCCAGATCTACACCCCCCCCCCCACACACACACAAAATAAGGTAAAGGTAAAAGGTAAAGGCCCTCCCGTTGATCATCGATTTGCTCGAGCGGGCCCAGTAACGTCTCCATTGGAGACTTTGTTGTTACTGTGTTTGGCATATCGAATACGTCACGGGGAGCTTGCCAGGCTCAGCCGTGCTGGCGAGATACTCTTGGCAGCTTGCCGGGCTCTCCGAGAGGGGCGGAGGAATCGAACTCAGGTCGGCCATGTTGGCTGTGTGCAAGGCAAACGCCCTACCTCTGTGCTATCGCTTCAGCCCTCACACAAAATAAATAAATTGAAAAATAAACTAAACCGTCTGTTGGTAAGCAATGTTGACACTGGGCCAGAAAGAAAGTGCGGTAGAAAGGCAATTGCCTTGCTCATGGCCAACCTAGGTTTGATGCCTGGGCCCCGCAGCTGCTGGGTATGGCCCCGAAACCAATGAAATGAAAGTAATGAAATGAACCGAGTCTACTCCTTACCCTAAACCTTTCCACTTTGCTCAGATAGAAAAGGTGCCGGTACACCAGGGAAGGGTCTTCTCCAAGAACACTGTTGCGCAGTGCCTGGACCAGCAGGAGGAATGTGTCCCCTTCCAGCTTGTTACTCAGCAGGGCAGGCAGGCACTCGGGGTCAGTGGTAGACAGCAAGCGGGCGCAGGCGTCTATGTCACCCCGGGCACCGATGGCACTCAGGAGCTGGCCAAATTCATAGGCGTTGTTCGGAGTGGCGACTGGGAGTGGTTCCAAGGTCCCAGAGGGCCTGGGGCTCTTGCCCCACTCTGGGGCCTTCCCGGTATCCTCTTCGGGCTCTTCGCTCACCTTCACAAGGCAAAAAGAATTATAGTGTCACCCAAGCACCAGGCCGGTGAGTTGGTGGAGTTGGTAATGGGGAGCGATGCGCAGAATGTGGTTTTGTTTTTGTTTTTGGTTTTTGGCAATGCGCAGGGCTTACTCCTAGCTCTGCACTCAGGAATTACTCCTGGTGGTACTCGGGGGGACCATATGGAATGCCGGGGATCGAACCCGGGTCGGCCGTGTGCAAGGCCAATGCCCTACCTGCTGTCTATCGCTCTGGCCCTGGGAAATGGTGTTTTAGCTGAATTTAAGTGGAAAATGTGCCGCTGGAAAGCACTGAAATAAGCCACAACACCTGAACTCCTTCTAGGAAGGGAAGTATCGAAGTATGTGTGTCCTAAGAGAATTTTTCTGGCTCCAGAAAACATGACCACAATCCATTGCTATAACTGTCCCGGATGAGGATTCGATTGTGCGTTTGCATGGTTTTCTAGGGCAATGTGGTCGAGGCATTACCTCAAATAACTTCATCTCTTTGCTCAGGATAAACCTGAAAACTCACTAATCTCTTCCCCCATTTCTCAGACGCGAACCTTCCGAGTTTTAGTTCTCTCCCAGCTCCACCTTCTCTCCTTCACGTGCTGACCACTGCCAGCTTCCTTCACTACCCACCTCACGCTTCCTTGAAGAGGCCCAGCACGGCGGGGCGAGGTGCGGGGGGTCGCTGGCCTCCCTCCCCACGGCCAAAAAGTCACTTCAGAGCCCTGAGCTGAAAGGGGGCTCAGATCTCTGAGGAGGCAGCTCTCAGGAGATGAGGAAAGGGCCTAAGTCCAACCCCAGAGCCCAACAACTGGGATTCCCGGGTCAACGGGAGCAAAGGTCGCGTCCGCCACCAGGGCACTGCAGGGCACCTCCTTCATGCCCACAGCCAACGTAAGGCGTCCCTCTCGGTCACACCTTGGCCCTTGCCAATCAGGAAGAGGCGCCAGGAGCAAGCCCCCTCGCAAGTGGAGCCCCGGCCCCCGCCGCCAGCACCTCCTGGATCTCGATCTTCCGTCTCTCCTTGTCCTTGCTGGGGGGAGCGGGCACCGTGGCCGCCTGCAGGAGTCCAGTGACCTCTTCCAGCTCCGTTCGGGCCTCGGCGATGCTGGCGTCCAGCTGTAGGACTTGGCGGAGGTCGTTTAGGCTCTGCTGGTAATTCTGCAGGGAGGAAGGCCAGGCCGAGCTGAGCAGGGCGAGCAGGGCTCCAGGCAGCCCCAACCCAGCAAAGGCCTGAAGGGAAAGTGGCGTGTGGCCCCGGGAGAGGCCATTCAGTTGAGTCCATCAACTGTGACCTTCACGGGGCCTCCTGACCAGGGGTCGTCGGCCTGCTCTGATGCTGGGCGGAAGAACCAACCAGCCCAGCACCCACTGGCTTCTGCTTTCCCGCCGGGTGTCTCCCCGCACCCTCTCTGAGCTGCTGCATTTTTCTTTTCTATTTATTTTGGCTGAAGGGGTGGGGGGCACGTGTGGTGTAAGGGACCAAGCTCAAGTGGGTAGTGTGCAAGGCCACTCCCCTGCCCACTGACTATCCTGCCTGCTCTGCCGCCTGCTCTGGCCCGGCTTTGCTTTCTTCCCATCATTTATTGTTTGAAATTCCTATTCTGTTATTTACGATGCTGGAAATGGTTTCTGATGCACAAAATTCCAGAATTCCCCCCTCCCCCCGCTTCAGCACCCCTCTCCCTCCTCCGGGGACATGATTCAGTTTTTAACCTCCAAGAGGAGAGAATCGGAGTTCCTGCAGTTCTCAGCAGGGAAGAACTCACGGCCAAGCACATCTTCCTGGGGTCCATCCCCAGCACTGAGCCAGGTGTGGGCCCCCACAGAGAAACTTTGTTTCCCAAAACCTTTCCTGGCTGAAATGACTCCCCGAGGAGGGAATCAACAGTACCCTTGGCTTCGCAAAGGCCTGCTAAGGAGGGGTGGCGGGAACGAAGCAGCCACGGCCACGGCTGCACCGGACGAGCCTGAGACACCCATTCCGCGAACCTGCTCACTCGAAGCTCAGACCTGCGGCCGGGAGGCGGGGCCAGGCCCAGAGACCCCCGGGGGGACGGGTTGCAATGCCCCGCAGCCCCAAGTCTCCAGACCCCCCCACCCAGCCTGCAATGTCACAAGTAGGCAGAGAGCCACTAGGCCATTCCCCTGTCTGCCCTAGAAACTGCCCCAACCCTAGAAACGCACGCATGTTTCCAAAGAAACAGGAAGAAATAAGCACGGAGAGGGACCATGAGGTGGACGGACACTCAGCTGGGGCTGCAGAGGGGGCTTGGGAAGCGGAGTGTGGGGGGGGGGGTTGGAGGCCTCCGGGGAAACTGTTATGCACGCACACACACACACAAACACACACACACACACACACACACACACACACACACACAGGTCTGGGGGGTCAGAGGAGCCAGAAGGAAACAGGAAATACTCTAAAGGGCAGGACACGGCCATGGCCTGGCAGGGATGGCTCCCAGCTGAGCGCCACACAGCACGAGGTCCCTGGATGACAGGCAGGAAGCTCCTGGACATCTTGGTGATTTTGTACAAACACACACAACAAACACACACACACACACACACACAGAGGCAAGTGGGATTGCCTCTAACAAGCTCCTGCACATAACAGAGATTGTCAACAAAGTGAAAAGCTACTCGTGGAGTGGAAAATAATATGTTCTGTATATGATGCAGAGCCAATATTGAAAATCTGAACGAACACACACAGTGCAATAGCAAAAATATCCAAAAAACCAACCCCCCCCAAAAAAAGAAAACTAGCACTCTAAGATAAAAATGGGCAAAGGTCAAAGCCATAGTACAGCGGTGAGCGCTTGCCTTATACAAAGCCCACCTGGGTTTGCTCCCCAGCATCTCATATAGTCCCCCCAGCCTTCCAGGGGTGATCTCTGAGCACAGAGCCAGGAGTCAGCACTGAGCACCACTGGGGAAGGTCCAGAAGACCGTTCTCTTGTCACACTGACCCCCCACCAGTGTAAGGGTCAGAGCACTGCATTTCTGACATACGAGATCTCCCCCTGCTTCCAAAGAGAAAACTGCCCCACAGCCTCGAGGGGGCTGGTGCTGCACACCCTCCGTGCAGGTGCTCAGAGAGCCTGGGGGCAGGACCCCATTCTCAGGTCTCCTCCCAGGTTGCCCCCACCCTCCCTGCGGCCCCAAGGGGTGGGCCTCACCTTCAGGCCCTTGTGGGCCAGGGCCCGGCGGTAGAGAGCCTTCACGTTGGCCGCTTCCAGCTGCAGTGCCCGCGAACAGTCCTGCTCTGCCTCCTCACAGCGGCCCAGCTTCAGGTAACACAGCGCTCTGGGTGGAGGCAGCGGCGTCAGGGGCCCGGGAAACACGCAGGCCTCGCACCCCAGCTCCAGGGCCTCTGAGACCACAGACCCCCACAGGCCCCCATGGGCTCCTGCGGGCTCCCACAGACCCCCCGACAGACCCCCTCAGACCATCATAGACCCCCATAGACCTTCACAGCCCCCCACAGACCCCCTCAGCCTCCCCATAGGCTCCCACAACCCCCCACAGGCTTCTACAGACCCCCATGAGCTTCCACAGACCTCCCAGGGCTCCCACAGACCCCCACAGACCCCACGGGCTCCCACAGCTCCCTACAGCCCCCACAGACCCCTACAGACTCCCACGGACCCCCCCACGGGCTCCCGCAGACCCCCACAGGCTCCCAGAGACCCCCACAGTCTCCCAGAGACCCCTCACAGGCTTCCACAGACCCCCACAGGCTCCCACAGCCCCCCACGGGCTCCCACAGACACCCACGGGCTTCTACAGACCCCCATGAGCTTCCACAGACCCCCCAGGGCTCCCACAGACCCCCATAGACCCCATGGGCTCCCACAGGCTCCCATAGACGCCCAGGGGCTCCCATGGGCTCCCACAGGCACCCACAGGCTCCAAGCCCACAGCTACACGGGCCTGACACTCACTCCCCAGCCACCCACACACCCACCCACACACCCGCCCACACACACACGTGCGCGTCACTAGGGCAGGCAGCAAACACAGCAAAGTGCATGCGGGGGGCGGTGGGCACATAGGCAGGGTTCAGACCTGACGGGTGGTGAGAGGGAGGAGTGGCCAGGGGAACTATCCTGGAAGTCAGAGTCAAACAGAGGCACAGAGAGCGGAAGGGGGGAGTGGGGGCTGCTCAGGGACGAGCTGGGGTGGGGTATGAGTGTGCGGGGACTAAGGGAAGGTCTGAGACACAGGGGGCTGTGCCATGGCCAGAGAGGGGCTCGCCCCCAAGCTTATGTGAGGTCCACTAGGAGGCTTGGCAGCACCGCTGTGCCCTCCCTCCCTCGTGGCCCAGAAGGATCGCCCAGTGACAACTGGGAGAAGAAACGAGAGGGACCGGAGGGGGCAGAGGATGGGAAAGTGGCTGCAGGACGCAGAAAAAGTCAGTGTGGCGGGCACCGGGCTCAGGGTGTAGGGGCGGGGCGGCCTGGTGGGCGGAGAACAGCCAGACGGGGAACTCAGGAGACCAGACTGTGACCAGGAGGGGGTTCTGGAGGGACAGACGGGAGCCCAAAGCAAGTGCGTGGGCCGGGGTGGGGGTGGGGGGTTGGGAAAGGGTGTGCTGCGTCTGCAGCTCAGAAGAGAGGTTGGGGGAGCGAACAGAAAAGGGGGCTCGTGCAGTTGGAAAGAGTAAGAGCAAAGGAGGGAGCCAACACTTCAGAAACCCAGAAAAATGAGCACCGTGGACTGCAGGGAAAGTAGCGGGGCCACCAGCAACCAGTACAGATAAGGAGAGAAGGAGAGAAAATAGCGACAGTGCAGCAAGCAGGACACTTGTCCTGCACATGCCCGACCTGGACCTGATCTCCGAGAGCACCTGTGGTCCCTCAAGCAATGCCAGGAGTGATCCCTGAGCACTGAGCTAGGACTAAGTCCTGAGCACCACGGGGTGTGCTCACCACCCCCCAAAAATAAAACAAAACCAATAAAACTTTGTTGGAATGATGCACTTATGAAAAGTATCACTGATAGTATTCAAAGCATGGTACCGCAATAATAAAAAAAAAATGAGGGGGACAAAATTCCAAATTAAAAAAAGAATTCATCTGATGACCCTGGAGGCCAAATACTACATGAGATAGTTGGAAGCCTGCATCATGAGCTGAGGGAGAAGGCAGCTGGGATAGAGAAGGGATCACTAAGTCAATGATTGTTGGAGGGATCATTTGGGATGGGAGATGTGTGCTGAAAGTAGATAAAGAACCGAACGTGATGGCCTCTCAGTATCTGTATTGCAAACCATAATGCCCAAAAGCAGAGAGAGAGTATGGGGGAAAGTGTCTGCCATAGAGGTAGGTGGAGGGGTGGGATGTGTGTGGGGGATACTGGGGAGATGGGTGGTGGGGAATGTGCACTGGTGGAGGGATGGGTGTTTGATTATTGTATGATTATAACTCAAACATGAAGGCTTGTAACTGTATCTCACGGTGATTCGATAAAAAAAATTACATGAGAGATGGATCTTGATACACAAGGAGAAAGAGAATGAGAACAGAAGAACAGAGGCAAAGTATAATCACACCCAGGAAAACCTTCTATAAACACTTGGCTACCAATTAAGTTTCCTGTCAGTGGCCTGGGCTGGAGCGATACCACAGCGGTAGGGCATTTGCCTTGCACACGGCGAACTTGGCCAACCTGAGTTTGATTCCTCCTCTGCCCCTCTCAGAGAGCCCGGCAAGCTACAAAGAATATCTCGCCCACACGGCAAAGCCTGGCAAGCTCCCCGTGACGTATTCAATATGCCAAACACAGTAACAACAAGTCTCACAACGGAGACGTTAATGGGCCCGCTCGAGCAAATCCATGAACAACGGGAGGACAGTGCTACAGTGTCAGTGCCTGAACTCACCAATCAAACGACACAGAGTGAGAGGACAGAGAGATAGTACAGTGGGTAGGGTTCTTGCCTTGCATGACTGGAATAATTCCCAAGAATAGAGCCAGAAGTAACCCCTGAGCACTGCCAGGAGTGATCCCTGAGTGCATGAGGCTGGAGCAATAGTACAGTGGGCAGGGCCCTTGCTTGCACGCAGCCAACCCAGGTTCGATCCCTGGCATCCCATATGGTCCCCAGAGCACTTCCAGGAGTAATTCCTGAGTGCAGAGCCAGGAGTAACCCCTGAGCATTGCCTGGTCTGGCCCAAACAGCAAAAAACAAAAAAAGCTTCCTCAGTAAGACTCCATTTTTAAAAGGAAACACAGGGCTGGAGAGATAGTACAGTGGGTAGGGCGTTTGCCTTGCAAGTAGCCTCCCTGGGTTCTATCCCCAGCATCCCCTATTGTCCCTAGGAGAAATTCCTGAGTGCTGGGACACTGAGCATCACCAGGTGTGGCCCAAAAGCCAAAAATAAATAAGTAAATAAAATCCTTTAAAAAAATAAAATAAAAATCAAAGGAAATGTATCATCTGACAAATCAAATCGCTCCAGCCACCTGTCCCTGCTATGAGTCAGTGGCAGTGAGCCCAGGTGGACATGGACATGGGAAGCCTGCAGGGAACACAAGAAATTCACCCTCTGGCCTTCTGCTCCCACTCGCACCCCATCCCAGCACAATTTCCAGTCTCTCCAGAGCTCTAGACTGGGTCTGGGGTCCTGCGGGAAAGAGACTTTGGACGACCTGCTACACGGTAACTGGGGGTTGAGAGGAGGTGGGTATAAGCAATGAATGAATCTGCATTTTTGTCTAAAATGTGAATGAACATAGAAATAAACTTGCCTATTTGTATAAATGGCACATTCTTTGTTGTTGATCTTTAAGCAGGCACTGTACTTGCTGATGGCATCGGTATAGTTTTTCTCCTTTACACACTGATTTCCTTCCTCCTTAAGGGTCTTAAATAGTTTTTCATCTGTGAAGCAAAATAATAACGATGATGATGATGATTCGTGAGAAGCAGCCTTCGCATCAGCACCTATACCATCGTGATTACTTCTGTAAGGAACTCTTCCATTACAAATTAACTTGACCACACAACGCACAGAGCTAAAGTCTAAAAGGAACAGAACTTTGTGCACACGTGAAGAGATAAGGCCGTCATAAAGATGACAACACCACTCTCTGGACAATATCACTTCCAAATGAGAAAATGGGAAACCAGTGATTATGTAACCATACCTGTGCTCCCAGGAGACAAATATTCAATGTTTGTTCAACATCTCTTGTGAAACAAATCACCCTTTATTTATTATTGGTTTTTGGGTCGCATCCTACAGTGCTCAGAGCTGACTCCTGGCTCTCTCTATGCTCAGGGATCACTCCAGGTGGGCTCGGGGGACCCTATGGGGTCCTGGGTATCAACCATACAGTAAGCTAAGTGCCCTCCCTGCTATACCATTGCTCCAGCCCCCAACCACCCTTTAAAGTTGGCAGTGAGTGGGGGATGGTGCCACCAGCAGGTCAATCTGTACCTGTGAGGTGGGTGCTTCAGCAACCTGATGGTGCCTTCAGACTTCTAGATACCCAAAAATTGCTGCTGTGCCTTTGGCTAGACCCCAAAAACTTGGGGCCAAGCTTACCAAGAAAGTAAACAGTCAAAAGTTAGGTATGTGGGAGACACACCCACAAACAACCTCCGGCTCAGCTATGTAACTGGAGGCAAGGCTTCCTCTCCCTGATCAAACTCCTTAATAGCCATGATTCCAGAGACTCGGAAACAAATCTCGGAACCCAGTGGCTTTTGGCAAAAATGTGTCTGGTCCCCGGAGGTTACCGGCACCGGGCCACCCCAGGGGGGAAAGGGTGCTGTCCCTCCACCTGCTCTCTCTTGGCAGCTCAGTGGCCACCATCCTCCAGAGACCATTGGAGAGTCAGGTTTGGGCCCGCAGTGACGAGATATGTGGGGCCTCACGGGACTGGGGTGGAGCCAGCCCTTTCCTCCCCACCCCAATGAGACCCCAAGTCGCCGCCCACGAACAGCCTCTCTGGCACCTGATCAAGCTGCTTAACGGCCATGATCCCAGAGACTCAGGAGCAAATCTCAGAACCCAGCAGTTTTCGGCAGAAATCCCTCCAGATTTAATTGTTAAAATTTCAGAATTCCAAAACCATGCAGCCACTACTGTGGCCACACAACATCATATGTTATTAATTGTAGGATAACACTGTTTTGTCCTTCCTCAGGTAGCTTAGGTTTATCGGGTCACACCCATCTAAGGACACTGAACTTGTATTGTAAGCAATGTCCTTTCTGTATGGACACAGGAAGACAGTTAATATTATGCTTTGTAACTTGGGAGCTGATTGACTCCGAATAATATTTACTCCTGGGCATCTGATTTCTTGACTCAGTTGCCCTTAGTTCCTAGCACCCCAAAAGCAGGGTCCCGACGAGGGACTGAATGGACACAGGGCAAGCGGTGAGCTACCCTGGCATCGAAATGGGCCAGGTTAAAGCGCCATGATACTCAACTATAAGTTGAGGGCATGATCATGGACAAATGCTGTCATGATCCAAAAGTAAGTAACGACGAGACTAGGACCCTGCTGGAGCTAGGAAGATTAACCTGGCCTGAGAACTGCGGAATGTATAGTGAGATGTTCTCAGGAAGAACCAAACTAAGTTTATATCTCTTACTGTGCTCATACAGAATGACATTGCTAGAAATATTAGAAGTAGATTTATTACAACTATTTAAGTAGATTACTAACTGAGGGAAGAACACACCTTTGTTGGGATCCCACCCTTGAGAGGATCTCCTAGTAATCTGGAGTAATCTCTTTTTTTTTTTTTTTTAAACTTTGAAAACTTTATTTATTTTTTTTTTTGCTTTTCGGGTCACACCCAGCGATGCTCAGGGGTTACTCCTGGCTCATGCACTCAGGAATTGCTCCTGGCGGTGCTCAGGGGACCATATGGGGTGCTGGGAATCGAACCTGTGTCGGCCATGTTGGCTGCGTGCAAGGCAAACGCCCTACCCGCTGTGCTATTGCTCCAGCCCCCTGGAGTAATCTCTTTAGATGAGATTTTATCCTTAATCTCCTGGAGTGGTCTTACCTCTCTTTGTTAATTTGTCAATATTCAACCCACCTTTATGTCATCCCTTATGTGATTGCTATATAAACTAAGACTATAAGCTTGCGGAAGAGAGAGTCAGAGCGAGAGGGGCTCAAGCTTGAGAGAAAGAACAGTCGTCCTGATCCAAGCACACACAGGTCGCAAGAGCACCGAACGCAGGTGGTGAGAAAGAGCCATCCAGTGAGCCCGTGAACACACAACCTTCGGTGTGATAAGATTTTACAATTAATAATCAGCAGTAGAAAAAAAGTTGTCTCCTGTTGCCTTTTCAGCCCTCCCGTTGTTCATCGATTTGCTCGAGCAGGCCCAGTAACGTCTCCATTGGAGATTTTCTGAGTGTTGGGGTAAAATCCCAAATAATAATGGTGGGTCTGGGGTCAAAATAATGAATGAAATCAAAGTAGAGAGAGAGTAATGTGGAAATCATCTGCCCTACAGGTAGGGAGAGGGTGTGGGATGGGGGCATATACTGGGGGTTTTGGTGGTGGAAAATGGGCACTGGTTAAGGGACAGATGTTTCATCATTGTATGACTGAGACTTAAACCCGAAAGCTTTGTAACTGTTCTCACGATGATTCAATAAACAAATCTATAAAAAGGAAAAAAAAACTTGGCGGCGGTGCCTTGCTTGCTTGCTTCCAAATCACGGCCAGCCCTGATTTGTTCTCTGGCACTGTACATGGTCCCCCAGCTCCACCAAAAGTGATCCCTGAGTGCAGAGCCAGAAGCTAATGTGGCAGGGTGTGGCCCCCAATTAAGCATACAAGTAGAGTTGGCAGCAGATACAGGTCCAGCGACCAAGGAAACTTAGAAACATCACACCCCCTCCACTCTGCACTCCTGCAGGTTGGGTAAAGAGAACCCCAACGGAGCCTCACATTTGGGGTTCAGTCCCTCGCATTTCTCATCTGCACACTCAAGGCCTCTGTGGAATTTATCAGGGCTGAGAGCCAATGAATTGCATTCTGATGGTTGGGGGTGGGGGCGATGAGGGGCTTTATCCTACTAGGAAGCAAGGCAGAAAATGGTACAGTGGGTAGGCTGCCGACCCTGATTCAAATCCCAGAACTACATATGACCCCCCCGACCCCCGAAGCACTGCCATGAGTGACCCCTGAGCACAGAGCTGGGAGTAAGCCCTGAACTCCGACAGTACAGTGGGGAAAACCCACGTCTTACTTGTGACTGACCTGGGTTAGATCCCTGAGCACAGCAGAGTGGAACTCCCAAAACACAAAAACAAGAGAGGTCATGTGACTCCAGTGAAACTCACAGACTGAAAGGGTCAAAAGGCCGGGGTGGGCCCAGGAGGCCATTGGGCAAAGAAGATATGCCCCACCTCTGGGTGGGGTCCTGCATTCTATTCTGCACTCCAGGGAAAACAAGGCAGGGGGCCTTCAATCAATGCAACAGAAGCCGCCAACTGCGGGCAAGGACCGACCGTGCTCTACTCCCAGATCCGGCAGAGCCGCACCTGGGAGCAATGGCTGAATTCAAAACCTGCTCAAAGCCTTCTGGGCGCGTGAAAACATGCTCCAGGGCTTAAGTGGACACGTGTCCTATCACTTGCAACCAACGTCTAGCACGCTGAGTACAGAAATGAAAAGCCTGAGATCTCTGCACGTGCTCCACCCTGCGGAGTGATTGGCAAAAACAACCAGAAGCCACATCTGGTGGTGTTGGGGGTCTGCTTCCAGCAAGCCCAGACTCGTACAGTGCCGGGCATCAAACCAGGGCCAGCCACGTACGCAGTAAAGCACTGTACCTATGTATTGTCTCTCTGGGCCCAAATGTCCATTTCTTGAAGTTTTAAATATATGTCAAACTTCTACAGTTTCAAAACTTTCTGATAGTTATGCTGAAGCTGTACAATAAACAAAGAATGCAAACACCAACCATATGTGTCCCTTGGAACAAATGGTATGAAAGAAGTAGTTTTTTGTTTGTTTTCATTTGGTAGCCTACATCCAGTGGTGCTCAGGACTTACTCCTGGCTCTGTGCTCAGGATCACTCCTGGCAGAGTTTGGGAACCATATTGGGTGCAGGGTATCAAACCCAGGTTGGCCGCGTGTAAGGTAAGTGCTCTACCCACTCTGCTATCTCTTTGGCCCCAAGAACTAATTTTTTCATCCTTTTTTCACTGCTATAACCCTATATTCTCTCTTCAGCCCTCGTCTTTTATTTCAAATCAGAGTCAAAATATTTTCTTCCTCATGTTTCCTGTTTTATAAGATCTTACAAAATGGGATCAAATGATGGCCCCCTGAATCTGAGTACATAAACCCTAAAAGAGAATTATTACAGAGGAATTTCCTTTTTCAGAATGGGAGGGGGAACTTTCCTTAAACATAGGACAGGAAGGGCTGCTGATAGGCTTGTGATTTGCCACCCCAGCCCCCTGTGTGGCCTTTACAGGCATTTCAGTAACTATGAGAACAAAGAACAATGATCCTGACTGAGTCCATGCTTGGGTCCTGGGTGGGTGGGTAGGGACTGGAGAGATGGGACGGAATGAGGGGCTGGCATCACCTGTAGCCAGCTCTGGTTCAATTCAGCTGCCCACAAAACCTGGGTGATCCCCAGCACTGCAAGTGAGGACTCACAGTGAACCTCCAGCTGGGTTGATCTACAGTGAGAAGTCTGTCTGTCTGTCTGTCTCTCCTCTCTTCTTTTTCTTTTTTTTTTCTTTGTTTTTTGGGTCACATTCAGCAATGCTCAGGGCTTACTCCTGGCTCTGCACTCAGGAATTACTCCTGGCGGTGCTCAGGGGGGCCATATGGGATGCTGGGGATTGAACTTGGGTCGGCTGTGTGCAAGGCAAACGCTCTACCACTGTGCTGTTGCTCCGGTCCCTCTCCTCTCTTCTCTCTCTCTCTCTCTCTCTCTCCTCTTTCTCTCTCATCTCTCTCTCTTCTTTCTCTTCTCTTCACATTCTCTCTCTTCTTTCTCTCTCCTTTCTCTCTTCTCTTTCCTCTCTCTCTCCCCTTGCTCTTTCTTCTCTCTCTTCTCTCTCATTCTCTGTCTCTCTCTCTCTTTCTGTCTCTCCCCCCCCCCCCAATAAGGAATACTGGGGATTCAACCTGGCCAGGCTGGCCGTGAGCAAGGCAGGCACCATCCCCGCTGTGCAACCACTCAACCCCCTGCAGAGGGTCTCTGTGATTCTTTCAAGGATAAGACACCTTGTCTTCAGAAATTCTCAGGAACTCCAGAGCTCATTCAGGGACCCCTGCAGAGAGCTAAGCTGGAGCAAGAGCCCTTCTACATGCTTCAAAGTAGACCAGATCGGGCAGACAAGAGGCAGGACTTGCTAAGATTCTTGCCTCCTATGCAGCGAAATCCAGTTCTCCAGCACTGTAGAGGCCCCAGGAGCACCTCCCAGCAATCCTGGGGGTAAGGAGTGGTTAAGGAGTGAGCCTTCAGCACCACCGGATGTGATCCCCAACCAAAATGAGATAGAAGCTATAAGAAGCCGGATACTTATGAGAGAGAGAGAGAGAGACAGTCAGAGAGAGATAGAGATACAGAGAGAGAGAGAGAGAGAGAGAGAGAGAGAGAGAGAGAGAGAGCACCTCTGTGCTAAATCTCTCTTGCTCTTCAAGGCCTCACTAGCTACATCAACCTTCCTGGGCGCTGAGGCCGGGCTGAAGGTGCACCCAATCAGATACCCCTCTGTTCCTGAAAACCAAGTCTCGAAGTCTTCTTCCCACTCGCCCCTGGCACCGGGAACCGTGGGACACTAAAGGGCAGGAGGCAACTTCAGAAGACTCTGGAGGGACTGGAGTGATAGTACAGGAGAGGGTGATTACCTTTCATGCGACTGACCCAGGTTCGATTCCCAACATCCCATATGGTCCCCGGAGCACCAGTAGGAGTGATTCCTGAGTGCAGAGCCAGGAGTAACCCCTGAGCATCACCGGGTGTGACCCAAAAAGAAAAAAAAAACCCAAAAACAGCAGACTCTGGAACTGGGGACAAATGAGACATCACATAGTCCAGAGCTGCACCCAAGTTCCCGGCGGCCCTGCTGGGCAGTGGATGACCCTCCAGAATCAGATCACCCTGGAGAGGGGCAGACTCAGGTGGGTGACTCACCTGGGGCGCTGTGGGACTTTGCAGCCTGGTCCAGGGAAGGCGCTGGGACGGGCTGCCAGGCCCGTAGCTGGGCCGACGTGGGCACCACGGGAATGGGTGACAGCTTCTCCCGCCAGCCCGAGCCGTCCAGATCGATCAAAATTTTCGTTATTCTGTGAAGAAAACAAGCACCTGACTGGTCACTGATGTGTTCTTTCTCTCTCTGGAGATCTCATGAAGAGGCAGTCTGCAAAAGCCTTGACTGGCCAAGAAACCCTACATTCTCGGATGACTCGTGTCCATGTACCCAGTATCTGGAGAGCTGGTTTAGGGGCCGGAGCGACAGCACAATGGGGAAGGCACCACTGCTTTGGGCCAACACAGTCAACCCAGGTTCCACACCCGACACCCCACATGGTCCCCTGGAGCACCACCGGGAGTGATCCCTGAGCACGGAGGAAACCCCGAACCCTGCCAGGGTGGCCCAACCTATGCTGCCCCTTAGTGAAAAGCAGCTGGAAAAACAGCCTAGACAATGCCAGGGTGACGGTGCCATCCCCGAATGCAGCCAGCCCTGGAGCACAGGCCACTCGCTCCAGCAGGCCCAACCAGGGCCCCTGTGACCACAGGGCACTGTCAGTCCTAGGCAAAGGTCCTCCTCAGTGCTGTGCCCTGGGGGCTCCAGGATGCCCCCCTCCATCTCTCCCCACACACTGTGGACAGTGGCGGGGTTCTGCGACGGAGGACAAACCTTCAAAAATCTTCCACTCCAGACAAGTAGTGCCGGGGAGCACATGCACGGCTAAAGATACCCATTCTCCCCACACTGTGCCCTGGAAGCCACTTGGGGACACTGGCAATGCCAACCCCCACCCCCTCTCCCTCAGGGGGACAACTGCTCAGCTCGAAAGCACATGGGGCCCCTCTTCCCGCGGCGTGCAGTTTCTCATCAAAGCAAGGGTTCACTTCTGGCGACAGAGTCCCCCCAAAGACCTCGCAGCCTCCCCAAAGGGTAGGAGCTGCCAGGCACCCTGGGCAGAGGTGAACAGAGGAGGGTGATGACTATTTGCAAGCCCCAAGCCCTGGGGACGGGGGAGTGTAGAGTAGGGGGAGGGGGGAGGCCATCGTGTACCCCCGGGCCTTTGCAGGGACATTCCTGGACCTTCCTATACTCCGTCTCCATCTCCCAGCCCCGCCCCGACCCCTTCCCACACACGCTGAGGTTTACAGAGGCGGGAAGGGGACCCTGCACTCTGAGCAGCAGGGCCATTTTCAAAAGAAAGTGAAAAAGGAAGAAAGAGAAAATCTTCCTGGAAAGGTATGACCTGCGCCAGGAAGCACGTGTAAGAGAGTGGGGGGCAATGGCGAATCTGTGACGTTAGAAACGGTGCAGCGGGCTGGGAGGCAGCGTGGTGGGGAGGACGCTGGCCTTGTAGACGGCCAACCCAGGCTCGGTTCCCGGAGTGGTTTCCTGACCACCGCCAGGAGTAGCCCCTGAGCACTGCTGGGTGTGGGCCAAACACTTAAAAAAAAAATTCAAAGGAAATGAGGACAGAGGGAAGTGACCGGAGGAGTCGGGGAGCGAGGAGTGGGATCCCTGTTTCGGCCATGAGACTCTGTCTCCCGTTGGCCCGGCTGCGGAGGACCTGCTGGCACCTGTTAACACTGTCGCTGGCCGTCTGGATTCCACAGTCCACCTGTAAAACGGTTTTATAATCCACGTATGCGTCCCTGTACTGCTCCAATGCCTCGTAAGCCAGCGCGCGCCGGAGCAGAGGTTTCACAGAGAAGGGACGAAGTTCCAGAGCCCTGAGTGGGGAAAAAAAAATAACTGAAATTACAACATAGAAAACGGTGCTACTGTGGGGCTGGAGCGACAGCACAGCGGGGAGGGTGCTTGACTTGCATGCGGCCGACCTAAGTTTGACCCCCAGCACCCCTGAGTACCACCAGGAGTGATTCCTGGGTGCAGCGGCAGGAGGAAGCCCTGTGCATCACCGGGTGCGCCCCCTGCCCGCCTAAACTATACTCTAAACTAAAATAGAAATACCCTAAACCAGGAAATTATACTACTGAAAGGAGGTCTGGTGGCGAGGGGTCTGGCAGGGGTTCAGTGCTGGGGTTCACGACTGGCTGCAACTGGGGCCTGGCACAGCCTGAGGCCACCAGGGCCACAAGGGATGCTCACGGGGCACCATGGGGTGAGGGGCAGAACTCAGGGTCTCCGGCAGGTAGGACACACTCTGGCCCTCGGAGCTAGCCATCTTCCCAGCCTTGGAAAACTACTTCTTTGGGGGGGGGGGGGGGACACTGGGCTCTTCCAAGCAGTGCTCAGGAGGTTGGGGGTCCCACTGAGATTTTAGCACAAGGGCCCAAGGACGCAGTGCTGAGGGTCCCCGGTGCCACCCTGGAATCAAAGCTGGGTTCTGCCCCTGGAACAATGCTCTCTGACCTGTCCTGGACGGACGCTCACACCCACGCTGACCTGCTACTTCATGGGGCGCCTGGAAAGCCCAGAAAGGCAGGGGAAGCTCCCTCCTTGACTAACCGGCACCCAGGCACCCCTGCTAGGCCTGACCCGTCACCACTGCACCACCCAGACCAGGGTGGCACCAGCGAGCGGCCCTTGCACAGATGCTGTTCCCGAGGGATTACAGCGAAGGGCTGCCTCTCGTGGCTTTCTGTTTTCCAAGCCAGCTCAGAAACGGGATCCGGGGTTGTCCCGTGGGTTTGCAGGGCAAGTGCCAGCGACTCTGCCAGTGACTTCTGCCTGCTACTCTTTTGAGGGGGTGGGGTGGGAGCTGGGGCCACACCTCACTCCCTGGAGACCTCCGCAGCACAAGGGGGCTGGTCTCCCAGCTCAGCTCCTGGGGCTCAAGCAACAGCAGAGTCCTTCACTGTCTGCTGCGCCCTGCTCAGGAGTAAAGCACCCAGAGACGGCAGGGCCGATGATGACAGTGACTGGACCCCTGGGGCCCCTCTAAGGAGCTCCCCCCCTGAGCTCGGCCTCCAGCGCTCCCCCCGACCTTGACCCTGACCGAGCCCAGGGCTTCACTCACCTCAGCCACCTTCCACCAGTTCCAATCCCCACAGAGCCCAGCAACCTGCGGGACCCTCAGGCCCCCCTCAGCTGCCCAGCAGCCCGCCCTACTGGTCACAGGGTGAGTCACGGGACAGCCCACCCTGCCACGGACAGCTGATCCTTAGTGACCGAGGCCCCGGGAAGGGAAGGCCTCTGCCTGCCACAGGCCCCACCCAACTGGGGGCCCCCGGTCCCTCACAAACACCTCTGGAACAAGCCTTCAGGACGGATGGATGGAGGGCAAGACACCCCACTACACACATTATATCACACAAACCCTATACCACACATACTCCACATACACACAGGCTACACACAAGCCACACAAACACCACAAACTCCCCTCATAGGAACCACATACACTCCAAAGACACCACACATATAGCACACATACACCACACTCTCTCTGTCTCTTTCTCTCTCTCTCTCTCTCTCTCTCTCACACACACACACACACATACATACCACAGTAACCACAAAAATACTACACACACCACACAATGACCACAGCTCACACAACCACACATATCCCCCAGAATTCACACACACAAACACACACAATACCACACATACCCCCACACACAGTAACCAAACATACACTACACACACCCCACACAGTGACTGCATCCCACACCTACCACATGTACACCACACACACTCCCCACACAATAGACCCACAGACACCCCCAGACTGCCCCCACACACAATAAAGTGACTCTGAGTCACCGGCTGGCTCCGTGTCTCCCGCCTGTCATACTCCAGGGCCCTGGGCCGTGGCTCCAAACTCTGTACCACATGTGCTTGCCTAAAAATTCCCTTAAACCCAATTTGTCTTGTTTCTCTGAAAATGACCAATTTTTCTCTACAAGGTGTCAGGACTGTGGGTGGTTTAATGATCTCCTTCTGTGCTGCACTGGGATCTAACACGGTTTCTCTGTATGGATTGCTCTTGTAACCAGTAAGGGTTATTTAAAGAATAATTAAACACCAGGGGCAGAAAGATAACCCAGGATCTAAGGCATCTGCATTGCACACCGCTGATGCAGTGGGATCCTGGCACCGCATATGTTGGCCTGAGCACTGCCAGGAGTGATCCCTGAGCACAGACCCAGGAGTGATCCCTGAGCACAGATCCAGGAGTAATCCCTGAACACAGAGCTGTGACTGACCCTGAGCACATAGCCAGGAGTGATCCCGGAGCACAGACCCAGGAGTGATGCCTGAGCACGGAGCCAGGAAGGATTCCTGAGCACGGAGCCAAGAGTAATTCTGGAGCTCAAACTGATCCCAATCTAGAAATAACAAAAAATAAAAATAAAAAAATAACAAAACTCAACTTTAGGGTTTAGACTGCCCAAAAAGGTTTTCTGACAGACAGGAGAAGTAACATTTAAGCTTGTTTTTTACTGTTTCACAATAAGCAATTAATTATGAGACCAAAAAGTAACTTCTCCAACAATGGTTCGAAACTTTTGGAACCTAAAAAGGTTTAAACTTCTGTGCAGGCACCATGAGCTGTTTTCCTGTCTTTCCTGAAACACGGAACTGTGCCACAGTGCCCCTACCCCCTCGCATAACCCCAGCACCCCCACCCCCAGGAGGCCCTGGGGTAATATCTTGGGGGGGCTTCGAGCAGTCCTGGGAGGTGAGAGGCTAAACTGCAATCAACCTCCTCCAGAGCAGAAGAGTTGCTCTCCCCGGTCCAACAGAAGGTCCCAGAGGTTCTGGGTGCCCCCAAGATCCCAGGTCCCCAGAGGTCCTGGTTTTCAATTTCACCTCCCTGCCACCCCCAGGCTTTTTCACTTTAGGACTCTGGCTAGCACCATCGGGCACTCGGGACACTGGACACAGGTCTGTGTCCCCGGTGAATTTTAGCCAGGACACACACACTGTAGGATCCCAGAGGCCGGGCTGAGAAGGGGGTTACAGGATCTGTCTGGTGAGAGCCCACCCCAGAGTATCAGGGTTTTCGGGTGTGGCCCAAAAGCAAACAGACCAACACACACACACACACACACACACACACACACACACAACATCCCATCCACGTTACTGTTGACCATTGCAGCTGGGTCCTGCAGGGCCATCAGACATGACCCCATTTCACTGAGCCCAGTCACTCATCATGGCCATGCCAGGAACAGCGATTCGGGGTCAGAGCATCCTCAGCCTTCCGCTGGGACCCACTCACAAGACTGGATTCCCGGGCCTGGAGCTCGGGATCTAACCCACGGCCCAGCTACCTCCTGCACAGGCCTCCCCAGGGCAAAACCCCCTTACCCCGCCAACAGATACCCTGCTGCACCACAGAGGGTCACTACCGCTGGCTTCTTCCTGGATCTGCACTGAAATACAAGGGAATCTACCAGGAAACACCTGCCATTGCCACTTTAGACCACCTCACCGAGGACCAAGTAAGCCAGACGGGGGTGGGGGGAGGGTAAGAAGGGGGGGGGGGTCATGCACTAACAAGGGACAGCAGAGCTAGAGCCTGGTACCCACACAGGTACCTGCCCATGGGTTGGGCACCCGCAGTGCTAGTGCCTTAACAAATGGCTCTTCCTTAGGGAGGCGGAGGGGAAGCCTGAATGTGCTGCCTTGCCAATTTTCACAGGAGAAGTACTTCAACTAGGGCAGATTCCAGGCTACAATCTGGACTTGGCAAAATCCTGACAACTGGAACGCTGAGCAGGAATGAGTCAACATTATCCGAGGCCCAGCTTCTGGGCTGAGACCAGGTAAATATAAGTATTTGTTTCAAGGGACCGGAGAGATACAGCATGCCCTGCATGTGGGCGACCGGGCATGAACCCCTCCTCCCACCCCCCACACACATACACACACATGCGCGCGCGAGCGAGTGATCTCTGAGCCAGGAGTAAGCCCTGCGTATGGCCAGGTGTGGCCCAACGCCCACCCGCCACCTCTTAAATTTGTTTCAAGTGTTAATATATAAAGTTGGCACGTCCCCCCACCAAAATTTTTTTAAAAAAAATAAAAACGCTGACGGAGCTGGAGAGATAGCACACCGGGTAGGGTGTCTGCCTTGCACGCGGCCGACCGGGGTCGATTCCCAGCATCCCCTATGGTCCCCTGAGCACCGCCAGGAGTAACTCCTGGTTGCAGAGCCAGGAGTAACCCCTGTGCAATGCCGGGTGTGACCCAAAAAGCAAAAATAAATAAATAAATAAATAAATAAATAAATAAATTTTTAAAAATAAAAACGCCGAGAGTCTCAAGGTCTTCTTTTTAAATTACAGGGCGTAGATCTAGCGAGTTTACCCCGCTGGAGAAACTGACAGTATTGATGAAAAATGTGAGCGTTCCCTTTTCAAGCAGGTGAGCGCTGGCTTCGGAGAGTGGAGGGGAGGGGGTGGGGTCAGTCCCAAGAGCAGGCGGGAGAGGTTGCACGGACGCAGACGTGCGCAGGGCATGGGGGTAGGCACGTTCAAGGGGGTCCACAAAGCCTGTTTGGGGAGAAGGAGGGGCAGGGCGGGAACGGGGAGCTATCCTGATCTGAAAGCCCATCTCCTGCCACTCACCAGCCTGTCTGCCGAGTCTGAACTGGGAGGGAGAAGGGGGAGCAAACGCTTCGGACGAAGTTATGCCAAGGGCGCCCCAGTCTGGGGGCGGCCGCGCGCCGGTTGGGCCGGGCTTGCAGCTAAGACGGGGGCCCGTGCTGGCGCACACCAAGTCCGGTGGCACCCTCTCGCCCGTCGGCGGGGCTGGCTGTCTGCGGAGCGGGAGCGAGGGACCCCGCCTTGGGACCGACCTTGGAGGTCGGCGGCAAATTCCCAGCCCGCCCCGGGCGGTCCCCGCACGCTGCCTGCCGGGGTCGCGGGCGCTTTACCTGCAGCAGTCGTGCACGCAGCCCCTGCAGTCGCCCTCCTTGAGGCGGCACGCGGCCCGGTTGGAGTACAGGGTGCTCAGCTCCTCGGCGACGCCGCCGCCTGCAAGCACAGCGCACGGCGGGCGGGTGGCGCGGCCGGGGCGGCCGGGGGGCGGGTGGGGACCCCCGGGTGCGCCCCCGCCTACCTGCCGGCTCCAGCTGCGCGATCGCCGCCGCGTACCTGGCGGCCGCCTCGGAGAACTGGCCGCTGGCGAAGAGCGCGTTGCCCTGGTCGCGGAGGGCCGCGGGGTCGGCGGCGGGGGCGGCCGGCGGGGGCGGCCCGGGGGCGGGGGGCGCGCGGCTCTGCGGCCCGCCCCGCGCCTCCTTGCGCCGCGCCCCGCGCGCCCCGGGCCGCTCCCCCGCGCTCGGGCCCGCCGGCCGCTTCTGCAGGTTGCCCATGGTCCGGGCCGGCCGCGCCGCCTCTGCGGACCGGGCGGGACCGTGAGCCCGGGGAGGCGCGGGCGGGGCGGGGCGCGGGCGGGAGCGGGCCGGCCGGGCGGCGCCGCACGCAGCGCCCCGCACCGCGCCGCCCGGCCCGGGCCCCCTCCCGCCGCCCCCCGTCCTCCTCCCTACGTCCCCTCCTGCCCTTCTCCACTCCCCTGCGCCTCCTTCCGTCCTCCCCTTCCTCCTTCTCCTTCCTCCCTCCTTTCCTTCCCCTTCCCTGCCTCCTCCTCCTCCTCCCCTTCTCCCTTCACCCCTTCCCCCTCCCCTTTTCCTCCTCCTCCTTCCCCTTTCCTCCTCCCTACATCCCTCTCCTGCCCTCCTCCACTCTCCTCCCCCTCCTGCCCTTCCCCCTTCTCCTTCCTCCTTCCCTTCCTCCACCTCCTCCCCCCTCCCTTCTCCTCCATCCTCCCCCTCCCTCTTCTCCTCCTCTTCTCTCTCTTCCTCCTCCTTAGGAATAAAATTAGAGATTCACTAAGGCCAGAAAACCCTCTGTCAGGGCACCAGGTTGTTAAAGACTTGGGGGATCTGGGGGTCTTGGGAGGGAGGGGAACTGGGGACCTGGGTGGTGAGAAACGTACACTGGTGAAGTGACTGAGTGTTGTAACACTGAAACCCAATCCTGAACAACTTTGAAACTGTGTAGCTCACTCTGATTAGATTTTTAAAAAATGAAAAGATAAAAGACCTGGAAGAAAATGATTTTCCTGTTGAAAGACAGCATCAGGGGCCTGAGCCATAGCACAGCCAATAGGGCATTCATCTGGCATGTGCCCAACCCGGTCCTATCCCCGGCATCCCATATGGTCCTCCAAGTCCCTCCAGGAGTGATCCCTGAGAACAGAGCCTGAGCACCGCTGAGTGTGGCAACCCCACCCCGCCAAAAATAAAATAAAACCTGACAACAACAAATTCCAGCCCTGATTTTTTAAAGTCATGTTTAAATTAAGTTACAAGAAGACACATACAATAAGGCACCCCGGTTGTTTGGCTGACAGGGGGGTGGGGGCCACACCCTGTGGGGTTCAGGGGGTCATTTGGTGCTGTGTCATCTCCCTGGCCAACTCACCCAATTGTTTTGTTTGTTCCTTTGTTTGTTTGGGGGGCATTATCATCAGACATCAGGGGTTACTCCTGGCTCTGCACTCAGGAATTACTCCTAGCAGTGCTTGGGGGATTAAATGGGATGCTGGGTATAAAACCTGCGTCAGCTGTTTGCAAGGAAAATGCCCTACCTGCTGTGATATTGATCTGGTGCCAGCATCTAGTTTTTAAGGTTGAAGTCTTTAAAAAAGAAAAAAAAAAGCCAGTATTTGTGGGTCAGAGAGATAGATAGTTCTGAGGGGTATGGAGCTTGCCTTACACTGGGTTTGGTCCCTAGCACTGCCAGGAGTGATCTCTGAGCACTGTGCCAGGAGTAGGTCCTGAGCACAGCTGATGTGAGTCCCCCTGCCCCCCACAAAGTAATACTTGGAGCCGGGAAGATAGCTCAATGGGTAGAGCCCACACTTAGCCTATGCAAGAGCTGAATCTATTCCTTGCCCATTGCCCTCACTGAGGCCCACCTCACTAAGACAAGTTTCAGAGCCCAGTGCCCCTCAGCTCACCCTGGGTGAGGTGCCTTTGGAAGAACTGGTTTCAGGTTAAAAAGCACAGCCTACATTGACAGCGCCTTTCAGGGATGGAGACACCCCTTTGGTCTCCAAGGGTAAGTTTTAGGGTGCTCGTCAATGCCTTCACAATTGAATCGACTCTTCATATAATCGACTCTTATATGAAAATAATGTTTACATAGTTCTCTGATTCAAACACAAAATGCATTTCAAAATACCATCAAGAAGCACTCAAATACAAGAGACGCCCGCATTTTCTCTGTTAACCAATTCTGAGTGTTTTTCTGTTGGGTTTGATTTTGCCCTGCTGGGCCCAACGATCCACCCGGGGGGCCCCCCCGCACGCGCAAGGCACATGACCAACCACCACACCCCATCTCCCACCCCTTGTCTGAGTCTGCTGGTTGTCTGGGTTAGGGTTTTATGGCCACATCAGGCTGGTAGCGCTGGGAGGCTACTCCCAGCTCTCACTTCCCTGGTGGAGAGGGGGCCAGGAGGGTGCCAGCTCCAGGCAGACCTCGGGAGAGACTGCCCTGCAGGACTGGGCCGGGGACTTCATGCCAGATGCCCATTGGCCCTTGGCCATCTCCCCCCCCTCCCAACCTCCCGGTGGGAGTTTTAATGGACTAATTTCCAGCCTGTTTCGTGAGAGGTCAAGCTAGAATTTGAATCACAAGTTTGGGAGACGAGAAGAACCACAACTATGAAAATCAGTGGATGGGAACATACTAATTAACCGTTCTCGGGGGCAGCAGAACACCACCCAGTGGTGGGTGACAAGCCAAGTGAGCCGGGCCCCAGGGTGGACACAGTAAAAAAGGTAAAGGCCCTCCCGTTGATCGTCGATTTGCTCTAGTGGGCCCAGTAACGTCTCCATTGGAGACTTTGTTGTTACTGTGTCTGGCATATCGAATACTCTCGGTAGCTTGCTGGGCTCTCCGAGAGGGGCGGAGGAATCGAACTCGGATCAGCCATGTTGGCCGCTTGTAAGGCGAACGCCCTACCGCTGTGCAAGGACTCTAGTCTTCCACCAGCCTCTCCTTCTCAAACCTCACCCCTGCCCCCGGCATAGAAAGGCACCCAGGGCTGAGTCAGCAAGAGCAGAGGAGAGGCTCTATGCGCCAGCACGGAGCTGTCCCTGCACGTTCCCTCTGTCGTCATCAACCCTCAGGCCCACTATCACCTTCCTCTCTACACGGATGCAGCAGTCACAGACACTCTCAGGAGGCCTCTAAGGAACACACTCCCAAGAGTGCCACAATCCAACACAACTGGAAGTTACCTGCAACTGTTGCGGGCAGAGAGGAAGGGGCCTCCTCTGTGACATACATCAGGGAAATAGTAAAACCTAAGAAGAGATAGCTTAGCCCTAAAGTAGCCCAAAGATGGGAAGAGCCACACCTTCCTTTGAAATACAAATCCTGGGCTCTTTGGAGTGGGGAAACTGAGGCACCAGCCAGAATAAGAAATCCAATGCCTGTCCCAGAGAAGGGTAGACCCCTCAGAAAAGGAGAAGCTCCAGAAGAATTCAAGAGATTCTGAGATCAATGGTATGAAGCTTTCCTAGAACAAAAGTCCAGATTAAGATTTACATATGCAAAATTTTAGGAAAACAGATTTTTGAGGAATTGTATAAAAGCTCCTCCCCAAATTATTTGGGAGCGCTCTTCAAGCCGTGTTCTTGCCTGAACACATATCTTGCTCACTTGCTGCTATGGACTTTTGCTTGCATTTTCCCTTTCTGGGGAAGCCTGTATTGTTTTGGTTTTTCGCTTTAGCTGTTTGGGTCACACTTGGTTGGTGTTCCGGGGTTCCTCCTGGCTCAGCACTCAGAAATCACTCCTGGCGGTGCTGGTGGACCGTATGGGATGCTAGGGATGGAACTCCAGTGTGCTGTGTGCAAGACAAATGCCCTACCCTCTGTTCTCTGTTCTCTGTTCTCTCTCTCTCTCTCTCTCTCTCTCTCTCTCTCTCTCTCTCTCTCTCTCTCTCTCTCTCTCTCTCAAGCCAGAGAGAGATCCTGAACTTTGACTTCTTTCTTCCTCTCTTCTCATGTCCTTCTAAACGAGTTTCACTCAGTAAAGAATCCCTTCCTTCAGGCTGTCTCCTCCTCTTGAATTCTTTTCAGCAAGAGATCGAGGACCTGCAATACTTGTACTGAGGTTAGGACTGACTCTCCTTTCCTACAAAGAACAATTCCTCTCTCCAGCCTGAGCCTACGACTCCCGGGGGAAGAGGGTGGCAGGGATCATCTCGACAGACTGAGCCCAACTGACGGCTGCCTCATGGGACTGGCGGGACATGAACCTCGGCACTGGGTGAGTGCGGGGCTGACTGACGCACCCCAAGTGCAGTGACCGAGGGGTGTCGAGCAGAGAGAAGGAAGCCCTGGTTTTTAGAGGCCACCTCCCTTGCTCCCCACCTTACTCAAGTCATCTTACCCACAACACAGTGAACGCAGTGACCTGCTGAATGGGTCCCGAAATAAATAACTATCCCAGTCTCTGCAAAGGTGAGCAGAGGGCGGGACAGACAGGAAAAACCTGAGAGTCCTGTTGCAGATTGCTCTACTGATGGGACATTCCAGAGATGCTCTTCAGAAGGTGACTGCAAATAAATACAGACCAAAGGGCGCTGACCTTGGAGGAGGCCTGGGCCTGGGTGGGGTCATCTGGCTCTGCCAAGGGATCTCCAAGAGACAGAACTACCGACTGGGAAAGGTTGATCAGAGGCAGAATCTCCAGTGGAGATGATGCAGAGAAGCCACTGCCCTGGGCACCAGCAGGCCCGGGGGAACAAGGAGGCAGCAGGAAGAGGGAAGTACCAAGAGAATCCCCCACAGAAGAGTTTAAAAGAGCCGATGGGTGGGAAGTCCGTACTGGCTACAGGGATTGAGGGGGTGGGGGTGGGGTAAGAATTATCAATAAAATACAAAGATTCAACTGCATATTCCCAGGATCCACGGGACTAGAGAGGACAGGGACTTGCCTTGCATGAAGCTGAACCGGTTCAATCCCACCCGCCCCACCCCCCACAGTTGCTGGGTGGTGTCCCAAAACCCAAAAAGGTGCCCACACTACGACCAAGTGGAATGCATTTCAAGACTGTGAAATGAGGTGGGCAGAAGAAAATCAGTGCAACACACCGCATGAAGAGAACTGAGGGAACAAATCAAGGAAGCATTTGACTAGGTCCCTTTCTGTGTGTTTTCTTAAAACCGCAGGAAATAAGGAACAAAGGTGAAAGTTTTCAACATGATAAATCAATGTGATAAAGTATATTTAAGGAAAAGAAATCAAGGTTCCATCATACTCAAGGCTGAAATCCTGACAGATTTCCCAGGAGATTAAGAACAGTCCGCGTCTGAGGGTTAATAGTAGGTAAGGGGTATTCTTGATAACATTTCAGTATCAATATTGCAAACCACAATGCCCAAAAGGAGAAAGAGAGAGACAGAGAGAGAGACAGAGACAGAGAGATAGAAAGAGACAGAGAGAGAAGAGACAGACACAGACAGAGAGAGAGAGAGAGAGAGAGAGAGAGAGAGAGAAGAAAATCACCTGCCATAGAGGCAGGCATGGGGTGGGGGTTGTAGGGTGATGGAAGGAAACCTGGGGACACTGGTGCTGAGAAATGTACACTGGTGAAGGGATGGGTGTTGGGACACTAAATCCAATCATGAATGGCTTTGTAATGATCTATCCCACAGTGATTCAATAAAAGAATTTTTTTTAAAAAAAAGAATAGGCTGAGTATGCCATTCTGACAACATCTCCTGAATAGCATACAAGAAGGCAGAGCCTCTTCAATGAGGCAAGAAAAAGAAACGGATCTGTATTGGGAAGAAGTAAAACAATCTGTTTATAGAGGATAAGATTACATAAAGTCTTTGGTATTAGGGATATATATATATATATATATACACACACATACATAC
The DNA here is from genome assembly GCF_029834395.1 of Sorex fumeus. Lineage (NCBI taxonomy): Eukaryota > Metazoa > Chordata > Mammalia > Eulipotyphla > Soricidae > Sorex > Sorex fumeus. The sequence continues at coordinate 80,089,275 of NW_026606059.1, forward strand.
ACATATATGTATATACACACACATACATACACATATATGTATATACACACATACATACACATATATATGCACACCATATATCCAATATGTATATATTGAATATATGTATTTCAAAAAAATTTCTACATATTTCCATCAACGGCCAAGATCCAGAGACTATAAAACCCAGCTCCTAGAAGCTTATTATTTCATTCTTTCTTTAGACAACCTGGCAGGCTACCGAATGTAACCTGCCCACACTGCAGAGTCTGGCAAACTCCCCGTGGTGTACCCAATATGCCAAATAACAGCAACAATGATGGGTCTCATTCTCCTAACTCTGAAAGAGCCTTGAATATGGCACTTTTTAAAATCTCAGGGCTAGGATGAAGGAGACGTTACTGGTGCCTGCTTGAGGTAATCGATGAACAACAGGATGATCGTGATTGTGATTGTGATATTTCTTGAGGAAGATAGGTAAAAGTCACTAATGTGTACATTGGAAAATAATAAGACTTAAAAGAAGTAACCCAAGGGGGTATGGTGCTGCCAGCAGGTCAATCTGTACCTGTAAGGAGAGTGCATCAACAGCCTCATAGTGCCTTCAGACTTCCAGATACCCCAAAATTGTTGCAGTGCCTTTGGCCAGACCCCAAAAACTTGGGGCAAAGTTTACCAAGAAAGTAAACGGCCAAAAGTTAGGTATGTGGGAAACACACCACAAACCACCTCCGGCTCAGCTATATAATTGGAGGCAAGGCCTCTTTGGCTCCTGATTGAACTGCTTAATGGCCATGATCCCAGAGAATCAGAAACAAATCTCAAAACCCAGCAGCTTTTGACAGAAATGCGTTTGGTCCCTGCAGTAGGTTACCGGTGCTGGGCCAACCCATGTGGGAATAGGTTTCGTGCCTTGGCCTGTTCCCCCTGGCGACCCAGTGGCTGCCATCCTTCTGAGGCCACTGGATAGTCACATTTGGGCCCCCAGTGACAAGACACACAGGGCCTCACGGGATGGGGGTGGAGCCGGGCTTGTCCTCCCCACCCCAACGAGACCCCAAGTCATCGCCCACGAATGACCTCTCTGGTTCCTCATCAAGCTGCTAAACGGCCTTGATCCCAGAGACTCAGAAACAAATCTCGAAACCCAGAGGCTTTTGGCAGAAATGTGTCCGGACCCCACAGTAGGTTACTGTCGTCGGGCCACCCCAGGGGGGAAAGGGTGCTGTCCCTCCGCCTGTTTCCTTCTGGCGGCTCGGTGGCCGTCATCCTCCAGAGGCCATTGGACAGTCAGGCTTGGGTCCGCACTGACGAAACTTGTTGGGCCTCACGGGATGGGGTGGAGCCGGGCCTGTCCTCCCCACCCCAATGAGACCCCAAGTCATCGCCCACGAACGGCCTCTCTGGCTCCTCATCAAGCTGCTCAACGGCCATGATCCCAGAGACTCAGGAGCAGATATCAAAACTCAGTGGCTTTTGGCAGAAATTCCTCCAGATTTAAGTGTTAAAATCTCGGAATTTCAAAATCCCACAGCCACTACTGCAGCCACGCGACATCATATGTTATTCTTAACCAGCAATAGAACACAAATTGTCTATTGTTGCCTTTTCAGCAGATCTGAGTGTTGGGGTAAAATCTCAAATAATAATGGTGGGTCCGGTGTCGAAATATTGAATGTGATCAAAGTAGAGAGAGAGTAATGTGGAAATCATCTGCCCCACAGGTAGGGGGGAGAGTGTGGGATGGGGGTATACTGGGGTTTTTGGTGGAGAATGGGCGCTGGTGAAGGCATGGATGTTTCATTGTATGACCGAGACTTAAACCCAAAAGCTTTGTAACTGCTCTCATGGTGATTCAATAAATAAAATTATAAAAAATGAAAAAAAAGTAAGGTGGAATTCATGCCCAATTCAATCAGCTAATCAGTGGCTGAATAAATAGCAGTACTCCTACAGAAAAAAAAAAAAAGAAGTAACCCAAAGGCATGAAGACCACTTCCCTTTGAAAAATGATTCCTGGGCTCTTTGGAGAGGTGAAACTGAGGCGCCACCTAGATGCAGGAATCCAAAGCCTGACCCAGAGAAGGGTGAACCCCTCAGAAAAGAAGCTATGGAAGAATCTAGGAGCTTCTGAGAAGACTGTCCACAGTGTAAGGCCTTCCTGGGATGACATACTGACCTTTATGTATCTGGAAAGCACCAGAAAAACATCATTTGGAGGGATTGTACATCACCTCCTGCTAGAAGCCATCCAGACATTGTTCCACTGTGGAGAAGTCCGTGTTCTCTGTTGATGACATATTCTTTTCTGTCTCTCCCCTCATGTCTTTCTAAGTAGCTTTTCATCCAATTAAAACGATGTTGCTTCACTATTCCAACTTCTTCTGAAATTCTTTTCTATGAAGGAAGGCGACAGACCCAGGATGCCTGTGCCAAGTTGTGGACTGACTTTTCCTCTCCTGCAAAGAGCCATTCCCTGACCCAGCCTGAGCCTGCAGCTCCCTGTGGAATCAGGTGGCGGGGATCGTCTCCCACGCCAGGTAGAGTAAGTGGACTCCAGCTTGATGACTGCCTTTGGGGCTGGCGGGATGTGAGCAATACAGGTGCTTGAAGCTGACTTAACCAGTCTTCACCCACGCCAGGCACTTCCCCAAGTATGGGTGGCAGAGGTGCAGCAAGCAGAGAGGGAAGCATTTTCAATTCCCCTTCTCACCCTCTCTTTCCTTGAGTCCATTCTTCGTCACTGTCTATTTCAAGGGGCCACTGGCAGCATTTCCAAAGATCACAAACACACACACACACACACGTGCATGCGCACAAAACCACCGATAAGTAAATTAAGCAAAAGTCCATAGTACGTGATCAATGGAGAAAATCAACTGTTTCTTTCTGTATACTAGCAAGGAGTAATCAGAAAAGAGAGATACAAAAGCAAGTCCATTTGCAATAGCATACAAAGGACCAAATATTTGAGAACACAATTAAACTCAGAGGTGGAAGGCTTGCCCACTCCAATCGTGCAGGGCTTGAGTTACAGCCCTGAGCACCTGCTGGGTGTGGCACCAAAATGAAAACCAAGTTCAACAGAGATGTCTATGACAGAACAATCCCTGGGTATCTGCCCAAAGGAAAACCTGCAGGAGACTGTCATACACACCAAACTCTGGCAGCAACCCAAATGCCCTTGAACAAGAGAAGCAACAGGTTTGTCATTATAAATTATGCAACTAGATGAATAATTGCCCCA